>NC_030834.1:31738254-32954254 GCF_001704415.2 Capra hircus | reverse complement strand
ACTTTTCCCTCTGTATATCTTAGTGGGCTACTTTGTGGCTTTTTGATCAAACTATTCTCCCATTGAAAGCACTATCAGTAGAGTTTATCAGTATGCATCTAGTCAACTACTATATCCTTTTATTCAAGGATCTCCAAATCCTCAGACATTACCAGAACTGTATACATCAAGTTAATGGTTCAACTTCCTTATTTATTTGTGAGTCTGTCACTGTATAACAAGAGAATTAACAGCTTGTCTATAGCACCCACACTATAGCACTTTTCTAAGGAGTGATTTTTGTTACTTATCAAATGATCACCTAAGATACATACAGCTCTTTCTCCCTAAAACTGCCTGTGATCTTCACTGGAGGACAAACTACAGAATGAGAGACGGTGGGTAACTGGGACTCACTGTTTTCTCCATTAGTCTGGGAGACTATGAATAATTTCAATCTACTATGATCAATCAAAATTACATGTACATATTTAAACGTAGGCATCAAAAAAGAAACATATTTAGGCAATAAATTTTGCTGAATGGTTACCATATGCCAGGTATTATGCCAAGCCTTAGCAATATATCAACAAATGAGACAATCCCAGCCAACAGCAAGCAAGGCTTAGACTGTGGCAAACAGTTATATAAAGCAATAAGCACAAGACAGTAAATGTAATGATAGAAGTATACACGCCGTATTCTAGGGACATAGGGAAAGGCACATAGCGAAGTCACAGTGTGCAGGGTGGTCATCAGGGTGATTCCCTATAGAAAGAAGTAGCAGAACTAAATCTTCAAGAAGATGCTTGCAATGTATACACTTTACTTTCTTTAATTTTAAATATTATCATTTTTATATTTATGGTTAAATTTTATCATAGTTGATAGTCTATTTCCACATTACCTAGGACAGTGTCATTCTGGAGAGTTATACTGAAAACTAGATTGCAGTTATTTACACACAAATAGTCCATGATGAGAGTTCGCATTCAAAAAGGGAACATTATACATTATTGGGAAAGAATTACTGAAACCATTAAAATACTTAGAAAGAGCAGGATGGCTAAATATGACTCTTCTTTACGTTATCAACAATAGTTTGGTGACCATCATGGAAAAAATGGCCTCTGTGAGCTCTGGGGTCCAGACGATACTTGACGGATCCGGTAGGCATCTAACACAGGCCTGTGTAGGATAATAGATGTGCAGACCTCCGTCTCAGCTCTGACTCTAATTGGCTGATGAACTGGCTCCAGCCCTTTTTGGTTGGCCCAGGAGCCTCTGCAGATATTGATAGACAATCACTCTGAGATGACAGAGCCTTTATACATGTCCAGCAGTCCACCTCAGAAGTTCCAACACACTACTAGAACCAAAAAAAAAAAAAAAAATCCAAATTTGCACTCCTGGAGCGGGTAAGAGGAACTGTTTGACTTTCCTGACATCTTCCCTCTCCCAAGGCAGTCCAGCTCAGTGTCAAGAGAGCCTTTTCGGCCCAGGATTCCTCTGAGGTAGAAAAGTGAGAACATGAGGGACAGAGAGAGTGGCCCAGCTCCCCTAGTTGCACAGGACAGTGTAAAGGAGGCCCATTTCTGTCACTCCATCTTGAACTCTGAGTCGTGAGCTGCCTGTGACGGGGGCTAGGAGCACAGCACCCTGACTGACTATTAGCAGAGGAGCACGGATCCTACTCACTGAATCATGGGCTCCATCAGAATCCACACCCAGCAGCCCCTGAGAACCCTTGCCCACGGATGCCCCCTACTGCCCCCTGGAACCTCCAGTGACCTGCAAGACTCACCCTCATACAGTCCCACCCTGAAGACAGTAAGCATGAACTTCGGAAGAGGGTGAGTAAACACGTGGTGATCAGCTCATGGAAGATGAGTGCGTGGTATCATCACACACTATATGTCAGTTACATCTCTTGGGGGCTTTCCCAGTGGTGCTAGTGGTTAAAAAAAAAAAAAAAAAAAAAAAAAAAAACACCTGCCAATGCAGGAGATGTAAGAGACATGGGTTTGATCCCTGGGTCAGGAAGATCCCCTGGAGGAGGGTATGGCAACCCACTGCAGTATTCTTGCCTGGAGAGTCCCATGGACAGGGGAGCCTGGTGGGCTCCAGTCCACGGGGTAACGAGTTGGACACAACTGAAGTTCCTAAGCTAGAAACAAAGCCTGGAGAAGCTCTCGAATCCTCTAGTTCAGATGTGGCACATAGTAGGAGGCCATAAAATGCCTATTGAATCAGTTAATTTAAAATAAGACAAAGATCAATTACACACTTTCAAACTGAAGAGACAGGGATGGAAATTGCGTGTTACTACTGGCAGAACAGCTTTCAAAGTTTTCTACAGAATGGTGGTTTCCCCAGAGTTGTTTATTGATGTTTGAAAAAAAATGAATAAATAACTATATAGGTTGTATTGAAATGATTAAGGAAAATGTGAAAATGTTAGCTGAAAGAAAAGCGGAAAGGTTCTCTTTTTGCAAGATCTTTCAGAACTTTTAATACATTATGCAGTTTTCCCTAAATTATTTATCATGGAAATTGTTGCTTCTGGAGGACATCTAACATGCCACAGAACTAGTGTCTCACAACCTGCTGTTTGGGAAATACTGACGTGAGGAATGCAGGAGAAATTTCAGGAAAGTGAAATAGATATTTGTCAATTAATTCCAAGTCCTCTAAACACAGAAAAAATGTACTTTATTTTTTCTGCTACTAAATTGAATCTCTATCCTGGATTTCTATTCCACTTGAATGAAGAGACTTGTATTTAGTCAATTCCAGGTAAATGGCAACCCACTCCAGTGTTCTTGCCTGGAGAATCCCAGGGACAGGGGAGCTGGTGGGCTGCTGTCTATGGGGTCGCACAGAGTCAGACATGACTGAAGCGACTTAGCAGCAGCAGCAGCAGCAGGTACATGCAGTTTCAGGTTGTAATACCATCCATTTGAGACTTTCCTCCTCCTCTCTCTTGCCAAAGTGGCATCAAAGAGCTGGTGAGCTTACTTTGGATCTTAGCATTAAGACTAGACATCTGGTTCTCATCTGGAAACTGTCTACACTGCTACCAGCTGTGGTTTACACAGTCCCATCTGGTTCTCAGTTGTTGTTATTCTTCTCTGCAAAGTGTGCCTTTGAATCTGGCTCCTCAACCACACCTCCACAGCAACAGCCACTACAGTGTCATGTCCTCTAGAATGAAAGATACCTTCATGCCAGCCAGCTCTCTCTTCTCTCTTAGCTCATCTCTGGGCCTTCCTCAAAATCAGGGAACAATCAGGCTGCTCCACCATACTATTCTAGGTCCATGGGGAGTTTGGTGAGGTTGCCTGAGACCATCTCTGGCTCTAAAATTATCACCATGTCAACTGACACAAGAAACTGCCTCTAAAGATGCCATCTCCCAAGGTTTTCAGTGGAACATCTTCTTTTTAATATCCCCAAATGTCTTAAAGGAATTCTGGGTCTGGGTGCAGAAAGTTGGGATGTGAAGAGTAATTGCAAAAGATCCCACTTGAAATACACACTTGATCAGTCAGAGCGGCTTCATAGCTGATGGTTTTCAACTGAGGCATGGCCAGACCCTGTGGGCAGGGTGGAGTGTACCTAAAAAGGCATCTTTATTTTTTCACCTTTAAAAATCATGGTAAAAATCAGTTTACTACAAGTTTTGTGCTGTTAGTACATTCTAAAGATTCATTTTACAGTTTATAAAAACAGCCTTTCAAAAATGTGTTCTATTAGGTGTCTCTTGCAAACGTAGAAGCTTTATCCCAACTTAGATACTTGCAGCAAAAGGAGGAGACTCATTAACCCCATCGTAAGTTATTTAGTCACCACATTAGGCAGGCACCATAGAATGGATCACCTTGTGAATAAGCCATACATATTTTCCCAAGCAATGCAAGTGATTTGAAAAAGAAATTTTGATCTTAGTACAAAACACACAAGAAGACAATGAGACATCCTACTTGTATATGTATCTTTGTGAGCTAGAAGATGATTGCAATCCATAGAATAAAAGGAAACTAACATGTTTGGCATTCAGTTATATGCCAGACCTTCACATATAAAATACTGTATTTAGATAGGTACTATCATTACTTATTTTATAGATAAGGAGACAGGATCAGAAACGCAAAATAGATAGTCCAGGGCATGAAATTCTAAGTGGTGGAGCTCATATCTACATCTGTCTGTCGACAAAGCCCAAGGCATCTTCAACCTCCCTATGGGGACACGTATGTGAAACTAGGAATTCACATCAGAAACTATGAAATTCATATCGGAGACTGAGAAATTCATAGAATGTCTTAAAATTTAAGTACAGAAATTATAGATTCCCTGGAGTAGGAAATGGCAACCCACTCCAGTATTCTTGCCTGGGAAATCCCGTGGACAGAGGAGCCTGGTGGGCTGCAGTCCACAAAGAGTCAGACATGACTGAACACACACACACACACACACACACACACACACACACACACACACCCACCCACACCCCATCTTTTCCCTCCCTGGGCTCAGAACATGCTCAGGCAACTTTGTATCATCTCAGGACCAGAGTGACACTCCCCATTCCCATCCAACTCCTCTAGGAATCTTGGCACTTAGGGACATTTCCTCCAGAAAGTGAACTTTCATTTTCTGACCTATTTCTCAGGCAATAGATCCCTCGTGAGACTCTGGTACTTTATTCAATTTGGGGGAGTAGCTTGCTTAGAAAAGCATCCTTTAGAGGAAAATAGACCCCAATTCCCAGCTCCTTTCCAAGCTACTGCAGATCTTACCATTGTCAACAGCAAGCTTTGTCCTGTTCTCTGAGCAGCACACCCTTGTCAGGCTAAAGCATCTGGAGAGTTTAGCCCTTTTGGAGGATGATAAGAAGAACATTTGACTCACCAAGGGCAATAATTGTTGTCTCTTCTGTTCCCTGATATATCCCAAGAGTTTGGACCATGCCGGGAACATGTTGGTGCCACTTACATATATTTGTTGAATGCAGTAACAGAGGGAAGAAAAACGACCAAAATGAGTCTCCTTGCTGCCTGTTTTCTTCTCATTTCACCATCTGGTCCTTCAGTGTAAGAGCCTGGTGTGGATATGGTTCACGGGGTCCTTTTGTGAACAACTGGTGGGGTTCAAGTGCATCATTCAGCCATGGTGAATCTGGGAATTAACACCTGACTCGTCCATATTCCAAGCTCTGTGGCTGCTACGCTGCCGCTGACTGAACCTGTTGTATGATTTAGAGTGTCTATTTTTACTGCCATGCTGCTGCTGCTAAGTCAATTCAGTCGTGTCCGACTCTGTGCGACCCCATAGACAGCAGCCTACCAGGCTAGATGGAATAGGATGTCAAGACTGGAGAATCTTTGTGATGACATAGATTCAGCTTGCTAATTCATTACTGAGCTGGGGTTGGTTACCCGTTTGAAACTCAGAAGATTTCTATGTAGTGAGAATTGACTATCCATGATAGAATTGACGAGTTTTCACCAATGAATACTTAATCTGTTAAGTATCTGAAAAGTGTACTAACCCTAGAAAATATTATATGCCCTGGAGAGTTGGCTTTCTGACATTTCTGTACTGATTTGGACTTGAGCCAGTCAATGGAATTGCTTCTGGTCTCAGGATAGTTTTCCATCTTGCCACTAGATGTCAGGAACAATAAGAGTCAGCTTGCATCTACATTATCAGCAAAGAACCATCCTCCAGAACTATGTTTTGTTAATTCTTTCTCAGAACTAACATTCATTCTGTTCCATGAATACTTACTGAGGACCCACTATGTGTCAGCCACAGTTTTAAGCATCCAGGATATATCAGGAAACAAAACAGGCAGTGACAAACCTAAATAAGAACAAGAGACCTGTAGGGTTGGGTGGTGCATACAGAGAAGAAAGGCCTAGAAACAGAAAGTGGGGAAGAAACCATCAGAAGGAAGCTTCTGGTAGGCAGTGATAAGTGGAGCAGAGAAGAGGAGCCAGGTGTCAAAGGCAGAGGCCAAAATGGGTTGGTGTTTGTTGCATCCTTTGTGGAGCCGACACCTGACCCAGGAGACAGGATAAAGTGTGCAAGAGATTTATTCGGGGGAGGGCACTTGTGAAGTAAAGAGAAGGCAGAGCCAATGGAGGTCAAGAGGAAGAGTTTCCTGTCCCTGAGAAGCCGAGGGGAAAGCAGGGGCCCTAGGAAGAAGTGCCTCACTCTTTAGTGCACTTCCAAGGGTCTCACTGGTGGGGAACTGTGAGCCAAAATTGAGCTGAGGAGTCCCGTGTCTTTTAGGAATTGCTACGTGATGCTTGTTTTGCTGGCTTGGGATGTATGGGCTTATGCACAAAGAAACTAGTAAGTAGAGCTGGACAGCAGTTGGTCATGGCCAGTTAGGTTCATCCCCACAGGACATCTGAGTGATGCACTTTTACTGTGGCCTCAGGACTCAAGAAGGCTAGAGGTAGGAGAGCAGACAGGGAAGGAACTGGAGAAGAACCAATGGGTAAACCATTGCTGAGCCAGTGGTCAGCGCATAGTGGGCATTCATTCATAACTTTTTAAGCTATTTTATGTTTTGGAATGTATTGTTATTGATCCTCAGTGAATGAAAACTGTATACTCTTGAATGATAATTAAAATATCAAAATGAAGCATATTATCTGTTTACAAACCAATCTCTATTTTTACTGGACCTAAGTTATAAAGTTTTTTGTTCTATCCTTTATATCATGCAAAACTTTTACAAGATTTATGACATCACAGAAAACTAATTATTCTGGCTTCTTGTTATACATATTACTATCTTTCTTTTCATTTTGAAGGAAAAAGAAGAAAAGGAGAATATTCATATATGTCTAACCACCATGATATGTCTTTATGGTACATATTGGCTCATATAAAGAACAAACATATCCATAGCTTTAGCAGAGTTTATTGTAGAGGTGCTGCAAGAGTTTCAAAACATAGATAAGCCATTATTCCAATAACTAAAGAATATAACAAATTTATAAACATTTTCTACTTAGAAAGTTCTGCCAGTTTTAGAGATTGTTGTTGTTGTTAGCAGTTCCCAAAGACTGAATACTTGAGTAAAACTTTCCAAAAAACAAAACTCCTAAACAAATGTTTTGAGAATCTCATGGGAAGTAACCTGTCGACATATTCAGTATTTCCTTTAGTGGCTTAGGGAAAAAAAATCCCAACAGAATATAATTTTTATTTTTACGGTACTGCTCTTTTCTTTCTAGAAACACATTAAAAATAAGAAAGTATATAAAATATAATAATCTAAAGTTTACATAGCAAGAATATGTCTATATTCCACTGGAAAAAATAAAAATGAAATATATTATGAAAATGTGGCTGCCTTACTACTCTGACAGAAGCCACATACTCTTAAAATACTTTATCTTAAAGAAATAGGACTCTTTATATTGATTTATACAGTCATGGGGACGCTGTCCAAATACTTACCTTGAATTTTTAAATTACAAATATTCTAGGAATAATATCTTATTTTTCCCAGAATATTCTTTGATATGCTATCACTTCTGAGAAGGGCTTCCCAGGTGGCCCTAGTGGTAAAGAACCTGCCTGTCAGTGCAAGAGACTCAGGAGAATGGATTTGATGCCTGAGTCATGAAGATCCCCTGGAGGAAGAAATGGCAACCCATTCCAGGATTCTTACCTAGAAAATTCCATGGACAGAGGAGCCTGGTGGGCCAGAGTCCACAGGACAACCAACAGTAGAGCATGACGGAGTGACTGGGCATACTTCTTAGAAAATTCTGGAAAATCTAGATTCTTCCCAAATGCTTTCCATTCTGATATATAGATGATATTCTTTCAGGAGTTAAGTAGGTAGGCAGTGAACTGGAAAGGCCGAATATATTCCTTCTTAACTTCTAGAAAAACCATTATAAGATATTGGTTTCTCAGTGAGCCCTTATAACTGTACCAAATTGGTCACATTGACTTTTGAAATTGCACCAACTTTCAACTAAGCATCTTTTTTAAAATTTTCCCCAGAAGCGCACAGATAGCCAGAATAATAGAAACCTTCAGATTAAGGAATGTTTGAGGCTGAAGGAAATCCCTAAACTAGAATTTCTAGGAGCCCTTCCCTATAGATCAACACCTGAAGTAGAGCCTAGGTCTTTCAAGAGTGGAAGAGAATTCTTGTTTCCTTAGGTGCAGTGAAGTTCAGGTCAATTCATTTCAGTCGCTCAGTCATGTCTGACTCTTTGTGACCCTATGGACTGCAACACGCCAGGTTTCCATGTCCATCACCAACTCCCAGAGCTTGCTCAAACTCATATCCATTGAGTTGATGATGCCATCCAACCATCTTATCCTCTGCCATCCCCTTCTCTTCCCACCTTCACTCTTTCCCATCATCAGGGTCTTTTCCAATGGGTCAGTTCTTCGCATCAGATGGCCAAATTATTGGAGCTTCAGTTTCAGCATCAGTCCTTCCAAAGACCATTCAGGACTCATTGCCTTTAGGATTGACTGGTTTGATCTCCTTCTCCAGCACCACAGTTCAAAAGCATCAGTTCTTCAACACTCATCCTTCTTTATGGTCCAACTCTACATCCATACATGACTACTAGAAAAACCATAGATTTGATTCTACAGAACTTTGTTGGTAAAGTAGTATCTCTGTTTTTAATACGTTGTCCAGGTTAGACACAGCTTTTCTTCCAAGAAGCAAGCACCTTTTAATTTCATGGATGCAGTCATCATCTGCAGTGATTTTGGAGCCCAAGAAAATAAAATCTGTCACTGTTTCCATTGTTTTCTCATCTACTAGCCATGAAGTGACAGGACCTGATACCATGACTTTTGCTTTCTGAATGTTGAGCTTGAAGCCAGCTTTTTCAGTCTCCTCTTTCACTTTCATCAAGAAGCTCTTTACTTCCTCTTCACTTTCTGCCATAAGAATGGTGTCATTGAATATCTGAGGTTATTGATATTTCTCCCTGCAATTTTGATTCCAACTTGTGCTTCATCCAATCTGCCATTTTTGCATGGTTTACTCTGCATATAAGTTAAATAAGAGTTTTCTTATTTCATATTCAATGTTCCCACTTAGTTGCAGTGAAAGGGCTCATAAACAAGCCCATGACTGCGGGCTTTGCCAGCAGGATAAAGATGTGGGGAGCTTCCGAGAGAAATACCCATCAGCTTGGAGGGAACACGTTGGTGCCACTTCCTTCTTTGGAAGCTTGTGACACAGTCTCCACTACACCTCTCATCATCCCTAAATCTGAAGGTGGAAGACCAGATGACTCTCCTCCTCACAGACTTTGAGGGAGAGAGGGCAGAGAGTCTGTGAGCTTCTTACAGAGGAGTCTCAGTAATAAATGATGTTTTGAAAATAGGAATCCCTATGAATAGCTCATATATCAAGATGAGAGCTCCCAGCACCTGGCTGTGGTTAAGATGGTCAGATTTTTTTTTTTCCAGAGAGAGAAGGTGGAAACATGGGTGGTCCAAGACCCCTTGGGAGGAGAGAATGTTAAGGTTATGAGAGAGAGAGAGGTAGAGAAAGAAAAAGGGAAGATAAAGAAAGGGGAGAGGAAGAGACGTTTTACTTTCATATGTGCTCCATGCAGTGATGGAAAAAAGAATGTCTGGTGGAGATGACCTAACTTAATATCCCCTCAATAAACTCTAGATTCTCAATGAATCCAGTAGTCCACATCAATTCAGAATTTCTAAGTCAAGAAACGAAGAGGCTGTACTATATTGTCCATTGAGCGTCAGAAAGTATGTTTGGTCACATACAATAACCACTATTATTCAAGTAGCCAAGTTGCTTCATAATCTGGTTTCCTTGACATACTCATGCTCTTCCCATGCTTCTCAGCCCAAGGAAAGTAGGAGAAATAGTACATCTATCTGGGCTTCCCTGGTGGTTCAGTGGCAAAGAATCCACCTGTCAAGCAGGAGACACGGGCTTGATCCCTGGGTCTGGAAGATCCCCTGGAGGAGAAAACGGCAACCCACTCCAGAACCCTTGCCTGGGAAATCCCATGGACAGGGGAGCCTGGAGGGTTACAGTCCATGGGGTCACAAAAGAATCGGACATGACTAACTAAAACAACAACAGCAAATGCATATACCAAAGAAGGAAAAGAGTAGCTCCAGCAAAATATTGGGTTAACCGAGAAGTCCATTGGGTTTCTGTGTAAGATGTTCTTATGAAATTTTCGGTCAACCCAATAACTAAAATGAGGAGCTACCAGCAAGAAAAGTCACCATTGATTGTTCAAATGTCCCAGTTTCCCATCAGGCAGTTTTTCATAAGAAACACACAGGAGGCCACATTTTCCCCTTCTTAAACTCTCAAAACACCACTGCATTTATTATTTTTTTTAATGTAAGGAAACAAATCATTGGCTCTTTTTGTTGGATTCGCAGGAGAATACCTGTTACCTACTGTCGTGAATTTCCATGGTGTTTCCCCCTTGCAGACGATGCTCTTCCTTAAATTTATCTTGTCAAGCAATTAATTCTCAGTGAGCACAGGCTCAGATTGCACGCACATATGTTTGCCTTTGAAATAAAGTTGTTAATGGCTAAATGTATTCACTGTTCCTGGTTTCACAAGCTCAGGATGGCAGGCACCATAATGTTTTCCAAGTACTGGTGACTGTTTTTCTTTACACGGGGCACTGGCCTGTCTCTCACATTCACAGCTGCTGTACATGCTTTGCATTTAGAAGGAGAAAAGGGAGCGGAGAGGGGGAAAATCCATTGGTGATTGGTGCGTGAACACGAGCAAGCTCAGAGTCTCCCTCTTGGTCTCTGGGATAAATCTGAACTGCCTGGTATGGAGGCACTTTGCTAAGAGGAGTGGGGGTCCATGCGTGCCAGAAACTGGGATAATCAAGAAAAAGTTCCTGTGATTTTAAGCCACAGAAAACAGTATCGCAGGGTCAGAGGAGTGAAATCAAACTCCTCTGCTGCCAGTGGTGAGAAAGGAAGTGAGAGGAGCTGCCTGGGGTCAGTGAACCAGGCTGCACAAGGACACCCCCTCCCGACTGTGGCCAAGGTCCTCAGTAATTGTAAGCAGTTAGCTTCTGAAAAGGAGAGCTGCCAGTTTCCTGGTGCAATCATTGGTGCTAATATAGGAGAGCTTTTGTTAATTTGCCTTTGAGGAAAGGTGTATGTCCACAGTATTAACTATTCACTGTAAATATGCTTGTGTCTCAAAGAGGTAAGCTGCATTATTTTATATGCTCCATTAATGACATTAACAAAAATAGACCTACACACACACATGTATCCTAAGATGGATGTTCAGCTGAACCCTGGAAGATTAGATTTTTATCTTTCATTTTATACCCTCCCCTAGTGTTTATTTATTTATTTATTTACTTTTTGCAGGTATTATTTTTGTAATACAAGGAATGTAGTAATAGCCTTCAGAGGATCTTTCTAATATTCATATACTTTAAAATGATCCATGTTATCAGAGTTGTTTTGTGTCTGAGTACTCTAGGCAGAGACTAGGCCTATTATGAGGCATGGTTTGAGGGAGTTGGCAGTGCCTTGTATGTGCTGAGTTTTTTGTTGATTGCTTTTCAACATTATCTCTACCCGGCAGTCTAGTCAAGGTGAACACTCTTTTCAGGTGACAGCTCTGGTTCTGTCACTTTCACGCTCAAAAGTGTCCTGATATGATCAACAAAATTGAAGGTGAGTCCAGTTATGGGTCATCATGTGAGCTGTTGCACGTACATTTAACCCATCCTTGAAAATAATTTTGGTTAAAAACTGAGCAGCTACTGGTCACTTTTTGGGTGATAGGTACTCTATAAACATTTAGTTTAATCACAACCACACACACACACACACATACACGAAAATGAGTTTAAAAAGATTCTGTTGGCCTCACGACATGGCATGTGGGATCTTAGTTCCCTGACCAGGAATTGAACCTACACCTGCTTCAGCAGAAGTCTCAGCCACTGGAGGCAGGCAGCATGGAGTCTTAATCACTGGGCCATCAGGGAAGTCCTCTGAGGTAGATGAAATTACATTCATGATGAAGAAATTGAAACTTGGTAACTTGCCCATGATTTTGTGTTAAACTTTGACTGTCTTACCTGCTGATTGAGAAATTCACTCACTCTGTCATTGACTGTCTGTCCTTTCAAAGCATTCTCACACACATAGACCTCTGATGTCATGTAATTCTTCCCGTGTACTCCTAACTTTTTCTAATAACATTCTACCAACCCTAATACCGATTTAATACAATTTCATAAGTAGACTTTGGTCGTGTTCTCAATTGAAAATTTTCTCTCTGCAGGAAGCTTTCACTGACTCTGGTGCTTCGATCATCCTCTCTGGTTACATGCTCTCATAGCCCTCTCCAAAGCATTAATCGGTTTATGAAGATTTATCTGGTAAAACTCTGTATCCCCAAGAGTCTAAGCTCCTTCCAGGCAGGGAGCACTTTCTTTTACTTTTCCATATTTCCACAGTACCAAGAGCACATTGCCTTCAGAGCACTAACATTAATACACACTCAGTAAATAGTTGTTGAAAGAAGGATTGTCAACATCCTACTAGAAAAGTCAGAAGAGGGTTTTCTATCATCTCACAATGATACTGAAGGATCCTGCAAAAACGAGGGAGGCGTCGAGAAGGGAGAGGAGGATCTTTTCTTCAGAGCCTTAAACCCTACAGGAACAAAGCCAGAATGGTTCAGGATTTCTGAAGTATAAACTCCTGCTTTGGATGCAAACTGCATGCGTGACTCCTGAATAAAGCGTTATTGCATCACTTTGGTTTTGTCCTTGTTGTTGCTGTTTAGCCACTAAGTCATTTCTGACTCTTGCAACCCTATGGACTTTGATCACGACATTAGTCTGTCCTTGCTGTTCAAGAGTAGTTTTCATTTCTTGGTCCCAATGCCATTGCCTAGTCATTTGTCATATCCTAAGAATGTTACTTTTTTTTTAAATCACTGTGTGGTTTAGGAATGGCAACTTGGAAAAAAAAAAAAGTCAAAGCTACTTTGGGAAAATAAATATCCACAGTGAATAGTGGGGCAGGGGTAGGTGTGAATGAGACTAAGCATGGAGAAGCCAATTGACTCTTCCATGTCAACACTGGTGTTATTTTAAGTATTATTATTATTCCCATTTTATGGCTGTAGAAATCACCTAACATTGAAATAAAGGGAATGACATAAAGTAAATACCCTCAGTGGTTAGAACATTCTTCTCTTTTGAAATATCCAACTGCTTCAACAAAATGTCTTAGGATAATGCAAGAAACAGTATTTGCATTTTATTCTTGAACTTAAATGAGGGAAGTTCAGCTGAGTGCTCCCCAGAACTCAAAACTCCATCCAAGTTTTTCTTCCTTTAATAATATTAGAATAATAATTTTTTAATAAAAGGCTTTCAAAACTTATGATTTTAAAAAATTTAAACCTTAAAGCAGTAACATATTTTACATTTAAAAAATTATCTTTACATCTCTTATTTTCATTTGCAATGACAATAGTAGGCACAAACATTGGTACCTATTGAAAAATTCTCTTTTGAATTATCTGGCTTTAAATTTAGCAGCAAAAAGGCATGAAGCACGTTGGTTCTGGTATTATTATTAGATTTGACAAATCCATAGGGATGTTTCTGAACTAAAGAGCACCCATTCCTACATAGTTATATTAAGAAAATGATAACACAGTGGCTAAAATTGCCTCCTCTTTTCAGTCACCCAATGATTTACCCAAACAAGGATCTCCATTTTATATGACTGGATCACTACCTCTGAAATTTCCTTTGTGGGTACGAAAAGAAGTAACTAAACATGTATAAGTTAAGATTTTTTTTTTTTTAAGTAATGCTTTAAAAGACACAAAGTACCTCATATTTGAATCTTATCAGGATTGGACCAATTTTTTAAAATCATCATTATTTACAGTTTTCAGCAATCCGAGACATTAACTATTCAGAGAAAACAACTGCAGTCTCTGAATTTAATTCTATTTTGCATTGTCTCTTATTATTTTTCTTATTTGTGTCACTGTCTAAAGCTTTGACATTGTTTGTTATTCTATTAGGAAAAAATTAGGGAGAGGAATTACAAAGACCAATAAAAAAATTCACTGAACCACTGAGACTTGTAGGTTAATTTAATGTAGAGAGAAAACTCTATTTTAAATGTGATGATATACCAAAAAAAAAGAAGACTATTTAACATTGTACTTTCCCTCCAGCAAGGCAAAAGGACACCGGGTCCTTTGTTTTCGTTTATTTTCATTTTTAGTTTATTATTTAAGCTGGACAAAATAATGTAGTGCAAAACAAATGTCATTAACTCTAGAAAACAAAGTGGCGCATGAGCCCATTTCAATCAAATGCCTACGATTCTTTTAATCAAGTATTTATTGCCAGCAGGACAGTGACTTTGGCCGCTATAAACCACCCTCAGTCCATTAGAAACATTCATTTCACTTATTTTATGTAACCTGCTACTCCTGTTTACTTTTTTTTTTTCTGTTAATCTATACAGGAGAAAATCTGGGTTCAATTTTTGGGGTGAGTTTCTTTCTTTCTTTCTTTCTTTTTTTAGCAGTTTATCACTAGATTGGCAGAAACTCAGAAAAGCAAAGTGACTAGCTTCAAGATTCCAAGGAGCTGGGAGCTCAGCAAGAATTAGTATTCAATAACATATTGACTTCCAAGTTTTGCCTTAATCATGAGAATGCAAGGCACAGATATACAACTTGCCCCCTCCAAAAAAAAAGAAAACCTGAAAATGAAGTATTGCTTTGCTTTGAACCGTGTGGGGTGGAGGGAAGGAGAAAACTTGAAGTCACTAGTTTCAAGCAGCTTTATCATCTGTGAGGATGAATGGATTTTTAGAAGATTTCCCTGGGACTTCCCTGGCAGTGGTTAAAGCTCTGTGCTTCCAGTGCAGGGGGTATGGGTTTGATCCTTGGTGACGGAAGTAAGATTCCACATGCCATGCAGAGAGGCCAACACAAGCAAACAACACAAAATGAAACAAAATTAGTATTTGCTTAAAGATTTCTTCCATTGGCAAATACCTGTGATAAATGTCCAATTCACACACAAAGATTACAAAACATAGTAGGAGGCCCTCAGCATTTAAGGAGAAAGCCTTCTGAGACCTGAAGAAGCCCCTAGACTCCTTCTGATTCTGGTTGTGGCATTTTCTCATCCTTAAAAGAGAAATAATAATATCTACCTCACTGTCATGAGAACTAACCAAGATAATGAATCAAAGGAGAATGAGAGCTATACTAAGGCAAAAGTACTGGGCAAGTGAGTGGTTCCTGTAAACCAAGAAAACTGGGATCATTCTTGAACTGCCTCGTTCACATCCAAGGCTAAGTCATGGTTTCCTCATAAAATAAACAGAAAGAAACAAAAGTCATCCTTTATGCTCTAAAAGAAATTTCTTAAGCATCTCAAGAATGTTTATTATGCTGTTACTATCAGTAAACATTAATGAACTCACCCCAACTATGCTTTTCTGTATTCATCTTATTTCCTTTTACTACGTAGAAAGTAGCTTCCCTCTACTCTTTCTGGTATATCGATCAGTCTTTTCTGACCAACCTCCATCCTGTCCAGCCAGCAAACCATACCTTATGACTTAAAGATTTCAAAGCCTACAGAATTGGAAACAAATTATTTCCCACCTCCTCCCCCCACCCCGCCTAGACCTTTCTATATGTCTATGCCCTCTCCTTATTCCCACAACTGAGGAAAAATAGACTCTTATCTATTTACCAAATTTAACCACCATTTATTAAGTTCTGGGCTCCACCCTCAGCACTGGGCACTTTCCTCCCACTGGTTCCATTCTCTCTGCTCACCTTGCCTAGGGGTCACTGTCACAGACTCTGTGCACGGTGATGGCACTCCTGTCTCAGAAGACATGTTCTATTATCTTTCCTCTACATTGCCAAAATAATCTTAAAAAATATAGCTTCAATATCTTTTATCCTTCATTAGTAAGCACAACTAACACTTTATATGCCAACTGTGTGCATTACGTTTATGCCTAACAATCATAATTGAGATCAGCATTGTCTCTATTTCACAGATGAAGAAACTGAGGCAGAAAGGCCAAGTGACATACCCCAGTCTGACTAGCAGTCTTTGAAACAACAAATATTCAAACACAGACCTTCAGGATCTAGGACCCGTCTGTCAACCAGAAGCTGTACTTATTGCTCTTCAATTACTAACTTGAATGCTGAGAATTTCTTCAGTTCTTGCTCTGGGCTTTGTTCCCTTTTTGTTTCAGTATCATCAGTAACTTCAATGCCGCTTCTTAATCTGAGACTAAAATGACCTTAAATAGCATCCTTAAGACATCTACCTTTTGTCTGTCTGTATTTTTTTTAAACTGGAATATAGCTGATTTTTCAGAGCTGTCCTGGTGACTCAGACCATAAAGCATCTGCCTGCAATGTGGGAGACCTGGGTTTGATCCCTGGGTTGGGAAGATCCCCTGGAGAAGGAAATGGCAACCCACTCCAGTACTCTTGCTTGGAAAATTCCATGGATGGAGGAGCCTGGTAGGCTACAGTCCATGGGGCTGCAAAGAGCCGGACACGACTGAGCGATTTCACTTCTATAGTTGATTTACAATATTGTATTAGTTTCAGGTGTACAACAAAGCGAATCAGTTATACACGTATTTGGTGGCCCAGCAGTAAAGAATCTGCTAACAATGCAGGGGACATAGAAGATGGGGTTTCAATTCCTGGGTTGGGAAGATTCCTTGGAGAAGGAAATGGCAACCCACTCCAGTATTCTTTCCTGGGGAATTTCATGACAGGAGGAGCCTAGTGGACTAAAGACCATGGGGTCACAAAAGAGTTGGACATGACTTAGCAACTAAACCTTTTTTTAGATTATGTTCCCATATAGGTCATTACAGAGTATTGCGTATAGTTCCCTATACTATACAGTAGGTCCTTGTTAGTTATCTGTTTTATATTGGATTGGCCAAAAATTCTATTTGGATTTTTCCATAACATCTTTACAAAGAGACTTGAATGAACTTTTTGGCCAACCCAATATATAATAGTATGTATATGGCAGTCCCAATCTCCCAATTTATTATGCTCAACCCTTACCCTCTGAAACCATAAGTTTGTTTTCTACATCTGTGACTCTCTTTCTGTCTCATAAATAAGTTCATTATAATTTTCTGGGGAAAGGGTCCTGCTCCTGTGCCTTTGAATGTCAGGGCTAAGTGGCCCTTCTGGGCCATGTGATGGGGGGAAGGACTGGACTTGAGGCAGGGAGGTGCACCAAGGCGGGGAAGTGAGGGATGGTCTGATGGGAAGATAGGAAAGGTCCAGGGAGGGCATATGCTTTCTGGATGAGACAAGTCTGGTTCACTCGCAGCCACCAGGAATGGGGAGCGGAGCTATCTCTGGTCACCATCCTGAGAGTGCGCGTGGTGTCATGGGGACTCAGTGCTCCAGGAAGGCAGTCGCTTCCCTCACATCAGACACACTTAAAGTTCACTGCCCTAGGAAGGGACACTCCTTAAGCTGTCTCCCCTCATATTTAATCATCTCTAAATCCTGTTGAAAGGGTTTCCTGACACCAGAAAGAAACATTGGGGCTGGTGCAAGGGGATGACCCACAGAGATGTTATGGGGAGGGAGGTGGGAGGGGGGTTCATATTTGGGAATGCATGTAAGAATTAAAGATTTTAAAATTAAAAAAATAAACTAAAAACAAAACAAAAAAAATTATTCTTAATCAGAGCTACTCAGGAGACGTTCCTGGCTGGAGGAAAGGTGACAATGGAAGACAGGGGAAGAAAAAAATTAAGTGAGCCTTGTTTAGAATGTCAAGGGCATTGTTACCGTTACCCCAAGTCCTATAGTAAGGAAGGTAGTCGGTCACTTCTGGTGTGGGGAAAGGTAAAGACTCCAGCCAAGACCTATACCATTAATCATTTAGGAATGAAATCCCAACATTCTTTACCAAAACTATGACCATGGGATTGCCTTATAGATAGATTTAACAGTTTGCTGAAATTTGTGTTGCAATTAGAAGTGAAAGCGGACCCTAGAACTACATATTCAAGAAAACTGCATTTTTAACAAGTAAAGTGAGTCTACTTTGATTAGCTTAACTTCTGAATGTCTGTAGGATATTCAGTAGACAACATCCTGTGGAAAGTAAGAATTATAGACTTATAAAGAGGGTGAAAGGTCAGGGAAGGAGCTGTCAGCCCCATAGAGAACATAATAGAGCCATGTGTCTCCTTGAAAAATTGTTTAGGTCTCTAGTTCTAGCAGCTGTGAGAGTTAAAATTACCCTCCTTATTCCAGTCAGTGTATTTCATTATTTAGACATCATATATTAGACATAAGGAAGACCGTCTTGAGTGTAAGAGTGATTAAACACTGAAACAGACTACCAAAGGAGCTTGTGAAATTATCGACTCTAGAACATTTTAAAAATAGAGGCAACCATCTGTCTTCAGTGATTTGGGTGGTAATCCATCTTGGAGAATGGACAGAATACACTCGATAGAGGAATATTAAGTAAATAATTTTCTGGACATTTCCCTCACTTGGTGGTCTCATATATAGATGGACTTTCTGTTTTTATTGTGAACAGTTCTGACTCATAGCTCCATATCATTTTTTACAACTTTGGTTTATAAACTACTTTAGGGCTAGTCATAGCAGATATTGTCACATCCCTTATGTTTTACGTTTAATGTTATTGCTTGTAACTGATTTTTTTAGGGAACATTGCATGCTATGTGTAGTGTACAAACTTTATGGATATGAGCAAGTTTTTAAAGCAGTTGTGATCATCAAAGTATAGTAAGATAAGGGCCAGGGCCGGGGAGATGAAAGTAAAAATTAAAAGGAGAGAATAAATAGAATGTTATGACTAAAGAATAGGTATTTCACCAATTTCATTCTAACCTTGATGTATACCTCAAAGAGACCATTTGAATTTGCATTCGCAAATTCTTTCATTCAACTCTCCTTCTCTCCAGGGCTGTGGACCAAGAAACCATATACATAAAGTAGTGCCAAGTGGAATGGCATAGAACTGCCCATTCATGAAGAGCTCAACAAAAATCCCCCTAAACAGGGCCCTGGAGAGAGCATCAGTGAAAAATACAGCTTCAGTAAAACAACTGGAGAAGGACCCTTTGCTTCCCTCTCCCGCCCTGTAACCTAAGGTTCTTCGCTATCCTAGCTGGAGAAAAAGCTGCCATCTGACTGGCCAAACCAGTCATAGCTGGTCCTTTGGGAGGGGAAGATGCACAGCGGGTCTGGTCTAGGAGCCAGGCCATCGCTGCTTTGAGAATTTATCTCAAACAAGGAGTAAGGAGGAACAGCTGGGTGCACTGTGGGCAGGCACTGTCCTTTAACACACAATGAGCCCTCCAGTTAGAAAATTCCATTCAGTAAACATCTCAGTCTCTGGCCAATCAAGCTTGCAGCTCCTTCTCCTTTGGGAGGACCCAGTAAAAATTAGGAGAAAAGTAGAGGACTTCTCTTCCCAACAGACAAATGCATAAACATATAGAGCAGGGATTTTTAATCCGGAAATCCACAGAAGCATTTCAGATATTGAACTGAATTTTCAAGGAAGTATTTTTTTCTTTCTCATACTGTGAAGATTAGTTATGGGGAGGGGAGTGGACAAAGAATACCAGCAATAAAAATTAACCTCTTTCAATTTTGTTACTAAGAAATTATTTTACTCCAAATAAGGATAGGAATGTATATACTATGAACCTTAGTCACCTTACTAGACTGTCTCAAATATTTTGGTAGATATAATCTACCCTTATTAAACCTGGAAACTCAAATATCCATCAATAAATGAATGGGAAAAAAATAGTGATCTACATATGAACTGTAGAATATTACTCACAACAGAAAGAAATGACCTATTGATTTGTAGAACAATATGGATTAATCTCAAAATAATTATACTGAGTGATTTCTTTAAGAGCTATGAAAAGTACATACTCTATGATTCCATTTATTTTAAGAGCTGGGAAATGCAAACTTATTTATAGTGACGAAAAGAAGGTTCATGGAAAGAAGGCTCTGAGATGGATAGGAAGGAAGAAGAAAAAAAGGAAATGGGAAAACTTTCAGAGGTGTTAGCTATGTTCACTGGCTTCTGTGTGGTGATGGTTGCCTGGGTGCAGATGTGTGGCAGGACTTGCTAGATCATACAGTTTACATATGTACAGATTAGTGTATGTCAATTATATCTCAATAAAGTTGTTTACACACACAGAGACAAATACACAGAGCTAACAGAAGTCAAGAAGGGCTTTATATCTGCTGCTGCTGCTGCTGCTAAATCGCTTCAGTCGTGTCCGACTCTGTGCGACCCCATAGACGGCAGCCCACCAGGCTCCCCCATCCCTGGGATTCTCCAGGCAAGAACACTGGAGTGGGTTGCCATTTCCTTCTCCAATGCGTGAAAGTGAAGTCACTCAGTCGTGTCTGACTCCTAGCGACCCCATGGACTGCAGCCTACCAGGCTCCTCCGTCCATGGGATTTTCCAGGCAAGAGTACTGGAGTGAGGTGCCATTGCCTTCTCAGGGCTTTATATCTACACTCCTCAAATTTCAGAGACCATTTGTCATTGTTCAGTTTCTAAGTCATGTCCAGCTCTTCACAGCGCTATGGCCTGCAGCACGCCTGTCTCCTCTGCCCTCCACTATCTCCTGGAGTTCGCTCAAATTCATGTCCATGCAGTCGCTGATGCTGTCTAACCATCTCATCCTCTGTCGCCCCCTTCTCCTCCTGCCCTCAATCTTTTCCAGCATCAGGGTCTTTTCCAGTGAGTCAGCTCTTTGCATCAAGTGGTCAAAGTACTGGAGCTTTAGCTTCAGCATCAGTTCTTTCAACGAATATTCCAGGTTGATTTCCTTTAGGATTGACTGGTTTGATCTCCTTGCAGTCCACGGGATTCTCAAGAGTCTTCCCCGGCACCACAATCAAAATCATCAATTCTTGGAAGTTCAGCCTTCTTTCTAGTCCAACTCTCCCAACCATGGGACTCCCTTCTTTTCTTCCTTCCTTCAATCTCCCACTCTCTTCTTCCCTCCCTTCTCTTTCTTCCTTTCATGCTAATATTAAAGAGGCTGGAACTTACTCAAAGTTTAATTTGAATAATCAGAAAAGCTTAATCCTGAATTACTGAACAAGACTGAATTTCACGGGGCCAATCTTGAAGCCCCAGAACTGAACAACAGGCAGAAATTCTGTTTGTTTTCAGAGAGACAGAAGCCCTTTTCAGAACAGTCTGACAGGAAAGAGTTTGTTCCTGACTCAAGTATTTGGCTGATATTTTCAGCCGTAAGAAAGAAGTGAAACTTTGGATTCAAGTCTCTCAAGTTACTATTTTGGAGCCTGCTAAACATCTACTTTCTTTTGTCCCAGCTGGCTGTCTGGAAGGAGAGACTGGAAGTGGAGAAGAAAGTAAGCTTTTCAATGCGGAGGGAACATTTCTGGAGCCTGGTGTCAAGAGTAACTTTGCCTTTCAATGTCTCAGCAGGCAGAAATCTGCAGAATTTTCTGAAGGTTACTTCTGCTCCGAAAGGCTTTAAAACTGAAATGCAGAATTGTAATCCTTTGGCTGTTAACTCAGATGGCCTCAGTGACTCTGGCATGGATACAATGTCTTCTTTGACTCAGCTACAAAGGAAATGATGAGATGGGATTCTTGCATTTCTTGACAAACCTACTCCTCACAGGAGAAAGTCAGTCATGGAAGTTTGGATTTCATTTGCTACTGTCTTTTTAAAATTCGAAAAAGTTTGTTGTGTGTTTTTTTTTTTTTTGTAGTACAGATTTTCTTCGCTCCCTCTATCAAAGCCAAAATCCTCAATCAGTTGGCTTTCAGAGATTATTTACACATTTCCAGTTATGCCACAATCACTTCTCATACAAACCAAACAATAAGCCTCTTCATTAACAGTTGTTTTGAGCAGAATTAAAGCTTATTTTGTTTTAGTTGCACAGTTTGGAGCCATTTCTATTTTATGATTAGTAAGTGATCGTTATGAAAATGAGAAGTGAACGTGATCTGCTCCTTCGCAGGATTTTCTCATCTAGCTGTTAAGTGGAAATGAACATGGAGGGAAAGAGAATAAAGCTGTCAAAAATACTTGCGTATGTATTTATGTGCATTTTTTTAGAGGTCTATAGGCTTCATCAGCTTTTCAAAGAACCACTGAATCCAAAATAGTTCAAGAGCTGCTGGTCTAAAAGCAACATTGCTTTGTTAGGAAAACTTGATGAGGACAGTTATAGAAAAATTGCACTTGAACCGATGACCAGATCAGAAAATGGAAGCCACACATCACTGTATAAAAATATTTTTCAGCATTAACATTTGATTTTTTAAGAAGAATATTGATATAATCTAAAAAAATATGAAAGTCAGAAAAAAACAGAACTGTGCTGCTGCTGCATAGTTTAATGTTATTTCATTTTTTTAATTTAAATTTATTTATTTTAATTGGAGGCTAATTACGATATTATATTGGTTTTACCATACATCAACATGAATCCTCCACGGGTGTACACGTGTTCCCCATCCTGAACCCCCCTCCCTCCTCTCTCCCCGTACCTTCCCTCTGGGTCATCCCAGTGCACTAGCCCCAAGCATCCAGTATCATGCATCGAACCTGGACTGGCGATTCGTTTCTTATATGATATTAGACATGTTTATGTTGTTTCATTTTGAATGCAAAGGGGATCATAAAGTTTTTTTAACCAAGCTCTATTAGTGGATCCCTGAGACATCATGTGACAATGGGGAGAATGATTGGGGATAAAGAGCTGGCAGGACATGTTGTGATAGTTGAAGCCATGGACAATGTTATTAACTGTAACTAGTCATTTCTTTCCAGTTTTCTTATTAGTTTCAAGGTAAATCCTTAAATGCTGAAGAAGTTAATTACGATATAGCATCTTCTAGTTATCTTGACACAGTGGCCATTAAAATAAATTTAAGGGTTTTGGATAAACTCTGCAGGAAGTTTTTGTTTTTAAATAATGAAATTGGTGGCAGCTGCTTTGATGCCTCCATTTATCAGTGAACACAGAAGTGACAATCAACCTAATAAGGTACCTATTTCCAAGTATAAGAAGAACCCTTTCATTAATTCCTTCTAGGCTGAGAAATAATGCAACAACTTGAAAACAGGAAAGTTTATTATTCCTTTTGCAAACTGTGTATGTGCATGTTGAATAAGATAAGGTGTGAGTTACCTACATGACCCAGTAATTTAAATTTTTCATGGTTACCCTGCTGAAAATGTCTAATTAGTTTTTATTTTTTCAAAAAGGAATCTGCAGTTTATATTTAAGAATTAAATAGCTAGCACTCTTTTAAAAGGTGTGCTTGAACTGTTTACAAAATGAGCCGATCTGGTCAAGTCACTGGTTAGTTCTTGAGTTTCATCTTACTTAACCTTTCATCTGTATTTAGTCCATCTTTTTCTTCTTGAAATAATTTCTTTTCTAGGTGTTCCATACAAAACACCTCTGAGTTTTCTTTCTGCCTCTCCAGGTACTCCTTCCCAAAGCCCTTTGCACCATTCTGGGTCACCTCTCTCTCCCAGATTTCTCAATGTTAGGGAACCCCTGAGCTTTCTACTTGTTCATTTTCCCTTCAGTGTCTACATCCCTGTCTAAACAGCCTCATTCAAGAATTCCCTGGCAGTTCAATGGTTAGAATTCTGTGCTTTCACTGACAGGGATCTGGGTTTGATCCCTGATTGGGAAACTGAGCTGAGCAGCATGACCAAATAAATAAGCAAATAAAATGGATAAATAGCATCATCTTAAAATTTTTTTTTAAAAAGTCAGCTTCATTTAGTCCATGCCTTTAAATGTCATCAGTATGCTGAAGATTCCGAAATCTATTTTGTAATGTTGATCTGCCTCCTAACTGGGTTCAGATAAGCAGCTGCCTTCTAGATAAACTCATTTAAATATAATCATTTTGGCATCCAAAATTTAACCTGGCCCCACTATGCTTCTCCCAAAGTTTTCCCCGTCACAGAAACTGGTTCTACCACCCTCCCCATTGCTCAGACCAAAAACTTTTCATGCCAGACTTGATCCCCTTTCTTCCCTTAATCATTAAGCAAAATCTCTTGTTTCTTTTTGTTCATAAGAGATATACATTGCATCTCGTCTTGAAGCATAAGCCATGATCGCTTCTCTCCTGAAACAATCCCTGACTGTCCTTGTGTGATACAGTAGGTCCTATACAAATATCTCTTTATTGCAGAACCTCTATCATGGCATAAATATTTTCCAAATCCACTGTATAAGTAGCTGACATGTGATATTTCTTTGGTCTGTAGTTATGCTTTGATAAGCTTGCACCATTTTTGTTTGGTCGTGTTTTGTTTTTAATGAGCCATTACCCAACATAGGAAGATTTTACATAACAATTCAAGTCACTGGCCTCTTTATATCTCTTGAACATCTGGCAACACAATAGCCCTGCCTTTCCTTGGAGCCACAGTAAGGACTGAGTAGGGGCTCACAGGTTCCTACCACTAACACCAGGTCTTCAGCTTACACTTAACCTGGCTTCCACTATTTTGGGACCTATTTAGTCTATGACCCTGGATTCCAAATCAATGATTAACCTTTGTATTTCATTTTCATTTGTAGCCTAAAAAACAAAAAAAATCAGAGCCACACCCACACAACAGTTACAGAAACATTCTCCTATGAAATTCTTGTTTAAATATTACTACATAGGCTGCTTGCCTAAGAATAAGCCCCCATTGATGTTTCTGCTCAATAATGGCAAGTTTTTAAGCAATCAGTATTCATTTCCTTAGGAAAAATATTACATCCATTCTTACTATCAAGTTATTGAAGTCAGTTAGCTATAAGTCAGGTTCAGCCATGCTAAACCTTTCCTAAGAGGTATTTGCAACAGGGTATAAGGATGATGCTAGTTGTAATCTCAAGAACATCTGGCAATTCAGGGCTTCTTCTTTTAGGACGAGAAGATGTCACTGCTTCTTTTCATATTAGGTTCCTTGTTATCGTTTATCTGCTAACATATCTCTATATTATCTTTTTTATTAAATTTCTGCCTGTTGAGGGAACAGTTTTCTTTTTCCTTTTTTTAAAAAAGCATTAGCATATCTAGGGCTATATTTTAATCCTGTTTAAATATTCCTTAACAGTTGTCGATAAAATATTTTAGTATGTCACATATTGCCTAATTGATATACCACTGAGCTTCCCTGGAGGGAGAGCATTGTAAACTAGCTTACCATTGGCTCCCTCAATAAATCAGGGCCCCTGTTGTGTTGAAACACACTGGGAAGAGTGAAAGCTGTAGTTTTGATTAACATAGAGAAACCCAAAATGTTTCTCACTTTTGAATCTTTCCAGTAGTCAATAATTCAGCCCCAGAGCTGCCATCGAAGGCTTGGAAGAAAATCCTGTTGCTTTTTTTAATACCAGATAGCTGTTCTGGAAGGTTATATTTTGACTAGCCTGTTTCCAGTAAGCATTCCTTAAGAATGATATTGATAATGTCTAATGATCAGACTCCAGGGGTGATTTTGATATCTTCCTGTCCTTTTTCCTCCAGCTAAGCACTCTTCTCTTCAGGCTTCTGGGAGACATAGGATGCAGTGGGAACCTAAACCTTCGGAAACCTCCCAAATGTTTAGGTAAGGTCCTGGTGGAGTTTCGTCTTCTAATTACATTAAGCAGAAGAAATGCTAATGTTATTTCCTTTCAAAGATGGTTTAAAATTATTTTTTAAAAGATAAATGTTTGATGACTTTATCGGACACATTGAAAAGATAATTTGATAAAAATGAGCATCTGAAGTTCAGGTTAAAATTTTAAGTATTGTCCAAGTTATGTTTATCTCTTCATCAAAAGTCCAATATTTAACATGTCTTCATTTTAATACTAAAGAAATATAAAAAACATATAAGGCCATCCAAGTAAAGGTTTCTATCTTATAATAACACAACTATGAAATTCTACCAGAATGAAAAGATGACTATGAAGAAAATGATCATTTGCTTATTCAAGAAAAAATTTGCCACTTTTCAAGTGCTATGAAAATAAAAGATTATAAGACACTGTTTTTAACTATGCCAGCTTTGCTACTACATATATATATAGTAATCTCTTTGTATGCAGGGTACAAATTTAAATGAAGACAAATTTTCTATCTTCTTCTATAAACATTGCAATTTTTTAAAAAAGCGTTAACCAGTGGACAATTGAAGTAGCTGAAGCTTTTCCATTCTGTTTTCTCAGTGATCCTGGTTGAAACAGACAAAGTGAAAGGTTGTGTAAACATCCAGGCAAAGGCAAACATATCTAGTTACCCCAGATGCTAATAAGCACATAGGTAGAATATGTCTAACCAAGTTGAAAGAGGATGGAGGAATCACATTGAGCAGAGATGTCTTATTCAAAGGCCTCATTATCTCTGGGTGCCCCAGTTGGAGGAACATACCATTATTCCTTCGTTATGAACGAGACCAGGATACAGCACAGAGAAGGTTCCAGTGATTCACACTATCATTATAAGTCCCACATTCAAGAAAGGGACAAAAGCGACAGCAGGACACTGCAGCCTCAGTGGTTAGGGAGGACATGCAGAGAAATTTGTTCAAAGACCACAACAAACTGCAGATCCGATGCTTTGTCCCAGGCAAATTATTAAGCAGCAAGATTGGTGCTGAGACCCAGCTTTGGACTCTGCTGAGACCAAAGCAGAATCATTTGCACACATTCTCCTTCCACTGAAATAGTCCTGTTTTCTTCACAACTAGATTTGTGTTCCTAACCAAGAATATTGGTTTGCTTGATGTATAACTTGGCCCTGCATTAGGAAACTCATGTAGCTCCCTATTTTCTTACCTCACTATTCAGTCCATTTGGACAAGTTTCATCAAGTGCAATAAGTAATTTCTGCATAAAAGGTTGATCTTATTTATGAGTGAGTAACACCTCTGAGAAAAGGTGGTTGCGATTTTACTTCTTTGAGCAGATGCACACAAAAGTAGACAATCCTTGCTTCATTATAACTCTGTCATTTTGCCAGCTATGACTTTTTAAAAATTATGTATTCCTTTAACTATTTACTAATTTATTGCAAAAATATATTGGGTTAGCCAAAACGTGTTTTGGGGAAAACCCACACCAATATTGATTTTCGTGAGCACACCTCATGACCTCAGACCTAGATCATTTGGAGTAATATATCTTCCCATGTTGAGTGCTCTGTCCCTGGGCCAGAGGAACCCCTTCCCCCTAAATCTTGTATCCACCATTCTCCTTCCTCTAACCTAGATAAGGTATGAAATGAAAAACTCAGGTGTTTTCGTTGTGGTTGTTTCTGAATGTATTCCATGGTCATGTTGTACATAATCTCCCCTGTACTTTTTTCAGTGAGTATTTTATTGCTAAGGTTAACCCCCCATGTTCCTTGGTGCCATGATTCAATCATTTTGATTGCTATGTAATGTTCTGTTATGTGAATATGCTCTCAATGAATTCATCCCTTCTTCTGCTATGGGAATTTGGATTATGGCCAAGTTTTTGCTCTTGCACATAAAGCTTTTATGAGTATTCTTGTTGAAACGGCTTCACCTGGAAAATTTGAGGACTCCAGAGTCTCACTATAAATCAAAGCTCACACATGGTATCACAAAATGGTGGTTGTTGTTTAGTTGCTAAGTCGTGTCTGACTGTAACCCCATGGACTGTAGTCTGCCAGGCTCCTGTGTCCATGGGATTCTTCAGGAAAGAGTACTAGAGTGGGTTGCCATTTCCTCCTCCAGGGGATCTTCCCAACTGAAGGATCAAATCTGTGTCTCCTGCAGCTCTCCATTGGCAGGCAGATCCTTTACCCTGAGCTACCAGGGAAGCCCAATCAGAACACAGTAAATTTATAAATCTAGTTGCACCCACAGCCTGAATCATGTTCCCAACTCAAGGACCCTGAGTCTGTTTCTTAGGAAGGGACCTCTAATCCAGAGGCTAAAGGAGCTACACCATCCCTTAAACCACCATGACCTCAACACTTGAGTTCTCGGAGTAAGCAGAAGATAGACAGGGAAATAACAGCTATTCCTGAGAGGTGACAGGACCCGCCTGAAACCACACTGGGATGGAGTGAAGCTTCCCTGGCAGGCAAGTCCTCTCCCCAGGTCCCAGCTTTTTGACCTGAGATTTCCTGGTGATGCTAAGCAACTTTCCAAACCATACCACCCAAACAGAAGGGAGGGAATGTGCCGTGGTCTGGAAAGCCTGGTCTGCCTAGAGCCTGATGCTGTGGATATGCAGAGGAAGCCCTCTGTCTCCAGTCTCCCAGGGCTTTGGCTGTGATCTCCTACTATTTACACACACACACACATACACACACACACACACACACACACACACACACACACACACACACACACACCCCACACTGTCATCCTCAGATATGCGTCCTTGACACGGGCAGGGAAGCCCGATGGGCTGATAGGTTGGTTATTAAATGTTCAAGCAAATTTTCTTCTATTATCAAACAAGGGAGGGAAAGGCTTTGTGGTTCCATGTTTGCGATTTGTAGGAGACTCCAAAGCGTGGCGCCCAGGTGGGGTTCCATTTGCCGTGGTCAAGGAGCAGGACTGCTATACTCCAGGCAAGACCTTCTCATGGGTATGATGCCTCTACCGGTTTCCTAGGGCTGCTGGAACGAATGGCCACAGTGTATTTTCTCATAGTCCTGGAGGCTGGAAATCCAAGATCAGGGTGCTGACAAGGTTGGGTTCTTCTGGTTTCTCTCCCTTCCCTGGCAGAAAGGCATGCACCTGCTGCCCCTTCACCCTATGGTCCCTCTGTGGTGTCTCCTGATGTCTGTGTTCTGATCTCTTCTTCTTGTAAGACACCAGTTAGTTTGGACTAAGGCCTATAATCAGAGTTAATTTCCTTTAGAATTGACTGCTTTGATCTCCTTGCTGTCCAAGGGACTCTCAAGAGTCTTCTCCAGCACCACAATTCAAAAACATCAATTCTTCAGCACTCAGCCTTCTTTATGGTCCAACTCTTAAATCTGTTACATATCACTTACTTCTAAATATCACAACTCTACAACTTTGACTAGATGGGCCTTGGTCAGCAAAGTGATGTCTCTGCTTTATAATACACTGTCTAGGTGTGTCATATTTTTCTTCCAAGGACTAAGTGTCACATAACTTCATGGCTGCAGTTACCCTCCTCAGTGATCTTTGAGCCCAAGGAAAGAAAATCTGTCACTGCTTCCACATTTTCCCCACATTTTGCCACAAATTGATGGGACTGAATGCCATGATCTTAGTTTCTCGAATGTTAAGTTTTAAGCCAGCTTTTTCACTCTCATCAAGAGGTTCCTCTTTCCTTTTTGCCAGAATGGTAGAGTGGTATCATCTATATCTGAGGTTCTTAACATTTCTCCCGGCAAGGTTGATTCCGGCTTGTGATTTATCCAGCCTGTGATTTTACATGACATACTCTGCATAGATTCCCTGATGGCTCAGAAGGTAAAGAGTCTGCCTGCAACGTGGGAGACCTGAGTTCGATCCCTGGGTTGGGCAGATTCCCCTGGAGAAGAAAATGTCAACCCACTCCAGTATTCTTGCCTGGAAAATCCCATGGAGGAGCCTGGTGGGCTACAGTCCATAGGGTTGCAAAGAGTTGGACATAACTGAGTGACTTCACTTTCACTTTCTTTCCCTCTGCATAGAAGTAAAATAAGCAGGGTGATAATACACAGCCTTGACATATTCCTTTCCCAGTTTTGAATCAGTCAGTTGTTCCATGTTTGGTTCTAACTGCTGCTTCTTGAGCCACATACAGGTTTCTAAGGAGGCAGGTGAGGTGGTCTGGTATTCCCATCTATTTAAGAATTTTCCACAGTTTGTTGTGATTGACATAGGTAAAGGCTCTCATGTAGTTAATAAAACAGAAGTCGATGTTTTCCTGGAATTCCTTTGCTTTCTCCATGATCCAGCAGATGTTGAAAATTTGATCTCTGGTTCCTCTGCCTTTTCTAAACCCAGCTTGTATATCTGGAAGTTCTTGATTCAGATACCACTGAAGCCTAGCTTGAAAAATTTTCAGCATAACCATAACTAGCATATGGAATGAGTGCAATTGTATGATAGTTTGAGCATTCTTTGGCATGGCCCTTTTTTGGGATTGAATGAAAACTGACCTACAATTCACTATGATACCCTTTTATAAGGTGAAAAATAACTAAAAATCAAGCAATATATTTAAAATGAAATTGGTGAGTAGGAAGAAACATAAATGCTCAACTTTACAAGATCAAATATTTTTGAAAGTGGATTTACCAATTTACACTCACACAACAATAGAAAAGAGATTCTGTGGATTAACATCCTATTTCTCATCAAGGAGTACCTGTCACTGAGTAATTTTGCTAAAGGAATGAAGATAAATGGAATTTTATTTTTGCCTTGATTTGCATCTTTCTGGAACCTACTGAGGTGATTGCTTTTGAAAATTTCTCCTTCGTTGTAGTTACTAGTAGAAGACACACATCATCATTTATGCGAGATTTCTGCCAAGATTTTTTGGCCATTAGTGACAAGCTTTATATGAAGCCTAAACCAGACATGAAATTCTCCATCATCAGTAATGGAAATATCCTTAATATCTGCCCAAATCCATCTTGCATGAGGCTAGAAAAGTCATCCGGTCTTGAGAAATGTTCTTCCTAATGTTTGAAAAAAAAAAAAGAGAGAGAGAGAGAGATGGAGGAGGTAAGGCCTTTCTGTTTGGAAGGACAAATTTCAACATCTCTAGGCAGCTTTGGGCACACAGCTACCACCATAGGAACTTGCTATCAGTCTAAGATATTCTGAAGGAAAAAAAAAAATCCTCTGACCACATGTCATTGTTATATTTTATCTTGGTGCATGTGTCACATATCTGCTTTTGATCCCCCAGAGCATCTTCTGCATCCTAAAATTAGACATAAAAAGAGAAGAGTCACAAATGCACAATAGGACCAATCAACGGCTGCTCATTCATCATGCAGCCTTCAACTGCGTTGCCTAAAGGACGAGAAGAAATTGCAGATATGTGGGGTGCCACCTGCTGAAACGGCTATTTCCTGCTCCTCTCCCCATGTTTATTAGGGATGGAATCAGGCTATCTGGATGACTCAACACGAAACTCGTAGGAAATGAAGAGGCTCTTAATGACAGAATGCCATGGTGGTTGAAATTATAGCCACACTAATTCACTGACTCTATACGAAGCAGGAAAACTCTGAAATTTAGTAGTGACAATCAGCTGTTCTGGCATCTATCATGATGTGATACAGAGCCAAAAACTCCCATCGAAGATCCTAATACATAGGTAATTGGATTGTGGGAGGTGCCATGGAAATGAAGGGATGAATCGGAAAAATAATTGCAAATCTTAAAGCATTATTCAAATGTTTTGTGTTGTTATTATCAACCACTTTCATTAGGACTAGTTCCCTGGTACCAAAGAAATCACCACTCAGGTAAGAGGAAGAAAATGACCAAAAACTTTCAGAAGATCCTAGGGCCTCAAAAGCCTGTGAAGCTACCTGCAGGGAAGGAATGAAGACACAGACATAGAGAACAGACTTGTGGGGGAGTCTTGTGAGGGAAGGAGAGGGTGGGATGAATTGAGAGCGTAGCATTGACGTATGTACACTATCACGTGTGAAATGGGCAACTAGTGAGAAGCTAGCACTGAGCCCCGCCTGGTGCTCTGCGATGACCTAGAGAGGTGGGAGGGATAGGGAGGGGGTCTCAAGATGGGGGGGTATGTGTGTGTATATATATAATTATAACTGGTTCACATTGTTATATGGCAGAGACTAACACAACGCTGTAGCTAGTATACTCCAATTTAAAAAATTTTAAATAAATGATAAAAGAAGGGAAGCGAACTATGCACTGGGTAGGGAAAACTAATCCCTAAATGTTCCCTCTACAGTTTCAAAAAGAATGACACAAAATATCACAGAATTATTAAAGGGCTTTCCCCTAGACAACTAGCACCTACTGCACACAAGGAACTCTAGAAGCTGCTTTGATAAGTATAAAGGGGCATGAAGTTATAATCCTTGCCTTCAAAAATCTTAAAACCCATTGGAAATGAAATCATAGAGAAAATGTGCTTTCAGTACTAGCTTCAGAAGAGCATCTACCATCACTAATACATTGCAATGAAAAAGGACTAGAATTAAAGATGACTTCAGCTTGCCTAAAGAAAATTTTATTGTGGTTAACGCTTTAAGTTTCCTTGTTCTGTCAGGGTTGAAATAAAATAAGTCTTCATTAAAAGATGGAAAAGTTCTGCTTGGCTATTTTAAAGCTCATTTCCTCAAAAACACTGATTCCGCTTTTACAAGCAAGCATTCAGAAAGACATTTCATGAGAATTGTCACTGTAGAGAGGGAAAAAATTTAGAAAGCATTATGATATCCTTCAAAATATGAATTTTCTCCTCCTCAGGAAGACATCTCAATACTTCCTACCCTCTTGGATCAGAGAATGCATTTTCTGCTTTGAGCCCCACATGGGACCATGTACATTGCCAAGTTCAAACAGTACCTTAACTCCTGAGTGTCCCAGCAGGGCACTGACGAGGGCCACCGCCTTCTCAGCTGCCCCACCCCCACACTACCCATGACATGAAATGACAGGATGCCTTCCACCCCGCCCCCCACTTTGGAGAAGGAAATGGCACCCCACTCCATTACTCTTGCCTAGCAAATCTCACGGACAGAGGAGCCTGGTGGGCTGCTGTCCATGGTGTCGCGCAGAGTCAGACACGACTGAGCGACTTCACTTTCACTTTTCACTTTCATGCATTGGAGAAGGAAATGGCAACCCACTCCAGTGTTCTTGCCTGGAGAATCCCAGGGACGGGGGAGCCTGGTGGGCTGCCATCTGTGGGGTTGCGCAGAGTCAGACATGACTGAAGCGACTTAGCAGCAGCAGCAGCAGCTTCCACCCCTTACCCTGACCCAGGCCAATGTTGTCAAAAGGAAATTTTTCTTTAAAAATTTTCTAATCAGTGTATCATAGTCTATGGCATATGATTTTATCACAGGCTTGAAATTCTGTTTTAATTTTTTTTTTTCATATAGAAAGGTAAGAGCAATTTATGCATAGCATTTCATTTCCCTGCGTCTGAGTCAAGATACTGGCCATGGCAGTGTGGACTGGATGCAGTCCCATGACCTAGGAGGTAGCACAGAACAGACTGTAGTTCTGAATGCAAACACCCTGGGGCAGATTTCAGCTCTCTGTGACCTTGGGACCTTACTTAAATCTGCTCTCAGTTCTTCATCTGTAGAATGGAACAATGGGACTACCTTATATTGTTGTTATCGAGGTTGATTTTGTGCATGTTATTGTGTGTGCGTGTTTCATGCTAAGTCACTTCAGTCATGTCTGACTTTGCGACCCTGTGGACTGTAGCCCTCCAGGCTTCTCTGTCCATGGGATTCTCCAGGCAAGAGTGCTGGAGTGGGTTGCCAGGCTCTTCTCCAGGGGGTCTTCCTCGCCCAGGGATTGAACCCATGTCTTTCATATCTGTTGCATTGGCAGGCAGTTCTTTGCCGCTAGTGACACCTGGGAAGCTCGTATAAGGTGTTTATTAAGTGATGGCTCTTGTTGTTGCTATGGTATAATATAGTCATGGAATCTTAGACTCGTCAGGTGGCTTAAATCACTCAAGATCAAAAACACAGAGTGGTGTTCAATGGTATATGAACCTACTAGGTCATATGGTAAGAAAAGAAATACATAAAAGAAAACAAACCAGTACGAGAGAAGATAATTAGAGTAAATCCCACTCATCTTCTTAAGCACAAGAGAAAGAATAAAAGGCAAGAGCACTAGGAAAGTACCAGAATAGAATCAAACTCTCATCTTAGAAATGGTATTTTTGGAACATTATTATAATCTAATAAGCGGTACCCTAATTGTCCAAAAACAAGTTAGCAGTTAAAATCTTTTGATAGTATTGGGCCTGTGGGATTTAAGCCTGAGTTGTATTTTTGACTCAATGTTTCCTCGGGGCAATTTCCAACTCTAAGAATGGAGAATTCATTTATAAGTGTGGATTTAATTTGGACGGTCCGCATTATCCTTTTCATCAAAGGGTGGGGTACACTGTGAGTTCCAGTCCCTTCTCTTCCTTCCTCGGTTCCTCATCTTGGTCAGTCCTGTCCCTACCCACCCAGGTGCTCCAGCCAAAAATCTTGATGATTCTAGCCTCAAACTACATCCCACCCCCAGCAACCTTTCTCCACCCTCCTGCCAGCATCCTGTCCAATCCACCAGTCTCCCCTCTGACTTTCCTAACTGGACACTGTTTCTGGCCTGATTTCTCTCCAACGTATTGGAGCAGCCAAAGGGTTTTCACTCACCCAAACAGAGTCATCTCATGTTTTCCTCTCTGTTTGTGAAATGAACCCCCATCTCTACCCCACATCTCCATCTCTTACAGCGTCATTCCCACCAGCTGGTGACTCTTCAGCCACCCTGCCCTTCTTTCATTCCTGCAATTAGCCAGGCTCTTTCCTGCCCCAGGGTCTTCTTGGATGGTCTTCTTGGATAGTCTTCTCTCTGCCGGGAAAAGCTCTTTAGTCCACTCCACACAACTTGCAGGTCTCTGAGAAGCTCGGTGCGTGTCTATGCATGTGGACACGTGCCCACGAATAAGAGAGAAGTTTGTATTCCATATGGAAATGGAGAGAATGCTACTGATCTGGGAAGACCCAGCTTTGAGCACGAATGGGTCCAGTGCCTGACATGAGGTCCCAGGACTCAGCCGCTTACCTCCTCTGCCTCTTCCATCCTCTCTGTGGCCATCAGTCTGGGGCTGGCCTCCTGGGTGCAGTAAAGTGATTCCTGGTCAGAGGCATCCTCTTCGGAACAACTCCAACGACGGGGAGGGAGCAGTCCATCCTGGTCACTCAGGCAGGAGGCCAGGACCACTACTCGTAGGACCTGACTAGCTCGGCTTCAGGGGAAGCAGAGGTTTCAGTTCTTTCTTTAGCTGGAGAGTCGCAAGACTCAAATCCGCCAGCCCAGGGTCATTTCATGGAACCGGGGTCAGAATCAGCTCCACTCAGAACACCTGGCTGAGCAGGGTGAAGCATGATGATATTGGCAGAGGCACCAGTGGACACTCCTTGGCCAACAGCGTGCATGCAATGAGATAAATCTGTTTGATTAAGTACAACCTGGCAAACAAAGATGTCCTCATCTTTCAAATACGCGTCATGCTAGTGGAAAGATTCCACACTTGTTACCGAACACAGGGGTCTGACAGCTTGCTGTTCAAAAGCCAATAAAGAGGTAAGGTTGAGGAAGAGGAAAGTTTGCTTTATTTTAAATGCTGGCTACTGAGGGGTTGGGGAGGAGGGTGGCAGACTCCTGTTCAAAGATAGACTAGCCCTACTGACCATCAGTGGGTAAGAGCTTTTGTAGACGGATTGAGGGGGCGACACGCAGAAAAAGCACAATCAGCTCTGACTGTCATCTTGAAATTGGTCACTGGGGGTCTGATCAGCATCTTCTTGAGTGGTTTGCATATGTGCATGCTGTCACGTCAGTCGTGTCCGACTATTTGCGACCCTAGGGAGAGTAACCCTCCAGGCTCCGCCGTCTATGGGGTCGCACAGAGTTGGACACGAGTGAAGTGACTTAGCAGCAGCAGCAGCAATTTTCAGTTTCAGGGTCAGTTTGTACCCATTTCTTTGAGGACAGTTCTTGAGATTGTGGCAGCTTATGTCATGGTTACAGCCTGATCATCGTGCGATGAACTTCTTCCACCTGGTAGGGGTTTCAGTATCTACAAGACAGCTCACAGGATATGGCTCAGAATATTATCTGTAGTGCTTGGGAAGAAATGAAAGACACTTACCTAAACTTAATGGCTAAACTAGTGTTACTTATTCTTAGACTTTTTTCTCCTTGTTTCTTCATTTTTTTCCCCCACTTCTCTGATTAAACTTGTTCTTTGGCTAAAGTTTTCCTACAGACAAAAGTCAGATGGAGGACATGTGGGGGATCACAGGGTCCTCCTTCGTTTCACTCTCAGCCAAAGCCTGGCAAGTTTCAACTTCTTCTTTTTGCACGTGTCCTGCCTGCTTTGGGGACTATTTTCCTCTTTCTTGGTGGCTCAGATGGTAAAGAATCTGCCTGCAATTCAGGAGACCTGGGTTTGATACCTGGGTCTAGAAGATCCCCTGGAGAAGGAGATGGCAATCCGCTCCAGTATTCTTGCCTCGAAAATCCATGGACAGAGGAGCCTGATGGGCTCCAGTCTATGGGGTCTCAAAGAGTAGACACGACTGAACAACGGACACTTTCACTTTTCCATCTTTAACATCAAGAACAATGATGTGTGCATACTGCCAGTTAGCCTTTATCTGGAGCATCCTATGTTGTCACTGGGTCCATTAGGGCTGATGAGTTGTGGTGGACAACATCTGTGTCATCCAACACGGTAGTCACCAGCCACATGTAGACACCGAGAACATAAAATGTGACTAGTCTGACTGAGGAGCTGGGTTTCTAAAAGTGTATTTGATTTTAATTGGTTTACATTTAAAATTATAACCAGAGGTGGCCAGTAGCTACCGCAGTGGCGAGCATTGATCTAGAGCTCGCCTGCCATTTGTTGTCACATCAGAACATTCCAAGGCAACAGCCAAACTCATCTGCCAAGTCAATTCATTAAAATGCATGAAAAATGACTTAATTTGTTAATACTTTCAAGTTAATTGCTTATATTCTAGCAGGAATTTGCAAAGCCTTAAAGGGAAAGAGTGACAAATGGTGATTTTTGAAACAATTTTCTTTGATGCGACAGTCTTTTTGGTATCTCTCAGATAATATTGAGTTTTGCTGCCTAAAAATGATATCCCCTCTCCATTAATCACTGGGTGACTGGCAAGAGAGCTTGTATAGTATGAACACACATCTAATAATTTGTCATTGTCCTTGGTTGCCCTTGTGACACAGCTGGTAGAGAATCCGCCTGCAATGCGGGAGACTTGGGTTTGATCCCTGGGTTAGGAAGATCCCCTGGAGAAGGGAAAGGCTACCCACTCAAGTATTCTGGCCTGGAGAATTCCATGGCCTGTATAGTCCAGGGGGTCACAAAGAGTTAGACATGACTGAGCAACTTTCACTTTCACTTTTGGTTGCTAAGCTATTTAAATTTTACAAACTCATTTCTTTTGAGTTAAACTTCAGTCTTTATAACCCCAATTTCTTCTTGCCTGAGAGAGAGACAGAGAGAGAAAGCAAGCAGGCAAGCTAGAGGGAGAATCAATTTAGAATTTACAAAACACCTTTTAAGAGATGAATGGGTACCATATTAAAGTAAACATGCATAATTTGAAAATAATTTGGGGAATTTGCATTGTTTTGACAAATTGAAATATGCCCCCTCCATGCGGTTCCAGGGAGACCAGATGGTGGTGCTGGGTATTGGAGGGGGGTCCACAATTGCTTTTGTGTTAACTGATATAGTGTACTAAGAAAGGTCTCTGGGGAGAAGTATCCCCAGGTAGGTGATTGCTTCGGAATTCCAACAGAGAGGAACCATGGCAGAGGAGAAGGGAAACATAAGTTATTGAGGACTAATGCCTCAGATTGGACCCGCTAATTTTATCACTGGAAATTCAGCACAATGTTTCACCAAAAAAAAAAAAAAAAATCAAAAAGATATCTCTGAGACAGCAAGAGAAATTGGTGAAGGACTGGAGAAAATTAGCAGCAGGCAGGAGAATTTGACTTCCCTCTCGTGTGTGGAAGATCCTTTAATGTTAGCAAGTGTGTCTATAGTGGTGACAAGAGGTTCAAGGGCTTCATTTTCTAATTTTAAACTGCTGACCCTAATCAGCTGAGCGAGGAGAGGTAGTGGTTTGGGATGGAGCCCGACCCTGCAAAGGCTGTTAGGATCACCTCCAAAAAGCACTTGCTATTTAATTGGAACATTCGCACCTGCTAAATAGCTGTTGTTTCAAGTGACATGTTGAGAAAGAGATCAACTGTTTTGGGGGTTTCCAAGAAGAAGAAGTGAAGTGAAGTCGCTCAGTTGTGTCCGACTCTTTGCGACCCTGTGGACTGTAGCCCACCAGGCTCCTCCGTCCATGGGATTCTCCAGGCAAGAATACTGGAGTGGGTTGCCATTTCAGAAGAGAAAAATTCCTGCACTGCTCAGGCAATGTTGCAGTTTCATCTAATGGGAAGTTGGAGTTTTGTGTAGTCTTCAGGGAAAGAATGTTCACCATGCTTTAGCCTTTTGTTGTTGTTGTTGTTGTTGTTTGCAAACCTTTGCAAAAAGAGGGGAGGAAGGAGGGAAGTAGGGAGGAGGCCCAGACAGGTGGATGTGAAGAGTGAGAGGAGGGAGGAGACCTTTTTAATGAGCTTTCCTCTCTCTTAAATTTTCACTTTCAGAGGTTTTCCTCCTATCTGTTTCTATTATTTCTACTTCTTTTTCTGTAAGGTTGGGTGGAAATGCTTGTTGCTGAAACAGAATAGTAGTTTTTCATCTTTCTTCATAGTAGTCAATGAAGGGGGCTTCTCCCCACATCTCTAAGCTGTTCAATACAATTGCCTGATATACTGCCTAGAATACATGGCAATTTTTTATATTTCTCTCTTAGCCGTTTTCACATAGTACTCTCACCATTAAAAGAACAGTTGTCTGACCTTTTTCCAGGAGGTTAATAAAGAATGCACAGCCTCATAAGCTTGACTCAATTTCTTTTATATGAACAGGCTGCGTAAGTGACCATTACAGTATTTGTCAGGTCCTCAGCGCTTCATTTTGCAGTTACCAGCATTTTGTACAAATGACCACATGTGTTGTGCATTTGGTCACATCAGGTGAGAAAAAGCAAAATAGATTTTCCTGAGCCTTCAATCAAATTTCCACACAATGGACTCTCTAATGGGGACTTGAAATATATCTGGTCATATATTATTTAACTGTACCGTATTTTGTGTTTTAAGATTTTTTACCATGTATTCCATTTTAATAAATGCATGAGTAGAGGCAGTGTTTGGGCTCTATGTCTTAGAAATTCTACACTTGCAACAGATTTTTCAGACTTCAGAGAATTTAATATTAGTATCATAAAAGGTCTTTTGAAGAATAATACAGGGACATAAGAAAAATGAGTGTGTGAATGTGCCCTCCCATTTTGTAAGTGTTTTATTGCTTTAATTTCCTGTCTTAGTAAAGTCACACGCGGCATAATAGAAGATATATCGTTACAGAGTTTGCGATTTATTAGAAGTCTTGAGCTGGTTGAAGACTTTATATGAAGTGAAAAAGAAAACCTCCATTTAGCTGAAAAATGGAGATGAACCACAGTATCAATGTTACAGCAGCTTTAAATGGAGTCCTATCGGGGACTGATAAGTTGTCTCTATGTGCCCTGGGTGTTTACATCAAATAAATCCATGGGCACGAGCCTCATTCTGTGCTAGCTGTGTGTCATTAGGTGCCTAGAAACCTAATGTTATTTCATTTGTGAGGCGTGGATAAGATGACTGTTGCTATTTGGATTCCATAGCACAAAGGTGCTATTAAAGCAGAAATGACCCATAACACACATTTTCATTCATTTATTACATTTTTTTGCATGCGTGACTGAATTTTAATTCTGTACTTTGTCAACCCAGTACAGTTATATTAAGCTTTTTAACCCAGTTTCATGTACCTCACTTCGCTGTCTTTTACACTCTGGCATCAAAGCATCAAAAAGGAGGCATTTATCCTGCTGAAGAACAGAGAGACGATTCATTTCTGCATCGAAAACTGTGGAAGTGAGCAATGTGACACTGGCTAACCTGTAAAAATATGTCATAAATTTACCGCATAAATAACTACTGGAGATGGAAAAGCTGGGTGTTCAGCAGACTTTGTTTTGTTTTGTTTAGGGGGTGGTGGGAGTTGGTACTCTGTAGGGACTCGGATTTGCAGGCATCAAGGAGCACTCCTGAAATGGAAGTTACATGTTTATCAGGGCAGAGCAAGAAGTACAAGAATCAGAGGGGCTTCTTAATCCCACCACTGCTGTCCCACCCAAAGATGGCAAAACATCTGTTCCGAACAGATTGTTGGGTTTTCCACAAACAACATGAAATGGGATATACAGCCATGTGGACAGCCCACCTGAAAATAACACAGAACCACCAGTCTTGCATTTTAGTTAATAACAAAAAATCTTAGCTAATTTTCTAGGTTTCATGGGTCAGAGTCAACCTTTAATACCACCAATTCAATTTTCTATTCTGTTTTGAACACATCCTAAGCAACGTGTGTTGCCATATTACTAGTCTAGATGGGCTGATTGATGGAATTTTTATATGTAGAAGATTTAATGAGATTTAAACGAGTCCATGTCTGAAATCCTAACCCATGAGGAAGCAAAATGGCTAGATGACGTGTAGTCTGCAAGAGCACAGACATTTCTGGTTTTCTCTGTTATCTATGTTCATCTTTGAAAGAATAATGATTTCCAAGCTTTATTGCTAACTGAAGCACAAAAGATTTCCTCTGGGCTTGCCACAGACAATCCTCAGGCACATTAGCCGAGTCAACTGAAGTTAGTTCAAAGTGAATTACTTCATTTTAATCGTGGTGACTTTACCAGCTCAGTCAATATGCTGTAAAGGGATATTGCTTTTATTTCCACCTCCTCTTTTCTTTTTCTTTTTTTTTCAGTTCTCCTCTTTAAATGATACTCAAGTCATTTTATTTTCAGGCATATTTTTGAGACTGTTCAAGATTTATGGATTTACCAGTACTTCAAGATGATTCATCTTGTTTAACAACATCTGAAGTTTTGTTTAGTAACTCTTTTTCTTCTTAATCCTTGGATAAAATCAGTTGATATTTTTTAACAAATGAATAAGTCCTTAGTAAGAGGCACTGCCAGTTATAGTTATAATGTGCAACTTTAAAAATAAATAAAATGCTGCACCGAGGATTCAGTTCAGTTCAGTTCAGTCACTCAGTCGTGTCCGACTCTTTGCGACCCCATGAATTGCAGCACGCCAGGCCTCCCTGTATTAAATATTTACTTCAAGCTCTTTCATTCACAAATAGAAAGCTGGGGTATAGAGGGTGCAATCATATATGTGTATAATCATTAAATTCACTGATTAGAAGACGCATTTTGTCCTTTGGAATTCCCTGTAAAGTCTATATTATATCATTCTGGAAATCTCTTAGGTAGTGTGGCATTGTGCTATTAAGCACCATATACATGACATCTATTTTTTCCTTCCTTTATTATTTTCTCATTTACTTAGTTCTTGTTATGGAGGTTAATGATAAGTGTGGCTGTTTTACTTTGGGAAAAAAAAAAAAAAGGATTTTCTTTCTGACACTTCCCAGGAATGGTGTGTGGCATTTTACATTCCTTCTGTGCAGAGTGGCCATCAATTCCTAAACTCCCAGCCTTCAAAGCATCAGTGGTACCCTGTATCTTTGTTTCATTCACGATTTCTGAGTCTGAGGCCCAGCACATGAAAGCACTATAATTACTTTCTTTTCTTGGTTGGCATAGGTCATGGAACTAGTGTTAATAATAATCATTCCCTCTGGACTTCTCTGTATTTATATATCTCTGATTCAATAACCATTGGGACCATAGAGGTGTATTTTATCTTCATTCCAGTCCTCTTGGTATTGTTTTCGCCCAGGGGGAAAATCAAATGAGGAACTGAACATGGTAAACTCACACAACTCTGAGGTCATTAACACCTAATTAGAAACAGCTCAGAGATCAAAATGATTCTTTGGTTAAAATGTGAGAAAGAGAAGAGATTAGACAATATTTAACTTCTTCTGTGCCAATATGGTCTTTATCACCAATAGCCAGGCTGTAACTCATTATGTTCCAGGATTTTTAAATTTTATTATTATTTATTTTAGTTTATTTTTTGGCCACCATGTGGCATGTGGGATCCTAGTTCCCTGACCAGGGATTGAACCCACGTCTCCTGCATTTGATGCACTTAACCACTGTGATTTACCAATATGAATCTTAACCACTGGACTACCAGGAAAATCCCTACACCTCATTATGTCTTCCCAAACTTAAAGAAGGCATGTTTGTGTATGCATTTTCTTTTTCACTCTTTCTTTGATAGAGTAGGTAGTCTGTTGAAATACTGGGTAGCCAAAAAGAGAAGACTTTGCTCAAAGTCCTAAAATGCTAATTGATTTCATTAAGAGAAAGACATAGTGTCACTTCATTTTAGGTCTTGTTCAGTAGCTAAGTTGTGTCTGACTCTTTGTGACCTCTGAACGGCAGCACGCCAGGTTTCCCTGTCCTTCACCATCTCCCTGAGTTTGCTCAGACTCCTGTCTATTGTGTTGATGATACCATCCAACCATTTCATCCTCTGTCACCCCCTTCTCCTGCACTCAGTATTTCCCAACATCATAGAGTCTTTTCTAGTGAGTCAACTCTTCCCATCATATGGCCAAAGTATTGGAGCTTCAACTTCAGCATCAGTCCTTCCTGTGAGTATTCAAGGTTGATTTCCTTTAGAATTGACTGGTTTGATCTCCTTGCAGTGCAGGGGACTTTCTTTTTTTTTTTTTTTTTTAATTTTATCCTGATTTTTTTTTTAAATTTTAAAATCTTTAATTCTTACATGCATTCCCAAACATGAACCCCCCTCCCACCTCCCTCCCCATAACATCTCTCTGGGTCGTCCCCATGCACCAGCTCCAAGCATGCTGTATCCTGCATCAGACATAGACTGGCGATTCAATTCTTACATGATAGTATACATGTTAGAATGTCATTCTCCCAAATCATCCCACCCTCTCCCTCTCCCTCTGAGTCCAAAAGTCCATTATACACATCAGTGTCTCTTTCCCTGTCTTGCATACAGGGTCGTCATTGCCATCTTCCTAAATTCCATATATATGCATTAGTATACTGTATTGGTGTTTTTCTTTCTGGCTTACTTCACTCTGTATAATCGGCTCCAGTTTCATCCATCTCATCAGAACTGATTCAAATGATCTCCTTGCAGTGCAGGGGACTTTCAAGAGTCTTCTCCAGCACCGCAGTTAGATGTACTGTTTTTAAATAGTGTGTGATGAGAAACATATCACTTGGTTGAATAAAAAAGACACAATACATTGAGACACCCATTTGAGGGACATTTAATTATACTTGGTCAAGATCAAGAAAATATTTAATTGAAAAATCAGACAGCCATCTATTTCTTTTAAATTTTAATAGGTCTTAAGTTTTGCCACACTACAACTTTCAAGAGTTTGTGAGGGTTTACCTTCATAGGAGTATAGTTATTGCAGTTTTTATCATGCTGTTTGATAGTTTGAATAGTACTGGAAGAATTCATGTGTGTGTGTGTGCCAGAAGTTCTATGTGGTCTTTTGTTTGCCTAAGAAAGATCAATAATGAGAAGAGAGGCATTAAATGTGGAAAACACTCTTGACTCCAGCCCAGGTGACACACAGAGTTGGGACTTCTTCCTCTTCTTTTTCCCAGATTTGCATCTCAGCATTTTAAATTTTCAGGCTTCCTATCTGGTGCTAGTGGTAAAGAATCTGTCTACCAGTACAGGAGATGCAAGAGATGTGGGTTCGAGCCCTGGGTCAGGAAGATCCCCTGGAGAAGGAAATGGCAACCTACTCCAGTATTCTTGCCTGGAAAATCCCATGGACAGAGGAGCCTGGCAGGCGACAGTCCATAAGGTTGCAAAGAGTTGAACACGACTGAGCACACAGACACATTGTAAGTTTTCATGCTGGGCCTTCTGTTGAAGGATTCTCTCACCTGGAGCTGAAGCCACACTAGCAAAGCTGGCCTAGGAGGAGCCCAGAGCCATCGACTGGGGCAATCTGGAAGGGCTGAGGGATGCTTGGCAACTCAGTCCTGGGGCCTTCTGGCAAACTCTTGCTAAATGCCTAAAGTCTTTTTTTTTTTTTTTTACTGGAGTATCATTGCTTTACAATGTTGTGTTAGTTTCTGTTGTGCAATGAAGTGAATATGTATACATATAACCCGCCACCCGCCCCCGGACCTCCCTCCCACCCGTCTAGGTCACCATAGAGCATAGAGTTGAGTCCTCTGTTCTATACAGCAGGTTCCCACTAGTTACCTGTTTTACATTGGGCTTCCCAGGTGGCTCTAAAGAACTCTCCTGCCAATGTCCAGGAGTCACACACCCTGGGATTTTGCAACAAATTGAATGAAGAAGCACGTGGGCAATTCCAGGTGTGTTCTGCTGGACAGTGGAGATTTGCAAAAATGTAGAATAATGCCACTCTTCTCATTGCAGTTTCAGTTTGGAAAATATAGCTATGGTTATTTTCATTTCTTTCATTATTCATTTTGTTATAAAAGGTTACATATTTCTTATGAAATAGCAAACCAGAAAATAATAAATATAACCAGAGCCCAAGTATAAATGTAAACTCATCTATCCAGTACCTATATCCCTCTCTGATGGCAAATCTGGCCTTGAGCAATGTGGATTAACTTATTTTTTTCTTAATTTTTACAATGTTGTGTTGATTTCTGCCATACAAATGCATGCTATTTTTGTTAACATATAATAGGTTTAATTTTGTTGTTTTAGATTATTTCCTAAACACATATTTTTTTAACTTCTCATTTTATATCTCCAACATAAATATTGATAAATCTAATCCTCTAAACAAAAAGCTCTTGGGAGTCTTTTTTTAAAATGAAGGAGTTTTTAAACCAGAAAAGTAGCAGACCACTGATAGGAACTAATACTAATATCACTATTGACCTCTACCATCCTCAGTATATTGGATTTTGTCATGCAAACCTGCAGACATCTAGTGAAATGCTGTTTTCACAGATCATCCTTAAAAGAAGAGCTGACCCCCTTTTTTTTTTTTTTCAGCAGACACACATGAAAAATTATTTTTCTCAATTAGCAGACAGACACAACCACCACATTTATTTACAGTGCTGCCTGCAGGACTCCACTTCCAGAAATTCTGATTCCAAAAGTTCGGGTGATTCCCAAGACTCTAGATGTTTCACCTCTAAGTAGTTCTGAGATGTTACCACATTTTTAAGGTCAATATTACCTGAGGAACTCCTTTTTCATCTCCTCAGATTTAAAGCAATCTCTATGTTCAGCTTTTCACCTCTCAATATGGGCTTCTTGCCTTTCTCAGTGAAAGTCAGCAGGACCTGTGGTCCTCCTGGCGAAAAGATGCAGTTAAGATGATCCACAGGTGTCTCACTGACCTCTGTGAGTGGTTTGTAACTTCAAGGATCAAAAAGGCTATGTATGTACTGGTTTTCTAGGTCTCTGCATAGCTCAGCAGTATAACTTTACGGCTTCCCCAGTGGCTCAGATGGTAAAGAATCTGCCTGCAATGTGGGAGACCCAGGTTCAATCCCTGGGCCAGGAAGATCCCCTGGAGGAGGCAGTGGCAACCCACTCCCATATTCTTGTCTGTAAAATTCCATGGCCAGAGGAGCCTGGCATGTTACAGCCCATGGGGTCACAAAGAGTTGAACATGACTGAGTGACTGACACTTTTCACTTTCATTTCAGTCAATTTGGGGGACATAAGTTGTCCTTTTGGCTGCAGTTTTCTAGGGGTAAATTGTGAGATGATGGAAGTGAAGGAGAAGCTATGGGGAAAGGGCAGTGTGTAAATGAAGGGGAAGGGGAAGATGAGTATGGATTCCATTAGCTTGCAGATAAGATAGAGTTGAATTGTTCCTGTCCTTCTCCCCATTGGGCTTTTGATTCTCTTTTGGAGATGGAAGGCCAGAAGAGGAGGACATAGAATCCAAAGTTCAGTGTTGAATTTTAGGTCTCTGGATTTACCATCATTTGTGGAAATTTCTCTTTGTCTTCTTTAAATCATTTCTCTATGATCAGAGAGGTCCATGATTTTTATGTCTTCAAGACTTACTTGAGCTGGGATGTGAGAGTTGATGCCTTCAAATCTGTCTGGGAGCTTTGGATGGACATACACACTGGTATATGTAAAATGGATAACCAGCAAGGACCTGCTGATAGCGCAGGGCACTCTGCTCAATGTTATGTGGCAGCTTGGATGGGAGAGGGGTTTGGGGGAGAATGGATACATATAAATGTATGGGTGAGTCCCTTCACTGTTCACCCGAAACTGTCACAACATTGTTAATTGGCTACATCCCAGAACAAACTAAAAAGTTAAAAACAATCTGTTCTCCACTCTAATTTTCAGCATGTCAGTTCTCTGCTATTATCTCATTTGTGACTGCTTATGAAAGATCCTCCAGAGAAAGGCACACTAACCCACAGATAAAATTTTCAAAACAGGAATCCTAACCACAACTCAATATCTTTCAAAAGAGAACTGTCATGAAGCTCACGGTCACTTAATGAATTCCCTAAACCCTTCTTCAGCCTCCACATACCACCCCCGACCTTCACTCACTAAAATTTCCTCTATGTCAATCCTTCGGTTATAACCATGCACCCTTGGATATCTTACCATTTTTATCAAGTATTTCCATGATTCCATTTAGAAGGCAAATGAATTATTTCATAGGAAAGCAAGACAGAATGGGCACATCAAACACCCAATATGAGTAACTCAAAGCAGCTCAAAATACATTATAAGGGTTTTATATACCAGCCATGCTCCCACTAAGGCTTAGAGAATTCTCCCCCTATTTTAAAATACAGTATTAATTCTGTGAGGTCAAAGGGTAACTCACAGGCAAAATATGTTAGTTGATTGTGTTCCTAGTGACTGTGGCAATGAGAAAGGCATACTGTGAAACCTTTGAGAAATCTGCCTGCGGAGAAGATATTTTACCATCTTCTAGGGACTAATGCATCTAACTTTGAGAAAGTCATTTTATGACTCACATAAAGAAGCAAGTTTGATAAAATTGAGGCAGAGAAATTTTAAGTAGTTTTTTTTTAATAAACAGGGTAAATAAAAGTCCTACTTCCCGTGTTAGTTTCACGGTGATTAGAGCAGATCTTGTTTCAGCTGAGGGACAGTAAGAGAGTAAGGGAGGACTTGTTTTTCCCTTTGCTTTTAGGAAATTAAATGTAAATAACAACGTGAATAAGAAATACCCACAATAATAATAATTTTCCAACTTGGTTTAACCCATTAAGTAAGTCCTAATATGATGTGAATTTATATTAAAATGCAAACATGTATATGCTTAACATGAAATCACTCTTTTCCATTTGCTAATATTTCTCAAACCTGGCAAAGTGTTAACTCTCCTGTTCTGCAAACAAAGATGTATGTCTTTCATTTCTTCTATATTCCCATCACCTCACTATCTATGCACTACCATCACACACACTAACATACTCATCTTCACACAATTTTGCAAATAAATATTGTAAACTGATTGACAGGTAGATGATGGATGGTCTGGTGGAATTTAGATTTAAGAAATCCATAAACAAATATTTATTCAGTACTTACATTGAGGAGTCTTCTAGGAGCTGGGAGTCCTATAGAGAAAGGAAGTGGTAGTAAGGAACAAATATTTTTAAGTTTAATTTTAATCTGTGCCATGAAGCAAATAGCACTTCCCTGGTAGTTCAGATGCAAAGAGTCTGCTACAAAGCAGGAGACCTAGGTCCAATCCCTGAGTCGGGAAGATCCCCTGGAGAAGGGATTGACTACCCACTCCAGTATTCTTGCCTGGAGAATTCCATGGGCAGGGGAGCTTGGCAGGCTTTAGTCCACAGGCTCACAAAGAATTGACAGGACTAAGTGACTAAGACCTCACTTCATGAAGCAAATATATAGGGCAATGTGATAGAAGTGACTAGGGTGGAGCAGAAAATTATTCTAGATTATGTCTGGAGTGGTAGCACTTCAGCAGAAACAGGACCATTGAGAATGAATTGGAGAGGTTTTCCTGCAGTAGGAACATCAAATATAAAGGACCAAAGTGACAAAGATCTATGGCTGGAGGGCAGACACAGTCAGAGCTGTCAGAGACACAGGACATGGACATTCTCAGCCATGGGTATGAGTTGGTGATTCATTATTTTTTTATTGTTATTAATTTATTTTTTTATTGAAGGATAATTCCTTTACAGACTCTTGTTGTTCTCTGTCAAACCTCAACATGAATCAGCCATAGGTATACATGTATCCCCTCCCTTTTGAACCTCTGTCCCATCTCCCCCTGCATCCCACCCCTCTAGGTTGATACAGAGTCCCTGTTTAAGTTTCCTGAGCCATATAGCAAATTCCTGTTGGCTATCCATTTTGCATATGGTAATGTAAGTTTCCAAGTTACTCTTTCCATACATCTCACCCTCTCTTCCCCTCTTCTCATTTCCATAAGTCTCTTCTCTATGTCTGTTTCTCCATTGCTTCTCTGTAAATAAATTCTTCAGTACCATTTTTCTAGCTTCCATATATGTGTTAGAATACGATATTTATCTTTCTCTTTCTGACTCACTTCACTCTGTATAATAGTTTCTAGATTCATCCACCTCATCAGAACTGACTTGAGTGTGTTCCTTTTTATGGCTGAGTAATATTCCATTGTGTATATGTACCACGACTTCTTATCCATTCATCTGTCGATGGACATCTAGGTTACTTCCATGTTCTAGCTAGTGTAAATAGTGCTGCAATGAACAATGGGATACACGTGTCTTTTTCAATTTTGGTTTCCTCAGCGTATATGCCTAGGAGTGGGATTGCTGGGTCACATGGTGGTTTTATTCTTAGTATGTTTTTTTAAGGAATCTTCATACCATCTTCCATAGTGGCTGCATCAATTTACATTCCCACCAACAGTCATTCTTTTACACTAGGAAAGCTTCGGAAGGTTTAAGCTGGGAGAGACATGACTGTCAATGAGCTAGTGAATACAGATTAAAAATATGGAACACCAGTTACAATTGTACCAAATACTCCAAAGAAGCACCTCTCTGGATACTCTGAATCTTATCCGTGGGCCTATGGATTCATCAAGTGTACAGACTTCCATTAGTAAGCCCAATATTGCCACTGAAAAGTATTCTTGCAAAAACATATAAAGCAACCGATGATCACTCACGTGGTGGACTGTGAAAGTGAAGATTCTGTGGTTCTAGAAACAGTGGCAGTGGCCACATACTGAAGGGCAGGCTTAACAAGTGCACAGTGTGACTGAACCCAAAGTCCTGTATCAGAGTTTCCAGCGTCCCTACCCATCCACAGCCTAATCACTATCTAAGGTGTCATCCTCGAAAATGACGTACAACCATATAACACTTGCAGCCGCTGGCTTAGTTTTCGACATTTACTTCCCCTGAGTGCAGCAGGCTTCTCCTCTAAGGAATCTATGCTTGTCACAGACCTCGGTTGTTATGAGTTCCCACGGGTGGTGCAGGGTGAGTTCGGAGCCAGTTTTTCAACATTGATGACTTGACTTACTCCTATTTCGTTCCTGTCATGGACCTTTGGCTGACTCGTACAGCTAGCAAACAATTAGCTGTGTTGGTTCAGAGTGCTTCATTTGGGTAAAGCTGCAAAAACTTGCCCAGAATGAGAGAACTTGGTGGAGATGGAGCTCATCAGTAAGTACAACTACCCATTGTTGGTTGCTGCTCGGACAGGATGTTAGGGCGACTTAGCCGATCAGCTGCTGACCAGAGGGTGATTTAAGTCCCTGGCAGTGTCATTTTTAACTTCCTACAAGTTGCTGAGGTCTGCAGCTGCTGTGTTCTGGTAGGAATTTATTTTTGGTCAAAGACTTTGGAGGCAATAGTAGTTTTGAAATGCCTAAGGCTTTTAAGCCAATTTGGGAAATTCAGGGGATTTGAATTGAATAGAGTTCTATAGATAGAACTCATCCTACAAATATTTTCATTGCAAAGGAAAGACCTAACAAGGAGTTAGGAGACAAGACAAGGAGTTTTCTTGTCTGGAGCATGGAACAAGTTATTCATTGGTCTGACTAGTGTTTGCGGAAACAGTTTTTACATAGCGGATCTCTGTAATAAGAACCTGGTAGGAGTTTTGTGTTGGATCAAGTTTGCACTTCAATGTTTTGTTTCTAAAAAATATGGGAAAGGACAGGAGGAGTGATACCATTTATGGATAGCAGTTCACCAAAGAGTCAAACTAGAGAATTCAAAGCAAAACACAACCACTTATTATGATGGAGATTTTCAATCTGTCCCTTGGGTCCACCTTCCACTTTTCTGTACCCTACTTGGTGTCCCAGAAGGCTGACATTTACAGACTCCATCAACAGGTTTCCTTGGTCTCTGGTTTCCAGATGTTGTTCTTCGGTCTCTAAGTCATGTGCTACTACTATTGTGGCCCTGTAGACTATAGTATGCCAAGCTCCCCTGTTCTTCACTATCTCCTGGAGTTTCCCCAAGTTTGTGTCCATTGAGTCAATGATGCCATCCAACCATCTCATCCTCTGCTGTCCCCTTCTCCTTTTGCCTTCAATCTTTCCCAGCATCAGGATCTTTTCCAATGGGTCAGCTCTTCGCATAAAGTGGCCAAAGTATCAGAGCTTTAGCTTCAGCATCAGTCCTTCCAAAGATTATTCAAGGTTGATTTCTTGTAGGATTGACTGGCTTCTGGTTGGGTTTGGCCAGTAGGAAACCAGCCAAAGATCAGAGGAAAGCAGGAGAGTTCAGCTAGTATATTTATTCCCCAGGCCCTCCCAGGTGGGCTAGGGGGTGGCCCTGTCCCTCTGCTAAGGCCACTGTGCCCTCTGGATGATCTGTTCTATACTGTGGTCACTTCTTACTTCCTCTAGATGTCACCTTAGACACCAGTCTTCAGGCCCAGGGATGGTTCCTCTTAGCCTAACTCATACCTTGACAAATAGTCCTTATATAACCTCTTCTATTACTGTGTGTCATCTATTTGTATTTCTTCTTTCTATAGGAAATTCTGACCAAAATAATCTCTGGGTAATTTTTACAAAAGAAAACAGTTATAGTCAGGGTCTCAAGACTCAATACTCATTTTATTTTATTTTATTTTATTTTTTTTAATTTTTTTTTTTTACTTTATTTTACTTTACAATACTGTATTGGTTTTGCCATACATTGACATGAATCCACCACAGGTGTACAAATAAATCATCACTCACATCAACCTCAAGTTGCATTCCAAATACAGTTGGTAGACTGCCAGCATCCTTTGGAAAGGAAGAGGTGTGCCCTAGGCTGGCACACCCACCTTGGAGTCTGCTGACACTAAGATCGGTCATGCTGCTCATTCGAAATCACTGTCAACAGCCACATTTGTTGTGTATCTCAGGGAATAAGTCTTAGGACTTTGACATCCTAACCCAATAGTTTCTTATGTGTTTTGTTAGTTTCCACTGCGTTTTAGGAACCTGAATCAAGGTTTTAGCTTGACATATAATGCATTGTAATTTTTATTGTTTAAAATAGGTGGAAAGGGGCTCTTAATGTTTTCATGCAGAAAATTTGTTTTTCAGGAATAGACCCCTGATATCAAATAGACAATGCTTACATGAGGAGGAAAGGAACAGTTGATAGCATCTAGGGGTGAATTTCATTATTTAAATAGGAATAATAATTTATTATAACTCAGAAAATTATGAGGATTAACAATGAGTAATGTGTGCCTAAGGCACATATATTTCACAAAATGTTAGTTGCTATTGTTGCCATCCTAATCATTTTACTGATTTTCACAAATTAAAATATTTATATTATACATTTATAGTATCATAAATAATTATATGTATATATAATTATACATAAATATATTATATAAATACTATATTATATTTATATTATTTTTAATTTTATGTTAATAATATCATGTGTGGGAAGGCAGACCATATTTGAGGATGCCTTAGTAACTTATGGATTGGTATGGTACCTGCAGAGTAGATAGAGTTCAATTATCCTCTTGACATCTGATGTTAGTTAACTCTTTTGGCATTGACTAGCCTTCTACTAGATTTTATTTCTGTGTCTGAATATTGAGGCTGTAGAAGAAATCAGAGACAAGGGAAAAGGCGAACCAAGTTTACAATAATCAAAGAGGTTAAATTGCTATGGTAGTTATGGATCTGTGGCCTAAACTTAATGTAGATGAAATGACTCAAATTAGATAAATGAACAATTTTTTTTATGCCTCACCATACTGTTTAGGTGGGAGAGTAAGATCAAGGTCCAGGAGAACACTTATGAATACGTTCTTCAGGGCTATGTCTTTATTTTTCAGTTTTGTTACATCAAAGAGCAGTTTGACAAGTTAACACTGTTTTTTTTCCTCTGTAGTTTAATACTACAACATAGAGAACAATAACATATCAATTAACTTTAATTACCCTCTGGCTCGCTCCTCAGATACCTCCCACTGTAAGCAGTGTGTTTTTATGAATAGCCTCCTGACAGTGAGAACCTCTCAAGGTCTATAACTCATGCTACAATTTCTGTCCAGGGTCTGACTAAAAAAAAACCATTTAATATATTCTGTGTGTTGTCTTGTTTCTCCAATATTCTCAAAAGTCAGAATCGTATCATTTATAACCAGATATTAAAGACAGACGCACAGAGTCAAGAATGGAATTGATCCAACAACAGTAAAATAAAGTCTCACTGACCAAGCAAGTACTAAATATCCCACCAACTCCTAAATTTGGACTAAACTAAAGAATCAATGGGAAAAGTGTCTATGGGTCATGGTTATAAAGCTTAGGCAGCTGTGAGGCTACCCTGAAAACCAACTGGGTTCTCCTCGCTGTGTGACATTTCAGGTCAACTATGTGATACCTTCTAAATTAATTTATCCAGCAAGCACAGACATTAATTCACAGTAAAAAACTAACCAACACTGCAATTAGCCAGATTATAAGAATCACATGTTGGGAATAACATCGTCTCTGAGGTGAACTTTGATCAGTGTCAGACCTGAAATTAATTGTCTCTCCATTTCTGCCTCCAATGGGCTTTTTCAAGATGGCAGTTTCTTCATGTTAGCCCTTCCAGAGAGGCCCATGTGGTCAAGTGGCTACAAAGAGACTAGCTGTGAAGTGGTGGCCAGCAGGGGGTGCATCCCTGCATGTGAACAATTCTCTTACTTCCCACCTCATTTCTCTCACCCTCCTTCCTGCTGCTCTTCGGTACCACTTACCAAATAAAACATCAGCAGTCAGTCAATAAAATATCAAGACTCAGAACATGTTCCTTGAATCCTTCTATTGATAATAAATACTATAGATTATATGGTCTTTGTATGATATGGGAGGAGGTGTTTTATTTAAATACAGAACAAACTGTGCGAAAATGCTCATATAAGTTAGGTTGGCCTTTTGGGCTCACCCTTCCTCACTCCCATTCTGTGAAACTTTCCCATTTTTGTTGAGTCCCTGCCTTTTAGGTGACTTGTGACCTCATTCTGCCTCTAACTCACCCAGAATTAATCCGTAACTTTATCACACCTTAATAATTTAAATAATTTTCTTCACATTAGTATCTCAACATGTTACCCCTTCTAAGAGCATTGCATTTCTTAAAAAAGAACTTATAGAAAAGACCATGAAAACCCTAATGAATTTGTTTCTAATAGTAAAAATATAGGCACTGTGGTACAAAAGTCATTGTGGACATGTTAGAATGAAAATGAAACTGTTTTGATGCCACTTAAACCAGCTTAAAGAAAAACCTAGGCTCTGGATTCTGCCAGATTTGGGTTTGAATATCAGTTTCACTCCTATAAGCTTCATGACATTCTATAAATTACCTAACTTCTATATACCTCAGTGGTAAGATGGGGAAAGTAATACCTTCTTAAGGCTCACTATGAGTTTGTCTATTATTACATATAAAGCTCTTGCATACATGCTAAGTCACTTCAGTTATGTCAGACTCTGTGTGACCCCATGGACTGTAGCCCACCAGACTCCTCTATCCATGGGATTCTCCAGGTAAGAATACTGGAGTGGATTGCCATTTCCTCCTCCAGGGCATCTTTCTGGCCCAGGGATCGAACCCATGTCTTTTATGTCTCTGGCATTGGCAGGCGGGTTCTTTACCACTAGCGCCTAGGAAGTCCCTGCGGCTGCTGCTGCTAAGTTGCTTCAGTCGTGTCCGACTCTGTGTGGCCCCCTAGACGGTAGCCCGCCAGGCTCCGCTGTCCCTGGGATTCTCCCTAGCAGCAGTATAAAGGTTGTGTTTATACCTTGGAAAGGTCTCATGGAACAGTGGAAGCACGTCTCTGATTGCAGGAGGTCCAGAAGTTAAAGCAGCAAGAACGAGGGTTAGGCTAACTTTTAGTCTATGCGAAGACCAGGTATTTATCCTTTTTCCTGTTTGAGGAAACTATTATCAATTTCTAAAATAGACAGTGGTTCACAGGGCCCATCAGGGTAATGACTTCTGAAACTCAGCCTCTTCATTAAGACTCCCGATGGGAAAATCATTCTTCCCAATCTGCACAAACACAGTTCAGAGTCACCATCTCTTCTGTTTAGGAGCCATCACAAACAGTACTGAGCGCCACAGGCTTGCTTGTGCTTTGTAAACACTTATTTGGTGTATTCCTTGGAGATTGAAATACGAAGTTACCAGCAAGAAGATTTCACGTACAAGCAGCAATTTTGATGACTCCAGGATACAGAAGTCTTCATTTAGATGTTAAGCAATTTTATGTTTGAGCTATAAAGTTACCTGAAAATGAAATGTGATGCGTGGAAAAATGTCTACAGTCAATATTTATACAATATTTTATAGGACATTCTGATGAAATATCTGTAATTCAGTGTTGTTCTTTTATTCTTTTCAACACAGGGTTCGCTTGCTCCTTTTTTGAGAGTAAGCATTCAAAGAGAATGAATTTACCTCTTAGATATTTTGAGCAACTTTTCTGGGAGAGGAGCAATGCTTCTAGCAAAGTAAATATCCACCATGTAATTAGCCTAGAACCTACTATGTAAGCATCTGTATGGTAGGATGGGTGACTTTACCCCACAGTGATAACCTCCAAATCCCTGATTCTTTTTACCTCTTATCAGCTGGAGACTGTGCTTGGCTTATCTTCACTACAGAATTCAGGCTGATGGGATAGCCACTGTCTAGCCCATGGCCACTCACTGTGCTGCATGAAAAGAGTGTGGCAATGTTGTCTAATCACACGCAGGCTCTTCAGGCTTTCCTTCAAATTTCAACGGCCAGAGTAAGTCCTGTGGCCACACCTAACTTTGAAGAAGCAGGAAAGGGATGTTTTACCATGTCCTAGAAGAGAGAGAACTGGAAAAAACTGGAGAACAGCTTTCTGACTGTGACAGTAACTGACCTCTTTTTTTTCATTCTATGCACTTTGTCTGTGAGTTCATTTTCTCTAATTTCTCAGACATTTAATACAACCAAGATCTGCATTAGGAAGGAAGCAAAGCACACACCATATAAAGTGATTCTATGAAATGAAGAGGAATGTCCCGTTCATGGTTCAAAGTTTCCAAGTCAGGGTTGTATCAGATAATATGCTCATGTGCCTCTATTGTTGGAAAATAAACCACCCCAAAACTTGGGGTTCCCTGGTGGCTCAGATGGTAAAGAATATGCCTGCAATGCAGGAGACCTGGGTTCCATCCCTGGTCAGGAAGATGCTCCAGAGAATGGAATGGCAACCCACTCCAGTATTCTTGCCTGGAAAATTCCATGGACAGAGGAGCCTGATGGGCTTCCCAAAAAGTCAGACATGACTGAGAGACTAATGGTGTCAGCTAGTGATTCTTCTGTTGGTCTCATAGGAGCTCACTCAGTCCAATGGCAGCAGAAACATCTGGAAGGTCCAAGATAGCCTCACTCATTTATCTGGTGATGATCTTGGCTGATGGCCAGACCTCTTTCTCCAAGAGTCTAGTCAAAGTCTCCTTACATGGTAATCTCAGGGAAATAAGAAGATAAGAATGAAAGTCAAAACCCTTCTTGAAGAGAGGCTAAGAAGTCCTTCAAGGACATTGCTTTCCCCACATGCTGCTTGCCAGGGAATATTACAGGGCCAGCCCCATTGTCGGAGAAGGCAATGGCATCCCACTCCAGTACTCTTGCCTAGAAAATCCTATGGACGGAGGAGCCTGATAGGCTGCAGTCCATGGGGTCGCGAAGAGTCGGACACGACTGAGCGACTTCACTTTCACTTTTCACTTTCATGCACTGGAGAAGGAAATGGCAACCCACTCCAGTCTTCTTGCTTGGAGAATCCCAGGGACAGCGGAGCCTGGTGGGCTGCCATCTATGGGATCGCACAGAGTTGGGCACGACTGAAGCAACTTAGCAGCAGCAGCAGCAGCCGCAGCAGCCCTATTGTGGGGGCGGGAGGGAGGCGCCAGAAGAGACAGACTCTTAGTGGGAGGAGCATCAGCCCACGTGGTAAAGGAACCCAATCCAGAGATGGAGCAATTGTTCCTTCCCGCTTTGCAAACAGTCTACACACTTTAGAGGATAAGTGTGGCCAGTGGCCCAAGAATGTACATGCAACCCAAGAAGACACCACGGTTTTCCAGAGATTTCTTGACAGATTAGCTTCTGTTACAAGTGGACTGCAGTCTGGAAAATAACTGAAAAATGCAGTTTCCATGTGTGGGGAGTGAGGACCTTTTCTCTTGAATGTTTTCATGCATCCTGCCACTCAGGGCACCGCTCCAACCCAGAAACGCTGTCTGCCTTCTTTGGTGGCATCTGCGTAACTTGCCATTAGCCACTACTCATTTGGTTTTCCTTCTGTAATGCTATTGTATTTATTTCCTGTTGTTAAAACACCTTGAATATCTTATAAAAGCAGAGGGTGAATAAGATCCTCCATACCAATGAAGTGATCTGTGTCGTCTATTTCAGGCATTTTTATCATGGGCATTTATTTTCCAGTGTCTCCATGAGCCGCAGCGATGTGAAAACCAAACTCATCAGTTTTTCTTTGATTTCACACAGTAGTGAAACAGGAAGGCAGAGCAGTCTTTGTAAATCTTCGCCAACCAGACTGATTCAATCTGATCACACCTGGTTCAGCCATCACTGGCTAATGTTTAGTTGCTCAGTTGTGTCTGACACTTTGCTACCCTTCAGGCTGTTCCCTGCCAGGCTCCTCCATCCTTGGGATTTTCCAGGCAAGAATACTGGAGTGGGTTGCCATTTCCTCCTCCAGGAGATCTTCCCAACCTAGGAATCAAACACTGGTCTGCGTCTCCTATATTGGCAGATGGATTCTTTACCACTATCCCACCTAGGAAGCCCCTGTCATTGGGTAAACTTAACCATTTTATGTGACTTTCTTTTTAGATGTGGAAGCCTCTGTTATCACATGTTGAATTAGCAATCAATCAATTAATTAAGGGGCTTCTTTGGTGGCTCAGTTGGTAAAGAATTCGCCTGCAATGCAGGAGACCCAGATTCAATCTCTGGGTTGGGAAGATCCCCTGGAGAAGGAAATGGCAGCCCACACCAGTATTCTTGCCTGGGGAATTCCATGGACAGAGGAGCCTGGTGGGTTATAGTCCATGGGGTCACAAGAGTCCATACGACTTAGCAACTAAACCACCACCACCACAATTAATTAAGTTTTCCTTATTCATTTGGCAAGTATTGGGTGAAAATCCATTATGTGGCTGGGGGCCTCCTGGGCACTAGTATTGCAGTGGTTGAACTGAACAAAGAGCCCCTGTCCACCAAGCTTCCCCATCCATTGGATGAATAATTGGTGAAAATAAGTGTATGGTGATGAATTAGAAAATGTCCTCTGAAGAAAACACAAAGAGTGAAAATAAAAACATAATGAGTGAAATGAGAGGTGTTAACAGGGACACCAGAGAAGGCAATGGCAACCCACTCCAGTACTCTTGCCTGGAAAATGCTACGGATGGAGAAGCCCGGTAGGCTGCAATCCATGTGGCTGTGAAGAGTCGGACACAACTGAGCGACTTCACTTTCGCTTTTCAGTTTCATGCATTGGAGAAGGAAATGGCAACCCACTCCAGTGTTCTTGCCTGGAGGATCCTAGGGATGGGGGAGCCTGATGGGCTGCCGTCTATGGGGTCACACAGAGTCGGACACAACTGAAGTGACTTAGCAACAGGGACACCCCAGTAAGTTTATTGAATGGGCATCTGAGGGTGTTTTTCTGAGGAAGCAACAGAAAAGCAGAGACTTGAAGAAGGATGAGGAGGGTGAAGCCAGTAGCCAGGGGGACAGCGGGCCTGAAGGTTCTGGGTTACAAAGCCGCACACCACAGGCAGAGAACAGGACAAGGCCAAAGTGGCTGGAGGGTCCTGGGCTGGGGCAGTGATAGGAGCCGAGAACAAGAAGGTGGATAAAGGCCTTTCAGACAGGCTTTGGATTTAACCATGAGGCTTTATCCAGAAAATATTTAAAAGAGAAAGAGACATAGTCACATATGCATTTAAAGATCACTATAAGTGTTGTGCAATAGCCAGACTGGACCAGCGCAAGATGCAAGCAGAGCAAGGCTGTTGTCCAGAATCCAGAGGAGGATGGTGGTGCCTAGACCAGATAAATGACAGAATCTACAGGACTTTATGACAAAGTAAGTGTGGGGTGAGAGCGAGAAGTGGTGTTAAGATGACTCCCCACAGAAAGAATGGGGAAATATCTGACTTTATTGGGTAATTCAGAAGAACTGAGCAAGGAATTCTCTAAAGAGAGTACAATTTCATAATCTTTTAAGATAGTAAAAAGTTTGCAAATTGGGATGTCTTCACCCCAATTAAGAGGTGCTTAGTACACTGGGATGCAAAAGAAAGTATTAGAACTATTATTCATAGTATTTTACCAAAATAAAAGAAAATAAGGTCTTCTAATAGTGGATATGGAGGTTCATAGTAATACGCTCTAAATACTAACAGGAATGTATGCTCACAATTTTTTTTGTTTGTTTTTACTGATGGGATGCTGTGTTAATTTTCTTTTATTGCTTAAAAAATTACTCAAACATAGCAGCTTAAAATAATATCTGTTCATAAGCTCACATTACTCCAAGTTAGAACTCCAGGCCCAGATTAGGTGGGTTCTCTGATAAGGTTCTCGAAGGGCTGAAATCAAGAGCTGGACCTGCTGCGTCCTCAGTCAGAGTGTTAATTCAGGACAGATCCACTGCCAAGTGTCCTCGGGTTGTTGGCAGAGTCCAGGCCCTTGTGACTGGATGACCTCAGGCCTTTGCCCACCTGGCTGATGCCTGGAGCCCATTTTCCGCTCACAGAGGTTGAGCTCCAATCTTTACTGAAGTTTTCTCCTACATCCAATCTCTTCCTTCAGGAAGAGCCTAGGTTTTTTGAAGACTCACATCATTAGGTGTGGCCCACCCAGGGTAGTCTCTATTTTAATTTATTCAAATTCAACTAAATTGGCATCCTTAATCACATCTGCAAAGTCTTTTCACTGTTGCTCTATAATTTAATCTAATTTTTATATTCACATCCTGACCCAGTCCTGGGAAGGGAATTTACAGAGTCAAGACACAAGAGAACAGGAATCTTCGTGTCCATATCCAAATTCTACCTCTCACACATGTATTATCAAAGAAGTGTAGCATTCACTGTTCTCCCATATAAATGCTGTAACTTTTTTGGAGCCTACCATCGAATCTCTATGGTTACACAGGAGTTGGGGAGAAATGTAAAGTCTATAATAACTGAATAAAAAAAACAGAGAATTTCATAGAATAAATGAAACCACTTACTATTGCACAAATTCAGGTTGCCACACTTGCTTAATGTATGGTCTTATATATTTTACACTATAAATATAGACTTGCATTCTACACCAGTTGCCTGAAGCATCCAAATGATCTTTGAACATGTTAAGTAAAATATTTTTCAATACTCCGATTTATGTGTACAGAAATATAAGGGGATAGGATGAGACTTATATCACAATGGAAAATCAGAATCTTTCTTCAAATTATGCATGGGTATCTTGATTTTTGTTTCCTGAGTGGCTCAGACAGTAAAGAGTCTGCCTACAGTGCAGGAGACCTGGGTTTGACCCCCCAGTGGGAAGGTCCCCTGAAAAGGGAATGGCAACCTGCTCCACTATTCTTACCATGAGAATCCCATGGACAGAGGAGCCTGGTGGGCTACAGTCCATGGGATCACAAAGGTCAAACCCAACTGAGCGACTACCCATTCACACACATATCATAATTTTTAACTGACTTTCTCAGTGGCATCTAGGATTGTGCCCCTGTATAAATCATGCATGATCTCTTCTGTAACCAACATTTTTCTTGAGTCAAATAAAATCCTTTGGTTGCTGCCTTCTTGGGGTTGAACTCCCTCATTCTCTGATTGGTGCCTCCCTGAGGTCTCTTCCATTTAAAAAGAGGCAGTTCAGGTTCTGACTGCATCATGACACAGTGGGCTCTCTTTGAGGATGGAAATTTTAAGCTGAATCAAGCAAATTCAGTAAAATAAATCTTCAATAATATTCCTACAACTGATGAGAATAAGTATCACTTTTGGTTTGTTCTCTTTCACTGATTTGAAAGATAACTAGGATGCTAGAAAACACCTTCAGATGAGGGTTCTGTCCATGGCAAAAAGCACCCTGAGATTCCTTTCTGAGACGTCATCACCCATCAAAAACTAATCTAACTCTTCTTCCCAGGGGACCTCAAAATCAGCTCATTTCATTTACTCTGTGTGGTTATTAATTCCGTGTGGTTATCAAGGACAAGACTGAGCAGTCACTCCTCTATGATTCCCCTCATCAGCAAGCTTGCAAGCATGGAGTCACAGCAAATTTTGTCAGTCCACTGATGGATATTAAAAAATTCAAGGGCAAACTATCTGGGGAAAGCCAGGGGTTAAACTGAATGAGCCTAAACTCTAAATAATAGTTATGAAATTGTCATAGACCAGAACTAAACCAAATAGGTCTCTTCATCTGATTTGGTCTAGGGTCTGAACTCTTTCTATAGACTCAGAATTAGTGTCTGAGGCACTGCTAATACCTCCATTTTCTTGCAGATGCTCAGGAATGTGTTTTAGAAATTTATACCGTGGGTGCTTTAACATATGGTTCATAAATTTGGTTCAGTAAGCTGTTCCCACCCACAAGCAGGTTCCGCAGAGCATTCTGTTGTAAGCTGTGGGCCACTACATTGGTTCATGTCAGCCTCTACAGAGCACTGAACCCATTTTCTTGATTAAATTCCTTTAAGCTTATATTTAAGGTCCTCCTGCCATTTTCCCAGGGAAAGTGAGGGATATCTTTTTATTTTTATTTGTTTTACTTTCTCCCATGTTTATAATTTGCTCTTAAGGGAAATGGACTTCCTTTTCTAGTTCAGTCACACTGATAGTCTCAGTCTAACACGTCGATGGTAGGTAGCATTTGGCAATGATCACATTCCGTGAATGGATATTCTATCTCGTCGCAGTTTAGAATGCCTGGTGTTTGGAGGAGCAATAAACTTTATTTACATATTTGCCTTTGCCAACTGTAAATTTCCCTTTTATCGTTGTTGGCCTTATGGGGCTGTAAACATTTGTCGTTCGCTCTGTGAAAGTTCACCCTGGATAAGAAACACTGAAGTTACAAATGTGGCCTTGTTTCTTCAGTCTCCTTAAATAAAACACGATTTCTCCAAACGATCCATTTTCAATATATGTATCTGTTTGATTCTTCTTTTTTTTAATTCAGTTTTTTGAAACAGTCCTTATTTTCTTTACAGCCCTTCATAATTGAGGGGAAAGGTGTTAATTTTTTTTTTTTCCCATAGAGCATACCTTGCAGATGCAACCCATATGTCATCTGTTTTCCTATGTATTTTGTGTCACTAGTACCATATGCTTCAAATGATTGATCTTGCCGTTCTGAGGAAGCTCAAGATACATATATTTTAAGTCTCTCCTGTAGGAAATAACATGGCCCTCTATTACTCCTTAAGATTAATGTGCTAAAAGCCTCTGCTCATCTCTAATGGATAATCCATAATTTACATCAAAATTTCAATCACTTTAAATTAATACAGCCATTTCTTTAATGAATCTTCCTACTAAAATCTTCTCTGATTTTCACCAAACTATCCAGAGTCATGGCTGTTTACCAATTTTGGTTCATTTTTCCACATAAAACCCAAGTCCCTGGAGCAATTCCATTTGAGTTTTTGAAATTAATTAATAAATGACGTGTATTCCTCTAAAATCAATATAGTCCTTACACTCTTGTGAGAAATACTCTATTATCCATTACCCTGTTTTCATCTTCTATTGGATTTCATAAGAAGGAAAAGAAAAAAAAACATGTGTAAGATACTAACAGACATATAAATATTATGAGAGTCATCTCAAAAAATAAGGTTGTTTATTTCTTATCTGTGCCCATTGAGCGGTACAAGAATAAGTCACATTAATTCTGATGGGATTTAGCAGTCAAAGTTTTCTCTGGTCAGCAGAAGGGATGTGTGTGGGTAGAGCAAAGGAGAAAGTTTAAAAATGAATGTGTCTGCCAAAATGTTTTATTGTGATTGTTATTTAATGAATATTGCCTCTTAATATGAGTTCAGCTAATTATAGATATAGCTATCTAGTATATATTTGTGTGTGCTCAGCTGTGTCCAACTCTTTGCAACCCCATGGCCTGTAGCCCTCCAAGCTCCTCTGTCCATGGGATTCTCCAGGCAAGAATTCTGGAATAGGTTGCTATTTCCTACTCCAGTGGATCTTCCCCACCCAGGGGTCGAACTCGCATTGGCAGGCGGATTCTTTACCTCCTCTATAATAAAAATAAACACTGATTTACTAGTTACATCTGAGAGTGGATTTAAAAATTAATCAGTCTTCATGAGGGACAGGAAGACTTAATTTGCTTCAGATGAGCAACCTGAATGTAAGAGGATAGCCTGGTACATGCTGGTATTGAGGTGGAAATAAATGATTCCACACTGTTCAGCTAAGATGACCTTAGACCAAGGGTCTCTTTGTCATCAGCCAAACTTCAGTGTGATTCTCCATGAAGCCTACTGGGGGTTTCCTTCCATAAAGTGGTGATTTTTGAACTGGGCTCAAGGAGCTAAGTGAGCTATGGCTTTGGAAAGTTCCAGGATGCAGGCACGGAGTAGGTGGAGGCCAACAGGACCCAAGCCAACCCCTTCTGCCTTAAAGCTGGAACAGCAATTCTCTCTTAGCTGTTTTATGTATTAGTCTTCTTTGCTGGATTTTCTGTGAAGAAAGGACTCAAGAATTTAAAAAAAAAAAAAGCTATTGCAAAGCACTGTAGTAACACAGGCATCTGGATAGAGTCAAGGTATCCTCTGAGAGAAAATTCTAAGAAACGTCATAATCAGGAAAAAAAACAGGAACAGCTGTGGGACTTGGGGTTAAATCTCATTGTGTGCCATCTCCTCCCTGACAACATGCAGACAGGTGTGCAGAATAACCCCACACATGCGTGCGTGTGTGTGTGTGCATGTGTATATAGGCTTTCTTGGCCCAGACATTAAAGACTCCACCTGCAATTTGAGAGACCTGGGTTCGATCCCTGGGTTGGGAAGATACCCTATAGAAAGGCACGACAACCCACTCTAGTATTCTTGCCTGGAGAATCCCCAGGGACAGAGGAGCCTGGCAAACTATAGTCCATGGGGTCTCGAAGAGTTGGACATGACTGAGTGACTTTCATATACACATATATATGTGTAGTTATTGTTGTTCAGTCACTCAATTGTATCTAACTCGTTGCGACCCCATGGACTACAGCACTGTGTGTGTTTATATATTTTTTCTGTATATATGAGTGTATATATGTGTGTGTGTGTGTGTGTGTAGAGAGAGTATATACATATATATGGATCACACATTCATATGCAGATAATCACACAAACGCACACATATTGAAAGAGAGAGAAAATATAACAACACACATTGCTTAATATTATGTTTCATTGATTGCGTCAAACATTAGATTTACCTGAAAGAACCGGACAGAGAAGGTCCTCGCCCTCCCAGGAAGGCAAACAATGAGCAAGTAAACAATAAACACATGAATAATTACAGATCTTAAGTGCTGATATAAATGAACAGAAGGGTTCATTTGTCATCTCATCGACAGAGAGACTGGTTAGATGCTGGGAGGTATACAGGAGGGTGCCCAGTTGAAGGACTCAGAAGGCTTGGGACCAAGTGCTGTTTCGGTTTTGGTTCTGCTGTTAATTGTCTGGGGTCATGTGGACAACAGAAACTTGTCAGGTGAGATGATTTCCGTGGTGGGGGTCCTTGCGACATACCCTGGGGCTGCCTGTACTGTTCTGAACTTGGTCTAACTAGCTGTGGACACGACATCTTCCTTTAAACAGCTGAAGAACAAATGCATGGGAGAGTTTGCTGAGGGCTAGGATAAGACCAGCAAAGACACGCACAGCTTCAAGTTTCCTGGCATCTGGCCAAAGTCAGTTGTTCAGGTTTCAATCTGACAAACTATCTTAGAGATCATGAGACAGACAGAAATCCCAAGCAAAAATTCACCGTGTGGCAGGTAGAAGCCGAAGAACCATGGAGAGCACACGCCCACTCTCAGGGTGCAGGTGGTCCTCACCATGTGGAAGCACCACACAGTGTTGCTAGATGTTGGATTAAGTTAAGTCGCTTGCTAAGTCGTGTCCGACTCTTTGAGACCCCGTGGACTCCAGGAGGAGCCCACCAGGCTCCTCTGTCCATGGGATTCTCCAGGCAAGAATACTGGAGTGGGTTGCCATTTCCTTCTCCAGGGGATCTTCCCGACCCAGGGATCAAACCCAGGTCTCCAGCATTGCAGGCAGACGCTTTAACCTCTGAGCCACCAGGGATGTTAGGATATAAAAGGCACTCAAAACTCAAATGTTCCTGTAAAAGTTCTCCAGTTTTTAATGTTGCCGACTAATACAAAGATAACTGTGGGAAATAGCTTCAGTTAGGGTCAGACTACAGGACTCAGGTTAGTACCAATGTATTTGGCCACTCCCTTTCTGATTCTCCAACAAGCAAGTGTGGTATCAAGAGATGAAGCACTTTCCTCAGGCACAGAAATACCACAGTAAATGGGCGTTACACCTAGAGTCTTCCTCTCTGATCTCATCCAGGTATTCCCACCACTTTCTATCATTCCTAGGAGATACATCTACAGCTCACATTCAAGGAATTAAGTATCAGATCCTCAGTTCAATAACCATCTTTGATTTAAAAGGTATAGAACCTGAAAACCCCAACTCAACTGAACTTCCTGGGCAATAAGCTACATAGGAAAAACAATTGCGTGGGAGGAATTTACAGGACTCTGATCTCATTGGATGGGGGGGACAGCTTCGGAAAGAATCAGAGTAGTTCTGAGCTTGTTCTAACTTCATTAGGCAAATTTCATATCTCTATTCAAGTAGAGAGACAGCTATAATGAGCTTGTACATATGCATCACAACTTTAAACATCATCACTGTTTTTCCCACTTTTGTTTATTTTGATTCCCCAACTTTGGGGTGGGGGGCAGATTTCACTGGGTCCTGAGGTTCTAAGGTTAGTGAAGTGAGTTTCAAAAAATGGAAAGCAGGAGAAACCTGCGTGTGTGTCTGTCTGTCTGTCTGTGTGTGTGAATGATTGAGGGCAGGGAAAGCATTGAGGAGGTAGATACCATGGCATTTATTTTGAGAGGTAAGTTTGAAATACGACTTATCTGATTTGAAGCAAAGAATTCAGAGATTTGGAGTCCACTCTGCAGGGACGATAGTTGAAGCAACAGATACAGGTAAAATTATCTGGAAAAAATGTATGTTGAGGGGGCAGGAAGAAAAGAGAATGGAGCAGAGGGGAGATGAGAAGAGGGTCTAGGCACAGTGAGGTTGGTGAGGTGTAGCCATTTTTGACGCAACCAGAAGAGGATTTCCACCAGCTCTCATCATGGCAACTACCACCTGTCTGCACCTGTGACCAACTCACCGGTACCCATTCCTCCCATCACAAGGCCAGCCCTGCACCACTGCTCAGGGTCTCCTCCCACTTGCGCCCCTTGCCTACCCTGCCACCCACAGGCAGTGCTCCACCCAGGTTCCCTTTACGCCTGTGTCATAGATTTTCCCTTCTTTATCTTACCATCACTCCACTACCTACCTCTCACATTCTCTCCTTTCTCGGAAAGCAAGTCTCTTTAGAAAGACTTATCGGTCTTTGCTTTTGTCCAACTCTCTGCCTGTTTCCTCTTTATTTAAATTGAATTTTATTTTTTATTGGAGTAGAGTTGCTTTACAATGCTGTGTTAGTTTCTGTTGTCCAAGGAAGTGAATCAGCTATATGTATCCATATATCTTCCCCCTCTTGGACCTGCCTCCCAGACTCCCATTCCACTCATCTAGGTCACCACCGAGCACCACGTTGAGCTTGCTGTGCTTTGTAGCAGGTTCCCACTCACATACACCATGGCTTCATCTCCATCATTCCAGCCATGAGTGCTTTTGCCAGACATGAAGGACCCGGATCCAGTTTTGGATGCTCAGTCCTCAGTTCTTACTTGATCTCCAGCATGACTAGATACAAACTGGTCACCCCCTTCTCCTTCAGAAGACTTCCTCCCTCGGCTTCTGTGGTTTCCATCCCATCTCATGGGCTGATCCTTGTCAGTTTCCTCTGCCTTTTCCAGCTGCAGTTGGATCTATAGGAGGGGTGTGGAGCACATCAGGCCTTTTTAATAGCATAGGTAGAAATTAGGTAGAAGGCAGTCTTAGGGGCAGAGGTCTGCTTGTTGACTTTATCCTCTTCCCTTTATCTAGTCAGTGAATGTTAATATTATGTAACTTGTAAAGAACTGGTTGACTCAAATCTAAGACATGGGTATCATTCTAGATGGGCTGATGGTTGCTCATAGAAACCGCTCATCCCACGCTGCCTGGCAGAGTGACTCCATTGAGAGACACACAATAGATGGTGGTGGTTGAATGAGTCATGAAAACCTGAATGAATGGGCATCAAGTTAGACTTCCTTCAGCATAAGCGCTGGGACTCGTGTATTCGTCAGCAGTTACATACAAATAAGGCTATTAGTGTTTCGAAGCTGCAGCTATGCAGAATACTTAGTCTCCTGGTGCTTGGGGATCAGTAAGGATTTCTTTTAGGATTATATAAATCATTAACATCATCTTTTCCATGTTCCCACTGTCACTTATCTACCACATTCCATTTGCAGAGCAAATCCAAGTCAGAGGTTGGTATCCTGAAGTTCAAAGACCATTTGTCTATTTCCATCTTTTCACTGTTTTAGAACTTTAAAAATTCAGCCTGGCAATAAATATTTGCTCATCTTCACCATTATATTCCATCTTCCCTGTGGTTAAAAAATGAAAACTTACATGCACAGCATAATTAATTATAGTTTGATATGGTATATTTTTAAATGATGCTTTAATGAAAACCACCAGATATTAAAAAATGCAAAGATGTATATTTCAGAGTGCCTTGAAATCAGCAGAGATGCATCTGCATATTTCAGTCTCATATACGAAAAGAGGGCAATTAGCTTCTGAATTATCACATCCAGGTATTAATCACTGACATTTTGTAGTTGTCCAAAGGTCATAGGGAAAGATTCTGTTCTTGCATGAAACTGCAGGTCTTACTCAAATTACATTGTACCTTCTGCATTCACACATGATGTAACTGTCCAAATCATTTGATCAAAGAACGGTTTAGGATTTATTTTTCTGGTTGCTTGAAAACACTTCAGGTATTTCCCTAGCATCCCATGTTTTTGTACTAGTTCATGAACCTGACACACTTGGAAGTTCTTTTGGACTTGTTACTTAGATATTAGGAGCAAAGAACCATGGAAAATGATGCACAGAAACACCCTACACACAGCGAGAGGAAACCATGCATAATAATTCAAAAGAATTGGGGAAACATCACCGGGACATACTGCATTTAGAGGTATTTGGTTTATTCATCAAGAACTCTCTTATAAATTGGGCTTGTGGAACCCAAGTGAGTTATACCACCAGCCAGTCTGATGGTGACCACGCCAGAGCACCAGACCAGCTTAGCTGCATCCTCCGCAGCATGATGCCCTCATGCTCAGCCCATGACACCGTCCTGTCCGTATTATCTCCCCTGCTTAGAGTGTGGCTCCTCCCTTGACTACGCTGATGCTTTTGGTCCTGCCTGTGAGTCAATGAGAGCCACCATGATGGACAAAATTCCTGCCAGTGAGGCTCAAGGTCACACGGCCACTGAGCATAATGGGTATCATGGGTTGTATGAGTGCAGTGGGTTGTGTAGTTTTTTTTTGCTTTTTTCCCCATGGTAACTGGGGAAAGATATCTGAGTGTGTCAATCAGGCCCTAGTAGTAGAACACACCAAAAGTAGCAGCAGAAGAGAGAACAGGTAGGCAGGGTTGAGAGACACCCGTAAGATGTGCTTGCCTGTCATAAAGTCCTTGGTCCAACAGCATCAACATCACTTGGGAATTTAGAAATGCCAAATCTCAGTCCCTTCTGCAGACCTGCTCAGTCTGAAACTGTGGGGATGGAACCCAACAATTTGTGTGTTAACAAGCTCTCTGAGTGATTTGGATGCATGCCTGTGTCGCAGAACCATAGCAGTGAAGGATGAGGAAGCCTTCTGGGGCTGGAGATAACCCAAAGGGGCAAGAGTAAAGTTGGTGAAAAAAATCCAGCAAGAAATGGAATTGGGAGAAAAGGTTAAGAGAACACAGGGGTGGCTTTTGGTGGAGCACTGTCAACCCGCGGCCTTGTGTCTCAGCAAGAAAGCCTCCTTCTAGTCTATTCTAGCCTGTCTCACTGCTGTCTTGAGTTTTTCCAGCCCTGGAATGTAGCTAAGAGAAATGGAGATACCTATTCAGAGGATCGCTGAGAGGAGACTTTCAACAGACAGATAAAGTGTCCCCTTCATAGAAGGATTGGAAGAGAAGGATAAGGCTGGGAAGACTTAGAAGTTTTAACAGATGTTGTCCCAGACAATATATGTTATAGGAAAAAAAAAGTCATTCAAATAACTAAAAGTCTTCACACCTCCCTAGACTAGGACAATTTTGCAGAATGAACTGTTTTCCTATAAGTGGTTAATAACATAAAGATTACCAGGGATCTGTTCAAATTATTTGAAGACTCACAGATTAGATTTTTCTAGGATGAAAAATAGTTATTTGGTCTAGAAGGTGCATCAGGAAAAGAACTTTAGAAGCTTTTGGAAAATCTCTTTGCACAATCATGCTTTTGGTCTTGATTCTCACACCGTTACCCTGCCTCTCCTCATCACCAGCTCTTAGCATGTTGCCCAGGATTCCAGACATGTGGTCCTGGGAGATCGTGGGCAGGCTCCTGTGGGCTCAGGCGGAAGGAGCTGGTCTGGGGCTCCACTGCCCACCCTCTTAGCCATTTGCTCTTTGGGGGATATTCAGTCTTGTGTCATTGCACCCTTTTGGTAGAACAATAGTTCAGTTTCTTATTTATTCTTAATATTATTGCAGAGCTTGGGTTATCCTTTACTATTTTTGAAGGTGAAAATTTTAAACTTGTAAGGGTTGGGGAGTGATGGAACAGCTCAAAAAAATTGCATTGTAATAAATCATCAGCTCGATGGAACTCATCCAAGCAATATGAAGGAACTACAAAATGAGGTAGCTGTGCGACTAACAAAAATATGTGATTTATCATTTAAAACAGCCGCTCCACTGGAAGACTGGAAGACTGCCAAGATGACACCCATCTCCTTAATAGAACTAGAGGTGATCTCAGAAATTATACATCTGTGAGTTTCATATTGATGCTAAGAAAAATCTCTTTACAATTAAAATAATCTCCCCTATAGCCTTGCACATAGTTTGTAAAACTCACTTGGGCTACACAATTGTCATGAGGTCTAGAAAATTGCCCTTTTTTCACCCATGTTCTCTCTCAAGGCATCAACGTCCGTGCTAAGTCCAAAAGAGGTCCAATCCACACAGTTGTGGACATCCTAGGGACACATATTTTTTGTGAATTAAATAGGCCAGTCCATGTAGAGTCCAGGGCATGGTATGGTATGGCCTGGCACAAAGGTGACATTTAAAGGTATTTGGTGTTGCTGGCATCTGTTGTCTTCATTGTTATGGCTCATGCAAACAAGCATTAAAAGACACATGAGCCATTGTGTAAGTTTGCCCCCTACTGCCTTCCTCTTCATTTCCTTACTTCTCATTCGTGCCTCCTTCTTGTATCTGACATGGAGGACAAGGAAACTTTATCTTATGGTTGAAATATGGTATGATGCATTCCACGTATTACAGCGATCAAGAAACAGTTGCTCTCTCCCAGGATGTGGTGATCTGAGGGGCAGATAGTGAAATGGAAGGAAGGCCATTTAACTATGTTTTGTGAAAAGGGGAAGGCGGAAGCCATCAAAGTAACTTCTAGAATCATTAGGTGAGAATGTTCTTCTGCAGCTCAGCACCATTACTTTTACCAGGCCCAGATCTAAGAAGGGCAGAGGATTCATACTTGTTGAACATCAGCTGTTGGCCCATTTATTCTCCTGAAGGCCCTAGGAGGAAGGGCATCCTCTCTATTTTGCAGATGAGGGACTTGGAGCCTCAGAGGGGCTGGTTTAAGTTCATGGTAGACAGCAGCTTGGATTCCTCCTAGAAGGGCTCCTGTCCTTGGTCCTCCATCAAAATACCCCTCTCGCATACCTACTGAGGAGAATGACAATTTGTATGACACTTTGCAAACTTCCTGAAAACTACATCAGCAGCGAAAAGATAGTACTCTTTGAATGTAATTTACTGATGCATTCTCTAGTTGAATCTGTCAAGGCAACTGAGTCCCAGAGAGCAATCAAAAATTCTGTTGTGAGATGGCTAACAAGCACATGAAAAGATGCTCACCTTCACTCATTCTCAGAGGAATGCAAATCAAAACCACAATAAGGTACCATCTCATGCTGGTTTAAATGGCTGCCATCAAAAAGTCTACAAACAATAAATTCTGGACAGGGTGCAGAAAAAAAGGAACCCTCTTACACTCTTGATGGGAATGCAAACTAGTACAACCACTATAGAGAACAGTGTGGAGAGTCCTTTAAAAACTGGAAATAGAGCTGCCAGACAACCCAGTAATCCCACTGCTGGGCATACACACCGAGAAAACCAGAATTGAAAGAGACATGTGTACCCCAATGTTCATCACAGCACTGTTTACAATAGCTAGGACATGGAAGCAATCTAGATGTCCATCAGCAGATGAATGGATAAGGAAGTTGTGGTACATATACACAGTGGAATATTACTCAGCTATGAAAAAAGAATGCATCTGAGTCAGTTCTAATGAGGTGGATGAAACTGGAGTCTATTATACAGAGAGAAGTAAGTCAGAAAGGAAAACACCAATACAGTATATCAACACATATATATGGAATTTAGAAAGATGGTAACAATGACACTATATGCAAGACAGCAAAAGAAACACAGATGTAAAGAACAGACTTTTGGAATGTGTGGGAGAAGTCATGGGTGGAATAATTTGAGAGAACAGCATTGAAACATGTATATTACCATATGTGAAATAGACTGCCAGGCCAAAGTCGATGTATGAAACAGGGTGCTCAAAGCTAGTTCACTGGGACAACCCAGAGGCAAGGGATGGGGAGGGAAGAGGGATGGGGGTTTGGGACGGGGGGATACATGTATACCCATGGCTGAGTCATGTTAATGTATGGCAAAACCACCACAATATTATAAAGTAATTAGCCTCCAATTAAAATAAATAGATTTTTAAAAATATCTGTTATGGATTAAATGGACAAGGGAAAAAAGAAAACAAACAAACAAACAAAACCTCATTTCAAAAAGGCAGGCTTTCACCAGGGAAAGATTAAGTATGAGATACTCCAAGAAAGTAGACTTAGTATAGTATATATGTTCCCTATACTGATGACTCAGAAGACAAGGTAAATGTGAAGTATTGATATTCACTGAGAATACATTTTTAGGGTATGTTAGGAAGAGAAAAACTGATGAAAATCTCCAGAGAACATGAAATGACAGTCTAAGACTAAGCATCAACTTGGCAGGTAAATTAAATTTGATCCAGGCAAGTGTCACACAACATATATAATGAATAAATGTGTGTGCACATACATGCGTTTTGTTCAGTGGAACGTTTATTGGCCCTTTATCCATGATGAATTCCAAATTATCTCTAAACCTCTCAAGACAAAAGCAGAAGCATCCGTTCTGAGAACTGAGAATGTCTATTTCATGCACAGCAGCTGTAGGAGAATAAAGTGTGTATACACAATATGTGAATTAATATTAGACCATATTAATTACGAAGTACACCGAAATGGCACAATCTGCCTAATAGTCACGTGTGCAGGTTTCTGAATCTGTTGTGTGCTCACACTTTGCGTCTGTGTTTACTTGCATTCTTCGTTTCATAAACGAAACAGCAGCACGAGAAAACAACAGCAGAACACTACAGAAATGTGTCAGGAGATTTGCAAGAGCTGTGAGTGAGGACTAAGTCCTCCAAGAAGAAAAATCAGAGCGGCGCATGTAGAAACAAGGGCAAGCAAGAGGCCAGGGTGGTGGGTGTGCAGTGGGGAATATGGAACGAATGGTATTACGGAAACCCGCGGACACTCTTCCTTTGTTTACTCAGTAGCAGAGAAACCAGGCGGGCACTGGGGGAAGCCAGGAGGCGGCAAGTGTAAAGAGAGAGACAGAAACAGATTCTCAGCGCAGTGTCCGCAATTCCACTGGGGAGCTCATTGAGTTTCGACTGGATTCAAACATTGGAGGGAGGTTTGCCAAAGGGATTCTGCGTTGCTCCCAGCAAGAACAACACGGGCAGTTTGTTGTCAAGGATAAAACTACAAGGATGTTCAATTCCACTGCTTCGGGGCACACACTCTGCTGATCACCATCTGGGGACTGGGAGGAATGGCCCCGGTAGCCCCGTGTTGCACAGTTAGGTGTATTCCGGGGGTGTGGGGCGGGAGGGTTGCATCTTCGGGAGCCCGCAGCATCGGCTGTGCTGGAGAGAAGGTACCAGACTCGGCCTCATTGGCCTGTTCTGGTGTGGTGATTATGATGTCCGCCCTCCCGCTCTTTTAGGTTTTACAAGTCTCCAATTCACAAGAGGGCTGCTAAACTAGACTGGAGCCGTGGTTTAAGCCCATCACTGCGACAGAGTTTGCACAAATTGTAAAGGAAAGTTGTCAGGTTGCCTAGACAGCTAGAGACCCCCTAGGGGTCTCTCCTGCCCTGGGGGTAGAGCTGCCTGCTGGACCGTAGGCTCCTCCTCTGGGCCGCCAGCACCCCTCCACAGCCACAAAGTTAGCCACATCCTTTGACTGACCTGAAACCAAGTGGTTGCCAGAAAGAAAACAAGTAAACAAAACGAACCAAAAACCCAGCCTTGGTTTTTGTGCAATTTAGAGTCGCTACAAAAATGTGCACGCTGGTATCCTCCTGCAAATTCCCTCCTTTCATTTTGCATTGGGGGCCCTCATTCCAGTGTATAAAAGGGTTAGATTTGCCAGGGGCAGAGCTAAAGAAACTAGATATGCTTTTTATTTTTTTCTTAAACATTTTATTTTATATCAGAGTATAGACAATTAATGGTGTTGTAATAGGTTGACAGCAAAGCAACTCAGTCATGCATATATATATATATATATGCATGATATATATATGATATATACATATATTTGCATGATTTTTATATATATATATACATATATATATATGTATATATATATATATCCGTTCTTCCCCAAACTCTCCTCCTAGCCAGGCTGCCACATATCACTAAGCAGAGTTCTTTGTGCTATACAGTGAGTCCTTGTTGGTTATCCATTTTAAATATAGCAGTGTGCACATGTCCACCCCAGACTCCCTAACTGTCCCCTCTTTCCTTTGTTCTCTATCTTTCCGACTGGGTGCTGTGGGTCATTAAGGTAAATTCTGTACTGTCCACCTAAAGGGACTCTGTCTAAACTGCTGTCATTCTAACAGTAATAAGAGAGAGTGGTGGCCCTTCTTAATAACAGCTGGGTGTGTTATCAGTAAATATGCCTGAGCCAGCATCACCCATCAGTATACATCCAGACGCTGCAGGCTTGCAGGCCTGGGAGGAGTCGGTTCATAACCATCATCACCAGTGAGATACAGTGCTTCTAAACAACTGGGAAACTGTAGCCACATCACTCAAGTCATTTCATCACTCATCTGTCAACACTTCTTCTGTATCTGATGCGTTTGATTTTTTTTTTTTTTCTGCTGGGATTCTGATGGTTACTGTGAGCAATTCGAGGCCTTTGCATTTAAGTATCATTTTTACCCATCTCTACCTCCATTTCTAGCAGAGAAGGAATTTTTCAATCTTTGAAAATGCATCAGGCTGAGTATTTAAATAAATGGTTAACCGCTGTGTGAAGACCATTCTCACTGGCTCCCTATTGCCAGAGCTGAGCCTCTTTCCTGTCAATTATTGAGGTTTGTGATTACAATGACTAATGGTAAGCCTACAGCCACTCTCTCCTACATGTCCATCAATAACAGCATGAGGAATATAAATGGGATCAGATGGGGAAAGGCAGTAAGTCATATTCAATAGGGGCCTCTTTTTGTTTTTCTGTGAGTTGCCTTCTAAATGGCTATTTCTGTGTTTGTCCAGACTGGCAGTGTCACATAACATGCAGCCTTTTCTTTCATGACAGATTTATATCAGTATTCATACTGTCTGGACCCTTGGCTCAAAGAAGCCAAACATAACTTTGGGGAGCTGCTGAGCAAGAGCAAAGCTGGGTACCATTTTGGGGAGCCAATGGCAGGAATGGATATGATTTGGCTTATAAGAAGGGAGGAAAAAAGATCTAACAATAGTATTTGGTTTATACTAGCACAAATTTAGTTAAACATGAAAACTGTATCTCAGTACTGCTTGGTAAATTTCATTCATTTTTGATCCCCTGGAGATAAATAATGTTTGACAGTGCAGAAAATGGGTGATATTTTATAATAATATCATTGTCTATAGTCTCTGATAAGTAGAGCTCTTGTGGTACAGAGCTAACGTGTCATCTCAATCAACTTGAATGTGCAGTGGTTTTCAGGTCCTTAAAAAGTTGTACCTGGAAGGAAATAATAGCTGAAATTGATGAAGTTCTGGTGGGAGTGATTATCATCGGGTGAGGGATTTTGACAGCAGAGACAAACTTTTTTGGGGAAAGTCACTCATTAAACAAGTCAGGTAGACTTTTTCAGAGCATGTGGGCTTCTGATTATAAAAAAAACCTGAGCAGGTTTGATAGCAGGAAAGGAATGCCTGTCACTCAAAGATTATGCGTGATAGCCTCAAACTGGCATATTACTCTGAATGTTTTTAAATTCCCAGGATACTGCATTTCCTTAAACAGATTTACTAAAGTGAAATCTGAAGCCTGCATGAGTCAAGAAGTTCTTTGTAATTTCACCCATTAGGACCTCTTAGGATTCTGCTACAGATGAGGTGTTCAGAACTCAAAATAAAGTAGAAAACATAAAAAACCATGTAGGAAACCAGAATACGACTCACATCATGTACATTGCTGTCTGTTACACAAGAGCAACGCAGGGCTTGTTAAACCTTTTTGGCTTGCAGAGAAACTTCTGCTTTGGAACACTCTTTACCCTCCACCTTATCCTGTGAAAACTGGGAGTTCAGCATCCCTTTTCTTTCTTCCTATCTCAGCTGTCATGACTACGATCACACTGTGTCTTTATAATCTATAATATGGATACTATAGCTCCCCATTAGTCGCAGTTGTGATAGGTCCTTCTGGCTTAATGTGTATAGGAAACTATATAGTGGCTGAGAAAAGTTGGCAAACCCTGTATGCCGTTTCATACTGTTAACTGAATAACTGAAATCTGGAACTTTCTATGGCTTCCCTGGTAGTTCAGCTGGTAAAGAATCTGCCTGCCATACAGGAGACGCTGGTTTGGTTCCTGGGTTGTGAAGATCTGCTGGAGAAGGAGCAGGCTACCTACTCTGGTATTCTTGGGCTTTCTGTAATAGACATCAATAGAAGAGAGGTAAAGCAAATTTTGGTGTGAATGATTAGCATATTGAATGGTGTTCAAGGAGCAAATGCCAAATTCCTATTTTCAAATCAAGATGTTATATCATATTTGTAAAGACAAGCAATGGTGGTTTTCTTACCTTTACTTTGATTTATATTTTCATAAAACATATTTTTATAAGCATACAGTAGTTTCATAAATAACTGAGCAATAGCCACTGTTCAATTCTGTGTTCCCATTTGCAATTTCTTAGCATGTGGGAAATTTCTCCTACCTTTCAATGGGAATGATGTATGTCTTCCTGTCTGTAATGCTGAAGAGGTTACTGAAATTTTAGGAATAAAAAAGATCAAAGGGAAAGAAAATATTGACCTGGGGTTACCAACTACAGCATAAAATTTGAAACTTCTACTGATAATATTGGGCTTCCCTGAGTGGAGAAAATGCCCTGGAGAAGGGAATGGCAACCCACTCTCTTGGACAGAGGAGGTTGGCAGACTACAGTCCATGGGGTCACAAAGAGTCAGATATGACTGAGTGACTAACACACAACAATAGTATTAATTTAAAGATTATAAAATAATACAGATATCAGAACTTCAGTGAAAAATAATGTGAATTATTTTCCAAAACTAACCTAGATAAGGATATCATTTTAAATCATAAGTCGATGTAATAAAAGCATCAGTGTTTAGCTCTAACCTGATGTCAGCATTTTTATAACTCACACTCTGTTAATATCCTGAGTAGACAGAAAGGATAAACTGACATCAGAGCTGACACCAAAGAACTTTGAACTTTTAGAATTTTCAGAAATAATGTGATTAGTTTTGTGTCTAATATGTTACCTGAGCTCATTCTAATATAGCAGATTCCAGAATAACCCCAATATCTATTTCAAATAAAACTTCCATTCAAATCAGATTGATCTGCCTATATTGTACTCTAATTGACAAAAAAACAATTTTTTTCTTATATAGGTTATTTTGATGCATATTTGTATTTAAAACATTTTGGTAGCTTTTATATGATATAAGAATTTTCATTGTTAAAATGAGTATAATACTTGTTTGTCATGTAGTTTGCATCATATAATATAAAATCATTGTTTAGCGTGCACAGGATTGTCCTGTTGCATGGAATCAAATCATTTCTCTTCTTTTGACTCCATTTCTATTTCTTTTGGCAAACTGCAAGCCCTTTGAGGATAAAACAAAACAAACAAAGCCTCAGGTTGCTGTGGTCTTCTATGAGACATGGTTGAGGGAAGCCCGTAATGCATTCTGTCATTTCTTCAAGGGGAAAAGTTTCCAAAGTCATCATTATTGGACCGATAACCGTGTTGCACTTTCCAGAAGTCAGTGGGACCACACTGAGATATACAGGCTGCTGTAGACGTTTTGAATTCTTTCATCCATATACTCTTCCTCACTGCCTACACTGTCTCTCTGGATGACAACATGTCTCCTACTTATTAAGACAAAGGCCAAGTGATATGACAGAGGCCATCTTGCCTCATCCTCACCTCAGAATTCCCCTGCATCTTATTTATATCAGCATCTCCATCATTTAGCACAATGGTTGGCCATGCAGAAGATGATCAGTATAACCGAACAGCAGGACTCCCATGTTGGACCACCACCATCCAGCATTGTTCCATGAGTTACCTCTTCTCTCTCATACATTGTCCATGTGTCCATTGACGTTTATGGTATTGGCTCTGTCCCCTTGGCTCAAAACTTGGATAGATGGAAAGCCTGATAAGTTTCAGATAGTAGAAAACATCCGAGCAAACGGCAGGTTTTTAGAGAAGTGTGGCATGATGGGAATGGAAGTTAAAGAACTCATTCTTTTTTTTTTTTTTTTTTTTTTTACCTTACAATACTGTATTGGTTTTGCCATACATTGACATGAATCCACCACGGGTGTACATGCGTTCCCAAACATGAACCCCCCCTCCCACCTCCCACCCCATAACATCTCTCTGGGTCATCCCAGTGCACCAGCCCCAAGCATCCTGTATCCTGCATCGAACATAGACTGGCGATTCATTTCTTACATGATAGTATACATGTTTCAATGCCATTCTCCCAAATCATCCCACCCTCGCCCTCTCCCTCAGAGTCCAAAAGTCTGCTCTACACATCTGTGTCTCTTTTGCTGTCTCACATACAGGGTCATCATTACCATCTTTCTAAATTCCATATATATGTGTTAGTATACTGTATTGGTGTTTTTCTTTCTGGCTTACTTCACTCTGTATAATCAGCTCCAGTTTCATCCACCTCATTAGAACTGATTCAAATGTATTCTTTTTAATGGCTGAGTAATACTCCATTGTGTACATGTACCACAGCTTTCTTATCCATTCATCTGCTGATGTACATCTAGGTTGTTTCTGAGGAATCAAAATAACAGAGAGGAGGATTGGAGAAGACATTAAGTATCAGCTGATGGATTAAGGCTTACTTTTCTATAGGCAGTGAGGACCCATGGGCATTTCATGATTTTTATTGCAACTTAATGGATCCTTATGCCCTTTCACTAAGGCAGGAATACAATGTACCTAACTTTCTCCAGTATAACACAGGCAATCAAATGATATTTTTTATTGCAAGTTATCTATTAAGTGAATTGAGAGTTTTTCTTTCTAAAGAACAGCTACTTTTTCTAACTTGTTAGAATTTGCAGTTCTAGATGGCCTGTTGATGACACTGGTCCAGAAATCACTCTCTGAGAATCACACTGGTCTGGCCTATTATTTTCATCACTGCTCTTGCAGTCCTAATACCTGTCGCTTTCTTGTTGATGCCACAAAAATCTCAAGTTGGAAAACAGAAAGACATCCTTTATGCCTGTTTATGTCTCTCTTACTTACTTCCTGTCATCCTACATTTTTTTTTAACATTCTTTCCAAGAATAATACAAACTCTTCTAACTAATGCTGCTTGTCTGCAATTTTCCCTACCTGCTACTTCTAGATTAATATTCTTTATTTTTTTAAAAATTCATTTTTAATTAGAAATTAATTACTCTATAACATTGCGTTGGTTACTGGAATACATCAGCATGAATCAGCCACTAGTGTCCATATGCCCCCTCCCTCGGGACCTCCCTTCCATCTCCCACCTCAGCTTACCCCTCTAGGTTGTCACAAAGCACCAGGTTTGAGCTCCGTGAATCATGCAGCAGATTCCCACTGGCTGTCTGGTTTTTTTTTTTTTTTTTTTTAACTTTACAATATTGTATTGGTTTTGCCATACATCAACATGAATCCACCACAGGTGTATACGTGTTCCCCACCCTGAACCCCCCTCCCACCGCCTTCCCTATACCATCCCTCTGGGTTATCCCAGTGCACATACAATGATGTGTATGTTTCATTGCTATTCTCTTAACTCATCCCATGCTTTCTTTCCCCCGCTGTGTCAACAAGTCTGTTTTCTATGTCTGCATCTCCACTGCTGCCCTGAAAATAGATTCATCGGTACTATCTTTCTAGATTCCATATATATATATGTTAATATATGTATATTTGTTTCTCTTTTTTTACTTACTTCACTCTGTATAATAGGCTCTAGTTCATCCACCTCTTTAGAACTAATTCAAATGTGTTTATTTTTATGGCTGAGTAATATTCCATTGTATTTATGTACCGCAGCTTCTTTACCCATTTATCTGTTGATAGACATCTAAGGTTGACTCCACATCCAAGCTACTGTGAAAGGTTCTACAGTGACCATCAGGGGATATGTGTCTTTTGCAATTATGGTTTCCTCAGGGTATATGCCTGGTAGTGGAATTGTATATGCAGAGTACATCATGAGAAACACTGGGCTGGAATAAGCACAAGCTGGAATCAAGACTGCTGGGAGAAATATCAATAACCTCAGATATGCAGATGACACCACCCTTATGGCAGAAAGTAAAGAGGAACTAAAAAGCCTCTTGATGAAAGTAGAAGAGGACAGTGAAAAAGTTGGCTTAAAGCTCAACATTCAGAAAACGAAGATCATGGCATCTGATCCCATCATTTCATGGGAAATAGATGGGGAAACAGTGGAAACAGTGTCAGACTTTATTTTGGGGGGCTCCAAAATCACTGCAGATGGTTACTGCAGCCATGAAATTAAAAGACACTTACTCCTTGGAAGAAAAGTTATAACCAACCTAGACAGCATATTAAAAAGCAGAGACATTACTTTGCTGACTAAGGTCTGTCTAGTCAAGGCTATGGTTTTTCCTATGGTCATGTATGGATGTGAGAGTTGGGCAGTAAAGAAAGCTGAGTGCCGAAGAATTAATGCTTTTAAACTGTTGGAGAAAACTCTTTTTTTTTTTTTTAAGATAATGTCTTCTTTCTTTCTTTCTTTCTTTCTTTTTTTTTTTTTGAGAATGATAATACCTCGTTTAGAGGCAGCTTTTTTATTTTTATTTTTTATTTTACTATACAATACTGTATTGGTTTTGCCATACATTGACATGAATCCACCACGGATGGACATGAGTTCCCAAACATGAACCCCCCCTCCCACCTCCCTCCCCATATCATCTCTCTGGGTCATTCCAGTGCACCAGCCTCAAGCATCCTGTATCCTGTATCCAACATAGACTGGCAATTCGTTTCTTACATGATAGTATACATGATTCAATGCCATTCTCCCAAATCATCCCACCTGCTCCCTCTCCCACAGAGTCCAAAAGTCTGTTCTATACATCTGTGTCTCTTTTGCTGTCTCGCATACAGGGTTATCATTACCATCTTTCTAAATTCCATATATATGTGTTAGTATACTGTATTGGTGTTTTTCTTTTTGGCTTTCTTCACTCTGTATAATCGGCTCCAGTTTCATCCACCTTATTAGAACTGATTCAAATGTATTCTTTTTAATGCCTGAGTAACACTCCAATGTGTATATGTACCACTGATTTCTTATCCATTCATCTGCTGATGGACATCTAGGTTGCTTCCATGTCCTGGCTATTATAAACAGTGCTGTGATGAACATTGGGGTATATGTGTCTCTTTCAATTCTGGTTTCCTCGGTGTGTATGCCCAGAAGTGGGATTGCTGGGTCATAAGGCAGTTCTATTTCCAGTTTTTTAAGGAATCTCCACACTGTTCTCCATAGTGGCTCTACTAGTTTGCATTCCCACCAACAGTGTAAGAGGGTTCCCTTTTCTCCACACCCTCTCCAGCATTTATTGCTTGTAGACTTTTGGATCGCAGCCATTCTGACTGGTGTGAAATGGTACCTGATTGTGGTCTTGATTTGCATTTCTCTGATAATGAGTGATGTTGAGCATCTTTTCATGTGTTTGTTAGCCATCTGTATGTCTTCTTTGGAGAAATGTCTATTTAGTTCTTTGGCCCATTTTTTGATTGGGTGCTTTATTTTTCTGGAATTGAGCTGCAGGAGTTGCTTGTATATTTTTGAGATTAGTTGTTTGTCAGTTGCTTCATTTGCTATTATTTTCTCCCATTCTGAAGGCTGTCTTTTCACCTTGCTTATAGTTTCCTTTGTTGTGCAGAAACTTTTAATTTTAATTAGATCCAATTTGTTTATTTTTGCTTTTCTTTCCAGTATTCTGGGAGGTGGATCATAGAGGATCCTGCTGTGATTTATGTCAGAGAGTGTTTTGCCTATGTTCTCCTCTAGGAGTTTTATAGTTTCTGGTCTTACGTTTAGATCTTTAATCCACTTTGAGTTTATTTTTGTGTACGGTGTTAGAAAGTGATCTAGTTTCATTCTTTTACAAGTGGTCGACCAGTTTTCCCAGCACCACTTGTTAAAGAGATTTTCTTTACTCCATTGTATATTCTTGCCTCCTTTGTCAAAGATAAGGTGTCCATAGGTGTGTGGATTTATCTCTGGGCTTTCTATTTTGTTCCATTGATCTATGTTTCTGTCTTTGTGCCAGTACCATACTGTCTTGATGACTGTGGCTTTGTAGTAGAGCCTGAAGTCAGGCAGGTTGATTCCTCCAGTTCCATTCTTCTTTCTCAAGATTGCTTTGGCTATTCGAGGTTTTTTAGTATTTCCATACAAATTGTGAAATTATTTGTTCTAGCTCTGTGAAAAATCCTGCTGGTAGCTTGACAGGGATTGCACTGAATCTGTAGATTGCTTTGGGTAGTATTCTCATTTTCACTATATTGATTCTTCTGATCCATGAACATGGTATATTTCTCCGTTAGTGTCCTCTTTGATTTCTTTCACCAGTGTTTTATAGTTTTCTATATATAGGTCTTTAGTTCCTTTAGGTAGATATATTCCTAAGTATTTTATTCTTTTCTTTGCAATGGTGAATTGAATTCTTTCCTTAATTTCTTTTTCTACTTTCTCATTATTAGTGTATAGGAATGCAAGGGATTTCTGAGTGTTGATTTTATATCCTGCAACTTTACTATATTCATTGATTAGCTCTAGTAATTTTCTGGTGGAGTCTTTAGGGTTTTCTATGTAGAGGATCATGTCATCTGCAAACAGTGAGAGTTTTACTTCTTCTTTTCCAATTTGGATTCCTTTTATTTCTTTTTCTGCTCTGATTGCTGTTGCCAAAACTTCTGGAACTATGTTGAATAGTAGCGGTGAACGTGGGCACCCTTGTCTTGTTCCTGACTTTAGGGGAAATGCTTTCAACTTTTCACCATTGAGGATAATGTTTGCTGTGTGTTTGTCACAGCTTTTATTATGTTGAGGTATGTTCCTTCTATTTCTGCTTTCTGTAGAGCTTTTATCATAAATGGATGTTGAATTTTGTCAAAGGCCTTCTCTGCATCTATTGAGATAATCATGTGGCTTTTATTTTTCAATTTGTTAATTGGTGAATTACATTGATTGATTTGCGGATATTGAATCCTTGCATCCCTGGGATAAAGCCCACTTGGTCATGGTGTATGATCTTTTTAATGTGTTGTTGGATTCTGATTGCTAGAATTTTGTTAAGGATTTTTGCATCTATGTTCATCAGTGATATTGGCCTGTAGTTTTCTTTTTTTGTGGCATCTTTGTCAGGTTTTGGTATTAGGGTGATGGTGGCCTCGTAGAATGAGTTTGGAAGTTTACCTTCCTCTGCAATTTTCTGGAAGAGTTTGAGTAGGATCGGTGTTAGCTCTTCTCTAAATTTTTGGTAGAATTCAGCTGTGAAGCTGTCTGGACCTGGGCTTTTGTTTGCTGGAAGATTTCTGATTACAGTTTCAAGTTCCATGCTTGTGATGGGTCTGTTAAGATTTTCTATTTCTTCCTGGTTCAGTTTTGGAAAGTTGTACTTTCCTAAGAATTTGTCCATTTCTTCCACGTTGTCCATTTTATTGGCATATAATTGCTGATAGTCGTCTCTTATGATCCTTTGTATTTTTGTGTTGTCTGTTGTGATCTCTCCATTTTCATTTCTAACTTTATTGATTTGATTTTTCTCTCTTTGTTTCTTGATGAGCCTGGCTAATGGTTTGTCAATTTTATTTATCCTTTCAAAGAACCAGCTTTTGGCTTTGTTGATTTTTGCTATGGTCTCTTTTGTTTCTTTTTTTTTTTTTCTTTTGCATTTATTTCTGCCCTAATTTTTAAGATTTCTTTCCTTCTACTAACCCTGGGGTTCTCCATTTCTTCCTTTTCTAGTTGCTTTAGGTGTTATTTATTTGACTTTTTTCTTGTTTCTTGAGGTATGCCTGTATTGCTATGAACTTTCCTCTTAGCACTGCTTTTATAGTGTCCCACAGGTTTTGGGTTGTTGTGTTTTCATTTTCATTTGTTTCTATGCATTTTTTAATTTCTTCTGTGATTTGTTGGTTATTCAGAAGCGTGTTGTTCAGCCTCCATATGTTGGAATTTGTAATAGTTTTCTCCTGTAAGTGAGATCTAATCTTACTGCATTATGGTCAGAAAAGATGCTTAGAATGATTTCAGTTTTTCTGAATTTATCAAGGCTAGATTTATGGCCCAGGATGTGATCTATCCTGGAGAAGGTTCCGTGAGCACTTGAGAAACAGGTGAAATTCATTGTTTTGGGGTGAAATGTCCTCTAAATATCAATTAGGTCTAACTGGTCTATTGCATCATTTAAAGTTTGTGTTTATTTGTTAATTTTCTGTTTAGTTGCTCTGTCCATAGGTGTGAGTGGGGTATTAAAGTCTCCCACTATTATTATGTTATTGTTAATTTCCCCTTTCATACTTGTTAGCATTTGTCTTACATATTGTGGTGCTCCTAAGTTGGGTGCATATATATTTATAATTGTTATATCTTCTTCTTGGATTGATCCTTTGATCATTATGTAGTGGCCTTCTCTGTCTCTTTTCACAGCCTTTGTTTTAAAGTCTATTTTATCGGATATGAGTATTGCTACTCCTGCTTTCTTTTGGTCTCTGTTTGCGTGGAATGTCTTTTTCCAGCCCTTCACTTTCAGTCTGTATGTGTCCTTTGTTTTGAGGTGGGTCTCTTGTAGACAACATATATAGGGGTCTTGTTTTTTGTATCCATTCAGCCAGTCTTTGTCTTTTGGTTGGGGCATTCAACCCATTTACATTTAAGGTAATTATTGATAAGTATGATCCTGTTGCCATTTACTTTATTGTTTTGGGTTTGGGTTTATACACCCTTTTTGCGTTTTCTGTCTAGAGAATATCCTTTAGCTTTTGTTGGAGAGCTGGTTTGGTGGTGCTGAATTCTCTCAGCTTTTGCTTGTCTGTAAAGCTTTTGATTTCTCCTTCATATTTGAATGAGATCCTTGCTGGCTACAGTAATCTGGGCTGTAGGTTATTTTCTTTCATCACTTTAAGTATGTCTTGCCATCCCCTCCTGGCCTGAAGAGTTTCTGTTGAAAGATCTGCAGTTATCCTTATGGGAATCCCCTTGTGTGCTACTTGTTGTTTTTCCCTTGCTGCTTTTAATATTTTTTCTTTGTGTGTGATCTTTGTTAATTTAATTAATATGTGTCTTGGGGTGTTTTGCCTTGGGTTTATCCTGTTTGGGACTCTCTGGGTTTCTTGGTTTGGGTGATTATTTCCTTCCCCATTTTAGGGAAGTTTTCAACTATTACCTCTTCAGGTATTTTCTCACGGTCTTTCGTTTTGTCTTCTTTTTCTGGGACTCCTATAATGCAAATGTTGTAGGGTTTCATATTATCCTAGAGGTCTCTGAGACTATCCTCATTTCTTTTCATTCGTTTTTCTTTTTTCCTCTCTGATTCATTTATTTCTACCATTCTATCTTCTATTTCACTAATCCTATCTTCTGCCTCCATTATTCTACTATTTGTTGCTTTCAGAGTGTTTCTGATCTCATTTATTGCATTATTCATTATATATTGACTCTTTTTTATTTCTTCTAGGTCCTTGTTAAACCTTTCTTTCATCTTCTCAATCCTTGTCTCCAGGCTATTTATCTGTGATTCCATTTTTATTTCAAGATTTTGGATCATTTTCACTATCATTATTCGGAATTCTTTCTCAGGTAGATTCCCTATCTCTCCCTCTTTTGTTTGGTTTGGTGGGCATTTATCCTGTTCCTTTACCTGCTGGGTATTCCTCTGTCTCTTCATCTTGGTTATATTGCTGTGTTTGGGGTGGCCTTTCTGTATTCTGGCAGTTTCTGGAGTTCTCTTTATTATGGAGCTTCCTTGCTATGGGTGGGGTTGGCTTGTCAAGGCTTCTTGGTTAGGGAAGCTTATGTCGGAGTTCTGTTGGGTGGAGCTGGATTTCTTCTCTTTGGAGTGCAATGAAGTGTCCAGTAATGAGTATGAGATGTCAGTGGTTTTGGAGTAACTTGAGCAGCCTGTATATTGAAGCTCAGGGGTGTGTCCCTGTGTTGCTGGAGAATTTGTGTGATATGTCTTGCTCTGGAACTTGTTGGCCCTTGGTTGGTGCTTGGTTTCAGTGTAGGTATGGAGGCATTTGATGAGGTCCTATTGATTAATGTTCCCTGGAGTCAGGAGTTCTCTGATGTTCTCAGGATTTGGACTTAAGCCTCCTGCTTCTGGTTTTCAGTTTTATTTTTACAGTAGCCTCAAGACTTCTCCATCTGGGGCTTTCTCTGGTGGTGGTGTGGGCAGTGTGGGGTCAGTTCATTTTTGGATAGGTCCTTGGTCTGGCTTATATTTCTCAAGATCTATAGGCCCCTTCCTATGTAGTCAGTACTAATGACAGGGTTTTAATCTATTGCACCTGTCACTTCCATGGCGGTTCCCTCTGTTTTAGCTTCTTCTGTTTGCTGGTCTCTTCAGTGTCTGATTTCCACCCTGACACAAGGGGGGCAGTGGTGGACACTTTTTTTTAGGCTCACTTGTTCAGTCACACTGTGGGGAGGGAGGGATGCTGCAAACAAATAACAACAAATGGGTGTGTGCTCGCAGTGTCTTAGCCATGCTGGGCCTGCCCCTGCTCATGGCGTACACTGCTTAGGCTCTAGGTTGCTCTGCCGGGAGCCATCTGAGGCCGGCCCTGGTCTGCATGTACCTCCCAGGTCTAAGCCGCTCAGGCTCAGGCAGTCAGGTAGTCCTCAGAGGTGCAGACTTGGTTGGGGCTGCATTTTGTGCCCTTCCCAGGTCCGAGCAGCTCGGGTGTCTGGCGAGCACCGTCACTGCGACTTATCGCCTTTCCCGTCCCTGCTGCCCAGTTTTCTGGGTGTACTGCTGGCGCCCCTTCTCAGGCAGATGGTGACTGTCCAGAGCCCCGAGAAGTCTCAGTTAGCAAGGAAGCTTGCTTGCAGTTTGGTAGTTAATGTCTCTCTCTGGAGAAGACTCTTGAGAGTCCCTTGGACTGCAAGGAGATCCAACCAGTCCACTCTGAAGGAGATCAGCCCTGGGTTTTCTTTGGAGGGAATCATGCTAAAGCTGAAACTCCAGTACTTTGGGCACCTCATGCAAAGAGTTGACTCATTGGAAAAGACTCTGATGCTGGGAGGTATTGGAGGCAGGAGGAGAAGGGGACGACCGAGGATAAGATGGCTGGATGGCATCACTGACTCGATGGACATGAGTCTGAGTGAACTCCGGGAGTTGGTGATGGACAGGGAGGCCTGGCGTGCTGTGATTCATGGGATCACAAAGAGTCAGACTGAGCGACTGAACTGAACTGAACTGATGGTGGTTTTATTTCTAAATTTTTAAAGGAATCACCATACTGTTCTTGTGGTTTTATCAATTTACATTCCCACCAACAGTGCAAGAGGGTTGCCTTTTTTCCACACCTTCGCCAGAATTTATTGTTGTACATTTTTTGATGATGGCCATTCTGACTGGTGTGTGATGATACCTCATTGTAGTTTGGATTCCATGTCTCGAGTAAGGAGTGATATTGAGCATCTTTTCATGTGTTTATCAGTCATCTGTATGTCATCTTTGGATAAATGTCTGTTTAGGTCTTCTGTCCAATTTTTGATTGGGTTTTTGGTTGTTCTGTTACTGCGCTATATGAGCTGCTTGTATATTTTGGAGATTAATCCAGTATTATTTAAATAAGCTCAAAATATCTCCATTGTGTGCCCCAAACCCTTCTGATTCACTCTTGCATTCAGAAGAAGCATCCAAACTCATGACCCAGACATTTCAAGCTTCAGGAATCTGGCCTCAGTAACAACTCTGATGGAATAAGTAAAACTGCATAAAGTTTTGAGACATCTGAGCTTGATTGGAAGAAAAAAAATATTTCCAGGAAAGGAAAATGATGTGGGCTCATGGATGTGAAATGCCATGATGTACACAAAGAATGCCATGAGATACGCAAAGAAGTTCATTTTAGCCAAACCAATGTTTTTCGGTGTTCTTCAGATCACTCACTGGTGTTTGTTACAAATGCAGATTCCTTGTCTGACCCTGATTCCCCCAACTCTGAATGGCTGGGATTTCCATTTTTAAACTTCAACCCAAAGAGAGATAAACACTGCCCTAGATTTAGATCAGGGAAATAGTGAACATAGACATATAAAGTGAAACCAGGTTAAAGGATAGATAGACACGTTATTGTTCAGTCATTCAATAATGTCCAACTTTTTGCAACCCCATGGACAGTAGCATGCCAGGCTTCCCTGTTCTTCACTGTCTCCTGGAGTTTGCTCAAACTCATGTCCATTGAGTCAGAGATACTATCCAACCATCTCATCCTCTGTGGTCCCCTTCTCTTCCTGCCTTCAATCTTTCCCAGCATCAGGGTCTTTTCCAATGAGTCAGTTCATCACATCAGGTGGCCAAAGTATTGGAGCTTCAGCTTTAGCATCAGTCCTTCCAATGAATATTCGGGACTGATTTCCTTTAGGATTGACTGGCTGGATTTCCTTGCAGTCCAAGGGACTCTCAAGAGTCTTCTCCAACACCACAGTCAAAAAACATCAGTTCTTTGGTGCTCAGCCTTTTTTATTGTCCAGCTCTCACATTTGTACATGACTACTGGAAAAACCATAGCCTTGACTAGATGGACCTTTGTTGGCAAAGTAATGTCTCTGCTCTTTAATATGCTGTCTGGATTTGTAATAGCTTCCAAGGAGCGAACGTCTTTTAATTTCATGGCTGCAGTCACCATCTGTAGTGATTTTGGAGCCCAAGAGAGATAAATGGCCAAGAAAAGAATAGTTAAAGATTTTTAAGAATATGAATGAAATCAGCTGAGTTCCTTCTGGGAAGAAGTACAAGACACAGGAAGAGCAGTTTTGGGGACAGATACTGGGATACAAGTACTGGATTCATCTAGGTAAGGAAAGAAAGTTGCCAGTAGGAATCAAATGCCAAGATTCTTTAGGGGGCATTTGAGGAATCATAAAAATAACTTGGTTTCCCATTAGAGTGAGAAGTGAGGAAAGGGAAGGAATAAGGGTGAAGCATTGCATTTTCTACCTAGGGGATTGAGAGAAAGGAAATTGTCATTAACTGAGACATATATAAACAGCCAGGGGCTGAGGAGAGATGGCAATTCAGCTGGTTTTAATCATGCTGAGTTTGAATTGAGTTGGATGTGACAAAGATGTATGAAGGGTCTGTTACTTTCCAGACATCATGCAAAGCAATAGGGGGAGATGGTGAGAAAAACAGTGGGTTCCTGTGTTCCTGCAGCTCAGAACCCAACACCGGAGATAACTAAACAGATGATTGACGTCATGGGGGTCCTTGCTATGCCTGATGAAGCTCTAGGCACCTTCAGAGCTGATGGCAGCTCTACTGGTCATAGTTTGGGATGAAGGAGGACAGTCCTGGACAACTTTCCAGAGGAAGCTCTGGAAGCATTATTCCATCAAGACCTAAAGGATATTCTAGAGTTTTAATTAAAATGTGAAGGAAAAGAGAGGGGATATATGCCCAGAAGGAAAAAACTGCAAGTGCAAAGCCCAGCAGTGACCTAACGTGTGGTTTCTTTGAGGAACAGAAAGGAAATGATCAGAGCTAAAGTGAAGGGATGAGGTAGATGCTCTTAGACACAGATTAGTTAGGGTCATGCCCACTCTCCAGTAATGAAAAGATAGCACAACAAAGTATTTCAAGATGATCATTTTTTGTAGCAATGATCTAGAGATGACTGATCAGGGGTGATCATGCATGTGAGGAGCCTCTGTCCTTCTTGACATGTCAATTTCCATCTCTGAGTCCAAGCAGGTGACTCAGTGGTTGTCATCTCCTGCCAGAAACATGCAAGAGGGGAACCACTGAACACAGTTCAGTTCAGTTCAGTTGCTCAGTCATGTCTGACTCTTTGCAATACCATAACCACAGCGTGCAGGCCTCCCTGTCCATCACCAGCTCCCAGAGTTTACCCAAACTCATGTCCATTGAGCTGGTGATGCCATCCAACCATCTCATCCTCTGTTGTCCCCTTCTCCTCCTGCCGTCAATCTTTCCAGCATCAGAGTCTTTTCAAATGAGTCAACTCTTTGCATCAGGTGGCCAGAATATTGGAATTTCAGCTTCAACATCAGTACTTCCAATGAACACCCAGGACTGATCTCCTTTAGGATGCAATGGTTGGATCTCCTTGCAGTCCAAGGGACTCACAAGAGTCTTCTCCAACACCACAGTTCAAAAGCATCAATTCTTCTGTGCTCAGCTTTCTTTATAGTCCAACTCTCACATCCATACATGACCACTGGAAAAACCATAGCCTTGACTAGATGGACCTTTGTTAACAAAGTAATGTCTCTGCTTTTCAATATGTTGTCTAAGCTGGTCATAACTTTCCTGCCAAGGAGTAAGTGTCTTTTAATTTCATGGCTGCAATCACCATCTGCAGTGATTTTGGAGCCCCAAAAAATAAAGTCTGACACTGTTTCCCCATCTATTTGCCATGAAGCGATGGGACCGGATGCCATGATCTTAGTTTTCTGAATGTTCATCTTTAAGGCAACTTTTTCGCTCTCCTCTTTCACTTTCATCAAGAGGCTCTCTAGTTCCTCTTCACTTTCTGCCATAAGGGTGGTATCATCTGCATATCTGAGGTTATTTGTATTTCTCCCAGAAATCTTGATTCCAGCTTACGCTTCATCCAATCCAGCATTTCTCATGATGTACTCTACGTATAAGCTAAATACGCAGGGTGACAACATACAGCCTTGACGTACTCCTTTTCCTATTTGGAACCAGTCTGTTGTTCCATGTCCAGTTCTAACTGTTGCTTCCTGACCTGCATACAGGTTTCTCAAGAGGCAGGTCAGGTGGTCTGGTATTCCCATCTTTCAGAATTTTCCACAGTTGATTGTGATCCACACAGTCAAAGGCTTTGGCATAGTCAATAAAGCAGAAATAGGTGTTTTTCTGGAATTTTTTTGCTTTTTCAATGATCCAGTGGATGTTGGCAATTTGATCTCTCTTTCCTCTGCCTTTTCTAAAACCAGCTTGGACATCTGGAGTTCACAGTTCACGTATTGCTAAAACCTGGCTTGGAGAATTTTGAGCATTACTTTACTAGTGTTTCTGTGTGAAGTCACTCAGTCATGTCTGACTCTTACTGTAGCCCACCAGGCTCCTCTGTCCATGGGATTCTCCAGGAAAGATTACTGGGGTGGGTTGCCATTTCCTTCTCCAGGGGATCTTCCCGACCCGGGGATTGAACCCAGGTCTCCCACATTGTAGGCACATGCTTTACCATTTGAGACACCAGGGAGTACAGTTGTGTGGTAGTCTGAGCATTCTTTGGCATTGCCTTTCTTTCTTTGGGATTGCAATGAAAACTGACCTTTTCTAGTCCTTAGGCCACTGCTGAGTTTTCCAAATTGACTGAGCCCCAGATCCAGTCAATTTATTGACAAACTTTGGAAGCAGAACACATCACTTCTTCTGTCAGCCCATTGACCAGAACCTTGCCACTAAGAAGCTAGGGAATGTAGTTCCATGCCCAGCTAACCCAACACACTATGAGAAAGGCATGATCCAGGGCTTTCCTAGTGGCACGGTGGTGAATAATCCACCTGACAATGCAGGAGATGCCAAAGATATGGGTTCAATCTCTGGGTCAGGAAGATACCCTGGAGGAGGAAATGGCAACCAACTCCAATATTCTTTCCTGGGAAATCCCATGGGCAGAGGAACCTGGTGGCTATAGTCCAAGAGGTCGCAAAGAGTCAGACAGGTTTTAGCATGCATGCAGAGAATAATGTAGCAGCTTGCACAGAAGCCAGCTAACAAAGGATGTTGGACGCAGTAGTGAGGAGCTCAGATCATACCCTAAAGGAATTGGATAGATTTAAGCCAGAGAACAGCATGGAGAGATTTCTATAAAATACTCTAAATCAAGGATTCAATCATAACAAAGTCAAGGCAAGGAGACTGGTTGTGGTGAAGGAAGTGCGGAGTGTGTGAAGCATAGACAGATGAACAACTTGGCTGTTGATCAATTACACAGAGCAGCTGGATAAAGGGAGGGGTCAGGGATGGTTTCCCTATTTCTGGGTGGAAAACTGGATAGACAGCAGTGTCCTCATCCACATTCAGGAGGCAGAAGACAAGGGTGTCGAAGGGCCCAGCAAGGGAGTGGGGAAGATCTGAGTTCGGTTTTGAAAAAATCCATCAAGCAGTTTTAAATATAGATGGAGAGGCAAGGGTGGCTATTTAGGAGACCACCAGGAATAGCTGATAATTGATATTTTCTGTGTTGTTCACCCAGGGAAAATATAAAAAGTGACAGACTAGAACAAAGAACTGAACATTGAAGGGGAGTGGGATAAGAAGATGTCATGGAAAACTGACAAAGTGATGCTGAGAGAGAAGAAATATCTCAGAGAAGCTAAGGAAAGAGAGAGTTTCAGGGAGGAAGGATGATGTAAATCTGACTAGAGCTAAAATGTATTCAGAGTTTAGCATGTGCAGGCACTGTTCTAAGCTCTTTGCAGGTGTTACTTTATAACAACACAGCGAAGAAATGTTCTCCTGCAGCCTCCAAAGGCAGAGTTTTGTTATATTGATTCTCTAGCATCCAAAGCCAAATGAAAAGGGTATTTATGACATGTGAGCCAGATCCCTGCCACTCTACCTAACACATGCCAATCACTGTGTCGTTGTAGCTGTACAACAGGTAGGCTGTAGAATTGCCCAACCTTGCAGAAGAGAAAACAGAAACTAAATGCCAGATGTATATGACTCCCAACGCTGTACCCATACCCATCATTTTATACAGAGTGGGCTCAAAGAATCATTTTCTGAGTGACTGCTGCTGCTGCTGCTACTGCTAAGTCACTTCAATCATGTCCAATTCTGTGTGACCCCATAGATGGCAGCCCACCAGGCTCCTCCGTCCATGGGATTTTCCAGGCAAGAACACTGGAGTGGGGTGCCATTGCCTTCTCTGTCTGAGTGACTGAGTAGACGTAAATAGTTTCTGGTGACGTATGGTTACTTCTTCAAGCACATTTCCATTAAAAATAAAATCTGAGCATATTTCTTCTAACTAAACATCAGCTCAGTGAATGTATAAGGTACATCTGAGAGCAGCCTGTTCCCCAGTTCCACCAAAGTTTCTCAGTGAGGGTGCTGACGTGTTCAACTAGCTGCCAAGTGTCTACCTCCAGAATTACCTCTAAGCAAAGAGCTGTTTTTCATCTGCTCTTGAATGTTGTTTGGAAGGTTCCCCCCTAGCCCCAGATATTAAGGGAGGTGCAGCTAAACAACACTGTGTGTCGACTGGGCAAACATCGTATTTCCTTTTTATCACCTTCTTCCCCCCAAGTAACGCTGTATGTGTTGAGTTACAGCCTTATTCATTGCTGCTTCTAGGAAAGACACTTTGAAAAATGGGGCCTTTGTAGTAATATTGACAACAAAAGCAGGTGTTGTCACCTCCCATTAGCATTAATTTAATCGGTGATTCACTACTGTAGACAAATAATACCACTCTGTGCTGAGCTTTCCTAGGAGAAAAAGGAAGCAGCAGAAATATGCTCCGCGGCAAGAAAATAGAGTGAGACAGCCTTTTTGGGAATATTAAATGTAAGCTGTATAAACATTTGTTTTCCTTTTACCAGTAATGAAAAATTCCTAATTCATTCTGTATGGGGAAGACCATTGTGAGGGTACGGTTAATTGGTCTTGAAAGACAATTAATATCTGTCAGGAACACATACAACACACACAGGTTTTGCAAACAGTCAATCCCTTTGCCCTCTTCTCCTCTGTTGTTCTGTTTATGGTGCCCAGTTAAAGTGTTCTTTTGCCATAATCATCTCCAGCTAAATGGTAATTGCTCTATTGACGGCATTACTGTACATTTTTGACAGATCATTATTCATACTTAACCACTTGACCTGGAATAAATGTTAAAGCAATTACCACTGAGAGCTTTTCTATGAGAAAATTGAGGCAAAGTTTAGAGATAATCAAAATGCAAAGCTGATCATGATAGCAATTGGAAAAATGGCAAATCCTATTAAACAGATTTTTATTAGCCAAGTTGATGCCAGTAGATATTATCTGGTAATTTAGTCTTATTAAAAAGAAAATAAAGCAGCTAATTGTTTACTATTCTAGAACTTATTCCAGCTTGCAATTTGCAACCGAAATTAGGCTTTATGTGGCTCATCTATTTTGTCACATTGAAATATGAAATCGTTTGGTACAAAGCACATCTGTTCCATGTCTCTTACATTACTGGAAAAATCCCTCATTCAATATGTTTTGTACCTGTTGAGGCATTATGGATGGATTAATTTAAAGCAACCAATAGAAAAGCTAATATTCAGCATATTTTTATTATGTCAAATATTTTAAGAGTCTGTATTTCTAAGAATTAAATTTTATCCCTACTTCATCTTACTTTGTATTCAATTCCTGACACAAATAATTCCTTTTTTCCATAAAGTCAGAGGGCAGCAAGCTCCTAAAAGCACCGCAGATGTACAGTTTACTCATTAGAAATAAGAAAGTCAGTGTAGCCCCCAAAATTAAGTATATAAATGGAAGGGACAATGGTAAATATTTTAGCATATTTTAATATAAAGTATTTTTAAATTTTATAAGCAAAATGCTCAGTTGTGTAGTGATGAAAGTACGTAATGACCTAGAAATTAATTTTAATATCCATGGTGGACATTTTTTCCTTGATCTTACTTTATACTCTAAAATCAGCAAATTCTCATGGGCTAGCTATTTAAAATGAGTAAAAATAAAATCAACAACTTATTTTATGATCCAAGTGGCTCTTGGAAAAGCAAGCTTTCGGGATGACAGTATTTGAAAAATTGTCTTTTCACATAGTCTTTCTGTACTAAGTTGAGAAATTATTTAAGACGACAAAGCTTGACCGAAGATCTCATTTTAATTTCATCACAGTGCTCCCTTTTACCCTTGGTTCCTACAGGCTGCTTAGCTAAAATTTGGCACGATTCAGAGTCTTTGGTCTAATGTCTAGAGCAAAGCTCTAACCAAAAATGTGCACCAAAAGAGACAGAAATCCTTAAACAGACAGTGTAAAGTTTTACTGGCCCCTACTGAATCATGAGCTCTGTTTGAAAACTATCATTAAAATTCAGAAAACCGATTACTGATACGCTGATATTGTTGTCTTGGGAGGCGCAGTTATGACGATCTCCTCTAGTTGCTGTAGTTTCTATATTAATGGAGGATTTTTTTTCCACAGTTAATAAAAGGAGGGACTTTCTTTTAATAAGTCCATAAAACATTAAGTAGATTTTTCCCTCTTTCTTCTGCCGTTTTCTTCTCCCAAAGGAGTCTTTTCTGAAAGTCCAAAAGGTATACATTTGGCAGTCAGATGAGGCGTGGCAGTTTGTGAAAAACACTCATTCTACTTTTCCCTTCTTGGACTTGACCATATCAAACTGATGGTGGTTGAAATAACAGACACTAATTGTTTTCAAATGTTTATATAGTAACATAACTTCTTTTTAAAGAGATATTCCCCGCAAGTTTTCTAAGATTGCAGCCAGAAAAACAAAGGATGTCACAAAATTGCAAGTCTTCCTTGGCTTTGTTTGTTAGCTTAAGTTTATTCTTGATAGAATACATTTATTTCAAAATTCAAATGAAGTGGCTTATCTGTGCTCAATTATTTTACTTTAGATACAGAAGCAAAGCTAAATAAAGCCATGATTTTTTTCCCCAGTATTTACATCAATGCTGAGTTTGCATGATACATAGTAAAAAAGAGCTAAAATGACTGAGTTATTCTGCTTTGATTTTTGAAAACTTGCAGATATCCATGGGCCTTCACATTTTAATGTAGGTAGTTTATTTCTGTGAATTGTGGTTATTATTTAATTAATACAATAGATGTTCTGCAATCATTGCATTATTTTGTTACTTCTACATACAGCTTTTGAACCAGCATCTCTTATCTCTCCTCTCTTGGATACTGACATCCCAGGAATTTAAGCGTGGGACTTTTTTCCTGACCTTAGCCTGGGCATAGACCCAAGACTCCATTCTCCCATTAGGCCTTCGTGTCACGATTTTAATGTATGCTTTCTGCTGAATAATTTTAGTATTATGGAGACACAGAACGATTGAACCATATGTGTCTCATGTCAGCCACATAATGAAAGGGCTGAAGTAAGTCACAGAACAATAAACAAGTAAGTGCTTTATATTCCTCTCCTTGAAGGGTTTTACACATGGATTCTGCCCAATTTATTCTAAGAGGACTTTTTGCCCCTTTGGAATTACTCTTTTACCCTCTCGTATTTTCTATTAACACAGACAGGGTAGAAAAAGGGGATAAAATGCTCCAGTGGCTGCCAAACAGTCATAGTAAATGGCCATAGACCAATTCAAGATAAAAGATAAAGATTATAAACTGCAGCAGTCTTGAAGATGGACTCTATCCTGAGACTAGAACCCACACACTACTGATCATCTGGCCAGCAGGGCTTCTGGGCGGTTTGTTTTCTTGTTTTTCATTTTTATGTTATAATGGACCGATCTCTGGCTTCCCTGGTGACTCGGTGGTTAAAAAAAAAAAAATCCACCTGCCAATGAAAGAGACACAAGTTCAAGTTCAATCCCTGGGTGGGGAAGATCACCTGGAGAAGGAAACAGCAACCCACTCCAGTATTCTTGCCTGGAAACTCCCCATGGACAGGGGAACCTGAAGGGCTGCAGTCCATGGGGTTGCAAAGAATCAGACATGACTTAGCGACTGAACAACAACAAGGACAAATTTCTCACTAGTAAAATTATGAAAAACTTTTTTAACTGGATATGAAAAAAACATTATTGCTGGTTATTGATGATCACACAAATGTTCTGATTCATGGACATTTTCCAAGGAATTGGACAATATTCCATAAAGAAGGCTTATATGTAGATTCCTGTGGCTTAAATGTAAATACCTATGGCTGATTCTTGTTGATGTATGACAGAAAACCACAAAATTCTGTAAAGCAATTTTCCTTCAATTAAAAAGTTAAAAAAGAAAAAGAAGAAGAAGGCTTTTCACTCACCACCCTCTGAAGGGCCTTTGGTCTTTTGGTATTGTTTCTGGTTTCACTGTCTCCACAGGTCATCGGTTGGTAGGCCTACAGTTGGGCTGTGTTCTGGGTTCTGTGATTCCCTTAAAACATCAGAGACTGTGTTTTATGACTGAGCAGTATTACATTTATCCATTCATCTGTCGCTGGGCATTGGGTTATTTCCATGTCTTGGCCATTGTGAATAGTGTTGCTACATAGGGGTGCGTGTATCCTTATGAATTATAATTTTATCCTGATATATGCCCAGGAGTGGGATTTCTGGATTATATGGCAGCTTTATTTTTAATTGTTTGTGAAACATTTATAGTGTTTTCCATTGTGGCCATACCACTTTACCTGCCCATATTGGTGATACTCCTTTTCCAGTTTCACTGAAGTAGAAAATGGGCTTCAGATGGGTAAGACCATATCCCCACCTCACATTCCAATGGCCGAATCAGGTTCTAAACTCAGCTGAAGACAGTCCAGAACCTACATTCTTAGGTACGATACATCTTCTTTTTTGTAAACTTCTAAGTAAGCAGCTACAATAATATAGTGTTAAATGGTAGGTCATTTTCTCTTAAAAAATTCAACTAGTTTTTAAAGTATTACCAAAATAACATATAAATATTGTTTTAAATATAAAAACAACAGAGATATAAAATGAAAACTAAAATTTTCCTTTTCTTTTTCTCCTAATCCCACTCCCTAAGAGAAACGTATTCTGGTGCATGCTTCCAAAATGCTCTGTATATATCCAGATATCAATACAGATATTATGTATGCATTTATGCATATAATATGAATGCATATATTGCATAAATATATATACATTATTAATGGTGGAATATATATATATTTATATTTATAATCAATATGTCTATTTTGTTGTTGTTTAGTTGCTAAGTCTTGTTTGACTCTTTGTGACCCCATGGATTGTAGCCTACCAGCCTCCTTTGTCCATGGAATTATCCAGGCAAGAATACTGGAGTGGGTTGCCATTCCCTTCTCCAGAGGATCTTCCCAGAACAGGGATCAAACACACATCTCCTGAATTGGTAGGCAAATTTTTTACCACTGAACCATCAGGGAAGCCCTCTATATATCTGAATCTCTATCTATCTATATGCATATGTATGTATGTATATATATGCGCTTTTACCCACAGTGACATGGAAACAGCACATTTGACACTTGGATATAGTATTTAAAAATCCTCCTTTACTTTTGGTAATGATCATGAAATTTAAAAACTAATAATAATGTTCAAAAAAGAAATAGAAGATGTGAAAATGTTTATTAAGTTCATACATACTTTTATTACTTTTTTGTTAGTTTTAATCTTAGAAAGTTTCCTTCACAAAAGACAGTGTATACTCAGATTAAGGAAAATTTTAAACATAAGGAACAGTCTGTCAGGTATTTATAAAATCCAACTTCATAAAAATTGTCTAGAAATTACAACGTATTCCATGTCTTTTTCTTCTCATTGGGGTAGATTTTAGCAGTTTTTAAATATGTATGCAGTCAAAAGTTTTCATTAAAATATCTTCATCAGAAAATTTATTGTAAATGTCTATTATGTTTTACAAGAACCCCCAACATTCATAACAGTTCAGAATTTTTCAAGCTCTCTTTGAAAGCAGTTTATGCCCCAACTTCTACATTTAAAGACTAGATACAAAGTAAACAATGATAACACAGTGACTGGAAAAACTAACAAAAGAAAATAGAACTTGAGGTTTTACCCTCAAACTGAATACCTATTCCTGAGTCAGAGACCAACTCTCTAAATGGAAGTTCTCTGAATTAACTTGTGGATAGAACACAAGGTTTATAAAGGGGTAAATAATAAAAGTGTACTAATTTGAAGTTTACATATATACTGTAATTGCAACAATTGTTTCCAACTTCAGTTCATTTCAGTTGCTCAATCATGTCTGACTGTGATCCCATGGACTACAGCATGCCAGGCTTCCCTGTCCATCACCAACTCCCAGAGTTAACTCAAACTTACGTCCATTGAGTTGGTGATGCCATCCAACAGTCTCATCCTCTGTCATCCCCTTCTCCTCCTGCCTTCAGTCTTTCCCAGCATCAGGGTCTTTTCCAATAAGTCAGTTCTTCACATTAGGTGGCCAAAGTATTGGAGTTTCAGCTTTAGCATCAGTCCTTCCAATGAATATTCAGGACAGATTTCCTTTAGGATGGACTGGTTGGATCTACTTGTAGTTAAGGGATTCTCAAGAGTCTTCTCCAATACCACAGTTCAAAAGCATCAATTCTTCAGTGTTCAGCCTTCTTTATGGTCCAACTCTCACATCCATACATGACTACTGGAAAAACCAAAGCTTTGACAAGATGGACCTCTGTGGGCAAAGTAATGTCTCTGCTTTTTAATATGCTGTCTCCAGGAGCTGGTGATGGACAGGGAGGCCTGGTGTGCTGTGGTTCATGGGGTCCAAAGAGTCGGACATGACTGAGCGACTGAACTGAACTGAATTAGGTTTGTTATAGCTTTTCCTCAAAGGAGCAAGCATCTTTTAATTTCATGGCCGCAGTCACCATCTGCAGTGATTTTGGAGCCCAAAAAATAAAGTCTGACACTGTTTCCACTGTTTCCCCATCTATTTCCCATGAAGTGATGGGACCAGATGCCATGATCTTCGTTTTTTGAATGTTAAGTTTTAAGCCAGTTTTTTCACTCTCCTTTTTCACTTTCGTCAAGAGGCTCTTCAGTTCCTCTTCTCATTTTGCTATAAGGGTGGTGTCATCTGTATATCTGAAGTTATTGGTATTTCTCCAAAAAATCTTGGTTCCAGATTGTGCTTCATCCAGTCCAGCATTTCGCATGGTGTACTCTACGTGTAAGTTAAATAAGCAAGGTGACGATATGCAACCTTGACATGCTCCTTTCCCAATTTGGAACCAGTCTGTTGTTCCATGTCTGGTTTTAATTGTTGCTTCTTTCAGATCAGTTCAGTTCAGTCGCTCAGTCATGTCCGACTCTTTGTGATTCCATGAGTCACAGCACGCCAAGCCTCCCTGTCCATCACCAACTCCCGGAGTTCACTCAGACTCACATCCATCGAGCCAGTGATGCCATCCAGCCATCTCATCCTCGGTCGTCCCCTTCTCCTCCTGCCCCCAATCCCTCCCAGCATCAGAGTCTTTTCCAATGAGTCAACTCTTTGCATGAGGTGGCCAAAGTACTGAAGTTTCAGCTTTAGCATCATTCCTTCTAAAGAAATCCCAGGGTTGATCTCCTTCAGAATGGACTGGTTGGATCTCCTTGCAGTCCAAGGGACTCTCAAGAGTCTTCAACACCACAGCTCAAAAGCATCAATTCTTCGGTGCTCAGCCTTCTTCACAGTCCAGCTCTCACATCCATACATGACCACTGGAAAAACCATAGCCTTGACTAGACGGACCTTAGTCGGCTAAGTAATGTCTCTGCTTTTGAACATGCTATCTATGTTGGTCATAACTTTTCTTCCAAGGAGTAAGCATCTTTTAATTTCATGGCTGCAGTCACCATCTGCAGTGATTTTGGAGCCCAAAAAATAAAGTCTGACACTGTTTCCACTGTTTCCCCATCTATTTCCCATGAAGTGATGGGACCAGATGCCATGATCTTCGTTTTCTGAATGTTGAACTTTAAGCCAACTTTTTCACTGTCCTCTTCTACTTTCATCAAGAGGCTTTTTAGTTCCTCTTCACTTTCTGCCATATCATCTGCATATCTGAGGTTATTGATATTTCTCCTGGCAGTCTTAATTCCAGCTGTGTTTCTTCCAGTCCAGCATTTCTCATGATGTACTCACCTGCATACAAATTTCTCAGGAGGAAGGTAAAATGGTCTGGTATTCCCATCTCTAAAAATTTTCCACAGCTTGTTGTGATCCACATAGTCAAAGTCTTTAGTACAGTCAATGAAGCAGAAGTAGATGTTTTTTCTAGAATTCTCTTGCTTTTTCTATGATCCAATGGATGTTTCCAATTTGTTTCAAACTTAGACCAATAAAATATGTTTCAGAGAGAAGTTTATTTTATCACTGATGTTTAGGAAATACTGGTGCACAATGATGATAAAAAGCATATCAGATAGAGTCAGTTCTGTACCATATTAAAATACTGGACAGAAAAACTATCCCCTTATTGAAGTGAAGTCACTCAGTCATGTCTGACTCTTTGTGACTCCATGGACTGTAGCCTATCAGGCTCCTCTGTTCATGGGATTTTCCAGGCAAGAATACTGGAGTGGGTTGTCATTTCCTTCTCTGGGGATCTTCCCCACCCAGGGATTGAACCTGGGTCTCCCGCATTGTAGGCAGATGCTTTTACCGTCTGAGCCACCAGGGAAGCCATCCCCTTATTACCTGCACTCAGAGTGGACCTGCTCTCTGCTCTCTGCCCCTGACTTCTACATTAGTCTCATTTCATGGAACAGTCTAGAGATCTTACCATATCAGTGCACTAAGGTCTACCTCATTCTTTTTATGACTGCATAATATCCCACTCTATAGATGTAGCCATACATATTCTTATAAATGCTTAAATTTTTATTAGTACCAACAGTGCTGAAATGTATGCTCTTATGCATGCATCTTTGCCTAGGATTGTATCTGTAGAATGAATTCTTGGAATTATGTTTCTTCCTAGATCTCATATTCTCCCTTGAGCATACTCTGCCAAATGCCCGTCATTGGACACCCCTGTGTCCTCTGGACATCACTGCTCTTGTATTCCTACTTTCAACCTCTCAATTTTGTTTTTTCCTTAACCCCTTTTCATCCTGTTTCAACCTGAGTGTCACCCGCAGATGCGTCTTCTTTTCATCACGTTACTCCTCTGTTCCAGAATCTGCCATTGGTTTATGGCAATGGCTCACAAACTGCCCTCTTCAGAGAAGGCTCTAGAAATTCGGAAAGAGACTGAGGACCTCTCCTGTGGTACCAGGTTGTGAGATAGGCAGATTCACTAGCAACCACGCCTTCTCTGTCCACATCTGACTTTTCTACAACAGCAATTTACTTTTGTTGATCTTATATTTCTTATATATTTGCAATATTTCATATGAAGAAACATTTCTACTGAGAAATGTGTGTGTGTCCACTAAAACATAGCCACCACAAAAAGGGAATTTTTATATGTATTAATATGATGCTTTGGTTTTGGACCCACTGTGTCCTACCAGTCTACAGTAGTCCCTAACATATGCTCAGAAATGGGTTATATAGATTCAAAATATTCATTAAATAATCATTAAATTATTCATATTTATATGTATAACACACACACACATATATATATATATATATGCCTAACACCCACCCCACACTTCTCTGCCTGACTTTCATATCCATCTGCATTTATTTCTACCCTATCTGGGCTTGCAAGACTTACTTTCTACTGACTCCACTAATCTGAAATCAGATCAGTCCTCTACAGACCCCATCTTAATTGCTGTAGCAGTTTGCCAGGGCTGCCAGAACTAAGTGTCATAAATGGAGTGGATTAGTCAAGGCTATGGTTTTTCCTGTGGTCATGTATGGATGTGAGAGTTGGACTGTGAAGAAAGCTGAGTGCCGAAGAATGGATGCTTTTGAACTGTGGTGTTAGAGAAGACTCTTGAGAGACCATTGGACTGCAAGGAGATCCAACTAGTCCATCCTAAAGGAGATCAGCCCTGGGTGTTCTTTGGAAGGAATGATGCTCAAGTTGAAACTCCAATACTTTGGCCACCTGATGTGAAGAGCTGACTCATTGGAAAAGACTCTGATGCTGTGAAAGATTGAGGGCAGGAGGAGAAAGGGACAACAGAGGATGAGATGGCTGGATGGCATCACTGACTTGATGGACGTGAATCTGAGTGAGCTCCGGGAGTTGTGATGGACAGGGAGGCCTGGCGGGCTGCAATTCATGGGGTTGCAAAGAGTCGGACACGACTGAGCGACTGAACTGAACTGAACTGACTGAAGCAACAGAAGTGTATCATTTCACAGTTCTGGAGGAGAGAAGTTCAAGACCAAGGTTTGAGCAGGGTCATGATCCCTCTGAACGAAGATGGGAAGAATCTGTTCGAGTCCCCTCTTCCAGCCTCTGGTGTTCATTGACTCGTGGTGGCGTAATTCCTGCCTTCACATGACAGTGTGCTTATGTCCAAACTTCCCCTGTTTATAAGAACATACCAGTTATGTTGGGTTCCCTGGAGATGAGAATGGCAACCCACTCCAGTGTTCTTGCCTGAAGAATCCCATGAACGAAGGAGCCTGGTGTGCTGAGTCCATGGGGTTGCAAAAAGTCAGACATGACTGAGCGACTACCACTTTCAGTACGTGGGGTTAGCAGCTCCCCCTACACCAGTGTGACCTCAGCTTAACTAACTGTATCTGCAACAACCCTATTTACATACAAGGTTACATCCTGAGGTGCTGGGGGCTAGAAATTCAACATGTAGATTTTCGGGAGCACACAATTCAACCCCTAAGGATTGCCACTCATTGAATTACTAACCCCCAGTGTCATTCCTTCTCCCTGGAATTCCCTGTTTGCTCTCGAATACTTGACTCCTGCTGAAGATCAGAAGGTTAAAGTTGACTCACACTTCAGTAACTTGATATTTTTTTCATTTTGCCTCTCTCCATGACAGTGAGGTCCTTGAGAACATAATAATAGATAGATAGAAAGAAAGAAATGGATGGAAGAAGGGAGAGAGGGAGGAAAGAAAGAAGACAGAGAGAAGAACGCATTTCCCATTGTTTGAGGAAGCCCTCTGCTCTCAAATTCCTCAAATTGCCATGAGTATTTGATAGCGGTAATAGCTAAAATTTATGAAACATCCATCAAACATTTGATGCTCCTCTAAACTCTTTACATACTAATGCATTTCATCTTTACTGCAGCCCTGATAATGCAATTATAATCCACATTTATTTGATGAAGGGATTCCCAGAAAGGTTAAGTAACTTGTTCAGGGTCTTGCATGAATTAGTGATTTCTTGGGAGTTGTACCTAGGCTCTGTATCTCCAGAGATCATATGCTCCATAGCACTATTCTAAATTGCCTGTTTTGTAAGGAAATAAAAAAATAATATGTCCCTAAATTGTACACTATTTTTTATTGAATGATAATTGCTTTATGGAATTTGTTGCTTTCTGTGAAACCTCTACATGAATCAGCCATAGGTACACATACATCCTTTCCCTTTTGAACCTCTTCCCATCTCCCTCCCCATCCCACCCCTCTAAGTTGACACAGAGCCCCTCTTTGAGTTTCCTGAGCCATGCAGCACATTCCCATTGGCTATCTGTTTTACATATGGCAATGTAAGTTTTCACATTACTCTATCCACACATCTCCCCCTCTCCTCCCCCTCCCCATGTCCATAAGTCTATTCTCCATGTCTGTTTCTCCATTGCTGCCCTGTAAATGAATTCTTCAGTATCATTTTCTAAATTCTGTATATATGCATTAGAATATGATATTTTTCTTTCTCTTTCTGACTCACTTCACTCTGTATAATAGATTCTAGGTTCATCTACCTCATCAGAACTGACTCAAATGTGTTCCTTTTTATGGATGAGTAATATTCCGTTGTGTATATGTACCACAGCTTCTTTATCCATTCATCTGTCAATGGACATCTAGGTTGCTTCCATGTTTTAGTTATTACAAATAGTGCTGCAGTGAACAATGGGATACATGTGTCTCTTTCAATTTTGGTTTCCTCAGGGTATATGCCTAGGAGTGGGATTGCTGGGTCATGTGGTAGTTTTATCCCTAGGATTTTTTAAGAAATCTCCATACCATCTTCATAGTGACTGTATCAATTTACATTCCCACCAACAGTGCAAGAGTGTTCCCTTTTCTCCACACCCTCTTCAGCATTTATTGTTTGTGGACATTTTGTTGATGGCCATTCTGACCAGTGTGAGGTGATATCTCATTGTAGTTTTGATTTGCATTTCTCTAATAATGAGTGATGTTGCGCATCTATTCATGTGTTTGTTAGCCATCTGTAAGTCTTCTTTGGAGAAATGCCTGTTTAGATCATCAAAACAGAGAATAATAAGGAAACACAAATCTTATACTATTTAAGGGGTAATGTTTGAATAAAGTTGTATCAGGAGTCCTAGGGAAATGGGGTTAAGATTTTCAGCAAATAGACTTATTCATTTTTCCCAAGTCTCTTCCATCCACTCCTTGTCTCCCTCATTTATTCCTTCTCTCCTCCATATTTTCCCAATATCTTCCCATCTAGACTAGGGGATCACTTAAGCTAGCTGGGCAGTCCCCAGCATATTAGCACATGGGGCTCTCTAATGGGATTGAGTGTTTCTGCTCCCTTTTTGACTTGCAAACTGAGAACTGTCTGTCCAATGTCTGGTGCACCTGTATGCCTGTCCAGTGGATTAATCTAACCTTGAGCTTGGGCTCCACAGACAAAGCCCATTCTGTTCAAGAATGTTACGACTATGTTGAGAGGCTTGTCTGATAGGCCCTCTTGAGAGAACTCAAGTCTGTATCTGCCTGCTGGGATATTTCAACACAGCAGCAATAAGTTGTAATTGCTGAGAAAGAATGTCAAGGATGGCTTTATTAGAAAGCTGTTAATAAGAATCATTTTATGATTATTCTATTAAAAGGCAGAGTACAATTTCTCATTTTAGATATGGAATTCACTTTTCATAGATTATCCTAAAGTGTATCTTCGCCAAGAAAAATGTATTACTAAAAGATAAACAGCTTATAGAATTAAAACTACTTCTAGAAATTGATCTCTACACTCAAGGTAAATGAATTGCAAGTATTGATTAATACTTTGGAGTGAACACCATTTCATAACTTTTAATTAACCACTAGGTAATATGTAATGGAAACTACATAATATAATGTATATGAGTTTGAAAAATGGGAAGGTAAAAGGGTTCTGCCCCTTGGTCCCATTGTGGTAAAAAGTAATTACTGGAGTGACCAGTTTGTTATCGTGTTTTCTTCTCTGGTAATTCTGGATTATTAATGCCCCAAAGCACAAAGTGATACTGCTATATTAGTTCTCTTGGCCTTGAAATGATCTATAACACAATTTAAGACCCATGCATTGTGTCGCCATTTAAAATGTATCATTTTAACCCAGCCAAAGATCAAGAAAAAAGAAAAGGCAAGGGCTCTGATAGAACTAGAAAAGAAATTCACCTGTATGTTTTCTTTTGAGAGTACTAGCCATAGTAAATAGTAATATTAGTTTTGCCACGGATCTTTTGCATGGTAGTAAGAGAAAAACAGTTATACTTGGTTGTAGAGCAGGAGATACTCTAGGTACCACATCAGCATGTAGCATTCATGTCAAAACAGAAACAATAAAGGTGAAGTCTTCACATACAAAACTTTTATAAGCACTGAGCTTGTATTGCAGGAAGAGCTCTGAATTTTAATGAATCATTTATGCCTCTGCTGCCCTAGGGTGAGTACAAGGTACATTAATAATGCAGTGTTTATTTGAAATATTTTATTATAACACACATTTATTACCAAAAAATCTAAACAGCAGAAAGAAAGCCAGTATTGCACAAGTTCAGCATTCTGGACAAGTTATTTTCCAAATAGGATTCTTGGCAAATTATATCATTTCTTTCAATACTTCACCTGTGACACTATAAATAATACATATTTATTTAAGTAGAGGTGTTATACACTGTAACTTGTGTTGTACATAATTTATAGAAAATGATCTACCAACATGTGTAGGTAATATCTCTCATGAAAGCGAATGGCTCAAATTAGAAAGAGATGAAGATCTCTAAGAGTTGCCTAGCTTAGGTGGAGTAAATTTGGCTTCTTAACAGGTTATTTAATATTTTCCAAACACTGTAGTCAACCTGTCTTCTATTATAAATATGAGGGTGATTGTTAATAAAGTGTTTTCACGTGTAAATGGATCCGTTTACTATATGTGTGTGCTCAGTTGCTGTCATGTCCAGCTCTTTGCTACCCCATGAACTGTAGCCCACCAGGCTCCTCTGTCCATGGCATTTCCCAGGCAAGAGTACTGGAGTAGGTTGCTATTTCCTCCTTCAGGGAATCTTCCCAACCCAGCGATCAAACCCACGTCTCTTGTGTCTCCTGTATTGGCAAGCAAATTTTTTACCACTAAACCAGCTGGGAAGAAGTGGTAAAGAACATGCCTTCCAATGCAGGAGACATAACAGATATGGATTCGATTCCTAGGTCAGGAATATTTCCTGGAGGAGGGCATGGCAACCCACTCCAGTGTTCTTGCCTGGGAAGTACCATGGACAGAGGAACCTGGCCCGTTACATACAGTCTGTAGAGTCTTAAAGAGTCAGACACGGCTGAAGTGACTGAGCATGCATGTAACCTGAAAGTGAAAGTGAAAGTGAAAGTGAAGTCGCTCAGTCCTGTCCAACTCTTTGCGACCCCGTGGACTATATCCTGGCTCCGTCCAGGCTCCTCCGTCCATGAGATTCTCCAGGCAAGAATATTGGAGTGGGTTGCCATTTCCTTCTCCATGTACCTGGGAAGATCCTATTTATTAAATATATGTATCAAGTAATATGAGGATGCCAATCTATTTACTCCTCCAGGGGCTTCTGTACCCAAGATACAACTACCAGCCTGGGGTTAGGATCATCCAGATCACCCTGACTGTGATCTTGGAAGCAACCAGACCTTCCATAATTCCAGTTTTAACTGCTTATTTGATTTATGATTTGGGACAAGTTTTTTTTACCTTCATGACTTTCCATTTCCACATCTGAACAATAACACCTGCCTCACTAAATCAGTAGAGAAATGAAGTAAGAAAAAATATGTAAAACTCTTTACTGCCTGGTGCTCAACTGTTTTATTTCTTGCTATGGCCCTTTATACCCAGGAAGCATACTCACTGCATAGCAGTTTAGTGGTTGCCTATTTTCCCCAGCAAGTTGATTATTCAGAGGGAAGAAAGAGTTTTCCCATCTTTCCCTTCCCTCTAATGAATCACAGGCCTGGTACCTGGTACTTCTGATCTGTATATTAATCATACATTAATTGGATCCCCTTTGCTGTGCTCTGGTGTCTGGGCCAGGACGATCACTGTTGTGGCTCAAGGAAGCAGTTCTGACATATATCTGGCACATGTAAAGAATTCTACCCAACGTGGAATAGGGATTTTTCCCTATTTTGTTTTTCTTAATAAAATGATATCCATTAGAACTTCTTTACAAGTTGCAGAATCCCAAAATATATCCTTTTGATAGTACCTTGGGGTATATTTGTCCCCTCTAGAGAGTCAGTCATCATGTTTGCATATGCAGAATATACAGCAAATGTCATATGCCCTTCTGCTATAATAATCATGCTGTCAGAGTCTGTCCAGAGGACACTGTAATACGATAAAGCCACCAAACGAGATTCCAGGCCCCCCGTCTTCAGCATGTATCTTAATCTCTCCAAACCTCACTTTCTTTTCCTGTGATGTAGAGAGTAATGCAAAATCCACTGTGATTCTTTTAAGTGAGTTTGAATACATGTTAGATACTCTAAAAATGCATGACTTGCTTTGTTACTTCTATATTTGGTGCTAACACACATTTCTTACACAAAATGAAGAAAATGAACATTTATTGAGTATCTTCTTTCAGCTAAGGTATTTTCAAATATTATCTCATTTAAACCTTCAAGTACTTCTGTGAGTGAAATGATATTAACTTCCCTTATTGTCCAAGGAAACCATACTTAGTGAAACTAACTAAGATCAGATGACAAATAGGCAACTAAGCTGGATCCAAATGCAACTTCTTCTTTCTTCTAATACTGAAGAAAAATCTACTCTGAGGGGAAAATATTCTAGCAGTTAGTATGATGTGTTATGATCAAGATTAAAGATAATTATATTTTATTTCCGTAACAGTGTATAAGAGTGCTTTCACATGCATTATAGATCCTAGCAATAATGTTCTCTTTTATGTGCCAGGAATTGTGCTACATACTTTACATATAATGTAATCCATCATACAAATAAATTATTTGGTGGGTGTGATCCTCATTCTGTTTACAAACTGAGGCTCAAAGGGTTGAATACTTGGCTTTGCCATGGGGCTCATAAGTGGTGTATGGGTCTTCCCCTCAGCTCTGATGGCTGCCGTTTCTGGAACCACCTTTGTTATCTAGTTGTTACAGTGTATTTTGAGCAATATAGTAAGACAAAGAGGCAGTTGATATGATTTCCCTATCTCAGAGAAGGACTTCAAAACTCAAGAAAATATTCTTAAGTACAGGGACTTCTCTGGCGGTCCAGTGGTTAAGACTTCACCTTCTAATGCAGGGGGGTGGGGGGTGAACCCTAGTCAGAGAGCTGAGATCCCACATGCCTAGCGGCCAAAAATCCAAAGCATAAAAACAATATTGTAACAAATTCAATAAAGGACTTTAAAAATTGCCCACATCAAAAAATATGTTAAAAGATATCTTGAAGTAGGAAGGTGGGGACTAGAACAAGGGCATAGTCTTAGGTGGCACACAGCGAGGGCTAGAAGAGGCCTTACAGAAACCCGAACTACACTACAGGCTCACGAAATGTCCTTCCTTATGCTGTATTCCTATCACCTCATTGTAGAAGACCAGGTCTGTTTTCCATATACCACAAACATGCTTCCATAAGGAATGTAGATTTTTGCATGTGCTGTAGATGTTTCTGTGGGCTTCTCAGGTGGTGCTAGTGGCAAAGAATCCACCTGCTAATGCAGGAGACTCAGGAGACTCAGATTCAATCGCTGGGTTGGGAAGATCTCCTGGAGAAGGAAATGGCAACCCTCTCCAGTATTCTTGCCTGGAGAATCCCATGGACAGAGGCGCCTGGAGGGCTGCAGTTCATGGGGTCACACAGAATCGAACACACATGCACAATTGAACACACATGAACATACACACGTATAGATGTTTCTATACTTTCTCAGTTCATTGACTTTTTTCTGTTTCAATTCATTTGAAGGAAAATGACTGCCTCAGATACCTTACACAAGGCTGCCTTTGATTTCAAAACTGACAAATCTTTTCCACATCTTATGTCAGCAGAGAAATACAAGTTAAAACAATGATATACCACCACCCATCTATTAGAATGGCCAAAATCCAAATCACTCACCACACCAACTGTTGATAAGGATGTAGAGCAATGGGAAGTCTCATTCATTGTTGGTGGGAGTGCAAATTGGTCCAGCCACTTTGAAGGACATTTTGGCAGGTTCTCACAAAACTAAACATACTCTTACTATACACTCCAGCAATGGCACTGTTTAGTATTTACCCAAAGCTGAAAATTTATGTTTACATAAAAACCTGGACACAGATGTTTATAGCAGCTTAATTCATAATTGCCAACACTTTGAAGCAATTGAGATGGCCTTCAGTGGGTGAATGGATAAATCAACTGTGGTCCATCCAGACTGTGGACTATGCAAGGCTAAAAAGAAATGAGCTATCAAGCCATGGAAAGACATGGTGGACAGTTAAATGCATATTACTAAGTACAGGAAGCCAATCTGAAAAAGGCTATGTGCTGTGTGATTTCAACTATGTGACATTCTGGAAAAGCAAAAGCTATGGAGACAATAAAATGATCAGTGGTGCCAGAGGCTAGAGGGGAGGAAAGGATGAATAGGCAGAGCACAGATGATTTTTACAACAGTGTTAAACTACTCTGTTTGATACTATAATGGTGGATATATGCCATTTGTCCAAACCCATAGAATGTACCACATGAAGAGTGAACGCTAGTATAAACTATGGACTTCGGGTGATAAAATGTGTCACTGCAGGTTCATCCATTGTAACAAATGTACCATTTCAGTAGGGGGTGTTGGTAATGGAAGAGGCTGTGCAAGTGTAGGGCAGGGGGTATATAGGAAATATTGTACCTTCTGCTCAGTGTTGCCGTGACGCTAAAAACTGCTCTAGAAAATAAAGTCTATTATATATGGAGCAAAATGCCATGTGAAAACAAGCAGTTCAATACATGTTAATGGTTGTTGATGAGAATCATGATGGAATTTTGATAGTTTCATCAATGTAGTAATCATGTATTGAATGTCTGCAGGGTACATGCCATAGGACTCAGAAGTAGGAGTACAGAACAGTTGCAATGATGCCAGTGCCCACAAAGACCTAGCAAAGCTCTCATTTTAAAACAAGGACTTTCAGAACTAGTGTTTCAAAGAAGTGCTTTACTACTTCTATTCTTTTAAATGGAAAGACCAAGAATAACAACGGGGCTTCCCAGGTGACACTAATGGTAAAGAACCCAACTTTCAATGCAGGAGACCTAAGAGACATGTGTTCATTCCCAGGGTTGGAAAGAGTCTCCCCTGGAGGAGCATGTGGCAACCCACCATGGTATTCTTCTCTGGGAAATCCCATGGACAGAGGAGCATGATGGGCTACAGTCCTTATGGTTGCAGAGTTGGACACAACTGAAGTGACTTAGCAAAAGAATAATAATAATAAAATAAATGTATTGTTGCTTCTGTTACTTCATATTTTTTGTTTCTCAACATGCATAGTTGTTATAAATTAAGTTCATTCTTAATTCAAACTCTCCCGAATAACACTCCTTTCCACAGAAAATTTTGACCAAAGAGATGATTGCAAATTTGGAAAAACAGAAGTGTTTGTATTTCTCTGGGTGTGTATGTGTGTGCATGCACAAACACAGGCACCACAAGTTACACATGACTGTACTTACATCCTCGTAAACCAACAACCTCGCCTGGGGTAACTGCACAATTTCTACCCAGCACAAAACTGAGATTTCACAACTGTAATTAGCACTCTATCAAAGTAACTAACACAGGTTTTTAAAACTAGACTTTAATGGAATATTAGTAATTGGTCTATGAAGAAGAAAAACTGTTCTCTTTAGTTAAGTTTGGAAAATGCTGGGATAGACAAAGTCAAACAAGTTTCTTTCCTGTAGGATTTCTCAGAAGGCTTCTTGAACCACAAGGCATGATGAAATTCCAAAAAACTAGTTCAGCAGGCAGCATTTTATAAAATTACTTGAATACATAGCTTTTCTCCCCCCATGAATCTTAAGTGTTCCCCAGAACATAATCTTGGAAATGCTGATTTGGAAAAGGGGACAGTAGAGGCCACTGATGAACGTCTTAGACCAGAGTGATTCGGAGTTAATAGCACTATAATCAGCAGGTCAATATTGCATAATCTATTTGTGTTTTGGACTACATTTAAAAGAATTCTCTGTGTTTTCCAAATTTCTTGCTTTTGTTAATGTATGATTATCAGAAATCATTGAAATTTATAATAGGGTCTCTTTACATGTGTTGCATAGTCATCAAATTTCCCCAAATTACCATTGCATATTTTTTCACTCAAAAACTGAATTAAGAACAGATTCTGGATCTTTAACACTGCCCCATAAATCACTCCAACACCTAGTTCAGTGTTGCAGACACAAAAGGTATTCAAGTAAAAGCTATTTGATGATGATGACTTATGGTCCTTGAAGACTCTCACGTGAACTACCAGCTTAAAAAAAAGCAAGACAGGATCTGTCCATCCTGATACACTCACCGCCTGAATCTAGGTTAATTTGAGTCAAAGTAATTTCCCAAAAATATTATCAAATTATGAGCAGCTATAATGTCCTTTTGAAAACATAAGATATGAGGCTTGTGCTTTATGCAGAAGACAGATTTTTTAAAGTAACTATTCATATTTTATAATGTGAACCATTTATTTACAGTTTGGAAAACGAGTTATATTGGAAGGATTGTAGCTTCTAGGTAGTAATAAATATGAATGTTTTATATGGCCTTTTCTATTATTTCAGAACCTAGCAATATACTTAAAATTTGTCTCACTCCCATGATTTACAATATGATTAGTGCTATCTGTCACAGATTGGAAAGTAAACATTGATTAGCTATACAGCAAGATGAAATTCAAGTATGTATAGAGTTTAAAGTGTGGCAATACATTTTATTATCTTTTTAACAGATGTGTTAAGGATGGACTGTGGCCAGCTACTATGACGGGCACCACACATATTGGATATATACCTGATAGCTAATATTTCTCTTATCTGTGGCCATAGAGTAGTATGTTTGTTTTCACATGAAAATTGTTGTCACTGCTTTACAGTTGCAGCATAAAGAGTAAATATTTTATCTGAAAATATACACATTTTTGGCACACCAAACAAGGTCGAGGGTATTCCCTGCTTAGGACTCTGCACTTCCATAGCACAGGGCACAGGTAGGAACCCTGATTGTGGAACTAAGATCCTCCAAGCCACGTGGCATAACCAAAATAACAAAAGAACGTAAAACAAAGATAGAGTTGATGCAGAATCCAGCTTGGACTTCTCCAATGCAGAGACTCTGTCCTTGGCTTCTCTGACCACCTCGTGTCCATGAGGTGCAGACTTCCTCTCCAGTTCTGACTCCAGCTTTCTGACTCGTGTGTGCGACTATCTACTGGCTGTTTCTATTCGGGTATCTTCATACCCACCTAAAACTTACCATATTTCAACCAAACTCTCAGGAATTGGTCTTCTCAAATCTAATCCTCCTCTAGAATTAACTTTCAGAGAATAGCATTGTCATCACCCAGGGGTGCAAAAGAGAGACATTTCTTTCAAAGGTTTCCTCCCTCACTTCACATGACTCAGTCTGTGAATGAGTCCTCTTATAATTAAGTGTTAAATCTTCTTTTCACCATGCTCTGGTGTCCCTGCCAGAGTCGAGGGTATCCCTTTCCCTTGCCTAAATGGCAACATAACTTCCAGGTTGTTCTATGTTCTTCTACTCATGCTTTCCCCAGTTATCAACTTTCATTCTGTAGTTGGAATGCTTCTTTAAATATTCAAATAGGGCTATGTTTCTCCCCTGTTTAAAATCACTGGAGGCCTTTTCATTTTTCTTTGAATAAAGAAGACCCTTAAATGATCAATGAGGCCTTTCCTTATCTGGCTTCCCTGCCTAACCCTGGAGCCTCATTTCACAATCTTGAGAAATCTGTATGCAGGTCAGGAAGCAACAGTTAGAACTGGATGTGGAACAACAGACTGGTTCCAAATAGGAAAAGGATTACATCAAGGCTGTATATTGTCATCCTGCTTATTTAACTTATATGCAGAGTACATCATGAGAATCGCTGGACTGGAAGAAACACAAGCTGGAAACAAGATTGCCGGGAGAAATATCAATAACCTCAGATATGCAGATGACACCACCCTTATGGCAGAAAGTGAAGAGGAACTAAAAAGCCTCTTGATGAAAGTGAAAGTGGAGAATGAAAAAGTTGGCTTAAAGGTCAACATTCAGAAAACCAAGATCATGGCATCCAGTCCCACCATGTCATGGGAAATAGATGGGAAAACAGTGGAAACAGTGTCAGACTTTATTTTTTGGACTCCAAAATCAGTGCAGATGGTGACTGCAGCCATGAAATTAAAAGACGCTTACTCCTTGGAAGAAAAGTTAGGACCAACCTAGATAGTATATTCAAAAGCAGAGACATTACTTTGCTGACTGAGGTCCGTCTAGTCAAGGCTATGATTTTTCCTGTGGTCATGTATGGATGTGAGAGTTGGACTGTGAAGAAGGGTGAGCGCTGAAGAATTGATGCTTTTGAACTATGGTGTTGCAGAAGACTCTTGAGAGTCCCTTGGACTGCAAGAAGATCCAACCAGTCCATTCTGAAGGAGATCAACCCTGGGATTTCTTTAGAAGGAATGATGCTAAAGCAGAACCTCCAGTACTTTGGCAACCTCATGCGAAGGGTTGACTCATTGGAAAAGACCCTGATGCTGGGAGGGATTGGGGGCAGGAGGAGAAGGGGACGACAGAGGATGAGATGGCTGGATGCCATCACTGACTCGATGGACATAAGTCTGAGTGCACTCTGGGAGTTGGTGATGGACAGGGAGGCCTGGTGTGCTGTGATTCATGGGGTCGCAAAGAGTTGGACATGACTGAACGACTGAACTGAACTAAACTTTCCCCTTTTCTGATTTCCAGATTCATTATTCTTACTTCAGTTCCTTGAATAAGCTGTACTTCTTCTCACGTGAAAAATTTCAAGTACTCTTTCTTCTGTGTTCCTCCTTTTCCCAATCCCCTTTCCTTGGACCATGCTATCTCACCACCTAGGTCAGTTTCTCCTTCCATATGGTCTTAAAGCATTATATCTCTTTGAGAGAATTTATCTCAGTCATATAGGTATATTCTTTTACGCATTACTTTGTGTACTTGATAGATATTTATTGAGCATCTACTCAGATGCAGATGATACCACTCTTAGGGCAGAAAGTGAAGGAGAACTAAAGAGCCTCTTGACAAAAGTGAAAGAGGAGAGTGAAAAAGTTGGCTTCAAACTCAACATTCAGAAAACTAAGATCATGGCATCCAGTCCCATCACTTCATGGGAAATAGATGGGGAAACAGTGGCTGACTTTATTTTGGGGGGGCTCCAAAATCACTGCAGATGGTGATTGCAGCCATGAAATTAAAAGACGCTTGCTCCTTGGAAGAAAAGTTATGACCAACCTAGACAACATATTAAAAAGCAGAGACATTACTTTGCCAACAAAGGTCCATAAAGTCAATGCTATGGTTTTTCCAGTAGTCATGTATGGATGTGAGAGTTGGACTATAAAGAAATCTGAGTGCTAAAGAATTGATGCCTTTGAACTGCGGTGTTGGAGAAGACTTTTGAGAGTCCCTTGGATTGCAAGGAGATCCAACTAGTTCATCCTAAAGTAAATCAGTCCTGAATATCCTTTAGAAGGACTGACGCTGAAGCTGAAACACCAATACTTTGGCCACCTGATGAGAAGAACTGACTCTTTGGAAAAGACCCTGATGCTGGGAAAGACTGAAGGCTGGAGGAGAAGGGGACAACAGTGGATGAGATGGTTGGATGGCATCACTGATTCAATGGACATGAGTCTGAGTAAACTCCAGGAGTTGGTGATGGACAGGGAGGCCTGGCGTGCTGCAGTCCATGGGTTCAAGAGAGTCGGACATGACTGAGTGACTGAACTGAGTGACTGAGCTGAACTGAAGGTGATAGTGAACATGGGTGGGCCAAAGAGACAAAGTCTATGCCCTCACAGTTCTATGCCCTTATCATCTAATGTCAGGGTCCTCTCACTGTCGAATTCTCCAGGCAAGAGTACTAGAGTGGATAACCATTCCCTTCTCCAGGAGATCTTCCTGACCCAGGGACTGAACCTGGGTCTCCTGCATTGCAGGCAGATTCTTTACTGTCTGAACCACCAGGGAAGCCCCTATAATCTAATAGGAAAGAAAGAAAATAGACAAGTATGCCACAAAAATGTATGAAAAAATTGAACTGTAATAACTGTTTTGAGGAAAATAGAGTTCAGTGAAAGGGAAGAAGGGATTTGTGGGAAGGTCTGCTTTAAGCAACCAGGCAAGACTTTTCAAAGAAAGTAGCTTTAATGCTGAGATGGAAATGTAAGCAACAAGGGAGGGAGATGCATTTTCAAGGGGAAAAGCCTTGAAAAAAATTTGCTGTACATCAAGACCCTAAAGGAGGCCTCTTTGTGTCTGGCCCCCTGTCGTCCATGGCTCCAAGAGGGAGAGAGCTTGTCTGCTTTGCCGTCTACTGAAACTCTAGTGCCAAACTCAAGGATAGGCACCTAGTTACCGAGAGTAACAGAAACACACATAGAACTCACTTTGCAAAATGACTTGGTCCTAAAATAAAACACATGATTCAAGTTTTAAAGAAGAGTAAGGTGTATGGCAAAACCAATACAGTATTGTAAAGTAAAATAAAGTAAAAATAAAAATTAAAAAATAAAATAAAGAAGAGTAAGGTATCATTTAATAATCATTTTATAATGTGTTAAAATTTTACTCACCAAAATTCTTTGTTAAACTATTATATACATACTAAAAAATCTATCGGCTTAATTTTTCTTTCCAATACCTATGTCTGTAGCTATATCACCTCTGATATGATGTTTGAATGGAAAGCTTCCCAGCAAGATTTTAAATAAAACAAAAAATAAAAAGCCCAATTTTTGAATAATATTGTCTACCAATAACAGCTGTAGATAAAAGCAATCCAATGATAATACAAATAGTCTCCTTTGTATCTGAATACTTCTCAGTAGTAAATTATAAATCTTTCTCTTAACACAATCAGTTTGAAACAAAATTTATGTTTACTCTTACATAAAGTTCCTTAAAACAAGCAAGTTTTCAAGATAAGATGAATTCAAAAGAGCATAATGTATGTTTCACAGCATTTGAAATATTTTCATGATTTGATTCACTGTGTGCTGGATGGAGATTCAATTAAACTGATAGTTTTCCAAGCTATTTTTATCTAGGCTAAATCATTCTGAAAACAACTCACCTTCCTCCTGAAGAAATAGGTATAAGATACTGATTTAATTCACTTTAATACTGGTATAACTTCATTGAGTGTGACAAATTAAAACATTTGATCAAGTATATTATTAGGACTAAATTATACCAAACAGTGTATATGTTATAGTAATATAAATAATACATAAGACTAAGTCTCTATGTTGAAAATAAAGTGGGAGGTTGTCTAGATAATTTAAACATTCACTTCTGCATTATTTATGGAATTGGTTCAAGGTAGGGTTCAGGCAGGAAGAGACTTGATACACAAATCATTGTCTGAATCTCCCAGCTGTCTTGACTCAGAAGACAGTTTTACCTGGCAAATTGCTCACGTATATCATGATTGTGTCTAATCAATTTCCTTTCCAAAATTGTATCTCATTGTGGTAAACACCTATCTTTATAAAAAAAGTTCCAGGTGGAGCTCTCTACTGCCCCAACCTACAGCCCACTGCCACACTCTATCATAGATTTAAACATGTTTTATATCTGTGAAATTAAACCTGTGTTCTCCTAAAATCTTATTTCTGAGCTAATATCCTCCAGAATTATATCTGAACTCTAAGATCTGTAAACTAACTACTTTTCCATACACACGCATTCACACTCTCTCTAAAGTATGTAGGCTATAAATAATACATATTTTCAATACAATAACCCCTATGGTATTTTCTGCTATGTTTTTATAAAAATCGTCCCAAAGAAATATCAAATATTTAACTCCTTTCTAAAAATGATACTTTTAATCACTATAAATGTGTCACAAACAGTTTTTAAACTGAAATTTAATTGGTTTCTGTAAATATATAAGGAAAAAGCAGTCAGACTATAGTGAATAGACAGAGGAAATTTGATTAAGGATGTGCTTGCCAAACCAACATGGTAGACCCAAGTTGGTCACAGCCCTTAGCTACCAGAGACCTGTGATATTTGATGGTTTGCTCATGATAGCATTTTCCAAAATAAAACACATGATGTGTTCTCGAGTATTCAAAAGCTTGTGGTGACTTTTTTTTTTTTTTTTTGGAAAGAGCATTAAAAGCAATTCATATGGCACATAAATTATTAATTCCTATTCAGGTTTGTGAATTTGACCTAAAGCTATCCATTGACAACTCATAAGGTTATTTTGATGAGATTATTTTTATAAAGAACAATGACAGAGCTTTTGAAATGATGATAACAATACTGTAGAATCAAGTGTTATTGCCCCCTAAAACCCTATCCAGTTGTATATTGTTTGCATCTGTGTTTGTCATCTGTCACACTGGTGTTCTGTCTTGTGTTTATCTTTGAGAGCTTCAATCTGTTCTACCTTAGAATTCAAATAACCAGTCACAGAGTCATAAAAATAGAGTCACTCTTGATTTCAAAAATATCATGTTATTCTAGCTTTTTCTTACTACAAAGTGCTGTATTGTCATGAGGAACCAAGGTGCTCTGTAAACTGTAAAATGCTAGAGAGATATAAGTTACTGCTATTACTCAAGTCAGTCTAAATTTGTAAGTATCACAGATGCATCCTTAATCCCAACATTCAAAATTTTTCATTGACTTATATTTTCCAAAAGGGGATTTCTACATTAATTATTCAAACAGTTATGTCAGTTGTCCATGCAGAGAAATATTGAATCAAATGTAAAAAGTCTAAGGAAATTGTGGCATCTTAAAAGCTAAAATGGGAACTAGAAGATAACCTGGCTATTATTTTTTGGTTATTTTTTATGTTTATCATGGGACATTGTATGGAAGAGGTATACTGAATGTTATTGTGTGTGTGTCTGTGTGTGTGTGCACGTGTGTGCATTAGTCATTCAATCGTGTTCAACTCTTTGTGACCCCGTACACTGTAGCCTGCCAGGCTTCTCTGTCCATGGAACTCTCCAGGTAAGAATACTGGAGTGGGTAGTCACTCCCTACTCCAGTGGACCTTATTATAAGTATATTAATACATTATTTTTGCTTATAGGAGAACTAGCATAGACTATGCCCAAGTAAGCATATTCCTGGGAATGGAAATAGTCCATGTGCAAAATTTGCAAGCCAGACAGAACAGAGTTGGGAAGAGAGATAAACGCATGTGACAAATACTTTGCAAGTCAAATCCCATAATTTGCCAAGATTGAGAAGTGCCCCAATTGGAAATAAATGAACAGATTATTGCATTTCAGTTAAAAAAAAAAAAAAGAAAGAAAATCGCTAACATTTAACTGGACCTCAATATTTTCTTCTCTCTGAAAGAAACCACTTCAGTGATCAGAGTTAGGTGCAAGGACCAGCAGAGACTTTTCCCCCTTTTCCTAAAGGCATTTATCACTAAAATTGCTCAGTTCTGAAAAGCCTTAGGGTTCCAGTTGGCCATTATTGTATGAGTACTGTTTTCACTACCCACAACTAGAAGGTATTTTTCTTTGTTGCCTAGATGCAATATCCTTTCTGTATAAGTAACTTTACAATACAGTTAGCCAATGCTTACTCTCTCTAGTCTAGAATTTTTCTTCACTTTCCCAAAAAATATTACTTCAATTTTAGAATGATAATGATTCAAGGAATTACTAACTCATAACGATACATCAAGTAAATACTTTCCATTTCAGTGAGACAGAAACACAATGCACAGCTTTGTTTTAGGCAGATATAGCTATTTTTCCAGTAGAGATAAACCACAATGGAAAGCAGGTAAATTTTCCAAATATTTGTAAATGTCTTAAAGAATTCATTTAAAATATGGCAGTCATGTGATGAGACACTATCCTATATTAATCCATGATTCCAAAATTATTTGCGTGAGATATGACTCAAAAGGAGACTCTAATGCACTGTATTCTCTCAGATAATCTTATCCGAAGTGAAACTTTGATGTTGTTTACACATTTTGTTCATAAAGGATCAGCCATCATTTTAGCTGAATTTAAGAATAATATATTGTAATAATATTGCAGAGTCTTGAAACTGAGTAAATGTGAATGATGAACCATGTAAATATGACAAGTACTGAAAGTCCTAACATGGAACATAATAGAATTCAAACCTGAAGTGACAATTAACAAAAAGAGAATTCAATAAATAGCCCAACAAAAAGTCCTTGTGTGTATCCGGTCACAGTCACAGAGGCTGTTTATATCATCGAGCTAGAAACCTCATTAAACCAGCTAGAGCCTTACTTTGAATTTCCCTTTTTGTGGAGCTTTTCTGTTCAGTGACAGCAGGGTTTTTTTCCAAGACATTTTCCCTTTGTTTTTCCCTTTAAGTTTGCATCTGTGGGCGGCTTACCAGTCAGTTCAGTGAAAAATGAGAAAAAGCAGTTGTTTCATCAGATTGACTGGTTGATTGTTAAAACAGTTGATCCCATGACCTCTTTACATGCAGACACTGACGTTGCATGTGAACCTTGGACATGACCTCTGTTATTTAAAATCAAGCAACTGAACTTGGTTTGGGGTCTGACCCAACACAACATGGCCAAGGTGAGAGGAAAAAAATAATAAACATATGTGAATATACTCCTACCTAAGGTTGACTTGAGCCACGTGTAATACAATTTGACATTTAAATGACCTTGGGAGATGAAAGAGTGGTGAGAAATAAATAGAATTAAATTAATAAGAAAAAAACTGCACAGCACTTGCTTGGAGTGTGGGGAAGAGGCAGAATGACACAGAGTCTGAGAAACGTGATGAAACCCTGAGCTAAGCTGGGTGAACAGCAAGGACTCGCTGAACTGGGGCCGAGGTGGTCAGGGGCCAGCAGTGCTCTGCTTCCAGCAACTCCCAACTGGGAGGGCAGGGGAGGGTCCTGGGATCTCAAGGGTGACTTACAAAGATTCTCAGACTACAACTTGGAAGGAAAGCTTGGCTAACAAGGTTTCTTATTAGACATGGAGAATAGACTTGTGCAGCTTCCCAGGTGGTGCCAGTGGTACAGAACCCACTTACCAATTCAGGAGACGTAAGAGATGTGGGTTCCATCCCTGGGTCAGGAAGATCCTCTGGTCGAGGGCATGGCCACCTACTCTGGTATTCTTGCCTGGAGAATCCCATGGACAGAGGAGCATGGCAGGCTACAGTCTATGAGGTTGCAAAGAGTCAGACACGACTGAAACAACTGATCATTTGATGGATTTGTGGACATAGCAGGGGAAAGAGAGGTTGGGATAAATTGAGAGAGTATCACTGACATACGTACACTACCGTGTGTAAGGCAGATAGCTAGTGGGAAGCGTCTGTATAGCACAGGGAACTTACCTCAGTGCTGAGTGATGACCTAAAGGGGTAGGATGGAGGTGGTGGTTAGGGGAAGGAGGTTTAGCAGGGAGGATACGTATGTATATGTATAACTGATTCATGTTGTTATACAGCAGAAACTACCACAACATTGTAAAGCAATTATACCCCAATTAAAAATAAATTTAACAAGATTGCCTCTTAGAGAACAGAATAGGTCTCTTATATTTTAAGGCTTTATATATTCTTATGTCTTTGCCATTGTTATTTTACTCAATCTCATGCTACTCTTTAGGTAGACTAGTAGATATAGTTATTTATTCCCTTTTTGTACAGGACTTCCCTAATGGCTCAGTTGGTGAAGAGTCTGTAATGCAGGAGATGTGGGTTCAATCCCTGGGTTGGGAAAATCCCCTGGAGAAGAAAATGGCCACTCTGGAAGTTTTGGCTGGAGAATCCCATGGACAGAGGAGCCTGGTAGGCTACAGTCCATGAGGTTGCAAAGAGTCAGACATGATTGAGCAGCTCTCACTTTCTTTCATCTCTTTTTGCAGTTGGATCGAGTGTGGTTGTTAGGGCTTAGGTGGCCCTCCCAAGGCCACAGGGTCAGATGGGGCTGCACAGAGCCTGTCCAATCCGGGCTGAGATCCTTTCCCCCCTGTATCCAAGATTCCTCTCCACTTCTCGTGCGGCCCCTGGTGGCACTCTCCTGAGTGTCAGCTTCTCAGCCAGGAAAACAAGGTTGTCTGAGGTGGGACTCCCTGCAAGCTAGAACTGGCGTAGGACATGATGTGTGTGGAGAGTACAGTTCAGAAAAAAACGGCAAACAGGTTCCCATCCATCTGTAAACTATCCTGCATGGCAGTCAGATTCTTTACCATCTGAGCCACCAGGGAAGCCCAACCATTATCAAGGTCTTGGCAAATGCAATCACCTTTTAAAAAATTTACCAAATATCTACTAGGTTGGGTGAGATGGGACCGAGATGGGTGAGAAAAAGATACACAGTCCAGAAAAAGCTCTCTGTCTACAGTAGGATGTAGATATGGAACACATAAATTATAACATTAGGAGGATAACAATAAAGGTCGGAGAAGGCAATGGCACCCCGCTCCAGTACTCTTGCTGGAAAATCCCATGGACAGAGGAGCCTGGTAGGCTGCAGTCCATGGGGTCGCGAAGAGTCGGACACGACTGAGCGACTTCACTTTCACTTTTCACTTTCATGCATTGGAGAAGGGAATGGCAACCCACTCCAGTGTTCTTGCCTGGAGAATCCCAGGGACAGGGGAGCCTGATGGGCTGCCATCTATGGGGTCACACAGAGTCGGACGCGACTGAAGTGACTTAGCAGCAGCAGCAGCAACAATGAAATAAAAGAATTGGAGAGTAGCACAAAGAAGGAAGTAATGATTAAATCTATATAGAGAAAGAGAGGGTCTGAAAGTTTCCATAAAAGAGCTTATTTCTCGGCCTGATGTAGAATGACAAATAGAGAATTTTCTAGTGGCAGAGGCAAAGTTGGTGAAAGAAGGGCTAACATGCCAGATAAAGAAGTAGCAGCTCAGAGATAGAAAGGGCAGTATGTAGTTTGTTAGAGGCAATATAGGGAATTCGGATTTATTTAGCATAAATTTAAAGTTGGATGTGACAGGATATAAGGTTAGAGAATTAATAACCATAATAATTTAAGCACTGACTGTGTGTACATATTTATACGGCTGGCACAGGAGTGTGCCTTATTAATGTTACCATGCTGCTGCTGCTAAGTCACGTTAGTCGTGTCCGACTCTGTGCAACCCCATGGACTGTAGCCTATGAGGCTCCTCCATCCATGGGATTCTCCAGGCAAGAGTGCTGGAGTGGGGTGCCATTGCCTTCTCTGAATGTTCCCATAAAACCTATGAAATAACTCATTCCCATTTTACAGATAAGAAAACTGAAAGTCAGGTGTGATTTGTCAGGATCAGAGCCATTGATGGAGCAGAGTTCTAAATCAAGCACTTCTAACCTCCATTCCAAAGGACTCCTTGATTATAATGAGTCTCAGCTGTCTTGCTTAAGCTCTTCCATTTCACTCTAAGCCAGTGGCTCCGTGGCTGTCAAACCTCAGCCTCCATCAGAATCACCTGGAAGGCCTTCTAAAATGTAGATTGCTGCGTCCACTCCCGAACTTTCTTATTCTTCTGTAGGTGTGGGGTTTGGCCCAAGAATTTATGTTTATACTAGTGCCCAGGTGATGCTCATACTGCCAATCTTCAAGCCTCTCATGGAAAGCCTTTGCCTGAAAAAAACAGGCAACAGCTGAAACCACTGAACCAAAGATGAGCTGAGGTTAGGTCAAGTATTCAGAAAGGCGTCTGAGGCAGTGGTCAGGGAAGGTGATGCAGGTAGGACCCCAAGCCGTGGCAGCAACACGGAGCCAGAGTGTGTGTGGGGACAGACTCCGTGCTGACTGTGACTGGTGGTGTGACGTGGGGGTCCTGACTGAGGTGAGTGCGCCGCCATCTTTGTAGTCTGAGCGCGCACACCTGGACTGGTTCTTCCCTCCTGTTTAAGTTGAAGCTGCAGTTGACACGAATGCTGTCTTCAAGAGGTTTTTGTGAAAATCAAAGAGGTTAAACCCATTATAAAATGAGCATGTATATACCTAGCACAGTGAAACATTTAGCGAATGTTGTTATTGTAGCAAGGAGAAGGAAGCTGAGAGAACTCCAGGCAGTTTCTGACTTCAAAGTCTAGACTGCTTTGCTTGGCGTTCCTGGAAGAATCTGCATAGATTTATACTTCTAGGTTTTTTTTTATGGCTGTCCTATATTCCATTCCTCTCACCCTCACCCCAATTCCTATGCAAGTGTGCTCGTCAGAGGGGAGGAGGGGGTGGTAGGGGTTGAAGACAGGCCAGGAGCCAGAGCCCAAGCTCTTTCCCAAACATTGTATAGAGCAAGGAGTTCAGTGTAAAAGCCCATTTTTCTTTTTCTTTTTTTTGTCTTTTAAAAAATGTCTTGTGTTTATTCATATTATATTCAGAAGTACAAACAAAACACAACTTCTTTTATTTTTTTAGTTGTTATTATTTATTTTTATTTTTTTTACTTTACAATACTGTATTGGTTTTGCCAAACTGAGCTAGAGAAACCTCTTCTTTCTTGCTGTCTACCTCCTCTCCCACCCCTCATCCTTACCAATGTCCTGTGACTAAAAGTCCTGTGACTTTTAATCTGTTTTCACATCTGATTCATTTACATGAATATATTTCTGTGACAATGTAAGGAACCTGTTTTTAAAGGAAATGAATGTGATAGTGTCAGCAACACACATCAGATTTCTTAGGCAATCCCTAAGGCACTAACATACAGAGTGTGCGTAAGAGCTGGACTGTGTCATAATCCCACTGTGATGTGGAGACAATACTCTGTTAAGATACGATTTCAGAGATGTCTTAAGGTTAAGACCGAGAAAAAGTGGTGTATGTAATACCCGTTCTGTTTTTGGAAATTAAGGATATAAATAAATGCGTATTTTTCTACTTGTAGTCATCAGAAAGATCCCAGGAGACAATTAGATGTATGGATTGTGACGAAAAGTATTTCTTCCAGTTTTCTGTGTTTGGTAGAATTCATTGTTCCTCTTCTGGTGAAGATCTTCACCAAGTTAAATAGGATAGCTTGGTCAACTAGGTCTGCCATTGTTTTTGTTCCATCACTAGGTCATGTCTGACTCCTTGTGACCCCATGGACTGTAGCCCACCAGGCTCCTCTGTCCATGGAATGCTCCAGGCAGGAATACTGGAGTGGGCTGCCATTCCCTTCTCCAGGGGATTTTCCTGACCCAGGGGTTGAACGCAGATCTCCCACATCTCGAGCTTTAGCAGGCGGATTCTTTACCACTGATCCACCAGAAAAGACTTTCCAACATTACACAACTATATCTCATTAATTTTATATTTCTAAAGGCAAAATCTTAACTGACACTTAAGATTTCAGATATTCACTACTAGAAGTCATGTCCAGAAGACACAATATACCCTCCCATTTAGTGAGATGCTATTGAATGTTAAGTCAGTATTACTATAAATTACAAACAACTATTGGTTATTTCAGTAACCTCATTGCATTTTTTAATGTTTGAATAAATCTATTTCCAATTATTCCAGACAAATCATCATTTAAAAATTTTTTTCTCAGACATATTTTAGAAGAGATAGCTTCCATCAGGAGGTGAGGGGTTTTCACATTCACAGTCATGTCAAGCCTCATGTGAGAAGTTTATCTCCCCAAATACAAGACTAATCCAGACGAAATAATATTTAAAGACCAAACAGTTTTGAATAATGTCAAAGGATGAACTCCCACCCTGCCCCCACCCAGCTCAGGAATGAGTTTCTGACATTGTAAATACGATCCCATGACCTCTCTTGCCAGGAAGGCAGCATGCAATTAAGAAGTCGAGTTGTTTCCTAAAATGTATAGACGCTTTTCAGAGATGGTCGATGTCACTCAGCAGAGTCCAGCACACATTTTCTCATCCACACGTGGCTGTTACTAGGAAACAAATTTCACTGTAACTTTGAAAATACCGTTCTTAGGGTGTTAGCATTACTTGTCTATATTGTTCTGGCATTTTAGTGATAGAAGGTGTTTTTATATGGGTAACAAAATGCAGGCTGACAAATGAAAATCAACCCGGTTGAATCACTATGCATATTTCTCTGAGTCACCATGCCCTTTGCTGAGTTGCGGCAAACTAGTTTTACTCATCTCTGTAGGCGAAGCACAATAAACAGCTACTGTACCAGCTCCAGATTAGAGTCAGCAGCTGCAGATAGTAAATGATTCAGAGACAGACTCGTGTTTCCTACCCTCCTGACAGCATAAATAACAGGGAACAAGATTTTTCCATTAAATCTTGTAGAATCCTTCTCAACTTCTTAGCTGAAACTTTTTCTTGAGATAATTCCTCATTTCAGAAAAATACTTTTAGAAATCTTTTGAGTTTGTGTTAAAGCAGCATGACTTACCTGTTTTTGAATCAGATGTCTTCTTCTGTTCCCTCCACGAGAAAAACTGAAATTGCTTTTACTAGGAAAGAAATTTTTAATTTCAGGCTCTCTGTTTTTCACATAAAGAAAAAGATTCTCCCGTGGCCCTCCTCTTCAGTAAATAAGTACCGAGCACAGCTATATAAAAAGCTCTCTACTAGATCTGTCGAAATCCACAGATAAGAAATGGCTCTTTGTCTTAAAAATGTACAATTTGAGGACTTCCCTAGTGGTCCAGTAGATAAGAATCTGCCTTGCAATGCAGGAGACATGGGTTCCCTGATCAGGGAACTAAGAACCCACCTGCTGCAGAGCAACTAAGCCGGAGTGCCACAACTAGAGAATCCATGTGACTCCAGAAGGACCCCTCGTGCTGCAACTAAGACCCAACACAGTCCAATAAGTATTGTTTTTAATGTACAATTTCACAGGGGATTTGATGTTTACATGTAGAGAGAAAAAAAGATGATTTGCAAAATCGATGCATCTACGTTTAAATAATTGTGTTCATTTAATGCATGTGTTATTTTTATAGGAATCATTTAGGACTTCTTTTCATTTGAAAAATGGCTATCACTGTTTTAAATTTGTAAGAAAAGATAGACTTCAGATGTTGGTTTCTATTTTCTTTGATCAAGTATAGACTACTATATACTTTTCTGAAAATGCTTTTGCATTTCGAACAGCTAGAGATTTCTTTTTCCTTCCTCTCAAACTTTTTCTTTTTACACTGTTCATTGTTAAATGAATAATTGTTTTCTATTAAAAAGCGAATCTCTGCTTTACTATCTACCCACTTATATGCTGCCACTCTGGATCGTCTTATTAAAAGAGAGAAGCATAGAGTTTCAATGTGAAATGAGTTTTAGAAATATGCCCTGCCACACCAAATTAGTGATTTTATAGACCTGCAAAATAAAATTTTATTAAACCATTTAATAGCCATATAATGGAAGAAGAATACCAATTTAAATAAGGCTGACCATTACATGTTAGTGGAAAGACATTAGGCCAGCTGTTACTGAAAATGACTATTATTTAGTGGTTTTGTCCCTTTTTGTTTTTTTGCATTGTAATGAAACTATTTAATCCCACACTCTAATGACTAATCCATGGGGTATATAGTGATTTCCATTTCAGCAAAATTAGCTTTGTTGTGAACACAGCACAAACTTTTTTAGCAACTAAAAGTAGTTGTTTTCCTCTGTTCTCCCCTTCACAGCTGCATATTCTTACCAGAAACTGGCTTATCTATCATCTCCCAAAACATTTTTCAATAAACAATTGCAGATTGCCTCCGAAGGCTCATTTTCATCTGTTTGTCCATGCCATGAGAAAGTCACTAATCTCTGGACATTAGTGCTATGTTTGGCCACTTGTTCTTGGAGACCATGTCGACTCTGGGCAGTCTGGGGTACATGTCTTGCTCCGAGCAGAGCTGGTACAAGCCACCCTCAGTGATTTTCTGTCAGGAAGTTCCATGAAGCCATCATCTTTGTAGGACAGAGGTAGGGCTTTCTTCTACTCTAATTCCTGAGTTAGCACTGACATCCAGTCAACTGAGGCTCTTCCACAGAAAGTTCTTCCAGTTAAGCTCCTCCAAGATGCCCCTAGGGCTTCCCAGGTGGCTCAGAGTTAAAGGCCTGCAATGCAGGAGACATGGATGGGGAAGATCCCCTGGAGGAGGAGATGGCCACCCACTCCAGTATTCTTGCCTAGAGAATTCCCTGGACAGAGGAGCCTGGCAGGCTATAGTCCTTGGGGTCACAAAGAGTCAGACATGACTGAGTGACTAACAAGATGTCCCTAGGGCTTCCCAGGTGGCTCAGTGGTAAAAAAAAAAAAAAAAAAAAGTAATCTGCCTGCCAATGCAGGAGATGAGGGTTCGATTCCTTGGTCGGAAAGATCCCTTGGAGTAGGAAATGGCAACCCGCTCCAGTATTTCTGCCTAAAAAATCCCATGGACAGAGGAGCCTGCTCTCCTATGGGGTTGCAGAGAGTGAGATACAACTGAGCACAGAACAGCATAGCACAAAACCCACCTAAGTGCAGGCCCGGCATATTCCATTTAAATAAACACTTTTGTGTTTATTTTTGTAATATTGTGAATAATAAAGTCTTTCAATCTGTGACAGCAACATTGAACATATTCTATAAATAATTAATAAAACTAGCAAGCAGCCACTGAATGCTTATTCTGTGCTGTTGTAAACGGGGCTATGGTAAGTGATTTACATAGATTAACACCCACTCAGAAAACCCAGCAGTACTATTGTCCTCTATACATACTCTGTTCTTCAGAAACTGTGAATGCACCCCCTAAATTCTTGGCAAATAAATTCACTAGCATGGAGGGGCTATCGTAATCACCTTCATGAGAATCTTGCAAAATTGTCATCCTATAATAACCAGAGTAAACATGCTCATTAACCCAAAGTCAAACATAACTGTAAACCTGCTCACAAAGTTTCTTCACTAACTAACTCTAAACCTTTCTTAAAATTTCCATCTCAGTTCTACTTATTTCACAAAGGAAATCTGTGTGTTTTTTTGTACATAGATTATAATTACCTGGGGGAGAATGAAAAATCAGTACTTAGGGTACAAATTGTGTCTTCAGATGCAACAAAACTAAGTTTTTCTCTAGATAGAAACAATCCATGCGCTATAGGCTGTTGTTAAAAAAAATTTTTTTCTCTTATTCAGATTTGGCCCTTAGGGTTTTGTCAGTAGGTGTCATTGTGTCTCATGTCCCCTACTGTGAAAATCAACTTGCATTTGGATGTGCATCTTGACCCATAAATGCCACTGTGGTCCACTGAGCATCTGACTTCAATGTTTCCTCTTGTAAAATGGACAATAGGAAACATTTTTTTCTTTTCTTAAAAAGGGGGCCTGTGACAGAGCAGGCGTAGATGTCTGTGAATAAGTGTAGCACAGACAGAAGAAAATACAATGGGTTAAAGTGCGTGTCTTCAACTAGTGAACAAGTTGATAGAAGACAACAGAGTTGCTGAAACATACCAGATTATCATTTCCGTTTCTAATTCACTTCTCCCTTTCACGAGACTGCCTTCACTCCAGCTACCCATAGTCTCTAGCTTAATACTTTGCCTCAAAATGAAAACATATCAAATTATCTCTTCCCCATTCACTTTGCTGCCTTCTCTTCCCATCTGCTTGACACACACAAACATTATCTTTAAATCCACATGTATAATAATAGCCCAGTGCCTAGAACAGGAGGTCTGGTTGAAGCGGGAATGAATGAATGAGTGCACACATGAACTATGCAGGCATTGTGCTGCCCACGTGTATTATTCTCTGCCTGGGTGGCCAGTGCCTATGTTTAGAATTCCACTTTCCAATAATTCATCGAGAATCTCAGGACGACATGCTGCTATTTTAGACAGAGCAAATGTCATCTGAAAATTAGAGCACATAGCTCTTTTTTCAAAAATCTAATCTCTGACAGTCCTTGATTTTTCCTAATTAAATTTGATTATTTTTTATTTATTATTATTGATGGTTGTACAGATTGATTGAAAAATGGAAGAAGTTTGAGTCCCAGCTAGAATTTTATCCAACTTGGAGAAATCAGTCACACATGGGAAAATTATTTCCCTGACTAGGTCTTCAGGTTAAAGGCACAAGAAGAGAAAGGAAAAAGAACTAATATTTACTGAGTCCATTTGCTGTTGTTTAGCCACATGTGTGACTCTTTGTGACCCCATGGACTGTAGTCTGCCAGGCTCCTCCATCCACAGAATACTGCAGTGGGTTGCCATTTCCTTCTCCAAGGGATCTTCCCAACCCAGGGATCAGATTTGCGTTTCTGCGTCCCCTACATTGCCAGGCAGATTCTTTACTACTGATCCACCAGAGGAACCCATTGAGCCCATGCTCAGTGCCTCTCCAGGGTTCCCTATGGCCAGCATTCTCTTGAAAACATTTATGATGAAGTAGGACCAGTAGTTGTGGGTAGACACTGGTCAAATTCAGATTACTCAATGGTGGATAGTCCAGATTTTGGCAAAACTATGGCATGCTATTCTGCTACTGTATTTAAGAATTGAGCTCCTTGAGGTCATCCCTCTTCCAGCCTTTCACTGGAGAGAGGGCAAAAGAAGAGAAGGTGAATAATCAAGTCACACAGTAATCTTTAACCAGCTTTTAGGGTAAAGGTTTAGTAGGCTAAACAGAAAAAAAAGAGTTGGTGACAATGTGATTTTCTTGAGGTAGGTTAGGTATAATTTCCACTGTAGCAGGAAGGCAGGTTGACTGCCTACTTAGTAAATGCAAGATTAGGTATATACGTGTGAAGGGTTGAGGTAAAATTTATCACAAACGAAGGGAGAAGGCATGTATGTGGAAGGTGGGTGGGGTGGGGGCAGTTTCACAAAGATTGCTGGGTGCATATTGGATGTGTCCATATGAAATAGGATGTGATTCCTCAGCATCCAATATGGTGCCAGAGTCACAGTGATGAAGCTCATTAAGGCAGTTTAAAAAATCTGTTCAAAGTGTTAGATAGATAGAATAGGAAACAGGAGCCCAAAATGGCGGTGGCTAAAAGACAAGGAAGGGAAAAGCCCGAGAAAAATAGAGCAGAGGAAGGTCAAAGAAAGGTCCGAGGACCAGAGTGAGGACCTCAGGTCGAACAAACAGCACTCCTGGCTAGCCCAGTCTGCATAGGGCAGGCCCAGAGGGGAGGAAGAATCATAGAAAAAGAGGAGCCAAAGGGCCAGGGCTCTCCTCTCTTCTCTTTGCCTCTTTGGGTTGGCATGCCCCCATGCCTCAAGGATGTATTTTCCTGCTATTTTCTAAATAAAATTGAGCTGTAACATGGAGCTGTAACACTGATCTAAGAGCTATAACACGGTCTGTTCGAGACCTGAGAGCTATAACACGGTCTGTCCAAGACCCAAGAGCTATAATACGGTCCGTCTAAGAGCTATGACACACCGAGGGCTCTAACGTCCGTCACTTCAAATTTTGTTGAGACAAGACAGAACCGAAGAGAATATTCTTGCCTGAAAAAAGGTCTGATATATTATTCACAGAGAGGGTGGGCCTGTTAACAATTAAAAACCAGCAAGAAGTTCATGTGTGTATACATACACACATGCATGGAAAGTAGATATGAAGATGTTCTATGGTCTTAAATCACTCAAACCAGGGCCCACCTACTTCCTGAGAAAGCTCTGTGAGTGTGTGATATCAGTGCCAATAACCATTGACCCCATGAACTACACAGTTCATGGAATTCTCCAGGCCAAAATACTGGAGTAGATAACTGTTCCCTTCTCCAGGGGATCTTCCCAACCCAGCTCTCCCACATTGTAGGCGGATCCTTTATCAGCTGAGCCATCAGGGAAGCCCAAACATTGTCACCACGTCTTGTCAAAGCAAAGGCCATTTGTTTCTGGCAGAAAAGTCTGGAACATATAGCTGAGATAGGCAAGGGTTTTTTTTTTTTTTTTTCTTTTTTTTTAATGGAAATATAAGCCTTTAAATAAATAATTGTCTTTTCTGAGTACATTTTTAAAAATATGTATAAAAAATCATGCTGGAAAAATTTATACTCAACGAAATTGTGACACTCACTCATCTAAAAAGCTTTGCTCATTCAAACCAGAGAGATTAATCACAGAAAGGAGATAAAAAAATTTTCCTGAAAGAGAAGGGAAATAATTTAGCAGTAAATCATAGAGCAGGGTGAACATGAATCACAGAAAAAGGTACCAGCTCTTATGATTTAGGTGACATATAAAAAATAGCCCTTCGTGGATTGACAGTTATAGGTATAAATGATAAAATTATTCAGCAGTGGTATGTTCTTTTCTTGCCATTTGTCATTTTGCATCTGATTACTTCTAAGAATTTAATTAAAGGGGCAACAGAACCGTATAGACCTTTTGTGACTAACAATCAGATACCTTTTTTACGTCTTTTAAGAAAAATATATGACTGTCTCTTGCTTTGTCCTTATTAAATGTGCTGTGCATCTTCATACAAGTTATTTTTCTTCTTTATATCATTTTTGTCTTGCAAGAAAATTTTATTAAGAAAACATTAAAAATAAAATGCAAAGGCATTCATTTTTGTTATTAGCAGAGAAATTAATTTAAACATATACTGAGAAACAATGAATATGAACAGCTGCTTAACCAATGTCTCTAGATTTTATTTTTGAGCTGAAAATCAATAATAATTGTACTTTTCCTCTCTGACTCCCCAATTCAAAGTAATGAATATGAGCTCTCTGTGTGTGTGTATACACATACAAGACCATACATTTCCTCCCAGTATTTTAGACTTATTTCCTTAACAGATCTATACAGCAGAAGCTAGTGTTTCATATAGAAGATGAATGTCATCTATTGAAAGTGTGTGTAAAAATGCAGTTTTAGCAAAGGGACCCCTGTACATGGATTGTGCTTTAACTTTCTAGACGATGTTGCTTTTGTTTTCTTATTCTATATATTGTAATGGTTCGGGAAGTAGGTTTATACAAATACATCCTATAATAAAGTATTCATCATCAAAATTCTCAAAAGGAAAATAAGTCTTAAGAACTATTATGACCATTGAACAATGTGACTAACCAATATACCTGTGTATGCATTTTCTTTGCAATTAAGGAACTGTTAATACTACAAGCCCAATTCACAGTCACTTTAAAGTTTTGCTTCAAACAACTTCAATGTTTTAACTGACTAAATTAAGACTTTTCTGTGCTCCCCCCCACCATCTCCCAGAGCAGAAATTAAATCAGTTTTAATTTATTTTATTTGCTAACACCGTGGATATAATTATTGCTGCTGAGTCTTTTTAATTGTTTTCAACTAGGTGCTTGTCTTTAAGTTGCAATCGACTTCTAATTCCACATTGTTGATATTCCCCTGTTAATTCTGACAAAGCATCATAAATCCAGGTATTTAGGTTTATTGAATTTCGAAATGAGGTGATTAGTTGGCTCATGGATGAATGAATTGATGCAAAGCGAAATGAATTTTATGATTTACTATGGTTTACAAGTTCCCTTGGAACCATTATGGGCAGACTGTAAAATGTGTTAAGAGGTAAGATATCACATTTATAATCAACTTGGCAAAGTTTCCTCGAGTAAAGATATTCAAGTGTTCTGCAAAAGAGTCACTGTTGAATAAGTGTTGGGCATACACAATTAATTTTCACTGTGTTGTCTTCTACCCTGTCATTTGTGAGTCTAAGACGCTAACGTATGAGGTGTCAGAGGCTTCGCAATCACTGTGAAGCACCACAATGTGTCATTTTTAGGGTTTTAGGTTGTAGTCAAACGTTCAAGGTAACTGCCAGATCAAAGTTGTAACAAGATGCATTCTACTTTAAAACAAAGGTTCATCACTTAGTCCCTTCCTGATGAAGGCTATGAACATAAGGATTTTACATTATTGACCTTATGGCATATAATTCATGCGTTTAGTTTGGTATTACAACAGTCGGAGAAATGTGGGTCCATTAACATGTTAATTGCCATGAAAAATATTTATATCACACTATTATAGTAACACCAAAGAAACTAGGCAGGTCAGGACCTGTGGTTAGAAGAAGGAGTCAAGCATGTACGGTATGCTATGAAGCCTCAGAGGGTCTTCACTGACATGGGAATTCTACCATTATTAATTCATCTTTTTCTTCTTAATAATATTAACCAACCCCTCCGCAGGCTACAAGAAGATACCAGCCTCCCAACAACTCACTGAGATCAGCTGTGGCGACAGATGCTACCTTTGCTTAGACTTTGGGGAGGGTAGGACACGACAGCTATTGGAGGAGTTTAATTCTAGAAGAGGCACTGTGGAGGAGAGCTCCAGGCTGTCATGGGATTCCCTGAAGGCCAAGGGAGAGGAAGACAGGAAGTGTAGGCAAAGAGTATGATCGTCCTGACCCCAGCCTCAGTTGTGCAGTGTTGCTTCCTGGACAACTTGTAGCCAATCAAATGTGCCAAATTTTTCCACCCCAAGCGACACATTTTTACCTTTGACATCATGCAGTATTCATCCTTTACTGCTATTTTAACTGAATGCGGTCTGTTAAACAGGTACACTGTAGTTAAGAGTGAACTTGTCATTCTAAATATCCCATGGGAAATTTACAATGTTGTGTCTGTTGGGTTAAAAACCAAAATGTTCATTTCCCGATAACTTGTTTTAAAGAATTCACACAAGGCTTCAGAGGTGACCTGCCAGGTTTATTTGTTTCTAATCAGATCCATCATCTATAATTTTTATTTCTTGTGTGTGTTAATTACCAGTGACACTCTATTCCTTAGACGCATGGTGAGCATGGCCCAGGGGGCCTGATGCATTCTGATCCTGCATGAATGAAACGTGTAGCCATTAGGAAGGGCACAGTGAAGTGGTCTCCTGACTTTGAGTTTGGGGAAAAACAAGCAGAGAGGTGAATCATTTTTTTTTCCCCCTAAGGATTAGAAAAAGAATCTTCCAGTAGCTATCATTTTTAAGCTCCAGAAGTTCAATTTCAAAATGCGTAGAGTTTGAGGGAATCTCCAAATCAATTAAATGTAGCATTCAAATGTGATTTTATTAGTTACTATAGATTTTTTAAACTTTTTATTTTATACTGAAGTATAGCTGATTCACAATATTGTGATAGCCTCAGGTGGACAGCAAAGGGATTCAGCCATATATATACATGTATCCATTCTCCCCCAAAAGTTACTGGATATTTAAACAAAGCATTTCTAATATTTTGGAACTTCACAGAAGAGCAGGCACTATAATGAAATCCTGAAATTTTGGTAGATTATTCAGTTTCACTTTCTTTCTCTTCCACTGCCACACCCATCCTATTTCTAAAGGTGGAGCTCCCCATGAATTTGCTTGTTCCTAGCTTCTCTAGAGCAGGGAGTTAATTATTTAGGTTTGAAAGACTTCTAGCTTCTGAGGCAGAATGGGCAAAAACCCTTTTATGTTAACAAAGTACTTCATTAAGCAGAGTATGTGACTTTGTAGATTAAAAATGAAAAAAAAAATTTTTTTGAAGACTGCCAGTCTACTATGTGATGGAGATTTGGCCACTGCCAACTACCAACTTGTTCCAGCGACAGGACAGTCTATGACAGGTAACAGCCAGCCATGCTGATCGTAATATTTTTAAAGGCTAAGCACTTTCTAGAAGACATGTCCTTTTTTTTTTAATGTGAGGAAAGGGGGGTCAAACAGCACTTAGACGCAAGTCTAACTATATTCTTTTACCATTCTGAACATTTTATTGAGAATAATAATTGAAAGAAAATGAGCTCCCTAAAGCTGGACATGTGTTTGCATTTTCAAAGACTATTATTTTGGCATTGCACGACAATGCCACGTGGTGAGTTATAAGACTGGGAGAATTCCATTACAGGTATCAGTGTACATTAGGAACTAATAGAATGAGACATTTTAGCTGACAGAGTCAGAGTTTTATAGCATGTATAATAGAAATCTCTTAATGATAAAGCGGGTCACTGTTAGATTATAGCACACGACAGAAAGAAGGCAACTCATCTTTCCACCAATGCCTTGCTGCAACTCCCGACCTCTCCCCCATCAATACTTCCTTTATTATCTGACATTTATGCACAATGTTTTAAACAAAGGGGAAGATGTCTCCCGAAGGCCACAGTAATAGGCTGCCCACAGGAAAAATATATCAGGAATGTCCTCTAATCTCTCCAATAATAATACTAACATGAAACATTTACTCATCTCTAATAACACCATAGATTTACATACACATCATTATATTTCACCAGAACTCAGACAGAGTGTGTTCACTTGTCCCTGTGCGTTTCTAAGACAGTCTAGTTATGTAGAATTTTCAGTAAGGGGCCAAGTGTAATGCATTCCTAGATTCTCACTGCCTAGCTCAGGGCCTGGCAAGTGGTACTGTACATGCTCAGTACGTGGTTAACCAACGAGATGTGAGTTTCATTCTATGGATGAAGAGGCAGAGGTTCAAGAGCTTAAGTGACTGGCTGGGGTGACCGCTAGTTACTGAGTTGCAGGCGCAGAGACTGAACTCAGAACTTTCGATGCCGGCACTCAGGGCTCTTCGTATATCAGCCCTCTGGCTCCATCAGGGTACAGAGGAGAAGATATGGGTCAGACCACAGAGTTCTTGGGACACGAGAGAACAGGGGCCAGTGCCTGAAACAAGGGAAGACCAAGGTCAGGGTCAGAAGCCAGAGCTCATCTTTTATTTTTCTCTCTGTCATAAATGTTCTGGAATTAACTATCTTCTATGTTGGTGGCCATTCCCTGCCTCTTCTCCAGCACTGATGAGAAGCCCTTGATTCCTAATTATTATCTATCTCTGTTACTGAGCATTTTCAAAAGCAGGACCATAGGCTCAAGAATGTTCAAATAAAACTCTCTCTAGACCCAGGGTAGGCTTGGTCTTTTGTTCTGCAGTGAACAAACTGTGGCAAGAGTTCTCCCTGCCTTCATGGGGACCAGAGAGCATCTCAAAAGAGGACGGAGGTCTCCCTGTCTTTCCTAGCCAACTGAAGCCAAGTTTAAGGTCTTTTCCTCTGAAGTTATGAGAGTCATCACTCGGAAGTCATTTTTTCCACTTCCTTGTTTTATGATGTAACATTACAACACAACCCTCACTTTATGTTCTCAGAGTTGAGCGATTTGTGCAGAATAATCAGATTTCCCAGCAGGTTTTTTTCTCTTTAATATTAACTTCTGAGGGCAAAGTGGAAGAAGCTAAACTGTATTGAATGGCTACTCTGTAAGGCACTGCATCAGGTACCTCTCATCCTGATCTTAAAAAAGAAAAACAACGAAAATATTCTGAAGATAGAACTTAAAATATCTTCCTTTGAAAATGAGGACACTAAGGCTCAAAGACATAAATATGACACCCAAGGCTTTCTCCAGGGGATCTTCCCAACCAAGGGACTGAACCTGGATCTCTCACATTGCAGGCAGATTCTTTACCATCTGAACCACCCAGAAAGTTCCACTTAAGGTCAAAAACTAGCCAAGGACCTTTGGCATCTGATTCCAGAGGTCCTGGCTCTTCTCCATTGTCTATTCCAGGACTTAAATATATTTTGAGTTATTTATTTTGACACTGAGGAGCTTTTCTATGCATAAGCCTTGCATTTAGAAGCATCATCTAGGGGAAAAAAATTACTCTCACATGTTACAAATCTGGAACTGCCCTTCAGAATAGTAGCCATCTTATTCAGTGATCCCATGATCTTAATAAAGTTGTATTTTGGGTTTTAGGGTTTCACAATGAAAGGCAATGTGGAATGGAGAGAAAATATAACACAGTCATGGAAACTAGAAGATTGAGATTTTGACCTCAAATCTACCAAAGACTAGCAGTAAGATCTTGGCAAGTTACTAACTTCTTTGGACCTCAGTTTCCATTCCAGCATAATCAAGATGATCTTCAAGGTGCCCTGTAGTTATAGAAGTTATCTATACTTTGTAACAATCTGTCATAAGGAAAGAGATATTTCAATTTTCATTCCATGAACAGTTGTATCTTTTTTAGAAAAGCCCTCAGGAATATAAATCTGTTATTTGATGTTCCTCCTTAAATAGAATATACTCATACTAATGTGTTTAAAGGATCTAAATAAAGCTTACTTTCATTGAACTAGTTTTGTTTAGAAAAAGTTTAGGTGAAACTATTTTGCTGCAGATTTATTGATGGAAAAACACATGTGCCTTCAAGTAGAATTGAAATAAAATACCACGTGTCCATTTATGGTCATTTTAGGGGCTGAGTTTGTGTGTCCACCTCAGTTTCCATCAAGATTCAGGCCGACAGGCAACAGCATAAGAAAATAGCACATCTGTAGCGTAAGCTTCACATGTCGTCATCATCATACAAGGTATGGAAGGTCATTGGCTGAGGAGGTCTTCACAGTTGAGACAGGTACAAAATATAATTTTCTTTAAGAAGGGAATTTAGGCCAGGGTCTCTGAGTATATTTATTTATGCACTTTCATTTTAAGCTTTCAATTCAGTTCAATCGCTCAGTAGTGTCCGACTCTTTACGACCCCATGAACTGCAGCATGCCAGGCGTCCCTGTCTATCACCAACTCCAATTCACCCAAACTCATGTCCATCGAGTCGATGATGCCATCCAGCCATCTCATCCTCTGTCGTCCCCTTCTTCTCCTGCCCCCAATCCCTCCCAGCATCAGAGTCTTTTCCAATGAGTCAACTCTTTGCATGAGGTGGCCAAATTATTGGAGTTTCAGCTTTAGCATCAGTCCTTCCAATGAACACCCAAGACTGACCTCCTTCAGAATGGACTGGTTGGATCTCCTTGCAGGCCAAGGGACTCTCAAGAGTCTTCTCCAACACCACAGTTCAAAAGCATCAATTCTTCGGCACTCAGCTTTCTTCACAGTCCAACTCTCACATCCATACATGACCACTGGAAAAACCATAGCCTTGACTAGATGGACCTTTGTTGGCAAAGTAATGTCTCTGCTTTTGAATATGCTATCTAGGTTGGTCATAACTTTCCTTCCAAGGAGTAAGCGTCTTTTAATTTCATGGCTGCAGTCACCATCTGCAGTGATTTTGGAGCCCAAAAAATAAAGTCTGACATTGTTTCCACTGTTTCCCCATCTAATTTCCATGAAGAGATGGGACCAGATGCCATGATCTTTGTTTTCTGAATGTTGACCTTTAAGCCAACTTTTTCACTCTCCTCTTTCACTTTCATCAAGAGGCTTTTTAGTTCCTTTGGAATTATAGATATACCTGGCCATTATCTCGTACAGACAAATTTTTGTTTCCTTTTGAAAGCAAATCTTTATAGAAATCATTTGAAATCTAACAATTGCAGAAAGCAAATTGGATGTGCCTTATGAGACAATTAGCACCTACTAGTTTAACCTCCACAGTTAATGAAAGGCTGCTTAACTAACTTGCACTGAAATTTAGAGCAGGATTAACCACTGAGTTGTCTGAAGGAGAGATTTGTCTTTTAACAAAAAATCGTTGACAAATGAACATATTATCTTGATGGGGTATGTCCATTTGCTTTGCTTTGTTTTAATCTTCCTGCAGACTTCTCTAACAAAAAAGAAAAGAAATTATCCTGCAAAGTTTAAAAGTGCCCCTCCAGTGTGACTATTTCATCATTCACATTCAGAATCAGTGAGAATTTCCTGTAAAGTAGGCATTGACCGCAGAGAACAATGTTGCTAGATTGTGCAGATTGCGTGTGGGAAAATAAAATGCTCATGAAAATTGCCTCCTTGAAGTGAATGTCAGCATTTCTAAGTTTGATTTTTATTTTATTTCAGAGTCAATTTTTTCTTTTCCTGTGCAAAAAGCCTTTCTAATAGAAGTTAGTGATAAGAAGATGTATCATTTTTTGCATCTTGGGCATACCTTTATTTCTTCATTTTAATCAAGTTAAAAAGAATCAATTGCTTCTAAATGAAGTTGTAAATATTACTGATGCAAAAAAAGAGAATTGGCCTGCTAACTTTGGTAGGATATGAGAGGAGGAAAAATATATATTTTCTATGCAATCTCATTACGCATGACTTTGGCATTTTTTTTTTTAAGTTAATGGAGTTTTTCTTTTTTTCCTTAGTTAATACAATCCATTCAGCTTTGTGTCTCATTCTGTTGCTACTACTTGCTCTTGTATATTTGCCAGTTGAAACTGAGCACCTGAGAAGCATAGAAATTCTTGATGAAATATTTAATCTTGTCGAAGATTATCATCTTTCTCTCTACCTTATTCTTTGTGACCTATTTATACTACTTTGCTACATAAAAAAAAAGAACTATTTTGGGTCACAGAAGTACATTTTAAAAAGTAAGATTCCCTTAACAGTGGCAGTCACTGTCATTTTGTCAGCCTGTCACTCTGGAGGGCCACACAGGAACAACGGGGAGAACTATCAGTGCTTCTCTCGGTAGAATGGGAGAGAGTCACAGTTCCAAGTGAATCAGAAAAGAACAGTGAGCAAATGCCCTGATTAGTCTGGACAAACGTTGATTTTGAATCTGTGTATTTTTATTTTTTGAATAGGGAATAACACTGTGTCAAAGTTCCGGTTTTTTTCTACTTGCCACATTTCAGTAGAAAACATGTCATCTCTTGTTTTCAATTCCACCTTTCCAACTGACGTGAAAGAGACAGCATTCTATTTAATTGGCTACTTGCAGTTCATTAGAGGAGGCTGCCTGGTTAAGCCATTCTGGAGCATTCATAAGAAGTAATCTTCCCGGAGCTTAGCATCCCCTTGACCTTGTTAAAGGTAAAGGAGGTCAGACTTGGGTTCAACAGACACACTCGCCAAGGAGACTGGCATGACAAAGTAATCGGTGTGTGTCACTTTTCATTAATCACACCACTTTCCTTTTCATGAACTACCAGCAGATAATTGTTACTAAATGCGATTTGCAACACTCCATGCAGTGATTGAAGAACCAGAAATAGGCAAACAGATAAAAACATTGTTTAGCTTGCAGGCAAGCAAGTGTTTGCTATTCAGAGGTACATCATGCATAAACATTGATTTAGCCATGAGCTGACACTTATAAAGCTTTTGCTGTTTCCAGAAAGCCCTGTGGTCAGGCTAAGTAATAGCCAAGGGCAAGCGCTTTTACCTGGATGGCAAGGTTACATTCTATTTAAATTGCCTGATTGAAATAAATCAGTTTCCCTAATGTTAGAGGGCTGAGTGATCGCCACAGGTGAGAATCAAGTGCACTAAATAAAATGTTTGCCTTTATGGCAAAAGACTCCTGGGGGTGAGTTTGTTGATTTTGAATAAGTATTTCATTAAGTCTGAGTGGCTGCACGTAATTTGGAAGCAAAGGATTTATTTAAATCAATGTATATTTCCAGCTTGCTTTAAGAAATGGGTTACATTTCTGTACAACAAAAGAAACTTTTTATTTTCTTTCTTATCAGGGATTCCCAATATTTAAACACCTCCAAAGTGACTGATAATACTTTTGAAAGTACTGGTGGGTTTGGCACTGGATGAGCTGTGGTTCTACCACTGGGTTCATTACAGGAAGCACCCAAGTTCTGTGCAGTCGGCTCAGATCAGTGGTCCTGAGAATGGACACGTGTATGGCATATCACAAACTGATGCTATGGAAATGGTGCCAGACACTTAAAGCAAGCAAAGAGTGAAGCATTTCTCTCACCACACTATGATTTTATTAGCTCAACCCTGTCAATACACTATGATGGGAAAGATAAGACAGAGTCAGCTATGAAGGTGGACATAACAAGAGTAGAGATCCCAAACTGCAGTCAATGTTTTCAGGGTCTTTCTTGCTGTCAGTCATTCATTCTCTTTTCTCTCCCTTAGTCTTTGAAATTTCACATCAGTTCTAACATGCAGAATGGCTTTATCTGACATTAAGATGCAAAATTGACAAAGTCAATTGACAGTATATACTAACTACAAAGAGGACTTCTAGATGATGTAGTAAAATTGAAAAGACTTTTTTTCTTAAAAAAAAAAAGCATAAAGGAAGCCTGATTATCCAATACAACTTTTCAAAGTTTTCTGAGATAATATGCTTGTCAGACAAAGCTATAATATTCAGTAGAGGGAAAATAATCATATTTTGGCAGAATAGAAAACATAATTTGATCAGCTATATACAGATTTCTTATTTATAAAAAAAGTTGAGCTATTTACTTATATGAAACTTATTTGCAGATTGTTGATTTTGAGGAAGTGTTTTCACAAAGCATATTAAAGTAAAAAAATCCTACCAAAATAATGTATAATATGAACTTATAAAATCACGATATACTCACTGCTAAAATGAATTGGATTCCCCATTGCATAAGCAGAGGTAATCTTCCATTTTTATGGGTCTCCATTTCATCATGTAATCACATTTTTTATTATGGTAACTTCTGTGGTCATTAATCTTTATCATATTTAGTTTTTAGACATTGGTTGCTGTAGAATGTTCAGCATCTAATGAAGCTAACGCTTTGCATGATTGTAAATGTGAACCATCCCATCTAATCGGAAAAAGGAAAATTCCTAGCTGTTCTTCAGTGCTAACTATGTTCTAAATACTCTGTGTATGTTAGATTATTTAATCCTTGTGACAGCATATGAGATAGGAGGTACTGTCATCATTATTTACAGATGGGAAATGAAGATGCAGAGGGAACTTCTTAGTCTTGACTAGGATTTTACTGTGAACACAGAGCTGCATTCAAGCTGTAGCCCACCAGCCAGAATCTGGGCACTTAGTCACTGAAGACACTGGCCTCAGGCACTTTCACACCATCCAAGCTGATGCGGGTAGACCAGCCAGGTCTCTGCTGATCTGAGATGCGGTCTCATAGATGAAACATGTCTGCTGATAGAGCGCCTTCTGTTCTCTGTTAAGTGCTTGGGGATTTGAATTACTTACCCTCAGGCTTGCTTTCTTACAGTGTAAAATATTATTCCTAATATACATCGAGTAAGATTGCACAGTTTTAACATAAATGGATGCATGCAGATCTAAGAGGGGAAATAGATACGACCTGGTAACTGGATGATAGATTTGGTCCTTAACAAGGTGTGATGCTGATGCATTGAAACTCTTCGCCTCTCCCCACTGTGACTGTTCTCCTTCAGACTCAGAAACCCTACCAGGGTTGCCCTGTCTGTTTCCTGCTCTCTACAGCACGGTGTAGAGGCTGTTGTGGAGTAGTTTCCTCTTTATAACAGCTGAGTTGGCTGACTTCACGTTTCCTGTGTGGAGCAGGTGGGTGCAGTGTCTGTCTGCCTAGCTCAGCTAATTTTTTTTTCCTTCGGCATCCAGAATTTATCTTCCTTCCTCTTTAATGGATAGAATTTCTTTGGGGAGTTTATTTTTTCCTTCCTTGAGTAAGTGTAAAGAAAAGCATCATAATGTTTTCTTCAACCTTATTAAATTGCATTTCACCCTTGAAAAATGAGCCAGTGGTTTGGTGATGGCTGGGGTGTGAAATATGTCAGAATACTCAGAGGCATATGAAGCCTTAGCTCAGGTATACTGTGAGTATTGGCATGACACATAAAGATGGCAAGACAGGGGAATTCCCTGGTGATCCAGTGGTTAGAACTCCATGCTTTCACTGCTGAGGGCATGGGTTCAATCCCTGTTCAGGGAACTTAAAATAAAAAAAGACAGCAAGACAGTGTCTTCTTTGGTTTCTGGCAGTACCAGCATCTGCAGTGAGGTCAATGAATGTGGTCATTCAACACTATAAAGAATTTAATTCAACAACCAAAATAGCATCAAAGTAATTCAGATCCTTTCCCTTATTGCATGAAGCTATAAAGCTGTCACAAAGGCCATCCCTTTAAGTAAATCCTTTTATATTCTCCCATTCACTGTTTCATTACCTCCCACTCACTCCCCTTACCGACCCCTGCTGCATGGAAGAAAACCTCCTCAGCCCCAGGCTGCAGTCCACATCTCTCTCCCTCTCCCCGCTGATACTGCCTTGCAAAGTCAAGAAAACTATTTGGCCCTGGAAGAATACTGTCAATCACTGGGGATGGGTAAGAGATTCAGAAAAAAAAAAAAAAAAAAGGAATTCTCTTTAGCCAGTTGGGGAAAAGGGAAAAGTTGTTAATTCTCATGTTACTACATTTTATTCCTCACAAGTAGGTCATCAGTTTTCTTCTTCCTTTTTTTAATCCTCATTGTAACCCCCAGCCAATCTTGTTGGCATACAATGTTGAGATAATTTTTTTTTCTTTCCGGCAGACATGTGAATTTACAAACTGGATCTGAAATTATAAATGATAGAGCCATATAAGAATTCGCCCCCTTTGACCATTTTTTTTTTTAAGTTTCTCACCCTGTAATATTTATTTGGGAATAGATCTGATTTCTTCCTCTATGATTCTACAATGTGCTGTACTAGGTGAAGGGATTTTAATGATAAAAGACTCTCATCTCTGTCCTGTTGGGATGTGTGATGGGTGGATGGAAGAACTGTCTTAAGTTGACATAGACACAATAAATGTATTTCAGTTGTTATAAGAACTACAATAAAAGTACAGTCTGCAATGAAAGCTAAAAGAGTAAAATTTCACCTATAACTGGGGAGGGGGTTAGCATTTAATGAAAGTTTACCAAATAAATGAATCAACATATTCAGATATTACATAAAAGTCTCTGGAGAATTCCAATTTATTGAAAAACCTGCATGACCTTCTCTATCTCTGTGATTCACGGCTTACATTGTAGGGCTCTCCAAAAAGAGAGGAGAGCAATCTTATTGAAATCCCCACTCACTGCTGACTGAACGATCATTTTCACTGATGAGAAATGGTTTATTGCTTTTTCATCACTGACTTTCACTTTGGTTGATAAGAAAACATAGTGACATTAAATAGTAAGATAGGTAAGACTTTTAGGTTATACCTGCTGTTTAACAGGCACATCAGGCCATCTCACTAGTGTGGAAACAAGGTGGGTTGATGAGCAATAACCCCATTCACAGAGGAGAGCCCACCTGGGAGCCTAACCCCACACTGTCCCTCACTGGTTTCATTTACAAATGCACATGGCTGCGTCTGACTCCTTGTGATCCCATGGACTTTAGCCCTCCAGGCTCCTCTCTCCATGAAATTCTCCAGGCGAGAATACTGCAGTGGGTTGCCGTTTCCTCCTCCGGGGGATCGTCCCAACCCAGAGAACAAACCCACTTCTCCTGTGTCTCCTGCATTGGTAAGCGGATTCTTTACCACCAGCACCACCTGGGAATCCAATTAATGGTTTTGTTTAATATAAAGTTAAGTCATCATGTTAGGTTGCTAGGGCTGCCGTAACAAAGAGACACAGATTGAGAAATGTATTTTCTCACCGTACCAGAAACTGAAAGTCCAAGATCAGGCTGTAGACAAGGTTGGTGTCCTCTTAGGGCTGTGAGTCAACTTTCTCTACCAGGTCTCTTTCCTTGGCATATAGATGGCCATCTTCCCCTTATGTCTCACATTGTCTTCCCTCTGTCCATGTCTCTGTCCTGACTTCATCTTTGTTTAAAGAACACTAGTAATATTGTATCATAGCCCACCCCAATGACCTCATTTATCTTAATTATGTCTATAATGATGCTATTTTCAAATATGGCTACAGTCTGAAGTACTAGGGGTTAGGATTTCAGTTATGAATTGAGATGAATCACAATTCACCTCACAATAGACATCTTCCTGAAGGGTTCTGTGGACTAGGTATGATTAAAGTGACACAGAACTCTTCCTCTTTTCAGAAAAATTAAAGTCAGACTCTTCAAAGTTATCGGTTAGGTAGAGGTATGAAAAGCCCAATCATGAGATTCAAATTCCTTAGATAAATATTCTCCTGTGGCTCAGTGGGTAAAGAATCAGCCTGTATTTCAGAAGACACAGGAGATGCAGATTTGACTTTGGGAAGATACTCTGGAGGAGGAAATGGAAACCCACTCTCGTATTCTCACCTGAAATATCCCATGGACAGAGGAGACTGGCATGCTACAGTCCATTGGATTGCAAAGAGTTAGAAATGACAGAGCAAATAGCCATGCACATATCGATATAGATGAATATTAGAATAAATATTTTAATAAGATTATCTGTATTCAATGTGAAAAACTAGCCATGACCCTGCATTGATCAACCTCATTACCTGGTGAGATACAGGGAAGAATCTCCATTTTAGAGTCTAAGGTCTAGGGAAGTGAAAGTCACTCAGGAATTTCCAAGTCTTTGCAACTCCACTGTACTGTAGCCTGCCAGGCTCCTCTGTCCATGCAATTCTTCATGCAAGAATACTGCAGTGGGTAGCTGTTCCCTTCTCCAGGGGATTTTCCTAACCCAGGGATCAAACCCAGTTCTCCCACATTGCAGGTAGATTTTTTACTGTCTGAGCCGCAAGGTATATCAACATCACAAATAAGATCTGAACTGTAAGAAGCAATAGAGGAAGAAATGAGTTAGCTCAGGTCTCTGACTTGACTTGCTCCATCTTGAGGCTGTCTGAGGTATTCTGACATCTACTAGGTTATTCTTTCATTTGTAGCTATTTCATCTATCTACTGATCTCCAGAGTCCAAATACCAACAGACTGAGCTATCAGTAAGGTTGCATCTCCTTTGTCCTGGAAGTTTTCAGATAAGGACGTTAAGTGGGGTTTTACTTTGTGATCTTACACAAGTGAGAATTTGATTGAAATGATAGGATGAGATGCTTTATAGCCAATGGGTAGTGCATAGGGTACCAGAAAAAGGGACTGCATTTTTACCTTTTTGGCTGACATCTTTGCTTGACCCAAAGTCACGTTATTCAGAGAAGTCTTGACATGGTATGAAATTTAAAAACAAAATATTGGATTGACAAAAACATTTGTTTAGGTGGTGGGCTGCCGTCTATGGGGTCGCACAGAATCAGACACCACTGAAGCGACTTAGCAGTAGCAGCAGCAGCAGCAGGTTTTCCACAACATCTTATGGAACAACCCAAACAAACTTTTTGGCAAACCCAATAGGTGCATTCTAATAAATCTGGAAGCACTATGTAGTATCTGTTTTATTATATTTAAATAGCTATTTTCTGCTGGACCTATTTTTCTTTCTAGACTGAAATTTCTGTTTTATTATGTTTGAATTGTTATTTTCTGCCGGACCCGTTTTTTTTTCCTATATTGAAAAGAACCTGGCATTTCAAAGACAAACAGAGGAGTTCAACATGTTAATAAGGCATGTTAATACATCATCTTTGGAGACTAGACTGAAACTCAAAGGCATAGTAAGTGAAACACTAGTATAAAGAATTGAGAGATCTTGATTATGTCACAGCCACTTTATTGATTTTGGTTTTCTTGTCTGTAAAATGGGCTTTTGAGAAGTGCATGGCTAAATCTGCATGCTCCTGCTGCTAAGTCACTTCAGTCGTGTCCGACTCTGTGCGACCCCACAGACGGCAGCCCACCAGGCTCCGCCGTCTCTGGGATTCTCCAGCCAAGAACACTGGAGTGGGTTGCCATTTCCTTCTCCGATGCCTGAAAGTGAAATCGCTCAGTCACGTCCGACCCTTAGCGCATGAGTGGTTTGAGAATTTCATGTGTGGTCATCCACACATCATTCAGTTTCCTAGAGAGAAAGTCTATAAAGTCCCCATGATTATCAAAGGCGTCCAAAAACGTCTGAAAAATATCTGGACCAGATGACTCCAACTAACATTCAATAATTATAGGTTCTCTAGTATTTGACTGTTTTGAACCCTTTTCTTAGCCATTGTTGCTAGAGATTTATCAGTCTAAATATTAAGTACAAACTCAAAGTGAGCATATATAATTTGGTCTAGTTGTCTTGTGGATTTTAATAGATCTAATAGTTGGTTTATAAAAATAATGAAAAGATAAATTATGGAAAAATTTATGGGATAGGGCAGAAGTGGGCAAATACATAATAGTGCTTAGTCTTTTTCGTCTGTGACAAATGATTCATTAGAAAGACACATTCCCATTGCTATCTTCAGAGCTATTTAAAATTCTCAACACATTATCTGTGATTTTACTTTTCTTCTCATTCTTGAAAGTATATTAGAGTAAGTGAAAAAGTGACATTAGGACCTATCCACTGTTAAACTGTTTCTAAGACATTAGGTCAAGAATCGAACCAGGCATTCATTATATATCATGTAGTAATCCTCATGGATAGTTTGCCTAAATATTCTCATCTAATTATACTATATGTTATTTATTCTTAAGCCTTTAATGGAATGGTAAAATGAATAGTGACTTATGGATATGATTTTAATGTACCCAGATAAGATTCAATTGTGTTAAACAAAATGGAATATTTTCCATTTTTTAAATAATATTGTAATTTATAGGCATAATTTGCTATGACAATATACATCATCATATTGCATGTGGCAGATAAGAAAAGCTGGTACCTCTGGAAGTGCACATAGATTTTAAGTCTTCTATTAGAATAAGATAAGAAAGAACTTGGTTGAATAAGTTATATGAAAACATGAACATGAATTCAACCTTCAGGGGTAAAAATTGATTTGCTTTCTGCTTAATAATTGTCTTGTGTTTTGTTCGCTTGATTTTATTTTTTTCTGTTTCCAGAGTTCCTTGTGTCATCTGTCCTAAAATAATGTTCTTATGAAAATCTCATTGTGTCCTAATTAGTCTCCTGAATTGGGTCTCCAATGTGGTTTTCAGTTTTGGCTACATCTATAAAAAGTATTAATTCAAGGATTCTCACCAAAACTCTGATTTGCTTAGTCTGGGATGCAGCCTGAGTACTGAGATTTTTAAAAACTTCCCAGATGATTATTTATGTGCATGCATGTTTGAGAACCACTACCTTAAAGAAATCCAAGTTCTTGGAAAGAAATCTGGGTTCTTGGAGAATAGCTGTTTCCACATTCGCAAACAGCAACCTAGAACATCTTTCTTTTGTCAAAAAAAAAAAAAGGCAAGAAAACTTTGCAAAGTGTCTGAGATAGGCCAACATGTAGAAAGAACCCAACTTAAAGAAACTTCAAAAATTGATGCAATATGAGTAAGCGGTTTGAGAACTGAGTTCTGGGGAACTAATACCTAGAGGTCAAGGGAAGTTAGAGGAAACAAACAAACAAAAATTCATGAGATAGAGGAGCCAATACGTGTAAAGAAAATCAGCTATGAACTTTCCAGGAAGTCAAATTGCTTTCCTAAGAGGAGAGTAGTGAATTTCACCAGTGCAGCTGATAAACTGAAACTTTAAAGTTGGGTTTGGCTACATAAATATTTTCCTCTAACAGGATCAAAGAAATGGGGTTATAACTGAAGAGCAACATGAAATGTCAAGGAAGAGACAACATCTAAATTGACAATCAGAGCAAGTACTTTTAAATAAAATGTATATTGTTTGCTAAATTTAAATAAATACAGTCAGTTCTCACTATTCACAATAGCTGTGTTCTAGAACATCTTCAAGAGTACTGAGTTAATGAATACTGAACTGTTGCTCCTAGGGTAAAAATAGGGTTAGATTCCTGTGAGCTTCTGGTCACAGCAGTTTCAAGTTATCAATATATAACCTTATTTTGTGCGTGTGTATTAAATGTTCTTCTTAATGTATGTTGTTGTTCATTGACATTGAACTCACAGTAAGAATGCTTAACTCATGCCTGAATAAAGATTGTCTAGTGTATTTTTTCTGTAAGGAATATCATATCCTTCTTGTGCTTAGGAACACCACACAGTGTTTCATCATTAGGCTTGAAAATACATTTTAGCAAGGGAGTGATCACAATATGAAATCCATAAATCATGAGGATCACTTTGTGTATAACAAAATGTATGGCAAAACCAATACAGTATTGTAAAGTAAAAATAATAATAATAATAATAAAATAAAGAAATAAAAATAAATTAATATGTCAAGATGTAGATACCTCAACCCCAGCTAAAGAGAAATGGATAACTAAGCTTATAAAATGGTTCAAAATAATGGGAGTCAGACTTAAACTTGTCAAGATCGTTGGCACAAAAAAGTGTTTTGTTTTTTTCACTTTATAGATTGTTAAACATTTGAACATCAAAACTGCTCCAGTTATTTGGTGTCTGAAGATTCCACATACTGAGAATTGTGTAAAACCAGAGTGGCACAGAACAGTACAAGCTATTTCATCAATGTTAGAAAAATTAATTAGGGTTGAGACAATTCCAAGCTCACATCCTATGGCTTGTGTATCCTATCTGAGCAAGGCAGGCACTGCTACGGGCTAGTGGGTTGGGGCTGTCCAGCATGCCACATGTGCACAAGAACTAATATAAATGTGATTGAAAGGATTACAAATAAGTACTCAATAGAATCTCTTACAAGGGGAGAAATATTTAAAATGCCATCATTAGGGCAATAAATCATATATTAATTTAAATCCACTGAGTACCTTTGTGATAGCTATAGCATATAAGAACATAGAAAATCTGTCTCATGGGGAGGGAGGTGGAAGGGGGGTTCATGTTTGGGATCGCATGTACACCCGTGTTGGATTCATGTCAATGTATGGCAAAACCAATACAGTATTGTAAAGTAAAGTAAAATGATTTGAAATCTGAAAAAAAAGAAAATCTGTCTCAAAAATTATGTTTGAATCAGAACCAACATGAGCCAGTAGCCTCAACTGTTTGAGAATTGAGATCTGCCTCAGTTCTCAAATGCTCTGAAACAGAATCCAGTAGAAACAATTATGTGTGATATTTTTCTAAAAATTAATACACAGTCAGAGTTTGTAATCCCTAAATAAAACTTCAATATCAGCAATAAAGGAATTAATTTAAGGCACCCCCCCCCAACCTGGTGATTTAAAACTTGTCAAAGTTACTACTCAGTGCTCTGTGGTGACCTAAGTGGGAAGGAAATCCATAAAAGAGGGAATATATGTACACGTAGTTGATTCAGTTTGTTGTACAGCGGAAACTAACACAACCTTCTTTATAAAGCAATGATACTCCAATAGAGTGAATTAAATACATCAATAAAAAATTTTAAAATATCAAAGTTAAAGGAAACCTGACTTGATAAACCTCCCCCCATACCTTTCCTGTTCTCATAATTTCAGGGTCTCATTGAAAGGCACTGCAGGAGCTTGGTTACATGCACAGACTCTGGAGCCATTTTGCACAGGTTCAGATGCCACTTGGCTTCCTGTTGGATGGTGTGTGTATGTGTTAGTTGCTTGGTCATGTACTTCCCATCATTTCACAACCAAAAGAAAGATCAAAGAAATAAACAATCTCAGAGACCCTTAATTCTAATTCCTTTTCTAATTTTTAAGGTCCCTGCAACTCCAATCCCATATTTAATTGTTCTATGTTTCCCTCTCTTAGGAAACAAATATGATAATTATATTGAGACTGTAGTTTATTATACCTATGTATGCTAAACAAAGATCATGATTTACCTTTGTTATAATGATAAAAATGGTCTAATGGGAGAAGGCAATGGCAACCCACTCCAGTGCTCTTGCCTAGAAAATCCCATGGATGGAGGAGCCTGGTAGGCTGCAGTCCATGTGGTCGCAAAGAGTCGGGCACAACTGAGCGACTTCACTTTCATTTTTCACTTTCATGCACTGGAGAAAGAAATGGCAACCCACTCCAGTGTTCTTGCCTGGAGAATCCCAGGGACAGCAGAGCCTGATGGGCTGCCGTCTATGGGGTCGCACAGAGTTGGACGCGACTGAAGCAACTTAGCAGCAGCAGCATGGTCTAATTTAAAAAAAAAAAAAAAAAAAAACAGCAGATGGGCAGGGTTGTTGGCTGGGCTCTGAGGCTGCCTAGAGCCCAGGGAGCTGTCACTGCTCACGCTCCCTGGTCCTATGGGGCCACAGGCTATATGGATGGGTGAAAGGGGCTGTTGGCTTGGCTCCTTGCCTAGGCAGGGCTGTAGACTCGGATTCCTGGGTTCCCAGTTCTCTGACCAGGCTTTCTGAGTGTACAGAACTGCAGAGGCTACAGATTGGCTTCCCTGTCTAGGCAGGTGCTGGATCAGGCTCCACAGTCACTATGACCCATTGACTCAGGGACCAAGATCCAACAGGACTACCCACCTCTTCTCAACACCACCCCTGAGCTTCCTGGCCAAACAGGGCTGCCTTCTCTGCTCTGCAGCTGGGCAGAGGCACTACTGGACCTCTGCTGTGAACAAGAATGCAGTCTACCAGGATCTGAGAGCTGGCTCTAAGCTCCACTCTGTTCTCCATCTCTCCCTGATCCCATGTGGCTGAGTCCTAGATTCTCCCAGTGACTCCCATGAGACCAGACCCAAGTGGGCCTTTGAGGAAGCATCCCACAACACTGGGGGAGCTAGGTGTCAACCCAGGATTCTCATTTTACCCTTGAGGAACCTTAAGCCCAGGGAGGGCTCAGGGAGGCCCTCTGCCCTCAGCCCACGGCCCAGGGGAGAAGCCATGCAGTCAGTGTAGCTCTCTTCTTACCCTTCTCATGCATCCTTCTCTGTCTCTCTCATCCAAAGGGGTGCTTCAGCCTCACCCCTGGGTTCTGGGATTTCCCCATCATCGACTTGTCTGTGGAAAGATGCTCAGTGATCTTGTGAGGCCTTCCTGGGAACAACAGTGTCCCCATCTTAGTGATATCACCCGCTATCCGTAACACTGTTTTCATTTATCTTTCATTTTCAATTTATATTTATTGAGACCCATCTATGCTTCAAAAAGGTAGAACAAAGACAGATAAAATATATTTATCACCTGTCAAGAGTGATAAATGCACTCTGAGAAACTTTATAAAGTGTTTTAAAAAATCTATAAAAAGATGAATGTTAACTTATAGTTCTTAGAGGTGATGAACTCAATATGAACAGCAACAATTCTACAGTACTTTTAAAAAACGAATTCATATTCTATGAAGTATTACTACCATATTCTAGCTGGGAAAAAATAAAAGCCAAGGCTTACCGAGATTTGCCTAAATTCTTTGATTACACAAGGGAGGCAGGATCTAGAATCCGACCTTTAAATTCACAGCCCGTGTTAATTTTCTCAGAACAAGTCTTTTCACACATTCTTTGATAGTAATTTTGCAGTATTGAGCTACTTTCTGGAAAACAATGTAGACAAGGCAGATAAATTGACTGCAGTTAAGCAGGAAGAAAAAGATAGTGTTTCTCTCCAGCTTTTTTTTTTTTTTTTTTTTTAAATCCTTTTTGGTCTATTCCTTTTTGGCTCTTGAGGGGCTCTAGAGTTTTTGAAAAATATTTAGTATTGCCCGTTCAGATGCTGCAGCCTGAAATGAAAGGTTTTCTGTCTTTACATATTATGATTTTCTTTGTTTCCTTTCATTATGTTCTTGTCTCTGTATACACTTCAAGGTGGTTCACTATCCTTCAGCTCAGCTCAGTTCAGTCGCTCAGTCATGTTCGACTCTTTGAAACCCCATGAATTGCAGCACGCCAGGCCTCCCTGTCCATCACCATCTCCCGGAGTTCACTCAAACTCACATCCATCGAGCCGGTGATGCCATCCAGCCATCTCATCCTCTGTCGTCCCATTTTTCTCCTGCCCAATCCCTCCCAGCATCAGTCTTTTCCAATGAGTCAACTCTTCGCATGAGGTAGCCAAAGTACTGGAGTTTCAGCTTTAGCATCATTCCTTCCAAAGAACACCCAGGACTGATCTCCTTTAGAATGGACTGGTTGGATCTCCTTGCAGTCCAAGGGACTCTCAAGAGTCTTCTCCAACACCACAGTTCAAACCATCAATTCTTCAGTGCTCAGCTTTATTCAAAGTCCAACTCTCACATCCATACATAACTACTGGAAAAATCATAGCCTTGACTAGACGGACCTTTGTTGGCAAAGTAATGTCTCTGCTTTTGAATATGCTATCTAGGTTGGTCATAACTTTTCTTCCAAGGAGTAAGCGTCTTTTAATTTCATGGCTGCAATCACCATCTGCAGTGGCCTTACATGTGTATATTTCCAGTGCCATAAGGCATTCTCTGTTTTAACCTCAGAGATGACTGGCTGAAGTACTATAGTTTATCTTACAAGTAGGGGTTGAAATGCCAACCACAAGGAGAAGCCCCCTGTACCTTCCTGGGTTCTGACTGAGGGCCTTGGCCTATTAATAGCCTCTATAAGAAAAGAGAACAGCAGCTTCCACATAATATAGCCTTATCAAAGCATAAAACCCAGGGATGACTGGTGTGTGTGGTATTTTAAGTTTTTGATCATTTGGGTTCCATCTAATGTTTTCATAGAAAATTACTTGTTGATTTTTTTAAATGAGTTAAGCAATGACATATGACAAAATTAGACACTTTCACCACATTTTTATGCTACTTTTTAGAGAAACAATTATAGTGGAAGTAATTATTCTAAGGGTCTTCCTTGGTGGCTCAATAGTAAAGACTCCACCAGTCAGTGCAGAAGATGTGAGTTTGATCACTGGGACAGGAAGATCCCCTGGAGAAGGAAATGGCAACCCACTCCAGTATTCTTGCCTGAGAAATCCCATGGACAGCAGAGCCTGGTGGACTACAGTCCATGGGGTCACAAAGAGTCAGACACAACTAAATGACTTAACAATTGAATTATTCCAAGTTATAAGGTACACAGTTCCTATCTTAGTAAAAATTAACTATGTCAACTTTTATAGTCACTTTCATTATGACATTTTGAAGTAGTAAAAATATATTTTAGTTTTTAAACTGGAAAATGATTCATAGCTGTTTGTGAATCAGGGAGTATTATTTCTTTTCCTGAAACCCAACAATAATTTGCTTCTGATTTTCAATAGCTCACTGATTTCTTGTGTGTGTGTGTGTGTGTGTTTTTCTGTGTATAAAATGACACCAAAGAAAGATCTTTATATGGTCTGTGTGCTGTGATTAAAAATGGCTTAGTAAATGGCAACTGTACTTATTCCATCATTCCCAACATTTGTTCTATAAAACATGGAAAGGTTATATAAGAGAGTTCCATCATCAAGTACATTTTGGAGATGTGTTGTTATAAAGTTTGTGGGGAATATTTCTACTCAAAGATTTCTCAGAGCCTCTACTATATGATTTTGTACTTTGAAATCACACAGATAATGTAATATATGGTAAAATGCATTTGACCATGAAATAGTTTTCTTCTAAGAGCATTCATTTTGTATTCTACATTCTAGAATGAAATTTAGTTAACATTGATTTTTGTAAAATGAATTATAAAAATGTTTATATCTTTTTTATCTTTCTAGTTTATATCTGTTTATATCTACTTTTTATGAGTGTTACCCACATTATTCTTGTTAAAACTCAAGATGGTTATTTATAATAAAGAAAATGGATTATATGACCAAGGAAAGTATTGAAAATTATCTTTGATAAGCTTCAAAATATTATTTCTTTCTCATAGATTTTTACTATTTATTTTTGAAATGCCATATAAAAATGTCATAAGTATAATACATATTTTCCTAAATTTAACTAAAGATATACTTATTTAGGACATTCAGAACAGAGTTTTAAAAAGCTTATTTGGTATCATTGGGGATTCATGGATTTTTAACATATTGTAAAATATTTTACTAAATGTTTTGTGTATCAAAATGTTTTAATAGTCCTTATTACATTTTTTGGAAAACATGATTCCTAGTCTAAACCAAAATTATTAGTCATTGTCTCTTTACAGAATAATATTGTTATATACCAGAGAAGGCAATGGCACCCCTCTCCAGTACTCTTGCCTGGAAAATCCCATGGACGGAGGAACCTGGTGGGCTGCAGTCCATGGAGTCGTGAAGAGTTGGACACAGCTGAGCGACTTCACTTTCACTTTTCAGTTCCATGCATTGGAGAAGGAAATGGCAACCCACTCCAGTGTTCTTGCCTGGAGAATCCCAGGGACGGGGAGCCTGGTGGGCTGCCGTCTATGGGGTCGCACAGAGTCAGACACGACTGAAGCGACTTAAGAATTGTGTGTTAATGAAAGTTATAGTAAGCTAATTGTCAACGATAATTTTTATCATGTCTGTTCTATGAATATTTTATTTAATAATTTGAGTATCAACAGACGAGAAAAATATCAAAGCAATTGTTATGTAATAATTTATCAAAAACCTACTATGTGTTTAAGCACAATGATAGGGCCTAGAAAGAGTACCAAGACTAGGATAGCAATGATCTTTGTTCAAACGAATTTGTACCTGTTCCAATTAATTCATCATAATTTATACACAAATTATTTTTCAGAGCTTTCATAGACATCTATTTTAGCCTTGTTAAAATATTTTTTATTATGATGAATTCCATATATATACAAGAGTAGTGAAAGTATTCAGATGGACTCTATAGACTTGTTTACGTTCCTCTAAAATACATAAGCTGATGGTTTAATTTGCTTTGAAAAAATTTTATTTGATTTTTTTCCCCAGGATAATTCATAGGAAGTATGTCATTCTATCAGGTTATCTCTCCTTCTCTTAAGGTAGCTACCATGATGATATTGCCTGAATTCATCATTTCATGAAAGTTTTGCCAAATAATGATAGTCCAGTTCTATAATTCTTCCTTCCTTGATAAGATCAAATACGCTGTAGAGAAATTTCTCTCATCACTTATTTGGTTACCCTGAGATACAATTAGTTCATAAACAAAAAGTCAGATATTTGTCTCTTTCCCTTTACAGTTTGTAAAATATTTTGTAACAGAGTGCAGTGATCACAGGCCTTAGCACTGTAGCCATGCTGTGTGGTCATTACTCCGGCATCCCTGTTACCAGGCATAGGTCCTGTTCAGCCATTGGTTCATGCCTCAGTGGGCCCCGCCCACAAGCAACTGTCCGTGAGCAACCGTTAGTGGTCCTGCCCAGTCATTGGTCAGTGCCGTAGCGGGCCCTGCCCACTAGCAACCAACCGTCAAGAAACGATGGTTAGTGAGGAGATTCAGACAACAGTGGAGCAGTGGTTGTGAGGTGAAGAGTGAGGTAAGAGGTAGTTCTCGGCCTCCATCAGGCCCTCCAGTTCATCCAGCCTTGAACCCGTGGGTGAGCTGGGGGACCTAGAGAATAGGCTGAGGGCTGTGTCCTGCAGGGCTCCAGAGCCCTCACCAAGGGTTGTCCAGGCCTCGAGGTGGCCGTGATCCCTGTCTCTGTAACCTAATAGTAGAAGTCTGCCTGGGTCGCCTTCTGTGGGACCTGGTCTCCCCACACTTTGGGCGGCCTGAGGAGCCTGAGGGGCCAGTTGGGTCCTGGATGCCTGGCTCCTTCAGAGATGACGGCTGGGCAGGGTCTGGTGACCTAGCCCTGAGGGAGCCGCCAGCCAAGCTCTGCTTTCTGTTAGCCAGGATGGGGACCTCGGAGGATGATACTTTGTCTTGGGACCCCGTCCTTTCTTGTCAGGATGGAGAATAACATTCATAGGTGGAGATTACAGGAATATTGTTGCCTGACCGTGACCTGACTTCCAGAACAAAGACTCTTGACACCAAGAGATTTTCAACAGCTCAGCACGCCCCCCTTCCCCCCCCCCCCCACCTTTCCTAGAAAAGGGCTTTGCTGAGAGCTTTCAGAGTCAGACGGGACTGAAGCAACTTAGCAGCAGCAGCAGCAACAGGGCACAAATCATCCATCTCCTGGCACAACCCTGTAATAAATCATTATTTGTTCCAAACTCCACTGTTTAAGTGTTTTTTAGCCTCACTGTGTGTTGAGCACATGGACTTACGTTTTGGTAACAATTTTAGATGAATTCCTCACAATTTCAAAGATGACCAGTGAAGTTTTTATATGTTTTTTGGTTTGATATCATTGTGAATGAATGGATTTTCACCTATTTGACATACCTTAATTTGTTATTGTTTTATTAATATTCAAACTGTCCCATCCTTGGTCAGTGGACACTGCTTCAGTTTGTCAGAATCCTTCTTTATTGCCATAATCTTAAATAGCTTCCTCAACTTCTGGTATTATAGGATGGCTAAGATTCTCTAGTATATTTCCACCCTAGACCTGAATTCAATTATTTCTCAGGGAACTCAGGCTTCTTTTAGGGAGAAATGGTATTTTGCAACCACAATTGTGTTCCAGGGACACACATTGCTAATGGGGGGTGGCCATTTGTTTCCTGGCCTTTTAGTGGACAGAACTAAGAAACTTTATCAAGAGGACATATATTATAGTTCATAGCAATAATGCCAGTTTAAATTTAGCCTAAGCTGTTTGAATTTTATACTTCTTTTTTTCTTTTCATGAAATTCTAAATTCCTAATGGTATTAACATATTTATTTCCTTGAACCTATAGTAATGTCAATAATACAGCAGTTTGAGAAGATGAATAATATCAATATTATGGATAACAAAATGATTACTGTAAATCATTTAACATATCTTTGCAGTTCTTTTCATTCTACTTAGTTAAATCTTAATAAGGTACAATCAAATTACTCTCCTTTAAAATTACTAGAAATACCCTATTTTATTAAGCCATCAAATGTGTACATAAGTTCATTTGTTTCATTTGAGAAAAATTTTATGTGTATGTTACATGATTCCAAATTCAAATTTATAACTTAAAGTATATTCAGAGAACTCTGGCTCCTGTGCGTGTCCCTCATTCACAGGTAACCATTTTATATAGTTACATCATTCCTTGTTTATTTAATGTTTCAATTCTCTTAGAAACATACAAACATATATGTATAGTATAATTGCATATGTGTGTGTCTGCATTATATTCCCTTCCCTTCTATGATAAACAGTAGCTTCTGCATAGCTGCTACTGCTGCTGCTAAGTCGCTTCAGTCATGTCCGACTCTGTGAGACCCCAGAGACGGCAGCCCACCAGGCTCTGCCGTCCCTGGGATTCTCCAGGCAAGAACACTGGAGTGGCTTGCCATTCCTTCTCCAATGCATGAAAGTGAAAAGTGAAAGTGAAGTCGCTCTGTCGTGTCCGACTGTTCGCGACCCCATGGACTGCAGCCCACCAGGTTCCTCCGTCTATGGGATTTTCTAGGCAAGAGTACTGGAGTGGGTTGATGTGCATGGCAATCACATTCAGATTCACCTGCAAGCCCATCATCTGTGTGTGTGTGAGTACTCAGTCACTCAGTTGCCTCCAGCTCTTTATAATGCCATGGAGGTAGACACCTCTGTCCGTGGGATTCTCCAGGCAAGAATACTGGAGTAGGTAGCCAGTTCCTTCCCCAGGGGATCTTCCTGACCCAGGGATTGAACCCACATTTTCTGCATTGCCAGGCAAATTCTTTACCACTAAGCCACCAGGGAAGCTCTTTCATCACTTGGGGGCTGGTTAAAACACAGATTATAGGGTCCTGTCCCCAGAGTTTCTGATTCAGTAGGTTTAGGAGAACACCCAAATGTTTTCTCATTTCTAACAAGTTTCCTGGTGATGCTGATACAACAACTTCTGCTCTGGAGACCACACTTTGAGCACCAGTGCTGTGTAGAGTATTCTTTACCTTGGTTTCCCACTTAAGCTGATATTCTGAAAATGACTTAAGCACTACAAAAATGACACTTTCTTCTCATAGCTATGTAATATTCCCCACAGTTTATTCCACTAGTTCCTAATGTGCACATCTGAGCTCTTTCCAGTCCTTTGGTACAACACATGGTGCTGCAATGAATTGTCATGTTTATATTTCTTTTCACAGTCTTTCCAGTGTGGCTCTATAGAGATAAATTCCTATAAATTGAAATTCTGGGACATATGGTAAATGCATATGTAAATCTTGTAACTTTCTATTAGCTGGAGATTCAAAATATTGCACCTATGATATACATTTTTAAAAGCCTATTCTTTTATTTTTCCTTAATGATGTACATTCAAAAATTTAAGACAATGAGATTCTATACCAAGTGACAAAGTACCTTTTCCTATACTTTATGTGAAAAAAACTAAAGACACTAATTTGGAATTTTAAAACTCTTTAAAAACAAAAACCATGGATAAATGACAAGATCCTAATGTATAGCAAAGAGAACTGTATTTAACATCCTGTGCTAAACCACAATGGAAAAGAATATATATATGTATATGTATTTGAATCACTTTGCTGTATAGCAAAAATTAATACAGCATTGCAAATCAACTTCAATAAAACAAATTTAAAACAACAACAACAAATGTTATCAACAGGTAACATTTTCAAATATCTTCTAATGATATTTTTAAATGAATTTTTTAAATTTAGAGTTAATTTATATTTAAAATTAAAGATGATATACTGATTAGAACATAGATGAAGATGTCAGATTTTATTTCTTGAATCCCAGATGTTGACATTGAGCAATTAAAATAATTTTTTCAAGCCTCAGCTTCTCTATCTATGAAAGAGAATGAAAAAAATAGTGCCTACTTCCTGGAGTTTGTCGTTTTGGGGGCTAAAATTAGTTAATCATATAAATTTAGCCTGTCAGTTCTCAGTCTTTCCAGAACAACATCCCCTTTCTTATTATTATGCCCTACTTATTCTCTGAAAAATAACTTATGCATAATGTAACCTAACTACATAATGTTTAAGTGAATATAATTCCTTAACTCTAAAGGAAAAGATAAAGGGAACGCAATTTATAATAAAGTAATATGTATTTGAAATGTAAATGGCCATGAATGATGACTCTAGATGACATAGTAAGCACTCAGATGCTTACTGTCACATCATCTTGCATATGGCAGATAGCATAAACACAGGTGTGCTGGATCTGCAACTCTAATGTGAAGAACAGCATTGACATCAGTCATATAATTGGTTAAAATGGTGAACAACTTGTGTAAAGTCCTGACCAAAGTAATCTTTCCTTGATTAACATGATAGCTGAATTTCTGGAAATCTTAGTGCATTAAATGGTAAAACTGTACAACAAATATTGTATGTTTTCATGTAATATTTTAGGCTAAGTTAGGCTGAGATAATTATGAAATGATATTTCATCTCCAAGACTATTCAGTGGTTCTTTACTGGGTAAGATTGATCCAAGATTTATTTACCTGTGTCCTTTGGCTAGATGCCAAAGGCACCCATCAATCATTAGGACAACTTAAAAATGGACTCATAAATTTCTAAAATGCCCCCTAGTAGGCAGTACCTACACTATTGATGGCACTGGTTTATCCCAATGCCTGGTTTATAAGTATTTGATAGAGATGTTATCCATATGATGATGATGATTTTATTACTATCCCAGGAGATAGTCATTGGATCGTATTTATTCCTCACGTTATTCACATATGTAATTTTAGAATTTTCTAGTAGCTGCATTAACGAAGTAAAATGAAATATGTGAAACTCATTTAAATTTTATTTAACCACTGTATCTAAAACATTATTTCAGAGTGTAATCAATATAAAAATGTTTAATGAGATGTTAAACATTCAAGATATTACCACATTCCTTCTCACCCTAGGTTTAGTTCTGTGTGCATTTTATAAATGCAACAAATCTCAATTCCAATCAGTCCAATTTAATTCCTCAACAGCCCTGAGTGACGGTGGCTACAACAGTAGTAGGCACAGTCCAGTCACACTTAAACCACATTTCTTGGGTTTAAATCCCTGGTCTGCCTCTTACTAGGGGCTTCACTCTTGGCTCAGACAGTAAAGAACCTGCCTGCAATGTGAAAGACCTGGGTTCAATCCCTACCTGGGTTGGGAAGATCCTCTGGAGAAGGGAATGGCAACCCACTGCAGTATTCTTGCCTGGAGAATCCCATGGACAGAGGAGCCTGGTGGGCTACAGTCCATGGGGTCGCACAGAATCGGACACGACTGAAGCAACTGAGCACCTACTATAGGGTTTGTGTGTGTGTGTGTCTATATCTATATATCTATATCTATCTATCCAGAGAAGGAAATGGCAACCCACTGCAGTATTCTTGCCTGGAGACTCCCATGGACAGAGGAGCCTGGTGGGTTGCTGTCTATGGGGTCTCACAGAGTTGGATGTGACTAAAGCAACTTAGCAGCAACAGTAGCATTTATATATCCAGAGTTTATGAAAAAGTAATAGAAAAATGTGAAAAGCTAGGATAGAAACAAAAAATTTTCATCAGTATATACCATAACACATACGAAATATAATATCTCCACCTCACCCCCATATATACATGCAGCTCAGAAAGAAACAGTTTCTCATAATATTCCTTTCCACTGGGATTATTAGCATGTACTCTTGCCAACTTTGGTGGATGAACAGGAGCATAGAGTATACTAGTCTTTTAGCCACTCCTTTGCTGAGTCTTAGAGCTTTGATTTGATTTTGATCCCTCCCTTGTATGTATCATGTGTTAAGGGAGGTATAGATTTGAAGGTTACCTTGAGGTTACCTCTTGAGGTTACCTGCTGACTTCCAAGTAAACAGAAATGTATGCAGGCAAGATAGTTCATGTAATTATTTCATTGTTGGCCTCCTTGCCAAATCACACATTAGAAGCATGTGAATAATCTAGTTGTTGAATGTAGATGAACAATTACTGACAGATCGTCTATAGCAGGTGATCTGGGCCTATTACCCTGGCCATGACAAAGTTTTTCATGTCAAAGGGAAAAATTACAGGAGATGGCCATGGGGTGAGATGTCCCTGTAGAGATTTTTTAAAACTTCCTTTTATTCTACATACAACAGAACAGACATTCTATTTTCAACCTGACGGTGCCATTTTTCTATTTTTTCAGCAGTGGTGATAGGAACAGTAGGTAAACTAGATAATAGACTCTTAAAGTTTCTGTGTGCAAATTGAAAGAGTGCATTATATCTTCTGCCTTTCCAGAGGTCTGGCACCCTCACCAGAATGGTATATAAATACAACACCAGCAGAAGTTATAACAATAGTTTCTGTCAGCCTGTCTGAGATGGTTAGAGAATAGCGCGTGGGAATAGCACAGTAACCCAGAAATGTCCAGTTTCTTCTGGCCCCTTTTATTGTGATAAATCTCTGGTGAACTTTGCAGAGCAGTATTGTTTGCATCTGGTATATCTCTGTCTAGAATGTGGCTATGTGCATCTCTTCCTTCTCACTAAACTATGTGGCATAAAGCCAATTCAGTTCTGCGCAGGGAAAAACAAAACACTATGCAGGAAGGGAGTAGAGATAGCAGATTTGAATAAGATGAACTAACTCTTTGCTATACCTTCACCATATGAGATGTGAATAGTACAAGATTGTACATTTAAAAATCTAAGGCAAATTCTCTTGTTCTACAAGAAGATTAATTGTCACAGATGCTGGTTTATTACAAAATATGTCAGATAACTTACTGCTAACTGAGAAAATTGGGGCTGTGCATTTGACATAAAATTGTGTTGTTCCTTAATAAAAGAACAAAAAGGAAGTAATTATAAATGCTGGCAAAATATTACGCTCAATTAAGTATTTCTAAGTCTATGTTTGAAAGAAATAAGTGAGGAATATAAGAGAAGAATAAAAGCTTTTAAAGATACTATATCAGTCTTTCGTGAAACTCATGCAAAGATATTTCTGTGATCTTAGAATTTGATATCTTGTTCTTACTGGCATGAAATCCCTGCACCTGCTTTTAGGTCACACATCCTGCATATTTCTTCCTCTGTCTCTTTCTCATTCCTCACACCCCAAATAGTCTCTTCCTATCACAATCTTCCTAATTCTTACACGTCCATCCCCAAAGTCTATTTGAGTCTCAGCTCACCCATCAGGTCATTCCAAACTCTCATTGCTCTTGATGTGCTTCCTATAGTGTTTTGTTTAGACTACTTTAATGAGTGTCTACTGTATGCCCAAGATCATACAGTAAGTGAGAGAGAAAGCCAGGACTTTATTTCAAACCCCGGACTTTATTTCAAACCCCAAGCTTACTTGGGATTTGTCCTCAATGGAAATTGCGTATATATGTCCACATGTAAGATGCTGGTCAGCTATTCCAGAATTTCCAGGTTTAATTGGGCCGGCTTCTCATCTGTAAGTCCCTTATTGTTTATCTTTATTTTGTTACATTAAATTATAATAGAATATTCCTAGCAGCCCCAGTGGACATGCTTGAAGACAAGGACTGGGTCTTACTTTTTCAACTTTGTATAGTCAGCAGCAGGAAACTGCAGCCCTTAGCTAATTGTTCAATAACAATTTGGTGAAAAATACACTACTTATGACATAACCCCTGTTTTTCCTTTCTTCATATAACTGATATACATGTATTGGGCATCAGAATTCACCTTGGGAAGAAAAAAATATGCCCAAACCTAAAACAAATAAAAATTACCAGGTCACACTGAAAATTTTGGATGCTCAGTATTTCCAAATGTTAGATAATAGCCCACTATTTTAAGCAATAGTCTATATAACAAATTCAATTTACTCATAATTTAAATGATTCCTTAATGCTTATTAAAACAAAACCTGAAATCATGAAAGCAATGCCTATATAAGTAATTCTGGTTCATTTTGTTGATTCACAGCCACCTCCTAGTATTAAGTTTCACAGATATAAGTGCTTACTGCATACATTTGTTTTATACTCATGTAATGCATTAACTGTGTCTCATTCTCTAAAAACCATGATACTTTATTGTGCTGGATGAGTACTTTGTAAAAAACAAAAAAGCTTCTTATCAAGTTAGGTAGTATTATCTACTTAAATTTTTTGTCACATAACTTTAGATTAAAATATTCAAGTATTGAGCACCAAGTACATCTGTCAGCATTTCATTACTGTTTTTTTCCTCTTATAAAATAGATTGGTATTCACTGAGGGGAAATATTAATGACAAATAATAGATTCATGGCATAATAATTCTGACATTAGAATGAGAATGAACATACAAAATTATGAAGGTGAATAGACCTCTATGTTAGTATTTTTATATTTTTCCCATTAATAATCTAAGCCTATATCGTTACATCCTCCCAAGATATTCCTGTTCAATATCATTTTTTACTTCATGCATTTCTTAATGTGGTTATTTCTGATGTGTAACAGTATGGTATTCTAATTGTGTAAGAAGCTGCATGCTGCATTTTTATATTGTTTTACCCTATCCACTGATTGAAAACATTTATGCTGGTATTTGTGTTCTAAAATTGAAATTTTCTTTAATTTTTCTTCACTTATAACTGTACTTTTACACATTTGATGATTTTTTTAATTAAAGTATGTTTTGGGCAACCTGTGTATATTTAAAGTTATAACTATTGTAATTTGATTTTTTTTTAACAAACATTCAAGAATTCTTACATCAGACAACAGTCTTTTGAATACTCTCAGTGGGAAGAAGTCTTGGTCCTTTGAAAGTATATTTGAATTTTTTGGAATAGCCAGAAATTATTCAGTGTCAAATCTGTAAAATAATTTTGGCGATGACACTGGGTAATCTTATTTTAGAAAAAAACAAAACTGAACCCTAAAGATAAGTATTCTTGTGGAGCTCATAAACTCATTCTAAGGAAACCCATCCATAGGAGTTTTAACGATAAATACATCACTGAAACAAAGTATCTGGTGGGATGACTTTGAAGTGAATTTGATGAGGATCTAGGAGGGAACTGGTGAAGCAGGCCTTAGGGAAGCACAGAGGAGAGGCATCTTATCCAGACTCCGGCACTGGGGGAGTCAGGGAAGGTTTCTCTGATAAAGTAACTCTTGAATTCATCATGGTGACCAGCCATTAGATACATACAGAAGAGTAAGAGAGGCAAGAGAATATAAAAAATGCAGTTCTTTAAGGCTGTTAATATAAGGTTCAGTTCAGTTCAGTCATTCAGTTGTGTCTGACTTTGCAACCCCATGGACTGCAGCATGCCAGGCCTCCCTGTCGATCATCAACTCCCGGAGCTTGCTCAAACTCATGCTCATCGAGTCAGTGATGCCTTTCAACCATCTAATCCTCTGTCATCCCCTTCTTCCACCTTCAATCCCTCCCAGCATCAGGGTCTTTTCCATGAGTCAGTTCTTCGCATCAGGTGGCCAAAGTATTGGAGCTTCAGCATCAGTCCTTCCATGAATATTCAGGAACAGAAGGCTAGCAGGAGACTATAGTGAAGAAAGAAGAAGGGTCAATATGAAAAATAATTTGTGAATGCCATGGTATGAAGTTTAGACCTTTTTCTCTCTCTGAAATGAAAGCTTGTTGAAATTTTGGCTTGTCCACAAGTTCTGAAGTCTCATTGTAATGTACTCTCCTAAGGGTTTATATTCATTCAGTGGGCTATTCAGGCTTATTCAATAAGGGTGCTTAGAAATTGTATTGAATTATTTTATTGATGATGGCTGAAAGGCAATTATCCATGACTTCTCAGAGCCTAGACCTGCCCAAGGGCGTTTCTGATCAGTAAACAGTCTTAGAAACTAGTAACCGTGTATGTTTCTAGAGAGTTAGAGACATGCTTCTCCAAATATGTACCAGGGTAGCAAAGATAAAGACTTCTTCTTCCTGGAAGTATTCGCTTCTGTTCCAGGGTAATATTTCTGTCTTTCTGGAGGGGAGTGAGAGCAGATGGGTCAGAGTTCTAAAATTTAGGATCCCTTTTCAGTGGTGCACCATAATGCGCACAGGTAAACTCCTGTCCTCACCGTGTTACCCTGTGGAGATAGGCTTTGGGAGCCAACACAGGATGCTGTTCCAGCTGCTGTTTTACTATGAGTAATAAATGGTTTGTATCTCTGAAGCAGGGGTACTGTGTCTTCTATAACATATATTTACAAATCTTTGGTAAGCTAACTTACTAGCTTATGGTAGACTGAAATCTCAAACCCTTCACAATTCTTGACTTAATAGCAATTCCTTTTAGTCCATTTTCCTTTATTTTTTTCTATCTATGGATTATACCTCCTTGGCCAGTTCTCTAATATTTTATTATGTAATTTCCATATCAGATCATCTCAAATTTATTTTTCAGTATTCTGTTGAGTTTTTAATTTCCACAGGCATGTTCTTAATTTCCAAAAGCTCTTTGTTTCCCAAATGTACCTTATTTTAGTAAACATCCTATATTTGTTTCCATGCATAAAATATCTTCTATCTATGAGAAAATTAAGATATTTTAAAGCTTTCTATTCCTGCACAGTGACTGTTTGATTTTGTGTTTTGGGTTATTTGTTTTGATCTCCATTTTTTATGCTAAAAGCCTCTTTACATTTCTAGTCATCTTTGGCTAGTTTTTCATATTTAAAAGTTGGAGACAAAAATGCTAAATGAAAATTCTACTCATTTAGGTAGGCTGTGTTGACTTTGAACTAGACTCTTGGGAGATGTGGCTGCTTTTTTTGCTATTTGATGTTAAGTAATTTTTGTGTTTCTTCTTGGTAAAGTCAGAATCCCTAGAAAATTCCTCTATTATTATTCTGGCTGGAGGGTTAAGGTCAGATTTCCAGTTTTCAGGGAGTGGAGGAAAGCCCAGAGAGAGGTAGTCTGAGTGCTCTGTATGTATTGATAAATATTTCCTTAATTCTTGTTTGGTGAGTAGTAACTCTGTCTGTCTCCTGTGTCAGGTCAGACCCCTGGAGAGTCTGTGTTTTACTCTCCAGAGAACAAATCTCCAGACTGGGGCCCTAATGCAGGACAAACTAGGACTGCTTCACAATTTTCCCAACTGGCAGCTTAGGTTTTAGCATCCCTTGGGCTATTAAACGTTACCACTCATCCTTTGCTTTTTAGGCTCCAAAATTATTTTGCTATTCATGCCCCTCTCAAGCTTCCTATTTTTGTAGATTTATGATGTAAATATGTTTTTAATGATATTTTAAGGAGTATCAAGAGGAAAATTATTAAACACATGCATGTAAATTGCCATCTTTCCTTGAAAAAAAAAAGCCTTTCTTTACTTGGATTTTTTACATTTAACTTTTTAACCCATTTGAAGTTGTAAAATAGGAATCTAACATTAGATTTTTTTTGGTTTTTTGTGTTTTTTTTTTCCTCTCAAATAGCCAGATTTTTAAAACCATTTTTAAGTGTTTAAGTCCTTTGGCTTATGATGGCTGGTAATTACTAAAGGATAAGGTCTAATTCAAGACTGCTTCTTGGGTTTCATTCATCAAGTCATTCAATTTTAATACCAGTACATTATTATTTTAATGATAATACTTCTAGGGAAAAGCTTAATATCTTGAAAGTCAAGCCTAAAGGGAAGTGCTACAATTCTTTTTATTTGCCTCTCAAAAACAAAAGAGTGAATAAACCTAGAGCCTATTATACAGAGTGAAGTAAGTCAGAAAGAGAAAAACAATAATCCTATATTAATGCATATATATGGAAACGAGAAAGATGGTACAGATGAACATATTTGCAGGGAAGCAATGGAGACAGACATAGAAAACAGATTTTTAGACACGGGCGGTGGAGAGGAAGGAGAGCATGGGACGAATGGAGAGAGTAGCATGGAAACTTATACACTGCCATGTGTGAAATACTTAGACAGTGGGACTTTGCTGTGTGAATAAGAGAACTCAAACTGGGGTTCTGTACCAACATAGAGGAGTGTGAGGTGGGAGGGAGGTTCCAGAGGAAGGGGATGTATGTATACCTATGGTTGATTCATGTTGATGTATGGCAGAAACCAACAGAATATTGTAAAGCAATTATCCTTCAATTAAAATAAATTTTTAAAAAGAGACACTCAATAGTGTTTAAATGTTAACAAGAGAGGTCCAAGCAAGAAAGAAAGACCTGGTAATGATGAGAGAATGAGAAGAATTAAAATTTGTAAGATTTATTACTTTCCAAATAAAATTGTTAATACACTCAAATTATTTATCATATGAAAATAAACATATTTTACAAACCTACCAAATATTGTTTTAAACTTATAAAATGATTTACTCATTTAAAACTTTAAGATACATATTTTTAAACTATCTAAGCAAAAATTAGAGATACCAAGGAAACATTTCATGCAAAGATGGGCTCAATAAAGGAAAGAAATGGTATGGACCTAACAGAAGCAGAAGATATTAAGAAGAGGTGGCAAGAATACACAGAAGAACTGTACAAAAAAGATCTTCATGACCCTTATAATCACGATGGTGTGATCACTCACCTAGAGCCAGACATCCTGGAATGTGAAGTCAAGTGGGCCTTAGGAAGCATCACTACAAACAAAGCTAGTGGAGATGATGGAATTCCAGTTGAGCTATTTTAAATCCTGGAAGATGATGCTGTGAAAGTGCTGCACTCAATATGCCAGCAAATTTGGAAAACTCCACAGTGGCCGCAGGACTGGAAAAGGTCAGTTTTCATTCCAATCTCTAGGAAAGGCAATGCTAAAGAATGCTCAAACTACCGCACAATTGCACTCATCTCACACGCTAGTAAAGTAATGCTCAAAATTCTCCAAGCCAGGCTTCAGCAATATGTGAACCATGAACTTCCAGATGTTCAAGCTGGTTTTAGAAAAGGCAGAGGAACCAGAGATCAAATTGCCAACATCCGCTGGATCATGGAAAAAGCAAGAGAGTTCCAGAAAAACATCTGTTTCTGCTTTATTGACTATGCCAAAGCCTTTGACTGTGTGGATCACAATAAACTGTGGAAAATTCTGAGAGAGATGGGAATACCAGACCACCTGACCTGCCTCTTGAGAAATCTGTATGCAGATCAGGAAGCAACAGTTAGAACTGGACATGGGACAACAGACTGGTTCCAAATAGGAAAAGGAGTACGTCATGGCTGTGTGTTGTCACCCTGCTTATTTAACTTATATGCAGAGTACATCATGAAAAATGCTGGGCTGGAAGAAGTACAAGCTGGAATCAAGATTGCTGGGAGAAATACAAATAACCTCAGATCTGCAGATGACACCACCCTTATGGCAGAAAGTGAAGAGGAACTAAAAATCCTCCTGATGAAAGTGAAAGAGAAGAGTGAAAATGTTGGCTTAAAGCTCAACATTCAGAAAACGAAGATCATGGCATCTGGTCCCATCACTTCATGGGAAATGGATGGGGAAACAGTGGAAACAGTGTCAGACTGTTTTGGGGGCTCCAAAATCACTGCAGATGATGACTGCAGCCATGAAATTAAAAGACACTTACTCCCTGGAAGGAAAGTTATGACCAACGTAGATAGCATATTGAAAAGCAGAGACATTGCTTTGCCAACAAAGGTCTGTATCGTCAAGGCTATGGTTTTTCCAGTAGTCATGTATGGATGCGAGAGATGGACTGTGAAGAAAGCTGAGTGCCGAAGAATTGATGCTTTTGAACTGTGGTGTTGGAGAAGACTCTTGAGAGTCCCTTGGACTGCAAGGAGATCCAACCAGTCCATTCTAAAGGAGATCAGTCTTGGGTATTCATTGGAAGGACTGATGCTAAAGCTGAAACTCCAATACTTTGGCCACCTCATGCAAAGAGTTGACTCATTGGAAAAGACTCTGATGCTGGGAGGGATTGGGGGCAGGAGGAGGAGTGGACGACAGAGGATGAGATGGCTGGATGGCATCACCAACTCGATGGCCATGAGTTTGGGTGAACTCCAGGAGATGGTGATGGACAGGGAGGCCTGGCGTGCTGCGATTCATGGGGTCACAAAGAGTTGGACACGACTGAGCAAATGAACTGAACCGAACTGAACTGAAGCTAAAAAATTTTGCTAGGTAACTGAAATGAGTAGAAAAATAGCATTTTTCTTTTTCACTGTATAGGTGTAACAGAGAGTTTTGTATATAATAAATGTCTGCTGTTCCAGGTCCCATAATGTATGTTTTACATGCAATTTTTATATCTATTCTTTATACTAACACTGAAGGTATGTATTATGCAAATTTTCAGGGATATAGAAACTATGGCTCAGAGAAGTTAAGTAACTTGCATAAATTCACATGGGCAAGAAATATTGCTACTGAATGTCAAGTCCATGTTATTCTAATCTCCCAAGTATAAGAAAAAATGTTGAAAATGATTTGATTGTTTATAATATATAATATAATGCTCTAACTCACATAATCTAATTGAGACCATGAGTTTCTTTAGCCTGGGTGGAAAGTGGCATTTAGAATACCAGAGAGAGAAAATACTTAGCATATTTCACTAATTAACTCAGATTTAATAGGTTATGTTCAAGTAAGAGTATTTGAGAACTGAGGACATTAAATCTATTAGTGAATTTCTAAGTCTGTTTGAGGCTTCCTTTCCTGGTTCTCAGACTTTTAAGTATTAAGAAAAAATTTTAAATGTCCATGTGCTAATTACACTGGGACTCAACTAATAAGTATCAACTAGAAACATAGATTTGATAGCCCTAATTTTAACTTGAGAATCAATCAAAAATCTGCCATGCCTTAATTTGGTAGGTGACATGTGGTTTGATCTTATAAAACCTAGAAAATAAGATAGCCACTGAGTAAATGTCAGATGTGTTTTTTAAAATTGCTTATAGATTTTCCAACCAAAATCAGATCAGTCTGATATTTATATGATTAACTATATAATGTAGTTCAAGGTTGTAGTAGTCATGTCCTAGCCTTTTAAAAATTTTATCAATAGAAACAGTTGAAAAAAAGTGTTGTTTAATTCAAAAGAAAATTACTGTTCCCATCTGATATGTATGTCATTTTGTTGTATCTAAATTGAATGGCAAAGGAAAAGATTAGAATTGTTATTACCATTATTATTAGGTTGTATGGCTTCTAGACTAGTATAAAATATTTTTTACAAATAAGATATATTGCTATAATGTAATATATTATTTCCTTATACACAACAAGCACTGTTTTATAATTTAATAAATGAGAATTTACTAATTCACTGTTACAATCAACATATATTTATGTTGCTCTAAGTGCATGCAAAACACTGTGAGTTTTATAAATAAATCAGACAGAAATCCTTCACTGAGGAACCACACATTTTAGCACAGCACAAGGTATACATACAATGATAATGCATCCTGGAGAGCCCCCATATACTGATACAATTTTGTGGGTATTTAGAAAAAGGATCGGAGAAGGCAATGGCACCCCACTCCAGTACTCTTGCCTGGAAAATCCCATGGACAGAGGAGCCTGGAAGGCTACAGTCCATGGGGTCGCTGAGGGTTGGATAGGACTCAGCAACTTCACTTTCACTTTTCACTTTCATGCATTGGAGAAGGAAATGGCAACCCACTCCAGTGTTCTTGCTTGGAGAATCCCAGGGGCAGGGGAGCCTGGTGGGCTGCCGTCTATGGGGTCACACAGAGTCAGCAGCAGAAAAAGGATAAATTATTTCTAGTTGAAAAATTCAAAATATTATTTATGGCATTTGGTCTGGGCCACAGAAGATAATCAGCTATAGACACTGGATGAACAATGAAAGGAGAGTGACAAATAGCAAATCAAACTGCTTCCACAACTAGCAATAGTCATGATGGCTATTCCGCCTTCCTCTGGTCCTTCCTGTGGAGAAAAGTGAAAGAAAGAAGCAAGCCCAAGAGGGTGTTATTTTTCATCTGTGTAGTCTGAGCAGTCACTGCCGTGTCCACCTCTCACAATTGGCAAGAGTGGAAAAGCCAAGGTTCCAGAGATGACTATTCACATGCCATTAGCCCGATGTAAATACATGGCCACACTAGCTCCAGGAGAGGCTGGAACATTAATTTTTAACTGGATTGCCAGGTTCCCAGAAAGAAGAGAAAGTAGATTTGGAGGAATTTTAGGGGGTGGGAAACAAGGAGTCTGCCACAATAGATGTTTGTTGCTTTGTCTTTATATGTTTTACTATTGAATAGTTTTTATACCTTTATATTTTAATATGCTCTAAATCTTATACACTTTAGAATACACATGGTGCATTTTTAAGAGACTTCTAGTATAACTTGTACATGTGGCTAATTCAACTCCCAAAATTAAGTTGTAAGACTGAAGCTATGCAGGCACCAAAGTAAAAATGTGACTCACACTCTGTTTATGTGTTTAACAAGATAAAATCTGTGATCCTCATAGTATTTATTGACTGGTCCTAAGCAACAGTTTTCAGGATACAAAATGGGCCTTTCTGAGAAGAGTATAAAGATTATAAAAGCCTTGTCCTGGATTATGAGTTGTAGACCACCCAGATAAAAGTATGAATTCTCCATATATTATGATTATTTAAATTACTTTTGAACAAATAATCTCTGTCAGAATCACAATTTAAGAGTCTGCTGCTTCTTTGCCCAGATTATATCCATTTTTTGATAGTGGCAAAAAAGAACCCCTATGAGACATGTTTAAAGAAAATTTTTAAAAAAAAGGACAGAGAAATACTTTTAAAGGTCTGTATTAAGAAACAGATAAATAATGCTATTTTAAGGGGTACCTGCTAAATTTTAGTATCAATGGAGGTTCCTTTTCATGCAAGAGTAAGCATTTTTAGTAAAAGTGTATGTTTTATGAAGTTTAATACAATAAGTATTCATTGTATCCCTACATGATGCAAGAAACTGGGTGGTTTTAATTTAACATGTTCTAATTTAATATTTTCATTACATGGACTTGATTTTCTAAGGGTAGATGATTAAAAGGAACTATTTGCTCAATTCTCCTTACTGAGCCTATGTATATAAAATGCAATAAAATAATACTCCTGCACTCCACTGTATTATACATCAACAAAGTAAAGAGACAAATGAACATTATTATGAATAAACTTTACACCGACAATGATTGTTCCAATGTTTTTAACTCCCTGGGCACCAGAGTGTGTTCTATAACTTCAGGGAGCATGTAAGATTAATGGCATATGGCCAGACTGTATTTTATTTATATATCAATCTGTAACTTACATAAAAACCTCAAGGCAGAAGGGGTCTAAAATTACATGGGAAAGGAAAAAGAATGAGTTCAAGGAAAAAAAAAAAAAAAGCTCTCTGCATATACTTTGCTTATTAGGCACAGAATTAGTTATCTGGCTTCCCTTGATGGGTCCTCCAATTTGCTGTAATTATAATCTGAGGATGGAAACCCAACAGCAGTGACAACTGAGAATTGATTGAGTAATTTGTAGGAGTGAGGCCCAAAGAATAGTTGAAATGTTTGTCAGGAGAGAAGTCCACCAACCCACCTTGGAAAGAAATGAGTGTGAAACTTAGAAATGCAAGAAGCACAGCAAGAAAAGCATAACAGAAGAGAATTCTGAAGCCATTCCATGAAACGACCATCTCACCCACTTCTGTACATCTAAAGACATCTCTCTCTTAATTTAACTCAGGTTATTTTTATTTTATTTCCTGTGACAGTTTCTTAATTTCTGGAGGTGTGGGAATGCCTTCATTTTTTCCTAAGATTCTAAACAAAAAAGATAAAAGCATGATGATTCTTACAGAGCTAAACAGCATTAGTTTGAAAATTATTCACATGGCCAGAATACCTTTTCATAAATCAGTTAGGCTGTTTAGTACATCTGTTATATTTACACTGTTATCAATTGTATTTTTTTACACTGTTATCAATTGTATTTCCAGTAAAAAGAGCTTTCCATTTGAGAATGATGTAACATTTACATTTGTACTGTTGATATGTCAGTTTCAATTAATAGAAAATTGGATAGCAAATCTAGAAAAGAGGGGCAAAAATAATGGAATGAATCTCTGCTTCAGTGAGACAGAAGCTTCTTTTGAGATGAGGATGAGGTGAGGGTGGAGTGAGGAGATGAGTGGAGTGATTAATTGGCTCAAAAGTAAAACAGAATGCATAGAGCAACTTAAGAACCACCAAATTACTTTCCAACCATTTGCAGACAATTGTATAGATGCTAATTTATTTCCAGGAGATAATTTTTGTATATTAGTGGAATTAAAAAGTCAGCAAAGACCCATTGTTGCTTTATCCATTATTTATTGAGGAGGAAATGAAGGAGGAGAATGAACATAGATTACAACTGCCTAACCATTCTGATAATTTTCTGAAGTATTGTGATTTTATATGGACTGAAAACCAGAAGAAAACTGGGAGTTGTTTTTTCATCCTTGGACTCCTACAATTAAAATCAGTGTCTCAGCAATTTCGTCCAGTTACTACCAGAGAGTGAAGATGGAGATTTATTTTTCTTTGACTTTTGAAGATAGATGAATGTTAGTAAATGAAAATAGATAAAAATGAATAATTAAGTCCCAAGTTCTCAAGTCAATGTATGTTAAAATAGGACCTTACAATGAAGTTATTTTCTAAAACCTCTATTATCAATTTAGGCTGTACCTTTGAAACACCTGGAAAATTTTCATATCTTTATCTTCCCAGCTATTGCTTATCTCTGTTGACTACTATTTTGTCAAGAAACGGATGACTGAATTCACAGAGTCTCAAGGAAAGTGGCTAATTCATGCATATTCATGCTTTCCTGTTTTAGCTTTTGATAAAACTTGACCACTTTGAGGTCTGTGGGTTAAGGATCAGTACTATCCCCAGATGGCCATTTGCTCTCGTGGGCATCTCTAGGAATTATAGAGATGTTACCAGCTCTGTACTAGTGTGTAGACGGCAAGAAAAGACTTAAGTCTCCGAGAATCTTATGGGTGGGGAAGGAGAGGCTCCAGAAATGAGATCAAAGCAACCGTATCTTAATGTTTCTGCCACTTAGAGTCCCTGAGATCGTTATATTGTTGAGTATTTGCTTCCCATTCTCTGTTTTTCTGAACCTTTTGGATTGTACTTGAATAATTATTCAAGACTCCCTACCATGAAATTCTAGCATTATGCATTTTAAAAATGCAAAATCTATTAAATACTAATATGCTGTGACTCAGATCTCTGAAAGAAAAAGTTCTTTGTTTGTGGCTTGGAACCTGCCATTCTATTTTATTATTACAGAAGTTCCCAGCAGGCATATTCACCCAGATTTAATTATTAAGCCATAAACGTATCTTTGAAAATTCCCCTTTATACTGAATGCCTAGAAGTAATGTAGAATTGCTTTTTTCAATCATCTTATGCCGTGAATCAGACTTCAACAGAGTATTTTTTTTTCAAATGTTTTTGGAAAGTGAGAAATCACTGAATTGATAATAATATTAGTACGTATGGCACACAAAATAGATAAATGTAGACACTAATGGATAAATGTATTGAAGTGTTAGGTATAAAATGGTTACTGTTTAACACATATTACACACATGCGCGCACATGCGCACATATGTATATGAAAGCTTAATGAAGGCAGCATCCTCATCTGTTTTGCTCATTATTCTGTCTCCAGGACACAGTGCCCCAGCACTTAGCACTTATTTGGGAATTCAATAAAAATGTAGTGAATAAACACAAATGTGAAAGAAACAATCATGTCTTATTTACTCCCCATGTAACTAACATAACATATATGTCTTAGTACTGACAGTGGAAGAATTAGAAGATATTTACTTGGCATTAAACATATCCATGCAAATATACAGACATAGGTATGCATTTATATTCAATTATAGATGTTTTGTCTTTTGTCAACTGAAGGAGATTTTTCAAAATGATTCATATTTTATATGAAAGTATAACTGGTGAAATATGACCCTAAGTCTCAGGAGTTTTTAGATCACTGAAAAAAGTATTATTTTTCTCCTTGCTTTGAGTTATTAACAATATAAGAATAGAGCTAAAAGTCTTATAGAGTAGAATGGATTATAGAATGACAAAAAAACCTGTTTAAAATATCCTGTGTATAGTTTCTATAGGAATTTTAAGAAAATTATCTGATAAAAGTGAAGCTTTCCAAATATCATGACATTTACAAGATTTTTTGGAAACGCTGAATATTTTTTAAATATTGAAAAGTTCTCCACTCTCAATCTTCCTTAAAAGAAAATCCATTGCATTAATAAAGATGAAATTAACAGATTTGGTTAATATATTCTATATGCCCATACATAGAATCTACATGAAAATACAAAAAGCAGAGTAAATGAGAAATCATTTAAGACAAATAAAGAAATATGAATTTCCCTTACTGTTTCCACCACTATAACATTACTTCTAAAATGTTTGAATAGTTTCACTAACTTCAAAGTTTTTATTATGAAAAATTGATCTTTAATCCAGAAATTACATTAGAACATGTTTGCAATGAAGTACATTTTTGCCCCCCACCATTGTTGTTAACCTTGAAGAAGAATTACATGAGAAAATAAATTTGGTCACTGAGATATTCAAGTACAAGTAGATAATAGTTGACATCACTAATAGAACCTAATGCCCATAAAACTTAAGGACAATTCAGATGTCAAAAAAGTAGCTACAGACTAATCATTTTTCCTCAGTCAGAATTGGGAAAAGGTTTAAAAAACATGAAATTTACTACAATCCTGACATCAGTACTGGGCCAAATCATCATTTATTTATTATTCTGTCTTATGAACATATTGAAATGGAACACCTCTAGGCTCATGTACAATAAAATATTTCAGTGTTAAACTAAATAATAAAATGTCAAAGATAAAAGACTGATAACCCACCCAGAAATCTCTCTCTTGTTTCTTAGAAAAGAAAATATCTGTCTAAATAAGTAGACTTTGCAGATACTTTCAGTCCTATTTCCCAAACCTACACATTCTAAGGTACTAGAGTTGGTTTGTCTTTTCTTGGCATTACTAAATTGAATTAATATCTGTAAAGTTTTCTGTATTAAATCTCATTAACAGAAATATGAAATCTCTAATCATCTCACAATGGTGAATCTCAGTTAAAAAATAGAACCAAAGTTAGTATTTTTGTCATTTCAAGGCTGCTGGAAGTTCCAGTTTATAATGCTAATGATACATGTGTATCTGAATCCAATGTTCTATTTTAATGCCTCTATTTTTTCTCACAGATATTTAAAAAGGAATTTTTATTCCTTCTAATATAATTTCTCAAAAAGAGTAGAGGAGGTCAGACAATAATCCTGCTCTTTCACACTTAATCACCAGTAATAAGACAACACAGAACTGGGTCATTTTATCTACAGCTTCATTATAGTTTGCCTTTGGATACAAGTCCCATGAGTATAGAAAATGTGGTGAATTAATATATGCTAGTTTGACTGATTTCACTGAAAGAATTAGCTAAACGTTCAAAAGAAGTTACTGGTCCACTTGGTAAAAACTGCTCTCTGAGTAAGTGCATTCTGGGTCTTTGTTTCCTCAGCCACATATCTTCATGCGAGTATAGACACTTAAATACCATTTAAAAAACAACAATAACAACCCCAACTATGCTACCCTTAAAGAGTGAATAAATGAAAACTTGAAACAGACTGAGACTTCATGCTGTCACTACAAATACTCCCCTTTTTCTTCAGCCCCCAGTTCATCAGTTGACACATATCGGTGATCCCTGCCAGGTTGCCACGAACTAGGGGAGGTTCACCAAAACCTTAGGAGAAGGAGCAAGGTCATGGACTTTCTTACCCCACAGCTGTCATCATGGCTGCTGAAAGGGAAAAGAGTGGAAGCACGTACCTGGTAACAGAGAATCATTTTCTGAGGAGATGAGAGCTGTAGGTTAAGTCAGGGGTCTGGTAGCATCATACATGGAGAATCTTTTAGAAATGATGATATTTCCTATAGTAGGACCAGGGCAGAAGATGAACCCTGGTCTTCCACCAGTTGCATTCTCCAGATACAGACTAAAGGTTTCTCCCTTGGGATTCCATGGAGTCCCTGTCAGAGCAAATCTCAAAGCCTAGTATGGATACATTGTTCCAGTTGTAATTAGAACTGGCCTTCTGCTTTAGCAAATTCAAAAGGTCCTATTAAGTTGAGAAGATGTTGTATAAAAATAACAAAGAAATGTTCATTCAGGAAAAGACTTACTTTTACCCCCTGAATCCTAAAATTGGGTTCTCTACGAATTAAGCAGTGAAAAAAAAAATCATACCTTTGGCTAAAATCCCCCAAGTTTACTGCCTGGTTTGAAAGCTATCCCTTCTGTCATGTTCTTAATTTCAAAACATGGGCAAATGGAGTTGACAGGAAATGTTTAACAGTAGCCTTTGACAGGCTTCAGATCCTCAAACTCTTCAGGAAAAAAAAAAAAAATAGCTGACAACCCCTGGAAAAGCACACCACAATGTTTTACTCCTTGGAAATATTTGTTTATTTTACCATGCTCTGGACTCAGTCTATCATCAAGAAATTTTAAACATTGTTTGGAAAACAGAGATTTCTGGGGTAAACAGATTTCACATAATCATAGACCAGAAAACTGTATGTATGAATATTACCATTTAGATATCCTTAAGTATAGGATACCCAAGAGGTCATTTGATTTTATAATATACCCTGGCTTGTACATGTAAGCTCAGTTGCTAAGTCACGTCTGACTCTTTATGACCCCATGGACTATAATCCGCCAAGCTCTCCTGTCCATGGGATTTCCCAGGCAAGAATACTAGAGTGGGGTGCCATTTCCTTTTTCAGGGATCCTCACGACCCAGGGACCAAACCAGAGTCTCCTGCATTAACAGGCAGACTCTTTATCACTGAGCAAACCTGGGAAGTCTCACCCTGACTTTAATTCATTTAAAAAGATGCATTGAAGGACAAAAAGTATATTCAAATGCGAGATGTCTGTATTACATACATTTATCAGACACACAAGACTGGTGTAACCAGTACTATTGCCAGTTTGTATCTGGGGAGTACTACTGTATGCATTGTGCTGTAAACATTATACAGCACAATAAATGAAGCAAAGTAGCTGGGAAAATATGTGAGAGGAAAGAGTGGAGAAAGGATTATAAAATATCTTTATGAACATTAACATAAACGATGGGTTACAATCTTCCAACTTTATTCTTCTGACAAATTGTCTACATAGTAATGTTTTCATCGTACACTATCATTTAGAAACATACTGCATGAGCCATATACCTGTAAAAGCTATAGTTTCTTTTGTCAGGTTTGTGGCTATTATTTAGGGCATGTCAAGTATGCTAGTTAGGGGGTAAATTTACAGCCTGTACAGTAACTGGATTTCCTAAACAGCTTCTGTTTGAAAAACAAAATGAAATATCATAGCAATGAGGAACACGGGAACACAAATTCTGTTATATTGAGCCGTTGAGCTTGGCTCTCCTTGTTGTCTAAAGCATCTGTCCATGGTACTAGTCCTGCCTGTTAGAATCACCCCTGTAATCACATCATTCACTTTGTGCTCATTGTGCTTGGGTTTATATGTCTCCCTCATCTATAACTTTTCTGAAAATAGAAAGTATTTTGCATCTCTGCTGTTTCTGGTGCTAATTTTTCAGAAAGTTTAGGTTTGGTCCTTTGTTCTTTATTTCTTGGTTTATTGCAGTGTTTCTATTGTTCAGTATTTTTTCTTTTATTTTTTTGCTTTCAGAATTTGCTTTTCCCTTAACGTAGGCAGACACATTTGTGTTTGTTCTCCTAACCATGCATCCAACCCCTCCCACCTTTAATTATGGGGGGGAGGGGCTATTAGCTATTGTAGATATATTTCCCTTCTAGAATCTGAACTGGCTTTTAAAACTTGTTTCCCTCCCTTAATTTATAAATGTTTTAATCAATAATGTATCTGTTATTTCCCAAGTGAGCCCTGAGAAGTGTCTTTGATGGCCTCACACCAGCCATTCCAAGAGAACTGCCTCTCAAGCAGCCAACACCAGTGAGCCTAGCTAAGTTTTTACCTCTCTCGAGTCCCTGCGTTTTCAGTTAGCCAGCAATGGCACACTCTCTCCATCACTGAACCAGTGAAATTGGTGTGTTGTGCAAGTTCCCTCACTCCCTTTTGCTGAGCTTGCATTGCTTTGCCCATTGCATATTCAGTCAGAAACTAGCCTGAAACAAAAAGTCAGCCATCAGAGAATAATACTGTCTCCCCTCAACGTTGTAATTGCACTTGATCAGCACCAGCTCTGCATCAATAATTAGACAAGGGTCCAATAATTATGTTGGCAATGAAACGACATAGTCAAAACTTCAGTTATTTTCATGAGGTGACTGTCCAAGGGCTGAAACCAATGCTGGAGACTGACACTCCCCATTTACTTATAACATCACAGATGATTGAAAACAGTGTCCTTTGTATTGTTTGCATTATTCTCTTCCGGTTGTGGCCTCACAGACTCACTAAAGAACTATACTTGCTTTCATCGATGACATACTTGCTTTTAAAAATCTAATTAAAACTTTCTTTTTGGTCCTTAGGTAGAAAGATGGCTCTGCTGAGATAAGCTCTTAATTAATGCACTGAGAGCTTACGAGTCCCACCTCTCAACAGGAATGATTGACGTCCAAGGATACATAAATTACAGTAATTGAGCCCTGCCTCTACCCAGACTTCCTACAGCCAACTCATCAGAGAAGCTAGGTGAGTAGACCAGCATAGAAAGTTATTGAATTATGTTCTTTGCTTTCCCAAAGGGTGAAAGAGACTTTCCAGACTGTTGCACATTTACTATTACAGAAGGCAGGTCTTTTCTTCCGATTTAAGATGTATGTTTTATGTTGAAGTTGTTTTCTTTTGTTTTTTTTTAATTATAAAAATTAGCATTTTAACATAGCCATTGAAACTTAAATAACCACCTTCTCTTCGCAATTTTCAAGCAGCAAAACTTGCAAGCCCATTATAGTATGCAAAAATTACTTGGCATCATTTGTTGATATTAAATTGTGTTGCATAGCAACAAACACATATGCTATGGAGGGATTGTTTGAAATCAAATCCAACTGTAGTCCTTGAGTTTGATTTTCAGAAATATGCCTAATTGTAAACACACTTAACCCCCAGCCTCACCAAAGACCCATACTGAAATATTTATTTTATGCTTATTTCATTTAGAAAGAAAGTTAGAAGTATTCTGAACCTCTAGCTTTCACAGAATCTAATAAACTATTCAGTATAATCTAAATAGTTTAGTGTTCTAAAATAGAATTCAGGGACAAGGCTATTTGCTAAAATTGAAAACCGTATTTGTACCATATTTGATGTCTTCATTTATATCAGATAGTTCTATTAACAGGTTTTTAACTGTTTTAAAAATTATGGGAAAACACACTTTCAACTATTGTCGAGGAAATATGAATAATACAGGATATTAAATTATTTACAATATATCACTAAAATATATGTTTTATTCAGATAAAATACAAGTAGGGTTTGAGTTTTACTATGTAAAATTTTACAAGGCAAAAGTAAAGGAACGAAGACCACAAAGAAAACTAGATTAAGAAATAATTAAGCTTAACAGTGTTACATCAAAATGAATAGAGGTGGAAAAGGAAATAGTGAGAGCAAAAGGAAAAAAAATACCAAACGATAAAAGCACTGCAGTTTTAGAAATAGTAAGTAACATACTGAACCCAAACATTCCAAAAACTCAGTACTGGCCAAAGTAGAGACGAAAATGATAGAAAGGAACAGGGCTGGGTTCAGTAGGATTTGGGGAACTACTCTGTCCTAGTAGCAAAAATCAAAGAGAATATTTTTAAGACTTTGGATTCCTGAAACTTTAGGTGAACATGTTGCTCCCACACTTTCTCTCTTTCCACTCCAGTGTACTTTTGCTGTGCCTACTGTTTCAAATTGTGAAAAATGTGGCACCCCACTTAAAAAGAAAATCATAAGATGGCTACATTTCTATCAAAATGGCTTTATTATTACCTGTGAGAAACCCTGAAGTGGAGAAAAATTGAGAGAGATCAGAAAATCCTGAGCTGATAATCTTGTAAAAAAATATAAAATGCTTTTAACATCAAGGCTATCACACTAGGACTGAAATGAAATAAAAATGGAACAGCTTCTTTACTTAGATCCTTTTATGATTGGGTGGCTAGCAGGACCTGAATACAGTGTATCAAGGCCATGGAAATATACAAAAGAAAGCATTTTCTATTTGACAAAAAAATTATGTAGGTGGAAGGATCAGGAAGCATGCCTTCAGATATCCTAAGTGTTTATTTTGATTTTCTGTTGCTATGTGATCAGATCACATTCTTTCATTACCTATTATGTACTGAGCAAGGTTTGGTACTTGAAGTGGCTTTGTGTGAAATTATGCATGGAATTACCTAAATCTCTTCATCTCTCTTGAGAATTTATATCTTTAATAAATATGAAAAGGCAGTATTACTATGAGCTTCATTAGTCTCATGTCTGTAGAAATATTTATTAGTAGAAAAAGTAATCAATATGCTCATCAGTTGGCAGAAAGTTCTACTCAAATTCACATACTTTTTTTAATGCAGTTAACGGACAACTGAACATCCTTTCATTGTACTACATGGACCCTACCTTTGGATTTAAGTCGTGCAGAGGTCCCTGAATTAGTATCCGCTTTTGTCTTCATCTGTGTTGGGTAATCAAAGTGCTGATGCCTGACAGAAAATCATAAGTCATTATGAGATGGAGCGCAGTCAGCATTGAGATGTCCAGGGCCACCCTGCCTGGAATGGAACCATTAATATAATAGCCTATCACTCAAGCTAATAAAATCAGCTTTTACTCTATTCTGTTTCTGAACATGGACCATCAGTTCCAAGTTTCCAATTACTACATTTCATCACAATCGTACTATTATTAGCCAATACATGAATGAGCATAGCAAAAGACATGCTGGTCATCCTCTACCATTGCAACGTACAGAGAACCTCAGAAAACTCTTCTCCAGTCTTTGAAACACACCGCTTATCATACAATTATTGCTTCAGTTACTTAATAGACTTCTTATACTATTTCTTCATTTAGAATTTATATAACTCTTTAGATGCAGGATTGTTCACTTAACTGTGTGTTTCATTATTCTCCTACTGTTTGATATCTGGGTTAACTTCTTGCTTATAACTCTAGTAACAATTTTAATGATCTTGAAGATTTGTTGATAAAATTTGTTACTTTTTTTTTTATAAAACAGGAACATATTGAAAAAAAAAACAAGAAATGCCATATAACATCCTCTAATATCCATGCTAATATAATTTTGTTATAATTCTAAATGAGAAAAACTAACAATATACATGGTTAGAAAAAAACATTCTAAAAGTACTCTCTGAAATAATTACTAGTTATAATTTTTCTTCTATAGAAATTCATATTCATTTAAATATCTACCTGTTATTTATGCAGTCACTCAAACAGTTATTCAGTGTTGCTTATATATCAAGCACTGTTTTTGGTGCTAGGGTTGTAACAGTAAGTGAAACAGATTTTTTAAAAATTCTAGCTCTCATGGGGCTTGTATTCTTGTGGGGAGAAACAGATGATACAAAACATAATAAGAGTATAAGAAGTGACTGTGTGTGAGAGAGAGAGAGAGAGGAAAGAGAAAGGGAAGTAAATACTATGAAAAAATACCAGGAAGGATTATTTGAAGGTGTTATTGACAAAGTGATATTTGAGTAAAGACTTGAAGGAGCAGAGAAGGAGCCATATGGGTAGCTTGGATAAAGCCCCAAGTAGAAAAGAATAGCACATGCAAAGGCCCTGAAAAAATATTTACCTGGTGGAGTAAAGGAGCACAAAGGAACTAAAAGAGCTGGAGTGGACAGGAGTGTGGGCCAGAGTGGAAGAGCACCAGAGAATCACGGAGCTGGAGATCACTAATAGATTTTAGCTTTTAATCCGTGTAACATGGGAAGATTTTAAGTGATTTTGTTTTTCTGGACGTGAAATATTGGATGCTTTTGAGCAGAGAGATAAGGTGATCCTGATGTATGTTTTGAAAGGATATCCCTGGTTGCGCTGTTGAAAAGACACTCAAAGAAAGGGCAGAAGCAGGGACAGTAGTTATGAAACAACTCTAGTAATCCAGATGAGAGATGATGGCAGTTTGGACCAAGGTGGTGGAGGAGGCAGTGGCAACATGTGGTTTTACATTCCAACTATATTCAGGAGGTGGCACTGACAGAATTTGCATGAGGTCTAAGATGGACTGCCAGTGAAGGAGCCACAGGTTCAGTTCCTGGGTCAGGAAGATTCCCTGGAGGAGGAAATAGCAACCCACTCTAGTATTCTTGTCTGGAGAATCTCATGGACAGAGGAGCCTGGTCAGCTATAGTCCACACAGTCGCAAAGAGTCGGACACAGCTGAGCGACTGCGCATGAATGCATTTAGTTAGAAGGAGGAAGAAAGTTTTATTTTATTTGAGATAAAAACACTAACAGTTTAAGAATGACTCAACTGATTGGGGGAAATTGATGATGCAAGGAAAATGTGCTGGAGTTCTCCATATATAGGTGAGAGAATATCAGGCTTTATGCAAATAGGGAGGGAGGAGCCAGCAGAAAGAAGGTGGCATCAACAAGTGCAAATGCAGAAAGATGGGAAGATGAGGCAAGAGCTTGTGGAAGATCTCTTCTAGCTGCTCGGCTTCATTTTAATGCTGTAGAAGCAAGGGCATCATCTGACACTAAGTATGGTCAAGATCTGAAGACATAGGAGAGTGTGTGAAATTGTGATGGACCGGAGTGTGAATGGAGTGTGAAAATAACACAAGAACCACGAAGCGTGAAGGCTGCAAAAGGAGGTTAGTGGTCAGGAATTTAGGGTAAGACCAGTGTGTAGGGTTGCATGTTTTTGTTTACTATCTTTAGTTGTACAAATACCTGTAGAGAGTAAGAAGTGTTGGTGTAACAGTGATTAGGATTTTGCCAGGGGAATATCAAGAAACTCAGGAGGGCAGATGAGTTCATGCATGTATGTTTGTTTCCAGATTTGCATTGATCTTGCTTATCATATCTTCTCTAGTACCAAGCTCTTTTAGTTATAGTAGCACTTGGGATATATATTGCAATACGATATATGATACCATCAGGTGATGTTCATTGCTCCTTCCTGAGGATTCTTCTAGCAATTTGTGAATACTTATTCATTAACCTAAAAAACTTTATTATCATTTTATCATGTAAAAAATTGCAGTTGAATTTTAAATTTTTAAGTTACTGTCAGCTTCATAGATTTCAGGAAAATTCACACCTTTATACTACTATACAATATTCTTATTCACATGCTTGCTAGGCTTTATCATTTGCTTACTCTCTTCTGAGGTCTTCAGCAGAGTGTTACAGTTTCTTATATAGGCCCTACACATTATTTCTTTTATAAGTACATGCACACATGCATCATCCCTTGTGTTTTCTTGATCAATAATAGAATAACAGGGAGTTCTCTGGCAGTCCAGTGTTTAGGGTTCCATGGTACAGGTTTGATCCCTGGTCAGAGAACTAAGATTCCTCATGCCGTGAGGGGTGGCCAAAAAGAAAAAATATATATATAACAGAGAAAAGAAACTATTAGAAGCCATCAAATTCATTCATTAATTTGCTTGATAGATATTGGACTATTTTAATATTTAAATTGCTAATTCAAAACATCTGATATTTTGCCTATGTTTTTGTGAATTGCAATTTGTTCAAGAGCCAAAAGGTAAGTAAAGAAACAGAAATTTCATATTTTCAGAGGTAGGTGTACCTAAAGTGAGCATCCTCATTTCATAAAATGAGTAAGTTGTAAAAATAAAATATGCTAGGTTGGATAATCATCTATAATGTTAACAGTCCAATTGCTTGTCATGTAGAGGAAGGCTGTGCTTTAATTAAGCAATAAGACATGACAGGATGTGAATTATGGAGTAATAATTCTTGTCTACTGTATTGTTAGACAAAAGGCCGAGGGCCAGGTGTCACTGCATACACCATGCACAAATTATTACACTGTAATTTAAACCTAGAACATTGTAGAATATATTCTAAAATATTTTTCAAATAACTTGGCAAAATGAGAAATGTAGGTTGGATATATTTCTTAAATTCTATGTTATAGGACCTCAACTACAATGCTGAAAGATCAAAAGCCTAAAGGAAAGCATTTACTTGGGGGTAAAAATATAGCAGCAGAAGACAGCAAAGTTAGCTTCATAGTTGATTACTCTCTAACCAGTATTTTTATATAGGAGATTCCTGGGAAGATGATACATTGACTTTTCTCCCTATGATTAGGGAAAAGTGGTCAGAGCTAAATTTTGAGAAATTTTAAGAGGAGTCCTTTTAGGTTTTATTTTCCTTCACAAAGCAATGCTAACTAACAAATAATTCTTAACAGAAACCCTCCAGAAAATCATGTATCTTCCTGAAAGAACTTGGCAAAGAGTGGAACAATTTTACAGAATTTTGTGTCCTTTTCAAATCAGTGGGATTTGTAATCCCAACACTTTCCCCCCATAACGTATCATTTTGAAAGTCCTCTTTTGTAAAGACATTAAAATAGATCTCTTATCACAAGAAAACACATTGTTTGAAATACTGCTTTAAAAAAAAAAAAAAGGAAAACTCATTTTTGCCCATTCAAAAGGAAAATGTTTGAGGGCAAGTATGTGATTGTAGTAAAGAGAAAGTCTACTTGCTTTTCATCTGCAGAACACTCTGACTAGCTGTGTTTCAAAAGATGATTTCTTTTTAAAGTTATTATAGTTTTGTGCTTTCATTGCCAAGATTGTATACTTTTAAGATGGTGATGTATTAACAAGTTTGACTTCTTTTGTGAATATCACAAGATAAAAGTTACAACCTTGGACCATTAATTTTGTCTCAGGGTCTCCTTCAAATTAATACATTTTTTCACCAAATTTGACCTCTTTCTGGAAGTGGGGCAACCAAAGAGAATTTAACATAACAGATTAAGTATAAAATATATTTAAAGCATCTATAGAAACACCCACCTGCCCAAAATATGTCTCAATGTCTTATGATAGGACCATTAATTATTTACAATTCTGGATTAGTGTTTTGGTGTTGAATATTCCCTTATTAAAATTAAACCTCTTCCAAGTCAGTGGCACAGAATCCAGTTATCAGTTATTAATACATCAGTTGGTCTCTTTGCTGAAGTGATAGATTTAGGCTATAGATTTGCTCTCATTCATAACAGAAAACAGGGATGAAATGAGACCAAAAAAAATGAAATTGTTTTATGCATATGAGAAAGTTTCCAGCCCTGAAACTTGAGCTAGATGTTATTATGACAGTCCTTAGCTACTGAAAGGTCATTTGGAAACATACAAGTTTCAGGGGCAGACGTTAGAAGAACTCAGAGAAAAGGGAGAATGATGAGTCCTTTATGCAAGAATGAATCATGTCTTATTTGGTGACTAATATGTGTCTTAAATGATGAAAAAGGTAGGGAAAACCAAAGAAAATTTATTTTTTAATACTTAATGGATTTACCAGTTCTATAACTTGTATTAGATCCATGGGTCTACCACAACAACTAAAGAAAACCATTTTTTAGCACTTTTTACTTGTTTCTGTTTCACCGAATTAGGCATGGTTGACTTTTCTACTCAGTGGCTCCCAACACATCGTTTTCTGGACTTAAAGTGCAGTAGGATTTTACTCCAATATTCTTAGGGAGTGGGAAACTATGACTCTCTTTGACTTATTCTCCAAGATTTATTGTGTCAGTTTTGGACAACCCACATGATGGGTAATTTTTAGAAAGTTTAACAAAAACTTATAGAATTATCCTTAGAAAACCATGATATAAATGTATGCTGTTAGCTTGGAACAAGGTTAATATGTAACAAGGCTAAATTAAAAGCATCCATGCATGTTTAGAAAAGGATTATCAGTTACTTTATTTTAATTTTTATACTAGTGTGTCCTTGATTTAGGTCCTATTAATTTCTACAGAGACATAATTACTTTAAGATATTTTAGAATGCAATAAGTTGTAAAATAAATCATTTCACAGGTTAGTTGTTGGTTGGGTCTATGTGCACATGTGCTAAGTCACTTCAGTCGTGTCTGACTCTTTGCAACCCTATGGACTATATCCAGCAGGCTCCTCTGTCTCTGGGACTCTCCAGGCAAGAGTACTGGAGTGGCTTGCCATTTCCTCTTTCAAGGGGTCTTCCTGACCCAGGGATTGAATCAGCAGGCAGGTTCCTTACCACTAGTGTTCCCTGGGAAGCCCAACCATGCCTAAGTGTTAACTGGTCATTTTACTCAATAGATTAAAACAGCTTTTTATAGGCTTATGTTTGTTAGGATAAATTATTAGCATGAATTTTGTGGAAAGATTGATTCTGAGTATTCAACATAATTCTATCAATATTAATAATAACTCTACAGGGTTGGTGCTAATTTCTGGTTTAAGAAGTACAGGTTTATAGAGATCCTCAGTAAGTAAGAGGCAGGTCCAATCTTCTAACACAAGACCATGATTTGAAAAAATATTATTTTCAGTGAATCAGAGTGTCTTCTTCTGCAGAACTTGAGAGTCAGAATAATTTTTAAAATATGGAATTAAGTCATCACAAAGCTCTTCTTAAAAAATCTGACATTTTCCCAGTCTGTGATCCAGGACTATTAAGTTTCTTCCATTTTCCATTCTTAGAACTCTCTCCTTATATATTGTTATGAACTTTCATTCTACTCCAGAATCCATTACACATGTTCAGAAGCATAACAGCGGAAATAAGCTCTGGATAAGTAACAACCATGAGCACCAGCCTTGTCACACCAAAGACTGACAGCCAGTTCTACAGGAAGGACCCCATGATCATAGCCATGAAGCAAGATCCTACTTTTTCCTTCACCCAAGTTTGGTTTCCTTCCATTAGATTAACTAGTGTCACACACTGTGTGCTGAAATGGGGGTGAGAGTTTTGATTCAGTACTACTGTCATGATCATTTGGGATAAAAAATACAAAAACACTGACCTGTAAATAAAGGTCAGATAGAAAAGAAGACCCAAAGTTAGCACCATCACATTCATGTTCAAGTCTTAGTGTAACTGTTTACGTGTGTCTATATGTTTTTTGTAATCCATCAACTTGACTCCTGTATCATTCCAAACATGATTTTCCTACTTTTTGTTTCAACGTGTTTCACCAAAGATGCTGTTTTTTAAGTCTTTGGCTTAAAAGCAGCAGCCTGGACTCATATTCCTAATTCCTTTTCTATTTAGGCAGTTGGTTTTGATATTCCCAATCTCAGGCTGTACCCAACTATAATTCACTCCATTGTAGCAGCTCAGCAGACACAAGTCCTCATTTCTGACAAGGTCATTCATCATGCAAGTTGTTGAATTCCTTGTTACTACATTTGGATTTAAAGTGGAATGTAGGTACCAATCAAGACCAAAGTACAGAAAATAATACTTATTATCTCATACTACAATAACACCGTTTTATTTTTTTGGAGCAAGAATTATGAGCAACACACCCCAGTTTTATTTTCTCAAACCCCTGCTGTATAGACAGCCTAGAACAGAGAGTAAAATTATGAAAAAATAAAGTCAACAGTTGCTAGAAATTTGTTTTTGCTTCCAAAATAGAAGAAAAAAAAACATATCTTTTAAACATCATCAGATGCAATATATAACCCAGTTTAAAAAAAAAAGAGTACTAAAAAATAAGAAACTAAAAACAGCTCAGTGGTAATTTAATAACTGTCATGACTCATTCCATCTGCTGGAAAGAGTTTAAAACCTTTACCTGCTGCCACTCACATGATCGAGATTGAGAGTTCAGAGCCGAAAGCTAACATCTGATGCAGAAGTATGTGATCCAATTCATCTATAAGTTCATTTTTCTGCTTAATAATGTTACACTATCTGTTGAAAGGAAATAAGAATCCCCAAGTTTTGAAGTGTAAGAAAATAAAACACAAAGGACAGAAAAGAACTAAAATATATCTGTGTACAACTAGCATTGGGACACCTGAAGGTAAGCATGTGCACCTGGCCCTCTGCAAACTCTAGGCTGGGTGTGCTTCACACAGGGATCCTTTGAAAGTGAGGAGTGATTGGAATCCTATATAAGAGGCCACTGTCAAAGCATAAAAGAGAATAATATCTCCCCCATGAAAGTGAGAGCAGAGGCAACCTCTGCCACTGACTCCTTCTCTCTTGGATTCCCCTCCCAACTCTCCATAATTCAAAACAGGCAGGCAGCAGGCTGCACAGATGGAGAGGCAACAGCCAGAGTCCACATGGAGCGTTATAGAGCTGGCTAGTTGTCTAGTTAACAGTCAGCTATTTTTGGATAATACCCACAGTTGTTTTACAAAACTGAGAAAAAAGATGGATTTATCCTGAGTTCATATATAAAAATAATTGTACACGTTGGGACTTGGGTGGAAGCCATTTTTTTTACCTACAAACAGCTTGTGGATGACTCAGGCTGACTTCCTTTGCAAGGCAGCAAACAGACTCTGTTGAAATGATACTGTGGGTCATACTATAAGCGGCATATTCCACAATCGTATATCCCAGAAAGAAACGTTTTAGGCACTAGTTATTATTTTCATGGAGTTTTGTTTTTGACCTTGAACAGGCAGAGAGATTTAGGAATACCCTTGCCTGTCATACAATTGCGAGGTACCAAGGGGGCACTGTGTTACTTATCAATCAGTTCAGTTCACATCAGTTGCTCAATCCTGTCAGACTCTGTGACCCCAAGGGCTGAAGCACACCAAGCCTCCCTGTCCACCACCAACTTCCAGAGTTTACTCAAATTCATGTCCATTGAATCATGATGCCATCCAACCATCTTATCCTCTGTCGTCCCCTTCCACCCCTCCCCCCCAAATCTTTCCCACCATCAGGATCTTTTCCACTGAGTCAGTTATTCCCATCAGGTGGCCAAAGTATTGGAGTTTCAGCTTCAGCATCAGCCCTTCCAATGAATATTCAGGACTGATTTCCTTTAGGATGGACTGGTTGGATTCCCTTGCAGTCCAAAGGACTCTGAAGAGTCTATTCCAACACCACAATTCAAAAACATCAATTCTTTGGCACTCAGCTTTCTTTACAGTCTAATTCTCACATCCATACATGACTACTGGAAAAACCATAGCTTTGACTAGATAGGCCTTTGTAGGCAAAGTAATGTCTCTGCTTTTTAATATGCTGTCTAGGTTGGTCATAACTTTTCTTCCAAGGAGCAATTGTCTTTTAATTTCATGGCTGCAGTAACAATTTGCAGTGATTTTGGAGCCCCCCAAAATAAAGTCTGTCACTGTTTCCACTGCTTCCTCATTGATTTGCCATGAAGTGATGAGACCAGATGCCATGATCTTAGTTTCCTGAATGTTGAGTTTTAAGCCACCTTTTTTACTCTCCTCTTTCACTTTCATCAAGAGGCTTTTTAGTTCTTCTTCACTTTCTGACATAATGGGGGTGTTATCTGCATATCTGAGGTTGTTGATATTTCTCCCAGCAATCTTGATTCCAGCTTGTGCTTCATCCAGTCCAGCATTTCTCATGATGTACTCTGCATATAAGTTAAATAAGCACAGTGACAGTATATAGCCTTGATGTACTCCTTTCCCATTTTGGAACCAGTCTGTTGTTCCATATCCAATTCTAATTGATTCTTCCTGACCTGCATACCAATTTCTCAGGAGGCATGTCAGGTGGTCTGGTATTCCCATCTCTTTCAGAACTTTCCACAGTTTATTGTGATCCACACAGTCAAAGGCTTTGGCATAGTTAATAAAGAAGAAATAGATGTTTTTCTGGAACTCTCTTGCTTTTTTGATGATCCAGCAGATGTTGGCAATTTGATCTCTGGTTCCCCTGCCTTTTCTAAATCCAGCTTGAACATCTGGAAGTTCATGGTTTGTGCTGAAGCCTTGCTTGGAGAATTTTGAGCATTATTTTGTTAGCATGTGAAATTAGTGCAATTGTGCGGTAGTTTGAGCATTCTTTGGCATTGCCTTTCTTTGGGATCGGATTGAAAACTGACCTTTTCCAATCCTGTGGCTGCTGCTGAGTTTTCCAGATTTGCTGGCATATTGAGTGCAGCACTTTCACAGCATCATCTTTCAGGATTTGAATTAGCTCAACCAGAATTCCATCACCTCCACTAGCTTTGATCCTAGTGATGCTTCCTAAGGCCCACTTGACTTCGCATTCTAGGATGTCTGGCTCTAGGTGAGTGATCACACCATTGTGATTATCTGGATCCTGAAGATATTTTTTGTATAGTTCTTCTGTGTATTCTTGCCACCTCTTCTTAATATCTCCAGCTTCTGTTAGGTCGATACCATTTCTGTCCTTTATTATGCCCATCTTTGCATGAAATGTTCCCTTGGTATCTCTAATTTTCTTGAGGAGATCTCTAGTCTTTCCCATTCTACTGTATTCCTCTATTTCTTTGCATTGATCACTGGTGGAAGCTTTCTTATCTCTCCTTGCTATTCTTTGGACCTCTGCATTCAGTTGGAACTCTGCATTCAAATGGGTATATCTTTCCTTTTCTCCTTTGTCTTTTGCTTCTCTTCTTTTCATAACTATTTGTAAGGCCTCATCAGACAACCATTTTGCCTTTTTGCATTGCCTTTTCTTGGGGATAGTCTTGACCACTGCCTCCTGTACAATATCACAAACCTCCATCCATAGTTCTTCAGGCTGTCTATCAGATCTAGTCCCTTGAATCTATTTCTCACTTCCACTGTATAATCATAAGGGACTTGATTTAGCTCATACCTGAATAGTCTAGTGGTTTTCCCTACTTTGTTCAATTTAAGTCTGTATTTGGCATTAAGGAGTTCACGATCTAAGCCACAGTCAGCTCCCAGTCTTGTTTTTGCTGACTGTATAGAGTTTCTCTATCTTTGGCTGCAAAGAATATAATCAATCTGATTTCAGTATTGACCTTCTGGTGATGTCCATGTGTAGAGTCTTCTCTTGTGTTGTTGGAAGAGAGTGTTTGCTATGACCAGTGTGTTCTCTTGGCCAAACTCTATTAGCCTTTGCCCTGCTTCATTCTGTACTTCAAGGCCAAATTTGCCTATTACTCCAGGTATTTCTTTACTTCCTACTTTTGCATCCCTATAATGAAAAGGACATCTGTTTTGGGTGTAGCAGTCACCATCTAGTGTCTTGCTGGGGCTTGTGTTACGTATATGTCCATCAAAATAATGGCCCAGGGCTCCTTGGCCAGCAGACGACACCCAGGAATGCTCTTCAGCTAATGGAACTTGGGGGTTTAATGAGGCTTGATTCATTTATGTAGTGAAACGATGTGAGAAAAGGAAGCAGCCATATAAAACTGACAAGCATATTCCTTGTAAAACACTTTTTATAGATGTAGTAATGGTGGCAGATGTTGAAGCTATCATTAAAGCTATAAATCAGTTTACAGATAACAAATCTTCAATCCAATGACCAACAATCACAATAGTATATTTGACAAGAGCAAACTTGAAGTTATTTGTGCTAACTTTAACAAAATACAAGGGATAGCGTTTTATTATTTATTGAACACCTACCATTTGCAAGTAGGGTGTTCTGTAGATTCAGTAATTTGCATATATGTGTATTGAGATAAGCAGGCACACATATGTAAAAACCGTAGTCTTGCTCTCAATTTGCTTATAATACAATAGAGAGAAGATTTATGCAAAGTAAGCCAATTTTTTAAGAAAAGTACAAATAACAAGCTTTAGAAAGTTCAGTAAAGAGAGAACGTATTTGGGTAGAGAAAGGAAAAACATTTCATGCATAAGAAAGATTGTGAAATCTACCATCAAAAGATGATGAATAACATTTCTAGTAGTAAAGAAGGGAAGGACATTCCAAAAGGAAGTGGTTAACAAAGGAATCACCATGGGAATTTATCAAATGAGTTTAATAATTACTAAGCCAGTCTCTAATCTGGGTAGAACATGAGGTTTGTGATTGAGAGATGGTTAAAGTAAAGTAAAAGATGGAAAGGTAAGCAAGACCAGATTGTGCAGGACCATGGATGGCAGGCAAACATGATTACAGTCAAGATTTTATTTCATAATTGGATAATTGTAAAGAATTTCTACTTGTCCCATAGCAATCCATGGCTGACACGTTTCTCCCATTATTAGCTAAGACTTTTCATTAATCTTACTTGTAATCCCAGAAAACTGACATGCTAATATATATGGCCCAAAGGATTACCCTACTCTTGATGTTTGTTACTTTTCCAAAGGGACTGTCAAGGTTGTATATTTTATTAGATTTTAGAAAGTCCAATCTCAGGTGCAATCTTGAGGTTCCTCTGGGTGCCAGTGTATGCTTCCTGGTTTCTCCTGCCTCAGATTTCAGGTGTAGCTCACTGACAGTTGTTTGGAAAATTCTATTGTTCAGGTGCCAGTAAATTAGGGTGACGATGTCCTTGGCATTTCCCCACATCCCAGACATCAGGTTATGGTCTTTGCTTTTTATTCTGATGCTAATTAAAAGGGATAAAAAAACAGTTCATCCTAATTTTATGCCTAGTTCTTACAGTTATTTGCATTCAGCTCATTAGTTTGTTTTATTGTGACCTTTCTTAACGTTTTTGAAAATATTAGTTTCATGAAGATTCTTTCCTTTTTATCATTTTCTGTAGAAAAGTCAATAAAATATAAATGAAGAAGTGATTTTCCCAGTATAACATGATTCTAGGAAAGGAACTCAGATTGTTCTGGTCATCAATCATGTTGTTGAATAGTAAGAAGTTTGAGTCAGCCAATTAAAAAAAACATATTGAGAACATAGACAATGCCAGATGGCTTGAATCTAAACATAAAAAGTTGAAGTGGCCATTCAGAAATCAGACCAAATATTTACAATCATTATCAGTATATGTGGCCAAAATCCAACAACTTTTAACCCAAACATGTATTCCAAAAGAGATACTCCAGCATCTGTGGTCCAGTGACATCAGCACCCAAAACTGTCACCCTAGCCTTTGTGAGGTTCTCCCCTGCCTCACTGGTCCCCTGAGGACTGTTATGAGGATAGACTACAGAATCTGAAAGCACGTGGTCAATCCAGGTCTGATGGATGACTCTTATGCTAATAGTGTTGGCAAGACTGCCTGGATTCCTCTCCTCTGTGGTGGAGAAATACTGTACAAACTCTTACTTGACTGAGTGGAAAGCAGACCAGTTGTCATCTCTGGTGTTTATCAGCCCATCAGCTGCAGTTGAGACCTTTCTTGGGAAATACATGATGACACACCAAATATCTAGCTACTCCTCAGCGAGTGATTCTGTGCCATAGGAGTTGGCCCCCAATCAAGGCAAGGAGCTTAGATCAGGAAAAGACAGCCAATGGCTGTAAGGGTCTCCCAAACAAAGGGGAGTTGGGGAAGGAGTAACTAATAGCTTTCCCCATATGCTTTCTCTAGTCAAGAGTGAAATAAGTCAGAAAGAGGAAAACAGGGATCATATATGAATTCATATATATGGAATGTAGAAAAATGGTACAGATGAACCTATCTGCAAAGCAGAAATAGAGACAGATGTAAGAGAAGAAACGTATGGACACCAAAGGGAGGACGGAAAGGTGGGCTGAATTGGGAAATGGGGATTGAAATATATACTCTATTATGTGTATAAAACAGATAACTAATGAGAACCTACTGTAAAGCACGGGGAACTCTGCTCAATGCTCTGTAGTGACTTAAATGAGAAGGAAATCCAAAAAAAGGAGGGATGTATGTAAATATACAGCTGATTCATTTTGCTTATGCTGTAGCAGAGACTAACACAATACTGTGAAGCAACTATACAACAATAACATTTTGTTAAAAAAAGAAATAACCAGTTTTATTCTGCCCAGTTCTCCTGGTGAAACAAAAGACATCCTCCCTGTCTTCTTTCCAGTGGCATAAATAAGGAGGAAAGCAGCTACAGTTTGAAGAGGGAAAGGGAAAGACAGTTTCATTTGGATTTGGTTCCTAAATGATATATTTCAGGATTACTTCTTTAGCAAATAGATAAAATTCTCTAATTTTATTTAAAAAAAAGAATATACATATATAGTTCATCACTCTCTTAAAAAAGAAAAAAGAAAAAACAATGGAAGCCTAAGAAGCAAGTGCTGTAGAAAGGGTAAAATTGCCTGCTGTGTGTTTCAAGGTGGCCTGTGGAGGCAACAGGAGTAATAGGAATGATTAAACCCTGTCGGATGGGGTTAGGTCTGGAGCTTTCTTGCCTCATGACAGGCGGTGACAGTCAAGTGGCGCTGAAGCAGAACAAACGATGGTGGCAGTTTGCTGTGAGCAGTGCAACTGTCAAAACTGCTGTCCAGAAGCAAATGTTGGGGATAACAACCAGCGAAGTTTGCAACCTGACGACTCAAATGCTGATGGCCACGTTGTCTTCACAGTAAACTCCAGGTTATAGTTCCCGCCTGGGGCTTTCCACTCTCATGCTCAGGACTGCCAACTTTTCCTGTGCTCCTATGCTCTGGGTATGGTCAATTTCCATGTTATAACAAAGCCTACCTTCCTTGGGAAAGCACTCACTCATCCTTGCATGACCCACATGGAAATGCTCATACTCATAGACTAGCACGTAAGCCACACATATGGAGTTTATCATGTTTCATGTTTGGCGCGGTCGTCTGCCATCCAAAAAGAAAAAGGCCCGTCCATGTGTGAAATCTAGTTCCAATTACGTAGCTGGGAGAATAGGTTACAGCACAGATGTAAACCCGCCATCACAAATAGGGTGAAATACTTCACACCCGAAGCAGAAACAGTGAGCTTAGCATTGTCACCAGTTTCTTGAAAAGCTGAAAAAAAAAATTACTTTACACCCATGTGGCTTCACAGGTTTTTATTAGAAGCCACAGTAGACACTTTGCACCAGCAGTAAATGAGAAACCTTTCCACATTGTAATAACATGAGGAGAGATTCTCAGCCTCTATCATCCTCTGGGAATTCTCCCATTGAGTTTCCATAGGTTGGAGGGCTGAGAAGGTGGCCCACAGGGTCTCTAACACACAAGCTCAATTTTAACATTGCATCCTGTCATATTTCTCATGTTTGGGGGAGTCCAATAGAAAAGGTGTCATCTGAGTCTGCAATTTGCAAGGTGCTGGGCATCTTACCTCTGCTGAGATCAGATGGTCCAGGTGTGATATAAACCAGGAATTTTTAGTTCCTAACATCAATTATCCTCTCTGAGAAACCTCAATAGACTCCATGTGTGCTTTACAAGCTGGTGATCTCAGAATAAGAAGGCTTAGAGTTAAGCAAAAGGCTTACCTCTTATATCCAGTTAGTAAAAGTTATGATATGAATTTTAAATTACTTTTTATGGGAATCTAGTTGATTTACAATGCCATGTTCATTTCAGATGAGTAGCAAAGTGAATCAGTTATACACAATATATATCCACTGTTTTTTAGATTCTTTACCCATTGGGCTTCCCTGGTAGCTCAGATGATAAAGAATCCGCCTGCAATGCAAGAGACTGGGGTTCAATCCCTGGGTTGGGAAGATCCCCTGGAGAACGGAATGGCTACCCACTCCAGTATTCTTGCCTGGAGAATTCCATGGACAGACCATGGGGTAGTGAAGAGTCGGACATGACTGAGCAGCTAGCGCTTCACTCCCAGGTCATTACAGAATATTGAATAGAGTTCTCTGTGCTATACAGTAGCTATACAGTTATCTCTTTTATGTGTAGTAGTGTGTATATGTCAGTCCCAATCTCCCAGTTTATCCCTCCTTTCCTCCTTGGTGTAAAATATGTACCTCTTGAAGGAAAAAAAATCACCACATACTTATATACCTAAATTAACTCATAAGATCTATGATTTAGACGTTTCATCTTCCTTAACCTGAAGCAGCAAACAAAATCACTCCACTTTTACTGTGAGGAAGGAGAAACTGTTTTTTAAAAGAGTAGTAAATTAGCTGGTGCTGGAAGCATCTATTTTCTTGCCTTCATCACTGCCAACTCCCTCTATTTGCTTTGATCTATGATTTGCAAGCTACTATTATTATTTATGTGTTCTACAATTACGACCAGTGACACCTCCCCTTTGCCAGCCCATAGCTACAAATAGGAAAGGAATAAATGCTGTTTATTATGACAGTCTGCCTTTTCTTGGTGAAACAATGACAAACTATGCCACTGACAGCTCTCTACTGTTTTCGCTGCTGCTCCGCAGCTCACTTCTTGAGTGTTCTTCAGCACTGACAGTAGATGGACTTTAATAAAAACGCCTAGTGAGAATCTGTTGCATTCATTTACCTCCCAATGAGCTCCTTGGTGGCATTATATTGGATTAAAAAACAAAAGACCCAGAAATGTGAGGACACTTTAAGGATTTTTGTATCTCTTTTGGGCAGGGACAGGAGCCTTCCTAGCTTAACAAGGATCTCTATCCACTAAAGTGCTTAACTTCTTAAGTGTATCTGGGCTTCCCTGGTGGCTCAGCTGGTAAAGAATCCGCCTGCAGTGCAGACCTGGGTTCAATCATAGTGTTAGGAAGATCCCCTGGAGAAGGGAATGGCTCCCCACTCCAATATTCTGGCCTGGAGAATTCCATGGACCAGTCCACAGGGTCACACAGTCCACAGATAAAGTGAAGAGAAAATGCAAATCAGAGCCATTTGTGAATTTTTTGAAAGATTTCCAATTCCTCAGCCTGGAAACTTTTAGTAGAGCAGCAACCTCCTAGAATCACTGGAAGGACCAAACTCTGTGAGTTTTTCCAAAGGGCCTATACTAATTAGCTTCTTAAGCTCTGTTAAGATGGTGTGTTTACTGGATAATTGCACCTAACGGAACAGAATAGATGAATAAATAAAAGAGTCACTATAAGTTTTGTATGCCCAACTTTGAGCTAAGTGCAGCCTTGTAAATATATGACAGCCAGCCTGCCTCATGTGATGTCATTAGTCAGAAAAGTTACTTAAAGCCAGTACCTAGCTCTGGTCTCAGCAAGATTGCATTTAGGGATGTAAAGTTCTTTCTTCCTGTTAGTGTTTTGTGAAAAAATGCCCCTCTCTGGGATTTCACTCTTAAAGAAGTAAATTTAAACAGTGACAACAGCAACAAATACTTGTTTTGTGTACGTGTGCTCAGTCGCTATGGTCTTCCCTGGTAGCTCAGCTGGTAAAGAATCTGCCTGCAATGCATGAGACCCATGTTCTATTCCTGGGTCAGGAAGATCCCCTGGGGAAGGAAATGGCTACCCACTCCTGTATTCTTGCCTGGAGAATCCCAATGGACAGAGGAGCCTGGCAGGCTAGAGTCCATGGGGTCGCCAAGAGTTGGACACAGCTGAGCTTGACTAATCACAGCACAGCACAGCTCAGTTCCTAGGTTGTGTCCAACTCTTTGCAAGTAGCCCTCCAGGCTCCTCTCCATGAAATGCTCCAGGCAAGAATACTGGAGTGAGTTGCCAATTCCTACCCCAGGGTATCTTCCCTGGGTCTCCTGCATTGGCACATCTCCTGTGTCTCCTGAATCAGCAGGCAGATTCTTTATCAATTCAAAGACTCTTACTCCTTGGAAGGAAAGTTATGACCAACCTAGACAGCATATTAAAAAGTAGAGACATTACTTTGCTAGCAAAGGTCCATCTAGTCAAGGCTATGGTTTTTCCAGTAGTCATGTATGGCTGTGAGAGTTGGACTATAAAGAAAGCTGAGCACCAAAGAATTGATGCTTTTGAACTGTGGTGTTGGAGAATACACTTGAGAGTCCCTTGTACTGCAAGGAGATCCAACCAGTTCATCCTAAAGGAGATCAATCCTGGGTGTTCATTGAAAGGACTGATGTTGAAGCTGAAACTCCAATACTTTGGCCACCTGATGCAAAGAACTGACTCATTAAAAAACATCCTGATCCTGGAAAAGATTGAAGGTGGGAAGAGAAGGGGATGGCAAAGGATGAGATTGTTGGATAGCATCACTGACTCAATGGACATGAGTTTGGGTGAACTCGGAGTTGATGATGGACAGGGAGGCCTGGCGTGCTACAGTCCACGGGGTTGCAAAGAGTCAGACATAGCTGAGCCACCTCTTGAAGAAGAAGAAGAAAAAAACAAAAAAAATGTTTTCTACCAATTATCTATTTTAGGAAACACTTTAAAGAAAAGAAAAAGCTCAAAACTTGTAACAATTGTTTAAATTTCATTCTTTGATATAAAATACTCTATCAGCAACTTTTAAATATTCACAGTACAGTTTAACTGTTTAGAGTCCACTGCATATTAAGGTGCTTTGTAGAATTTTCATTTCTTGGGGGTAGGCAGGTACAGAATACAAAATGAATTAAAAAAGAGTTGATGAACCTGGAAAAATAAAGAATGAAGCAAATGAGAAAACCAAGTAATGTATAATATTACTTGATAGTTGACTCAAGAAAGGAATGGGATCAAATTAGTCATGTGATAATAAAGGGTAGTGTTAATGTTCCAACGGAGAGCCAGAGACTTCTGGGTCGGAATGAAAGACGAAGTCCAACTGCTTGTAAAGAGCACATCTAAAATAATTTTGTAATGTTTGAAAATATTATCATAAGATGAGCCTAGTAAATGTAAAACAAAGAGAAAGTGGGAGTGCTTTATCAATATCGTCTAAAGTGAAATTCAGTGTTATAATCATTAAACAGAACAAACGGAGTATTATGGAAGTAGAAAACTTTCTATTCACAAGAAGGTGAAGAATTGTAAACATGTTTGTACCAAGCAACATAGCTGTGGCATGCATAATGCAAACTGTCCCAGAAGTACAGTTGGACAAAACCAAATGATAATGGCGACTTGATGTGTAAAATTCTGAGTGCTGCCATTAAGTTGAGTGCAGTAAAGCAAGGATTTGTATAATATAATACAGTATAGTAAGCAGATTTGTGTGTGTATAGATAGTAGATGGGCAAAATTATAGATATTCAATAAACTGTCATATCATGTTTCCTATATGCTAGGCATTATTCCAGAATTTGACATATTAATTCACACAGTCCTCATAATAATCTTCTAACAATGAAGAAACTGAGGCACTGATTGGACAGGTAGCTTGTTCAGGGCTACCTAACAGAGACTAATAGAACCAGACCTAACCCAGCTGGTCTGGCTCTAGGGTCTGTGGTCTTAAAACTCTTAGATATCATTGTGCCTACAGAGAATATGTTTTTTTTCTTATTCCATGAAAAAAATATCAAACTACTCATGAACTAATCAAGACAAACAAATTCCAAAACATAGAGACCTATAATCAATATTTCTGAGCATAATTCAATAATAATGCTGAAAAGCCAAAAGCCACCAACAAAAGATCTCCCTTTCCTCCCCTCAAAAATCTCTACCTGTACACTCAGAAACCTATTATAATTACTTACTGGATGGAAACAAAAGGATCCCCAAACTAAGATTAAAAATAATTTAGCAATTCAATATGCCATAATTATTCATCTTAATACATGACACTTTTCATTCACCATGTTATTGTTTTTAAATTGCTAATAAAATTTCTAAATATTCTCCCTAATTCCCTTTATTTCTATTAATCTAGTCACTTAGGTATATCTATGTTGAATTTAATAGACCGCAACTGGATAATTTTCCACTGTTAACAGAAAATTAATTTTATACTTTGGAAGTATATATTATTTGTAGTTCAATTTCTCGTAAGTTGGATCCATTATGGTTATGATAGTAGGATGTGCGCCCTAAAATTTTTAAACAGTTCAATTTCAGAAGTCATTTTATAGCTTCAAGGAAGGAAGTGAAGCTTCCTAGTCACTACCAAGAAGTTTGATGATAAGCAGGATATGGCAAATTTGACCAATGAGCTGTTATTTCTTATGATTCACCAGTGTGTAATGATCCACCATGTGGTTGATGAGATGATTATCTTGTCTGACATTTTACTACCTTTTTTACCAGAAGTTTTGACCCACGTAGATTATTATACATTCTTTGATTTTTTCTTCCATTATATTTCTATATGTAAATATATATGTGTGTATATATACCTATAGATAGATATGTATTTATGTATAAATATATACACACACTGAATAACCATTTAGGTATTAATAATTCTTCTCTGTATCATTCATAATTAATTTAGTTGTCCCTAATTTAACCAAGTCACTCTAAACATTTCTATATTATCAGTTGCTCAGTCAAGGCAAGAGTTCACAGTTTTATTGATCTTTACATTTTTACTCTCAATTATACTAAGCTAGTTGGAAGCAAACCTCATCTTTATTGGTCTCACAGTATATTATCATTGTCATGGTTATTGATGGTTAAAATAAAAAATGTGTTCATGCAGGGAGATGAATCATCTCTCCTGACTGCCATGTAAAGGAAAAGGCAGGCTGGAGTCATGACATTTAGGAATGAGGTCCAACACAAACAAATGTGCAGCCACGCGTGGGTGCTTAGGTCACTGGTTTCCTGCATGATGGGGTAAGCACTGGTCATTTGCATGCCACAATTCACTGTGGAAACAAAACAGAGAAATTCATTTTATCTATCATTAATAATGGATTACCAGAAAAAAATGATCATTTGGAAGCCTGATTTTAAAGTTGTCTTCTTCCACTAATATGTCTCCATATTCCACTAACTTTATATATCTGAAAATATATACATAGTTCTAAGATAACATCTAAAAAACTGTTTTTAATACCCAAACCATATTATGGCAATTTTACGACACCCTTCACTCCCAATTATACTTGAGAAAATCCTCACAGTCTATAAATGATTTCTCAAAATATTTTCAATTGCATGCTGCCTCCTGTCAAGTATTCCTAAGCATTTGGTATATATGCTGTGTTTCTAGGTTTGGCGGGATGGTTGGAGATTGTCTATTTTAAAATGCATAATATGTTCTCTCGAGTGTAAGGTTTATGTTTAAAACCTGAGTCTAACTGTCCAATATATTGGTGACATTTAGAATATGTCATCCATCACCTTAAATATCAATTCAAGAAATACTTCTAGGGTATTATGATTCTTCCTAATAATAACATAATTTCATTGTTAACAGATAAGTTCTAGTGGCCACTTTGTCAGTGACCTTGGGATCCCAAGTGATCTACTTGGGATCATTGGATAATCTTGAATTCTCATAAGAAATTATTGTTTCCCAGCACACATGAGACATACAGGCCCTGCCAGTTAATATCAGAGGTCACTGTGAGGTTTTTTTCTTCATCCTGTGAGAGCACACAGTTTGAAAATTCCTCCAGGTCATTCTGAAGTGATGTGAGAGTGAAATATCTTCTGGTCTAATGGGTGGTTAGTAGCAGAATTAGACTCTGTGATCCTAAACACTCTCTCCTCCACTACCAAGCATATTACAGCACAGGATGAGTGTTTGAATGTATTATGAGTGATTCAAAGTGTCTTGAGTATGCATGTATTCATTTCAACATCACCTGGATTTCCTTCGCTCCTTCTCTCCACTCTCCAGGTTGTTTCTTGGGGCATTGATGTTTAATGCATCATTCTCTCCATTAGGAAGGGTCAGCTTGAGTCAAATCTGCCATGGTTTACAGACTCCATCCTAGTGGCAGTTGATTTGGGAGGACTGTTTTGCCTTAGGCAAGCAGGTCAGCTTTACTTTAGGTCCAGCTAATGACAGAGCTGAGAGTTTAACTTGAGCTGAAATCCAGCTTCCTTAATTCTGAAGTGAGAAGCAAGGGGGAAACAAAGACCCTTGTGTCTTTTTCCACAGCATCAAAACTCATCAGGTTACTATTGCAAAATTATCTGCATTTTCACCCCATCATTAAAACTTTTTTCTTTACTAGTGGGTTTTGCAAATTGAATCAGTTACTGAAAAAGGACAGAAGCTGGAGGACAGACATCTCTGGAAATGGTGCCAAATTCTTGGGTAGCTTTTAATTCTCCCTTGGTGTTTGAATCAAAGTAGAGATGGACAAGAGGAGAAGGGGGCAACAGAGGATGAGGCGGCTAGATGGCATCACTGGCTCAATGGATATGAATTTGGGCAAGCCCTGGATGAGAGTGAAGGTCATGGAAGCCTGGCATGCTTCAGTTTATGGGGTTGCAAAGAGTCAGACACGACTTAGCAACTGAATAACAACAACAGGGAAGATATTGTTACTTGTAGGAATTTAAGGCATAATCACAGATAGCTGTGATTATCGCAATATATAGAGGGCTTCCCAGGTGGTTCAGGGGTAAAGAATCCGCCTGCCGATGTAGGAGACCCAGGACACACGGGTTTGTTCCTTGGGTTGGGAAGATCCTCTGGAGGAGGAAATTACCATGCATTCCAACATTCTTGCCTGGAAAATCCCATGGACAGAGGAGCTTAGCTGGCTATCTATGGTCCATAAGTTTGCAGAGTCAGACACAATGAACAACTGAGCACGACAACATATATATTAGAAACAATGGCAGCTTAGAAAATGTAATTAATTATATTTATTAGCAATTCGTATTCAGCTTTCAGTGGAAAAGAGTTCACTGAATAGAAAAAATATGATTGAAAACTTGTGGAACAAATATGATATATAAAATCTCTTGGCAAGTGGATAGAAGATGATGGTGAGTGATGGTGATTGTTTCTATTTAATACAAAAATAGTAATGTCCTCTTTTATCTAAGGAAAAGGTGGAGTTCTATGGAGAATTAAAGTACCATAACAATAACAAAAAAAAAAAGTCAGGAAATTCTAGCATGAAGTCAAGTAATTTGAACTTGGTATGGTAAATTATAAAAGCATTGGATTGATTCTAATGTTCTCTCCAGTTACTTTCTCAGTCATTATCATAATCATCATTTTAATCCTGTTTCTCTGCATCACCGTAATAAACATACTATTTATCAAATCCTCATAAAATAATTAGCATAATTTCCTAGATAGGGAGTCAGCAAACTACAACCGCCAAGTCAAACCTGCCCATTTCCTGTTTTTATGTAGCTCATAAGCTAAGAATTTTTTTTTTACATTTTTATATGATTGAAAAAACTCAGAAAAAGTACATTTGTGACATGTGAAAAGTACACAGATTTCAAATTTCATTGTCCCTAAGTAAAGTTTAACTGTAATGCAACCACACTTCACCACTTACATGGTCTGCAGCGGTTCTGTTGACTGCACCTTCAGAGCTGAGTGGTTAGAACAGAAAGTGTGTGCTCTGCAAAACCTAAAATATTTATAGTCTGGCCTGTTCAGAACAAGTTTGACAACCCCTTCCTAGATGATTAACATCCCATTTAGCAGTGACTCAATTTAAAACCAGAGTCAAAATTATTTGGCAAAATCATATTACCATCTATTCTAGGATTCTTTGATTTGGAAACTTGAATTTGGGTTCTTATTAACTTGTGAAAGCATGTATGAACTTAATACATTGACATACGCACTGGCAGAACTGTTATAGATCATTTTGATTCTGACTTTCTACAAAGCCAGCCTTTGTTGCCTAAAGCTGATTTGTCCTGCTGAAAAATACAAACAAATAATTGCTTTTATTTGATTTCCTTGCTTATAGAATAGTGCACATGTAGTAGAACAATTCTGATTTGACTCAGGGCTGCATTATAACATTCTGCTCTTCTGAGAGAAAGATTTTTCAAATGGAAAATTCAAATTAAGGTTTCATTGGTCATGTCTCTTTTTTTAACAGAAGATAAAATGTTATATTAATAATTATAAAATATACCCTAAGAAGGATATACATGAAAAAGGGGATTTGTTCCTTAACATTTACAAACGTTGTAAAATGAATAATCTCTGAAGGCCTTTTTATACCCTTCCTTGATTTATGTGCTTCCACTTATTTGCATGTTACTTCCTTTTAAAAATATATAATTTTGTGACATAAAATAGCATACTATGGAATTGTGAGCAATAGCAATTTTCAGTGGTTTCATTTAACAGCAACTAAGAAACCAACTAATTTTAGAATGTGTAAGCTTAGATTAACTATTTTAAAGTTGATACTTTGGTCATGTGATGGATAATGTGGTTGGTAAATCCACTGTAATTTGGTTACCATCTCCACATCATTGTAAGAATTATTTTTCAGCAACTATCCCATGAGCAGATAGTTATTTTATATGTTTATCAAAAATCTTTATGAATTATTAGAGAATGGCTACAAACATGTGACTTTGGACATTATCCATAAACTTTATGCCTCTTAAAAACAATTTGCCAATTTAAACTCACATGGGTCATTTCCTTTTGAGGAAAAATGGGATTAGCAATTTAAAAAATTTATCCTGTATTATTTGATTCAGAAAAATGTTCCTGAGTGCTATGTTTTCTCCAATAAATGTTTATGTTTTGTGTAACATTCTAATTTATATACGTTTTTTAAATTTGATTGTGAGGGCTCATCTCTTGTCAAATGTTTAGTATGCATTATGTATAAAGTAGACACATGTTTAAACATAACAAGCAGGATCCATGATGTAAGATCCTTTAAATATGATGATGAAAAGATAGGATTGTTTCTTGCTTCATAAAAATCATTTATTTCTGACTCATTAGAAAAATAACCATTCAGAAAATTACCACATTGAGATTAATTATCACTAGAGACACTTTCATGAATCTCCAACTCTGAGTGAAAGATAAGTAAGAAAAATTCAGTAGGTTGCTACCTATAGAATAGCATTGTTTAAGGTGACTTAACAAATGTTGATTCAAGAAGAAGCAAACTTCTTTTTCCCCAAATGATTTCTACATGTATACCTGTGGCCAATTCAGGTTGATGTATGGCAAAAAACCATCACAATATTGTAATTATCCTCCAATTAAAATAAATTAATTAATTTTAAAAATAAAGAAGCGGTCCACTGTAGAAGAGGTGCTAATGACGTTTTGCATATATACCTGGGTTGGGGATTTCTAAAATGTTAAATTATGCCCCCTATAAGTGATTTAAACTACCGCAAGGGCAAGACTCTGTCTCTCTAAGTCCACCCCTGTGTTTATCCACCCATCCTGTGCTCTTTTTCCTGCAGTAAACACTTTACTAGTTTCACTACTTTCCATTTTTGTGGAAATTCTTTCCTGTCCCCGGTGGTCCAGTGGCTACAATTCCACTCTCTCATTGCCATGGCCTGACCTCAGTCTCTGGCTAGCAACTGAAGCCCTGCTTCAAGCCACTGCAGGCTGAGGCCACCTGAGATCAAATTCTTGGACTATACTTTCGAGATGGACTAGGTTAGGCATTCAGTTTTCAAGAGAACTATGATTTTTGGATAATTCCAAAAATGCTTACCTTCAAGACTTATTTCTATGTATCCTATTGACTTACGTGAGACGATCATATTGATTTGGTTAGGGAGATTGAGAGAAATAATTACATATGAAGACCATCCGTGAAAATGATTACACATCCTTAGACTTAAGAAAAATATATGTGTGTACAGAATATAAAAGTAAATTAATGCATGTTGACAAATAATAATTTCAGCCTAAATACAGGTGACAAATGTTTATTCAATTGAAAACTCTAGAAAAGGTAATTGAAACTTTGTTCTATTAACATACACTCTTGAATATCAAAAACTACTCAATTTGAAGATCATTTAACCAAGTTTGGATAAAGAACATAAAGTACAATTATTTTAGGATATTTCTTTAAAGCAGTAATTCCCCCAAAAGAGGTAATTATGTGCCCCAAGGGTATACCCAATGCCTGGAATTCACAAAGGGCTACATGTCCTAGGATTCACAAATAGCTCCTCAGCAATGAATTATCCATCCTGAAATGTCAGTGCTGAGGACAAGACACAGTGCTTCACAGTTTTATTTGAATAATTATTTGTTAAAACAATCCTATCTAAAACCCGCAGACTCTTCACTCATAAGTTTTGATAGAAAAATATTTCTAATGCTTTAAAGGCAAAATTGTATTATTTAGCAATAAGATGAACTTCCTGAATGAATCAAAACTCTAGATAAATTTCCCAGAGTTTTTAGATTTTTTACTTCATTATCATTATGCTATGTTACAATAACACTAACAATTTATATTACAAAATGACATGCCTTTTTTCCATCAAACCAAAAGATATTCATAAGTATGCTTTTATTATATAGGCAGCATCCCTATCAAAAACACAAATATCAAATGATTTATTATGATCCGACAGCATAGCATTAGACATAAAATATTTATGGACATAGATGTATTTACAATCTTATGGACAATTAAAATAGAAGAATAACATGAAAACATAAAATGTCTAAAGAAAACAGGAGCCACCTTGCCATCTCTCTCATTTACTTTATTTCCATTTCCTTTCCTTTTTAAAAAAAAAAAAATGTGGCTTAGAAAAATTTTTTTGTTGTGTTTGAAAGCTTTTAAGAAATGACCTTCATTATAACTTAGTTCATGTTTTTCCAGTGCTTTTTCCTCTTTTAACATGGGCTGTTTAAGCATTTTGATATGTGAATTTCATTAGGAAATTGATAGAAATTTGTATCTTATAGTGTAGCTACCCGTTTAAGGAGTTCATTTAAGTCTGTTTGCTCATTATCTTTAAAAGATATTGAGTTAGATTGTTTGCATTAATTTTTATGAAGAATTTCCTGAAAAAAGCATAGAGCTGGTAGTCATGAGACTTAAGCCTTAAAAAGTGAAAAAAGTGCTATTAACTCAGTTGTGTCCAACTCTTTGCAACCCCATGGACCTAGCTTCTCTGTCCATAAAATTCTCCAGACAAGAATATTGGAGTGGATAGCCATCCCCTTTCTCCAAGGGGGTCTTCCTGACCCAGGGATCAAACTTATATCTCTTGCATTGCAGATTCTTTACCATCTGAGTAACCAGGGAAGCCCTTAGTCTATTACTAAGAAATTATATAAACTTGGGCATTAAATACTTTGAGTTTCAGTTTTCACATACAAAGAAGAAATTGCTGTACTTAAAATTTTAAATATAAACTTTAGACTTATGTCATCTAGGTTATATCCTGGCTAAACCACTAGCACTGTGGGTGCTTTCTATACTTCTCTAAACCTCTGTGTTCAGTTCAGTCATTCAGTCGTGTCCAACTCTTTGCAACCCCATGGACTGCAGCACACCAGGCCTCCCTGTCCATCACGAACTCCTGGAGTTTACCCAAACTCATGTCCATCGAGTCAGTGATGCCATCCAACCATTTCATCCTCTCTCATCCCCTTTCCCTCCTGCCTTCAATCTTTCCCAGCATCAGGATCTTTTCTACTGAGTCACATCTTTGCATCAGGTGGCCAAAGTATTGGAGTTTCAGCTTCAACAGCAGTCCTTCCAATGAATATTCAGGACTGATCTCCTTTAGAATGGACTAGTTGGATCTCCTTGAAGTCCAAGGGACTCTCGAGTCTTCTCCAACACCACAGTTCAAAAGCATCAATTCTTCAGCGTTCAGCTTTCTTTATAGTCCAACTCTCACATCCATACATGAGTACTGGAAAAACCACAGCTTTAACTAGATGGACCTTTGTTGACAAAGTAATTTTTCTGCTTTTTAATTTGCTGTCTAGGTTGGTCATAACTTTCCTTCCAAGGAGCAAGTGTCTTTTAATTTCATGGCTGCAATCACCATCTGCGGCAATTTTGGAGCGCCCAAAAATAAAGTCTGACACTGTTTCCACTGTTTCCACATCTGGTTGCCATGCAGGGATGGGACCAGATGCTATGATCTTAGTTTTCTGAAGGTTGAGTTTTAAGCCACCTTTTTCACTCTCCTCTTTCATTTTCATCAAGAGGCTCTTTAGTTCTTCACTTTCTGCCATAAGTATGGTGTCATCTGCATATCTGAGGCTATTGATATTTCTCCCAGCAATCTTGATTCCAGTTTGTGCTTCATCCATCCCAGTGTTTCTCATGATGTACTCTGCATATAAATTATAAAAGCAGGGTGACAGTATACAGTCTTGATGTTCTCCTTTCCCTATTTAGAACCAGTCTGTTGTTTCACGTCCAATTCTAATTGTTGCTTCCTGACCTGCACACAGGTTTCTCAAGAGGCAGGTCAGGTGGTCTGGTATTCCCATCTCTTTAAGAATTTTCCTCAGTTTGTTGTGATCCACACAGTCAAAGGCTTTGGCATAGTCAATAAAGCAGAAGTAGATCAGGAAAATATCTTTCTGCTTTATTGACTATGTCAAAATCTCTCTGTTACCAACTGAAAAATGGAAATTATAGCAATATCTTCTCCCTCACAGGGCTAAACGTTTGACTCTTTAGCATTTCATGAAATTTATTTTTAATTATTACTAAAGCATTTTCTGTGTCTAAAATCTAATAATTCAACAGATTAAAATGTTAAATATTTACATAAACCTTCCAGATATATTCATGCTGCTGCTAAGTCACTTCAGTTGTGTCCAACTTTGTGCGACCCCATAGATGGCAGCCCATCAGGCTCCCCCGTCCCTGGGATTCTCCAGGCAAGAACACTGGAATGGATTGCCATTTCCTTCTCCAATACATGAAAGTGAAAAGTGAAAGTGAAGTCGCTCAGTCGGGTCTGACTCTTCGCGACCCCATGGACTGCAGCCTACCAGGCTCCTCTGCACATGGGATTTTCCAGGCAAGAGTACTGGAGTGGGGTGTCATTATTCAGGTTTAAATAGTTAAATTGGCTCATATCATTTCTGTATGGCCTCTAATATCTAATTCATTAGACTTTTTCTAAAATTATCAATTGTTTGAGGCAAAGAAATATAGTCAACGTGTACTATTATTCACAGATAGGATTTAGCGAACAAGGTGTATGTTTCTGTTTCTTGTTTCATCGTCTACTATATCCATTTCTTGAAGAGTTTATTCATAATTCTTGAGTTAGCCAATATCAATTAAATTTATAGAGCCTAAAATTAAGGAAAAACATGCCATCTATTTGTGAGTCAGAAACATGGTACAATTTAGGGAAATAAAAATTCAATCACCCTAAGTATTCATAAAACACATTGGACCCTTAGTGGTAGTGTCCAAAGAGAGTGAGATTAGATAAAATCTAATTCTTGGATTTGCAGCTTAGGGGTCTGAGGAGATCTTGGAGCAAAGATCCATAAACATCATCTTTCTATTTACAGAAAAGATGTTTCAGAGAAAGGTTTAAAGAATAACTATGTAGAAGAGAAGATTGAGAGGTTATATAAACTAAAAAATAACTTACAGAGAATGGTGACTATTCATAATGTTTTCAAAGAAAAAATAAATTGGCTTGCATTATGATTGGGGGAAAAAACTGTGATTTGATGCACTTAACTGTGATAAGACTAACACTTTTCAGAACTATCTTAAGAATGAGGAAGTACAAAGATAGATATGTTCTCATCATCACATTCAAGAACTGTATATTCTATTATGATGGAAAATATATACACATATTCCCAGAAACACTCTCTGCCTGTTTGTCAGTGCATTAGCTTTTCAGACTATTCTTATTACAATTACTAGCAACTATCTTAAGAACTTACTATTTGCCAAGCACATGCGAAATGCTGGACTGGATGAAGCACAAGCTGGAATCAAAATTGCAGGGAGGAGTATCAGTAACCTCAAATATGCAGAGGACACCACCGTTATGGCAGAAAGCAAAGAAGAACTAAAGAGCCTCTTGATGAAAGTAGAAGAGAAGAGGGAAAAAGTTGACTTAAAATTCAATGAAAATCATGGCATCTGGTCCCATCACTTCATGGCAAACAGATGAGTAAACAATGGAAACCGTGACAGACTATTTTCCTGGACTCCAGCATCACTGCAGACAGTGACTGCAGCCATGAAATTAAAAGACGCTTGCTCCTTGGAAAAAAAGCTATGACCAACCTAGACAGCATATTAAAGAGCAGAGACATTAGTTTGTCAACAAAGGTCCGTCTAGTCAAAGCTATGGCGTTTCCAGTAGTCATGTATGGATGTGAGAGTCATGTATGGATGTGACCATAAAGAAGGTTGAGTGCCAAAGAAATGATGCTTTTGAACTGTGATGTTGGAGAAGACTCTTGACAGTCTTTTGGACTGCAAGGAAATCAAACTAGTCAATCCTAAAACAAATCAGCCCGAATATTCATTGGAAGGACTGATGCTGAAGCTGAAGCTCCAATACTTTGGCCACCTGATGTGAAGAACTGACTCATTTGAAAAGACCCTGATGCTGCGAAAGATTGAAGGCAGGAGGAGAAGGGCGTGACAGAGGATGAGATGGTTGGGTGGCATCACTGACTCAATGGATATGAGTTTGAGCAAGCTCCAGGAGGTGGTTATAGATAGGGAGGCATGGTATGGTACAATCCATGGGGTTGCAAAGAGTTAGACACCACTGAGTGATTGAACTGAACTGAAGCATTGTATTACCAGTTTAAAAGCATTATCTCTTTTAATCCTCATGGTAATCCTATGAAGAAGATAGTATTGTTTAGTTCAGTTCAGTTCAGTTCAGTTGCTCAGTCGTGTCTGACTCTTTGCGACCTCATGAATCACAGCACACCAGGCTTCCCTGTCCATCACCAACTCCCGGAGTTCACTCAGACTCACATCCAACGAGTCAGTGATGCCATCCAGCCATCTCATCCACTGTCATCCCCTTCTCCTCCTTCCCCCAATCCCTCCCAGCATCAGAGTCTTTTCCAATGAGTCAACTCTTCGCATCAAGTCGCCAAAGTACTGGAGTTTCAGCTTTAGTATCATTCCTTCCAAAGAAATCCCAGGGTTGGTCTCCTTCAGAATGGACTGGTTGGATCTCCTTGCAGTCCAAGGGACTCTCAGGAGTCTTCTCCAACACCACAGTTCAAAACCATCAATTCTTCGGCGCTCAGCCTTCTTCACAATCCAACTCTCACATCCATACATGACCACAGGAAAAACCATAGCCTTGACTAGACGAACCTTAGTCGGCAAAGTAATGTCTCTGCTTTTGAATATACTATCTAGGTTGGTCATAACTTTTCTTCCAAGGAGTAAGCGTCTTTTAATTTCATGGCTACAGTCACCATCTGCAGTGGTTTCACTTTCTGCCATAAGGGTGGTGTCATCTGCATATCTAAGGCTACTGATATTTCTCCTGGCAATCTTGATTCCAGCTTGTAATTCTTCCAGCCCAGCGTTTCTCATGATGTACTCTGCATATAAGTTAAATAAGCAGGGTGACAATATACAGCCTTGACGTACTCCTTTTCCTATTTGGAACCAGTCTGTTGTTCCATGTCCAGTTCTAACGGTTGCTTCCTGACCTGCATACAGGTTTCTCAAGAGGCAGGTCAGGTGGTCTGGGATTCCCATCTCTTTCAGAATTTTCCACAATTTATTGTGATCCACACAGTCAAAGGCTTTGGCATAGTCAATAAAGCAGAAATAGATGTTTTTCTGCATTATGATTGGGGAAAAAAACTGTAATTTGATGCAATTAACTGTGATAAGACTAACACTTTTCAGAACTATCTTAAGAATGAGGAAGTACAAAGATAGATATGTTCAACAATAATATTGTTATTCCTATTTAATAGAGGATGAAATTAAGAATCTGATTGAGAATCTTGGCCAACATCAGTGAACCAGTAGGGAAAGGGTAAGGGCTCAATCCAGGAGCATGGAATTTCACAGCTAAGCTCGTAACCACTGCACAGGCAGAGAATAGTACATTACACCTACTAGGGGGTTGCCTGATAGGGTGCAACCAATTCTGATTAGGAAGGGTTCTGTGGTGGCAATCCACTTTAACATGTGACTTTAAAGATGTGAAGAATCTCTACAGAAACAAAGAGAAAGAAAGGAATCCCATGATGAGAAAATACACGAGCAAGGCACACAGATGAGAAATGCAGAAAATATTGAGTGATCTTGTAGGAATGAGGGTATATGGATGAGAGGAAGATAGTCAAAAAGTAATATGTGATGCAACTGGAAATGTAATCATTAAATATTAATATGGGCTTCCCAGGTGGTGCAGTGGTAAAGGTCAAGAAACATGCCTTGGAGAATCCTTGGAGAATGCCTCCCAAGATTCCTTGGAGAAGGAAATGGCAACCCATTCCAGTATTCTGTCTGGGTGACAGTCCATGGGGTCACAAAAGGTTGGACATGACTGAGCTAGCACAAGCATCCTATTTTATGTTATATGTAATTTAAATGATATTCTTGAGGGAGGCCAGTGATTCCCAAGAAGTGAAGACAATTTGGTCAAGGTGTATCCTAAGTACAATAGAGGCTGCCTCCTGAGATTCCTGGTAACTCAAACAGTGGAGTCTGCCTGCAATGAGGGAGACCCAAGTTCAATCCCTGGGTCAGGAAGATCCCCTGGAGAAGGAAATGGCAACCCACTCCAGTATTCTTGCCGGGAAAATCCAATGGATGGAGGAGACTGGCAGGCTACAGTCCTTGGGGTCGCAAAGAATCAAACACAACTAAGTTATTTCACTTTCTTGAGATTCACTATCAGAAGAAACCAATGTCAATGATGAGAAGATATCAATCCCCTCGGTGTATAAATAGAGGCTGACTTCTCCTCAGCAGAAATGCCCTGCAGACACACTCTGAATCTCTGCCCTTCTTTGGGAAACAACTCTTTTCTGCTCCCAAAAACCTTTCATCGTGATGCTTCTAAAAAACTTAAATATGCATAGCAAGCAACTGGGTGTCCTTTTTAAATACTGATTTTGTTTCGCTGGGTCCTGGCCCCACCCAAGCTGCCTATCTCAAGGAACCCATTTTGCAACAGAAAGCTTTGGTACACAGCAGGAAGAATTGCTTACCTAACTGCTCTCTCAAACCAGAAAGATGCTTCACTTGCCTTAGTCAAAACCTGTTCCTGCTCAAAACATCTGTTCTGCCCAAAACATTGTTCTGAAACAAATTCTTTGTGTTCTTTAAGGCAAGGAAGTATAGCTAACATTCAAATGTAATGGACATTTTTACATAGGCACTGTTTCTTTTAGGATCACATTAATTAGGTAAATGGCATAATGCCTACTGGGCAACAGCTATTATGCAACAAAGGTATTTATGATATGATATGGATTTATGATATGACTGTGCCAAATAATTTTAAAAATAGGAAAACTTGTTTTAAACCATATGAACTAATAGGAAACAAAGGAAGTGATATCACTGTAGGTCCTTTCCTAAATCCAAGGAGAATGACATAATACTTTAATTTTAAAAAAGTTCTTAGTGTGTAAATTCATGCTGAAGCAACTTTATGCAGTGTAAATTCACTGAGTAATTTTATCACATCGCTGTAATTGCTGGGCTTTCGACTTCAGTGAAAATATACTCAGTTCTAACGTTAAAGGCAGCAAATCATTTCTCAGATGCTAGAATTAGATAATGAATGTCCTGAAGAATATATTTCTGAAAAACCGAATGAAATGACAGCAACATTAGCCAGTGTCCCACGAACTTTGGTTGTTTTTCAAGATGAACCTACTTTGGATTCCAGATAGTATTTGAATCTTCACAGTATTATATGTTACTACAGTAGAAAATATCATGAGGTCATCTAGCACTGTACTTACATCTGGCACAGGATGCCCTGCAATTTTTCTTAAAACCCTCCAATAAATAGATTAGTCAACATTCCCTGGTAACACATTTCATTATCTCAAAGACACTTAGGGACATAGGGCATCCAAAAAAAAATTGCTTCCACTTTACTCTAAATCCTTTTCTTTTGTTCTGCTCTCATCCAACACAGAAAACATCTGCTCACCAGCACCCACATGATCTTCTGTGAGTGCCTGGTTATTGGTGTAAAGCACTCACCCAGACTTTGCTTCCTCAGCTTAAATCTCAGCTCCTCAACCTTTCCTTAAAAACTCCTGAGCCCAAGGAGTATTTCCTTTTTCTGTTTCAACATCAGATAGCCTCAAAATTATGTATTTCACTTTACATAGTACAGTCCAGAATCAATGATGAAACTCTTAAGGACATAGGCAATAACAGCACATCATTGCTTTGTGGAATATGCTCCAGTTTCTATCCCAGAATCCTATTAGTATTTGCTACCATGGTTATCAGAGAATTCAGCTATCATTTAGGACATGCCTTTTTATAAATTTATAGAACTGAGAGTTGAAATCAACCTTAAAGGCCATCTGATCCACCCTTCTCATATATAAATGCTGTACGAGAAGCCTCACAAATTGAAACTACTTCCTATTCTAGGTCACAAGAGTTTAGAATGTTCAGATTAGATGTATTAACTTGAAATTGCTCATTTCTCTAACCTACCAGTACTGAATGTGTGATTTATAGTTAGCTGTGACCCTGAAGCAAAGATGTCTATACATTGGTAAAGTGAAGTCTTGTGTTAATATTAGTGTATTGTTACTAGTAGATTGTATTGCTGTCATTTTCAATCTGATTATAACTGCTACATCTTTAACTTTCCAAAGTACTTTGAAGAATCAGGACCCTGGATGACAACTCAAATGTTCAGTATGAAGGGGCTTTTGGAGTGTATCCTACCCAAAGCCCAGCTTAAATCTCCTCTGCTGTATCATCAACAAATAAACTGTCATTGAACCTCTGTTTCCTTGGTGTGAAACTCAGTGGTTCATGAGGATTTAGGACAGTTCTAATTCTTAATAAAATTATCTGAGTTAAATCCAAATCTGCCTCCACTCAAGTATAACTTGCTCATTTTAGTCTCAGAGGCTTCCTGTGGCTTTGTTTATAAGCACCTGCATGCATGCGTGCGTGCTGCATCGTTACAGTTGCATCCAGCTCCTTGCAAACTTACGGACTGCAGCCCACCAGGTTCCTCTTTCCATGGGATTCTCCAGGCATGAATACAGGAGTTGATTATCATTTCCTCCTCCAGGGGATTTCCTGACCTAGGAATCAAACCCACATCTGCTTTATCTCCTGCATTGAAGGTGGATTCTTTACCCACTGAGCCACCTGGGAAGCCCTTATAGGCGCCTTCAGTTCAGTTCAGTTCAGTTCAGTTCAGTCACTCAGTCATTTCCAACTCTGTGACCCTATGAATCGCAGCACGCCAGGCCTCCCTGTCCATCACCATCTCCTGGAGTTCACTCAAACTCGTGTCCATTGAGTCGGTGATGCCATCCAGCCATCTCATCCTCTGTCGTCCCTTTTCCTCCTGCCCCCAATCCCTCCCAGCATCAGAGTCTTTTCCAATGAGTCAACTCTTCACATGAGGTAGCCAAAGTATTGGAGTTTCAGCTTTAGCATCAGTCCTTGAAAGAATATCTAGGGCTGATCTCCTTTAGAATGGACTGGTTGGATCTCCTTGCAGTCCAAGGGACTCTCAGGAGTCTTCTCCAACACCACAGTTCAAAAGCATCAATTCTTCGGCGCTCAGCCTTCTTCACAGTCCAACTCTCACATCCATACATGACCACAGGAAAAACCATAGCCTTGAATGAACGGATCTTTGCCGGCAAAGTAATGTCTCTGCTTTTGAATATACTATCTAGGTTTGTCATAACTTTTCTTCCAAGGAGTAAGTGTCTTTTAATTTCATGGCTGCAGTCACCATCTGCAGTGGTTTTGGAGCCCCCAAAATATAAAGTCTGACACTGTTTCCACTGTTTCCCCATCTATTTCCCATGAAGTGATGGGACCAGATGCCATGATCTTCGTTTTCTGCAAGTTGAGCTTTAAGCCAACTTTTTCACTCTCCTCTTTCACTTTCATCAAGAGGCTTTTTAGTTCCTCTTCACTTTCTGCCATAAGGGTGGTGTCATCTGCATATCTGAGGTGATTGATATTTCTCCCAGCAATCTTGATTCCAGCTTGTGCTTCTTCCAGTCCAGCATTTCTCATGATGTACTCTGCATAGAAGTTAAACAAGCAGGGTGACAATAGACAGCCTTGACATACTCCTTTTCCTATTTGGAACCAGTCTGTTGTTCCATGTCCAGTTCTAACTGTTGCTTCCTGACCTGCATACGGTTTCTCAAGAGGCAGGTCAGGTGGTCTGGGATTCCCATCTCTTTCAGAATTTTCCACAATTTATTGTGATCCACACAGTCAAAGGCTTTGGCATAGGCAATAAAGCAGAAATAGATGTTTTTCTGGAACTCTCTTGCTTTTTCCATGATCCAGCAGATGTTGGCAATTTGATCTCTGGTTCCTCTGCCTTTTCTAAACCAGCTTGAACATCTGGAAGTTCACAGTTTACATATTGCTGAAGCCTGGCTTGGAGAATTTTGAGCATTACTTTACTAGCATGTGAGATGAGTGCAATTGTGTGGTAGTTTGAGCATTCTACTATGTGCTGAAAATCCACAAGTCCTTCAGCTGAGGTCATAATCCCCATATGTCCCTCCCTCCTCTAGACTAAGTCCTGTCAACTGTGAGAGGAGCATTAGCTTCACCATGTAGGACCATGACTTTCCTCACTCTTGATACTGAGCTTCAATCAGAACATTGAAGGTCACAGGAGCATCTGTGGTAGGCACATCACCGTGATGATGTTAACTGTACTGTTTACTTAAACCTCTGGTTTTTTCCTCCACAAAAGCTCTTTAAATTCTTTTCAGGAATGATTTTCTCCTGCTTTCCATGGACAGCCATTTTTGTGGTTGAAGGAAATTGAATAAGCATGTGAACTAAGTTCTTGATAAACCATCAAACAGGAAGGGCTGAAGACAAAAGCCATCAACTGGCTGTGGATTCGTCCCCATATGTGGATACTGAATCATCACTAAACCCTGGTTTGGAGTTTTGTCATTTGCATGATTTCGACTTCACCTTCACCATATTTTTGCCCAATCTTCATTTCCTCCATATAGTCAACAAGATAATTTTTCTAGGCTTTGCCAAATACCTTGATTTTTTTTTAATTGACAAGTTTCTGCCCTTGGTATCTCCATGATTATGTTGGTGAACCTATGCTGATTCCTATTATCAATGCTTTCATTCTTTAGAAATCACTGAATACACTTGAATAACACCATATAGAAAGTGTCGAATACATGTCAAAATGATATCTGTAAATTATGATATCCTCCTCCTTCCCATTAAAAAAAATATATTTGTTTATTTTGGGGTGTGCTGGGTCTTCGTTTCCCTGTGCAGGCTATCTCTAGCTGCAGCAAGAGGGGAATGCTCTTTGTAATTATGCATGGGCTTCTCATTGCGATGGTGGCTTCTCTTGTCGCAGAGCCCAGGCGCTTGATCATGTGGACTTCAGTAGCTGTGGTTCTGGGGCTCTAGAGCACAGGCTGAGTAACTGTGGCAGTGGGCTTAATTGCCTATGGCACGTGGGATCTTCCTGGACCAGGGTTCGAACCTGTGTCTCCTGCATTGGCAGGTGGATGCTTTACCACTGAGCCACCAGGGAAGCCCATCCTTCTTCTCATTGTTGAAAATCACAACAGTTGCTCCATTCTACCTCATCCAGCATCTGTCTTATCCCCCATGGTTCCTCAGAGATTCTCAGGACAACTTTCCCTAGCTAGGCATTTATTACTGAAGTAGAGTTGATTTACAATATCACATTAGTTTCAGGTGTACACCATAGTGTTTCAATAGTTGTATAGCTTATACTCCATTCAAAGTTATTGTAAGATAATGACTTTATTTCCCTGTGCTGTACAATACGTCCTTGTTTCTTGCCCATCCCCTTTCTCCCCTCCCCACTGGTAACCACTAGCTTGCTCTCTGTATCTGTGAGTCTTTTTCTATTGTTGTGTACACTCATTTGTTTTATTTTTTTTAGATTCCACATATAAGTGATAACAGAATGTTTGTGTTTCTCTGTCTGACTTATTTCACTAAGCATAATACTCTCTAGTTCCATCTACATTGTTGCAAATGGCAGAATTTCATTTTTTATGGCAATTTATCTTTATACCCTAAAACACAGCTTACTTGGAACAGAAGACTTTGCTCTTCATATAACACAGTTAAACTTCCTTTTACTTTATCTTCACGTAAGCTAGAACTAAGTTCACTCTAAAGCAATGCTTTTTTGCACAGGAGCCAAACCAAAAGAGAAAAAAATTTGCTCAATAATATATATTAAATTTTTATTATATATCAGGTACTATTTTGGGAATTGCATTTCATTTTTTTCATAGAAATGGATAAAAACCCACAAAAATATCTCTTGTTACAACTCATATCCCCTGTTTAGCATGGTATCTCCTTTAATAGTACCTGTTTATAGAGCTTACCACACAATTTTAAAGTGTTTTCACATAAATTACATAACCCAATGTTGACAAAATTTCAACTACACAGACAATCTCCTTATTCATAGATGTAGACTCTGAGTTTCCTTTAAATTAAGTGTAAATCTTCTAAAAATTCCATGATACTTCAAAGACGGGGAAAAAAAAAGAATGACCTCAAATTTAGTGCTTTGAAAATCATATCACCTACCTAATGCATTTTTCTTATTCTTAAAGTCAATATTCACTAATATATAGACACATATATTTGCATTAGTAAGAAATGTATAGTATTGGTGATTTTATTATAAGAATTTCATTTTTGGAAAGTTTCCTCTTCTTTGATCTGTCTTCCCTTTCAAACTCAGAACAAAAAAGCTTATTGACCTTTTACCTGATTAAAAATAAAATGTGTTCCTGCCATTTAGGCTCTGTATCTGATCCTGCCCTGTTTCCTTTGGCATGACTCAGGGGCTTTATGATGGACTGGTCAGACTTTCATTGCTTCCACTTCATTAGTCAGTTTTGACTTGAAAGTCAGAATTTGATCCAGAAATAAGTCTTTTCATCCTCTGCTCAGACATCCTTGGCAAGAAAAGGCAAGAAAGCATCCTCAGAATCTTTGCTCTGAGTTGGATCTTGAGGTTTAGCTCACTCTTCTCCTTTCAAAAAGAAATGTAAAAAGAAAGCCAGTTCATATAAGCAACGTCTGATTCTCTGAATAAAACTACCTCTCTTTCTGTAGCCTTTTCTGTTTTCATTCAAGAGTTCTTCACAGGCTTCCCACTCTTAGGTTGGTGGATGTTTTTACGAGGTGCATGAGACAGGGTTCAATCAGGGAGGAGGAACAACTGCAAGTGTGACGGTAAAACAGGTTTCTATAGGGCTTCTGTCCTTCCTAGTTGAGGGAGAGGTGGGGTGCTTGAGGAACAGCCAGCCCTGAAGCCAAGCAGATCCACTGGTAACCACGACTTTCTTCTTTATTATCTGTGAGTCTGCTTCTTTTTTGTTATATGCACTGATTTGTTGTACGTTTTAGATTCTGCATATAAGTGATATCATACAGCTTGTGTCTTTCTCTGTCTGACTTAGCATATTACCCTCCAAGTCCTCCATGTTCTTGCCAAGGGCAAAATTTCATTCTTATTAACTCCTCAATAAGTTATATTAAACAAATGCCTTAATTCACATTTTTCTGTGTTCTCACAATAACACTTATTCTACCATAACCTTTTCTACCTTATATTGTTAGATTCGATTTGCTAACATTTTGTTTATAGTTTCTCAATTTTACATTTGCAAGTGACATTGGTGAACGTTTTTAGGTTTATTTTTCTCTCTGTCATGTTTTTGTTTTACAGTTATTCTAGCCTTGTCAAATGAGTTGGAAAGCGTTCCAATTATTTATGTTCTGTCCCTTCCCAATGTTTCCTCCTGTGAATTCCAGGGCATCAAATTTGTTATTTTTGAATTTTTCAGTCTCTCAAAATAATTTTTTTATGAGAAGTATTTTTCCTTTCTTTTTTAAATTCTGAGTAATAGTTCTGCTGATTTCTCATGTGGGATTTTATCATCAGGCCAAGAGACAACCATCCCAATGTGATAAACCATGATTAGAAAACATATATGTGCTATTTCATTGCCCCTTAGCCATTTTTAAGTTGACTCAACTAACGCTTATTGCTGAGTATGCAAGGAGTATAATAATGGGATCGAAGGTGCAGGAAATAAATTTTTTTATGATAGACGTGAAAGACATCATCTGGCCTTTAGAAACTTAAAATGTAGAGTAACAACATGTACTCCTGGAATAATTTAATGAAAGCACAAATAAATGTATTCATAACACTTCATGATTAAGCATAAAATGAGTATGGAAATGCACAGAGGATGTGCCCAAGTGCTGAGTGACAAAAATTAAAAGGAATTAGTCAGAAAATGCCTAAGAGTAGAGGAGCTCTGAGCTGAATATTGAATTAGGAGATACACACAAAGTGAGATAGTATTTAGAACGGTATGTAAATAGGCAGGTAAACAACAATAAACAGATCCATGGGTGGATGATGATATGTAAATTAGTATATCTGAAGCTAAAGGAGACATTTTTTAAAACTCAATTAATGAAACCAGAAAGCATGGTACGGCAATCCTATGACAGTGGCCGTCGTCGAGATCCCCACATGTCACAGCTATTTTCAGTCTCCTGATGTTCCCTGGGCTTTGTTCAGGATCCAGAAAGAGGTAAGCCAACTGTGGCATACCTACGCAGCTTGGCTCAAATGTGGTCTTCAATTTACATATATTATCATAATGAATATGTACAAATATGTGCACGTGTAACACGCACGCATGCATGTTCTGTTTTTGAGGCAAGTGGAATAAGTCTCACAGTCTCTTACTGTGAGGGTGGGGGAGCAATTTGCATTAACAAGCTTGACTTAAGAGTCACCATATAGAAATAGAACAATGCAGGAATACAAACTGATGCCATGAGGGTTATGAAGCCCTCCTCACATCAGGAAAAATACTATATCTGAGATCATTATATCCCCTTTGTGAGTCCATGCTAAGTCAAACCTTAAGAAACAGTCATTGAAAAGGAAGAAAAGGAAAAAGAAAAACTTGACCTGATATTATCACATCATTTTTGTGATTCTGTACTTAGAACAAATCATGAGAAGCATGAAAGTAAAACTCATACACCCATTGAATTCTTAGAGAAATCTCTGTTCTGAAAGAAAAAAAAAAATCTAGTAATAATTATTAATGTTGATTGATACCTACATTACTTAGCCAACAAAGGTCCATCTAGTCAAGGCTATGGTTTTTCCAGTAGTCATGTATGAATGTGAGAGTTGGACTATAAAGAAAGCTGAACGCCAAAGAACTGATGCATTTGAACTGTGGTATTGGAGAAGATTCTTGAGAGTCCCTTGGACTGCAAGATCCAACCAGTCCATCCTAAAGGAAATCAGTCCTGGGTGTTCATTGGAATGATGTTGAAGCTGAAATTCCAATACTTTGATGTGAAGAACTGACTCATTTGAAAAGACCCTGATACTGGGAAAGATTGAAGGCAAGACGAGAAGGGGATGACAGAGAATGAGATGTTTGGATGGCATCACTGACTCAATGGACATGGGTTTGGGTAAACTCCGGGAGTTAGTGATGGACAGGGAGGCCTGGCGTGCTGCAGTCCATGGGGTTGCAAAGAGTCAGACATGACTGAGCAACTGAACTGAACAGACTATAAGCAGTTATCTACAGAATTGCCTACTTTGCACAGCCATGTGATACCAGTAGCCACTGTGCTTTGTGAGAACCATAAACTAACACAAGAGTGCATACAGATAAACTTGCTTTCAGCTGCCCATTGACCAAGAAGAGCTTCCTAGGTATTGAGGAACATATGACAAATAAAAATTACCTTTACCACATGGGAAGCTCTTCCATCACCTTTAGAGAAAGACCTGATGAGGGGTTTGTATATATCTGAATCTGAATCTTCACTGTTGCCTTAGTCTCCTCTGATCTTGGGCAGTTATTTTTATTAATATGTTAAGTAGTTAGCATAGTATTGGCAGATACATTCTTATTGAATGGTAAATCTTTTATTTTCTTCATTATCATTAAAGCAACCACTTAAGGAGCACTTGCTAGACGCCAAGGACCAGTCCAAGCACTTTACATGTCTCCTTATGTAATACACCAATTTTATGAATAGGAAATTTCCCCAAGGAAACACACTGAGGAAGAGGAAGAGTCAAGACCCAAAAGGATGCCTTCTGGCTACATCACTGTCTCTTGGTACCATGTAGAACATGATTCTGAGCCTTTCATTCTGACCATATCCTGTCTGCTTGCTGGGCTTCTCCGGTGGCTCAGCAGTAACCAATCCAACTGCAATGCAGGAGACACATGTTCGACCCTTGGAGGAGAGAATGGCCGCTCACTCCAGGATTCCTGCCTGGAATATCCCGTGGACAGAGGAGTCTGGTGAGCTACAGTCCACGGGGTCGCAAAGAGTCAGACACAACTGAGCACACACACATACTGGCTCGCCGCAGAGCAAAATGAAAGCTACTAGCTCCACCTCTGGCAAATTCCAGTTGTTATTAATGTCAGTGTTTAGGTGAGGCCTGAACACTGTAGGGATGTGGCCGATGTGATCTATAATATGGCTCACTCTTCTCCACTCAGAAAACAGTCTGACTTGCTAAACATTAAATGGAAAGTTTTTCCTAAGAATGTTTTCAAGATTGCATTTTTTTTCTTTTAAGAATTTTTTTTTAATATGGACCATTTTTTTAAGACTTTATTGATTTGGTTGCAACATTGCTTCTGTTTTACATCTTGAATTTTGTCCACAAGGCATGTGGGATTTTAGCTCCCTGACCATGGATCAAACCTCTACCGCCTGTACTGGGAGGCGAAGTCGTAACCACTGGACCACCAAGGAAGTCTCTCAAGATTGTATCTTTAATATGGTGCTTTTTAGAAGCAAATTCTTACAATAATTAATTGCACCATATGTTTTATCAATTACTGTTATTCATTAGTTTCTTCCACGGTTGGAGTCAAGACAGTGGAAGTTACAAAGTATGACTCCTGTCTTTAAGGATAAGTAAGAAGATATAAAAGGAAAATCCACAGCTTATGAGTAGGAACAAACAAGAAATCTCTTAACAGTGAAGCAAAGTCAATGAAAGTAATCTCATCATCCCATCACAGACATTTCAGAATAGGTTCAGGAGACCATTCTCATTTCCTAATTCATTCTTAACATTTTTAGGCAAGGACAATTAAACATTCAGAGGCTTTCAGAATCAAGACAGGGTCCTAGACTAGACCCTACCCTTCTTAATCTAAGCTCAAGGAGAGGGAAAAAGGAAACCATCTTCAGCCCTCACTGAGAATATTCCTCAATAGAAGTTTCTAGTGATATTTAGAGGCAAATTACCTTTTCCTGTTTCCTCATATCAGATTCTTTAGTCAGTCCTGAGGTTCAACTATGAATAAAACTGGACTCCTTTGTGATACAAGTGTTAGCAAATGTTAATCATGTTGTAGTACATAAATGTATTAAATCATTATGTTGGACACCTTATATGTACACAATATTATATGTCAGTTATAGCCCCATAAAATAAATAAGTGACTAAAAAGAAAAATAAAAACAGGTTTCTGTCCTCCAGCAACTAAAAGACTAATTGTGGGCACAGCTATGTAAAAGATGCTCACATAGCCACATGATAACTGCTTTAAGAGGGGCACGTACAGAATACCTGGAACCCCTGATAAGGGAGTCAGTCAGTTTGCCCAGGAGGAGAGTCAACCTAAAATGACCAGATTTTAAATCTTGGGCATTAGATAAATAAGCTGCAAGTAGGGAAAAAAAGTTGTGTCCATAATAACAAAAATTGAATTACAAATAGTAAGAAACGATGGCAATGATGACCCTGTATGCAAGACAGCAAAAAAGACACAGATGTGTATAGCGGACTTTTGGACTCAGAGGGAGAGGGAGAGGGTGGGATGATTTGGGAGAATGGCATTGAAACATGTATACTATCATGTAAGAATCGAATCGCCAGTCTATGTCCAATGCAGGATACAGCATGCTTGGGGCTGGTGCACGGGGATGACCCGGAGAGATGTTATGGGGAGGGAGGTGAGAGGGGGGTTCATGTTTGGGAACGCATGTACACACGTGGTGGATTCATGTCAATGTATGGCAAAACCAATACAGTATTGTAAAGTAAACTAAAGTAGAAATAAAAATTAAAAATAAATAAATAAAAATAAAAACCAAATTCACAGCAACTTTAAAAAAGAAAAGAAACATGTTTTTTCAAAAAAAATTTAAAACATGAAGATAAATTTGGGCATCTGAGCTGGTATTTTAAATGATGTGTTGAGTATTTTACTTACATGACTTTGGCTATTTTGGTGCTCAAATATAAATATCAGGAAAGTAAAATAAAAATAAGAGTGATTAAGAACTTTGGCCTACCTTTTACCCCCAACACCTTTTGTCCTGCCCAGTGCACTTTAAGAAATGAGAGAAGAAGTAAGGAATTAGTTATCTTTTGGAGCTATGTTGAGTGTGAATGCAATTTTACTCAATTAAGCCTTAAACAACTGATGCAGGCAAATGTGGTCCATGCACTAGAGACCCTTATTATACCTAATACAAAATAGTTAATTGCTTCCAAATGAAGCTCAAACCAGACAGAGAAATGTCTAATCCGACTAGTACTAAAATAAAAGTGGGCAATGGGCAGCGTTGTGTTTTTGCTTGACTCTGTGGATTCTCAAGAATGTTCATTTACTTAATAGGCCAAATTAAGGCATGTGTCCTTCAGGGACTGCCAATCTTAGGGCATGTGAACAGAAATGCAATTTTCTCTGTAATTTCTTAGATGGATCTAGTAAAGATCTTTATTAGTCTACATGATAACCATGTTTCTGGGCAGTGTTGCCTACTGCTTTGTGATTTACAAATACTAAACACATTCACAGGTAAAATCATGCTTTCAAAATAATCTGAAATCATTCACACAATTTTACATTAAATGATGTTATCACATAAGTTGTAGATACAACACTGTAATGTGAATTTTCTCTTAAAATTGTGAAGGTCAGGGGACTGCCCTTAAGATTGACCTTTTGTTAGAAAAAAAATATTGCCACTGCTTATAAATAGGGAAACAAAAATTCTTGTGTATTTTGGGGCTTTTATTTTGGACCCCAAATGGAACTTAAATTTCCACTAAAGACATGTAATGCCAAAATGAAATCCTCCCAACAAATTCAGTTTAGTGTTCAGCTCTTCATTGTAAATTATGTTTACTAAATCTCAGAAGCAATACAGTAAAAAAGAAGATAAAAACATAAATGAGGCTAGATTGTGTTATTAAACTAGATCCTGTCAACATAAATTGATAGGGGGAAAATACATATTTTTTTAGTGTACAATTATGTTAGAAAATTTGATCGCTAATGGATTTCTGTATTCATATCAAGGTCATATGGGCAATTGTTTATGAGTAATCTGAAATCTCTTATAGTCTCTTCCAACAAGTTTTATAACATCTATTTATGTGAGATATTTTGCCATTTCAAATGTTTCTCTCTCATCGTTTTTTTCCATAAGAGCAATGTGCTACATTTTGTTAATTTTGCACTTGTTTTCAAAACCCTCCTTTATTTGACTGGAGAGCTTGCAATTAACCCACTTCTCTCTATTGAGAAGCATCTTTATAATAACAGCTTTCCTGGCAGAGCTTTTGTTAGGCAGATTTTAAAATCAAGAGCCCATCAAGGTTGGAAAAAATCCAGTCGTATTAAAGTTCAGCAAATTTCTTTCAAGGTCATGTCCCTTAAGGTTATGGAGGTTTTCTTCCTGTTGAAAAGATCACCAAGTTCCTTTTCCCCACTTTAAAAAAAAAGAGGTAAGACAACACTGTTACCTGTTTTACCAAATATTAAGAGAAAGATGGAGGTTTTACAGTGAAAGGACAAGAGAGATTTTTTTGAAGCTTGACTGTAGGAAGGGCTAGACTTCTGTCAACTGCCCTACAGACCCATTCATAGCCAGTGCTGGCCAACCATCCAGCTGCATGAAAGAGCTTAACAGTCAAAGGGCATGGTAATTCCCTCCATCTGCCTTTTCTTTCTTCTAGGCGAAATCTTCACCTGGTGTTTTTGATTCATGTGTCCTAATTATGATGGCTGCCATCAGCAGCCCTGTGGGGGACACTACAAACTCGCTGAGCCCACAGAGCATGCTGAAGCTTGTTAAGCAACCATGTCAGCCTGATTTTAGGGCCCATTTTGCAGCTCTCCACAGGCCTATCTAAAAGCATCAGGAATCTCAGCCTTGCAGGACAAGTGCATTGTCTTTCTAAATGTCTCTTCCTGATAAGCAAATCCAAATATGGTTCATTCACTGTGGCTTTGAAGGCACAGTGGGGAACTTGGCCTGCATGGTGGATACAACAAAATGCTTAATATTATCACTTGGTATAGAGCTAAAGAACTCAATTTCCAATTCCGATATAAAAACCTTTGCTCCCCAGCTATGATCAAGAGTTTGAATTTTAAATCAGGAGTCTTGAAAGCTATTCTAACTCTCAAAAGGGCTGGCTTTCCCATACATACAAAGAAGAAAATGCTGTGCTTGCATTAGGATCTGAATCAGAGAAAGCGCACATCATTTCAGAAAATGTAATACTTGCCTCTTTCAATTGAAATGCTGTTGAGTATCTTCCACGTTTTCAATTCATTTGTTTTATTGTATTTCCCATTATTTAGATTATGATTAGGACTGGTCCCATAGTCCTTTTTTATTACTTTATATACCTCCTATTGTTTTAGTATTTCCACACTAATAGCACCTGGCAACATCCAAAATGTTTTGATTTTATTTTCGTGGAAGTGCAAAAACAGCATCAGAAATAAACTTAGCAACATCTTTAGCATCCCACACCCCCTTGCCTCTGTATATGACACATTGTGAGTCAATATGTTTAGCTGTCCTCCAAATAAATGCCAAAATGGGACTTTCCTTCCTTATCGGTGTATTATTTTGAAGAATGTTCTAGTTCTATTTAGCATAGTGGAAAAATAAAGAAAGCTTAGTTGATATAAGAAAGTTCCATTTAGGAACTGAAACCTAAAATCGTGCTCAATGATTTGCAAGTGGCAATTCAAGGTTTTTCAGAACAGCTCTTTACAGGCTGATTCTTATCCCCACCCCCAATCTCAAGTACATCACACAGGGATTCACAGAAGAAACTCAATCACCAGTTTGAAAAGAATTGGGGTTGGCAAACTGTTCTAAAATTAATACCTAAACAAACAGTAACCTGTAAGTCCTTGTATAATTGGTTACTCTGGTAGTTTCTGTAGGCAGAAAATCATTACTTGCATTCTCTCTGTTGGTTTCTTATCTTTCATTGTTCACCTCGGCCCAAGTGAGAATATGTGTGATGTGTTTTATCCAGACTCTCAGGAGGATTGGGGTGGGAGGGTGGCAGCTGATGCAAGTGGCTGAGTTATTGAGTCATCCCTGAGTTGTTGATGTATCTTGGTCATATCGATGTTGAAAACCAGTGTCACATCAACTGATAAGTCAGAAGACAAATAATAAACAAAGAGATAGACAACTAAGTAAACATGACATTTTTCCAATCATCAATTCCTATCACGTTTACTTCTAAATATTTCTGAAACCTATCCTGACCATCACCACTCTCATCAAGGCATTCACACTGCTTGATGCTGCTTCCATCTCCCAGTAGATCTTTATGTGCCTAGTCTTTCCTCTTTATTTATTTATTTAGTTAATTTATCTGGCTGTGCAGCTCTCAGTATCTTAGTTCTTCAACCAGGGATTGAACCCCTGCCCCCTGCATTGGAAGAATAGAGTCATAACCAGTGTACCACCAGGGAAGTTCTCTTTCCCCTTTAAACTCATCTTCTAAATTGGCACCAGAGCAATCTGAATATAATGCCAACCTACCATGTCATTTCCTGTTTAACTCCTTTGTGAACACAACCTGTTCCCCATCTACCTTTTCCGTCTTCACTCTCCCTGTCCACCTGCTGCTCCATACATAATTAAAACTCAAACAAACTCGAGGAGGCTGTTATGACCCAGAGTAAGTAGATTAGGATTATTCACTTTTGCTGACTCCCAGCAGTGAAAATCAGGTTTTATCGCCACTGTGTTTTGTTTGTTTAAGTCGCTAAGTCATGGACCAACTCTTTGTGACCCCATGGATGTTAGCCCGCCAGGTTCCTCTGTCCATGGGATTTTCCAGGCTGGAGTGGGTTGTTATTTCCTTCTTCCGTTTAGACAGCTTATATTCATCTACTGTTGTATTAACAATCATGCAGCAAAGCTTTACTGAGCACTTATCATGTAATAGGCACTGCACAAATTCTTAAAGGCAGGAGTGCATCCTCAAAGATCCCAGAGACAGACTTCTAGGCAGGTGATTACAACAAATAGGCTAAATGAAGACATGTACAGGGAGGTCCTTCTGGGGGACCTTATGAGAGTTTAGAATCTGGAAGGGTAGAGAAGAGAAAATATGCAGGAATAGCTTTATAGAAGGGAAGAATCCTAAGGAGTGAATAGAAGTTACCCACAAGTAGGCCATGTGTTGTTTCAGGTAGTCAAAACAGAGGAACATTTGAGAAAGTGTCAAGGTAATAAACAGCATAGCACACAGAAAAAGAATGGAAATTGGAAGTGAACCTGGAGAGACAGATAAGATGCCTGTCGAAGAGGTATTAAATGTCATGAAAAACATAACTTTAGATGATAAGAAATCACAGAAAAACGTAACCTGCATATGACACGGGTTAAGTGTCTGTTTCAGATAGATCACTTTGGTACCTGCGCAGAGGGTGGATTCAATGAAGAAAGCATAGAAGCTGGAAGACCCAGCAGGAGGCCATTGTCATACTGAAATGAGAGACCATAAAGGTCTAAATGTAGGGAGAAAAGGGAGTAAAGTGCAATTGGGAATATTTCGTATTTGACTGGATATAGTCTGGTTCCAAATGGGAAAAGGAGTACATCAAGGCTGTATATTGTCACCCTGCCTATTTAACTTATACGCAGAGTACATTATGAGAAACATTGGGCTGGAAGAAGCAAAAGCTGAAATCAAGATTGGCGGGAGAAATATCAGTAAACTCAGATATGCAGATGACACCACCCTTATGGCAGAAAGTGAAGAGGAGCTAAAAAGCCTCGTGATGAAAGTGAAAGTGGAGAGTGACAAAGTTGGCTTAAAAGCTCAACATTCAGAAAACTAAGATCATGGCATCCCGTCCCATCACTTCATGGGAATTAGATGGGGAAACAGTGGAAACAGCAGCAGACTTTATTTTGGGGGGCTCCAAAACCACTGCAGATGGTGACTGCAGCCATGAAATTAAAAGACGCTTACTCCTTGGAAGAAAAGTTATGACCAACCTAGATAGCATATTCAAAAGCAGAGACATTACTTTGCCAACAAAGGTCCATCTAGTCAAGGTTATGGTTTTTCCAGTGGTCATGTATGGATGTGAGAGTTGGACTGTGAGGAAAGCTGAGTGCTGAAGAATTGATGCTTTTGAACTGTGGTGTTGGAGAAGACTCTTGAGAGTCCCTTGGACTGCCCATTCTGAAGGAGATCAGCCCTGGGATTTCTTTGGAAGGAATGATGCTAAAGCTGAAACTCCAGTACTTTGGACACCTCATGCAAAGAGTTGACTCATTGGAAAAGACTCTGATGCTGGGAGGGATTGGGGGCAAGAGAAGGGGACGACCCAGGATGAGATGGCTAGATGGCATCACTGACTTGATGCATGTGAGTCTGAGTGAACTCCGGGAGATGGTGATGGACAGGGAGGCCTGGCGTGCTGCTATTCATGGGGTCGCAAAGAGTCGGACACAACTGAGCAACTGAACTGAACTGAGTCTATGAAAGAGACAGACATCAGAAATGGTTTACTGTCATCATGGGTGACAGAGAGATGCAGAGAAGAATCAAGAAGTAGGAGTGTGTTACTATTGAAAACAGGAGTTAGTTCCAAGTTCTTATTGTCACAAATGCTGCTTATAGTCAATCATTTCTATAATTATGCCTCATAGAAATTTATACCTTTCTGAATACATCAAAACTGGATTAGACAGTCACAAGGTCCAGGACTCAAGCAAAGGAGATACAACACCTGAAATAGACAAGTGTCTTCTCCGCACTAGAGGGCACTTTCATACATACCACAGTGCTGCTGCTGCTAAGTTACTTCAGTCGTGTCCGACTCTGTGCGACCCCATAGACGGCAGCCCACCAGGCTCCCCCATCCCTGGGATTCTCCAGGCAAGAACACTGGAGTGGGTTGCCATTTCCTTCTCCAGTGCATGAGAGTGAAAAGTGAAAGTGAAGTCACTCAGTCGTGTCCGACTCTTAGCGACCCGACCCCATGGACTGTAGCCCAGCAGGCTCCTCCGTCCATGGGACTTTCCAGGCAAGAGTACTGGAGTGGGGTGCCATTGCCTTCTGCACAGTGCACCACAGTGCAAGGTAGAAATAAATAAACACTGCAGGAAAGACACAAAGGAAGATGTGGAGAGGTCAGAGGAAGCCTGGTTACTTTTTTGAGGAGGTCCTCAGAGCTTATATAGAACTTTGACAGGTGGAGATGAGCCCGAGGAGCTTCTGGGCAGAGGGAACAGGGCAGATGGCTATTGTAATGAGCTAGGAGGAAGGAGACGGACTCATGCATTAGTAGTGTGGGGTGACATGAGTAGCAGTAAATCAACAGGATTACCTGATTCTTATGCTTGCCCAGGAGGGGCAAGAAACAGGTCCCAGTAGGATACAACCTGGATGCACAGTGGGAACACATTTGAAAACAAGACTATGAGCAGTTTGAGATCTTTCTAGACCAGTGATATTGGGTGTAAGCTGACAACCACAGCTGTGATGCAGGTGCTGTAAGTCCCATACATACAAACAAGTTCCGACCGAGAGAGTGTTTGTAGATCCAATTTGTTCGTAAGTTCAACAAAGTTAGCCTAGGCTAATAACTAGCTATATAGTAATATACTATACTAAATAGCTTTATAATACTTTTCAGACAAATAATTGTTGTTTAGTCACTAAGTCATATCCAACTCTTTGCGACCTCGTGGACTGTGTAACCCTCCAAGATCCATGGAATTTTCCCAAGCAAGAATGCTGGAGTGGGTTGCCATTTCCTTCTCGAGAAACTTCCTGACCCAGGGATCAAACCTGTGTATCTATTCTGCACTGGGAGGCAAATGTTTTTTACATCTGAGCCACCTGGGACATGAAAAATACAGCAACAAAAAAGACATTTTTAATCTTACAATGCGGTACCCTGAAAAGTATAGTACTACAGTACAACAGCTGGCGTACTGGGGCTGGCATCAAGTGAACAAGCAAGAAGAGTTATTGACCGGAGGAGGCAGAGGTGGTGGCAGATGGTAGAGCTGAAGGATCGTCAGCAATAGGAGACAGAGGAGCTGCAGTTTCACTCACACCTGAAGTTGTTTGCATCTTTGAAAGTTTGCAGCTTGAAGGCTTATGTGTAGGGTTCTTAGTGTGTTTATCCTTCATCGTGGCAGAACCTTTCCATCAAGTCTTAGCTAGAGAGAGGAATCACTTTTAAATCTTAAGACACTTTCTCATCATATAAGGGCAAAAATGGATATAATACAATACAAATACCACCCTTTGTATTCTTGCTGAGTCATTTTGGAAGTTATGCTGTTGCACTTGGGGGGTTGGCTTATTTTAGGGAGATGTTTGAAGGAGGAGTCCCGCGGGGCCACTGCTCCATCCTGGGCACCGCTGGAGCACTGCCCCCTCGCAGCTGTCTGCCTGCGTGAGCCCCGCCCTCCCAGGACCCACAGAGCACCCAGGCCAACAGGCTTTTATGATCTCAAATTCCGTCCGTCCCCTCCCCTGTTCTTTGTAAGATTCGGTTTTTATCTTTTTTTTTTTTTTTTTTTTTTTTTTAACTCTCTTCCTCCTAATCCTAAAAGAATTCTATGGAGCTTGCTGGCTGCGGAGGTGACCCCATGCTCTCCACGGTAAACGTTCCTTTCACAGTGCTGAACTGCAGGAAAGACGAAAGGGCTGAGCACCTGGGGAGACAAGGACGCCCCAGGGGAACAGAGGCGTCCAGACTCCAGACCCTGTTCTGAAGGCCAGTGTTTCCTGCCCTCTCATCCACACCAGCCCACCTGTTCTTCCTCTCCTTTTCTCCCAGTGTTTGTGATTTCTGTTTCAGTGTGTCAGACTCGGATGACCTGACCGATTCAGCCCTTCAGTCAGATATATACAGATAAGGATATGCGTTTTTAGTTTTAGTTTTTACTGGTGTATAATTGCTTCACAATGTTGTATTCATTTCTGCCCTACCAGAGTGTGAATCAGCTATAAGTACACATATATCCCCTCCCTCTTGAGCCTCTCGCCTCCAACCCACTCATCTAGTCGCCACAGAGCCTCCAGCTGAGATTCCTAAGCTTTAGAGCAAGCCCCACTTGCTATCTAATTTACACTTGAGAGTTGCATATGCTCATCCCAGTCTCCCACTTTGCTTTGCCTTCCTCTCCCCTGCTTTTGTCCACAGGTCTGTGCTCCGCAAATGAGTCTCTATTCTTCCCCTGGAAAGGTTCATCTGGACCATTTTTTTAGACTTCACATATTTGCGTTAATAGATGATATTTGTTTATCTCTTTCTGACTTACTTCACTCTGTTTGACAGACTCTAGGTCCATCCACATATCTTCAAATGACTCAATTCATCACAACACTCTTTACAATAACCAGGACATGGAGACAACCTAAAAATCGAATGAAATATGACGCTCACTATTCTAAAGGAGATCAGTCCTGGGTGTTCTTTGGAAGAACTGATGCTAAAGCTGAAACTCCAGTACTCTGGCCACCTCATGCAAAGAGTTGACTCACTGGAAAATATTCTGATGCTGGGAGGGATTGGGGGCAGGAGGAGAAGGGGACGTCAGAGGATGAGATGGCTGGATGGCATCACTGACTCGATGCACGTGAGTCTGAGTGAACTCTGGGAGTTGGTGATGGACAGGGAGGCCTGGTGTGCTGCAATTCATGGGGTCACAGAGAGTCGGACACGACCGAGCGACTGAACTGAAATGAACTGACCTGACCTGAGTTTCTCCCATCATATAATATACAGCAAGTTGTGGCCTTGAATTTAGTTCCTAGGCATTCACAAGTAAACTCTGCAAAAGAAACTGGGAACAAGAAAGAAGACACACTGTATCTGAAGTGTCTGAATATGTGTTTTCAACTCATAGCCGTAGGCTTTGCAGTGACCATTTATTTTTAATGAAGTAGCACTAGTACAAGTGAAAATGCAAGTGAATGTTCTGCTATTGCCATACATTGTTTGCTAATGTCAGAGCTTCTCTCTGGCATAACCATAGTGTAGCCTTGATAATATTTTGATAAGAAGCAAAACCATGAGGCAATAACCCTATCTATGTTTTGTGACTGTAAGGATAAATTTGGAACCAGCATTTTCTCTGTATTTTCTCTGGGAGACTTTTATGGTTCACAGAGAAAATAGAGGAAATAAATGATAATATCTCCATTTTCCAGCAATTCTCACTGTTTCATCTTTTACTGCTATTTATTCTCTTTCTTTTTTATTTTCCTTCCCCTCTTGAAAAGAACATGTTAAAGCATATATCAAGCTAGGAGTCTGTACAGAGTTTTCTTTTCTCTTAGGAATCAGAATTCTAGAACTTAGGCGGAGATATTATAAGAGCAAAGACTTAACCAACTCCTCATTATACAAAAGAGGAAACTGAGACACAGCAAAGAGAAGGAACTTGCATCTGATCAGAGCTGAGACTGAGTTGGAAGCCCGTGGTGGCTGTGTTTTGGGCTTCCCCCAGGACTGAATAGTGTCATGGGGTTTGGGAAAAGACCTTGTGAGTCGCACAGGGAAAAAAGACTCAAACACCGACCTTCTCTTCTGAATTCTAAACGTTTTGAGGTGTAATCCTTTCTCAAGGTCAAGAATCAGTTCAGGCTGATGCAGTTCTGTTGTTTGATTGCTTCACATTCTGGATCCCAAGACATTGTTTTTATTATTATTATTTTGACTTTTGTTTCCCTTCTTATAGATTCAGGTTAGTGTGTATTATGTTGCTTTGTTGGGCTGTTATTATACATCAAAACTGGCATACATCCAGAGGCAACAGATTAGAAAGATTGACTTTTCTGTTGGGCTAATTAAAACTATGGTATGTGAGTTAACACATGTAATTTTAATTTTATAACAAATGTAACAGTGCATGCTGGGAAGATCCCTATAAATATAAGAAAAGAAAACCTTTCTAAATTGTAAGAATCAAAAAAAGATAGGATGCAGAGGATCAGCTTGTTTCATTGCACAGGGGTAAAACCCTGAAAGGTCTTCCCTGATGTCTTAGATGGTAAAGAATCTGCCTGCAATGCAAAAGACCTGGTTCGATCCCTAGGTCAGGAAGATCCCCTGAAGGAGTGAGTGGCTCCCCATTCTAGTGTTCTTGCCTGGAGGATTCCTGGACAGAGGAGCCTGGTGGGCTACAGTCCATGGGGTTGTAAAGAGTTGGACACAACTGAGCGACTAACACTTTCACTTTCACTTTTTCCAACCCCCTAAACCAATTTAGAAAGCCACTTAGGCACTATTTTCAATAGAAATATATATATTGGAAAACTCTTTTCCCAGTAGCAAGTGTAACATCCTTAGGAACAATAATTCCTCAAGGGAGACTATATAACTGCATTACTTATTTCTCAGTTTTAGAGCAGCAGCAATTAGATAAACTTAAAACCAGTGGCTATAATCCTCAAGGTTGGATCTGATTAATAAAGTGAGTGATAGCCTGCTGATTCTAAAATAAAAAGCTAAATAAATATATGTTGCCATGATCAGCAATAAAGTAATAAGCAGTTTGCAGTAAATGTGATTGGCATAAAACAATGTAGAAACTAATGTCAAATGCACTCAGGAAACAGCTATTGCTGTCAAGTTTGCAAAATAGGATGGTGCTTCCACAAATGTATCTACAATTTAAAACGATTGAAATAGGTTGACAGATACGCTCACAAATTATTCATGCAGTATTTAAATTGTGTACCTAACTTCTCAATAGCATATTTATTTAATCAAAGCATGATCATTTCTGACAATTACTTTCATAAACTTTCATGAAATATACCAGGAAATATCTGCAGACACATATTAGTTAAGTCATGTAAGCAGCAAAGAAAAGCTGACACAGCTATTCAGAGCAGCAAAGGAACAGATAGAGTTTAGCACATTAAGACACTGCCAAATGGTTCTTTAGCTGGTAAATGCCTGGGATAATCACAGATGAGTACAAAGGAAAGCTTGGGGAGGTTATTAAATTTTACTACTAGGACATAAGTCTCTAACATGGCATGCTTTGACTAGGTCTATAGATTTTCCAGAAGAAAACTGAATGTACTCTATTTGGGTGAATGAATCAGAAGCAGCATGTCTATCAGGAGTTTAAAAATTTGCAAGCCCTCCGAAACTGGCAGATAAGGCCACTGAGTGGAATAGGGACAGGCAAACTGGAAAGCACTTGCCCAGGATTTTAAAGACAGCTGATGGAGGGCTTCCCTGGTGGTCCAGCGGTTAAGACTCTGTGCTTCCAATGGAGGGGGCACAGGGGGTTCTATCCCTGGTGGTGGAACTAAAGCCCCAAACACCGAGCAGTGCAGCAAAAGAAAATAAGTGGGGGTCAGCTGACGGAGTCAATTATTGTTGTGCTAGAATGCAAGTGCAGGATCGCCAGAGCTAACGTTCCTAGAAGAGCTAGAGATTAAGATTTCCTTGTGAGAAACATGTATTTTTCATTGCTGGCAACTAACGCATTAAAAACCACAAAACAGCAATAATACCTGTGCAGAACCACCTGTTTGCAGGACCCTACAGTGAGAGACACAGTTCAGTTCAGTTCAGTTCAATTCAGTTGCTCAGTCGTGTCCGACTCTTTGTGACCCCATGAATTGCAGCACGCCAGGCCTCCCTATCCATCACCATCTCCCGGAGTTCACTCACACTCACATCCAACGAGTCCATGATGCCATCCAACCATCTCATCCTGGGTCGTTCCCTTCTCCTCCTGCCCCCAATCTCTCCCAGCATCAGAGTCTTTTGCAATGAGTCAACTCTTTGCATGAGGTGTCCAAAGTACTGGAGCTTCAGCTTTAGCATCATTCCTTCCAAAGAAATCCCAGGGTTGATCTCCTTCAGAATGGACTGGTTGGATCTCCTTGCAGTCCAAGGGACTCTCAAGAGTCTTCTCCAACACCACAGTTCAAAAGCATCAATTCTTCGGCGCTCAGCCTTCTTCACAGTCCAACTCTCAAATCCATACATGACCACAGGAGAAACCATAGCCTTGACTAGGCAGACCTTAATCGGCAAAGTAATGTCTCTGCTTTTGAATATACTATCTAGGTTGGTCGTAACTTTTCTTCCAAGGAGTAAGCATCTTTTAATTTCATGGCTGCAGTCACCATCTGCAGTGATTTTGGAGCCCCAGAAAATAAAGTCTGACGCTGTTTCCACTGTTTCCCCATCTAATTCCCATGAAGTGATGGGACCGGATGCCATGATCTTAGTTTTCTAAATGTTGAGCTTTTAAGCCAACTTTTTCACTCTCCACTTTCACTTTCATCAAGAGGCTTTTTAGTTCCTCTTCACTTTCTGCCGTAAGGGTGGTGTCCTCTGCATATCTGAGGTTATTGATGTTTCTCCCAGCAATCTTGATTCCAGCTTGTGTTTCTTCCAGTCCAGTGTTTCTCATGATGTACTCTGCATAGAAGTTAAGTAAGCAGGGTGACAATGTACAACCTTGACATACTCCTCTTCCTATTTGGAACCAGTCTGTTGTTTCATGTCCAGTTCTAACTGTTGCTTCTTATAACTGCTTCTAACTATTGCTTCTTCTAACCTGACCTGCATACAGGTTTCTCAAGAGGCAGGTCAGGTGGTCTGGTATTCCCATCTCTTTCAGAATTTTCCACAGTTGATTGTGATCCACACAGTCAAAGGCATTGGCATAGTCAATAAAACAGAAATAGATGTTTTTCTGGAACTCTCTTGCTTTTTCCATGATCCAGTGGATGTTGGCAATTTGATCTCTGGTTCCTCTGCCTTTTCTAAAACCAGCTTGAACATCAGGGAGTTCACAGTTCATGTATTGCTGAAGTCTGGCTTGGAGAATTTTAAGCATTACTTTACTAGCATGTGAGATGAGTGCAATTGTGTAGTAGTTTCAGCATTCTTTGGCATTACCTTTCTTTGGGATTGGAATGAAAACTGACCTTTTCCAGTCCTGTGGCCACTACTGAGTTTTCCAAACTTGCTGGCATATTGAGTGCAGCACTTTCACAGCATCGTCTTTCAGGATTTGAAACAGCTCAGCTGGAATGCCATCACCTCCACTAACTTTGTTCGTAGTGATGCTTTCTAAGGCCCACTTGACTTCACATTCCAAAATGTCTGGCTCTAGATTAGTGATCACATCATCATGATTATCTGGGTCATGAAGATCTTTTTTGTACAATTCTTCCATGTATTCTTGCCACCTCTTCTTAATATCTTCTGCTTCTGTTAGGTCCAGACCATTTCTGTCCTTTATCGAGCCCATCTTTGCATGAAATGTTCCCTTGGTATCTCTAATTTTCTTGAAGAGATCTCTAGTCTTTCCCATTCTGTTGTTTTCCTCTCTTTCTTTGCATTGATCGCTGAAGAAGGCTTTCTTATCTCTTCTTGCTATTCTTTGGAACTCTGCATTCAGATGCTTATATCTTTCCTTTTCTCCTTTGCTTTTCACTTCTCTTCTTTTCACAGCTATTTGTAGGGCCTCCCCAGACAGCCATTTTGCTTTTTTGCATTTCTTTTCCATGGGGATGGTCTTGATCCCTGTTTCCTGTACAATATCATGAACCTCATTCCAAAGTTCATCAGGCACTCTATCAGATCTAGGCCCTTAAATCTATTTCTCCCTTCCACTGTATAATCATAAGGGATTTGATTTAGGTCATACCTGAATGGTCTAGCAGTTTTCCCTACTTTCTTCGATTTAAGTCTGAATTTGGCGATAAGGAGTTCATGATCTGAGCCACAGTCAGCTCCCAGTCTTGTTTTTGTTGACTGTATAGAGCTTCTCCATCTTTGGCTGCAAAGAATACAATCAATCTGATTTCAGTGTTGACCACCTGGTGATGTCCATGTGTAGAGTCTTCTCTTGTGTTGTTGGAAGAGGGTGTTTGCTATGACCAGTGCATTTTCTTGGCAAAACTCTATTAGTCTTTGCCCTGCTTCATTCCACATTCCAAGGCCAAATCTACCTTTTACTCCCGGTGTTTCTTGACTTCCTACTTTTGCATTCCAGTCCTCTGTAATGAAAAGGACATCTTTTTTGGGTGTTAGTTCTAAAAGATCTTGTAGGTCTTCATAAAACTGTTCAACTTCAGTTTCTTCAGCATTACTGGTTGGGGCATAGACTTGGATAACTGTGATACTGAATGGTTTGCCTTGGAGATGAACATAGATCATTCTGTCGTTTTTGAGATTGCATCCAAGTACTGCATTTCGGACTCTTTTGTTGACCATGTTGGCTACTCCATTTCTTTTGAGGGGTTCCTGCCCGCAGTAGTAGATGTAATGGTCATCTGAGTTAAATTCACCCATTCCAGTCCATTTTAGTTCGCTGATTCCTAGAATGTCAACGTTCACCCTTGCCATCTCTTGTTTGACCACTTCCAATTTGCCTTGATTCATGGACCTGATATTCCAGGTTCCTATGCAATATTGCTCTTTACAGCATTGAATCTTGCTTCTATCACCAGTCACATCCACAACTGGGTATTGATTTTGCTTTGGCTCTATCCCTTCATTCTTTCTGTAGTTATTTCTTCTCTGATCTCCAGTAGCATATTGGGCACCTAATGACCTGGGGAGTTAGTCTTTTGGTATCCTCTCATATTGCCTTTTCATACTGTTCATGGGGTTCTCAAGGCAAGAATACTGAAGTGGCTTGCCATTCCCTTCTCCAGTGGACCACATTCTGTCAGGCCTCTCCACCATGACCTGCCCGTCTTGGGTTGCCCCGCAGGCATGGCTTGGTTTCATTGAGTTAGACAAGGCTGTGGTCCTAGTGTGATTAGATTGACTAGTTTTCTGTGAGTATGGTTTCACTGTGTCTGCCCTCTGATGCCCTCTTGCAACACTTACCATCTTACTTGGGTTTCTCTTACCTTGGACGTGGGGTATCTCTTCATGGCTGCGCCAGCAAAACACAGCCACTGTTCCTTACCTTGGACGAGGGGTATCTCCTTACCACCACCATTCCTGACCTTCAACATGGGATAGCTCCCCTAGGCCCTCCTGTGCCTGTGCAGCCACCACTCCTCGGGTTGCTCCTCCTGGCCACCGGCCCTGGGTATCTATATATTCCATGTAGCCTGTTCATGATCACAGTTAAACAATTTATGGCCAAAACCATTTTGGAAGCTATCAGAAAAATACACCAGCCCAACCATATTAGGGTTTGGACTTTGGCGAAATAAAATATTTCTTTGAACTTAAAGTTGGTTAACTGTAATATGGCATACAGGGAACAATTCAGGTAACTGTGATCGTTCTTTTCTTTCTTTTTTTTTTTTTTTTTTTTTTCCTGTCTAAAGGAAATACTTGGAGCACCTACCTCTTAGGCTGTTGTGAGGATTAAGTGAGTTACTTCTATCAAGTGCTTAGAACAATGCCTCACATATAGTAGGTTCTCAATACATGCTACCTGTGAATGCTCTTACCATTATGCATAGAATGGGGGTATGTTCCTGGAATGTTAAATGCAAGATGGCATTTCCAGAATGTGGCAATTCATTGAGAAGCCTCTTGCAATGTAACTGTTCCCAAGGGGAAAATAATAGCAAGGTATCCTAGTCATTGTGTTATAGAGAGTTGGGAAGCAGTTCAGAGGGTAGAAGAAATATTTCAAGGCTACAATGAAGCACAGCTTCTAATAATCTTTTTTTTTTTTTTGACACAAAGGTAATTATCATAGTAGGCTGACTTGGCATGCAATCATGGGAAATGATCAAGTTGTGTGTGTGTGTGTGTGTGTGTGTGTGTGTGTGTGTGTGTGTCTGGAAGTTTCTTCAGCTTTTCTCTGAGCTTTTGGGAAAAGATCTTTTTTATTTGGTTTGTTTTCTCTAAGACCCTTTATGAGACTGAGAGACAGAGATAAATAGAGACAGATGCTGCAAAGCCAGTGAAGTCTGCAGTTGTTCACAAAAGGAAAAGTTCTCTTGCTTCTATTCACTTTCCAGCCATAATTTACACACAGAGCTCTGGCTACTGTTCTCAAGCATTGGTCTACAAACTAGTGATCCCCTTCAGATCGCTGCTCCAGGTGGATGGGGAAGCTGACGTACAGCAGCTCAGAGAGACTTTTATTAAAATTCACAATTGTAAGCATTCATATAAACCAGGGGCCTGCAGCCTGAAGCCAGGAGGCCAGCCCACAGCCTGTTTCTGTGGGACTGGTTTTTCCATTTTTAAAAGATTGTAAAAGAAAAAAGAAATATGCAGCAGTGACCATAGAAGGCCCATAAAACCTAAAATATTTACTATCTGGCCCTTAGTCATTTCCACCTACTATTAGATGAAAAAGGGAAAAGGAGTGTTGGTTTTCCTTTATAATTTGAATTATGAAGGCTGTAATTTACAAACAAGTCACCCTTCTTATCTGGACTTTGTCCTTGTTCATATGTTATTTCTCTTTAACCAGGTGGCAGAAAAATGCCCAGTTGTTTTTGTTTTCTTTTTTTTTTTTACGTAACTTCTATTGTACCCTGTTGTCTTAAAGAAAATTCAGTTCAGTTATCCAAGTGAGACACTTTAGTTTTGATGGTATGTACATGCTGACTTGCCACCAGGATGGCCAGTTCTTGCTTGGCTGTAAAATTATAGCACAAATACTTTTCATTGATCGCAATTTAACAGCCAATCAAGGCACAGCTTTATCCCCCCAATTTCACTGTGCCTTTACAATTGAGAAGAGTAGCGACTATAATGGGTACTATTATGGCCATTGTGTTTCTTCCAGATGAACTCTGGGACGAAGCTGAAGCTGGACAAGTTATATAAATGTCTGAAGCTAGGACGTTACGGAAAGAATTATGCAACCTCACAGGATATAAAGATTTTCCATAACTTTGCACTGCCTGGAATCCCCTCTAGCCCATAAAACCTGTTGTACCCGCAGAAGACTCTTTGTAACAGAATGCTTCTTATCATGATCCTAGTTTTCAGAGCCAAGAAATAAAGTCTGAGAAGAGGGAGAAAATGAGGTCGTGAGATTAGAAGTTGGAATGGTTTATTTTTGAATAACTAGGTTTGAGTTTGAAAGTGCATTTCAACTTTTCCATGATTAAAACCATGAAACTAACTCTGGACATTTTTTGAGACCCCCATCTTGATTCGTTTTCCCCCCAGGAATCTGCATTGTCAGTAAGGCACTGACACTTTGTTGATCCTTTTCATCTTTCAGGTTTAACTGTCCGTTTCTACCTTTGTGAGTAGTCAAGTGATTTAGTTATGTTTTTATCATTTGAACTCTCAACAGTTCTGTTGTGAGAAAACACCAAGTTCCCTGAGGATTCAAAAATATAATATATAAACCTCAAATTCCATATGCAGGGAGCATGGAGGTATTATTTTTTTAATTTTTATTGAAATATAATTGATTTATAATGTATTTGTTTCAGGTATACAGTTTTACATATATAAATATATATATATAGTGTATATATATGTATTCTTTTTGCATTTTTTCCATTGCAAGTTATTACAATATATTGAACATATTTCTCTGTGCTATATAATAGTTCCATGTAGATTATCTATTCATATATGTGTTCTTAGTCACTCAGTCATGTCTGACTCTTTGCAACCCCATGGGCTGTAGACCACCAGGCTTCTTTGTCTGTGGCAATTCTCCAACAAGAAAACTAGAGTGTGTTTCCATGCCCTTCTCCAGGGAATCTTCCCAATCCAGGGACCAAACCCAAGTCTCCTGCATTGCAGGCAGATTCTTTACCATCTAAGCCACCAGAGAATACTAGTATATGTATTTTAACCCCAAATTCCTAATTTGTCCGTCTCCTCTTCTCCTTTGGTAAATGTAAATTTGTTTTGTCTATGAGTCTATTTCTAAGTATGTTCATTTGTATCATTTTTTTTTTAGATTACACATATAAATAATATCGTAGGAAATTTGTCTTTCTCTGTATGGCTTACTTCACTTAGAATGATAATTCCTAGGTTTACCATGTTGCTGCGAATCACATTATTTCATTCTAAGACTGAATAATGTTTCCTTGTATATATATATATGTGTGTATATATATATATATTTATTACATCTTCTTATCCATACATCTGTTGATGGACACTTATGTTCCTTCCATGTCTTGGCTGCTAGTGCTGCAATGAACATTGGCATACACGTATCTTTTCGAATTAGACTTTTCTGCAAGTATATGCCCAGGAGTGAGTAGCATTACAGGATCATATGGTATTAAGTTAGTTAAACAAGGAGGTCATTGGATGGAGGTGGTTCAAATACTTTAGCAGCCTAGTAATCAAATATAAACCTCAGGCTGAGATGCCTCAAAGTTAAGAAATCAAAGCCTAAGGATAACTCATCACAAAGAGCCAACTCGGCTTTTCCAAATAAGGCGAACACTTTATCCACAGCCAGTCAAGTTATTTCTTTGCTTTACTTTCAAATGTGCTCTTTAAAAGACTTTCCCCCTATGTCCTGTGGACAGAGCCCTCCTAACCACTTCCAATTTGACCCCGCCTGATCTGAATCTATTTTTGCCCAAGTAAACTCTGAAAATTTTGATGCTTCAGTTTATCTTTTAACAGAGGCAAATGTGCTTAATACATAGCAATGTCAAATAAATTACTTTAATGCCTTCTGGTAGTTTACTTCATTTTGGGGAGTTTTCTTTTTACTTTTCTCATCCAACAGTGGGTGGTATTACATTCCAGCCATTTGGATGAGCATATCATTGAAAGCGAGGTGCTTTTATAACACTGGCACACAAGAAATTAAGAGTGTTGTGTCCATATTTCCTCGTTACAGATATGTGTTAGGAAAAATTCCAAACTGTCAAGTTCCCATCACTAAGACCAGTGAATGTATGCTCTGGCACCAGATTCCAACTGCCAAACAATACCAGGTGTGTAATCCATGCTAACTCTACTCAACCAAATTGTCTGTAAGACAAACTCCGCCAGTCAAAATCCAATTGTCTCCTTCACGCTCACTACAGATATCCAAAAAATTACAAAGCAACCTGTGCTAACTGAATCAAAGACTTCTTCAGCCTCTGTTCTTCCTCATATATTTCTTTATATTGGAAATTGACATTTAGACTAAGGACAAAGACGTCCAATAAGATTTCTGCCCATGTGCCTCCCTCTGTTTCCTAAAAGACACCACCATTCAAATAATGACTTTAAAGTGAATATATGACAAATTTTACCTCAGACACATAACCAAATCAGGCCTGGGTTAAGTGATTTAGCACAATGTTGTTGATTAGACTTTGTTAAATTCAGAAGAGATTTCATAGGCCAGTGTCCCAAACTAATGAAAATTGAAGTAGGTGTAATGAACAGAGGAAGGGAGAAATTATTTCAAATTACATGAGATATCATGGTGGAAGTGACACTTGATCTGAGACTTAATAAAATTTTAATTGCAGATAACAAGGGAAAGGCAATTCCAGGGGAGTTGAAACAAATACAGGAAAGGTGGAAACATGGAGAATGTTGGGTGTAGTTGCAACAAATTAAGACCAGGTTAACTGCTCTTTGGGGTAAAGAGAAGTGAAAAATGAAGGCCAGGCTGTATTTCGGGAGCTGGTGACAGTGATTCTGGAAAAATTTTTCTCACCCCTCCCCAAGCACCACTAGCCTTGGCTAGAATTTTGTCCTTTACTTATGAGCTTACACTCTTCCACCCAGTGTCTTATGTAACATCCAAAGGATGCTGCCAATTCTGCTGCCATCATTCAGCCTAAACCTGGACCTGCAGGAGCCTCCTGCAAGTTCTTCCTGTGTTCCTACTTTCTGCATGTTCATATGTGCGTGCGTGCTGAGCTGTGTCAGATTCTTTTCGACCCCATGGATTGCAGCCCACCAGGCTCCTCTGTCCTTGGAATTCTCCAGGCAAGAATTCTGGAGCGGGTTGCCGTTTCCTCCCCCAGGGGATCTTCCCAACCCCGGGATCAGATCCTTGTCTCCTGCACTGGCAGGTGGGTTCTTTACCACTGAGCCACCTAGGAGGACTCCTTCAACAGGCACCTGTAAACAAACCACTGATCCTATCAGCTCCTGTTCTCCCACCCTAGAAAAACATCATTGACTCAATGGTTTTCCCTTGCTCTTAAGATAAAGACCTAAATCCATTCATCCTCCACACAAATCTTCTGCTCCCCACCTCACCACCACCCTCAACTTAACATGCTGTGTTCTACTCTTAAAAGGCAGACCACACTGGCCACTTTACTTGCCTGAAATGGAAGCCTCTTGACACAGATTTTACCCTACTTATAGTCCCCAGCCTGGAAGTCTGGAAGTCTCCTCTGTAGCCCTCCCCCACAACCTTCCATTCCTCGGCCTTCATTCAAATGTCAACTGAAAGGTCACGTCCACATGGAAGATTTCTCTGATCCCCAGGCTGGCTCTGGGTCTATGGTTCCCTTCAGAGGTTCTATGCTCTGAGGGTTTAATTGATCCTTGCAAACAAAGAAACACTTTCCGTGTGTGTGTGTGTGTGTGTGTGTGTGAACCTCCCACTCTGAGGGCTGCAAGGATAAATATCTCATTGTGCAGATGTAATCCATCAAAGCAGACCCTTGGGGAAGCCCTGCTATGGAGGTTGATGGAATTGGGGCTTAATTCTCAAGCAATATGGAGTCAGAACTTCCCATTTTTAAATCCTCTCACATCTGGTTTCCCTTCTCCAGTTTTCACTGATGACGTTTGCAATGATGTAAAATTATGTGAATAAAATTTCTAATCCTGACTCTATACCTATCCAGCTCTTCATTTTGGGAAGGAGTGGAAATAATCTCTTTACAGCTCTGTTTTCAGACTCCACCCAGATTTAGAGTCCTCCCACAACACACCCCTAATGTTTCCAGTGGAACCATTGCACACCTGCAGTGTAGTTTTCAGGATATCATTCAACTTTTTAAATCCTTATTTCCCTCATCTGTAAAGTAACACCATTGTCGATTAAATGAGGTAATGCATGTCAAGAACTAATATAAGACCTGGCCCGTAGCTGGTAACCAGTTCATTTTCCCCTTTTCTAACCAGCCTTCCAGAGGCGTGTGCTTCTGTGGCTAGTCATGAATCCCATGATTCAGCAAAGCGCCAGAGAGCTGGGTTTATGGTGATCATGGCAGTCATATCTGTCCATGTGTTTTGGCACAAGCTGGATCCTAATCTGCCCATCTTTTCCTCCTCTCCTCCACCACGAACCTCTTTTTTCCTACGGCTATCTCGGCACCCAATATTAACACATACTCAGAGAATCCTTATAATAGGATTCATCAACCCTGTGCTTCCCCATAGACACCATTTGTTGTTGTTGTTTTGTTGTTGTTGTTGTTGTTGTTTAGTTGCTAGTTGTGTCCAACTCTCTTGAGACCTGGTGGACTGCAGCCTGCCAGGCTCCTGTGTCCATGGGATTTCCCAGGCAAGAATACTGGAGTGGGTTGCCATTTCCTTCTCCAGGGGATCTTCCTAATCAAACTCGAATCTCCTGCATTGCCAGGCAGGTTCTTTACCACTGAGCTCCCAAGGGAGCCCTCATACCTATATTTCACTGATTTTAATATAAAATCCTTTCTACCCTGCTGGACTCTTGTCCACTACTGCCAAACACACAGTATAGGGACTTAGTCAACAATTATTGAGTGTTTACTTATTTCATCACAAACACCCCTCCATTGTGACACCATCTCTGATTCCATGTCTTTCACTGAAGTTATCCCATCTCAGATAACAGATAGTTCTTTATTAATGATTTTCTATTTTCTGCCCTGCATTAACATTTTAGTTATCTGTGGCGTGTCGCTCCCTCTTACTTGATAAACCTTGAAGTCCCCATCAGGACAGAATATCACTCCTTCATCTTCATACTACCTCAACTATGTTTAAACAATAGCAAATCCTCAATAAATGTGGATGATTGAGTAAGCAAAATGAAAAATAAATAGCTTGTCAAATGTAATAGTTCCTTACCTAAGACATGTATATCCTGGGAACACTCCTATTTTCCAGTAAAGAAATGTTTTCATTCTTAATCATCCAAAGAACATTGTTGGGATTGCTGATTGATATCAAATTAGAATTCAAGTACTATTCAAGTTTGAAGTCATAGGTCCCTATGAATTGAGGCATGTGGGAGAAGGATGTCCAGGAGAGAGGGGAGCTATATCCTGTAATCCCCCAGGGGCAGTGACTCTATGAGACAGGATGCACTGTGGCTAGAAGGATGCAAAGAGCCGATTTTTCACTTCCAAATGTAAACAGGCGCAAGCCAGGTATAGTTATTTCCCATGGGAGCTCCCTAACTATTTTAACAAGAGAACTGGAGCATTGAGGACAGAAAATCCAACACTGACTTCCAGGGCCTAACCACAGATAAAAAATTGATTACATTTTTGTTGGTTTGAGAGGTTTCCAGATAACGATTTTTTTATTTCTAAACTGCAGCAGGCCATTGAAATTGTAAGCTGCTGTAATGCCACCTACATGGCAGCAAAGGACGATAGCAAAAATCAATAGGTTCCATCTCTTCATTCACATGGATTTGAGCACGTAGATAATGAAGCGTATTCATTCAGGTATAAACGGCTGGCACTAAATAATGAGTCTCAAATAAGTTTGCACTGCCCAATAGTTTGATGACATGTGGCATTTTAGATAGGTTATTATATTGCTGATTATGGAACAGAGCTGTATTTAAATACAGCTGTATACAGAAATATTCAGATAGGGAGGCATAGAGCAGAATATTACTTCCTATAATCTATCTTTAGCAATAATGCTTCACTGATAGTCTGAAATGCCTACCTATACATTTTGCCCTGTGTCCACAGCAAGGCATATGCTCAAAATATATAAATTTATTTTCTTAAACAGCTAGATGCCTGCCTACATCTTCCCTTCAATTCATACAGAAATTGCATGTGGAAATGGGATACATACCAGCAAGCAAGTGAGCAGCTAGGAAGCTGAATGTATATTGGTATGAAATTTGAAAACACACATAGATGGGCTCAAAAGCACTTCTTTTCCCACAAACCACAAAATGGAATTCTATTATAGTCACCTACCAGATATGCACAAGTGGGTGTATTTGCTTCTCAAGGCTGATGATTGTTCATCAGCAACAGGATAACATGTCCCATCATCTTTCTTCACTAACAGGGGAAGGATATTCTAGATGAGATGTGTGAACACAGACCAGGGAGTTTGTACGAGCATGTAAGCAATTTCTACGTTATGGAGGGGGAAAGGCATCCACGCCAAAGATGTGACATACAGCAGAGAACTATTCAATCTGAAAGTTGCTGCTGATGTGACTGACAAAAACATCTTGACATTTGAGTCTTTTAACTGCCCATCCATCACAGGATGGCTTTAGTGATTAGTTCAGTTGAAGAAGATGGCAAGGAAAGTTAGAGCCATTTTACCATTCATATGGCTCAGAAACAAAGTTAGAAGCACAATACATGTACTTATAAGAAAGGTGAGCTTCTAAGTGGGGAATTTTGACCATAGGACATTTATTTAAATTCAAAAACACCACTACACACCAAAGTGGATTTTTTTTTCTTTTGGCTGTGCTGGGTCTTCGCTGCTCTAGAGGCTTTTCTCTAATTGCGGTGAGCCAGGGCTACTCTCTAGCTTCCATGCATAGGTTTCCGTGCATTGCAGTCGCTTCTCTTGTTGCAGAGCACAGGCTCTAGAGCACACGGGCTTCAGTAGTTGTGGCGCATGGGCTTAGTTGCTCCACGGCATGTGGAACCTTCCCGATCCAGGGATCAAACCCATGTATTGTGCACTGGCAAGTGGATTCTTTACTACTGAGCCACCAGGGAAGCCCCAAAGTGGATTAAATAACATAAGTTTTATTTTCTAAAGCAAAACAGTTTTTTTTTAACCAATTATATGCCACGTCTAACCTCAGATTGGTTTAGATTTTTTACAGTCCATAGTACTTAGATAAAAGTTTCACAGTTATCCAGGGATCAGGTGTCCGTTAGTGTTCAGGAATCTGCTTGTGTCTGTATTTGTGGCCAATTGGTTCAATTGTGCTACACTGTGCTCCTTCCAGAGTTTGGAATTCCTGGTTCAACCCCATTGTTGACCAATTAACTTCCTGCACTGCTACACAGGAGAAAGATCTTATTTTACTAATACCTACTTCAGTTATAAAGATCTGGTAGAGTGAAAAATGACCCCCAGAGGTGTCGATTCTTTCATTCCCTGGGATCTATAACTTATCTTATATGGAAAAAGGACCTTTGCAGACATGGTTCAACCAAGAATATAGAGATGAGGAGACTTTCCTGGATTATCTGGGGGGACACAATGTAATCACAAGGGTTCTTACAAGAAGGAAACAAGAAAGTCAAAGGCAGAGAGGCGCTATGATGACAGAGCAATGACTACAGTGATGGGGCTATGAGCCTCCAGGACCTGGAGGATTAAGGACCAGAATATCCCCTGGAGCCTCCAGAAGGAGCCAGCCTTGTTGATGCCTTGGTTTTAGCCCCTTACAACTCCATTTGGACTTGCTATAAGCAGGCAAATGGGTGTTATTTTCAGCCACTAAAGTAATGGTAATTGGTTACACCAACAATAGAATACTAATACAAGAGGGATGAGGAAAATGTTAATAAGTGAGTCACAGGGATTCCTAACCCCTTCTAAGGAGAGAAATAATAGGGTAATTCATAAACAAGGAAACAAATACAGTATTCATGGGAGAAAAGCAATGTGCTTTAAAATCAAACAGAAGCAAGTTCAAAAATCACTTTCCTTGCTTACTGTTATTTGACCTTTGGTGAGTTAACCTCCAAAAACCCAGTATCTGCAACTATGAAGTGGCGGCAACAATGGCAGTTGTGCAAGCGAGAGTATTGCTAAACAACAGCAAAGGAGATTTCTGGCACATCTGGCACTTTGCAAATATGAGCAAATCTAAGTCGTCTTCCCACTCCATATTTTTTTGGCTGTTCTGGGTCTTAGTTGTGGCACACAGGGATTTTTAGTTGTGGCATGTGGATCTAATTCCTTGACCAGGGATCAAACCTGGGCTCCCTGCACTGGGAGTGAGGAGTCTTAGCAACAGGACCACCACTCTGTTTTAAAAATCCAGAACTATCAGCCTTCTCACTCAAAGATTCTGGATTTCAGGAGAAAAAAAAATGCTATTATAATAGATTTAGAATAAACACATATTTTCGTTGATTATTATATTAGTCATAGAAGACCCTGCATTTAGACCTTGACAATAATGAGATCATTGAGAGGAAAACCCCCAGACGCTACAACTTATGAACCCATAAGACAAATACATACATGTAAATGGATAAGACATAGTAATAAAGTGATATAACATGTAACTGAGAATCCATGAAAGCACAGAGGGCAGAATCATTGATTCTGATTAGGGAACTTAAGGATACCAACCCAGGAGCAGTGGCATTAGAAGTAAGCTTTGAAGAAGGAGCAGTATTTCCTCAAGTAGAATGTATTTGGAAAGGTCTCAGAGGAAAGGAAGAGGATATGCAAATCTAGGAACCTAGGATATTCCAGGATCAGGCAAATAGTCCCGTGTGGTTGGAATTAAGGAATTTAGGAAGTCAAGGTGCATCTCCAGTTTTCTCAGCTTAAATGACCAGATAGAAATATCATCAGAGAGACTGCTAGAGGAAGGATGAGTTATGAGGAAAGAGAGGATAGAAGAAAATGTGTCCAAATTTGGATGATTGGATTTTGGGAGGCTGGCAGAAACACCATATGGGGATATGCAGCAAGCAGTGAAGAATCTGGAGTAGGTTGAATTATTTTGACTCAAGCTATTTGTCTGCCAAACCAAATGTCCTTCCTATAACCATATGAATATGCACTATAGAATATTTTAAGATAACAGCCTTCAAAATTGAAAAAATCGCTTGACAGACTATTTTTCTACCCAAAGAGTTGAATACCTTCTTCTGTAACTATTCTTATTTATGTCTCTTGTGAATATTTCACAAGATTTTACTATTACGTTTGGTGTATATACCTGTTTCAGCATTGAAAAATTCATCATATAGTTCTCAATTATGCCCACAGAAGTGATAATTAAGGCTCTTTCTAGATACACTGGTTGAACATTTTGGCCAAAAAGCTCTTTTGGAATAAACTTATGCAAGAATTATGAAAGTACTTTCCACATCAAGAAAATGAGTTATGAGTTAAATAGACCTTCAAAATAGAGTGTATTTTATTGTCCTGAATATCTAAACTGTGAATTTCCTGATCCTCAGAAAATTAGACTGAGAGTGGTTGCATACGAATGTTTAATGTTGAAGGCAAATATTGCGTTTAAATGATGGTTGATTCCTCTACCCTTAAAATTATTTATTTATCTTTTGCTGAGTGAACATATTATTTGTTTGTTTCTTTTTTCCTATTCCTTCTAGCCACTAGGAACTAAGAGACCTAAGTCAAAATGATACAAAGCAGACCAGCTAGTTTGGCTAAATAAGTGTCCTAAAAATTTCTGGAATTGTTGGCTTTTTTTAAAGCTTTGAGATTTCATAAAACCTGTAGAAATGCTAACCATTTTTTGCCAATATCTTTTCAATATTTATAAAGAATTTCAGGTCATTGTTCTAGGAATGAGAAAACTAACACGAATATAATATTATCTTATGAGGTTTTTTTTTTCAGACTTGCTGCTTTTAACTCTAGGAAAAAATTTGTCATAATTTATAGCTCCCTAATACTACTTCAGGACATATACGGTAAAGCATAGTTGTATTGGTAATTTATAGTTACAGAGAGATCAACCCAAACATAAGTTCATTTTGAAAGATGAAACTTTTGTGCATGTTTTAAAAAGCATGATGTAGAATGGACTCTGGGAGGTAGTAACTTTTCACTTTCTCTCCATCTGAATGCCAGTTTCTCTGTCTTTGCTGTGTCTAGCAGATTCTGGGCTTATAGACACATGGGTGTCATTAGGGCTTGTGTCTCCACATGAGGGTGCAGCTGGGGTCTTTTTCCACAAAGGTCAGATCAGGGGCTGGATACCACTGTCAGTGTGCCTTTAGCACAGATCAGAACAGGGGCATGCAGAGGAGCTTGACTCTCTATGATGAGCATTAACATAGACAACCACATTAAACAGTCTTCCTGATCCCAACAAACCAAGGAAGTGACCACTGCACCCTCCCAAGGCAAGGAAATAAAACTAGTGTGGGAATAGTGACTGCTCCAAGCCCGCCATGATAGAGAATGTTCCCACTTCCATCTCTTGCAGGACAGTCACTACCGAGTCACATTAAACCGACAAATTAAAATATCAATCACGTACTCTGTCTATTGGAGGCAGTGGGGCACATGCAGCCAAGGGAAGCAACAAGCCTCCATAAACGTCTAGCAAAACAAAGATCTTGGAGGAAACAGACCACAACTTAAGAACTTGATAAAAACATGAATAATCACGAAATCAAGCACAGTACCCAAAATACCAGATAAACTGATGACAAAACTTAACAGTAAATACACATGAATTTTGTGCCTTACAAAACTAGTAGGTTGATTGAAGATAGGCAGCCTTGAGGTCTGAACTAGATCTCAAGTTTTTTATTTTAAACCCAAATCCAACATGAGTTCAGTTCAGTTCAGTCACTCAGTGGTGTCTGACTCTTTGCAACCCCATAGACTGCAGCACACCAGGCTTCCTTGTCCATCACCAACTCCTGGAGTTTGCTCAAATTTATGTCCATTGAGTCAGTGATGCCATCCAACCATTTCATCCTCTGTCATCCTTCTTTTCCTGCATTCAATTTTTCCCAGCATCAGGGTCTTTTCAGATGAGTCAGTTCTTCACATCAAGTGGCCAAAGTATTGGAGTTTCAGCTTCAACATCAGTCCTTCCAATGAATATTCAGGACTGATTTCCTTTAGGGTTGACTGGTTGGATCTTCTTGCAGTCCAAGGAACCCTCAAGAGTCTTCTCCAACACCACAGTTCAAAAGCATCAATTCTTCAGAGCTCAGCTTTCTTTATAGTCCAATTCTCACATCCATACATGACTACTGGTAAAACCATAGCTTTGACTAACTGGACCTTTGTTGGCTAAGTAATGTCTCTGCATTTTAATATGCTGTCTAGATTGGTGATAACTTTTCTTCTAAGGAGCAAGTGTCTTAATTTCATGGCTGCAGTCACCATCTGCAATGATTTTGCTGCTGCTAAGTCACTTCAGTCGTGTCCAACTCTTAGCGACCCCATGGACTGCAGCCCACCAGGCTCCTCCATCCATGGGATTTTCCAGGCAAGAGTACTGGAGTGGGGTGCCATTGCCTTCTCTGACAGTGATTTTGGAGCCCTCCCCCCAAATAAAATCTCTCACTGTTTCCCCATCTATTTGCCATTAAGTGATGGGACTGGATGCCATGATCTTAGTTTTCTGAAGGCAGAGTTTTAAGCTACCTTTTTCACTCTCCTCTTTCACTTTCATCAAGAAGCTCTTTAGTTCTTCTTCGCTTTCTGCCATAAGGATGGTGTCATCTGCATATCCGAGTTTACTGATATTTCTCCCGGCAATGTTGATTCTAGCTTGTGCTTCATCTAGCCTGGCATTTCACATAATGTACTCTGCATATAAGTTAAATAAGCAAGATGATAATATACAGCCTTGATGTACTTCTTTCCTGATTTGGAACCAGTCTGTTGTTCCATGTCCATTTCTAACTGTTGTTTCTTGACCTGCATACAGATTTCTCAGAAGGCAGGTAAGGTGGTCTGGAATTCCCATCTCTTTAAGAATTTTTCACAGTTTGTTGTGATCCACACAGTCAAAGGCTTTGGCCTAGTCAATAAAGCAGAAATAGATGTTTTTCTGGAACTCTTTTGCTTTTATGATGATCCAGTGGATGTTGGCAATTTGATCTCTGGTTCCTCTGCCTTTTCCAAATCTAGCTTGAACATCTGGAAGTTCATGGTTCACATACTGTTGAAGCCTGGCTTGGAGAATTTTAAGCATTACCTTGCTAGTGTGTGAAATGAGTGCAAATCCAACATACATACATGAAAACATGAGGAAAAAAGATAAGAGAGTGGAATGTGAGATCCAGAAGATCAAATGCCAGTGTTTCAAAAAAAGGAAAAGGAAATCAGTGTGAGAGAGAACTATGAAATACATATACACAGATTTTTACATATACATTTTAAATAGGAATACACACACACACACACACACACACACACACACACCAATTTGAAATGTGCGTACTTTATTTGAGAAAAAATACAAATAGTAGAAAATACCTTAACAATTTTTTAGAGTTGAGATTTTGTAGGATATTTGCTCTGGTCATAAATAGAATTATAAGACAATTTATAATATATGATGCCCCCCCTCAAAAAAAAATTGGCCCTTTTCCTATATGAAACATTTGAGATTTAGTAGCGTTGATAATCAGAGAAAAAGAGTGGGGAAGGATAAATGCAGAAAGGAAGGGACAGAAAAGAAAGAAGGTAGAGAGGAGGAATTTAAAGATAGAATACAAAAATTTAAAAAGAATCAGAGTACAAAGAAAAAAACAGTATAACAAAATTTAGCAAAGGTAAAAAATGAAGCTAGAAATATGAAACAAAAGGAATTAAAAAGTATCTTAAATCTTGAAAATACCCATAAAATAGAGAAATTCCTCAAGAATCTGATTAAGGAAAATAAGGAAAGAGAGAGAAACATATCTACTGAAGGTTAAATATTACTGAAGCACAACCAGGGATGCAGAAGGGATGGGATTAAAACAATATTGTTGTTTTGTCCTTGTTGTTTAGTCACTAAGTTGTGTCTGACTGTTTGGTGACGCCATGGACTGTAGCCCACCAAACTCCTCTGTCCACAGGATTTTCCAGGCAGGAATACTGGAGCAGGTTGCCATTTCCCTCTCCAGGGGATCGTCCATATCCAGAGATCAAACCTTCATCTCCTCCACTGGCAGGCAGATTCTTTACCACTGAGCCACCAGTTTAGTTCAGTTCAGTTCAGTCGCTCAGTCGTGTCCGACTCTTTGCAACCCCATGAATTGCAGCACGCCAGGCCTCCCTGTCCATCACCAACTCCTGGAGTTCACTCAGACTCACATCCATCGAGTCCGTGATGCCATCCAGCCATCTCATCCTCTGTCGTCCCCTTCTCCTCCTGCCCCTAATCCCTCCCAGCATCAGAGTCTTTTCCAATGAGTCAGCTCTTCGCATGAGGTGGCCAAAGTACTTTAGCATCATTCCTTCCAAAGAAATCCCAGGGTTGATCTCCTTAAGAATGGAGTGGTTGGATCTCCCTGCAGTCCAAGGGACTCTCAAGAGTCTTCTCCAACACCACACTTCAAAACCATCAATCCTTCGATGCTCAGCTTTCTTCACAGTCCAACTCTCACATCCATACATGACCACTGGAAAAACCATAGCCTTGACTAGACGGACCTTTGTTGGCAAAGTAATGTCTCTGCTTTTGAATATGCTATCTAGGTTGGTCATAACTTTCCTTCCAAGGAGTAAGCGTCTTTTAATTTCATGGCTGCAATCACCATCTGCAGTGACTTTGAAGCCCAAAAAAATAAAGTCTGACACTGTTTCCACTGTTTCCCCATCTATTTCCCATGAAGTGATGGGACCAGCCACCAGGGAACCCCTCAAATAATGTTAAAGGAATGTAAATTCTACTACGGCAGTAATACGAAAGCATAGGGGAAACAAATATTATACTAGCAAAATCAAAGTTACTTATCTAACCTCCCCAAAATGCAGTCCACTTGAAAGTGAAGATATTAGAAGAATACAGAAGATTATTAGAAATATAATCCGCCTCTTCTTTGAAGATGGACTTGAAGTCTTAAAACTCCAGCTCTCTCCAGGACAGAGAGCTTCTCTGACCCCATGCCTGAGATACCAAAGGCTGTTTTTCTCCCAGGAACTAGAGATACAGTGGGGGATGCTTAAATGAAAATTTCAGAAGTTCAGATTTAGAACATCTACATTGAAAACCAAATTTGTCTCTTGAGTGCACTTTTGAATATGTGTCTCACGGCCAAAATTAAGTCTTGAGAAACATTACAACTGTGAAAAACAAACCTGTGAAAACCCAGCCTTTTCAGAGCTCTTCCTCAGAACAGCATGCTTTACATTGCTATTGGAAGGAAATAACATCAATGTTCCGAGATAAAATGTGTCTCAGTAAATGTGTTCCTAAAAAGTTATGGGTAAATCAAAATTTGTTCATTCATATCTTTCCATTGATTTGCATTATCATTTCACAGATGACTTATTTTCATTGCAAATTTTTTTTTTGAATTGGCAATGCCTGTTAATATTTTTGTTTCAAGTCTCTCTCAGCCCCTTTGTTCGTGTGGGTAACAATCTATAAAACATTTCCATTGGCAGGAGACTTGCTGATCCATATTGTATGCCCTGACTTTACAGAGCAGTTGGTTGGTCCCATCCTCAGAGCCCTGCTGGAAGCTCCACCCTCCCCAACAGCGGGTCAAACCCTACACAGATAAATCACCAAAAGCAAACCCTTATCCCTCCACTCATTTGCCACTTGCCACACTGGAATTTTTTTTTAATCCTCTTTTATTTAGATTTGGCTTCAAAGCAAACCTCCACTGTGTATGTCTTTGTGCTCTTGAATAATCCACTTAGTCTCTCTGAGTCTCAGTTTCCTCATCTAAGAAATAATGGATTATGAAGCCTGTCCCTCAGCAGGTTGTTTTGAGATCACATTTTATCAGAAATATTTATTGAAGTATAGTTGATCTACAATGCTATGTTAATTTCTGCTATACGGCAAAGTGATTCAGTTATATATACACATTCTATGTAATTCTTTTTTATATTCTTTTCCATTGTGGTTTATTGTAGGATACTGAATATAGCTTCCTGTGCTATAAAGTAGAATCTTGTTTATTCATTCTTTCTATAAAAGCTTACAACTGCTAACCCCAACCTCCCACTCCTCCTCTCCCCCAAACCCTTCCCCTTGGCACCCCCAAGTCTATTCTCTGTGTCTGTGACTCTGTTTTTTGATTTATAGATAGGTTCATTGATGTCATATGTTAGATTTCACATATAAGTGATGCCATATGGTATTTGTCTTTCTCTGACTTCACTTAGTATGATAATCTCTAGGTCCATCCATATTGCTGTAGATGGCATTATTTCATCCTTTTTATGGCTGAGTAGTATTCTATTGCGTGTATGTACCACATCTTATCCATTCATCTGTCAATGAACATTTAGATTTTCTTCATATCTTGGCTATTGTGAATAGTGCTACTATGAACATAGAGGCGCATGTATCTTTTTAGGTTAAGTTTCGTCTGGATATATGCCCAGGAATGTGATTGCTGGATCATATGATAATTCTACTCTTAGTTTTCTGAGGAACTTTCATACTATTTTCCACAGTGGCTGCACCAACTTACATTCCCACCAACAGTGCAGCAAGGTTCGCTTTTCTCCATGTTCTCTCCAGCATTTGTTATTTGTAGAGTTTTTAAGGGTTTCCCAGGTGGTGCTAGTGGTAAAGCACCTGCCTGACAATGCAGGAGACTCAAGAGACGTGGGTTTGATCCCTGAGTTGCGAAGATACCCTGGAGGAGGAAATAGCAACCCACTTCACAATCCATGTGGTCGCAAAGAGATGGGCATGACTGGAGAGCTTTTAATGATGTCTATTCTGACCACTATGAGGTGGTATCTCATTGTAGTTTTGATTTGTATATCACTGATAATTAGCAGTATTGAGCATCTTTTCATATTCTTGTTGGCCCTTTGTGTTTCTTCTTTGGAGAAATGTCTGTTTAGGTCTTTTGCCCATTTTTTGATTGGGTTGTTTGGTTTTGTTGCTGAGTTGTATGAGTGAGAGCCATCTAGTAAAGAAGGCTGAGACAGCTCCTAAGTCTGAAATCACTACCCTTGACTATGCTTTCTTGATAGAATAGTTAGGGCAGAGTCTCCCACAGTGGTCAAGTAACTTATGTCCTAGAACAATTCAATATATATATAATTTTTTACTAACAGGAAAAACAAATTTTACTCTTATTAAGAAGCAAATAACTCCAATAATTTGGGATATTTTTATTTCAGCCTACACTTTTGCACTAAACTAAGTATTAAAAAAAGAAAAGTCTCCTTTGTCACCATAACTAGGGGTAATAGGCACATTTAACTGTAAATGTTCTAAAAACAGTAGTTTGGGACAATGTACCCCTCAATATCAGCCTTAATCATACTGTTTTCTTTAAACCAGATGCCATTGCTCACAAAAGCATAAGTCAAATATTTGCAAGAAAACTCTAGCAATCCCATAGTGAAAACATCACTGCTATAAATATTTTCATGTTCTAATGGGGACCTTGGGGTCTTGTTCAACAAAACAATATCCCTTATGTAACAGAGATAGAAAACAGGGGGTTTGGACCTTTTTTATTGGTTTAGCTTTTTCCTGAATGCCAGTGTCAGCACATGTGGTTCAGTGGATCATGTTTTTCCCTTAAGTATTTTATATCATTGCTTTTTTTTTTTTTTAACTCTCCCCTCCTGTCAGATTTCATAGCTATTCAACACAACCTAAATTTCAAAGGTGGTCAGATATAAGTACACATTTTAAATCTTTTAAGAAAAATAGGATATAAATAGCCATTGCACTGTCATCTTGTTTCAGGTTTCCTGCTTGGGCAGTACTATTAATCACATAAAAGAGACAGGCCTTCCCCCATATTCTCTCTGAAGTACCTGGATAATAGTATTTGGTGCAAATTTCTTGAGTTGTTTTGCAGACCTAAAAACCTCCACCAATGGAAGATGGTAACTGTTTGATTACCATGAGCACATAGCCCCAGCCTTCCTGGAACCTTGTTGTTGTTCAGTTGCTAAGGCGTGTTCACTCTTTGTGACCATATGGACTGCAGCATGCCAGGCTCCCTGTTCTTCACTGTCTCCAGGAGTTTGCTCATGTTCATGGCCTTTGAGTTGGTGATGCTATCTAACCATCTCATCCCCTGCCACCCCATTCTCCTTTTGCCTTCAATTTTTCCCAGCCTCAGTCTTTTCTAGTGAGTTGGCTCTTCACATCAGGTGATCAAAGTATTGGAGCTTCAGCATCAGTTCTTCCAATGAATATTCAGGGTTGATTTCCTTTAAGATTGACTGGTTTGACCTCCTTGCAGTCCTGGAACCCAAGGGTCGATAAAGTTAACTGCTAGTTCACCACCTTGTACCCTCATTATTAGGCAATCAGAGAATTGTTCATAATCTGATCATGTACCTGGTGACCCTCCCTCCCTCAACTGGCTTTTTAAAATGCTTTGCTAATACCCTTTGGAGAGCTCAGGGCTTTTTAGGATACAAACCACCCATCTTGCCTGGCTTTGCAATGAACTGTTCTCTGCTCAGTATATGTAGAATATTCCTGGATGCTAGGATAGACCCACTCCAGCCACTTATAGGTGACAGTGTTCAGGGCGCTGGAGAGAGCCTCATCTGACAACTTCCTTTCCCTCATTTCACAGATGGGCCTCACTGGAGATCCTTCTATTCTTTGAGCAAGTTCTGTGCTTTCTCCCTTCAGTGTATTTACTCAGCACATCTCAACTAGCTGATATCTGAGGATTCCCCTTCCTCTTCCATCCTTCCAGCCTGGCTGAAATGCCACTCACTCCTCAGAACTTTTCAAGTTCCCCAAGGAAGAAGTCATCTCCCCTTCCTTTGAATCCACTCTGGCATCTTGGCCCAGTTCTCATTTTATATTCTACCTTACAACCTTCTGTCTGTAATTAGATTCCTTGAAGACACAACTCTGTCTTAATTAGTCCTTAAAATGTCATAGCACCTAGCACGGTGCTCAGTACCAAGGAACACGGAGTAAATATTTACAAATCGAACGAATAAATGCATTTGTAGCTCCATTTACCTGTTTGCAGAAGTCTTGCTGAATTTGCCAAGAACTGGTTATGGCATGAGAGATGTTTATACAGCTGCTGCAAGAAGAGTTTAAATGGAGTAGCAGATGTAGGTTGCCATAAAAATAACTCATAGAGACTTCAGGAAGAAATCAGCTTAATGAAGTGAATCTCTTGAGGGCCTACTAGGTGTAGATTACTCAGAAGATTTAGTCCAAGCACCAACAGATAATGATAGTAACTCACACGTGGATAGCCCTTCCCAGTTTCTACACAGGCTACTCTGACCTGCAGATATTTTCTGATTCTCTCCATACTCAGTTACACAGCAGTGGTATGATAAGGAATATTTTTGAAAGCAGAGGGTAACAAGAGATAATGTTTTTACCATTGTAGTGAAATGTTTGTTCAGAATTCTTTTTATACATTTTAATGAAAATTATTTTGGTTAGAATTCTTCTATACATCTCTTTATATAATGAGAGCTGAAAACCAGGAGAGCTTTACTTTGGTAAATGAACAGGAAACTAGAGAAGGTGTATTAGTTTTGAAACCACAAATGTCACTCCGTTAGGTTTTTTTTTCCAGGTCTTTGATATCTTAGGAGATCTTTCTGCCTCCCCAACAGCCCTTACTTCTGGCTGTTCTCCAAAAATGACTTGTCAGTGAAAATTTGCTCGCATAGTGAAATAAAAACCCTAAGCAGATAAAGAAAAAGAGATAAATCACTTGCCAAGTTAAATGCCTTAATAGTGAGTTTATTACCTCTTGGTTTTCTTTAATACCTTAAAAATCATCACACTTTGCAATAGAGACTGCATAATTGATTGGACTTCTTTCTTTTTCTTTTGAAAAAGTATTTGAATTTAGAGACCAAAAAAATGGAGGATTTAACACTCTTAAATTTTAAAGGGAAGGGATTTATTTAAAGGAAGAGATCATCACTAATATTTGTAATCTTCATGTTTTTATAATTTCAAAGCACAGTGCATTTCTTGAATTGGGCTCCTCCAAAAACTAATCTAAGACATAAGTAAAAGCTTTTTGTATCCAACTAGTCTATTATCTATATGGTTCAGGATGGTGGTTTAATATATGTTTTCAGTTCTCCACTGAAGCTATGTGAGTAAAGAAATCCAGCTTCCAGTCTTGACCACACAGCTTAATATATAAGAAGCATGTATAACACTTGCAGAATGCCGTTTGAGGGGAAGGGAATAATTTTTTGTTTTCAATGTACTTTTGAATTTAAGGCATTTACTTTTGGCAATTTTGAAGGATAACTGTGATAGCTCTTAGAAAGTTCTAAGTTATCCAAGTCTGATCTCAGGAAATAAAAGGGGAGTTCTATCTGTCATTTATTGACTATGTCAAAGTCTTTGCGTGTATGGATCACAACAAGCTGTGGGAAATTCTTAAAGAGATGGGAATACCAGACTACCTGACATGCCTCCTGAGAAATCTGTATGCAGTTCAAGAAGCAGTAGTTAGAACCAGACATGGAACAATGGACTGGTTCCAAATTGGGAAAGGAGTACATCAAGACTGTATATTGTCACCCTGATTATTTAAGTTATATGCAGAGTACATCATTGTAAATGCCAGGCTGGATGAAGCACAAGCTGGAATCAAGATTGCTGGGAGAAATATCAATAACCTCAGATATGCAGATGACACCACCCTTATGGCAGAAAGTGAAGAGGAACTAAAAAGCCTCTTGATGAAAGTGAAAGAGGAGAGTGAAAAAGTTGGCTTAAAAGCTCAACATTCATTTCCAGAATTCTGGGAGGTGGATCATAGAGGATCCTGCTGTGATTTATGTCGGAGAGTGTTTTGCCTATGTTCTCCTCTAGGAGTTTTATAGTTTCTGATCTTACATTTAGATCTTTAATCCATTTTGAGTTTATTTTTGTGTGCGGTGTTAGAAAGTGATCTAGTTTCATTCTTGTACAAGTGGTTGACCAGTTTTCCCAGCACCACTTGTTAAAGAGATTGTCTTTACTCCATTGTATAGTCTTGCCTCCTTTGTCAAAGATAAGGTGTCCATATGTGTGTGGATTTATCTCTGGGCTTTCTATTTTGTTCCATTGATCTATATGTCTATCTGTGCCAGTATATTCTTGCCTCCTTTGTCAAAGATAAGGTGTCCATATGTGTGTGGATTTATCTCTGGGCTTTCTATTTTGTTCCATTGATCTATATGTCTGTCTTTGTGCCAGTACCATACTGTCTTGATGACTGTGGCTTTGTAGTAGAGCCTGAAGTCAGGCAAGTTGATTCCTCCAGTTGCACAACAAAGGAAAATATAAGCAAGGTGAAAAGACAGCCTTCTGAATGGGAGAAAATAATAGCAAATGAAGCAACTGACAAACAACTAATCTCAAAAATATACAAGCAACTTATGCAGCTCAATTCCAGAAAAATAAACGACCCAATCAAAAAATGGGCCAAAGAACTAAATAGACATTTCTCCAAAGAAGACATACGGATGGCTAACAAACACATGAAAAGATGCTCAACATCACTCATTATTAGAGAAATGCAAATCAAAACCACAATGAGGTACCACTTCACACCAGTCAGAATGGCTGTGATGCAAAAATCTGCAAGAAATAAATGCTGGAGAGGGTGTGGAGAAAAGGGAACCCTCCTACACTGTTGGTGGGAATGCAAACTAGTACAGCCACTAAGGGGAACAGTGTGGAGATTCCTTAAAAAATTGCAAATAGAACTACCTTATGACCCAGCAATCCCACTGCTGGGCATACACACTGAGGAAACCAGAATTGAAAGAGACACATGTACCCCAATGTTCATCGCAGCACTGTTTATAATAGCCAGGACATGGAAACAACCTAGACGTCCATCAGCAGATGAATGGATAAGAAAGCTGTGGTACATATACACAATGGAGTATTACTCAGCCATAAAAAAGAATTCATTTGAATCAGTTCTGATGAGATGGATGAAACTGGAGCCGATTATACAGAGTGAAGTAAGCCAGAAAGAAAAACACCAATACAGTATACTAACACATATATATGGAATTTAGAAAGATGGCAATGACGACCCTGTATGCAAGACAGCAAAAAAGACACAGATGTGTATAACGGACTTTTGGACTCAGAGGGAGAGGGAGAGGGTGGGATGATTTGGGAGAATGGAATTCTAACATGTATACTATCATGTAAGAATTGAATCGCCAGTCTATGTCTGACGCAGGATACAGCATGCTTGGGGCTGGTGCATGGGGATAACCCAGAGAGATGTTATGGGGAGGGAGGTGGGAGGGGGGTTCATGTTTGGGAACGCATGTAAGAATTAAAGATTTTAAAATTTAAAAAATAAAAAACTAAAAAAAAATAAAAAGAAAAAAGCTCAACATTCAGAAAACGAAGATCATGGCATCCGGTCCTATCACTTCATGGCAAATAGATGAAGAAACAGTGGAAACAGTGAGAGATTTTAATTTGGGGGTGGGGGGCCTCCAAAATCACTGCAGATGGTGACTGCAGCCGTGAAATTAAAAGACGCTTGCTCCTTGGAAGAAAAGTTGTGACCAACCTAGATAGCATATTAAAAGGCAGAGACATTACTATGCCAACGAACGTCTGTTTAGTCAAAGCTATGGTTCTTCCAGTAGTCATCAATGGGTGTGAGAGCTGAACCATGAAGAAAGCTGAGTACCAAAGAATTGATGCATTTGACCTGTGGTGTTGGAGAAGATTCTTGAGAGTCCCTTGGACTGCAAGGAGATCCAACCAGTCAATCCTAAAGGAAATCAATCCTTAATGTTCATTGGAAGGACTGATGCTGAAGCTGAAACTCCAATACTTTGACCACCTGATACAAAGAACCGACTCATTGAAAAAGACCCTGATGCTGGGAAAGATTGAAGGTGGGAGGCGAAGGGGATGACAGAGGATGAGATGGTTGGATGGCATCACCAACTCGATAGACATGAGTTTGAGCAAGCTCTGGGAGTTGGTAATGGACAGGGAAGCCTGGTGTGCTGCAGTCCATGGGATCACAAAGAGTCAGACACAACTGAGCGATTAAACTGAACTGAACTAGCTGTCCTGGCAACCCACTCCAGTATTCTTGCCTAGAAACTTCAGGGCCAGAGGAGCCTGGCAGGCTGCAGTCCATGGGGTTGCAAAGAGTCGGATGCGTCTGAGCAACTGAGTTGTAGCAGTCCTACATAATTCGAGAAAATATATTTTCCAGAGTTCTATCTAAAATGAGTTATTCTATGATTATTAACTTTTGTTAAAGAGATGACATATATGTAAAGAGTAAGTAAAAGGCATACCATCTAAGAAAATAGATAATAAAAGAAATTTTTCAAAATGCAGTGTAAGAATTCTCTGAAGCAGATGAGAAGGGATTCACATTTTGTTTCTTACATGTGATATTCAAACTCTGAATCCAAGCAAGATGGTGACTGTCTCCTTGACAGGGAGCTAAATGTTCCCATTGGAACGCATGAGCAAACTGTCTATGAAATTAGAGTGTTTGGGTAACGAGTTATTCAACAGTGATTATTCTCTTTAGACAGAGCTGGAATAAGTTGGAAGCATCAAATTTATGAATCTTCTTTCCAGGACAGACCTTAATTACCTGTCTTGCCTTCTGTCATTGTCTCCTGTCAGCTTCCTTACTCCTCTGTTTGTTGTTATTTTGGTGTTTTTCTCTGCCTCTCCTCTGTAAAGTTGTCATAAAAGAGTTATTGTTCAAGTATGTGAACCATTCATATTGAGATCCTCCTACCATCCAAAAGCATGGCCTTTTTGAAGTAACTTCAAAAATATTCTATCAATCAGAAATTTGCTTTTTGAGTAGGAGTTACAAAGGCATCAAGAGGAAAATAGTCACTTAGATCTCTGTTTTGATTGGCTGAACTCCTCCAAATAATTTATATACAACTTGTAATCACAATATTTCTTGCCTGATGAGCTGCTATCTTTGAATCAATGATGGGGAAAAAATCCAATACACTAAGTTGTTGAGAGTAACCCCTGGGGAAAAGATTTCTCTATGAAAGCATTCTGACTATAACTATTGGAAATCTGGAAATATAACAAAAAAAAATTGAAATTATGAAACCACTGAAGGAAACTATTGCTTGTAATCGCAGTTGTCTCCCTCACAGCTTGACTCGATGACAGCTTCAGAGTTTATTGCAGTTGGCATCTGATTGTTTTGGCTCACTAAATGGCAGTGATCTTGTCCGCCCTTCATTGTGTTCAAATTAATCAAAGGCTTTTGAAGAGATGGCTTCTGCGTACAGGGGGAAACAACCTCATTGTGAAGACAGTTGCATCGTAAAAGGATACAGATGTATGAAGACATTTAAAAACAGAGTTCCTGCTGAGTGTACTGCTTAGTCTTTCTTACAAAGAGACTTCTGTCTGGGACTTTTTCACCTGTTTTTTTTCTCTGATAACATAATCTATTAATAGTTGTGCAAATTTATTAGCCCAATATACACACTGCTAAGAGAGTTCTCTCAGCCAACATCTTTGGGGTACTATAAAGCACAATATAAAATAACAGCACTAACAGTCTGTTTCTAAAACTAGAACAGGATATATACTTCTGCATCCTGGCTTTCCATTTTTATATGTCATGAGGGGAAAAGTGAAAAGTAGCTATATCATAACAGCATGAGTTGCTGATCAGGGCAAGTCTTAATATTCAAGGCCCTTGTAACAATTGGAAATGAATCAAAATTACTGAAAAGTGATCCTCTAACTCACTGAACTCTTACGCTCGGTGCCCTAAACATGCTCTGACAGGAAGTAGATGGATAAGAGAGGTAAATTAGTTATTTCAGGCTGCTAGGTTACAACATGCTAAGACCACTGGGCATTAATTGACATTTGAGGATGAACTGAGTCACTGAGCATATAGAGTCCATTTAATTGATAATTATGTAAAGTTGAGGGCTACCTGTCACATTTTTAATTCAATTCTTGGAAATGACTCTAAAGGCCTTAATAGTATATGTTCTTGTGTGTTAGCAGCATAAGAATCTGTGGTTTCTACTAGCAATAGGAAGTTACTATCAAAAAAAAAACCACATCCAGGGTAGTTAATACTTTTATTTTTCCTTCAGAATATAGTGGGAAAAGCTCTATCAGCTATCTATCCACCATTTCATTGGTACATAAATTGATACACAGGGTTGTAAAAAGGCATTTGAAGTTGTAGTAATAATCAAGTGAAAAAATTGGAAGAGGGATTATTGGAGTTGAGATATTTGGTAAACTTCAGAAAAGAAATCTAATTCAGCAAATGTAATATCATATTTTATTGATAGTAAAATATCCCCAATTACAAAACATACAGTTAACATAATAAGTGCTTTCAAAAAAATCCAAAATGATTCATGAAATTCCATTGCATGAAATGTGGAAAACATATGTCTTGGAACTCAGTGAATATGGTGATTTGGAAACTCAAGACCAATGTATTTTTTACTAAGAAATGTTTTAAACAGACTCAATTAAAAAAAAATCAATTTCCTCCTTGAAGTCTGTCTTCTTCTCTCCTACTTTTTGTATCTGTATCATAGTTTTTCTCATAAAGAAGGGTCCACAGCGTATGACTATCTGTGATTCCAAAACCAAGCACAGAGATTGGCACAGAGGTAGGCTTGCCAATTAACACATATTTTAAAGAGTTCCATACAAGAAAAACAAGGTATTGTTAGGGAATTTTTAATCTAAATACTAAGCACAGATTTGTCAGTAGTAGGTTAATTTTTAAAGAAATATAAAAGCATTCCGCTTAGTATACTTATTCCTATCAAAGTGTAACTAAATAATTCCCCCAATAAATGGGATATATGCAAAAGCTAATTACTAAGTTAACCTTGAAATGAATGAAGCTATCCATAATTATTTGAAGAAAAAAAATAAGCAGGGGAAAACCAACCACTAGCTATTTAATGAAGGAAATCAGTGGTTACGTGTTGATAGCGCTAGCAAAGATACATGTTAATTTGCTGGTCATCAATAGCAAAATGATTAAGGTAACATAATTAAAAGGTGTGAAGGGATCAGAATGTAATTTATTTACCTTACAAAATGTCTAGATTGACAGCTCTGCTGTACAGATCCAGGCAGTAGAAGTGTTTCTTTACCATCTCATCTGCCAGTCAATCTCTAGATAAACACAAATTTCCACTAAGGACCAAGGCCAGGGCCTCTCTTCCAAAGCTGCCAGCCAAGTTGCTATTAGGATTTTTCATTATTACACTCCCAAAGTGGTTTAAAAGTGGAAAAATGCAATCAGTGTTTTGTGGATTATTACTCTAAGGCAGTGAATTTTAACCCTAGCCACACATTAGAATCACCCAGGGAGCTTTTGAAAAATACAGATGCCTAGGTCCACTGCAAGAGACTTAGATTTAATTGGCTTGGGGTAAAGTCCCAGAAAAGATATTGCTTAAAAGCTCCCCAGATGATTTTAATGATTTTAATGTTAAGAACTACTGCCCTAAAGGAAGATAAAATTCACAAATTCCCATGTTCACCCCAACAGAAAATGGAGGACTCCAGCCACTCTTAGACAATCTTCATCTCTCCCAGGACGGAAGTGTGATGTCAAAATGGCATAAAATTTGGAATCAGGAGACCTGGCTCTGATCTTTCATCTGTCATTTTCTGGCTGAGTAATTAACATTGAACAGATGAGTCCTGTAAAGAGAGGAATCATAGTGATATCTCTCTGTCTTACCTTCCAGGACTTGGGGCAGAATTAAACAAGACAAGGTCATGTCGAAGAAAGCCTGAGGAAATGGCACAGCTGTGATTAGTATACCAGGCTGGCCATGCCCAGTTGGTCCTTGCAAATAGAATATCGCTTCAGCCATCACTGGCTCTAATTGGCAGGTATATTAGGACCCGGGAAGACCAGGATAACCTTGAAAAGTCAGTAGTAGTGACTCTTGAAATACAGTGTTTTGTCGTGTCTTCGCACCCTCTGCCTATTAATTCAGCACACACTTGTTTACAAAAGAGAAAGAAAGTGTGTCGAGTTCAAGTTCAGCTCCATCCTTCTCTGCAAATAGCTGGGAGGTCTCAGCAGAGACAGAAGCAAACACTGCTCCCCATACGTCTAGAGGTGTCAAAAAGTATCTCGCCCAGAGGCATCTCTGGCACCAGAATAGCACTTTTTCCCTGTAAGATGTTCACTTAGCACAACCAAGGCTCTGCTGATGCTCCCTCCTCCACAGAGAATACTCCAGCAGATCAAGCAATGCTTCCCAAAGCTCTTGTGTCTCTAACAGTCACTGTCCACACACAGAAGGTCACTTCCATTCTCAGCTATTTAGAGAGGACTTTGAGGGTAACCCATACCAGGCTGGGTTCTGTGGCTGAAGGAGGGACCCCTGAGGTCCAGAGCCTCACCCCAGTTCAGTTCAGTTCAGTCGCTCAGTCGTGTCCAACTCTTTGCGACCCCATGAATCGCAGCACGCCAGGCCTCCCTGTCCATCACCATCTCCCGGAGTTCACTCAGACTCACGTCCAACGAGTCCGTGATGCCATCCAGCCATCTCATCCTGGGTCGTCCCCTTCTCCTCCTGCCCCCAATCTTTCCCAGCATCAGAGTCTTTTCCAATGAGTCAACTCTTTGCATGAGGTGTCCAAAGTACTGGAGCTTCAGCTTTAGCATCATTCCTTCCAAAGAAATCCCAGGGTTGATCTCCTTCAGAATGGACTGGTTGGATCTCCTTGCAGTCCAAGGGACCCTCAAGAGTCTTCTCCAACACCACGGTTCAAAAGCATCAATTCTTCGGCACTCAGCCTTCTTCGCAGTCCAACTCTCACATCCATACATGACTACTGGAACCTCACCCCAGGGGTGGGGAAATCCTATTTAGGAAACAAGAGCAACCCCAATAAAACAATTCAAGAGCAGGACAAGGCCTACCAAGGCAATAAAGTCTTTTGCAGAGAGAGGAAATTTGAGAGTGGTCGCAAAGTAGACCAGCCATTTTCATGTTGGTTTTTCTCAAGCACAAACACAGGGAAAACAAAAAGATGATGCTGACATCTGGAACAGTAATTAGAACCAACTTGTTTTGAAATAATGATGAGACCTCTTCCTCTGACTTCCCTGGAAAGGATATTTGCGGTGGTCTTGATGCCTCCAATTAGGCTTCCAGGAGAATACTACTTGCTTTTAGGAACCTAGGTCTCTGCCTTAAGCCTTTCTATGGAGGAAAAGGGGCAGGGCCATTTGTCTCACTAAACTGAATCTTTACAGCCTCCTTGGTTTCCAGAGAGAAAGTGAAAGGTAGGCTGCTCCTGACATCACATGACCTTTGATGTGCTCTTTTAATAAATCCCTGATTTGCAGTCCTGTCCACCCATCGTGATGAAGGGACTTCCTGGATGGTCCAGGCCAGAGGCTCCTGCACCAGGGAAGCCCATTTGGTTTTGGTATCCTGAGGATATTCAATGGCATCCATACTATGTCTTCCAATACTAATGGTATTTGAATAGCACTTTTGTGTTGTTGTTGTTCAGTCACTAAGTCATGTATAATTCTTTGTGACCCCATGGACTGCAGCACACCAGGCTTCCTTGTCCATAACCAACTCCCAGAGTTTGCTCAAACTCATGTCCAATGAGTCAGTGATGCCATCCAACCAACTCATCCTCTGTTGTCCCCTTCTCCTCCTGCCTTCAATCTTTCCCAGCATTAGGGTCTTTTCCTATGAGTCAGCTCTTCACATCAGGTGGCCAAACAATTGGAGTTTCAGCTTCAGCATCAGCCCGTCCAATGAATATTCAGGGTTGATTTCTTTAGGATTGACTGGTTTGATCTCCTTGCTGTCCAAGAAACTCTCAACAGTCTTCTCCAACACCACAATTTGAAAGCATCATTTCTTTGGCACTCAGCTTTCTTTATGATCTAATGTTCACTTTCATACATGACTACTGGAGAAACCATAACTTTGACTAGACGGACTTACTGGAGAAACCATAGCTTTGACTGGATGGAACTTTGTCAGCAAAGTTATATTTCTGCTTGTTAACATGCTGTCTAGGTTTGTCATAGCTTTTCTTCCAAGGAGCAAGTATCTTTTAATTTCATAGCTGCAGTCATTATTTGCAGTGATTTTGGAGCCTAAGAAAATCAAGTCTGCCACTGTTCTCAATTTCCCCCCCATCTATTAGGTATGAAGTGATTAGATCAGATGCCATGATCTTAGTTTTTTGAATGTTAAAGCGCACTATTTGCATGAATCCTCAAGAGATCCCAATGAAGACTTTGGCTCCCAGAGTTTCTCAAGCGTGAGTAAGCTCTGGGCACTCGTGGTGATACCTGGTTTGATAACATGCCTGTACTGTTCGTATTCTCTTCCTTTCTTTCTGATGATTCTTTCATCTCCCATGTGATGCACTTAAACTTGAATTATTGTCTTAAGGTGTGCTTTAAGGGGGGCAAGGCAGAGTCCTTTCCTTCAGGGACTTAGCAGGGAAAGAGAAAAGCACCCAGATAATTTAGATGCCAGGGACAAGATCTCACACATGTGAACAGAGGGTCCTATTTGATGTTGAATGGCATCTTGGTCTTCGGAGAATGCTGTTTATATGAACTTTCCAAGAGTCTATACCTACATAGTGGGTTTCTTCATTATAGATATTTTCTATAGGAACAGAGGCATCTAGCTTACATCTTGTTCTCTCATTCTCTCTCACCTCAGTTCTTTCACCTATAAATTATGGAAAATAACATTGCCTTAAAGAAAAGAGATAAGGATGGGGTTGTTATTGTTGTTAAGTCACTAAATTGTTTCCAACTCTTTGTGACCCCAGGGACTGTCGCTTGCCAGGCTCCTCTGTCCATGGGATTTCCCAGGCAAGAATATTGGAGTGGGTTGCCATTTCCTTCTCCAGGGGATCTTCCCAACCCATGAATTGAACCCACATCTCGTACATTACAGGTAGATTCTTTACCACCGAGCCACCTGGGAAGACTGAGGAGGCGATTAAGTCATGTTATATAAATTGCCTTGCATAGTACCTGGCACATAGTAAACAAGTAACGAATGTTTAATAACTATACCCTTCCCAAATAGACCCAAATCTCTAAATATTTTATAGTCCTGGAAAGATTCCTGGGAAATGTGACCCTATAACCTAGCCCCAGGCAAGGCCATTCCTCCAGATGTTAAGCTTGGATAGTTCACTAATTCGAATTGTTACTATTTTCAGTTTCAGAATGATAGTTCCCTAATTATCTAAATTCTGGGGAACTATTTTGTTTAACTTCTCATACACATATAATCTCAATTAGACATCAGCCTCATGGGAATAAAAGCTATTTTTAAAAATCATCTTAAAAATGTTCCTCTGGACTTCCCTGGTGGTCCAGGGGTTAAGATTGCCTTCCAGTGCGGAGGGTGTGGGTTCAATCACTTGTCAGGGGTCCCACATGCCTCATGGCCAAACAACAGAACATAAACAACAGAAGTTAATATTGTAACACATTCACTAAAGACTTAAAAAAATTTTTTTAATTCCTCTTCCTCCCCCAAACTGATTTTTCATAATCTATGAAAACATTTGTTTTTCTGATTAAATATTACATTGGCCAAAAAGTTCATTCACTTTTTCCATGTTACAGAAAAATCTGAACAAAACTGTTGACCAACCCAATATATATGCCATAAAGATAAACAATAAACATTTTCCTTTTTCATATTTAAAAGTAGACTGTGACCTAAAGATAACTCTTTCTTATCCCTTGCTCTCCATAAATTTAAAATATTTATGATTAAAAATCTCTAATTTTTTTCCAACTTAACTAAAGGGTGGCAAAAATTAAAAGGTCATTTTGTAATCTGTAGGAGTAACTTTAGTAGGTCCATCATTGATAATTATTTCTGCAGTTTGATTTTCTGCTGTGCAAATTAGGAAAGCCAAATGGTGTATTATTTAATATTGTTCCATCAGTTATTTTGGAGAAGGCAATCGCAAGCTGCTCTAGTACTCTTGCCTAGAAAACCCCTTGGATGGGGGGACCTGGTAGGCTGCCATCCGTGGGGTCACAAAGAGTCAGACATGACTGAGCGACTTCAATTTCACTTTTCACTTTCATGAATTGGAGAAGGAAATGGCAACCCACTCCAGCGTTCTTGCCTGGAGAATCCCAGGGATGGGGGAGCCTGGTGGGCTGCCATCTATGGGGTCACACAGAGCTGGACACCACTGAAGCGACTTGGCAGCAGCAGCAGCAGCAGTTATTTGACCCTTAAAGCATTAACCCATAATTTTAATTACATATGTTTAATGTGCAGTAAAGCTGATTTTTGAGATTTGAAAAAGACCAGGCATAAAGGAATATTGTCTCTACTGTAAAATATAAAAAAACTAAAATAAGATAGCCCAGTCATTTTCAAAGATCACCGATCTTAATTTCCATATTTTTTCAAAGTATGTGGAAATGTCATAAAATCTGCTTTCAAGCACATCAATCACAGAATATTGGCGAAGGAAGAACAAAGCTTGTGGAGAACAGATTCCATGATGTTGGTTAAATTTATCAAGGAGGCTTGTTTGTCTTGAAACCAGCCAATATTTAATCAGTTGCACAAGGGATAAAATAGAGGCTGTGTGTGTGAGCTCAGTCCAGTCCGACTCTCTGTGACCCCATGGACTGCCAGGTTCATCTGTCCGTGGAATTCTCCAGTCAAGAATACTGGAGTGGGTTGCCATTTCCTTCTCCAGGCTTTGGCTTCCTGACCCAGGGATCAAACCCACATATCTTGCAGCTCCTGCTTTGGCAGGCAGGTTCTTTACCACTGAACCACCTGGGATACCCCAAATAGGGGCTACTCAGAGGATATTGCAGTGGGTGAGAAGTTACTGACTGGAAGCAAGAAACTAAGAGTTCAAAGAATTTCCAGGGTGGATTCAGCATGCTCTATACTGAATCTGTATGAAGCATGAGTGATATATATTAATGTTCAGATATAAATAAAGGTGACCAACACACACCTGCTCTTGGGTCATTCATGGTATGGAGGACTTTGGTGAAATAATAGGAAACAATTGACAATTTTGCAGAAGACTTTGTGTACCTTTCCTGTACTCTCTGGATACACAATGCCTTAACCTCTCTGCCTGGCTTTCAGGACCCTCAACCTTATTTCTGATGCACCCTCCCACCCCCAGGTGGTAGATGCTGCTTCAGATAAGCCCACCTTCTAACTGCCTCAAAAGCATAATATGCCTCTTGTTTCTTTCCCTCCCTCCACTGGAAATGTTATCCAGTGTCTCCAAGGTCAGTCCCACTTCACTGACCCTGTCCCTCGCTGAACAGCCATGAGCTGTCCTACGTTGTTTGCAAAAGTCTAGAGGGTATATTGCGTGTGCTTCTTGTCTTCCAGACTACACTATGAACTCAGAGTAAACCAATGCATTTCCCCTTCATTTATATTCTCAGAAGTGGGTGTCAGAGTGCTGAGTGTATGGCAGATTAAAATGTATCTGTAAAGAACCTGAAGTAATGGAATAGGAGACTTACAATATGGTCTTTGCTTAAAAAAGAAGAAAAAGACAAATCTAATATCATTGTGTTCATGAGAACAGTATGCAAGGATGTGGTTCCTTTGTGACAGAAATTGTAACTCTAACAAGTCTGAAGCATGAGAAACTGAGTTGGTTCACCAAAATGGCAACAGGGAAGTGATCTGTTGACTGCTGTTTCCTCCCGACTCCCCTTTCCCCTCATGCTTGGAGCCCAGCATCACTAGCTCTGTCCATTCAAATGTTAAGTCCCTTTCCTCTCCATCCCCTGGTGGCTCTTCCTCTCCTTTCACTCAGGTTTCCATGTATTGTTGTTCAGGGGCTGCTGTTTCGACTTCCAACTGGACTCTGCCTCCAATCTCCCCACATCACCCTAAAATGCGGAGTTCTCTTACTGGAAGAAAAACCAGATCTGAATCTTGGATCCATTGCTCATTGTTCTTCGGGGTCAAATCTGAACTCAGTGGCACACTTGCCAGGTCCTTCAGGGATGGCCCCAGCTTCCCCAGCTCTCTCGTCTCTGTCACATTCAAGTGTGATGCACTCACATATTGAACAGAGAGGGAAAATCTTTGCTTTTACACCTCCACGCATTTCATTTTTCTCTCCTTGCTGTTCTTGCTTGCCCATCTACTGCTTCTGGAAACTTTCTTCTTCACCATGACACATTCAGTGATGCTCTTAACAACTAGCACTGACCTGTGGATTACATTAGATTGGAATCACTTGATTGGATGCCTCCTTCCTCTCTAGGTTGTTGTTTCTCAAGGGCAAGGGGCATCCCTTTCTATCTGACTCCAGCCACAGCACTTGGCACCTGGTTGAGAACTTATTAAATCTTGATTTTAAAGTTAACTCATTAATTAAGGCAACTCCAATTTGGAGAGTATTCAAGTACAAGAATTTTTTTGAAAGTCTGCTTTGAAAGTCTGCAAGCCAATTGCACTTGGAGTCAGGCAGGCTGGAGGAGCAAAACTCAACTCGTAAGAAAACATAAATTTGCTAAAACAAATGGAGGAAGAAAGGAAGGGGATTTTGATTGCCCATAGCATCTGCCCCTTCTGCCTCATTCCTAGTCACTGCTCAACAAATTCTTATTGAATCAAACCTTTTATTCTCCAACTCAGACATATGGCATTTTCACTAACATATCCCTGTGTCATGTTTATTTGTTGTAGAATAAAGAGAGGTGCCCAACTCATTCGACTAAATCTGCTGCTATTTCAAATGCATTGTTTCCTGTCCTGTCAGTCACAGACCGTTTTAAATATGGGCCTAAATCACCGGTATTCCAGGGGGCTTGCCACATCAGGGATTTGGGATGCAGGAAGGTTCAGAATCTCAGCAAGTGTGGATCTGGACTCGGAGGCACCAACTGGCTTTCGAGCAGCCTCCAGCTGGCATGCACCTGCACCTGGGATGCAGGCTCCCCAGGACAAGCTCAAGTTCCTGCCCTTGGCCTCGGCATGGGTAGGGGAAGAGCTGCCTCGTAGCCAACTTGTGAGTGATCTTGTCAGGCATTCAGGCACCAACCACTCTTTGTGAGGTAGACTAAAGTGTCAGACAGGTAGTTATCTTTCCATCAGAGAAAAAAGGCGCATGCCCTCCCTCAGGTAGCCTATTGGGAACAGATTTGGGAGGTTGGTTTAAACTGGATTGTTTTTCAAAATAAGATCTCTAAAACAAAGGATTTCTTATTCCTTTTATTACTTTTCCAGTGTCACTTTTCAATTCTAGGATGTTCAGATAAACTAAAAATTTGATATGTACCTAAATAGAAATCAATGTAGAAAGTTCTTTAACTTTAAAAAAAAATAAATAAATAAGCGTCCTTTTTGACCGAGCACTCTGCTTTGGGAAGGACAGATACAGAACTGCAAGGGAGAAAGGGGACACCCAGCAAGCCAGTAAGATCAGTTTAAAAAAACACTGGTGATCAGTGGGGTGGCTTGTCACCACTAGGGTCACCCTCAAATTCTAAAATGTGTCAACCATTAGGTCACCTTTATGAATTAATTTATTTTGGACTCAAGAAACTGAACTAGATTTTCCAATTTAGTTCATAGATAAAAATTATATGTAGTCTACATATTCACTTCTATATGGTTAATTATAACTAAATTTATCTAACAATGGTCACAGTCTGGTTATAGTCACTGCTCATGCATGTACTCTACTGATATTCTAATCTAGGTACTAATTTCCTATTTTTAACAGAGAACCAGTTTCATTTTCCATTTTCTATACTGTCCTTTCATGGATGTATATTTACACTTGTTAGCGAATTAATTTCACACATTTAGATTTCAACAGTCATTAGTGTCATAATGATTACAGTAATTATGTGAATAATGAAGCTCAGGTGATCAGGGAGAGATGACTTACTGTACATGATGGACAAAGTCAACCACTATTGGCGACCAGTGTAATCAGTTCCAGGTTGCTTAGCATGAGTTTAAAGATGTTTTCCTGTAATTCAGGAAAGTATATTGTTTATTCACCTAAAATTTGACAGATCTAATACTCCACTTATTTAACGAAGAACGTGATGAGGCTTGCATGTTTACTAAACCTTGTTATTTTCTAGTTATCAGTAGTAAAACCATTAAGGTACATAATTAAAAGAATTAAAAGGATGTGTATGTAATTAATATAAATGCCACAAGTTATCTTAAGTAGCCAGACTTGGTTAATTGTCTGATTAAGAACTCAGAACAATGGATACCATTATTTGCTTCAAAAGTGGTGCCATGTTAAGTTATATCTTCAGGGTTGTATTCTGCTGCTGCTGCTGCTAAGTCACTTCAGTCATGTCCGACTCTGTACGACCCCATAGCCGGCAGCCTACCAGGCTCCTCTGTCCCTGAGATTCTCCAGGCAAGAACACTGGAGTGGGTTGCCATTTCCCTCCCCAGTGCATGAAAATGAAAAGTGAAAGTGAAGTCGCTTAGTCATGCCTGACTCTTAGCAACCCCATGGACTGCAGCCTACCAGGCTCCGTCCATGGGATTTTCCAGGCAAGAGTACTGGAGTGGGTTGCCATTGGCTTCTCTGGGATATATTCTAGGTGATCCCAAATCGTTTGTCTTTTTGACCTTTGTATCTGTGGTTGACTTTCTCTGGAGCCCTTTCTATATAGCTTTCAACTGTGGGAAAGCACTGATGGCAAAAATAAGCAATGAAGTCCCATGAATATTATCTGATGGACAGTGAACTCCTAGAGGACAAAATTGATTCTCCTTCATCTTTTTCTTCCCAGAGTCTTTTCCAAGTAATGTTTGTTACACTGTTCTCATACACACATACCCTACCTCCTCTTTAAAAATTATCTGAGTAAGAGGGAGGGGACACGTATATTTATGGCTGATTCACCTTGTTTGTGGCAGAAGCCAACAGAATATTATAATGCAATTATCCTTCAGTTAAAAATAAATTTAAATAAATTTTAAAATTCCTTTAATGTTAATTCTAGTCTACAGTACTCATATTCTTATTGGCTGACTTGATATGTTGTTGTTAACTTGACATACTTATCTATTTATAAAATGAAATAGTAGCCATTTATAATTTTACACATATATACCATTCCTCACTTCTTCCATAGTTCAAGGCCTGTTATTATGCACCACAGGAATTTAAATTTTTAAAATAATATATGTCATTTATGCATTTAGGTCTTTCAACAATCTGAGATGGGTGTCTGCTGTGTCTAAGGGATGAGTTCAATTCTTTTTTCCATAAGAATCATATGAATGCTTCATCATGGCGTCACTTATTGAAAAGTCCATCCTTGTCTCATTCGTTTCCAGTATCACCTTGACATTTATCAGTTGTTCACCTCTACGTGGCTCTGATTCATGGATATAATTGTGTTCCATTGTCCAGCGTGTACAGATATCAAAATATATCAATACTCCAGCTCATGATGTCTAATATCTGGTAAAGCCAGTGTCCCACCTGTTTCTTTGGAAGATTTCTTAGCTATTCTTGGAATTTGTTGTTCCATATACATTTGGATTTGGGCCATCGAGTTATAAATTTTTTTTTTTAATGTTCTTCAGGAAAAGGGTGTTTAAACTAAATCCGTAGTCCAACTTGAAGGAAAATTGACATCTTTAAGTCACTGATTTTACTAATCTATAAATATGGTCTATCTCTACCTTCATTGAGGTCAATTTCAATGTCAACAAAGTTTTATTTTTTATAACAATCTTGCACACATTTTGTTTACAACAGGAGGTTTTGGATGCTGCTATGAGTCGGACACAACTAAAGCAGCTTAACAGCAGTAGCAGCAGCATGAGTGACATATTTTAAATTTATCTTCTGTTACTGTAGCATAAAAATGCAAATTATATAATAATTAACTTTCTGAGAACCTTACCAAAATCTCTTGCTAATTCTAACAGTTTATCTTTATATTGAAAAATATATAGACTGGCATAATATTTATTAGTAGAAACAGTTTTGTTTGTTGCTTTCCAATTTTTAAACTAGTTTTTCTCTTGTCTTATTGGACTGTCTAAATCTTCTAAAATAATGTTGAATAGAGGTCATATTAGCAGCCACCCTTAAAGAGTGATTTTAAAATGAGTATCTCCAATGTTTCACTATTTTGTATGATAACATCCTTTTTTAAATGTACTTCAATTAATATTTCAAATTTTTAAGAGTTTTCATTATAATTATTATATTTTATCACATCTATTTTCACATCTACTTAGTTTATTTTTCTCCTTAATCTGTGAATGCGACAAACTGGATTTAAAGACTTTTCTAATTTTGAAACCATGTTATTAGTGTAGGTTAAGCTGTGCTGAATTAATAAGCATGCCCTCAAATCTCAGTTAAAACCAATAATTGTTACATGTCCAGCAAGGGACGTATGCTTATTTTAGTCACTCCAGGACCTGAGCTAATGGATGAATCATCTGAATGCATGCTTTCATGATCACTGTAACACAGAAGCAGAGCATCAGAAGGCCTTTCTTTGGCAGTGAAATGCTCTAACCCAGAAGTGGCTCATGTCTCTTCTGTCCACAGCCTTTTGCCTAAACTACTTATATGGATGTGGAGAAATGAAACTCTGCCATGTGCCCAACAGAAGTGGAGATTCTGAAGTGAGGGTACATTAAGAGCCTCTGCTACACTTGCATTTCTTTTTTTTTAAATATAAATTTATTTATTTTAATTGGAGGTTAATTACTTTACAATATTGTATTGTATTATATTGTATTGTATTGGTTTTGCCATACATCAACATGAATCCACCACAGGTATACACGTGTTCCCCATTCTGAACCCCCCTCCCTCCTCCCTCCCCGTACCATCCCTCTGGGTCGTCTCAGTGCACCAGCCCCAAGCATCCAGTATCATGCATTGAACACCACATAACTCTGTCCTAAGAGTTATATTTCTATGCATTACTGGATTTCTTTTGCAGCTATGTTCATGAGTGACACTGTTATGATATTATACTTTTTTTAATATGTTCACTATGTGTTTCAGAGATGGAGTTTTAAAATGTACATACATTTGAAAGTTGTCATTTACAATTGTTAAACTCATCAACTGAATTTTTCATTTCAGTTATTGTATGTTTGATATTGAGTTCTTTCTTCAAAAAACTTTTTGATTTCTTGAGACATTTTAGGCATACATATTTTAAATTCTCAGGCTGATAATTCTAGTATCTGAACAGTTGATAGATTTACTGCTGTTGCTTCTACTGACTCTTGCTTGTGATGTCTTATTTTCCTTGTATGTTTTGTGTTTATTGTTTTTAATTTCTGGATTATAAACTATTTTTATATAAATGTGGAGAGCCTTTAAATAAGACTAGAATTAGAGTAGATTATTTGTATATTATGTAGACATGTTTACCTAACAGCTGGAGACTATGTATTTTCAGTTTAGTGTCTTTGTCTCTATAATTACTTTGAGCTATTTGACACTGTATGTCTTAAAAAGGGAGATTCTTTTTGCTACTAGTGAGTAAGAATATTGTGCACCTTAAAAACAAGTTAAAATTCAAGAGACAGGAACTTGGCAATAACTTTTTAAAAACTGTATAAATTCACATTTTGAAATTGCATTTCTCAAAGTGTATTCAAGAGTCAGCTGCAACAGGGCATCTAGAAAAGGTAATTGAAAATATGTATTTTTAGGCCCCTCCTCAGACCTGCTGAATCAGAATCCCTTCAGTAATACCAATAATGTCCATTTTCAAATAAAGAGTGCTCATAATTCTCATATATCAGAGTTTGAAAATCACATGCCAAAGTTTATTTTAGAAAGACAGATTTGGTTTTATGTATTTGTTTTTCTAACACATTCATCCCACACTGTAGAGTATTTCTCTCCTGTTTCAATTCTTTCATATTTTTTGTTTTTAATTATTCTTTAATACTATTCCATCTGAAATTGAGTTCTTAAGTGTTATTTAAAGCAATAATAATATACTCCTGACATTTCCTCTGTCCATTTGTTTTGCATATATAGAAAATGTAACATAAATCTAATTTGGAGACTTCCTTCTTTAGAGAGCCAAAAAACTCTAACAATACATCAGTTAAGTTTATATATCACTCACCAAAGAAAAAAATAAAAAAGTTGACATCTATAAAAATAAGGGTTCTTAAATGTTAGCAGCAGACAATCAGCATTTATTAACTGTTGAAATCTAAGGTTCAAAATCAACTTTAAGAGAATTGCTATAAAGTTTCCTGATGTTCAAGCTGGTTTTAGAAAAGGCAGAGGAACCAGAGATCAAATTGCCAACATCCGCTGGATCATCGAAAAAGCAAGAGAGTTCCAGAAAAAACATCTATTTCTGCTTTATTGACTATGTCAAAGCCTTTGACTGTGTGGATCACAATAAACTGTGGAAAATTCTGAGGGAGATGGGAATACCAGACCACCTAACCTGCCTCTTGAGAAATCTGTATGCAGGTCAGGAAGCAACAGTTACAACTGGACATGGAGCAACAGACTGGTTCCAAATAGGAAAAGGAGTATGTCAAGGCTGTATATTGTCACCCTGCTTATTTAACTTATATGCAGAGTACCTCATGAGAAATACTGGGCTGGAAGAAAGACAAGCTGGAATCAAGATTGCCGGGAGAAATATCAATAACCTCAGATATGCAGATGACACCACCCTTATGGCAGAAAGTGAAGAGGAACTAAAAAGCTTCTTGATGAAAGTGAAAGAGGAGAGCGAAAAAGTTGGCCTAAAGCTCAACATTCAGAAAACAAAGATCATGGCATCCGGTCCCATCACTTCATGGGAAATAGATAGGGAAACAGTGGAAACAGTGGCAGACTTTATTTTGGGGGGCTCCAAAATCACTGCAGATGGTGACTGTAGCCACGAAATGAAAAGATGCTGACTCGTTGGAAGAAAAGTTATGACCAACCTAGATAGCATATTGAAAACCAGAGACATTACTTTGCCGACTAAGGTCCGTCTAGTCAAGGCTATGGTTTTTCCTGTGGTCATGTATGGATATGAGAGTTGGACTGTGAAGAAGGCTGAGCGTCGAAGAGTTGATGCTTTTTGAGAGTCCCTTAGACTGCAAGGAGATCCAACCAGTCCATTCTGAAGGAGATCAACCCTGGGATTTCTTTGGAAGGAATGATGCTAAAGCTGAAACTCCAGTAGTTTGGCCACCTCATGCGAAGAGTTGACTCACTAGAAAAGACTCTGATGCTGGGAGGGATTGCGGGCAGGAGGAGAAGGGGACGACAGAGGATGAGATGGCTGGATGGCATCACTGACTCAATGGATGTGAGTTTGAGTGAACTCCGGGAGATGGTGATGGACAGGGAGGCCTGGCGTGCTGCGATTCATGGGGTCACAAAGAGTCGAACATGACTGAGCAACTGAACTGAACTGAACTGAACATTGATTTTCAATGCATTAAATAAAAGTTTAGTGATATGTGTGAATTTTTTCTTCATTTTTCATATCTGAATATATGTTTACTAATCTCTGTAATGTTTTTTCTGAGTTGGAGACTCTCGATCACAAAGAACATTAACAGAATATGTTCTGCTGATAACATTTATTAAAATTTGTTAATAAATAAAAAACCTTGTCAATGTAATAATTTAAAAATTACAAAAGTAATCAGGTAGGAGATAATAAGCTTGGTAAAATCTGTTATCTACTACAATAGAAAGATAATGGAAATGAATTTTAAGTATTATTTTCTGTTTATTACCTATAAAAATCAAGTCAGAAACAAGCTGCTTTTACCTGTTTATCATTGGTCATATTATACTTTTATTTCATTAATTTCTATTTTATCCTAAGCCTCAATTCTATTGTAAGCATCTAATTCTCCATCAATCTGTTTAACTCATTCTCTTGTTTTATTTTTATACTAAGTTTTCTGATCAATAGGACTTAAGTGCATAATTAACCAATTCCTCATATATGACTTTTATAATAATCTCTGAAACAAAATATTTATACCACATCATAAATATTTCTCTGCAACTCCCTCTTGGCTAATCCATTTACCATTTAATGCTCAATAGCAACCCATATGCATGAAGCAAGTGTGCTCTGACTGAGCATCCCATAGTTTGTTCAATTAGTCTAAGATATTAAGAGGTCACCTGAGCATTATCACAATTGTTTTATGACACACCAAATCCAGACATTTCCAAGGTAAATCACATGGTATATAGTATTAAGTATGCTTCAAGTTCTCTTTTTTGAGGAAATGTTAACATTAAAATTGTTTATATTGATGCTATTGATCACTAATATATCATGGGCAATATGATGGATGGACATGGAATATCAGTTGTATTTTTCCTGAGGGAGCCGATGGGATCAGAATTCAAAAGGAAGCTCATAAACGAGCCAATGAGGATAGAAATGAGTGAAGGACAAAACTCTATATTTTTACTCACTCTACATCCCCAGAGCGTTCTGTTACAAACAGATTCCATCTTCTCTAAGTTCCTTTGACTAAAATCTTCTCTTCACTTTTAGGGACTATATTAGATGAACTCGTTAGTCTATTCCCTGTTGTATTAGCTAAGCTTTTCCTTCAGTAGCACAATTTATTTTTATCTCAAAATTAGTAGCAGCTTTATGACTTTTGACAACTTCATATCACCTTCAAACTCTCATCCTTACACTCACCTTTAGATACAAAATGTTCAAATTCAAACTATATTCTCTTTTGAAATACCAATTAAATCTAGAGGTGATATTAAGGTAAAAATGAAAGTAGAAAACACCTGAGCTTTACTTAATAATGTTATCATCAATCTCTATGCCTGGGGACCAACTTTTGGTTGGAACATAGTCCTAACAAGTTCCTTCTAATGTGTTCATGACTTATTTCCCTTGAATGGAATCCAAGATGCCCCTGCCATATACTAGCTTCTGGATGACATTGAATCTTGTCAGGATGGAGCTCCAGTATACTAAGAACTTAAGTCTCATCTTTTACAATATTTTTAGCTTTCATTACATTACAGGTGCTATCTGTAAAGTGAAGGAAGGGATTTTTAATTATAGCACTTAGAGCTTGAATACCAAATAGAAATATGCCACACAAGAAAATTCCAGATCAAATGACCATTGTTCTAGTGATTTCATAGAAACTCCTCAAAATAATTTTATTTTTTTAACTCACAAAGAATAAAGAATACAGGTTATCTAAACAATATGTGTAAAGAATACAGGTTATCTAAACAATATGAGTTTTAGAAGCAGATGGAAAATCATGACCATCTCCCAAGATGCTCTTCAGGGTTAGTGGAATCTTCTCAGGAACCACTTTCCAGATCAATCCCCTCTGTCCATAAAAACACATTTCAATTGCCCTCTCTGAGCCTGCTGCTAATATTTGTACTCTTCCATTATGTATGAGTCTTTGCTTGTTGCATAGACAAACTGCATTGTGCTCCATTAGTGATTTTCCATTTCATGCTAAGCTTTGCAATTTATTAGTGTTATTTAGGCTAATGTGCTATTATTTAGCATATTTTATGTCATTTGTTATTCATGTAATGTGATACTTAAGTATTGGGGATCAATGATTCTTTTACACAGTTTATAAATTTGTATGATTAAGGAGTAAATCAATTAAATACATTCACGTTGAACTTGTTTCAAGAGTTGTTTTCTAAGAAATGTAGCCTATCCTTTTTCAAAACTTATGACTATGTTTGTGAGTAGCAGAATTTTTAAATATATTAACACAAGTGTTTGAGTGGCTGCATTTAAGTTCTTAGTAATAAAATATAATTTGCTTTTGAATTATGAAATTCTAGTGATGAGAGTGAGCTAATTTGGTCCAAATTTTGCTATTAATCAGGAAATCCATAAAACATATATGCTTTATATTTCCTTTTCATTCTAGTGCTTGTCCTAAATGTTGGAATGTAAAATTGGCTAGATAAATCTCTGCATTTTTTAGACTACAATGCTAGTGGATAGAGAAGGGAATATTGATCATATAGTACTACCTGTTATATATATTTATATATATATATACACACACATATATATATAAATACAAAGATAAATACAATGGTTTAACATAAAACCAAGTGTTTAAGAAATATTCCTGTCTAGCACACTTAACTTGCCATTCTTCTGTATCAAGTATGTGGAAGGGTACATAGATCTAGTTATAGAATCTGTAACTGTAACTTAGTCTTAGGACCAAGACCTGCCTAGATTCATGCATTTATTAGTACTCTAACTAAAAAGCCTCTTGATGAAAGTGAAAGAGGAGAGTGAAAAAGTTGGCTTAAAGCTCAACATTCAGAAAACGAAGATCATGGCATCTGGTCCCATCACTTCATGGGAAATGGATGGGAAAATAGTGGAAACAGTGTCAGACTTTATTTTGGGGGGCTCCAAAATCACTGCAGATGGTGACTGCAGCCATGAAATTAAAAGATGCTTACTCCTTGGAAGAAAAGTTGTGACCAACCTAGATAACATATTGAAAAGCAGAGACATTACTTTGCCAACAAAGGTCTGTCTAGTTAAGGCTATGGTTTTTCCTGTGGTCATGTATGGAGGTGAAAGTTGGACTGTGAAGAAAGCTGAGCACCAAAGAATTGATGCTTTTGAATTGCGGTGTTGGAGAAGACTCTTGAGAGTCACTTGGCCTGCAAGGAGATCCAACCAGTCCATTCTGAAGGAGATCAGCCTGGGATTTCTTTGGAGGGAATGATGCTGAAGCTGAAACTCCAGTACTTTGGCCACCTCATGCAAAGAGTTGACTCATTGGAAAAGACTCTGATGCTGGGAGGGATTGGGGGCAGGAGGAAAAGGGGACGACAGAGGATGAGATGGCTGGATGGCATCACTGACTCGATGGCCATGAGTCTGAGTGAACTCCGGGAGTTGGTGATGGACAGGGAGGCCTGGCGTGCTGTGATTCATGGGGTTGCAAAGAGTCGGACACAACTGAGCGACTGAACTGAACTGAACTGAACTGATCCCTAAAAATAGAGTATTAATAAATGCATGAATCTAGGCAGGTCTTGGTCCTAAGACTAAGTTACAGTTACAGATTCTATAACTAGATGGACTGATGCTAAAGCTGAAACTCCAATACTTGGCCACCTCCTGCAAAGAGTTGACTCATTGGAAAAGACTCTGATGCTGGGAGGGATTGGGGGCAGGAGGAGAAAGGGATGACAGAGGATGAGATGGTTGAATGGCATCATTAACTTGATGGACATGAGTTTGGGTGAACTCCGGGAGTTGGTGATGGACAGGGAGGCCTGGCATGCTGCAATTCATAGGGTCGCAAAGAGTTGGACACTACTGAGCAACTGAACTGAACTGATCCCTAAAAATAGGACTTATTTCAGCAAGAAATTGTGTTAGTTCCACATTAATGATAAGCCATTCCCTGAGTTTACTGCAAAGACACATTAATCATTGCTACAGGTTTCATTCTGGGTTCTTAATCCCTAATCACTAGAAAAGGCCAGAGCCTCTTGGTCTGTCCTCCTAGCATATTGTAGCTTTCTTCCTTTCCTTGCTTACAAACTTTCAGAGTCTGCTGATTACTATTCATAGTAAGACTTTCTATCATTTCTGAAAAATCCTCATAAACTCTCTACCTTATATGCATGCTCCATTTCACCACTGTGCTTTTTATTTGGGGGCATTTGACATCAGTTTTCTATATTATTTTTACTACATTTCAGTTTCTCTTTCCTGTTTTTACTGTTTTTCTATGTGATTTTCTATAGATAATTTTAACATATTAGAACTACTTATTGTACAAAATTCCTGAGTCACTTGGAGTTCATCTATATACAATTAAAAAATAACCATATATCCAATAAAATTTTTTAAATATTAAATGCTTTCAACTTTTTGTTTTTAATCTAGCTTTGGGAAGTTATAGAATATGGCTAAAAATTTAAACTTCTCTGTGGGAACATTGCAGAAAAAACTTCTAGATTGTTTAATAGAATATATCTTTGTAAGACTGTCTCCAGGACACATTACTATCAGATAAATTTAATTTTCCCATTGATTCAGCTTAAAGATTTATTAGGAATTTCCTTTGAATTATTTTCCAGTGTTTTGAAGATGACTAATAATAGCAGGACCATTTTACCTGGGCTTGCATTTTTTCAGTAGTTTTTCCCTTTTATTCCAGAGTAATGGATCTTATTTTCTAGTGTTCATTTATTTTTCCTCTGAATAAATATTTATTGACTGACCACTGTGTTTAAGATTCAGACCAGATGCTATGAACATGACATGACGAGAGACCTCACACAAGGTCTCTGCTTTCAGCATAGCTTGGAGCCCAGGAATCTGTTTACAACAACCACCACAGGTGACAATGATCCTTATGGAACATGGACCACATATTATCAAACAGTATGATAGTGTACAATCCCGGTTAAGCGTAGAACTGGTCAGTTGTGCAATGAATGAATAAATCCTTTAAAGAACAGTCACTTTACGAACCAAAATGACAACTAAAATGAAAAATGGTTTGTTCACAGCACTCACTGCCCTCCCCTCCCATAGGTCCTGTGTCCCAAGTGGGGTTTGCAGTGTCCTTGCTGTCCTGTGGTAAGACAAGGCTGCTTCCAGAATACCAGCAGCTGGAATCTTAGTGGCTACATTGGGAGGAAAGTCATGGCTCCAGAATTTCCATATGGATCTCTTTTAGATATGAAAATCCTATCCATATGGAAGGCATTATAACAGAGAATACAAGTGAATTAGTAATTTCACAGCTTTACATACCTAAAGCTTTAGCATTAAGGTAATTTTCACTGGTTACATTTAGAAAAAAGAAAACCTGCCTTGTTACTGAGGTTCAATATCTCCTTTTAAGCAAAAATAAGCATTGTGCCATCATCAAATGAAAGGTTAAGGAATAATCTAAGTAGGTATTATTTGCACTAGTTTCTCTTCAATCTGTCCCCAACCCTACCCTTCACATTGGTGTTATGTGACCCATACTTTTTTTTTTTTAAGAAAAAGCTAAATATCCTTAGTAACCAACATCTTTGTATTTGTTTCTTATCTTTTCCCCTCTTTTTTGATTGAATTAATTTATTAGTATTGAATATGGCATATACATTAATATATTATAGGCAGACCTCAGAGATATCATGGGTTCAATTCTGAAAGACCATTATAATAAAGCAAATCTCCCAAAAAAGCAAATCACATGGCTTTTTTACTTTCCCAGTGCATATGGAAGTTATGCTTATGCTACACTAGTCTATCGAGTGTGCAGTAGCATTATGTCTAAAAAAAGGTTTATACCTTAATTTACAATTTTATTTAATTACTTTACTGGTGAAAATGATAATCATCATTTGAGCCATTAGCAAGTCTTAATCTTTTTGCAGTAGTAACCTCAAAGATCACAGACACAAAGTCAACACACGCTGTTGGAAAAATGGCACCGATAGACTTGCTTGATGCAGAGTTGCCACAAGCCTCCAGTCTGTAAAAAACATAGTACCTGTGAAGTGTAATAAAGAAAATCACAATAAAATGGGGTATGCCTATGTATATATAGAAGATAAACATGTAAACAACTTATATATATGGCTATATACTGACTATATAACATATACTAATAAGATAAGTATTTTTGATAGATATACACTATATGTATATTTATATACATATGTATGAAAAGGGCATGGCAAACCACTCCAGTATTCTTGCCTGGAGAATCCCATGGACAGAGGGGCGTAGTGGGCTACAGTCCATGGGATCATAAAGAGTCGGACATGACTGAACAACTATCACTCTCACTTTCATACATATATATATATATCGGTTCAGTTCTGTTGCTCATTCGTGTCTGACTCTTTGCAACCCCATGGACTGCAGCACGCTAAGCTCCCCTGTCCATCACCAACTCCCAGAGCTTGCTCAAACTCATGTCTATTGAGTCAGTGATGCCATCCAACCATCTCATCCTCTGCCATCCCCTTCTCTTCTTTCCCTCAATCTTCCCCAGCATCAAGGTTTTTTCCAATGAGTTGGCTTTTTGCATCAGGTGGCCAAAGTATTGGAGCTTCAGCTTCAGCATCAGTCCTTCCAATGAGTATTCGGGACTGATCTTTAGAATGGACTGGTTGGATCTCCTTGCGGTCCAAGGGACTCTCAAGAGTCTTCTCCAACACCACAGTTCAAAAGCATCAATTCTTCAGTGCTCAGCTTTCTTTATAGTCCAACTCTCACATCCATACATGACTACTGGATGTCTCTGCTATTTAATATGCTGTCTAGGTTGGTCATAGATAGATAGATAGATAGATAGATAGATAGATAGATAGACAGACAGACAGACAGATAGATAGATAGATTATATTTACATATGCAAAACAATGGCTTCCAGGACCTTAAATAACACAAGGAATCCTGACCGTCTCGGATACAAGAATGTCAGTAGAGAGTAGGGCTGTCATTAGGGATCCTGTGAGCTAATGAGACAATTCCAAGAGTACGACTGCAGATTCCCTATAGCCAACGGATTGAAACATACAGAACAATGCACATGTCTAGTTGTGTGAGCTCCAGATGGAGAAGCAGAAAATAACCCTTTGGCACTAAAATTTACATTTCACTCATAAACTGTGCAACCAGGCATTCACATTTCAGCTACAACAAGGGGAGGCCTCTGAGCTAATTATTAATAAATCAGCACTAAAACTATCATGAGGGGGAAAAATAGGTTAATATCTGAGTCCATAACTAAAGGGGACACATTATTCCCCTAACCCATGAATAGAAAACAAATGAATATAATTGAAATTGCTGATAAATCAATTTCTTATTTTAAAAGATGAAAACAATGACTATCTTAAAGATGTGAGAGTTCACAAGCATCTCAGTTGGGCTGTTAATATCTTTTGTAAATTTTGAGAACAGAACTAATCAAAGTGTGTACACATTTTCACAAAATTATACTGTTGCCTCAACTGAAGTATTTTCAGTGGTGACAAGCAAAGCCATGTCTCTATTGTTGTCACAATAGTTGTCTTCAAAAACATAAATCTCTAGAGAAAATGATTAATTAGATTTCAATTATGCTTGCAGGAAAAAAATGTACTTTACATACTCAACACACTAAAAAGCATTATAGTGTTTCTTTAATGTGTTTAAAAATTCAAAAATGTTTTTAAAAGCCACTTAAAAAGTCAAAGCAAAAGCAAGCTAATGGAATATGGTGTCATCCTTCAAGTTGATGTCTGTTGAGTTTACCCAGGTCCTTTTGTGTGACATTATGCAGACATTATTGGAATTTTTCTGAATTATCTTTGAAAATTCTGAAATACCCATTATGATCTGTTGACAGACACAAAGATAATCCCTATAAATTTTGCCCTGACTTGCAGAAAACTGAAATAATGTTATGCCTATTTAAGAAGGAGGTATATTAGCAAGACATAGCTGCTGGTTTTGGTTTGCTTGCATTTTGAAATTAAAAGTACCTGTCCCTCACCCTCTTTTAACATTTCATTAATGAAGTGTGCATTCCCAAATTTCACTCCCATTTCTCCTTTCATGCCTTTTTCTCTCCCTCCCTCTCCCCTCCGTTGCCTTCTCCTTTCCATATTTCCCTTTTTTGGCTTTTTTTTTTCCTGCCTTTATGACCTCTTCTCATCTTTATTTTTAACTTACTCTTTTGCATTCCCTGATTCTCATTGTGTCTTTCTCCTCAGTAATCCTTTCCTCATCTAAGTAGAAATTACAAATGTTTCTAACAGCTTTAACTGTATTATGTTAGTCAGTATGGCTTGATTAAAAAGAGAATTTTTTTAATAGCACAATCTAAATCATCTTACATGCTTTTGATAGAAACTTGATACATTTTTGCATCAAATGTGTCTAGAAATAAATTTTGATATTTACTTTTTTCAAGTGACATTTAAAATATTTTTAAATGACATTTGTTTGAAAAGCTACATAGGAAGCTTACATTTCTCAAATTTTGTTTTCAAAGTTTAACAAAAATCCATATTTCTACCGTTTAGTAATACTTGTTATATTAAGAGATTTTTAAAAATTATAATGCTTACCAATCTGTAAATCATATTACTGGTTTTTTTATATATTATTTGCATGAATGCATATACTCTACCTAATTTTTAATAGATAAGTTACTGCTGCTTTTGTGAAATATATATTCTACATCTTTAATGTTAATATCAAAATATTCAAAAATACAACAGGTGAAATATTTTTCTTGGAACATTTTCCCTATTATACTTTGGAAGAAATGATGCTAAAGCTGAAACTCCAGTACTTTAGCCACCTCATGAGAAGAGTTGACTCATTGGAAAAGATTCTGATGCTGGGAGGGATTGGGGGCAGGAGGAGAAGGGGACGACTGAGGATGAGATGGCTGGATGGCATCATGGACTCGATGGACGTGAGTCTGAGTGAACTCCGGGAGATAGTGATGAACAGGGAGGGCTGGCGTGCTGTAATTCATGGGGTCGCAAAGAGTCGGACACGAATGAGCAACTGAGCTGAACTGAACACTAAAAAAAATCCTTTGTTTTTTAATGTGTGTAAGAATAGCCCAGGTTACCTTTCTTTTGGTACAATTTTTGAGTATATTAAATTTATTGCCCGTTATTTTCAATTTTCTCCTTCACTCCATTCCACACAGCCAAAATTATTTAGTTTCCAAATTATATTGCCACTAGAAGTGAAGCAGTTTCATTTCAAATGGCCTGGTTAGCTGGAGAGAAGAGACAGGCTGAACCCAAAGTCAGAACTACTACTAGAAGTAAGGCAAACTGTATTTCCAGTCTTGCCTCATTCTAGTGCCAGTGATCCATGGACCACTGAGATGATCCTAGACCACTTAAAGAGACACAGGTGAGACCCAAGTGTCGGCCTCCTTCCCTACTTCAAGGGTTCCCTTAGATCATCTCTCCTCTCAATGTATGGCAAAAACCACCGCAATATTGTAATTAGCCTCCAATTAAAATAAATATTTTTTTAAGTGCTTCCTTTTACAAACTACCGTAATGTGACATTCTAATGCCCCCTACTATCCAGTGAGTTTAATTCACTTTAACATTCATGCTCTACACCCTTCCAACACCGAGCAGTGCAACCCACAGAACACAATCAGCCACAGTGGTCACATCCCAAAGTCCAAGTTATCCCATCCAGAAATGTGCCTTGAGAGCATGGGATGGGGTTTTTCCCTTTCCCAAAGAGAAAAAGTGAATCTCAAAGAATTAAAGGAAGCAAGAGCCCACGGTCAGTCCTGGTGGATCTTAGCAGACAGGAATGCTGAATAAAGGCTGGAGATAGGCAAGTCAGGTGGCAAAGCAGTCCCTGTTCCGTGTTTGGAGGAGTGGAGAACTTGTGGTCAAAACTCTGTTATTTAATTCATCCATTTATTTACAGACATTTATAATTGCATGCCTCCTGAGTGCTAAGTGCTATGTTCAGTTTCTAACTCCACTCTTTGACTGTGGGACCTGGGGTAAATGACTGAATAAGCTTTCAGAGATTCACTTTTCTCATCTGTACAATCAGAAGACAGAACCTGGTAAAACCAGGTTTGTTACCTGAGGTTTTATGATGAGGTTCTAAGGTGATATTTATGGAAGCATGTGTAACGCTAGAATTTATTAGAAAATAATTTAAGTGATTCTATTGTGAGGTTCTGGTAAGGATTTTTGCCCTCAAAAGAGTTAATGTCAACATTAGAATGAAACAGTTCAAGCATGGAGTATGTAGTTGAGCACTTCAAATACACCAGGCAGGCTTTGCAAATATCACAGCATCTCATTTATTTCTAACAAAAACAATATGAAGTTGCTACTGTAATGATCACCTTTTTTCTTTTATAGGTGACAGTAAATAAGAAACAGCTTGGAAGTAATGAAACTGGGCATAATGGCAAGGGTGGAAGAACATTATGAATTCACTGAATGCTATTATGCGCTTAAAAATGGTCAACACAGTGTATTTTATGTTCATAGTAAAAAGAAATCAATAATAAGGTAATAAAGCCAGGAACTCAGATTAGACAGTACAAATACAGCATGAGTTGAGATAATTGAGCGGGGAGCCTGGTGGGCTGCCATCTCTGGGATCGCACAGAGTCGGACACGACTGAAGTGACTTAGCAGCAGCAGCAGCAGCAGCAGCTAGACTAGTAAGGTAGGATTACTTCAAAAGCAAATGGAAGTTAGATAACAATTATAGTTTTAGCTACATGAAACAAATATCTGAAATATTCTGTTTCTGATTCTAATCAAAGTACTTTGCTTTATCTTAACTTTGTTAAAATCTCAAGATGCCAAGCTAGAGTTATTTGTGAAATTCTTTCAACTGTATTTGGTTGTATGTATTTAAACCTTGTTCGAAGAAAATATAAGTGATGCTATAGCATTTGCAATCTAATCGTAATTCATTTTATAATGGCAATCTCAAAACACATTTGTTAATTTTGTTAATTATTTCACTGTCGTTGACTTTCTCAGCTCACTTTCACTTTTGGTGAAGAGATACTTATGACATTTAGTGTTTAATGCCATTAGCTTTTTTTCTGACTTAGGATGAGAATATTGTTCATCAATTTTGTGTCTAATGGGAGGAAGGGCAGGATGTGAACATACCTGTTGACCATACACAAGCTGAAAATCATGGTCATAAAGAAGTAACTGTGATCTAAAAGGGAAACCAAGTATTCCAGGGGAAAATGGTCCAGAAGGGTTAAGGGAAGGTTCTTTGGCACATTTTTTTTGCCCAGTGTGTTGTAATATCTCTTTCCAAAGCATATTGGCAGACTACACTGAACAATCTTGATAAGAAGGATTTAATTAAAATACCGTAAGCATAAAATCTTTGCCTTCGTGCTATAGAAGATTTTGTCAAAAGAATTTTATTACAAACCTAGCAGGATTGTTTCAATGTTTTATTCACTTTCAGCCATCCCACTGATTATGGCTGGAAGTATAACAAAACCAGTCGGTTCTTAATAAGGGCTTTTAAAAATCACAGCATGCTCTTCAGTCCCTCACTATAGGATGAATGTGACATCGGGGACACAAATATCATTACCTTGATAAATTACGGACAGCATAATGATTATGGAAATCGTCATCGACTGATCATCAGTCACAATTTATTTCAAATCAATGTCTACATTTTGTAGTCTGGATGGAAATTTTCTCCAAACCCCCTCTGGTATACTACAGTTCTCCTCAGCGAACTTCCTCCTATGAGCCTTACAGCATTGTCATGCATTGTGGGCTGTTTATGAATGGAGCCCCCTCACTGGCTCCATGGCCGCAAGCAATCCAAATTAGTCACAAGAACTTTGGACCACCACGTACTCAGAGACAAACTCGTTCAGAAAAGCAGTTTAAGAATCAGCAAATGTGCCAAACTACAGAATCCCTCCTCAGTCACAGAGCTTTCCATTTTTTTCCTTCTTTCCAATTGGCAATAAACGGTAATGTTTGACTTTCCTATGCTATTAAATTGCAAATAAATTGTTGCAGAATCATGACACAATAGGCATTTGCATCTTTTAAAGCAGTCTCTGTAACAGGAAACATCATTTGCATGCCTTTGTCTGAGTCAGTATTTTTCTGTTATTCTTTTTCCAATACACGTAATTTTAAATCATGGGACCCAATGAATCAATCCCTGTTGTCTTATTATATAATATTTCTCTAATTTTTAGGTTAGTCATTATTCATCAAGGATTACAAGATGATTAAATGTCGATGCTAGCTGATGATGCACTTACACAAGGAAAACTTTGTCCCCAAAAGACTGCTTTCTCAGATAAACATAGGCTATAGACTATACTTTTACAAGAATGGAGATTTGTTTGAATGTAGACAAGACTTCACTGATAGCTCAGTCAGTAAAGAATCCACCTGCAGTGCAGGAGACCCTGGTTTGATTCCTAGGTTGGGAAGATCCGCTGGAGAAGGGATGGGCTACCCACTCTGGTATTCTTGGGCTTCCCTGGTGGCTCAGCTGGTGAAGAATCTGCCTGCAAATACAGGAGACCTGGCTTTGATCCCTGGGTTGGGAAGATCCCCTGGAGAAGGGAAAGGCTACCCACTCCAGTATTCTGGCCTGGAGAATTCCATGGACTGTATAGTCCATGGGGTCACAAAGAGTCAGACACGACTGAACAACTTTTACTTTCACTTTCATAGACAAGACTGGATATTTTAAATTTATTTTTCAGTTTAAGTATAGTTGCTTTACAATGTGTTAACTTCTTCTGTACAGCAAAGTGATTCAGTTATATATATAAACATTCTTTTTTTCTTATATTCATTTCCATTATGGTTTTTCATAGGGTATTAAATATAGTTCCCTGTGCTATACAGTAGGATCTTGTTATCTATTCCATATATAATAGTTTGCATCTGCTAACCCTAAAGACCTACTCCTCCATTCCCAAATCAACCTGCATTATGAATTTACTGTTCCCTTTCTTGCTCTCTTCAATATCTAACAAATGAGTGCATATTGTTAATCAGTTTCTATAGTGAACCACATGTAGCTGTTTCCTTTTCCAGACATTCCCTTCATTCTCCATGCCTTACAAGTTGGGCAAAATGCTGAGTTGCATCTAACAAATGTATCAGTGCCCCCATCAATAAGATGTGATTGTCCCTCCAGCTGATTCTTCTGCAACACATTTCCTTCCCCATGTAGGATGAGGTCTGAGTGACAGGCTACACTCCCTGGATAGACAGGTCTATTGACTTTCTATGGTGTCTTCATCTTGGATCTAAGATTCCTTGTGTGTAACTGCTGGATGAGCCCCAGGATGGTGAACACAGAAGCTTGTGGCACCATCAGCCCTGGACAGCGTGGGTGGCAGCACCATACTGGTCACAGATGTACTTGGGTCTCAGGGCTAGTTCTGTCACTTCCTAGCTATGTAACTTTAGGCAAGTTTATTAATTTAACAAATATTTATTGATCACATGCTCTATACCAAGCAGTTTTCTAATGACAACAGTACAACAGTGATCAAAACAGACAAGATCCTGGGCTGAATGGTATCTACTTCCAGGGAAAAGAGATAGACATAAGGCAAGTAAACAACTAGCTAAAGATTATTTCAGATCCTAGTAGACATGACTGAAGCAACTTAGCAGCAGCAGCAGGGGCTGCTTTGTTTTGTTTTTTAATAAGATGATATGATTGAGATTATGGTGAGGAAGGGGGAACTACTGAATTTAGATGTGGTCGCAAGAAAGATCTAACTGAGGACCATTATTTGAGAATGGTTTAAGAAGCCTGCCAGGCACAGATCAAAGGTGGAGTGTTTAGGCTGAAGAAACAGTAAATGCAAAGACAGAGGACCAGGAGGAAGAGCAGGGCAGCTGGAGGGTGGTGGGTGAGGGGAGACTGTGGAGGATGAATTCAAGCAATAGACCTTATAAATCATGAAAAGACAGTGCACTTTATTCAGATGTGATGGGGAAGCCATAGGCAAGGTTGAAGCAGAGGGGGGACCTGATCTGATTTTCATTAGAGAACTATTGTTCTGTCCGCTGGGGGAAGAATTGCTGGCAGAACAGAAGAGGAAGCGATGAACCCAGTCAGGCAGGTGTAACTAGAGTCCTTTCCTTCAGCCAAGGCATCACATCAAGGGCTGGGTCATTACTGGACCCAGTAATTCTGACTGCATCCTACATTCAGCTGTGTTTGCATATCTAAAGCAATTAAATGATTATTATTTACATATATGAGAATTATTTAATTTTGCCACACATTTGAAAATATAAGTTAGATTTGGATTTTTTACAAAGTCAATCCAAATACTTTGGAAAATGTATGTGTTTTACTCTCTGCCTTACTCTCACTTTGGGGAAAGTTACAGAGAAATTTGGAGTGGGAGGGACATCTTGTTTTTTTGGAAATGGACCAGCTATTTCTAAATGACACTGGTGAGACAGATACCAGGCTATTGCCTTGTGTATTGTAGTAACAATTGTTCTATCAATCTATATCTCTTTATCCAGTGTCTCCATCCTGTACTAACAATAGTGGGAGATGCAGAGGAGAGACAAAGTAGTGTAATATACACCTGCTTGGGCTTCCCAGGTGGTGGTAGTGGTATAGAACCCACCTGCCAATGCAGGAGACACAGGTTTGATCCCTGGGTTGAGAAGATCCCCTGGAGGAGGGCATGGCAACCCATTCCAGTATTCTTGCAAGGAGAATTCTATGGACAGAGGAGCCTGGTGGGCTACAGTTCACAGGCTCACAAAGATTCAGACACAACTGAGGCGAATTAGCATGCATGCACTGCTTGCATGGAGCTCACACTCTCGCACAGAGCCAAGTTGCACTTGCTGAACAGGTAGCCCTACCTGACCATGTATGCTGTGATCCAAAGAAGCGCTTCAGGTTGTGTCTGAGTAGAGCCAAGGAATGGTGGAACACCCCCGCCAGTGAACAGCTTGAGAAAAGAACAAGAAAAAAAGAAAACAGGTAGTCTTTTCAAAGGTGTTGCGTAGACTGGAGCAGAGAATTCACAGGGACCACTGTGTTTAAAGAGAAGAGTGGGAAATGAATCAAGAAAAGAAAATTGCAACCAGATTGTAGAGAGGGCTTAATGCCTGGGCCAAGGAATTGTGGACTCTGTGCTGTTGGTATTGAGCAGCTATTGAAGGATTTTGAGCAAAGGAGTGACATGATGAAAAGGTATTTGGGAAGATTAATTTGACAGCTGTGAGTGGGGAGGGAGGTCAGTCTAGAAGCCGCTGATATAGGTGATCTGCTATTGAGCCACATTTTGGTTTCCTTGGTTCTGAGTTTTCAAACTGAAATAACTTTACTAATAGGTAATAAATTCCCCTCATTTTTGCTTAGACATTTGCACTTTCTGATGATGTGCTGGTTTTATCCAGAAGTATGTTTTCTGGATCATTAAAATGAATATTCCGCATCTTGAAAAATTATTTGCCCTTTTCTCCATTCCCTTCCAGATTAATAATGACAAGCTAACTTAAAAAGTGACAGAGAAATAGCAAAAAAGTAGGAAATAATGAAAACAAGTGAATGTTTTGCTAAGGAAATGTTTATTACTGTGGTTCTCATCATTATGCGTTAATTACAGGCTCTCAGCAAATATCCCATTGTGAACTCAGAGGTGCAATATGTTTTATTTGAAAAAGTGAAATAGTGTTTTCCTTTCCAGTATTCAGTTGTATTTCCTGCTATTTTAAGACTACTCAGTGGTACCAATGTACTTTGACAACCAATTATCCCAGCATGCCTGTGCTATGTATTTTAACTATAATGCTTCTTAAAAGCTTGAATTGCAAAAACAAAATTCTGTCTTAATTGATCAGATGTGCATCGAGAGTTGTCTGAACACTATCTGTGTAATATCTGAGTAACCCAGCTGACTTACAGGAGGAGACAGAAACACCTGTTGGAATAACACATGCTTTCTTCAAGGTTCGTGTTTTACAATTTTTCCTTCAGATTTTCTTTTCTCCAACATCTTCACTCTTGAGGAAGGATGACATGTCACACCTGAATTCTGGCCATGCTAAGAATAAAATGTACCATAGTCCATCTCTAGGAGTTCATATCCTGATTTATCGAGGATAGTAGCGATTTGACTCTCACAGTTACCAGTATTGCCAATCTCCAGCTTTGCCCACATAATCTTATTCGGGCAAACATGGTTTGAAGCATGGTGTGGTCTCCATTCTACAAGCAAAAGGCGGCTTTGCAGAGTAAGAATTCTCCATGTTAATGTTGCCCTAGCCTGTTAACTACAATTCAGTGTTAAAAAGCTGGTGTCTGTGATTGATTCAGGCACAGGGCCATTGTTTAATTTACTTTGATTTGATTTTTTTCCTTCACCCTCCCAACTGGCTTCTCTAGATGAGGAAAGTCAAACAGTAGTTACTGCTTTGGAAAGAAAAGATAAGCTGAACACTTTGGGATGCATTTTTCTAACGCTCCTTCTCCAAGTGTTGCACAACTGTATCAAATTTCTTTTAGACTTTGATAATGAGAAACAGACAATTCAGTAGAAAATACCAACAGAGAGATTTTCAGTAATAGAGGATTTCAGAAATGCACATGGTTCTAAATGGCACTGAGATTATGTGCTTTAGAGTTCTGAATCTTTTATTTTTTCCATGTTTGAGTAGGCACTATGGTTGATTATCAGGTTGAGGAAGGGCAGAGGGCTTGCCTGCTCATTATAAATGTGCATGTGTGTAAAATTTTCACACATAATATAATATTTCAAAGTTATTTTTATGGAGACTCAGGGGTCTCAGAGCTTAAACAAAACTGCTGATCATTGGCTCCAAGAAATACTTAGAAGGAATTATAGTTTTTGCTTTCTTTCTTTCTTTTTTTTTTTTTACATCCTATGGAGTCATTTGCAGACTTTTGAACTACAGATCACATAATGTTTATTTATTCAGCTGGCTTTGGAGATTTAAGCAATATTTGGAGACACATAAGTCTTTGCCTTGTTTAATAAAAAGAATACTCAACAGTATAGGTACAACATTTTTATATACAAAATGTCCTTGCAAACAGAGATTAATATTGACAAAAATGTAATTTTGAAATTAAAAATAAATAAAACAATCCCAGAAAAAATTCATCCAGCATCATCTTTCTTAAGGAAATGTTAGGAAGTCTTAGGTCTCCCATGCTATAATGCTTGAAAACACATTAGGTTTTCCAAGAACACTGTAAGCAATGCTTGCATTATTCTACTCTGATCAATTGCAACAAACAAGGCCTGGGTCACCTTCTAAGAATAATCACTTACCAGAAGAAATGTTATTTTGTTGGTATTATTAGTAAAGATTTATATCACAGAGTCAACTCATTCTTGTCTATGAGAGAAGGTAGAATAAATATTTCATACCTGTGGCTTTTGAGGAACATTCTGCCTTTCAGTCCTGAGGCAGGCTTTCAACATAGATGCCAATCAGAAGTCTTTAACAGATGTAAAATGCATCTTGCCTTCTTGTCTTTGAAAAATATAAGGATCTCAAGATGCACCTGAAATATTCATTATGTGGACAATATTCCAAGCAGAGCTGGAACTTGCTGAGTATTTCAGTCACTATTTATTTATTCAGGTTTTTCTGCTTTTTCCCGCATATTGTTAATACTTCCTAAGTCTATGACTTGTCAAAATGTCTTTCCTTTGTAGTGTACTTACATGATTAAATTTACTGATAGCATTTAACATCACAAACAGTTTCGTTTGGTTAGTTTAACAGTTTAATTGAAGAATATATTTGTGCCATGAATCATTTCCTTTTACTTCTATTTCTCCACTTTTCCTTTTTTGCCTGCCTCCCCCTGTAAGTTTAATAAAGCAGAGGCTCTATTGAGAAATCAACCTTTCAATGAGTTTCTTTGTTAACATCTGATTAGTAGAGACGAATTTCATTGTCAGTAAGATGACAAATTTGTACAGTTTTATCAGTGGAATTTCTATATGCATTGCTACAATAAAAGAGCTTTGAATCATAGAAGACCACAAACATATCATTTTGCCCTATACTGGATTCCCTGGTAGCTCAGTCAGTGAAGAATCTGCCCACAGTACACAGGTTTGATCCCTGGGCCGGGAAGATCCCCTGGAGAAGGAAATGGCAACCCACTCCAGTATCCTTGCCTGGAAAATCTCATGGACAGAGGAGCCTGGTGGGCTGCAGTACATGGGGTCACAAAGAGTCGGGCACAACTGAGCGACTAACACTTACTTACTTACTATATTTCTTATGAAGTCCAGTAAAACAGTTAAATTTATAGTATATCATTTCCATTTATCAGATGATGTACTAAAACATATTTTCAATTTCCCTTTTCCATCACCTTTTACCAACATCACTGGTTTCTTTTTATTTCAATCTAGGCTTTTTCAAAACTTTATAAATGCCCTCCTTCAAGAAAAAAATACTATACATATAAGTATATATTAGATTGGCCAAAATATTCATTCAGGCTTTTCTGTAACATCCTACAGAAGATGTTATGTGCCATATATATATGCCAAGCCTCCTTGTCGCAATAAAAATAATGGCAAAATGAGTTTTTCAGGACTTATTATGTTCCAGGCACAGTAGTAGATAGCTTCCTTTTTCATGTTTCCTCAATTTAAATGGAATAAAAAGTATGTATTTTTTATTAATTGTTGCTTCATTATATTATATGTAAAACTGTACTGTATTTCCTTTTTATTTTTGTTACTTGATGATCTTGATGACTGAACAGTCATATCCAGTTTGGATAAATAGATCTCCGTGTCCAGAGGAATAAAATATATGAAAACATTGAATAGATTTATTTTGTTTGTAAAATAGTATATCCCATTAGAAGTAAAGATGATCTCAGGTCCCACGGAAGTTATCATAGGCAATAAGTAGAGGTACAATCAATACAAATTTAAGCCAGACATTAGGAAGAATTTCATGTGAATAATGTGTTTCAGAAATATGAAAAATGTTGGCAAGTTTCTGAAATCTTTATAGAAAATTGTAAAACTGTATCTATGTGCTGATTTGTATATATTCTCACCTATATGACTTTTTAAAATATACTACTGTAAGCCTAGTTTCATAATTTAGGAACCTGAAAAGAATAGAGGTCAGAAAAACATTAACAGTTCAGGTAAATATGTTAATTTAAGCAATACAAAGATGAATTAGAGTGCTTCTATGACAGGGTTTGTTCCTTTATTTGATTCTTTTTAGCTGAACATTCATACTTCTTCAAAGAACTCTAAGCAATGCATTTTTAACAAAATCAGAATGACTGTTACTTTCATGAAGATTTATTAATACTGACTACTAGATAAAAATGTCAAAGACAGTAAATATCATGCATAAAAAGCATAAAGAAATGCTACATTGGTTTGAGGACAAATAGGAAATGTAATTTACAGTCTGAGTAGAAAATGAATTTCTAGTAATGTTAGGCAAAAAACAAATTATGGGCAAAAAAAGTGAATGGTTCTCATGATACCTGGATAAAAGGGCAAAATTGAAACAAATTTGGATTCTCCGTGATATACAAATAAGGCTGACCCTGAACAAGACTGTGTCCTATTCTTGACATTATGCCCTAGGTACCTAGCCCCACAGAGTCTTTCTCCTGGATCCAGGCATCTCTGAGTACCTCGCCACAGACAAGAATTGTTATTTTAGGTTCCTACTCACAAAATCTTTTCTTTCCTGACTTCCATTCTTTAATGGCAAAGGTTCTCAAACCACTTTATCATGCTTCTCTCAAGGTTTTATATATCCCAATCTATTTTTACTTTCCAGTTGAAAAAGACCCCATGATATTTAATAAAAAATTCTTGAGGAAGAACAAAATACTAATTAAAGTATTACTAACACAGCAATTATGGGAGAAGGTGATGGCACCCCACTCCAGTACTCTTGCCTGGAAAATCCCATGGACGGAGGAGCCTGGTAGGCTACAGTCCATGGGGTTGCTAAAAGTCAGACATGACTGAGCGACTTCACTTTCGCTTTTCACTTTCATGCATTGGAGAAGGAAATGGCAACTCACTCCAGTGTTTTTGCCTGGAGAATCCCAGGGATGGGGAAGCCTGATGGGCTGCAGTCTATGTGGTCGCACAGAGTCAGACACGACTGAAGCGACTTAGCAGCAGTAGCAGCAGCAACACAGCAATTATACACCAAGCTGAGTAGTAAACAATTATAAAATCTAATAGTAATGTTACAGATACATTCATTCATATACGTTTGGCTGCAAGCATGATCAATTCGAAGCAGCAATAATAACCATGTGCCCTTCCCCAGATTTCAGGAACTCTTGACAATTTCCATGTGAATCTGAATAGCAGGAGCATTGCAAAGCTCCCAAGCATTGAGTGGCTGTCAGATGTCTTTGTAGAATACAGATTTAGAGTTTTCAGTTAATTCTGGTAACATGCTAATATTAGTTTATGAATAGCACCTTCTAGCAACTCAGCAAATACTAGTGAGTATCCATTAACCTCTAGAAATTGCATATTATTCAACTGTAAGAGTCAAAGATGAGTTTTCTGTCCATCAGGCTGAACTTTGAAGTTCCACAGAAGTCCATAGGGCATGCTTTGAGCTGTAGGGACCCAGCACAGCTCACTGATAATGAGCTGATAGGGTCTGAGGCTATTCCCAAATATAAATTACATTTTCACCCTTGTTCTTTTGGGTGCTAATGACTATAAAGTTGAAAACCCCAGGCTACCAAGAAAAAAAGAAAAAGAGAGAGAGTTATATCTCAGTAAGTTTCAGAGATCTGTCTGACCTTGCAAAAAAGCACCTTTTAATCAGGCCCTTGTATGTGCGTGTGTGCGTGCTAAGTCACTTCAGTCTTGTGCAATTCTTTGCAACCTTTTCGACTGTAAAGCCCACCAGGCTCCTCTGTCCATGGTGTTCTCCAGACAAAAATACTGGAGTAGGTTGCCATGCCCTCCTCCAGGGGATCTTCCCCACCCAGGGATCGAACCCAGGTCTCCCACATGGCAGGCAGATTCGTTACCAACTGAGCCATCACGGAAGCCCAATATTCCAATTACTTTGCACAAATGGTTTGACGTGTTCAGACAAGTAGATGTCATCAGAGCCCTAACTGAGTCATAGAATTGACTTGCTGCAGAGCAAGTGGCAGAAATAAATGGAAGATGCTGCCCACTAATGTGACATTGATAATTCAAAGTCCTGGGGAAAAGGAGGAATATTGGAATACTGGGGAATCCTCAATGCTCAGAAATCCCTTAAATGGAGCTTTCTGTGATTAACTGGCTCTCACCTACCTCAGTCAGTGTTTTCCAAAGAACATCCTCCATTTTTCCAAGACTTTGAATGGTGGTGCTATAAGTGGTGCTTATAGATAAGAATGATTGCATCAGTTTCACCTGAGCAATGAGATGGACTCTTCTGGATGTTGACTAGTGATGAGCTGTTTAGGTATCTGCTTGGACCACAGGACTTAGATCTTACTAGCTATTGTGGGGAGTTAACTGTTATTCCATTGATAAATACTTCAAGGAAAAGCTTTGTCCTGAACCATTTAGATGGTCTTTCCAGGGAAGCCAAGGACAGGTGGGAACGTGGTTACTGATTATTTTCTCTTTCCTTCCTTCTTGTCTTCTTCTGTGGCTCTCTTTGATGACGCTGGTCATCCTGAAGGAGACAAGCAGGCAGGAAGACATAAAATGTATTTTTCACCGTGGGTTTTAGACACTAGATTTTCTGATAAAAATTCTAGTCTGGTTGACCTTCAGGGCTCTTTGTGTTTGATCATGGACACCCTGACAGTGGGGTCATCCACATGCCTACACAGAGGATGGTAAAAATGAGGGGTTGAAGCCTTGCTAAAGCACTTTCCTCATTGATAAAATTGGCAGTGACCTTAATCAGTGACTCTCTAAGCTTTTTAGCACTGACAGAAATAACTCCTTTTTTCCACTCTGTCTATTTCCATCAAATGCTTTTTTCCTCTGATCTTCAGATACGATATGTGTCCCTGGGTTTGTTGAGCTTTAGAAATCTAGTCACTTCACTCTTCTTTCATTTGTATTATGATTCTTATCAGAATCCTCCCAAATACATCTTTAAGGAGACTTGATTGGAGAAACCTCAAAATTGTAGAGATATATTTATCTATAAACATAGAAATTCCTCAGTGTAAGGCCATTTTAGATGATCAGTTACCACTGTTCATAAACCTGAAAAGAATATAAATTGCTGTTATACACTGTATCCATTTTCCGTAAATCTTAGTTATTTTCTAAATATTTCCAAGAAGTATCACATTATCACAAGCTGAAAATAGTTTTTGCAAGAGTGAAGTTAATAGTAAATGATTATTTTAATTCACTTAGTATTTGGAAAACATAATGTTGATTGCATGGCTAAACTCAGTAGCCCCCTCAAGTAATTACTTTCTGTAAATTAACATGCTATTTCTCTCCTATAATTTTCGAGAAATCAAGCTATAAACTATAGCTAGATCGCCCAAGTCGCAGTCATTCTAGAAGTTCTAACATGCTTGTGGTTAACTATAAGGTGATCAGCTGTGTGCCAGTCTAATTCATAGTTAGGATGGACTGAACAATCAAACAAACTTCTTTACTTTCGGGGTGTTTATCTTCTATAGATGCTGCCTTGGGTTGTTTTGTTGGCATATAATTACACTTTAATAAAAGCCCTATAATTTTGAAAGAATGAGAAGTCACTGACAATGTATATTTACAACTGATAACTTTAGGAAGGATTATTGTTCTAATGAGTTACTCTAATGTATGATACCCAGGGAGGTTGAGTCCTGAATCATTGCTTAATATTAAAGATCTCTCAGATAGAGGGCTGCTTTTTAGGAAAGAGAAATAGTTCATCAGGGACATTCAGTTCAGTTCAGTCACTCAGTCATGTCCGACTCTGCGACCTCATGAATTGCAGCACGTCAGGCCTCCCTGTCCATCACCAACTCCCAGAGTTCACTCAGACTTACATCCATCGAGTCAGTGATGCCATCCAGCCATCTCATCCTCGGTCGTCCCCTTCTCCTCCTGCCCCCAATCCCTCCCAGCATCAGAGTCTTTTCCAATGAGTTAACTCTTCGCATGAGGTGGCCAAAGTACTGGAGTTTCAGCCTTAGCATCAGTCCTTCCAAAGAACACCCAGGGCTGATCTCCTTCAGAATGGACTGGTTGGACCTCCTTGCAGTTCAAGGGACTCTCAAGAGTCTTCTCCAATACCACAGTTCAAAAGCATCAATTCTTTGGCACTCAGCTTTCTTCACCATCCAACTCTCACATCCATACATGACCACTGGAAAAACCATAGCCTTGACTAGACGGACATTTGTTGGCAAAGTAATGTCTCTGCTTTTCAATATGCTAACTAGGTTGGTCATAACTTTCCTTCCAAGGAGTAAGCGTCTTTTAATTTCATGGCTGCAGTCACAAGTGCTATGAATTTTTAAGCAAATATTTAGTATGTTTTTTGCTGCTGCTGCTAAGTCGCTTCAGTCGTGTCCAACTTTGTGCGACCCCATAGATGGCAGCCCACCAGGCTCCCCCATCCACAGGATTCTCCAGACAAGAACACTGGAGTGAGTTGCCATTTCCTTCTCCAATGCATGAAAGTGAAAGTGAAGCTGCTCAGTCATGTTCAACTCTTCGCAACCCCATGGACTGTAGCCTACCAGGCTCCTCCATCCATGGGATTTTCCAGGCAAGAGTACTGGAGTGGGTTGCCATTGCCTTCTCCAAGTATATACTCTAAAGGCATATAATTATGAGCAATGAAGGACAGTTGTTATCATTATATCAGGGCTAAACAATTACAATCAAAAGCTATTGTGTTTACTTTGATATTGGCAGGCCTCTGAACTGATAATTCTTTATTATGTTGTTTGATTAATTAAAAATAAATTTAAAACTTTAATGACAATCATAATTAATATTAAAATATATGTGTTCATATCCCCCAGAGGTTATAGCAACTACAAACAGTAAAATCTTCTTCAAACGTGAGTGGCCAATGACATCACTGGCTGTATGATGGTGCTGGCCATTAATTATAAAGACCCAATGATACTCATTGGAAATAATGAAAGAATCTTGATGAAAAAGAAAGCTGACAGAGGTAACAGAATAGTACTCAAGGTTGCAAAAAGTTTTGTGCAGAGCTGCAGACGAGAATCCTTGTCTCTGAAGAGGCAGCGTGATGGTCCGGTACAGAAAGCATGTTTCTCAGAGTCAACCAAAAGGGGTTCCCATTCCCCTCATCCAAGGTGACTTGCAAAATATCCAACTGCTGGTCTGTGCACAGGCACAGATACAGATGCTGGCTGTAAAAATCCGTGCTGATAGTCATGTGTGATGGACAGATATCAGGTCAACCCTACCATCCCAAAATTTTTTCTGTCATCATTTTTGCATCTAAGTCAACAAACAAATAACACTTTTCTACTAACCCTACTTGAATTTCAATGGATTCCACTCTTGATCACAGCCTCCTCCATATACCTTTTCTCTCTTGTCTTTAACCACTCTTCTGAGCCTCTTTCCTCCTCTCTGACCTATTCCCTCGCTTGCTTTTCCCTTTCCTGTGACTGTGATTCTGACCCCCATCCCTCCCTCTTTATATTTCACACTTGCTCCCTTGGCCATCTCATCTGATTCCATGGCTTTAAAATGATCATGTCTCACAGAGTCTAGCTTCTTTTGCCTTTGATCCTTGGACCAGATGGGTTCTTCTGCTACAGATCCCCAAAGTAAAGTCTGCTCCTTATCATGGATTAATATGACTTTTTGTATTGGTTTGTCCTGATAAACTGGGAACTTCAAGAGGGCTAAGCTCCTGTTTCCCTTATTCAGTGCTGAGTCCCTGGGTCTAGCATAGAGCTGGGAAAATTTGCAAGTGACTCAACTTCTAGCCCACAGGTTGCACCTGAATTCCAAATCCTCTGAAACTGTTCTAAAATGAAACTGAAATGTATCCATCACCCCCCTCCCCTTTTCCACTGTGTTCAGTGTTTGTACTTTGGTCACTTGTCGCATTTACCTGGATCACCCTCTGCATTCCACCCAACATTTTTAAGAAATCATACTCTTCATTCTCACCTGAAGTCCAACCTCGCCCATAAAGCTTCACCTAGTCTTCTTGTTCAAAGTAACCCACCTCCTGATTCCCATAATATTTGATCTATACCTCTTCCATGACACTCACCAATTTGGGATGTTTATTACACTTTTTTACTTACCTAATTTCCTTAGGGAAAATGTAGTGCATTATACATTACCTATCTCCTGTACCACCTGGTACATGCAAGGATACTTAGTAATTGTTTGTTATATGAAGGATTAAGTGAAAGTTATCATTTTATAATTATGTAGAATGCATCATAGTATAGTGAATATATACAGCTACAGTAAAACAAATACAATAAAACAATTTTCACTGTAAAACAATTTTTCTGTTTTGTACTCTTTCTCCAGGCTTGGACCACAACCAATAGCTTCACTTGACAACTCTAAAGCACAAACTACCACGAAATTGACGGAGAAGACAGCTTTTTGGTAAGTTCCATGTACATTTTTAAATCTGATTGTAATCAAAAAGTCTCCATTTTGTTTCAAGCCCTATTTCATATTTTTTCTGATATCCTACTATGTTTTCTTAGAGATTAGAGATTCAAGTTTCTTGAAAAGTTGGAAGGAAGTTTTCAAGAAAATGATTATTTCTTATAGACACTAGCATGAAACCTTTCCATTTTGACACAATGCTGAGGTGGTTGTATATGTTTCTGAAATGAACTTGTAGCTTGTGTACATTTGATTGAATATAACATTCAGGAAAATGTGTAAGTTTTAATTGCACAGAGCTCAATTCATTTTCACTGAGGGAGCAAACTTATGTAACTGGGACCCAGTTAAGAAACTGAGTATTACCAGTCCCCCCTACTCAGTCTCCCAGCCACTGTGCCCCACCTAGTCCCACTCCCTCCCATCACCCTTTTCCACCCCATCAATATCAGTTACAGCAATGACCTTCAAAACTACAAATTAGTTTCCCCTACTTTCAAGTTTTATGTGCATGGAGGGACTATCTTTTTAAATGGCTTTAGACTAAAGACCAACTTGGAAAAGTGAACAGGAAAACCAAGTGATGTTCTATTTATGTAACAGCTGTTTTGCCAGATAATTTGACAGCTAATTGGAGTCGTATTGCTTGTATTCTTAAACCCAGCAAATATCACCTGTTTTAATTGGAGGTCACTGCTGATTAAGCACTAGACTTGGATTTTTTCCCCTCATTTTTGTGCTTAATAAATTATAGCCTGCCCAAGATCAGGAAAGGTATTCATCATATCAAATGTTTATAGCAACTGTCTTTTATAATTAGAGCAAAAGATTTTCTTTTAGCATTGACTGATTAAATTGGTAATTAACATAAGATGAAAATTTTGCATGGTTTCTCAAAAAAAAAAAAACAAGAAAATAGATACGGGTACACATAAATCAGGTAAGGCTTAATAACACATTTGTTAGAGGCTTTACTATATTTGGCATAGTAAATGAGTAAAGGGATCACATTTCTTTATTTCAAGATGAGACTATCTTTCCAGTTATCTATTCCAGAGAAAGCCTTACTAAGAGCTTCCTAATTTCTGTTAATTTTTAGGCATCTTCCCAAGAAATTGCAATTAAGCCCTTACACTTCAAATGCTCACTTAATGATTCAGATAGTATCTTATTGATCGAGATCCTGGGGAGAAAGATATTAGAGTTTCTATTTATTCTCAATTTCCAAAATAATTGTTACTGCCCAGCTCCTTTTATACTATTATTAAATGTTATGACTTCTCACCCTACTTTGTTAATTTTCATTTTGAGGCAATTGGTGCCTTTCTTAATAATTTCTTTCATCCAAATCATCTCTTTACATCTAGTGTAGTTAATGATCTGTAAATCACAGGGTAATATTTTATCTAATCTTATCCATTATTATTCATCTATTACCCAGAGAAACTTCTTGACTTAGCTCCTAAATTTTAGGATACAATCCAGTTTAGAGACCCACAGCCCTCTCTATATATTACATCACTCCAATACGTTCCTGAACTGGTATTCAGTCATCTTTAATTATGTGAATGTTATATACAAGGAAAACACTTAAAGTAACATTTCCTAATCAAGTTATATTTAAAACTACTCAGTGGGATTCTATTTATCATAAAAATATGATGTTTTAAAGCATTTACTGAATTGGAAGATTAAAAGTCGTGTTAAAACATATAATTCAACAATACTCCACTTCTTTCAAATGTTGGGAATTACAAAATAGCTACTTGGAATATATTCCATTCCATTATTAATATGTGTCAGTGTGAAAAACAAGGAGTTTTTTTCTTTAATAAACCGTGTCAACCCCTAATGACCCCCTGCCCCTTACTCAAGAGACAACCACTGTTCTAATTTCTACTACAGTGATTTGTTTCACTTATCCTTGTACTTCATTTAAATAGAGCTCCTTAAAAGCAGTGTATCCATTTTGCTTCTGGCTTTATTCATTCAATATAATGTTTTTGAGTCTCATCCTATTCTTGAGTACAACAAAAATTAACCTTGTAACAAATCAACATTGCTTCAGAGTCTGTGCTCCTCTTTAACTCAAACCAGAAACGTATGAATGTTCTATTTGTCCCAAATCTTCACCAGCATTTGATGTTACTACTCTCCTGGGTTTTAGCTTTTCTTATGACCTCTCTGTGGCTTTAACTGGCATTACTCTTATGCTTAAAAGACACTTACTTCTTGGAAGAAAAGTTATGACCAACCTAGATAGCATATTGAAAAGCAGAGACATTACTTTGCCAACAAAGGTCCATCTAGTCAAGGCTATGGTTTTTCCAGTGCTCATGTATGGATGTGAGAGTTGGACAGTGAAGAAAGCTGAGCACCAAAGAATTGATGCTTTTGAACTGTGGTGTTGGAGAAAACTCTTGGGAGTCCCTTGGACTGCAAGGAGGTCCAACCAGCCCATCCTAAAATAGATCAGTCCTAGGGGTTCATTGGAAGGACTGATGCTAAGGCTGAAACTCCAATACTTTGGCCACCTCATGCGAAGAGTTGACTCATTTGGAAAGACTCTGATGCTGGGAGGGATTGGGGGCAGGAGGAGAAGGGGACGACAGAGGATTGAGATCGCTGGATGGCATCACTGACTCGATGGACATGAGTTTGGGTAAACTCTGGGAGTTGGTGATGGACAAGGAGGCCTGGTATGCTGTGATTCATGGGGTCACAAAGAGTTGGACACAACTGAGCGACTGAACTGAACTAAACTGAACCCTTATGATTAATGATTCAAGCATATTTTCTTGTGCCATTCACATATCTCCTCTTTTTGAAGGTGTCGATTTAAGTTGTTTGCCCTTTAAGTGTGTTTGCCTGATTTGTGGGAGCTTTCAAAATATATTTTGGATATAAGATCTTTGTCAGATTTTATGGCTTATGAATATTTTAGTTTAGTCTGTGGCTTGTTTATTTTAACTATGTCTTTTGTTAAACCAGAGCTTTTATTTTGATGAACTCTAATTGGGTTGGTTTTTCTTTTATGGTTAATGTTTTCAGTGTCCTCTCTAAGAAATATTTGCCAACAAGTATGAAAACTTCTATAGTTTTGATTTTTGCATTTGGCTCTATTATGATCTGGAATGAATTTTTGTACATGGTTTGATGTCAGGATTGAGATGCATTTTCTTCACATTTTATGCAATTATTCTACCACAGTTTATTGAAAAATGATTTCTTTCTAAGTTGAGTTGCTTTGGCATATTAGTGAAAATAATTGCTCTTGTAGATCTATTCCTAAACTGCTTTTTTTCTATTTCATGGATCTATTTTATTATCCCTGTACCAGTACCAGTCTAGCCCGGCTATGGTAGTCTTAAAATCAGATAATGTAAATCCTTGATCTGTGTTCTTTTTCATAATTGTTTTAGCTAGTTCGGATCCTTTACATTTCCATACATATTTTAGAATTCACTGGTCAATTTCTACCAGAAAAAAAAAAATCCTGTTGGAATTTTGATTGAGATGGTACTAAGTCTGTAGTTGAATTTGAAGGAAAATGACTGGTTTAATAATTTTGAGTCTTCCAGTCCATGAACATGAGGGCTTTCTCCTTTCATTTAGATTTTTCCCCCATATTTTTTCCTTTTCAGTTTAGAGCTTTTGTACATCAATTAAGCTTATTCTGAAATATCTTTTTATGCTATTATAGAATGAATGAAAATTCATGCATTTCCCATTTCATAGTTTGCTGCCAGTAGTAGAAATACAATGGATTTTTAAAACATTGACCTTGTATCCTGCAGTCATTCAGATATACTTACTACTTCTAGGACTTTTTTTCTTTCCATAGGTTCCCTTAAATTTTTATGCAAATGGTAATTTTGTCGATGAATATAGAATTTCACTTCATCTTTTCCCATTTCTATGCCTTTTCTGTATTTCTCTTTCCTATTGTACAAACTTGGACTACCTGATCAATGTGGAATAGAAGTGGTGGGAACAGATATTTTGCTTTGTTCCTAATCTCAGAAGAAAATGTTCACTGTTTTATCATTAAATAGATGTTAACTCTAGGTGTTTTGTAGATGTCTTTCAAACTAAGGAATTTCTGTCTATTCCTGGTTTAAGTGGGTTTTTGTTTTTTCTCTTTAATAATGAATAGGTGTTGAATTTTGTCAAAAGCTTTTCTTCCTGCCCATATTGAAATGATTATATGGTTTTTCTTCCTTTTCTGATAATTTGATGGATTAAGTTGATCTTTTAAGTGCTAAACCTATCTTTCATTCCTGGGATAAATCCCCATTTGGTGGTAATGTATGACCATTTTATGTAATCCTGGATTTGACTTGATAATATTTTCTTAATGAAACTTACTTAAGCCTATATTCTGGAGTAACACTGGTCTCTGACTTTCTTTTCTTAAAAATTTTCTGTCAGGTTTTTATTATCAGGATATTGCTGGCATCTTTAAATGAGCTGAAAAGTGTTTAAGTATTTCTTCCTCCATTCTTTTCTTAAATAACTGTGTAGATTTATGTATCTATAAACTTTTGACGGAATTCACCAGAGACTCCATCTTGGCTTGGACTTTTCTTGGTTGGGAGTTTTTAATTACAAATTCAATTTTTAAAGAGAGTTATTCTCATTTTTTTTCATTTTTTCTTATGTTAATTCTGGTAAATTGAATTCTTCAACATTTTTATTTCATCTGAGTTGGCAAGCATTTTCACACAAATGTTCATAATGTTTCTTTATTATCCTTTAAATTTCTATATGAAATATGGTCATATCCCCTCTGTCAATCCTTAATTGGCAATTTGTGTTTTTCATTTTCTTTCTTGATCATTTTTGCTAAAGTTCAGTACTTTTATTAGTCTTTTCATAATACTAACTTTTGAACTGCATTTTTTCCTGCATTTTTTATCTGTTTGTAATTTGGGTCTATTTTTCACTACTTCTTTTTTCTTTCTTCAGTTTTAATTTGATCTTCTTTTTTAAGATACTTAAGGCAGTAACATAGATTATTAACTTTAAAATGTTCTTCTTTGCCAAGTATTTTTATTACTACAAATTTTCCTTGAATCACTGCTTTAGCTGCATTTCTCAAATTTTCATTCACATTTTCATTGTAATGTACTTGAAAATATTTTCTAGTTTACTTGAAAATAAATTGTGATTTATTCTTTTACATTGAATTATTTAGAGGTGTAGGCATATACTGTTTTAATTCCAGGTACTTGAGAATTTTTCTAAATCTCTTATTCTTATTGATTTCTAATTTAATTCCACTGTCATTAGAGACATATTTTGTGAGATTTCTAGTTTTTGAAATTTATTGAGACATTTTATTTTTTTAGTCCAGCATCAGCAGATCTATTTTGGTGAATTTTCCACATGCTTTGGAAAGAAATGTATACTGTGAAATTATTGGATGTGGTATTATACAAATATTAATTTATTCAATTTGGTTACTCATGTCATTGAAACTTTCTATATCCTAATAATTTTTTATCTACGAATTTTACAAAACACTGAAAGAGAGGTGTTAAAAGTCTCAAGCTATACATGGTTTTGTCACGTTCATTTGTTCTGTCAAGATTTGCTTTATGTATTTTTCAATTTCTGTTATTAGGTAGGTACATACACATATACCTCTGTTAGAGTTCATATAAATTCCTAATGAAATAACCACTTTATCATTGTGAAAAGTTCCTCTTTTAATTTAGCAAGAATCCTTGTCTTCATATCTGCCTTGTCTGATGTTCATAGCATCACATGACCCAACTTTCACCTATTGTTTTCATTGTATATCACTTTCTAGTCTTTTGCTTTCAGTATGTCTGTATTTCATGATGAAGGTGAATTTCTTGAGACAGTGTGTATTTAGTTCTTCAATTTTTTCCAGTCTTCCTTATAATCAGAATTTTTAGCTCATTGCATTTAATAGGATTAATATTGAACTTGAAGTCTGTAAGTTTGCTATTTATTGGATTTGATTTGATAACTCTATTTTCCCTTTCCTGCTTGGTTTTGGGGTTCATCAAATTTGGTTTCAATATACATGCTAATTCTTCCATTCAGTCTCTTTCAGTTCAGTTCAGCTCAGTCACTCAGTCGTGTCTGACTCTTTGTGACCTCATGAATTGCAGCATGCCAGGCCTCCCTGTCCATCACCAACTCCCAGAGTTTACCCAAACTCATGTCCATTGAGTCAGTGATGCCATCCAGCCATCTCATCCTCTGTCGTCTCCTTCTCCTCCTGCCCCCGATACCTCCCAGAATCAGGGTCTTTTCCAATGAGTCAACTCTGCATGAGGTGGCCAAAGTACTGGAGTTTCAGCTTCAGCATCAGTCCTTCCAATGAACACCCAGGACTGATCTCCTTTAAAATGGACTGGTTGGACCTCCTTGCAGTCCAAGAGACTCTCAAGAGTCTTCTCCAACACCGCAGTTCAAAAGCATCAATTCTTCGGCACTCAGCTTTCTTCACAGTCCAAATCTCACATCCATACATGACCACTGGAAAAACCATAGCCTTGACTAGATGGACCTTTGTTGGCAAAGTAATGTCTCTGCTTTTCAATATGCTATCTAGATTGGTCATAACTTTTCTTTCAACGAGTAAGCATCTTTTAATTTCATGGCTGCAGTCACCATCTGCAGTGGTTTTGGAGCCCCCCAAAATAAAGTCTGCCATGTTTCCACTGTTTCCCCATCTATTTCCCATGAAGTAATGGGACCAGATGCCATGATCTTAGTTTTCTGAATGTTGAGCTTTAAGCCAACTTTTCATTCTCCACTTTCACTTTCATCAAGAGGCTTTTTAGTTCCTCTTCACTTTTTGCCAGAAGGGTGATGTCATCTGCATATCTGAGGTTATTGATATTTCTCCCAGCAATCTTGATTCCAGCTTGTATTTCTTCCAGCCCAGCATTTCTCATGATGTACTCTGCATATAAGTTAAATAAGCAGGTTGACAATATATAGTCTTGACATACTCCTTTTCCTATTTGGAATCAGTCTGTTGTTCCATGTCCAGTTCTAACTGTTGCTTCCTGACCTGCATATACTTTTCCTAATGTAATGGTTGCAGTATAAATTCTTATCACAATTTACTATGTGTCCCATAATATTTTAAAACCATATATGAGTATAAATTATATTTGTTCCCTCTTTCCTGTGCTAATTTTATCATACATTTTAATTCTATATACATTAAGACACTGAAATATTATAGTATTATGTTTCTTTAAACAGTCATTAAAAAAAAAACTGAGTATATTAGTTTGCCACTATTGCTGTAACAAAGTACTTGCTGAGTGGATTGTGTGTGTGCTAAGTCTCTTCAGTCATGGCAGACTCTGTGCAACCCTATGAACTGAAGCCCACTGGGCTCCTCTGTCCATGGAATTCTCCAGACAAGAATACTGGAGTGGGTTGCCATGCATTCCTCTAGGAGATCTTCCCAACCCAGGGATTAAACCTGCATCTCTTATGTCTCCTCCATTGGCAGACAGGGTCTTTAAGGTGGGTTCTTTACCATTAGTGCCACCTAAAAAGCCCGCTGAGTGGCTTAATAAATGGAAATTCATTTTCTCACAATTCTAGAGATCTGAAGTCCCAGATCAAGATGTTAGCAAGTTATGCCCCCTCTGTAGTAGATGCTAAAGAAAGCTCTGATCTGGGCTTGTCTCCTAACTTCTCATGGTTCCTTGGCTTCTGACAATATAACTCCAGTTTTCATATAGCATTATTCCTGTATACATGTCTCTGTATCCAAATATCCCCTTTTCTATAAGGACATTGAGCATATTCAATTAGGATCAACCAGATGGTCTTATCTTAATGTAACGGCATCTGCATAGAAACTGTTTCCAAATAAGGTCACATCCACGGGTCCTGAGGATTAGAACTTGACCGTATGAATTTTGGAGATGGAGATGGCAACCCACTTCAATATTCTTGCTTGGAGAATCCCCATGGACAGAGGAGCCTGGCGGGCTACAGTTCACGGGGTCACAAAGAGTCAGACACAACCAAGTGACTGAATGAACATATGAATTTTGGGAAACACAATTCAACCCATAATACTATGAAAAGAGGGGAGGAGTTTATATATACCCCTGTATATTTACAATTTCCCATGTTCTTCATTCCTTCCCATAGATCAAGTTTCCATCTGGTATCATTTCCCTTCAGCCTGAAGATATTTTTGTAGCATTTCTGGCAGTGCAGGTTTGCTAGTGACAAATTTTCTCAGCTTTCATTTATCTGAAAATCTTTGCTTTAGGTCTATTTAAAGGATATTTTATACTGGACACAGAAGTCTGGCTTGATAAATTTTTTCCCCATCACTTTGAAAGTGCCACTTAATTGTCTCCTGGCCTCCATTGTTTCTGATGGGAAGTAAGCCATCATTCGTATTGTTATTCTTTCATATCAAGATGTCAGCTTAACACTTTTTTATATCTCAAGCCATGTAATTCTTTGCTGTGAGTGACTTTCCTGTGCATCATAGCATGTTTGGCAGCACCTTTGGCTTCTACCAACTAGTTGCCTTTGGCACCCCACACCTACCTCCACTGTGAAAATCAAAAGTGTCTCCAGTTGTCTCAGATATTCTGTTCATGTTTATCATTGCTAATGGTGGGAGAGCCTGGTTATTTCGTTATTCCCTTGGCCACGTGTGGAAGATTTTCTGATTTGCCATAATGTTTAATGACATACAAAATAATTATAATGAATCTATGTTTTCATTTTTGGTATTAATAGAATTGAAGGACATGCCATCATCTTCAAGCTAGATAAATAAAATATACCCCAGTCTCTTATGAAGTGAACACATCTGGTTTCTCTAGCAAAGTGCCAGTTGATACCTATTATTGATAGCTTCTCATTTCACCTTCAAAAACCTTCTAGTTTTTACACATCATCATAAATCAACTATATGTCTATTAAAAAAATAAAAAATTCTAGTTTTGGAGATAATTTGCCTGGCTGCCCTATTTATACATATTAATAATAATGATTTTTGGTGGGAGAATCCTATATAACCCAATGTAATCATTATGTGATAATTTTTCACATTAATTTTACACTTTCCAAATTTATATCTTTTCAGTAATAAGATTTTATTTTACCAGTATGTAAGTCTGCATACAACCAACCTCTACATTTGCTAGTGCTTTGAAATAAGTTTAAATGTGGTCAGAATGTGATTTAAGAAATAAGCTGCAAACACAGACTAGACTTTTATTAGGATATTTCTCATATAGGAAAAAATTTTCCTATTTACTCACAGATGGCTCTTTGCTTAAAAGATTGTTTGTTTGTTTTTTAATCTTCAAGAGACAGCAAATTGCTCTCATGGTTGATTGAATTAATTCCGGACTCTGTGACCAGAGTCCTGGCTTGCTACAAGTGTGGTGATGGATGGAGGCACTGATGTATGATTGGGAGGAGGAGCTAAGACATGTTCTTAGGTCTTAAAGCTCTCTTAGTTCCTCTGACAGCAGTGCACATTTTAGCTATCATGACCTTCCTAAAAACACCCTTTAGAAAAACTATTTATGCAGAGAAAAATGTCCTATATTTCCTTACATTTGGAAAATCATGAGTTCTTTAAGGAAAACAGTATTTGAGAGTATATGTTGTAGCTCTGGCCATCAATATGACACTGCTAGTTTAAGGCATTGTGTTCTCTGAATATTATTTCAGGCCATGTAGTCAATGCCTTGGTCATTTGGTAAACATAATGTAAGGCAGATCCACTTGTTTATTATTTATTTCCTTTGAACATATACCTTGAACATATAGTTAATGCAAACTGACAACTTGAATAGTTATTCAGTTATTTTTCAATCACCCAGTGGTATATCCTGTTGAAGACAGTAATGTGTTGAACTTTCAAGTCTTATGCAAATACATTGTATTCCCATCTATCTCCTGTTCAACAATTTATTATTTTTAGGTTTTCATACTGAAAATTATTCATAACCTACTTAATGTCAGACTTGTACCTACAATGAAATACAGAGAACACCTTTCATTAAGTAGAAGGTTTTCTTTTATGATAGTCCTTATAGAAGATTCAAATTGTTAGTCAGAGGTACTAATTTTGAGAAAATAGCAGCTTGGGGGCTGTAATACGTTTCTTCTGTTTTAAAACATCCCAAAGAATGCTGTCAGCTCTAAGTTTCTATACCTAGTATCCTCTAAATCAGATCAGACCATTTTTATATAACGGTTGCAAATGTGGGCTTTTTTTTTTTTTTGAATGTTAAATCTGCTTCTATTTTTCAATCAATTTAAAATGTGTAGAAAAAAAGTGTTCTGATTGTATATTATCCAATTTTCATCAGCTGCCGGAAGGAAATGCTGTGAAAATCTGTGATTTAAAACCCTTAAAACTTCTGCTTGAAATGCATGTTTTGTTAACAACATTAGAGATGCAAAGTATCTTAAACAGAATTTTGATGTCTTTATTAATAGCATTTAAAAGTTTTAGGATTTCAGATATTCCTAGATTTGATTCTCCTTGATTTACAAGGACATGTATTTTGACCTTTCTATTTCTCCTTTTGGAAATCATTGGAATTGTGAAGGAAAATGGTAACAGAAAGAAAAAGAATTGCATTACTAGAAAAACTACTATCCTTTCTAAGATTTAATGGAAAAACATATTTTATATAGGATATATAAATGACCATAAATAACAATAAATACTCAAAACCCACTGTGAATAAATCACTTGCCTGTGAGCTGCATGAAATACAAAGATCTGGTCTTCCATGAGTTTGTAAGCTCATTAAATAAATAAAAATAGAACATGCCAGAGGAGTAGTACACTTCAGTGGTATAGGGATTTAGAAGAGTATAAATTGTTTTTCCTTCCTCTAAGACATCATGGCTGAAGTGGGATTAGAGTTAAGGGATGGAAGTAATGCCTAATAGTAATTCATAATGAAAATACTATTGAATACTAACAAATTTAAATGCAACATATTTTTATTAAACCTCAGCAACCTATATTGAATATGAAAAAATAGTGAAAATATGATATCAGCTAGTTAGAAGAGATGATTTTCTTTTTAATAGCTTTCTTTGGTTTCAAACTAATTGACAAAAACAGAAGTTCTGAAACTTCATGTTAATTTGTATTTTATTTAGTTTTTCATTTTTGGTTTTGCCTGGGCTTCCCTGGTGGCTCAGAAGTAAAGAATCTGCTGACAAAATCAAAACCACAATGAGGTACCACTTCACACCAGTCAGAATGGCTGCGATCCAAAAGTCTGCAAGCAATAAATGCTGGAGAGGGTGTGGAGAAAAGGGAACCCTCTTACACTGTTGGTGGGAATGCAAACTAGTACAGCCACTATGGAGAACAGTGTGGAGATTCCTTAAAAAATTGCAAATAGAACTGCCTTATGACCCAGCAATCCCACTGCTGGGCATACACACCAAGGAAACCAGAATTGAAAGAGACACATGTACCCCAATGTTCATCGCAGCACTGTTTATAATAGACAGGACATGGAAGCAACCTAGATGTCCATCAGCAGATGAATGGATAAGAAAGCTGTGGTACATATACACAATGGAGTGTTACTCAGCCATTAAAAATAATACATTTGAACCAGTTCTAATGAGATGGATAAAACTGGAGCCAATTATACAGAGTGAAGTAAGCCAGAAAGAAAAACACCAATACAGTATACTAACACATATATATGGAATTTAGAAAGATGGCAATGATGACCCTGTATGCGAGACAGCAAAAGAGACACAGATGTGTAGAGCAGACTTTTGGACTCAGAGGGAGAGGGAGAGGGTGGGATGATTTGGGAGAATGGCATTGAAACATGTATACTATCATGTAAGAAACGAATCGCCAGTCTATGTCCGATGCAGGATACAGGATGCTTGGGGCTGGTGCAGGGGGATGACCCAGAGAGATGTTATGGGGAGGGAGGTGGGAGGGGGGTTCATGTTTGGGAACGCATGTACACCCATAGTGGATTCATGTCAATGTATGGCAAAACCAATACAGTATTGTGAAGTAAAATAAAGTAAAAATAAAAATTTTTAAAAAAGTGAAAAAAAAAATGAAAGACAATCAAAAGCTGAAAAACAAAAAAAAAGAATCTGCCTACAATGCAGGAGCCACAGGAATATGCGGTTTGATCCCTGGGTTGGAAAGATCCCCTGGAGAAGAGCATGGCAACCCACTCCAGTATACTTGCCTGGAGAATCTCATGGGCAGAGGAGCCTGGCAGGCTGGTCCATGGGTCGGCAAAGAGTTAGACACAACTGTAGGACCTTAGCACACACGTCAGTCAGTGTTTATGTTCACCCAGAAGTAAGAAATTGCCCAAAAAATGTGATATATATACACACACATACACACAGAAATGTATTTTCTCACTTAAAACAAGCCAAAGATTATGACAACACCATAACAGTCATTAGGGGTTTTCCTCATCATTCACCATTTCACCCCTGTGATGTTTGACCAGGTCCAATAGAGCTGCTGGAGTTCCAACCATCACTTCCCTCTTCCAGGCCTACAGAGAGTGGGAAAGGATTAAAAACAAATGCTAACCCTTCCTTTAAGCAGGATTCAAGGAAGCATCACACTTCACTTTGCTTATATATCAGTGGCCAAAATGTAGTCAAATAAGCAAATCTACCATAAAGAATTTCGGAAATGCAGTTACCATGACTTCCTAGACTAAGGGATTTTTTTGTTCTTGCTATGTGATTGTTATAGAGATGAAGGAGACATTAAAGACTAAGATAGGCAAATATCAGTTTCTATCATTCCTACAAAACATTTTTTCATGTCCATGGTGCAAAATTGTGATATTGCCAAGTTGAAATGAGCCTGACTAACATCACTTCCTTACATAAGAGATATTGTTTACTGGGCTGATATTCTAGGCATCCCCTGTGCTGGTTGCCAATTATATGAAGATCATGAAAAACTTCATCAAAAATGTCTAAGCCTAGAATGAAAGTGATGAATCTCTGGCTGTGTGGTTAATATTTGCTAGCATGTGTGTGTCATCATATTGGATGGATGGATGGATGGATGGATGGGGACGTTGTGTCCTTAGATTGTCAGAAAACTAAAAGGAGGAAAGCAACTGATGAGCCTGGAGAGACATGGGGAGAAGAGGAGAGGAGCAAAACTCAACTAATGAGCTGAAGAGAATTCTTAGCCATATCCTACGGATAGTCTGGGCTTTCCTGGTGGCTCTGCGGTAAAGAATCCACCTGCCAATGCAGGAGATGTGGGTTCAATCAATGGATCAGGAAGATCCCCTGGAGAAGGAAATGGCTACCCACTCTAGTACTCTTGCCTAGAGAATGCCATGGACAGAGGAGCCTAGCAAACTACAGTCTATAGGGTTACAGAGAGTCAGACACAACTTAGTGACTAAATAGCAACAAGGATACTCTAGTCTAACCAAAATGTACATCTGTCTGTATTGACCCATTCTGTGGGTCATCTGCTTTGTGCTTCAGGACTTTCTGCTCTGGAGTACCGTTTTAAGATCCTTATTATTATTTGCAGATGATTCTTTATTTCCACATTTATAAATGTGGGGAGTGTACTTCAATTATAGTCCTGAGGAAGCTTTTTTCTTCTATGTTGATATCCTGATGTATTTCTTAATGAGGGAGTAGCTCTATCCACGTATCTCTTCTGAGTGCCTCCTCCTCTGGGTCTGCCTTCCAAGTCACCTCCAGTGTTGCCTCTGTCATCTGCAGGCTATCTTTCCCATCAGGTGGACGTTTACTGCCTTAGCACAGTTAACAGTCAGCTCCTCACATAATCTTAGATGAAAACAGGACAAGTGTATTGGGAAGCTTTGTGATACTGTGTTATGTTATCCCGTTAAACATCTCTCTGCACTCAAGACATTGTTTCACTATGACACATTCAGAAATATGTAGGCCAAGCTACAGAAATCAACACTGTTTAGTGACCTAAATTCAAACAACAACATTCAGTACAATTTGAACAATGAGCCCTTGTCTTGGAACATCGCAGGCAAAAAAGAAAGAAAGAAAAAAATATCCCCAAGGAATTTTCAGGTAAAAGAGATTACCTCCAACCACCTTAAAATTGCTTACAATGACTCTCTTCACTGAGTTAGAGGAATGTAAATTCCCCATTTCTCCCAGCAATAAGACAGTCTCCTAGAAATTAGGTAGAATGAAAAGAAGATAGAGCAGTAGTAAAGAAAATCTGCTGCCAACTTAGAAAGCAAGATGCTGAGTGACCGAAACAGCTTGTAGTCTATTCTCATGGGAACACATTTACAATAATATGTGCAGTACCAGTTACATTTGTGAAGACATTATTTTTAAATTTCAGTGTATAGAAATAACAATAGTTAAGAAGACACACTTTGATTTTTCTTTAAAATACCTGTGCTCATCTAAGGGCTTCCCAGGTGGCTGGGTGGTAAAGAATCTGCCTGACAATGCAGAAGATATGGGTTCGATCCCTGGGTCAGGAAGATCCTCTGGAGGAGGAAATGGCAACCCACTCCAGTATTCTTGCCTGGGAAATCCCATGGACAGAGGAGCCTTGTGGGCCACAGTCCATGGGCCCGTAGAAGAGTCAGACTTGACTTACCAGGTAAACAACAATAGCATACTCATCTAATTCATTTGGCATCAGAGATCACTGTGTAGAAACTCAGATGTGATTCTGGTGATATTTAGCAGAGGCCTTTTAGTTTTAATCCCTCTTATAAAATTAGTAGACTCACTTGTGGCACTTGGTTGATTGCACATTCCAAAGTAATCTGTCAATTATCAGCACCTGCAGCGTGCCTTCATGCACATTCTAAAGTTAAGGGGAAAAATATGTTTTTTTTTTCATGTTCAGATTGGGTTTTAAAAATAAAATAGGTGAACTGCTTTTTAGTGTGTCTAAGTTAATTTTTCAGATTCAACTCTAGGATAGTCAATAGGGAGGGGATAAATAGGATGGGATTTTCATTTGCATTGCCCTTCCTCTTCTCTGAAATAATTTATTATAATTTTCATGAGACTTGATAATATTATTCATTCACTTCATAATTGAAACGTTAAATGTTGCCTCCTGTTGATTCCTGACCTATACCAGCCAAAGGCACCTTCCTCTCCTGCTCTCCTTTCCGACAAAGGAAGTTAGCAGGTTTGATATGCAATGTAACCGATGCTGATGATTCTGGACTTATTTGTTTATAAAATGGAGGTGAAGTCCCTGGCTTCTTAGAAATAGGTGGTAGATCGATTGAAATGATGTAAAATTTCAAATTTTATACAAATATTAAAAATTGTTACTAAAAATATGTATACAAACAACAAAAGATACTGGATAATTAAAATGTGATCATAATTTTATCAGTAAAATTTATCATTCTGATTGGCATGAAAGATTATTTAAAAATAAAATGACAACTTCTTGTATTCAAGTTTAATATCCAATTTATAATAAGTAGTGAAAAAGGAAGAAGAAAAAGGAATGATACAAGGTCATTGAATGTCAGGGACATCATCAGCAACTAGAGCAGTGCCTGGTACTTAGTAGATGCTAAGTAAAAATGTATGTAGTGGGATCTAATTCTAGACTTTGAAAGCAGATTATGAAAAAAAATTTCTCTTGCTTTAGTAAAGTTTCATATACACTCAGAAATGAGTTTTAGTTTGACAGGTAAAATGATAAGCTCTGTATTTTTGGACTATATCAGTAAAATCTGTAAAGCATTGTACACATCTCCTGCTGCTACTGCTAAGTCACTTCAGTTGTGTCCGACTCTGTGAAACCCCATAGACGGTAGCCCACCAGGCTCCCCCGTCTCTGGGATTCTCCAGGCAAGAACACTGGAGTGGGTTGCCATTTCCTTTTCCAATGCATGAAAGTGAAAAGTGAAAGGGAAGTCGCTCAGTCATATCCGACTCTTAGCGACCCCATGGACTGCAGCCTACCAGGCTCCTTCATTCATAGGATTTTCCAGGCAAGAGGACTGGAGTGGGGTGCCATTGCCTTCTCCGGCACACATCTCCTACTATGGACAAATTCCAGTGCCAGCCTAAATGAGATGATAAAGACTAGAGTCAGGTGAATACGTCTGTCCCTAAAATATGAGACATATTGTATTTTATCTTATCATTCTGTTGTTTTATTCAGGCTAAGTTGGGTTGTAATGAGAATAACTCATTGAGCTGAAAGCCATTCAGCTGAGTCCAGCTGTTTGGGAACCTAAGGACTGTAGCCTTCCAGGTTCCTCTGTCCATGGAATTCTCCAGACCAGAGCACTGGAGTGGGTAGCCATTCCCTTCTCCAGGGGATCTTCCCAACGCAGGGATCAAACCCAGATTTCCTGCATTGCAAGCAGATTCTTTATCATCTGAGCCACCAGGGAAGCCCAAGAATACTGGAGTGGGTAGCCTATCCCTTCTCCAGGGTATCTTCCCAACTCAGGAATCCAACTGGCGTCTCTTGCATTGCAGGTGGATTCTTTACAGGGGAACTAGCACGTGATAAAAATCACCTTGAACTAGAAGCTAGGATTCTAGGGGAAATACTATGCATGTAAATTCTCATCCATACTCTTGCAGTTTAGGGACAATCTGGCTACTTCTGTCCATATTCCTAGAAGAAACTATTTCCTGACCACTGCTTTAAAAAGGTAGCACAATTTAGAATACTGTTTTGGGAAATGAAAGCTGAAAACTCATTCATAGAAGCAGGTATAATGATTCAATTGGTTATATTATTTCTCAATAGCTTTCCAGCTTGGACACCAGTAAGATCGAGGAGACTTAGTGGAAGTAATTAACAGAGGAAAGTTAAGGGAAAGGGGTGTTTTAACAGATTAAGTTTAAACATATTACTTCAGAAGGCAGTCAAGAGGGACACAAATAAATATATCATTCTAGGGAAAAATAAGATTGGAAACCAGAAAAAGAGGGTGATATTATTGATTACATACAATGTATGAAGCATCATTCTAGGTCCTGAAGTATATCCACTTGGTCTTAAATTTTTGCTTCTCTTATTAGCATTAGTAGCACATACTAAGATGGCCCCAAGTCAATGAAACAGAACAAAACTGTGTATCCTGGAAACTCTTAGAGCTACAGTCCAGCCAATGCCAAAACCTTACTATCAGATGTCCACCTTTGGGCTGCCTAGGTTTTCTAACTTTAGCCAAATAAAGTGCTTGCAGGAACTGTAACATATGAACCAAATGACCAATATATTTCTCTCCTTGACGGGCATCTGGACCATAAAATTAGCCTCATTTTTTAGCTTCAGGCTCTTGATGATATTCTTCCCAATTAGAATGATTATCTTTCAAATGATTCCTCACATTCATGGAACTTCTATGCTTCTTTAGACTTTTGCTTGAGAGGAAAACAGGCACACAGGACAGAAAGTCAAAACTTGCAGGGTGAAAATACCCTCATGTAATTTTGTGTTAATTCTGGAAGTTCAAGGTTTTCATTGGAAGAACATATGTTTCAAGGACTTCCACAGTCCCCCCTATTCACCCGCAGAGTTGAGGCTGTGACACCCTGGCTCTCCAGGCTCCGACTTCATTAGGAGGAGAACCCTTTGTAAAGGGCATCTGCTCAATGCTAATAATACATTTTAAGGGAGGGACAGAATCAAAATGAGAAGCAAATGGATTAATTATTCCTCTACGTGGGACCTGGGAATTCATTCATTACGTTTGTTCCTCATCGCATTATGTGCTCTTGGGCTTCTGCAGAAAAGAAATGTTAAATGAGAAATGAAAGGAGGGAGCTTTTTTTTTGTTTTTTTGGTCAGAGTTGGAATTTCACTGTAAGTTTTCCAGAACAGAGAGCTATTCCTAACACTGGGACCAGGACATAGTTTGTCACATATGGCCCTCTTCTTGGAATTGGACTTTGAAGATCGATTAACTATGGTGTCCATTCTCAAGAATATCATTGTCCAGGTGAGAAAACAAAGGTAGAGGAGAAATACCCAGGTTTTAAACCTGACGTTGGCTCTAGATAATTATTATCACTATGGACACGTAAGTCAGAGACCTCATTTACAAAACTGGAGGTTTAGAGCCAATTATTTCTAAATTCTCCTCCACTCTGAAAACTTTATTATAGGTTATTATAGATTTCTGTTGTTGGAAAAGACTTAGAGATAATTTAGAAATTCACTCGCCTCGTCCAACACTTTCTTCCAAATTGGTCTGATAGGCAGGTGAAAGTTGAAAATGGCAGATGTGGTAAACATAGCGCTGATTACTTAAAATATCAAAATGAATGAGCTCTCAAACAATATGATTAAGGGAAACAGAGAAAGGGTACAAAATGATTTCAAAACAACCACCCTTGTCAAATCAACCACCTTGTAAATTGTTAGCAAATTTTAAACTTTGATGTTAGATCTTTAAGTATATATATGTATATATTAATACATGTAAAATATGTATATTTATTAATATTTATCTTAATATATATGCACACACATGCCTGGGGATTTTGACCTTGTTCAGGGTTTATGGCTCATGTTGCACTTCACTTGTATTTATAAGCTATGTGCTTCTTATATTCTTTTTTTTGCAACTAATCTTTCTGTTTATCACACTTCTAGTTCACCTAACATTTCAAATGGTGGGTAAAAAGCCTGTTTCTCTAATCAGATTCTAAGTTCCCCAGAGGTAGAACTTTGTGCTAAGAACATGTGTGTCTGTTTCATTGAGTAGAAGCAAGGTTCATCAGTTCACCCAAATCATTCATGTTTAGCATGTTCTGAAAATTTAATGAGCACACCTCCAATATTGGATTCCATGCCATTGATCAAAATATTTTTACAGTGATTTTTTATAAAGAATTTGAGACACTATTCAGTTTTTCTTAAAACCTATAGAGAAATAATAAAACTATAAATAGAGATAGATTAGTACTAGGGACAAGGACATAAATATGCCATTCAGAAGATGAGCCTAGTTGCTGAGCATCATATTTTGTTTGAGAATTCTGGTAGCCAGAGGAAATAAATAGAAACATGTTCAGTTATCAGGTTCTCATTAATGGTTAGGAGGAAGCATGCAGGTCCCTCAGAGGAAATAACACATTTTGATAAACACATTAAACAACTGTATTCTCCAGACAAAATACTGTGGAACTCTTCTCATTATTTATACTGAATTCCAAATGAATTTACTTTTCATGGCACACTGATAGGTTGATCTACCAATTGGACTTCATAAGAAACTTTGCTTCCCAGATAACCAGCTAGTTACTTGGCTACCGTGTTTAATTCAAAGTCTCCTTTAACTTGAATATAGGAAGGACAAGGTTAAACTTACTGACTCACTTTTCCCTTTCTTTTATTTAAAAAATGTATTTTTTATTATGGTTCAGTTCAGTTCAGTCACTCAGTCATGTCTGACTCTTTGCAACCCCATGAACCACAGTACACCAGGCCTCCTCTCCATCACCAACTCTGGAGTTTACCCGAACACATGTCCATTGAGTTGGTGATGCCTACTAACCATCTCATCCTCTGTTGTCCCAATCCTCATCCTTCCCTCAATCTTTCTCAGCATCAGGGTCTTTTCAAATGAGTCAGTTCTTCGCATCAGGTGGCCAAAGTATTGGAGTTACAGCTTCAACATCAGTCCTTATAGTGAACACCCAGGACTCATCTCCTTTAAGATGGACTGGTTGGATCACCTTGCAGTCCAAGGGACTCGCAAGAGTCTTTCCCAACACTAAAAGTCAAAAGCATCAGTTCTTTATATAAATCTATATATAAAGTCTTTATGTAAAGAAATCACTCAGCTTTCTTTATAGTCCAACTCTCACATCCATACATGACTACTGGAGAAACTGTAGTCTTGACTAGACAGACCTTTGTTGGCAAAGTAATATCTCTGCTTTTTAATACACTGTCTAGGTGGGTCATAACTTTCCTTCCAAGGAGTAAGAGTCTTTTAATTTCATGACAGCAATCACGATCTGCAGTTATTTTGGAGCCCCAAAAAATAAAGTCAGCCACTGTTTCCACTGTTTCCCCATCTAATTGCCATGAAATGACAGGACCAGATATCATGATCTTAGTTTTCCTAATGTTGCACTTCAAGCCAACTTTTTCACTCTCCTCTTTCAATTTCATCGAGAGGCTCTTTAGTTCTTCACTTTATGCCACAAGAGTGGCGTCATCTGCATATCTGAGGTCCATGAACTTCCTGATGTTCAAGCTGGTTTTAGAAAAGGCAGAGGAACCAGAGGCCAAATTGCCAACATCCGCTGGATCATCGAAAAAGCAAGAGAGTTCCAGAGAAACATCTATTTCTGCTTTATTGACTATGCCAAAGCCTTTGACTGTGTGGATCACAAGAAACTGTGGAAAATTCTGAGAGAGATGGGAATACCAGACCACCTGACCTGCCTCTTGAGAAACCTGTACGCAGGTCAGGAAGCAACAGTTAGAACTGGACATGGAACAACAGACTGGTTCCAAATAGGAAAAGGAGTATGTCAAGGCTGTATATTGTCACCCTGCTTATTTAACTTCTATGCAGAGTACATCATGAGAAATGCTGGACTGAAAGAAACACAAGCTGGAATCAAGATTGCTGGGAGAAATATCAATAAACTCAGATATGCAGATGACACCACCCTTATGGCAGAAAGTGAAGAGGAACTAAAAAGCCTCTTGATGAAAGTGAAAGTGGAGAGTGAAATAGTTGGGTTAAATCTCAACATTCAGAAAACTAAGATCATGGCATCTGGTCCCATCACTTCATGGGAAATAGATGGGGAAACAGTGGAAATAGTGTCAGACTTTATTTATGGGGGCTCCAAAATCACTGCAGATGGTGACTGCAGCCATGAAATTAAAAGATACTTACTACTTGGAAGAAAAGTTATGACCAATCTAGATAGCATATTGAAAAGCAGAGACATTACTTTGCCAGCAAAGGTCCATTTAGTCAATGCTATGGTTTTTCCTGTGGTCATGTATGGATGTGAGAGTTGGACTGCGAAGAAGGCTGAGCGCCGAAGAATTGATGCTTTTCAACTGTGGTGTTGGAGAAGACTCTTGAGAGTCCCTTGGACTGCAAGGAGATCCAACCAGTCCATTCTGAAGGAGATCAGCCCTGGGATTTCTTTGGAAGGAATAATGCTAAAGCTGAAACTCCAGTACTTTGGACACCTCATGCGAAGAGTTGACTAATTAGAAAAGACTCTGATGCTGGGAGGGATTGGGTGCAGGAGGAGAAGGGGACGACAGAGGATGAGATGGCTGGATGGCATCACTGACTCGATGGACGTGAGTCTCAGTGAACTCCAGGAGTTAGTGATGGACAGGGAGGCCTGGCGTGCTGTGATTCATGAGGTCACAAAGAGTCGGACACAACTGAGCGACTGAACTGAACTGAACTGGGCAATTTGATTCCAGCTTGTGCTTCATCCAGCCCAGCATTTCTCATGATGTGCTCTGCATAGAAGTTAAATAAGTAGGGTGACAATATACAGCCTTGACATACTCCTTTTCCTATTTGGAACCAGTCTGTTGTTCCATGTCCAGTTCTAACTGTTGCTTCCTGACCTGTATACAGGTTTCTCAAGAGGCAGGTCAGGTGGTCTGGTATTCCCATCTCTTTCAGAATTTTCCACGGTTTATTGTGATCCGCACTGTTCAAAGGCTTTGGCATAGTCAATAAAGCAGAAATAGATGTTTTTCTGGAACTCTCTTGCTTTTTCGATGATCCAGCAATTTGATCTCTGGTTCCTCTGCCTTTTCTAAATCCAGCTTGAACATCTGGAATTTTACAGTTCACATATTGCTGAAGTGTGGCTTGGAGAATTTGAACATTACTTTACTAGCATATGAGATGAATGCAATTGTGCAGTAGTTTGAGCATTCTTTGGCATTGCCTTTCTTTGGTATTGGAGAGAAAACTGACTTTTTCCAGTCCTGTGGCCACTGCTGAGTTTCCCAGATTTGCTGGCATATTGAGTGCAGCACTTTCACAGCAGCATCTTTCAGGATTTGAAATAGCTCCAGGGAATTCTATCACTCCACTAGCTTTGTTCGTAATGATGCTTCCTAAGGCCCACTTGACTTCACATTCCAGGATGTCTGGCTCTAAGTGAGTGATCACACCATCATGATTATAAGGGTCATGAAAATTTTTGTACAGTTCTTCTGTGTATTCTTGCTACCTCTTCTTAATGTCTTCTGCTTCTGTTAGGTCCATGGCATTTCTGCCCTTTATTATGCCCATCTTTGCATGAATATTCTCTTGGTATCTCTTATTTTCTTGAAGAGATCTCTAGTCTCTACCATTCTATTGTTTTCCTCTGTTTCTTTACATTGATCACTGAGGGAGGCTTTCTTATCTCTCCTTGCTACTCTTTGGAACTCTGCATTCAAATGGGTATGTCTTTCCTTTTCTCCTTTGCTTTTCACTTCTCTTCTTTTCACAGCTATTTGTAAGGCCTTCTCAGACAGCCATTTTGCTTTTTTGCATTTCTTTATCTTGGGAATGGTCTTGATCCCTGTCTCCTGTACAATATCACAAACCTCTGTCCATAGTTCATCAGGCACTCTGTCTATCAGATCTAGACCTTTAAATCTATTTCTCACTTCCACTATGTAATCATAAGGGATTTGATTTAGGTCACATGAATGGTCTAGTGGTTTTCCCCACTTTCTTCAATTTAAGTCTGAATTTGGCAATAAGGAGTTCATGATCTGAGCCACAGTCAGCACCCAGTCTTATTTTTGCCGACTGTATAGAGCTTCTCCATCTTTGCCTGCAAAGAGTATAATCAATCTGATTTCCATGTTGGCCATCTGGTGATGTCCACATGTAGAGTCTTCTCTTGTGTTGTTGGAAGAGGGTGTTTGCTATGACCAGTGTGTTCTCTTGGCAAAACTCTATTAGCCTTTGCCCTGCTTCATTCCACATTCCAAGGCCAAATTTGCCTGTTACTCCAGGTGTTTCTTGACTTCCTACTTTTGTAATCCAGTCCTCTATAATGAAAAGCACATCTTTTTTGGGTGTTAGTTCTAAAAGGCTCGTAGGTCTTCATAAAACCATAACTTCAGCTTCTTCAGCATTACTAGTTGGGGCATAGACTTGGATTACTGTGTTTTGAATGGTTTGCCTTGGAAATGAACAGAGATCATTCTAGTCGTTTTTGAGATTGCATCCAAAAACTGTATTTCAGACTCGTTTGTTGACTATGATGGCTACTGCATTTCTTCTGAGGGATTCCTGCCCACAGTAGTGGATATAATGGCCGTATGAGTTAAATTTACCCATTCCAGTCCATCTTAGTTAGCTGATTCCTAAAATATCAACATTCACTCTTGCCATCTCCTGTTTGACCACTTCCAATTTGCCTTGATTCATGGACCTAACATTCCAGGTTCCTATGCAATATTGCTCTTTACATAATGCAAAACATACCATGTTAACCATTTTAAAGTGTGCAATAAAGCACTTTCACAGCATTGTAACCATCATTACTATTGCCAGAATTTTTTCATCATCCCCAGAGAAACTCTGTACCCATTAAACCTGTAATTCCCACTTCCTCCCTCCCCCCCCTCCACTAACCTGTATTCTACTTTCCTTCTCTATGAATTCCCTATTCTGTGTAACTCATATAAATGGAATCATGTGATATTTGTTCCTTTGCATCAGGCTTCTTTAACACAATTTTTGCAAGGTTCAACCATGTTGTAGGACATATCATAATAGAATTTCATTTCTTTTCAGCTGAATAATATTTCATCGTATCTTTTCCTTTTTAAAATATAATTTTACATTTTCACTTATCTTAAGAGTTTTTTTACCATTCTCTGAGTTCTCAAAATACTAGCAAATTCTAAAATATCGGTTAATCTTTTGGGACAAGGTGATATCACAGGTGTTAATGTTATCAGTCCTTAGGTTCCAGGAGGCTTGGGGCTGTATGGTTTCCCATCTGCAAAGCAACTTAAGAAGTATACATACTATTATCTAGGTACTTCTGAGAGGAGCTAAAGCAGAGGATATTGGGGAAGGCCTGTCCCAGGAAGGCACCATAGGATTCTGCTTGGTTACAGCTTTAATTGACATTAATTCTCTATTATATTTTGACTTTAAAAGAAAATTTTGTTTTTCTATTTACAATATTTATGGCTCCACATGTGTGGGTTTTCCATGCCAAGCAGTTCTCTATATCTCTGCAGACACCAGCAGGGTGTCCTACAATTTAATTCAATTCTGATACTACCTACCTAGAATTATAGTACAGACCCCACAAGTTAAGAGTTCAGTTCCATAGACATCCCTCCATTTCAGATGCCAATGGGTCCCCAGGTTACCCACACGTTTACAAATCAGGGTTTCCCATGACCCTTTTCTCAGATTTGATAATTTGCCACCAAGACTCACAGAACTCAGGGTAAAACTTTACTTACTATTATTAGTTTATTATAAAGGATATTATAAAGGACACAAGCGAACAACAAGATGAAGATGTTGATCAGGTGAGATCCAGGAGAATCCTAAGTGCAGGAACCTCCATCCCTGGAGTGTTTAGGGTGCCCTTCTAACACATGTATACTTCACCAACCTGGGAGCTCTCTGAACCTCAATGTTTTGGGGTTTTATGGAGGTTCCATTACATAGGTGTGATTGATAAAATCATTGGCTGTTGGTGATTAACTCAATCTCCTGCCCCCAATCCTCTCCCTAGAGGTCAAGGGTTAGACCTCAAAATTCCAATCCTTTATTTACATGGTTGGTTCCTCTGGCAACCAGCCCCCATCCTGAAGCTATCCAGGGACTTTCAGCAACCAGTCACCTCATCAACATAAACTTACAGAGAATTGAATGGACTTATTATAAATCACAAAAGATGTTCCTCTCACCCTCATCACTCAGGAAATTACAAAGGTTTTAGAAGTTCTGTGCCCAGAACTAGGGACCAAAACCAAATCCGTATTTCTTGTTATATCACAATATCACAGACTCAGATATTCTACTGCAATAAAATCTCTCTATAGTTTTTCGTGGACAAAATTTTAAATCCTAGTTTTATTTGCTTATTTTTAAAAATTTCAAAATTTCTAGATCTTTGTATCAAACGTGTTCTATGTGACGTTTTTCTTAGTACTCTTCTTCAGTCAGTATTATCAAACATTTTTATCTTGCCCTTTGTATAATTTATACCCATGAAAGCATGCATGCTTTCTCAGCTGTGTTCCGCTCTTTGTGACCCTTTGGACTGCAGCCCATCAAGCTCCTCTGTCCTGGGATTTTTCAGCCAAGAATACCAGAATGGGTTCCCATTTCTTCCTCCAGGGGATCTTCCCAACCCAGGGATCAAGCCCTGGACTCCTGCATTGTAGGAGTATTCTTTAACTGCTGATCCATCAGGGGGGCCCTGTATAATTTATAGGCAGTATATTATAGGTTGTATTTCTTTCCCCTTTGAACTGGATAACTACTTTCTCCCCAAGAATGTCTTCTTGTTTTGGACATTGAATGCTTGTCTCATTCCTACAGTCTAAGAAGAAACTCTACAAAGTACCTGGAAGTTCAAGATTTGTAAACCATTGATTAAAATTTAAGCAATAGAACCTCAACATGGACATAAAAAAAAAAAAGTTCAGTCCTATAGCTATGCCCCTATTTTATTTGCATCTTGTAAAACTAATGCATAGGGACCAAGACATATCAAATAACAATGTTTAACCAAGTTACAACTATAAAATGCACACTGAGGAACTATATGTAACTTTGTTCTATATTTTCCAAGTATTCTGTAAATGTATTATCATACTTCCGTAATTTAAAAAAATAGAAAGAGGAAAAAACACATTGAGTCCAAATTAAAAAATCATACAGCCTGTGAAATATTTTTCTCCTTAGGTATACGTATATTTTACAGCATGCTAGCTAGCATACATATGTGATATATATTTTCACTGAACCCTTCTTAGAGATAAAATATTTGAAGAGCAGACTTATTAAAGACTAGCTTATTGTTCTAAATATGGATTTGAAATTCCTTATATATATTTTTGAGCCAAGTCTTCTTTAACCTGAATCCTTCAGTGGATAGAGAAATCTGCTGGGAAAATCTCTTGCTGTATCTTCCTCCTATAACTTTGGCTTCATTATGGTTTGCCAGTAATTTTGGAAGAACTAGATAGTAGATTAAATACAAATGTATTCTAACTTTGAAGCAAACTTTTGAAAGAATTATTAGTCCAATATACATGAAAATGCATTAATTGAATACAATTAAAGTATTTAAATTCTTGGGTTTATTTCTGGATTCTTGGATTTTTTCATTTACTGGAGTAATACTTTAGTTTCTATGTGATCTATATATCTGACTAATATATATAACACAAATAAAATACATTATGAACATGTACTTAATGTAATATTTAGCTATCCATTACCACTGTTAAGGAATCTCTTAGATGTATTATCTGATTTCATATGCCTTAATTTAATATTCAAATTAAATCTTTAGCATAATCAAAAAATCTGGCTTAAAAATCTTACATTATTACTGGCTTAATTTTGATATTACACCTTACTAATAAACTTTTGGTTGGTGATCAATTTTAATTCAGTTTAATTCAATTTTAATTCAGTGATATTTCTAAATTGGGTAATTAATATCTGACATTATTCTTAGTTCCTGACACCTGCTTGAATGTCCTTTACCATGAGGAAAGTTTTCCATTGAGCCAACATAAATAAAATCTGGTAGCTAGAGAAAATAGCTACCTTAAAGAAATTTGGCATGTAAGAATCCAGAAAATACTTGAAATACTTCCCTGTTTCATCGTCCTTCAGTTCAGTTGCTCAGTCGTGTCCGACTCTTGGTGACCCCATGAACCACAGCACACCAGGCCTTCCTGTCTATCACCAACTCCCAGAGTTCATTCAAACTCATATCCATCAAGTCAGTGATGCCATCCAGCCATCTCATCCTCTGTCATCCCCTTCTCCTCCTGCCCCCAATCCCTCCCAGCATCAGAGTCTTTTCCAATGAGTCAACTCTTTGCATGAGATGGCCAAAGTACTGGAGTTTCAGCTTTAGCATCATTCCTTCCAAAGAACACCCAGGACTGATCTCCTTTAGAATGGACTGATTGGATCTCCTTGCAATACAGTACTTAAAAAGTTTTCCTTTCTGCTCACCTTATTTACCCTAATGCCAGTCTAATAGACTCAGTTATAATGTCTGTTCTGGACACTAGACTCTAAGCCTCAGTTATGGTCGGGTCTACCCAATTTAAATAACTATCTTTAAATGTATCTAAGTGACTTAAAAAACACAGAACATTTTACAGCCAGAAAAAGAACTTAAAATATACAAGATGGATTAATAATTAAGTATGGTTCACAAGGTTGTTAACCTAAGCATAGTAATATACTCAACAAAACACATTATGTTTCTAATGAGTATTTTCATTTCTCATCATTACCCTTAATATACCCTTTAATCTAGATAGATACATATCTACCCTACTTCTGTACAGGCTCTCTGTTTTTATTTTATTTTTCTTCTTTCCCCTTCTCATTCTATGCCCTTCTGTCAAATCTTCACTGGAAAGGAAATTTCCTTGAATCCTGCATTAAATCATGCCTGCAATGGCTTAAAATATTTCTAAGGATATTTGCTTCCCTCTGGTATACTTCATTTCCAAATTCCAAGTCCAGTGCTTAATCCCCAGAATGATGTGTCCATTTTGCCTGCTCTCTGATCATGCTCTCAGACTCCAGGGTGCACTTGGTTTTATACTCCTTGACTTTCTGAAGATCAGATGCCACTTCAAAGTTGGGAACAACCTGAAATAGGCGACCACGTGGTACAGAAGTCCTGAATTCAAGTCATTCTTTCTCTTTTAAACTATCGAGCATCATCCACTGATTGGAGGCCCTCGGGGATCTGACTTTAAGCTATTTCATGCCTGTGATATATACACTACATCGGTACATGCAAAGAAAAGGCAAGCTATCAAAATCACACAATAATCCTAAACAGCCAGGGTTTAACTTTAGTTTGTCATTTTTTAGTCTTCTCTCTGACAGAGCCCAGGCTTGTTAGATATTTCGATAGATAACCCATAAAAGGAATAAGTTCAAATCAAATCAAATTCACTGTCTTTACATGGTATGTATTTCGGGCATTTGCTAGCAAAGCGTCTGTCTGCAATGCGGGAGACCTGGGTTCGATCCCTGGGTTGGAAAGATCCCCTGAAGAAGGAAATGGCAACCCACTCCAGTATTCTTGCCTGGAGAATCCCATGGACAGAGGACCCTGATAGGCTACCGTCCATGGGGTCTCAAAGAGTTGAACACGACTGAGCAACTTCACTTTCACTTTCACTTAGCATCCAATCAATGCTATTTAATCAAGGTGGTAGTGATGGTAGAGAACAGATATGAACAATTGAATTGAATAGGTAATAATTGGAAATTTATCCTAAAATTAGTGATGTTGCCCTTAACTCTGCCAGCTGTTGAACAACAAAGACACATAAAGCTATCACTTTTGAGGCTGTGATCCCCATTGTCATATTTTCTGGCTGCACTTTGGAAGGACACTAAAATCCTTCACTTCTTTTATTCCAATGGAATTTATGCATACAAATGTTAAAATTACACTCCCGTAATGATAGTAATTTGCTTTTATTTTTCTTCTTCATTATTTTAATTAATTGAGATTTTCTGTATAAACTATAAATCTGAACTCCAGTGACTCTTAATGAATGATACAGGAAAATATAATTTCTCCTCGAATGTTAGGTTGATTGTAAAATGTCATCCTCTGAACTTCTCAGCCTTGCTAATCAAGGGAAGACCTCAGAGGGACTCTTCGTTAGATTAAACACACTAGGATCCATTTGCTACCCCCCTTTATTTGTTTAAATTACAGTTTTTGTCGTTCATCAGGTTTAGCATATCCGAGGAAAGCCACACCACATGGTTGAGAGCGTCTACAGCCATGTCACTTGTAATTGGATAGTGTGCTAAGATTCACCTTACGCTGTTTTGAATTAATGCAAGACATTAGCCACTGGCTTTAGGTGGTTTAATTATCAGAATTGTCACATTTTAGTGATCAGCCTAAAGGGTACACGCTGGGGTTGATTGTGAACATGTGGTACTACCTGGTACAGGTTACCCGATGGCCAGATATGGGTCACTTCAGGAACAGACTTAATTTAAAGGTGCACTCTCCTGATTTTAGAAATCTTTATGGATGGGAATCAGATTTTCAAAGAAAATAGATGACTTAAATACAAAACTGTTCAGTGGGAAAAAGAAAAAAAAATCAGATGCAATCTCGGTTTCTTATATATAGGGTATATGTTGATATTGAGAGGTTTCTAAATGTCATATTCAATGCAGGGTTTATTGCTTTTGCAGTTTTGCATTTAAGTTTGTTAAATTCTGGCCATTTATTCTAACGTGTAATACTAACCCATGCTCCAGTCTATTATTAGGAAAAAAAAATTATTTTCAAAAGTCTCTACTATAAACCAAGTAGAATATACTACTGCCCATTATTCTTACTTAAAGGAACCTGAACCATTTATCTGGAAAATCTTCAGTGTCTAAAGAGTTGGTGCAGTTTTCAGTTCTATGTGTTTAACTGCATTTTCAGTGAAATTCTATAGTGAGGACTAGAGCTCAGTATCCCAATGACCATCACAAAGCTCTCAATTCTATTGTTTTCCTGGATGCTACTGCTTTCCTGAAGCATCAGAAAAAAATAATGGAACTAATTCTTCTGAATCACTGAACCCTTATCCCAGTTCAGTTCTAATAGTATTGACTACAATCTAAGCATTTTTGCTTCACTCAACACAGCTCTTAAAGGGCTTTCCCTTTTGAAGGCATACTCTCTGTGGGTGGTCAATACCCTTATGAAATTGTCAGACTTGAAAGTAAGATGGATTGTTACTGGAACATTAAGTAGGACAGAGAGCAGATGAAATTTAAATACAAGGTGGCAGCTCTTCATAAGCTCAAAAACTTAAATTAGTTCAGCCGTACTGCTAAATTCCAGTAAGAAACAAACTGAGAAGTGAGTTGGTTTACTCATTTCCCTAATAGGAGAAAAATGCATTGAAAATATAAATTGAAACCTTGCCATCCTAAATGATGCCTTCCCCAATCAACCCTTTTAAGCTTTTTTTTTTTTTTTAACAATCTCTCAAGGACAAATAAGGAACCTTAAATCCAGACAGCATTTCTTTATATTCTCCATCCTTGCAACTTCTGACAAAATGACCATCTTGTTCTTAGCTATCTCTTCCTTGGCACCCCTTAGCTCTTCAAATATCTTTCTTATTTTTCTCTTTCTGTATCTCCAATTTTGCTTGTCTTTCTACTAGTTCTCTCTTTTTTTCCTTCTGATTTATTTTATTGAAGTATAGTTGATTTACAATGCTGTGTTAATTACTGCTGTACAACAAGGTGATTCAGTTATATATATATATACCTATGTTATTTTTAAATATTCTTTTCCATTATGGTTTATCACAGGATATTGAATATAGTTCCCTGTGTCATACAGCAGGACCTGTTGTTTACCCATTCTGTGTCTACTGTAGAATTCCTAAAGGTTATAGTCTTCTTTCTTTATCCAGTTTCTTAGATTGATCAGCTATTCTTGCCATTTCAGTGGTCACTTATGTGCTCATTATAAAACCTGCAGTTTCTACTCAAACTTTTACCCTTAATTTGTTTCCAGGTATTCACAGAATGTGTCCAATCAGGTGGTCAGGTTTGTGAAGTCAAGCTTGAGAGTATGTGATCATCAGAAATGAGTCCCTGGACAGCTTCTCATTTTTGTTTATAGCTCCCATGTTACCCTGCTTCCCTGAGTGACATCATTTGCAGTCACTTCTATTGCATCTCTTTCTAGCCCCATACCTGTTTAGATACTAAGACCTAATATGCGTTCTCCTTAAAGGTCCTGTTGGTTTCTCTGTTCCCACATCATATGAGTACCACTCTACTTTTGCATTTTCTTGAATTTATCTGATTGTAATAATAAACTATTCATTGTTTTTTCTTCTGACTTCTTTTGTTAATAATTATTTAAGATTCATCAGTGATGCAGAGAAGTAACTCATCTCTTATCTTCGGATGTACCACTTTTAGTTTATTCATTCATCTTTTTTCTGAGTGCTTAGGTTCTTTCTGGGTTTTCACTGTTGAAAATAAAGCTGCTACCAACAAACAAAAAAACTCTGGACCATCACCACTTCATTTCTCATTTTTAACATTTGACCACCTGGTTCCTGAACGTCACCATTTTATCTCATGCTGGTGTCCAGGATCTAAATACAGTCCTGTTTACTATTAATATGTATTCTCTTTGTTAACAATCTATATTGGCTTCTTTTTACATCTGGAACAAATTTAAAACCCTCCAGGCTTGGGGCTTCTCAAATGGCTCAGTGGTAAAGAATCCACTTGCCAGTGTAGGAGACGCGGGTTCAATCCCTGGGTAGGGAGGAAAAGGCAACCCATTCTAGTATTCTTGCCTAGGAAATCCCACGAGGAGCCTGGTGGGCTACAGTCCACTGGATTGCAAAGAGTAGGACAACACTGAGCTGAGCACAGCATCCAGCCTCAAGGACCTGTATGAATAGATTCCATTTTACATTTTCAACTGAGAGCATCTTGCCTCTGCTCAACACTCATGGCCAGTTTTGACCCCTGATAAGCTGACATTTATCTTGACTTCTGGTCTTCTTCCTCCTGTCTCTACTAATGACAATCCTACTTATCCTTAACACTCACAAGTTTTGCCCCCTCCATGGAGTTTGCCTGAACCAACACCAGCCCGCAACGATTTTGCTCAGGTTCCAAATTGCCTCAGAATGACACCTACATCCTTCAGTTCTCAATAAATTATATAGATTGCTTCCAAATTGTTTTCTAATTTATCATGAATATATGAATTTCCTCTCAAACAAGATTTAACATTCCTGAAGAGGAGGAACTGTGAATTGTACCATTTAAAAAGTGTGAATTCTACCATTGAATTTAAAAATAACTATTCCTCGTTTCTGGGATGTTTCCCCAATTCAGTTATTTCTAATCCCTGTGTGAGTATCAGAGGAACTAGATCTTTAATGGCATAATCAGATCCCATGTCAAATAAATGGCATTAAGAGTGTTATTAATATAATTCCGTATTCCCAGAGATGTTATGGAAGGTTTATATGTACTCTCATTAAATACATTGAAGCATGCTAAAATGGAAAAGGTTGAATAAAAATGAATTTCAAATGACATAAAAAAGATGTTCCATAAATGTAAGAATCAATGTCTACATTCTCATGTAACTCAAAGTAAATACATAGAGCACCTCTAATCCTACTGATTAAATCACACTTTGAACTCATTTTGTGTTTTTCTGTCCCCAACAATTGTATACCTAGAACAGACTTGAACATTTCCCCACGATAATATAGCTAATGAATTTTAGACATCTAGCACACATTTGGAAAAATACGAAAGCAGACGTTGTTTACCTCTTGTTCCTCTTAGGACCCATCAGTTATTTGGAGGTTCCAAATTAAGTGCCAATGTATGCAAAAACTTTTGCCACTAGCAATTTCATTTCTGTGTGTGTGTGTTCAGTTGTATCCAACTCTTTGCAACACCATGGACTGTAGCCGACTGGGCTATTCTGTCCATGAAATTTTCCAAGCAAAAGCACTGGAGTGGGTTGCCATTTCCTACTCCAGAGGATCTTCCCAACCCAGGTATCGCACCTGTGTCTCCTGTAACTCCTGCATTGGTAGGCAGATTCTTCACCACTGAGCCACCTGGGAAGCTCACAGTCTACATCATATAAAATTCATTGACATTTGTATTTGTGATTTTATGAAACTGATAATCCTACATGAAGTGGTTTTGTGAACACAAAAGGAAAAAGCTTTGGTTCATATTTGGTCTTCTACAATTGATTTGTATTAAGCATTTGATAAATGCTTAATCAGAATAAGAAAGCAAGCTATAGGTTAAAATAGCAACACATGTCAGTCCCACATAATACAAACCTCTCGCTGATGTATCATTAAAACTTTTGAAATACTTTATCATTTTTTACCTCTTTAAAAATATGTAATATTTATAGAGGAAAGCATGTTTATTGCTTATAAAATATCAATAAAGAAGCATAAAATATAACATGTTTTAAGTGTAGGAAGGAAAAATGGCTCATTAATCCTGCATACATTTTTGAGAAGTTAAAACAATAGATTCTAGCAGATTGCAAGAAAGTTTTTAAACTGGAGACCCTACAAAGAAAGAAAATGCCACCAACTATAAATGTCTAACATGTTTGGCTAATGAGATGATCTCAGTTAATCAAACATGAGCGTTGGTCTCATTACCAATGTCAAAGCTCCTGATGACATAGTAACATCACCCTTTAATCTAAGCATATAAATGGACTGGTCATCAGATTAAGAAGTAACACATCACACCCTAAATATGTAAGGGCTGAGGAGACAGACAAAAGCATTGTTGTTCAGGAGCTAAGTCATGTTTGACTCTTTGGGACAAAAGCATTGGGGTGGCTCTAATTTTGTCAAATGTCAGTGCCATGGAGACCTCCCTGTGACGTGCTCAGGCTCCACACAGGCAGATGTTCATTTACAGGCCTGGCATGACTGGCTTCACCAACATAGTTATCCACTATTTGCTGGCAGCCGATAAACCCATCAAAAGGTAACCAATAAGTAAGAACTTATTTGAAGAGTGACATTATCTTACTCCTGTCAGAGAGTATGAGCCAAATAGTCATGGGTTTATCGTATTTACAAAGAGAAGGGGGTTTGGAAGTAGAACTTTTTTTTAAGGTTAAAATCCTTAATCCAAAGCTGCAGAAGAAGATTTGATGTTTTGTAAATGGGTGGTTTTTATCTGGGATCTGGTTAGGAGCTTTGCCAAGTCAACAGTCACCGAGTCAGTGGCAGTTTTTAAAAAAGAGAAAAATTAGAACTTTCCCCAGTTGAAGATAGAATGATCTGTCAGAATTCACAGATGCCAAAAACTAGGTAACTGAGGATCATTTGCATCTAATTATAGGCATCTCTCGTTTGTAAGTCATGCATCTTTATACCCTCAGTTGCAAAAAGGGCTGATGTCCATAAACATGAAACCAATTAGAAAATTCATGCATTAGGGTCATTTGTACAATTCCATTGTCAACTTTAATCACTTGTTTCAATTGATATCTCCTTTAGAAAGTCAATCCACAAATATTTATTTACTCAATGAGAATATTGTATGGGGCTCTCTTCTGCTTGACCTATAGTGTAATTTCTAATAACACACTCATTTCATCCTAATAAGTGGGAGGTTAGGCTTCACATAGTAACAAGAGCCGTTAAATTAATAAATGCTTATTAACTGTGTTAGATTTCATTCCCTGTCAGTGGAGTCAGTGGAAATAAGGTGGATGCATTTTGCAAGTGGGTGTTGATCTGGCTACTCTGTGACCTTCAGGGAGAGCCTGAAAAAAATGAGCATTCTTACAGATTTTGACATTTAAAGAGGTTTAAGTCATTCCTGAAAGAAAATAATAAATGTCTTTTCTGAATCAAACTATAAATAGGATCCCAATTAATTCATTTATTATTAGCTCTTCTATTTGGAAATATCAACTCAGCACACACAGCCATGCAGCAAAGTCTAAACAACATCATTTACTACACACTCATCTTCCCAGTATTTTGTTCCTGCCTATGTGACATTCCCTATCAGACTATATTCTTTATATTTGCTCTAGTGGGCGGGCTGTGTGTGTGTGTGTGTGTGTGTGTGTGTGTGTGTGTGTGTGTTTCTATGCCTACCTCAAACTCTCATTTATTTAATCATGACCCCATTAGCAAAATCTGTTACATACCCCTGTTTTCTTTGGCTTGTTTAAAGGTGGTTTTTCTTCATAAGCTCACTCCTTGACCTTCTCACTGCAAAACTGTATTTCTGTTATTATTCCTGCTGGGTTGAAAAGGTAAGCAGCATGGAAAGGAGTATACTCTTCACTAGACTCCCCTCCCTCTTCTACTTAGAGCCAAATTCTGGATCAAGGAAATATTGAGCAGGAAAGACAGCAAGCTTTGAACTTGGGGAGATGAAGTGAGTGATTTGTTAGTGAATTTTAAAAAACTAGTCTTTTTTTTTTTTAATTTCACTCAATCTAAAATCTAGAGAATTAGTTCAGGACTTTTTTTTTCCACTTTTATGAAAATGACCTAAGGCAAGTCACTTAATCCCTCTAGACCTCGATTTCATTGCCTATAAAATGAAAGTATTGAATAAGCTCATTGTGATCCCTTTTAAAATTGAAATTCGTCTTTCTAAACTATCACACGAGGATTTTTAAAAGAACAGAAAAGTTTCACTGACATGGAGAACAGTGTTCTCAAAAACACCCTGATATTTCTGATAAGTAAAATTTAGCTTGTTTTTCATCTCAAAAAAATGGCAGGTTCCAACTTTGCCCCAGACATATCTCAGAACCAGATGGGAAAATATTGTGTGAACATTCTGGAGCCCTGGAGCATGCGAAATACACACGTGAAGGTCCTTTCGAAGGTCAGAGAGGCCTGGGTTTTCTCTTTCAAAGTGAGCAAGTTAACTGGATGCTGAAATGAGTAGAAGACTAAGATTTATGGTTTCCAGCTCCTGTTCTTCGCTGCCCCAGCAGCTGAGTTTGGCTTTCTAGAGGAGTGTGATCTCTAAACAGACACCATCTGATCAGGTCCTCTGCTGGATTCAGCCTGCATGGTACGTCTACTCTCCTCCGTGCCAAAGGACCCTGTCTGGTGGTAATAGTTTGTGGGTCACAGACCTGTTGGATGATGAGTTCCAACTGTTAAACACCAGCATAAGAGACCCCATGCCCATGTCCATAATGGGGGAAACACTCTTCCTGGAAGTAATCTTTCAGACATGCAAATTCCTGCTAACCCACCTTGGGCAGCTTTTGTTCTTCTCCAGGACTCCTTCTTTCACCCTGATATCCTCCTCCTGAAAAGTTCTCATTCCTCCAGAGGGTTTCACTCTAAGCTCATAGTTCCTTCTCTCTTTCAGCCTGCCAGTGTCAAAGCTGGTAAACTATTTTTAACTTTTTCTGTCCCCACAACTGTAGCCTAGGATTTCAATGTACAGAATTCAGCATTTCAAACATTATTTTGTCACACATGAAATGTTTAAGTGGAATGTTTCTTCCCAGCATCTCCCAATATTCTCCCTATTTTTCCAATAGATCTCTGTTTCAGCTTTGACATAAATATTAGTTCAGTTCAGTTCAGTTGTTCAGTCATATCTGACTCTTTGCAACCCCATAGACTGTAGCACGCCAGGCTTCCCTGTCCATCACCAACTCCCAGAGCTTGTTCAAACTCAAGTCCATTGAGTCAGTGATGCCATCCAACCATCTCATTCTCTGTTGTCCACTTCTCCTCCTGCCCTCAATCTTTCCCAGCATCAGGGTCTTTCCCAATGAGTCAGTTCTTCACATCAGGTGGCCAAAATATTAATAGTAAGATACTAAAGAAAAGGGGATGCGTTATTAGTCAAAAGAAGAGCTCCTCCATCATTATTCTTGGCTAAGTGAATCCAGGAACATACTTTTAAGCAACTATGTCCTATTAGTCTCTTCTGAGCTAATTTCATAGCAATGAAACATATATCACATCCATGTTTAAACTTAGCATTCCTATGATACTGATTCTGTGTTAAAATTCAGAAGCATCTTAGTTTTCTCATGGCTTCGTTTGTGCTTCAAGAACAAAATTCATAACTTTGAGGACTTTGATTCTTAGAGTTGACCATCTAAATCTGAAAATAGCAAGGTCACTCGAGACATTGAGTATAAATAACCTTCTCTCAAGTGTTTGAAGAAGCAATACTGGACAAGGAAAACTTCTGTGCTAATCAAATATTGGCCACACTTCTATGCTACACAGATATCACTACATTTTTGTAAAGAACATATTTAGTGACCGTATTGATGTTGGCATATTCTAATGTTTTAATGTGTCCGTGCTCAGTCATGTCCAACTCTTTTGTGACCCCATGGACTATAGCCCACCAGGCTACTCTGTCCATGGGATTTCCCAGGCAAGAATACTGGAGCAGGATGCCATTTCCTCCTCCAGGGGATCTTCCTGACCCAGAGATCAAAACCATGTCTCCCGCATCTCCTTCATTAGCAAGTGGAGTCTTTACCACTCAACCACCTGGGATACTCTAGTGCTTTCAGCATTATCCCAATGATGAAATTTATTCATTCTTTCCCCAACTTTCATCTTTTATCTTACCTTAGTCAATAAGCATATGGTTATACTTTCATCAAAAAAGGGCTTACAAGACTTTCCCTGACCTTGCACACACTTCTGTCAAAATACTTACCAAAATTATCATTATATTAGAGCAACTTAGTGGCCTTATGGCTCACCAACAATTCTATTTCTCAAAAAGTGCAGTCAGTGACTGGGGATCCATTAAAAATTTGTCCTTCCTCTGATTTCAGCTGATAAAATCAAGTAAAGCAACTTCATTTTCTTCATGCAATCCAACTTCACTGAAAAGAGAAAATGGAAAAGGAGGTTTGGATGAAAAATATTCAGTGATACAGCATCACTTGTTTTTAAATATAATCTTTGAAAAAGCAACAGTAGATAAGCCAATTTGTCTATGGTTAAACCCACACACTCATACACACACACATACATGCAGTTTAATGTGGCAGTTTTATCAATGGCTAATATAATTGCTACCCAATTCCAATGCCTCAATTGAGGTTTTTCACTTTTTTTTTTTTTTTACATTTTTCTCACCTCTGCAATATTTTATCTAAAGAAAAGAAAGAAAGGAAGTGAAGTCACTCAGTCACGTCTGACTCTTTGCGACCCCATGGACTGAAGCCCACCAGGCTCCTTCATCCATGGAATTTTCTAGGCAAGAGTACTGGAGTGGGTTGCCGTTTCCTTCCCCAGGGGATCTTCCCGACCCAGGGATTGAACCTGTGTCTCCCACATTGTGGACAGACGCTTTACGTCTGAGACACCAGGGAATCCCTAAATTTATCTAAAGCCTGTTGATATTTTATTTTTTTTCCACCTACTAAACTTCTTTGTATTAACAAGAAAAGAAGGGGAAAGGTCTATGACATATCATCTTTTCTTACACAAGTCTTCATAATCGTTGGATATTTTCTAGTTCCATAGAAACGTATCTTGCTAAAGGTTCCAATCAGGAGACTCAAAACTCTTCCAACTCATTCAGCTTGTTGGCAATCTTCTTTCTTAATGGAGATGTCTAAAGGTTTTCATATAACCCAAATGATGTCAGACAGACTTACTACTAAATTTCTGTTGGGGAAATAAATATTCTTTGTGGTGCAGTTGTGCTGTGTTTAGTTGCTCGGTCATGTCTGACTCTTTGCGACCTCATGGACTGCAGCCCACCAGGCTCCTCTGTCCATGGGGATTCTCCAGGCAAAAATACTGGAGTGGGTTGCCATGCCCCCCTCCAGCGGATTTTCCCAACCCAGGGATTGAACCTGGGTCTCCTGCATTGCAGGTGGATTCTTTACGGACTGAGCCATCACGGAAGCCAGCTCTTTGTGGTAATCCTACTTTAATATTTTTCATAGGTCCTGTCTATACAGTTCCAGGTACCCAAGCTTGGCTTATAATATTTCAGAATAGTCACCACTAAATATATTCTATTTGCATATGTTCAATACAAGTAGTGTTTTGAAATCACCTGAAATGACTTATTTTGTTGTTTGCTGATTCAAAGGAATGAACATCCAGCTGAAAAGATGAAGTAGCCACTAAGTGATCAGACGCTCTTTAGTGTGTCATTTAATTTTTATTCCTTAATCCAAAAGAAATCATTTCTGTGAGGTTACATTGCCAAAATAGTGATGTAGCAACTTATTTCTTTCACAGTATTATTTATTGTGAGACTTGGTTTTCTACATGTTTAAATATCTATGCTGAATGGTTTCAAAGATTTGATATAAAAATAATGCAAGTTATGCAGCTATTATTTTTCTAAGAAAATAACTAGAAATCTGTGAAATTTTCATGTTACTTTTTACACTGTTTCTATTCATCTCATAATTTTTATTATTTTTGTTTAATTGAAATACAGTTGATTTACAATACTATATTAGTTTCAGCTGTCTTACATAGTGATTCAATAATTTAGTGATTATTCTCCAGTTATTACAAATAATGGATATATTTCCCTGTCCTGTACAATATATCCTTGTAGCTTATTAATTTTATATGTAGTAGTTTGTATGTCTTACTTTCCTAGCCCTCTCTTGCCCCTCCCCCCTCCCTCTCCCTACTGGTAACCACTAATTTGTTCTCAGTATCTATAGGTCTGTTTCTGTTTTATAACATACATTCCTTTGTTTTATTTGTTTGATTTCGTATATAATGATAACACAGACTACTTGTCTTCCTGTCTGACTTACTTCACTAAGCATAGTACTTTAAGTTCATCCATGTTATTGCAACTGGTCCCAGGCTTTTTGTTTCCTAGGAGTACTTTTATTACAAATTCAATTTTACTACTAGCAATCAGTCTGTTCAAATTGCCTGTTTCTTCATTCAGTCTTGGTAGGTTCTATCTTTCTATAAATTTGTTCATTTCTTCTAGGTTGTACAGTCTGTAGGCATATAACTGTTGGTAGTATTTTCTTATGATTATTTGTATCTCTGTGGTATCAGTTGTTATTTCTCCTCTTTTATTTATTATTTGGCTTAATTGGATCCTCTACCTTTTATTTTTGATAAGCCTAACCAAAGGTTTATGAATTTTATCTTTTTTTAAAACCAGGTATCAGTTTCATTGATCTTTATTGTTTTGGGGGAGGGGGTATATTTCCTCTGTGATTTCTACTGTTCCCTACTTTCTGTTGGCTTTGGACTTTGTTTATTCTTCTGTTTCTAATTCCCTTAGATGGTAAGTTGAGTTGTTTCTTTGAGATCTTTCTCATTTCTCAAGGTAGGACTGTTTCACTAAAAACTTCCCTTTCTGAATCACTTTCACTGTTTCCCGTAGATTTTGGACAGTTGTGTTTCCATTTTCATTTATTTCATTTATTTATGATTTCCTCTTTGATTTCTCATTGATCCATGGTTTGTTTTTAATAGCACATTGTTTAGTAATGACGTGTTTGTGCTTTCCAAGTTTTTATTTTATTTGAACTGAAATTACTAGATTTATTAGAAGACTAATCCTAGGTCTGCGTAACATCTGAACAGTGAGAAATTAGGTATTGAGGAACATATATGTGTCTTTAAAACAGGTAGAGAAATTCTATTTTCCCTTTAGTAGTCATTTGCTTACAGATTCAAAAAAAGAGCATTTAATAACTATCAGAATTAGAGAAATACATAAAGAAAAATATAGGGTAAATTGTATAAGAGAAAAATAACAAAATTCTTTAAACAAATGTTACTCAATTCCTTTTCTTTGTATGTAGGATTCTAATGGTATTTCATCAATAGCCCTGCATATTTTGTTAGAATAAAACCTTATTTTTTCCCCCACTGACCTTTTACAACAAGTTTTCCAACATTTCATTTTATATTGGTTATATTATTTATTCCTATAATTAATTTAGCTAACAGATGTCCTTACACACTCACAAGTTTTATGAAAATAACTATCATGTAGAAATTTTTCATATTTTATCACAATCTAAATATGTTTATCTTCAAAATCTGAGGAAGATTCTAATCATCATTGATTTATGAGAACATTTTAAAGAAGCCTCTGTTTTCAGTTCAGTTCAGTTCAGTCGCTCAGTCGTGTCCGACTCTTTGCGACCCCATGAATCGCAGCACGCCAGGCCTCCCTGTCCATCACCATCTCCCGGAGTTCACTCAGACTCACATCCATCGAGTCCGTGATGCCATGCAGCCATCTCATCCTCTGTCATCCCCTTCTCCTCCTGCCCCCAGTCCCTCCCAGCATCAGAGTCTTTTCCAATGAGTCAACTCTTCGCATGAGGTGGCCAAAGTACTGAAGTTTCAGCTTTAGCATCAGTCCTTCCAAAGAAATCCCAGGGCTGATCTCCTTCAGAATGGACTGGTTGGATCTCCTTGCAGTCCAAGGGACTCTCAAGAGTCTTCTCCAACACCACAGTCCAAAAGCATCAATTCTTCGGCGCTCAGCCTTCTTCACAGTCCAACTCTCACATCCATACATGACCACTGGAAAAACCATAGCCTTGACTAGACGGACCTTAGTCGGCAAAGTAATGTCTCTGTTTTGAATATACTATCTAGGTTGGTCATAACTTTCCTTCCAAGGAGTAACGTCTTTTAATTTCATGGCTGCAATCACCATCTGCAGTGATTTTGGAGCCCCCCAAAATAAAAATAAACCACTGCAAAATTATTTGGGCATTTTAAATTAATTCAAATTTAAATTTATTCGATAAAATTTTCCCATTAGGAGTCATAATTGATTAAAAATATATACCATTTTCTATCATTTTTCCTAGTTCTCATCTTTCCAAAATTCATAAAAATCTAAAGGAAAATAAATTTGAGCCCAAGGTGTGTTATAATAGTGTCATGGTTAGAAACTAGCATTTTCTTTCAAACATTGTATATAAATGGTTCATGGTATTTCACTGAGCAAACCAAATGTTCAGCAGTTCCAATAGGTGTATTTGTTATTTGTTTCTCATTCAAGATATGTATCTCCATTGCCCAACAGACAAATCCAGAGATTAAAATTTTAGTCTCTGCTTGAAACCAAACCTCTTGCAATATACTCTTGAAGGCTCCAAGTCCCTTGAGTCCTCTTTTCCCTTCAGTGCAATTCAATAAATTCAATTCCACAGGCATTAATTGGGCTTCTGCTCTGTGTAAAGCACTCAGTGTGAAGCACAGCCAGGAATCAGCCTCAGTCCTTCTCCTCCAATATTTCAGCACATGAGAGGTGTGCTCCCTTTTTTTCCCCTGGAGAACCAAAGCTGCCAGTAGTATCACTGGGAACAGAATTATAACATCTGGATGTTGCTAGCTTTTTTTATTCTCTTTCAAGTGGCAAATCACCTCCCTGAGTGTGCATCTATTTCTGCCTGAGTTTTTGTGCACCTGCCCATGTATACACATACATAGTTGTTTCATCAGATGCTCCAAGGCAAGTGGGCTTTTAGAAAATGTTCTTTCAAATAGTTCTTTTCTTTTAATTCACCAGATATTTCTCACTTCTCTGGTCGTGAAGATTCATTCGAAGCACTCTCCTCACAGTTTGGGATTAATACATACACACTACTGTATATAAAATAGATAACCAAAAAGGACCTACTGTATAGCACAGGAAACTCTACTCAATATTTTGTAATAATCTACAAGGGAAAAGAACTCCAAAGTGAATATATGCATAACTGAATCACTATTCTGTATACCTGAAATTAACACAACCTTGTAAATCAGCTATGCTTCAATAAGAAAAAAAAATAATCAAACAAAACACTTTCCTAATATATCAGCACAATGAAAAGTAACTTTCAATAATTTGGAAAAACAACCCACAAACACTCTACATACAATGACTAGTTGGACTAAAGAAGAAAAAAGAGTAAAAATTAAAAGTATCAGATGCCCTCAAAGCAATACTAGGGTTGACATTCTTACAGCCTGAAAATTAAGATGTTTTCTAAATATTATTATTGCTCAGTAGCATAGTAGAAAACCGATTTGAGTTAAGCTTGCCACGACTGTATCACTTTTGCCCATGTTTTTATTTAGGGGCTTCCAGGTGGCTCAGTGGTAAAGAATCTGACTGCCAATGTAGGAGATGCAGGAGACGTGGGTTGGATCCCTGGATCAGAAAGATCCCTTCAAGGAGGAAATGGCAACCCACTCCAGTATTCTTGCCTGGAAAATTCCATGGAGAGAGGAGCCTGGTGGGCTACAGTCCATAGGGTCACAAAGAGTCAGACGTGACTAAGCATGCACACACGGCAAGGCATTATTTGGGGTATATAAAATGCACAGTGCCAATAGGATCTTTTATATTCCACTTAGTTGAGTGCAACTTGGGATATTCACTTGAAATATAAACAGGTTTTGATTCTGATAATATTCCAAAATGGTGGACAGGTAGCTCATGACCAAGGCATTGCCTTTTGGCCACTGACACTGTTCAGGGAGGGAGGCTTTGCCAGGAGAACTGGGCAGCAACTCTTGTCTGAGTACAGAGAGGACCGGGGACGCTGAGTTGAGGCATATGTACCTTCCCAACCATGACAAAGACAGGAAGCTATTTGACACTCAGCTTCCCTTCAAATCACAGCCCTTCTTTAATCAAGAAACTTGTACTGTTGTGACAGGTCACCTATATATTCTCCCTCTGTGCCAAAAGTATGTAAAACTCCCTGTAACAATAACTCAAAATTGTGAGACGGGACAGAATGCCTGAGCTGCAGTGACCTGGTGATCTTACTCATTAAGTGACCCCCATCTGCCATGGACATCATCCTACTAAGAATCTGGGAACAAATTTTAGAATTCCTTGGCTGCCAATAAAATAAAATGGGAAAAAAAAAAAAAAACCTCTTCAGCTTTTCCTCTGGGGCCACCCAGAATATGATCTACTTTTGAGGCTAAATTCAATATTTGATTTCCCGAATGAAAGGAAGAGGAATCAGTGTTAGCCAAAACAGTTCTTTAGATGAGCCGCCCGTGCTGTCTATAAGAATTATTTTCGAGATTCCCCATGAAATTCACCCATTAGGTGGTGAGAGCCTACAGCTTTATGGTCTGTCTCCCACGGTATGTGCACTATACATTTTGCAGATAGTTAGCAAAAATACTCACAGCTGAATGCTCCTCACACACCCCTCACATCAGCACACACATTTGCACTCTCTTTCCAGCTGCCCGCTATATTTAAAATCAAGGAATTTTACCACAATGTTTTCCCACTTTGGGATCTTGTTTAGTGTAAAGTCATGAATTAAAATCTAAAACACCACCAAAAATACTGGTTATGTCAGAGCCATCCAATTATTACTATGATGTGAATTTTTCTGTGTTTCCACCAATTTTTCCCATCCTTCACGCCCCCAAAACAAACTGCAAGGGGATCATTATAGCATTTCTTTTTTTCCTCCTTGAGCTAATGGGAATTCTCACTCATAGGAGTTAGATAATATGTAACAAAGAAGCACTCCACAGGACTGGATAATTTTCATCAAATGTGAGCCATATGATGCCAGACAGAAACGTATGGCTTGGCATAAAAATCTGCAAGTCCATATGTTCTGGATAAAGAGGTAAATGTATGTATGTGCCTATGTGAGTGAGTGTGTGTGTGTGTACACATACACACACAATGCACACATATATATTTAATTTGAATATGCTGTCATTTCTTGAAGTCCCAAATGTTTCACTTCTTCCTTCATTTTTGACAGCTTAGATCTGCTCGATGTTTAGGGACTAATGTAGATTTTCATGACCACATGCATCAAGTCACTCTCCACTGTGAAAGAAAAGAGGGTGAGTCATAACTAAAAAGTGAATGGACTTTAAAAAGCAGCTGTGGCCAAAAAATAAAAAATTTTAAAAAGGAAACAAGGGAGGGGGGAGGACGGGAAAAAAAGAAAAAAAATAAAATAGTGATTATTAATTATTAAAAAGTTATCCTCAAATGTAGCCATCCTCAGTTTCTGTCAATGTCATTGGCTTCCAAGCCCAGCGCCCTTGCTGTATGATTCAGGTACACTTGCATTTAGGGACTTAAAGCATGTGCTCCAAGAGGATAGAGGAGTCTTCACATGATATGGTGTGATAGAATGAAGATTAATTAAAAGTCATCATTCATATAGACTATTTAAGAGCATTTTGTTTTACAATAGGTATTAATCTTAGCATTACCTGCATGAATGTAACTTCTCAACTTGAAATTCTTGGAAGAGTTCTATGTCTTTTCAGTTTGGTTGCTTTATCCCATTAGTGGTCTCTTACTGAGAACAAACAGAGCACCTGAAACACTATTGATCTGAAAATGCATAGCCTCAGAGAACAAGGGAACTTCCTCGCCTATGAGGATGTGAACACAATCCTTGGCCTGATGGCCACACTATAGGTTTTCTTCCTTCTGCACCTGCCTCTCTTTCTTCCCTTGCTAAAGACTCATGCCCACCCCCCAACTGCTGTTTTTTTCATTCTATACTCAAGTCCTTGATGATTTCAAACAATTCCTTGATCTTAAATGCCATGTCTATAAGATGTGCATGTTAAGTTGCTTCAGTCATGTTCAACTCTTTGTGACCCCAAGGACTGTAACCCCCCAGGCTCCCCTGCCCATGGGCAAGAATACTAGAGTGGGTTGCCATTTCCCCCTCCAGGGGATCTTCCTGACCCAGGGATTGAATCTGTGTCTCCTGCGGCTCCTGCACTGCAGGTGGATTCTTTACCATTGAGCCAGAAGGATTTCCAAATTTTCATCTCCAGCCACAATCAATTCCTTGAACATGAGACTTCCATGTGCTGCTATGCACTGCGCTCAGTCTGTCTGACTCTTTGCAACCCCATGGACTGTAGCCTGCCAGGCACATTTTGTCCATGGAATTCTCCAGGCAAGAACACTGGAATGGGTTGCCATTTCCTCTTCCAGGGGCTAGACTTACACATAACTGTCTATTCAACGTGTCCTCACAATGCTTTTTGAGCATCTAAAACTTCCCATGTCTAGAACTGAACTCTTGGTATCCATTCCTAGCCTCGCTCCAAGCTCTTGACACTCATCCAGTGTTCTAAATCTCAATCTTGCCACTATCCAGCCAGCTTCTTTGGTCAAAACCTGGGAGTCATAGTTTGCTTTTCTCATTTGCATACACCCTACACCCATCAGCAAAGCCAGGTGCTCTAATAATGTGACCTTCTCACCCCGTCCACCCCCACCAACTCTAGTCCCTCACATGGTCAACAGCAACACCCTCCTGATGAGTCTCCTGCTTGCCTGGCCCTGTTCCACAGAGCAGCCTTTCAGGACAAAGGAGATCATGTAAATTATGTGATTAAAATATTCTAGGATTTTCTGATTACATCAGAGACCTAAGTGCTCACAGATGGCCTCCAAGGCCCAGCATGGTGTGACCTCCCCTTGGTAAACTCTCCCCCTCTCCATCTCCCCTCACTGGTGGTGGTGGTGATGGTTTAGTCACTAAGTTCTCATGACCCCATGGACTGTAGGCCGCCAGACTCCTCTATCCATGGGACTCTCCAGGCAAGAATGCTGGAGCAGGTTGCCATCCCTCACTGGAATCCTTGGCCGCTTGTCAGAGCACTGGGCAATCTCCCCCGCAGGTCCACCCATGCTGCGAGCGATTCTGTCCCATCATGAGCTTTCTTAGCTCTCTCTCTCACTTCATTCAAGCCCCTCCTTGAATACCATTCTTTACTCTACCATATATAAAGTAGCACATGCCTCCAGTTTTTCTTGAGCCCTTTGCCTAGCTTTATCACATATATAATCCCTGAAATAACATTGTACATTTATTTTTTTAGTATTTATTTGTTTCCTCCACCAGTATGTAAACTCCATTAGAGCAAAGAATTAGGTTTGCTTTGTTTGCATTATAAATACCAAATATTGAGAATAGTGCCAGGTACAGAGTAGGTGTCTAATAAATATGTATTAAGTAAATGACTTGCAGTTTTCATTCATGCCTTCCACCCAGCTGGGCAAATCCAATCTGAGCCACTGAGGCTGTCATATGTGAGAGCTCAATTCAAAAGAATTTCTTAACTTTAAACATGGGAAGGATAGTAATAATATTTATCATATACTATGGGCTCACTCGGAGGAGGCAATGGTACCCCACTCCAGTACTCTTGCCTGGAGAATCCCATGGAAGGAGGAGCCTGGTAGGCTGCAGTCCATGGGGTCACTAAGAGTTGGACACAACTGAGCAACTTCCCTTTCACTTTTCCCTTTCCTGCATTGGAGAAGGACATGGCAACCCACTCCAGTGTTCTTGCCTGGAGAATCCCAGGGCCGGGGGAGCCTGGCGGGCTGCCGTCTATGGGGTCGCACAGAGTCGGACACTCCTGAGCGACTGAGCAGCAGCAGCAGCATGGGCTCACTATGTAGCAGATAATGTGCTAAGTATTTATTATTTATTTACTTTTCTTAATCCTCATAAGAAAACTATCTGGGATTACTTCCACTTTTGAGATAAGAGATCAGAAGTATGGGCTTCACAGTTAATAAGTGACAAAGCAGAGATCAAATCTGAAGGCTTCCCAAGGCTGCACAGACCATGTGCTCTTAAGTTGCATACTTCACCTCGAAGTCTAAACTCAAATGTCTGCAAAGGCCAATCCGTATTGAGAATCAGGGTTACAGGTTGGAAGCCATTCAGTGACCTCCTTGCTTTCTTTTGTCAACTCACTTTTGATAGAAATCTGGGTAAAGATAAATAGTCTTCTGCCATTTGAAAAAAAAAAGGCAGTCAAGGGACTTCCCTGGTGGTTCAGTGGTTGATTCCACTGCAGGAGGCATGAGTTCGATCCCTGGTTGGGGACTAAGACCCCACATGATCTTAGTGATACAGCCAAAAAACTAAAAAAAAAAACAAAAAAAACAAAAACAAAAACAAAAAAAACCCTCAGTCATGAATTCCTGATGATGCTTCAAAGTAGAAGCGCATCAGAGAGCAGGAGGACAGCTCCCATTGGTGCACCTGAGCACATCCTAAAGTGAGAAGCCACTCTCCACCCCAGCCAACTGTTGCCATGGCAGAGTATGAATCCAGAGTCATCAGATCTTCTCGTTCATCTAAAGAAACTAGAAATTCCAAGTTTTAAGTGAAATTTCCCAAAGTTTTAAATGTTAGGTAAATGCTGTCATCCCCCTTCTCCTGCCTTCAGTCTTTTCCAGCATCAGGGCTCGGCAGAGGATGAGGTGGTTGGATGGCATCACCAACTCAATGGACATGAGTCTGAGCAAACTCCAGGAGGCAGTGAGGACGGGGAGCCTGGAGTGCTGCAGTCCACCGGGTCGCAAGGAGTCAGACAAAACTTAGCAGCTGAACAACAAGCATTGTCAAGCACTAGGAACCACAAAAAGTGTCTCTTTAAGAGATGTTCAGACCACAGCCATCCTTGTTGTAAATCCTGACCAAAGTTCTATGCCAGGTGTCATAGTTGAGGGGTGAAAGGTGGGTCAGGAAAGAGGAGAGGGGGATGAAGGAAGATACAGCTCAGAGATACATCCTAAAAGGAAGGAAAACCTCACACGAGGCAATGCCATTGCCACATGAGATAATTAACCCCATAAGTGTTCAGAAAAAGGGGAATTACTCCCATCTGGGGCAGTCACAGAAGGAATCACAGAAAAGTGGAATTTGAGCAGACTCTGAAAGCTGCTTTGTGTAAAGAGATACTTCCTACAGCAAAGTGGAAAGGTACTTGCATCAGTGTTGTGAAGTACAGATAAATAATGAATTCCATGTAATGCTCTGGAAAGCATGAGGCATGCTACACATTTAAATACATTTTTCTTCACTACTATTAGAACTGACATTGTATGAAACAATTTATATAAAACCAAATTCTTGCCCAGAATGTTTCTGTGATCTTATAATGGTAACATGTATTTTCAGGTTCTTAATTTTAACTGTGTTTTAAGACTGGGGCATTAAGCCACACAAGTTCTCTTTTTAAATAAAATTGTCATGTGTTTATATTTTATACCTGGGGTGAAAGAGACTACATTTGCCTTATTCCTTCCTTCCTTGATTTATTTACAGGTTTTTTTTACATTTAAAAATAATATCAGTTGATTCTCATTTTGTTGGTGACATGGAGGCAGCTTTGAAAATTCAATGTGAGCATATTTTTGAAAGTTACTTTCAGGGATCAAGAACTGATTTGAAATGTTCAGAAATGATAGTTTTGCCCTGGTTTTTAGCAACTTTCCTATCCTCAGTCTGATTGCTGAAGGTTTGGGGGTTTGTGGCTTTTAAAGTGATATGAGAACATATATTTCTGCCTGTGAACAGATCTATTTACCCCATAGCCCAACTACACTATGCTCATGCAATTATAAATTAAATAATAATTTAATTTTAAAATATTTAAACTTAATATTTACATTCCATATTGGGTAATATATTTTGAAGACAGCCATTTTCTGATGGATGTTTTTAATTTTAAGGACTCTGATATAGGAATAATAAAAATGACATTTTAGACTATTCTGAATTTAGGAGCATAAATAGGAAATCTCAGAACCTCGTTTTCAAGAGTAGATGCTAACAGGCTAAACAAAATTAAACCTGTCGTTATGCAAAAATGTTTTGCACCCTGCGCATGATGTTTTAATATGCATTTTATGGGGTTTGCAGAGAGTTTAATTTTCAGGGTAGAATAAAAGCGTGTTACACAGTATAGGTGATAAATTAGGTTATCACAGTTATGTGTATGACCCTTAAAAGGTGAGCAAACTAGGTACAACTGAAAGACAGAGCAATTAACCTTAAAGTGGGTCACAGAGTTGATACATGGGGAAAGGCTCAAGCAAGGTGTAGAGGTTTGTATTACTACTCCCACTGTTTGGTTCAGTTCAGTTCAGTCACTCAGTCGTGTCCGACTCTTTGCAACCCCATGAATCGCAGCACGTCAGGCCTCCCTATCCATCACCAACTCCCAGAGTTCACTCAGATTCACGTCCAGCGAGTCAGTGATGCCATCCAGCCATCTCATCCTCGGTCGTCCCCTTCTCCTCCTGCCCCCAATTTCTCCCAGCATCAAAGTCTTTTCCAATGAGTCAACTCTTCGCATGAGGTGGCCAAAGTACTGAAGTTTCAGCTTTAGCATCAGTCCTTCCAAAGAAATCCCAGGGCTGATCTCCTTCAGAATGGACTGGTTGGATCTCCTTGCAGTCCAAGGGACTCTCAAGAGTCTTCTCCAACACCACAGTTCAAAAGCATCAATTCTTCGGCACTCAGCCTTCCTCACAGTCCAACTCTCACACCCATACATGACTACTGGGAAAACCATAGCCTTGACTAGACGGACCTTAGTCGGCAAAATAATATCTCTGCTTTTGAATATGCTGTCTAGGTTGGTCATAAATTTTCTTCCAAGTAGTAAGCGTCTTTTAATTTCATGGCTGCAGTCACCATCTGCAGTGATTTTGGAGCCCCCCAAAATAAAGCCTGACACTGTTTCCACTGTTCCCCCATCTATTTCACATGAAGTGATGGGACCAGATGCTATGATCTTTGTTTTCTGAATGTTGAGCTTTAAGCCAACTTTTTCACTCTCCTCTTTCACTTTCATCAAGAGGCTTTTTAGTTCCTCTTCACTTTCTGCCATAAGGGTGGTGTCATCTGCATATCTGAGGTTATTGATAGATATATATATATACATATATATATATAGTTACTGCAGGAACTGAACCAGGTAGGTATTAATAACATCATAACAGCACACACATAATTCATATCATAGTTCATTAAGGTTGATACCGTCTTTAATGACGCAACTCAAAGCTTAACTTCTCAAAAGTCTGCTGGTGAGTCTGCTTGACCACAGAACATAGACTGCTACCGACAAGACATCACACTGCACTGGGACAATCAGACACACAACCAGTGCTCAGTCCATGTAGGTCACCCTGGAAAAATCATTGAAATGCCCTGGGTCTAGCCACATTAACAGACAACTCTGGGGGCAGACTCGGAGGCCTCCTTCAGGTTCCAGAGTCCTCTGACTCTGTTCTAGTTACTCTGCATTTCATGAATATTTCAACCCAGCTGGAGAGAATATTCCCATATTACACTCCAACACCTGGTAGTGATTTTCAGATTTTAAAAAGTAACTAAATACAGTGAACAATGATATGCCTTCTAAACCTTTTTGTGGCTGAAAACTAGGCATGTGAGAACAAAGAGGGAAAAGTAGGTGCTCAATTAAAATGAGTTGTAAAAATACTCCCCCCACTTACAGTTAATGGCATTAACCTGCTCGATGCCACATTCCTGAAAGCAGCATATCTCCTAAACTTAATTTATTTGAGTCTGCTACTGAATTTTTATATCCTTTGTGTGATAAAACAGTATTTTATATCAATAAGACCACTGAAATTTATTTATTTTTAATAATTTATTTTTAGATAATAGGCATTTATTTCTTTAACAATCATTTACAAAAGAAAATTGAAAAGTTCCATTATTATACTGTTCATGTAACATTCACTGTTATTTTACAAAGAAAATAAAACATGGACAGGAGTAGAGAAGTATAACACGTAGTGATGACACCATCCTCAATTATTTTACCCAAAATTGATCATTTTATCAGCTTTTTTGTTTCAGTCCAAAATGCCGATGCATATACCAGCTACATGTATATGTTTTCTTTTTTAATTTACATGGTGTAATGTACTGCATAAGGATTCTGTTTTTACTCTTAATGCTGCTGCTGCTGCTGTTAAGTCACTTCAGTCGTGTCCGACTCTGTGTGACCTGATAGATGGCAGCCTACCAGGCTCCTCCATCCATGGGATTTTCCAGGCAAGAGTACTGGAATGGGGTGCCATCACCTTATCCCTCTTAATGCTATTTCTTGGATATATTTCCTTATGAGTCATGCAAAACTATATGACTTTTTAAGTGACTCTATATCATTCCATTATATGGATATTTCATAATTTACATTTCAACACCCTGTTAATAGAATCCTTTCATTTTTTTTCAGTTGTTTGCTACTAAGAACAATGCTGCAGTGAATTTTGCTTTATAAATATTTCTGTCTGTACCAACTTCTTTCAGTATACCCTTAGCTCTGTGATTTAGATCAAAATGTATATGAGTTCATTAGTAACTTGTTTTAAAAGATTCCTTATAATAATTTTTCATCTTTTCACCCTTTCAAAATCACTGCCCATTTTACAGAGGAGAAAAAAGGGGAATTCATTCAGAACACTTGATTCGCAAGTGTAGAAACAAAATTAGAATGTACCCCTCCTTGCATTCTTCATCTCTTTCTGTCACCTCAAGCTGAATTTTCTATGAATTTCAAAAGGACATTTGGAAAATTGAGTATCTTCAGCAAATGGATTAAGGTGCTGGTTGATAAACCTTTGAAGAACTACATAGAAAGAGATGCAAAGAAAGACATGCTGGGGTTTCCCACACACACACAGACTGAGCTCTTTGGAGTTACAATAAAGCCAAGCTTTTCTCTTTCCTTGTTTACCAGGTTCTCTAAAAGAGAATAAAGAGAAAGATATTCCTGTTGATGAAAATGATGACAGATAAAATGTGTTTGAAAGCTATAAAAGCTTCTTACATCTGGAGCAGCTGGCAGCCTGGGATTGGACTCTGAGGGGAGCTCATAGATATCTAATTTGAGCGATGGTTAAAAGTAAACTTGGGAACAGCTGATTCAGTGCAGTTATCTCTGGCTCTGGGAAGTTTTTGTGATGTTCAGAGGCTCACACATAAAAATCCACATGACACATATTTGCTGAGTCTAATACCTGTATGAAAATGAACATGGGTGATTTACAAGAATATATTAGACACAGCTGTTCTTATATAAACCAGGATATAGCATGCTATAACAGGTAATGAGCCACTAAAAGGGGGAGAAAAAACTGGCTAATATTCAACAATTACATATATTAAAATGCACACATGCCAATGGCATAGAAATCAATCAGATTAGATAGGTTGATAGTCACTTAGCAAATATCAATGTTTATGATCCACCAAGAATAAGGCATTTTGCTAAAACCCCAAAAGGATGGAGTCATTGAACCTCAGTTTTTGGGATCACACACCAAAGATACTGCCTCCCAAATGAAACAACTTAGTACTGTAAAGGGACAGAATAGATGGAGGGGGGCATCTCTGTATCAAGGTCATCTAGTTACAAAGTTATCTTTTTCTTCACCTGTGCTATACAGTAGGTTCTTATTAGTTATATATTTTATGCATAGTGGTGTATGTATGTCAGTCCCAGTCTCCTAATGTATCCCCCCTTCCCCTCTCTAGTCATACATCGTCTTGTCTCCACCTAGTTATAACTCATGCCTCTCTAGCCCTCCTGCCCCTGGATTTTAGCATATTCTGTTCCCTTTCAATGATTCTCACTACCTCATCCATTAAGAATGCCTGACTCTCACTCTCTTTCAAATCTCATCTTACACATCACTTTCTTTGAAAAGATTCTTCTCTAAGATTCTAGAAAACATTCATTGCCTTAGTTATAGTTCAGGGCAAACTATCTTTCCAACATCAAATTTCGACTGTAATTCTATAGAGAGAGAATTACAAGCAGTATTAAACAAGTAGTTATATCAATTCAGTTCAGTCACTCAGTCATGTCCGACTCTTTGCAACCCCATGGACTTCAGCACTCCAGGCCTCCCTGTCCATCACCAACTCCCAGAGTTTACTCAGACTCATATCCATTGAGTCAGTGATGCCATCCAACCATCTCATCCTCTGTCATCCCCTTCTCCTCCTACCTTCAATCTTTCCCAATATCACAGTCTTTTCAAATAAGTCAGTTCTTTGCATCAGGTGGCCAAAGTATTGGAGTTTCAACTTTAGCATCAGTCCTTCCAATGAATGTTCAGGACTCATTTCCTTTAGGATGGACTGGTTAGATTTCCTTGCAGTCCAAGGGACTCTCAAGAGTCTTCTCCAACACCACAGTTCAAAAGCATCAGTTCTTCAGCATTCAGCTTTCTTTATAGTCACATCCGTATTTGACCACCGGAAAAACCATAGCCTTGACTAGACGGACTTTTGTTGGCAAAGTAATGGCTCTGCTTTTTAATATGCTGTCTGGGTTGGTCATAACTTTTCTTAAGGAGCAAGCATCTTTTAATTTCACGGCTGCAGTCAGCATCTGCAGTGATTTTGGAGCCCGAGAAAATAAAGTCTGTCACTGTTTCCACTGTTTCCCCATTTATTTGCCATGAAGTGATGGGACCAGATACCATGATCTTAGTTTTCTGAATGTTGAGTTTTAAGCCAAAATTTTCACTCTCCACTTTCACTTTCATCAAGAGGCTCTTTAGTTCTTCATCAGTTATATCACAACTTGTTTAATGCCTGTATCCAAAATTAAATTATAAATGCCAGTGAAAGCAGGAACCCTCTAAAACTCACATATCTAATGCACATCACAGAAGTAATACATTAAATGGTTCATGGCTATGAATTATTAGAGATGATTTATTTGATATAAAAGGCTAGAAATGAAAAGGCAAGGACATTTTTTAAATGTCTAGGAAAGGGGTTACTAGAGATGTGATGCTAATAGAAAATGAGAGATATGGTTAAGAGATGTTTGAAGAGTAGAAGCAACAGGTCTGGAGATTTATTGGATGGGTTATGTCTAAGTAATTTGAGAGCCTTCATAAAATATATTTAACGGTTTGATTATTTCCCCTGATTTTGAAGCAGTCTTTTCTCAAGTCTTCTACAATATCTTTCAATATTGTGATCACTTTTTTCCTACGTATTCTTTACAGGACATTCTACAAATATTTATTGAGCACATACTATATACCAGGCACTCTTCTGGGTACTTGATGAGCATGTGGGGAAGCAAAGGTTCCCTACATTTATAGAGCCTACATTATTTTGCAGAAAATGATAAGTAGACAGTATATACCAGTATGTTAGATCGTATATTTGAAGCTGATATGTATGGGAAATGGCAAAGTAGATCAGGGCAAGAGGACATCAATAGAAATGGCCCAACTGGTACTAGACCAGTTATCTGTAGCATGTAATAATTTTTAAAACATTTTCTTTTTTTTACTTTTAATGAAACCCAGAAGCTTTCCGTGAATTATAATTGTTCTTCTTCTTTTTCTTTTTTAATCTATATCCTGGAGCTAAAATCTTCAGTTAGGGAGAAAGCCCTAACGTTCTCATTCCCATAGCATTCCTGTGGCAATAGGAAGATAGCCTCTTCATCAGTGCTGGAGGTTGGGAGGGAGGGCTTTGGGAGATGAGGAATCCGACAACACCACCTCTGCCTGCCCCTCCACTGCCCTTAGGAAAGGAAGAGCCCCCAGCAAGTCCCTACTTTTAGCATCTTTTCTCACACTTCTGAAAGACTCCTTTATTTCGCCATCCTGAAAATACTAAATATTTTCTTAGGCTTCTATTTATTGCATTCCTCAGTTCCTTCTCTCTAAAATCTAGTATGGCTTTATTTACTCACAGACAATGTATTTTAATTGTGGATTAAATTTTTTCCAAATAACTAGCTTGTTAACGTTTAACTTTTCATTCATGAATTATAATTTTTTCATGGCTTACTGAATAACATTAATAAAATTTGCATATTCATCATAACAGTAAATAACACAATATAAGATGATAAATATTTAATAGCCTTTCTTCAACTTTTAGAGAACAGTTGGGACAATTCAAACTGGTGAGCACTGTTTATTTAGAAACGGATTTTCTTGAAACAGAAGCTAAACATATTTTAATATTTTTGATAAGTTAAACAGTAATAAAAGAACAAGTTAACCTCTTCATTAAGGTAGTCCACCAAAAGACTATTTTTTCAGCTGAAAAAGGCAATTTGTTAAGTAGATTCCAATTATTTAAATCAATTAAAGCTTAACCACAGCAAATGCAAAAGTGAAACATCTAATTATTTAGAAAAATTAATTATTAATATTAATTATTAAATAAGCATATTCCCATTATTTCTATTCATGGAGTGATTTTTTTTCATGTTAAAATAAATGTGCTGTTTATTTTGGTTTTGTGCAGATATGATTTTAATGTATCTATATGCCTTCAGTTAATAAATCTATCAGTTGCATAAATTTGAGACTTCTGGTTTCTCTTTAAAAAATAAAGAAGGAATAGGAACCTCAATATTCCTTATTTCTTTCTATTTGTATTCAGTTCAGTTCAGTCGCTCAGTCATGTCCGACTCTTTGCGACCCCATGAATCGCAGCATGCCAGGCCTCCTTGTCCATCACCAACTCCTGGAGTTCACTCAGACTCATGTCCATTGAGTCGGTGATGCCATCCAACCATCTCATCCTCTGTTGTCCCCTTCTCTTCCTGCCCCCAATCCCTCCCAGCATCAGTTTCTTTTCCAATGAGTCAGCTCTTCGCATGAGGTGACCAAAGTACTTGAGTTTCAGCTTTAGCATCATTCCTTCCAAAGAAATCCCAGGGTTGATCTCCTTCAAAATGGACTGGTTGGATCTCCTTGCAGTCCAAGGGACTCTCAAGAGTCTTCTCCAACACCACAGTTCAAAAGCATCAATTCTTTAGTGCTCAGCTTTCTTCACCGTCCAACTCTCACATCCATACATGACCACTGGAAAAACCATAGCCTTGACTAGACGGCCCTTTGTTGGCAAAGTAATATCTCTGCTTTTTAATATGCTGTCTAGGTTGGTCATAACTTTTCTTCCAAGGAGTAAACATCTTTTAATTTCATGGCTGCAATCACCATCTGCAATGATTTTGGAGCCCCCCAAAATAAAGTCTGACACTGTTTCCACTGTTTCCCCATCTATTTGCCATGAAGTGATGGGACCAGATGCCATGATCTTCATTTTCTGAATGGTGAGCTTTAAGCCAACTTTTTCACTCTCCACTTTCACTTTCATCAAGAGGGTTTTTGGTTGTATTACTTGTTACTATAATCCTATCACCCCTCTGTCCTAAGGGCATGTAAATTGATAACTCCAATCCATTGATCAAAAAAAAGAAGTATAAGTGGTCCCTATTTTCTCAAAAAGCTTGTAACATAGTAAGAAAAACATTAATAAACTTTCAAAAATAATTAAATACAATAAAACAATTTTCATAGGATTAGAAACTGTTTCTACTGCTTATATCAAAGTTTCAGATGAGACACCTCCCATCCAAAAAAGTTTCAAAAATAAATAAACCAAAAAATATAAAAACTGAAATCAATGATACAGGTGCCCAACCACCTCCAGGGTATAAAAGGGAAATTGAAGTTTGATCAGATTAGAGAAGGTAGGTTTCTTTTGGGAACTTGATGACCATGGTACTATGACACTGGGGAGGAGTGTATTTTCCATAAATATTATGCAATTGAGGAGAACTTCAAGACAGCCACCTAAAGCTTTAGCATGTCTCTCCTGGTGGTTGAATAATCCAGAAAATGCTGTCTGACTTTTTTGAGAAGTCTAAAAGCAAAGGTCAGTGAGAGTGTCCAACCAGTAGGCCAACCCAAGGAGAAAATAGCTGAATTGGGAATGCGCTGCCTACCCATCAGAGAAGACCTTCCCAGCCAGCTAGGAGCTGGGGAGACAGATGCTGAGCAAGAAGCCCCAACATACTTCTTCACCACCTTAGCTTTTCCAGTTTAAAATAGTCCCGTGTGTGTGTGTGTGCATGTGTGTACACATGTACACACACCAGTGTGTTGGGAAGAATAAGTTAGATGTGAAGTTTTGGTCTTACACTGAATTCACCTTTTAAAGCCACACCTAATTTTTTTAACCTGAGAGTCATTATAGAAGATGACTTGAGATCCTACCCTGCAGCCTGAAGCACAGTTTATTGAAAGTAGGTTGAAAGATGGCAGGAGAGGGATATAATAAACCTGTTTTCTTTAGGGGTCCTTCCCGATGAAGTTACATAGCATCCAATTTGACACAGGGGACCACCATGGATGCTCATCCTGAGCACAGAAAGTCAATTCAAAGCAAAGAAATCAGTGTGCCTTGCAGAAGGACAACAAAATTTTTGTGAAAGTGGTGAAAGGGTTGGAAAAGAGTTGGGCACTGATTATACATAGAGTTTGAGTTTGGACATTATGAAGGCTCTGGCCACATCAAATGGCCGTGTGGCCTAAAGATGTCAATGGATCACTCTGCCTAATTAACAATAAGCTTGTTGTTGCTTAGTTGCTACGTTGTGTCTGACTCTTTTGTGACCCCATGGACTATAGCCCATAAGGTTCCTCTGTCCTTGGGATACTCCAGACAAGAATATTGAAGTGGGTTGCCATTCCATTCTCCAAGGGATCGTCCCAATGCAGGGATTGAACCTGTGTCTTCTGCATTGGCAGGCATAATTTTTACCACTGAGCCAGCAGGGAAGCCCAATGATAAGCTGGAGATGATAATTAGGAGCCTCTACAATCCCTCTACCTTATAATATACTTTTATCAAGTAAGTCAAGATGTGAAAAAACAGGTGAAAATACCATTTCAGTAGTTCTAAAGTGAAATTAATAAGGTCAGCTGAACTGAAGACAGGAAAGGAACTGACATAATTAAATAGTTCAATGTACGTGACAGACTAGAAGCCGATCATTTGCAGAGTGAATGCAATTGAGATTGCTTTCACAGAGAAGCTATCTACCAAAGGGAAACTGTCCCCAGAAGTTTCTTATGCCAATTTTAATAAGATTTAACTAAACAGATAGCAGTAAACATGGTCATGGGAAGAGTTTTGAACTTGAAGCCAATGGACAGAGATTGTCTTTTTATCTCATTGTACACCAAATTCCTAAAGATGTTTATACTGCATGTTGGAAAAGAAAATCCTCTGCAGGTCTCATGGACTTCTTCATGTCTTGCTAGGTTTGTCAGGAATGCAGAGCTATGACTGCTCTTTACTGGGACCATTCCTCAGGGTCATGTTGACAGAGAGCAACTTAGACAGATGATATAATGTCTACTTCTGAAACAAAGGCAGATTTGCTCAGTGCTTGCTGTAAAAACAATGGACTCCTCAAGTTCAATGTTCCTCAGCCACAGGGTGAACCCACCATGTGTATAGCAATCATCTGCACCCTTCTGTATCACTCCCATGCAGGGATGAGGGAAACCAACACACACACACACACGATGATGCTCATCCTAATTATTATGCTTGAGTGACAAAGTCCTTTGCCTCTGACCTAAAAGTCTAATGATTTCTGCTGGCTTTCATGAAAATTAACAGGCTAACTCAGTTTGCAAGGCAGATAAGATCTGTGACCTGATAATCATGACTAACATGTGTAACCTCTACCTAGTACATACCTTTCCCTTCTAGGGTATTCTCTGTACTATATTTGACATGACTTCCCAGGTGGTAAAGAATCCCCCTGCCAATGCAGGAGATGCAAGAGACATGGGTTCAATCCCTGGGTCAGGAAGATACCCTGGAGTATGAAATGGCAACCCACTCCAGTATTCTTGCCTGGGAAATCCCATGGACAGAGGAACCTGGAGGGCTATAGTCCTTGGGGTCACAAAGAGTTGGACACAGATGATCACACATGAAGATCTGGCATGCTGTTATGTTACTAGTATAGGCATTCCTTAATTTTTAGAGAACTTTAATTGTTAATGCCTCAAGTTAGTTAGTTCAGTTGGCTCAGTCTTGTCCGACTCTTTGCAACCCCATGAACCACAGCACGCCAGGCCTCCCTGTCCATCACCAACTCCCAGAGTCCACCCAAAGCCATGTCCATTGAGTCAGTGATGCCATCCAACCATCTCATCCTCTGTCGTCCCCTTCTCCTCCTGCCTTCAGTCTTAGCATCAGGGTCTTTTCAAATGAGTCAGCTTTTCACAAAGTATTGGAGTTTCAGCTTCAACATCAGTCCTTCCAATGAACACCCAGGATTGATATCCTTTAGGATGGACTGGTTGGATCTCCTTGCAGTCCAAGGGACTCTCAAAAGTCTTCTCCAACACCGCAGTTCAAAAGCATCAATTCTTCAGTGCTCAGGTTTCTTTATAGTCCAACTCTCGTATCCATACATGACCACTGGAAAAACCATAGCCTTGACTAGATGGACCTTTGTTGGCAACGTAATGTGTGCTTTTTAATATGCTGTCTAGGTTGGTTATAACTTTCCTTCCAAGGAGTAAGTGTCTTTTAATTTCATGGCTGCAGTGATTTTGGAGCCCAGAAAAATAAAGTCAGCCACTGTTTCCGCTGTTTCCCTATCTATTTGCCATGAGGTGATGGGACTGGATGCCATGATCTTAGTTTTCTGAATGTTGAGCTTTAAGCCAACTTTTTCACTTTCCTCTTTCAAATGCCTCAAGACAAATTAATAAATTTATATTCCTGGATAAGTCAGAATTCTTTTCTTGTTGTTGTGTTTTTTTTTTTTTTTGTATTCATCGTTATATACTTTTCTTTACAATAAGTTTCAAGATATTTTAATTCAGGTCAGCCAATTCTTGTCATCTGAACCTTCCAATTCTTCCCATCTCACCAACTTTTACTACTTCTCTTTCTACTCCAGAGACCTGTTTGCATGCATCTGCACAAACACACACAATTTGAATTAAGGGCAGGAAGGTGGTCTTTTGATGTTGATTGCAGCCATGAAATTAAACAATGCTTACTCCTTGGAAGAAAAGTTATGACCAACCTAGACAGCATATTCAAAAGCAGAGACATTACTTTGCCAACAAAGGGCCATCTAGTCAAGGCTATGGTTTTTCCAGTGGTCATGTATGGATGTGAGAGTTGGACTGTGAAGAAGGCTGAGCACTGAAGAATTGATGCTTTTGAACTGTGGTATTGGAGAAGACTCTTGAGAGTCCCTTGGATTGCAAGGAGATCCAACCAGTCCATTTTGAAGGAGATCAGCCCTGGGATTTCTTTGGAAGGAATGATGCTAAAGCTGAAACGCCAGTACTTTGGCCACCTCATGCAAAATGTTGACTCATTGGAAAAGACTCTGATGCTGGGAGGGATTAGGGGCAGAAGGAGAAGGGGATGACCGAGGATGAGATGGTTGGATGGCATCACTGACTCAATGGACGTGAGTCTGAGTGAACTCTGGGAGTTGGTGATGGACAGGGAGGTCTGGCGTGCTGCGATTCATGGGGTCACAAAGAGTCGGACACAACTGAGCGACTGAACTGAACTGACTGATGTCAATCTTGTGACATTGATTATAACGTGGATATGGCAAAGAATTACCTCAGCATTATAACAGTATAGGATACAATAAACAGATATAGCAATACATAAACTATTGGTATCATCTTTAAATGGCAGGCTGCAGTAAGATGATTATAAGAATGAATAGTCTTACTAATGTCAAATACAATAGTATTTTCAATAAACTTGTGACAAAGCATCTTCTATTCCTTTGCAACCAATATTGAAGACTTGTGGAAATATGAACTTTTTCTCAGATTCATAAAGGCATAATAAGAGATAGTGACATAATTATAATTATATTAAGAAGCATGGTTGATTGGCTGTCAGCACATTTTACATTTAACAATCTTGGGTGTTTTTACATGATAATGGCAGAATGACAGTAATGAACTTGGATGTTATTCTTAGCAGAGTATCACGGCAGAATGCAATCGATTTCTGCACAAGCTATAAGTGCAATCCCCAACCTTATAGGTTATTGTAAATGCAAAGCACAAATTTTCATTCATAAGTACTTAATTAAAGAACATTATTGGTTTACCTGTAATTGCTTTAATTTATCACAGTGTCACAATTTATAAGTAATGTGTATTATTCTTCAGTAGTTTTATTGTAATTATACATAATTTACAATTCACACTACTAGATTTCTAATTAGCCTCTAATATTCTTGGTCATAAAAGTGAAAATACTATTTTAAGGAGAATAAGATAATTAACAATGTATTAAATCTATTCGCTATCAAGCATTTACCAAACAATAAAGTCAACTAATTCAGGCTATTTAGTTGATGAGTTATAAAATTTTATAAAGTTATAGAACACAACTTAGTCACTCCTTGATGTGCTAACAGTAATAAGTCTCTGTTTCAAATTAATCTTGGTAGCAATCTGGGTCACATTCTATTTAACAAAGCAACACAGTTACTGCCTACTTGTGTGTGCTGGGGTGGCCGGTACTGGGGAGATGCACAGGATACTCAGCTATCATAATCTCCAAGTTACGAGATTCGGTAAGTTGAATAGTGAACAATCCAATCAGTGGAATGCTTTGTGTTTCTGAGGTTCAGGAAAGATAATGTATTAGTTCAGTAAAATCACTGTTTTGAATTTTGGTTGAAACTTTTTTTAAAAGCCTTGTGATGGCACAAGGTAATTATAAACTGAAGACACATGACCTGGCCCTTTTTCTTAAAAATAATTAATGAAAGACGCATGCCTGGCTCTAAACATTATATAGAGCATGCAGCCACCTATACAGTGTATTTTGAAAGTTCTTCAAATTTCAGTGCCTCTAAATGAACCAGAAATTTCTACCATTAAAGACAGTACTTTGGATTAGACATTTATCCAGAAACCTTCTGTAAATGAACATATACTATGTGGCACTTATTATTGAATTCATAGGACTTTATTTTTTAAATGAGATAGTATCAGTGAGAAGAAGGGACTAAGAAAATACTAAATTGGAAAAAGATGAGAAGAGTAATAATAATAAATTCTGTTGAAGACTAAAGCCTGGACAAAATAACATAAAAAGAGTATGTATGGGAATTAAGGGAAGGGAGGGAATATATGTTCAAGCACCCAAAGGGCCCTGGGAAGCTTCAGTGGCCAGGATAGGATAGGAGATCACTGAAAAGAACTGGGACTGGCATCAAAGACAAACATCCCTTTGCTGGGTAATTTTTGCCTAAGGCCAACCATAAAATCACCCTGCTAAGATTTTTTTTCACCTCAGCCCTTGAAGCTATTTTACTTTCTTACCTTTAATGAAAATGAAGCCTTCCATAATTCAGAATAAAAATAATTGATTATAACTTTGTAAATGATATCAAAAGATAAAGTCCTATAAATTTCACTTATAATTCAATTCATGGCACATCACCATAACTATCTGTCATCTACTAAATTCATCTACATTGAAACTTGGTTGTCATGAATAAAATGGGTCCCCTTTCAAAATGCTACGCCAATTATATTTTCAGCCATAGGCAGACATGAACTGTTAATGGGACAAGTTTAGTCTCTGGATTTTTGTCTTGTGATGTTGAAAATAACCACGTCCCCACCCAGAATCATTTTATATTCAGAGACCTAACCAAAGATCCAAAACATTGTGACCATTTCAGGCACACAAGGGTTAATAAGTCTGTCTGGGCTCTTGCATTAGTGGTGTCATTGTGGTGAAATCAACAAAGCCCCATTCTGAGAATTTCTAGGACCAGCTTGGAAGACTTTTATGATAATGATGCTCATTGTAACTGGATTTGACCTGTGGTTAACTCATAGTAGCAACTAAAAATGCACGCATTTAACCAGAGAGTATAATTCTAGCCCAAACCAAGGTTTTACTCAGCCTACTAACGTCACCAAAAAGTACTGCAGAATTAATTAGCTAGTTGCGTTCAATTGACTCAATATACATTTTTGTGTATATTTTAGAAAAGATGTGCAATTATGATGTATGGGCTATGTTTCCTTCTCTTCCAGACTGTATGCTCAGCTCAGTTATTAGGTTAGATTATAAGTGGGTCTCAATTTTTCCTAGAAAGAGGTTGATGAAGTTGATTTTTTCAACAGTAAAATTCTCCTTTCTTTCTAAGTGCATGTATGTGTGGTTTTAAATCACCCTTTGAACATATATAGGACTATCACGTTAATCGAAGCCAAGAGTTTAATGGGCTCCTAAAGGTAAGGACACGCCATGCCCCAGTTGATTGCTTCTCGATTAGGACACAGGATGTTGCCCCATTCTTCCTTTTGGGTATGACTTGAGTCTATGTGGTGCAGTCCATAAATGATTTTCCATGGCTTTTAAAAAGGCTGTGCATATTAATATTTTAAACTGAAGTAATTGCTTCTTGCTCAGCAATGGTTTTCATTTATGAGTGTTTATCCTCAGCAAATGGAAAGTATGGTTAATCTAAGTTAAAAATGGGTTCTTTAAATAGCTCTAATTACATTCTGTTTATATTTGTATGTATAAGACACTTAAGATTTAATCGGTAGCAGTTCTAACAAACCATAATGTTTATTAGCTGGTTTTAAATTATTGTTATCGATGGCAATGGAACAAGAAAATAAATGACTTGTCTACTATAAAACACAGTAAATAAAAGATGGATCAAGGTTTAAAATGATTTTTTCAGCATATCTTCAAATTTTAAATGAATTTATTCCAAAGAGATTATATAAGGCAAATTCTTCCTTATCTTTTTTTTTCATTTAAACTTTAAAGGTACAGAAGAAAGGTAGTCTCTAATGTTATCAAGCTAGTTAGATTTTTATTTTCAAAAATTATTAAGATCTCACTGTTCAAGTGTCAGAACAGAAGGGATTCGATTTTACATTTTAATTCATGTTTATTTTACTAAGATAGTAAAGAAAAAAGAGTTCTTTGTTCTTTAGAAAAAGAAAATTTTGCTAAGAAGAAAGATAAACATCAGAAATAATAGGTTGATTTTTCTTAAATGTTAAAACCCATTTGTTTTAGGTTGATGTCATGCTAGCTTAAATCAATTTAATTTGCTTATACTGTGCATTTTGATCAAGCAGAAAAGGCTTGCTTGGATAATGCCTCCTTTCTCTGAAATCTGTGTAAGGTCTTCACTTATCTTTGGGGAAAACTTCTGAATTACACATGAGTTTTACTTAGTGAATTAAGAGACTCACAGGCACTTTATTGACATTTTATTTCCTATTCATTTCATGTGGATTTTTAAGATCTGGAAAATAAAGCAGAAAAGACAATTTAATAATAACACCTTTATCTCTGTGGAATTATTAATATAAGCATTTATAATTTTTTAATTACCAGAAATTTATAAAATTATTAGTGTTGTTTTATAAATAAGGAAGTAGTGACAGAAATATTGTGACTTCCCTCAGTGGTCTATAAGTACTATCAAAAGAAAAAACACAGTTTACACCACACTTTTTCACTGTTGTTGTTCAGTTGCTGTAGTGTCCAACTCTTTGGCAACCCCGTGGACTGCAACGGCACCTCACTCCAGTACTCTTGCCTGGAAAATTCCATGGACGAAAGAGCCTGGTGGGCTGCAGTCCATGGGGTCGCAAAGAGTTGGAGACGACTGAGCAACTTCACTTCCGCTATTCACTTTCATGACTGGAGAAGGAAATGGCAACCCACTCCAGTGTTCTTGCCTGGAGAATCCCAGGGATGAGGGAATCTGGTGGGCTGCCGTCTATGGGGTCGCACAGAGTCGGACACGACTGAAGCGACTTAGCAGCAGCAGCAGTTCAGTCGCTGTAGTGTCCAGCTCTTTGGCAACCCATGGACTGCAGCACACCAGGCTTCCCTGTCCTTCACTTTCTCCTAGAGTTTGCTCATTGGAAGTCCATTTGAGTTTTCTCAAATTGATGTCCTTCAAGTCATTGATGTCCTCCAAGCATCTCATCCTCTATTGTCCCCCCTTCTCCTTCTGGCCTCAATCTTTCCCAGCATCAGGGTCTTTCCAGTGAGTCAATTCTTTGCATCACATAGCCAAAATGTTGAGTTTCAGCTTCAGCATCAGTTCTTCCAATGAATATTCAGGGTTGAACTCCTTGCTGCCCAAGGGACTCTCAAGAGTCTTCTCCAGCACCACTATTGGAAAGCATCAATTCTTCAGCACTCAATCTGCTTTATGGTCCAACTCTCATATCCATACATGACTACAGGAAAAACCATAGCTTTGACTGTATGCACCTTTGTCAGCAAAGTGATGTTTCTGCTTTTGAATACACTGTTTAGGTTTGTCATAACTTTCCTTCTAAGGAGCAAGCATCTTTTAATTTCATGGCTGCAATCACCATCTGCAGTGATTTTAAAGGCCAAGAAAATAAAATCTGTCACTGTTTCCACTTTTTTGCCTTCTATTTGCCATGAAATGATGGGACCAGATATCATGATCTTAGTTTTTTGAATGTTGAGTTTAAAGCCAGCTTTTTCACTCTTCTCTTTTACCCTTATCAAGAGGCTCTTTAGTTCCTCTTTATTTTCTGCCATTAGAGTGGTATCATCAGATGTCACCACACTTTCTTACTAGCAAATGTTTAATTAGAAAGCAGTGTGGGGACTTCCCTGGTGGTCCAGTGATTAAGACTCCAAGTTTCCACTGCAGGGGGCATCAGGATAGGAAACTAAGTCCTGAATACCACACAGTGTGGCCAATAAATACATAAATAAATAAAAATTTAAAAAGAAATCAGTGTGGCTTCCCTATCAGTATAAGCGGGGGTAATAAGCGTACCTACCTTATAAAGTTAGCAAGGGTCAAATAGTCAGGTAGGAAAGCACGTGGAGCATGCTGCCCTATACACGTCATGTATTCATGGTATATTCACTTTATCATTCCCTCTAGCTCGGAGCTCTGTCCCAAGAGCTGTCTGCCACCCTAGTCTTCTACTTCTTTCTTGCACAGTCTCTTTTATTCTCTCTTTCGTTTCCATTCTGATTGCTTCTTTCTCGAGTTTGCTCTGGAGACCTCATGCCTGAATATTAAGCTTCTCAAAGGCAATCCAGTCTCTCTCCCTACCCAGCTTCAGGACTCCTCTCCTGTATTTGTCTCCTAAAACCCCCACAGTCAGGCCACCCCTCAACCTCAAACCTGCCAAAAGATTCCTCTCCATTGAATACAGCCTTACATTATCACCTCATGTCCATGCAGGGAACCCCAAACTCTGGGCCCATCACCTTGCCCTCCTCTTAGCTCCCAGGGAGCTGCAAAACTCTCGTGTCCCAGCCAGTACGCAGTGCTCAGCCCAGCTTTTCCTTCCTCTGCCCTGGTACCTTTACATTGTCCTCCCCATCCTTCAAGACTGAGGACAGTCCCTTTCCAAATCTGCACAAGTCTGGGTTCGAAATACATTTCTTTTTTAACATTCATATGCTACTTACCCTGTTGCCTCCTAGCATAAACGTTCATAAATCTGCCTCCTCTCTTCTGTTCTATCATATCCTTATTAATATCCTCAGCATGTAACTGAGGCCTGGTGCACAGAACGTTCCTAAGAAATGTGTGTAAATGGATATTTTTGCATGACTAAGTGAAAGCTGCTCATGCTAGGTGCTGTATCTTCCACAACTAGGCATCAGGGTGTGAAGTGACCATCAATAAGTAATATATGAATTAATTCATTCATCTGCCAGTTAGTCAATTACTCTATAAAAATTATGAATGCTTTATCTCTTTTGCCCACCCCACATTCTTTCTCAATGACTATTTCTCTCTTTTAACCATTGCCTGATTTCTTACTACATGCCCTGCATGATGTTGGTGCCCGTGCTGCCAAAGTGAACAAGACAGCGAATGTCACAACCAATAAGAGTCTTAGAGAACAACAGGGGGGCCAAGCACAGGCCATCAGTACCACGAGGTGTGAAGGTGTTACAGCAGGGATTGTGTAGAGGGTTATGGAAACAAAGAACAGGGAGTCTGACATAGGCTAGGGGTCACAGAAGAGCTCCCTGAAGATGAAAATGTTAAACCAAGACCCAAGCCCAGGTGAACCCAGCAGAAGGGAAGGTTGGCAAGCCAGTATCATTACTGGGGACTTCGCTGGGCTTTAGATAAAAAGAGAAGAGAGGGGAAAAAAAGTTCCCTGCCCCAGCAGAGCTCATAAATAATAAAACAATCTGGGAGTAGTACTATGCAGAGAGCAAGCAGTTGTTATAACAAGGTAACCTGTGGAGGCAATGGCATCTAATTAAGCAGGGTGGCTGGAACTTACCTTTCTAAGGAGGTACCATTTAACACGAGACCTGTAGGATGAGAAGGAAACAGACTTGGGAGCATTAGATACAGAGGGGCCAGCCTGTGCAGAGCTCTGGGGGTGAAAAGAACTTGGACTATGCAAAGAACAGAAAGAAAAGTCTCCATGGCTGGAAAAACAGGTGGTGTGATAAGAGGTCACCAAGGTGGACTCCCCACACTACAGAGGGCCTTGTAAGCCAAGAGAAAGGGTTTGCTTTTCATTCTAAGTGCACTGGGCAGCCACTCCCGGTCTAGAAGCAAGAGCGTGGTGTGACCCAATTTATATCTTAAAGAGGTACTTTGCTCTCTGCAGGAAGATGGTTGCTAGGGTGGGAAGAACAGAAACAGGACATTCAGGGTGATGGTGACTTAGGCCAGGGTAGGTCTGGCAGAGATCAGAGTGAAAGAAATCTCTTAGAAAAACAGTGAAACGAGATGTGTGGATTAGATATGGGGACTACGGAAAGAGGAATAAAGAACATAAGGGCAGGAATGGTCTCTATTGTGTGAAGTCCTTTCTGCTAATTCCATCCTCCTAGGTCTTTTTCTTTGGATTTGGAGTCATTTCTGTTATATCGTGGCTCTACTACAGAACAGAGAAGTTTCTTGGATTCTTTATTATATGTTTAGCTCTTGAGACCTTAAAACAATCTTGAAGGAAAAGGATGTAAACTTGGATCAATCTCAATGTGAACTTCAGTCTTGAACCTGACTTCTCAGTTATCCCAGTCCCCTTTCTCCCAAAGTGGAAATATAAAGGCGCCTCTTCAACCTGCCTCCGTCCCCATAAAAAGACCATGACCCCACTTAAGACATGGTCCTCAGGTGAGCATGAAGAGTGCCTTTGAATTATCTCCTCTGTATTCCATCCAGGTCTCCTCCAAACCCTTCCTGTGTTATGCAGCAGCCAAGGACAGCATCTGGGCTGCAGGCAGCAGTCTTGCCTTGTTAGCTTTCAATTCCTACCATGCTTTGAATCTGGTTGTATAAATAAGAAAATCTAGGTGACTTCTGATGTGGAACTAAGCTAGATTTCCTTGTGTGCTGCTGCGCGAAGCTATGCTTGTAGTCTAGACTTCCTAGCTAGACATTTTATAGCTAGAAGGTCGTGTTACTTATTGCTTTCATTATATAGATGGGAAAACAAAGATATAGAAAATTAAAATAATTGAAAGGATACTATGGTACTCCAAAAAATCGTAACCTTTGGAACCAGAAAAATCTGGAGTCTAATTCTAACCATATCTCTTTACCTGAGCAAATTAATTAATCTCTGTATCTTCTTTCAATGTCCTCTTTTTTAAAAAAGGATAATAATTTCTATTTTGCAGAATCATTGCGGGGGTTAGAACAAATGTACATAAAACACGTGAACATTTGATAAATAGAATCTTTTGAATATATTCACTTTTTCTTGCCCTTGGCTATAGAGACAGGGCCTCTTAGTAGCCGATAGAAGCCCAGAATTCATGTTTCCCTACTTAATGATCTTTCTCTACACAGTGTACAACCTGATAAAAATGTTCATGGGTCCATGGATTCTCATCAGGAATAGTAAGAAATAACAAACAGATATATCCCCCTCATGCCCACTTCAGGCCCTCTGAGACTTTTCTGTGCCCTGAAGAATCAGGTAGACAATTTGTAATTTTATTCAGCAGTGAAATGCCACTGTGGTAACAAACACACACACACAAAGCTAAAGCAGTATTTCAACTCTAAGCACCAGGTCTGGCACCCAGAATAAAAGACTCTTTTAATAGGAAGAATAATCTATCAATTTTGTGCAAGGGCTGTTGGAAAGGCTGAAGCCCTGCTGCAATAGAAAACATAAATGGTATGTTGTCCTAGTTTTTTTGCTGAAAATTGTATGTTAGCACTAAAGAACAAAACTTCTTTTGCCTCAGCCTGCATTTCTGGAATATGCCCTACAGACAACTCTGTATTCTAGGGGTTAATAAATGGCATCAGAAAAAGAGAGAGTTGGAGCAAATGAAGATAACAATAATAATTATACTACCAGTCTTATGCATTTTCACATTTAAAATACAAAACAAAACAAAACAAACATTTGTTTCTGCCCATGAAAGAAAAACTTCTCTCCTTATTTTTATTGCTTTATGAACTTTATGGTGTTTTATTATTCTAAGATATGGTTACAGTCCTAGTCCTGCAGTAGTGAAGTCATGTCTCACTGGATGGGAGTCCAGGGAGATCATTTCTGGTATCAGCCACTTGAGTGTGCTCTAGAATAGGCATGAAGCCAGTCGTTTCACCAAAAACATAGCAGGATTCTAGGAAAAGCTCCTGGAGGTTTTGAAGTGATATCCTCCGTGGAGAGCAAGCCAGGAAGACGTAAGAATCCCAGAGCAATCTTTCAGCCCAGAGTATAGTCACGGCTGCCTGTAAGCCAAGAAGAGAGTTAAAATGGAAAGACTGGAAACTTGCACTCTAACAGTAAAATCGTTTTGCACTTCTTACGTGTTCCGTTTATTTCTCCCATTTTCTTTCACTGGTATATAAGAGCTCCAGCCATCTCAGCTAAGCTAAAAGGAGGGTGCTGGTATCTATTCTCGGGCCAGATATGTGAGGGCTGGATCTGTGGTGTGAGTGGATATTTCAGCTTAATTGGAGAGCCCCGAGGCAGAGGGGTACCTGCTGCTTCCTCAGTGGTGAATTTTGGAGAGTCTTGGTTTTATTTTATTAATTTATTCATGTAATATTCTTCAACAACCAGTATTTTACTTCAGTGATCTAAGCTATATTCTAAATATTCCTTCATTTTGCTTTGACGTTAATAATAAAAGCTTTCAAAACAAAATAGCAAGCAATTGACCAAGTAGATAAGTACAGATTATCATTAGGAATCAAAGCAAAGCAGAGTATCTTATGCAGATATTCTTTAAGTTCCAGCTTAGATATCCTAGAGATTTTTGTTGCACTCTTTTGAAAAGAAGCCACCAATAAAGTATAAAAATTATAATAATTTTGAAATACAGTTAAAATATAATACCCCTGAATATACAATTTTTTAATAATATGGAGTTTTTTCTTTATAAGAACATAAAATAAATGGTGTCAGTCCCTCTCAACCTGAGCATTAATGATTTTTTTAACTTATTAAATTAAAATTAACTTTCCTAATGAACTATTTCAAATATATGGGAAAATACAGATTCTCTCAACTAGCTCATTCCATGAGCACATAGTTAGCTTTTCTAGAATTATTGATTCAATCAGTTATCTTTTGAGTGTTTATTATATACTGAATCCTGCTTTCCTGAACAAAACAAAATTTCTGTCCAGTACAGCATATATTCTGATAGGGAAAGACAGATAATAAATAATAACCATAATAATGTATATAGTATTTTTAAAAATTTGATAGGCACTATAGAAAAACAAGGCCAATTATATGAAAGTATATGGGCTTCCCTAGTGACTCAGATGGTAAAGTATCTGCCTGCAATGCAGGAGACCTGAGTTCGATCCCTGGGTTAGCAAGATCCCCTGGAGAAGGGGGATCTTATTTTAAAATATTCATTTGAGCTGCTTATATTGAAAATAAGGTAGAATCTATGATGAAGGCATTACCATAACCCAGGCAAGAGTTGATGGGAGTCTTAAAACAGGGGATATAGCAGTGTTTCTGTTGGAAGAGGTCAAAGTCTGGAGGTATTTTGAAAACAGACCCATTCAAATTTCCACGTGGATTAGATATGGGGTTTGAGAAAGAGAGAAATCAACTATGACTTAATAGTTATTGGCCTAAAACTAGGAGAATGGAGTTACCATTGCCTGAGATTCAAAAAACTACATGATTGGAAGTGGCAGGCCGAATCGGAAACCTAGATGTTGCAAATAACGTCTCAAAGGGATTCAGAAAATTTTACACGCCCACCAGGCACGCATGAGACTGCCTTGTGTGTATCCTTGCATCAGTGTTAACTCCTGTGATCCAAGAATTTGTTCAATTCAATTCTGGGGTATCTGTAACCATTATGACTCAACTACCTATTCCCTATTCTCTCCTCTTTTTTTCCCCCCCAGAAATTTTATTGGAAATTTCTGTATCTATTAAGCTCTATTTCATCTTTTATCTCTTTTTAATTCTCTATGCTGTGTTTTGAGCATAATTTCATTAAATACATCTTTTAAATTACAGTTCTATCTGTTGCCTGATCTGCTATTAAACTCATTTAGTTTTTATATCAATGACTATAATTTTCAGTTAGAAAGATCTTATTTGGTGGTTTAGATCCAAGCATTCTTTTCTGTATTGGTGTGTTCTTTCTACTATTTCTTATTATGATAGCTATTTTAAGCAAAATTATTTTCTAATTCCTTTTTTTGCATTCCATTCTCTTGATCACTTGAGGTGCTGATTCTTCTTTTTCTTATATCGGCTTACTCTTGCTCACTGTGAATGATTCCCTTTGGTCATTTCTAGATTTTTGCTATTGCTGTGAGGTTATCAAAAAGACAGATATCCCCAACGTCCAGATTGTTGAAATGATTCTACAGATTTGGCTGGCCTTTGTTTCACTGAAGGCTCTGATGGCTTCACAGGTCTGAGATGAGTGTTGGAATTTCTGTTCCCTGAGTAAATATCTTAAACCTCCACACCTGCCCTTTGAAGAGGCTCAGAGTTAGAATTTCTCACTGGAGCCTTTTCCATGAGAGCACCAAAAAGACAACAGACTCCTTGCCTCTTTCCTGGAGAGTGTGCAACATTTTTCTGGGCTCTTTTTCACAAAGGTGCAGTCCTTCCAGTGACCTGCTTTAGGCTGTGCCTTTGGCTCCCTTCCCCTTCCTGTGTGAGGACATAGACCACATAGATTTGTTTCCTTCAATGGACAGTCACCTCTTCATCTCTAGGTACCCATCTGTGTTCAAAACTCCCCAGAGGACTTTGGCATCAGTTCTGTTTGTTTCTTCTGTCTAGCGATCCTCCATTTTTTATTTTGAGCTCCATGTTTTTCTGTTTTTCGATATTTATTTTTAATTTTTAAATTTATCTTTGGCCGTGCTGGGTCTTTGTTACTGCACGGCTGTTTCCCGAGGCGCGGTGGGTGAAGGCTTCTCTCTCACTGCGGTGCTCAGCCTTCTCCTGGCAGTGGCCTCTCCTGCTGCACCGCAGGGGCTCTAGGGAGTGATCTTCAGCAGCTGTGGCTGCCGGGCTCCAGAGCACAGGCTAAATAGTCATGGCACACGGATTTAGCTGCCCCGTGACTCGTGGGATCTTCCCGACCCAGGGATTGAACCTGTGTCTCCTGCAAGGGCAGGCAGATTCTTTACCATTGAGCCACCAGTGTAGCCCCTTGAGTTCTATGTTAATGTGTTGTCTTTTTAAAATTTCTTCTTATTTTTTCTCCAGAATTCCTATCTGTTTGGGGTTGGAAGTCACTAATTAGGATTCATGCAGTCAGTGGTGATATTTAAGTCAGTAGGACACATAAGGTCCTTCAGGCCTGCTAAATGTGTCAAGCATTAGTGTATAATACACCCCTTAGCTTCTAGATCATGGAGAAGCCTTGCATTCTGGGGAGGGACCAGGGTGATGGTTAACTACTAACTCACACCCTAAAACTTTTAGTATTTCAGCCATCAGTACAACTAAATGTGTGTGTATTAGCAAATATCAAATAGCATATAACTGAATGTTTTCATTATTCTCTACACATAATTCATATTGTCATTTATAGCAATTAGATAATGAGCTCAAAGGAAAAACAGTACTCCAAGGGATAGAGACTTGGAAAAATATTTGGTCATTAAATTATTCAAAACTATATGGAACTATCTTCAAGTCTATTTGATTGCTTTGTTTCTTGAAATAAGACAGAATGGGAAAAATTAAAAACTATTTTAAATCTGAAAGTCAATTTCATGGACTCATTCTGATGCAAAATGAAATACACAATTATAAAGGTATTTAGGATTATAGTTGCTTGCATTTTAATTAGTTCAGGCACTTCAAAATTTAATCACAATAAAAAAGTTATTAAGTCCAGACTTTTGAAAATAGGTTAATAATGTTGATAGCGGTGCTAATTTTTTTCTTAGAAATTATAAAGGCAGTTTTAGTATGTTCAAAGAATCATATGGATTGTACTTGTAAGAACTGTCAAGCAATTTGGGAGAAAAACAACTCATAAATTTTTGTTTAATGTCGACAAATATAATTTGTAGGGCGAAGTAAAGATTGTGGTGTGCAGGCTCTTCTACATACAGAAAGTTGTATAGTACCTGGATTCTGAGGAAACTGTAAAACCCTGTATGTATAGGATAGAGGCTATAAAGGTTAATGCCAGTGTTCTTGATGATACCTAGATGTGGGCACTGTATTTGCCTTGCCTTAGAAATCCGCTTAAAAAAAAAAAAAAAAAAAAAAAAAAAAAAGCCTGTCCTGTACAAAATTTCAGTTGTAAGCTCTGAGAATCTAGTATATAGTATGGTAACTATAGATTTGTATTGTTTACTTGAAATTTGCCAAGAGTAGATCTTAAGCATTCACACACACACACACACACACACACACACACACACACACACACACAGTGATAGATGTGTTAATTTGTTATCAACTTTGTGAAAATCACTTCACAATATGTATGTATATCAAATCACCATGTTGTACACTTCAAATATATTCCAATTTTATTTGTCAATCAAACCTCAGGAAAGATAGGAACTTTTCATTTTAATCTGTCCTAAATCATTCCTGCTCTTCAATGATTTCCAGCCCTCAGCAAACCAGGCGTTAGACCAGAAGGTTTGGTTTCTTCAGAAATTGCTGACTCTGAAGATTATTCTTCTAGTATTAACTATATATAAAAACAATTAGGGACAGAAATTTGCTATGAAATCAGTAATTATGATGGGTAAATTTTTACTTCAGTGCAAATTCAATATATATTTGAAAAGTAGTGGCATTTGCAAACCATTATTAATTAAACCTATTTAATTAATCTATTTATTTGGTTCATAAACAGATTCTGGAGAGTCTGTGCATTAACTCTTTGCCTTCCAGGACCTGGAGTGAAATGTTGAAAACTGCTGTGTCATAGCATGTAGAAAAAAGCTGAACAAGATGTGTAAGGGCTTTGTAATTGATAGTTATCTGTGGTTCAGCTTCATGGTAGCCTGATCAACTGACACTCTGCAAAAGCCATCACCCCAATGATCCAATTATTTGGTATAGCAAGTTTCTCCAGGGCCCACAGCCTGTGGCTATGTATGAAATAATGACAACCATAGTGACTCAAATTAGAGCTCCTTCCTCATTCTCATCTCACAGAACCTCAGCCTCCTGTATAGTGCTCCCCAAGTTTCTGGGAGTCTCAAGTTGGACCTCTCTTACACCCACTAATAAGCCCCAACACAGAACTTTGTTCAGTTCTGTCCACTGGCTGTGCCCTCTCTAGGAATAGGGGGTATCTCATTACTCATCAGTTCTGCCCTATGAAAGGCCAAGCTGATGGCTGATATTCTAGGCTTGCCAAGTGTCCAATTTCCTCATCTCTAAAATGGGCTTAATCATAGCTGTGCTACCTGCAAGATAATTATTTATTTTCACAATTTTTACTAGTTGTCTAAGCTTTCCAGGTGGCTCAGTGGTAAAGAATCTGCTGCCCACGCAGGAGACACAGGAGATGCAGTTTCAGTCCCTGAGTCAGGAAGATCATCTGGAGAAGGAAATGGCAACTCGCTCCAGTATTCTTGCCTGTCAAATCCCATGGACAGAGAGAGGAGCTTGGTGGGCTACAGTCCATGGAGTCACAAAGAGTCAGACACAACTGAGCATGTACACATTACATCACATTAAAATGGGCTTAATCATAGCTGTACTACCTGCAGAATAATTTATTTTCACAAGTTTTACTAGTTGTGTACACCTAGTAAAGCCAGGTACAGAGGAAATAAATATGAACACATTGTGGGAATTATATGAGACAGTGTATGTGACTATGCTTTTAGAATAATAAATTCTTTATTGATGTATAGTTGATTTATTGGCTTCCCTGGTGGCTCAGATATTTTAAAAAATCTGCCTGCAATACAGGAGACCAGGGTTTAATCCCTAGGTTGGGAAGATCCCCTGGAGAAAGAAATGGCTACCCACTCCAGTATTCTTGCCTGGAGAATCCCAGGGACAGAGGAACCTGGTGGGCTACAGTCCATGGGGTCTCGAAGAGTCAGACATGACTGAGTGACTAACACTTTCGTGTTTTCATAGCTGATTTACAATGTTGCATTAGCTTCAGGTGTACAGCTAAGTGATTCACTGCACACACACACATGTATATATATATATGTACTCATATATATATTCATTTTCGGATAAAATAATAAATTGATGTATACACATCAGGAAGTATTCTTATATATTTGTGGTAGTTTGTTTGTGTACCTTAAAAATAAAGAATTAAATACATGTTTTTATTGAAAAATTATATTCCACTCAGTTCAGTTTAGTCACTCAGTTGTGTCCAACTCTTTGCGACCCCATGGAGGGTGTCACGCCAGGCCTCCCTGTCCATCACCAACTCCCGGAGTTTACTCAAACTCGCGTCCATTGAGTCAGTGATGACATCCAACCATCTCATCCTCTGTCATCCCCTTCTCCTCCCATCTTCAATCTTTCCCAGCATCAGGGTCTTTTCAAATGAGTCATTTCTTTGCATCAGATGGCCAAAATATTGGAGTTTCAGCTTCAGCATCAGTCCTTCCAATGAATATTCAGAACTGATTTCCTTTAGGATGGACTGGTTGAATCTCCTTGCAGTTCAAGGGACTCTCAAGAGTCTTCTCCAACACCGCAGTTCAAAAGCATCAAGTCTTCGGCGCTCAGCTTTCTTTATAGTCCAACTCTCACATCCATACATGACTATTGGAAAAACCATAGCTTTGACTCAATGGACCTTTGTTGGCAAAGTAATGGCTCTGCTTTTTAATATGCTGTCTAGGTTGGTCATAACTTTTCTCCCAAGGAGCAAGCATCTTTTAATTTCATGGCTGCAGTCAGCATCTGCAGTGATTTTGAAGCCCAAAATACAGTCTGGCACTGTTTCCACATCTATTTGCCATAAAGTGACGGGACAAGATGCATGATCTTAGTTTTCTGAATGTGGAGTTTTAAGCCAACTTTTTTACTCTCCTCTTTCACTTTCATCAAGAGGCTCTTTAGCTGTTCTTCACTTTCTGCCGTAAGTGATTGTCACCTGCATATTTGAGGTTATTGATATTTCTCCCAACAATCTTGATTCCAGCTTGTGCTTCATCCAGTCCAGCACTTTGCATGATGTACTCTGCATATAAGTTAAATAAACAGGGTGACAATATATAGCCTTGATGCATTCCTTTCCCGATTTGGAACCAGTCTGTTGTTCCGTGCTAGAAAAAACAAAATTTTTCTTTTTGTTTTACTAGCCAAGTTTTACAATTCACAAACTAGGTATTTTCAATGAGTGGTTTTGGTTCAGAGACCCATATGAGTACAGGTACTTCTACCATCTGTTCGCATTGGTGCCATTTAGTTTTTTAGTTAAGTCATTCCTATTTTCAAAGACTGTTGATACAGCAATAAAAAAGGTACATGGTATTACCATTTTCTTCTTTATATATTTAACATTTCCCTGTGTATCTGGAAAATTTTATTTATAAAGTTACAGCAATATGAAGTTAACAAAAAAGTACAGAAGGAGATCTGAGAGATATTTGTACCCATTTTATTAGGGAAGTCTTTGCTTTTAAAGTTCTCAAGGGAAAAAAAAATGCCCTTTTCACTCTAACGTGTTGACCTTTGAGTCTGAATTAGTGCAGTATCAGTGGCAAAATCTGAACTGTAAAATGAATCTGTGAGGATTAACGGTTTAGCTGTTGCATGGCTAAATGGGTCAAGCTCTCTTAACTGATGGATTTAACTGATGCCACCCAGAAGATGAAAAGTTTAGATTCAGACAGACCTGCCAACTTTCAGTATCTCTACTATATCACACTTTTTCCCGCAAGACTCACAACCTCTCAAGTTTTGGAAAGAAAAATAAATAAATAAATTCACACTTGCAACTTCTCTGTAGAGCCAGACTTATTAAAAGAAAGCAAGCACTTACTCTCTAATACCAATCACTTCAGGCAGGCACAATATTATTGGGTAACCAAAGTTTGAAAAATATTTAATATAACCAGTACCACTAATCTGCCTTCCACCATAGAACAATTTATTCCAACTTCTAGGAATGCTCCAACATATGCTTAACTTGTAAGGAGAATATGAAGTTCTCCCTTTGCCAAATTTGATTCACAGGGGGAAAAAAAGAAGTAGAGACCATAGTGCTTCTATTAATCATATGCAGAACATTTTAATGGGATAAACAAGGATAAAGTGAATTCAATTTCTTGTAGCCTTAAGACTAAAGAAATGCTTAGACACATTTATCAGCTGATGTAAGATCTTAAAAAAGCAAGTCTCAGACTCGAGTTTTATTTCTAGAGCTTACATGACTGCCTATATAATTCCAGTAGCTGCTTCACGGATTTGTCATCCATCTCACTCCTTTCTTAATTGTAACTGCAAAGCCTAAGAAGTCACCTCATTCTTATTGATATGCCCTTCAGTTCTCTACTGACTTGCTTACAGTGAAAATTAGAATGAGATGTAATGAACAGCATCGGTTTTTCTCAACAACCATAGGTAAGCGCATAACTCTGAATAGACTGGGAAAGCTACCTGCATAAAAGTTCTTCTCTCAAGAGAACTGGATTCTCTGGTGGCTATGATGTAATCCTGCCCACCACCATAACGTAAGGGAAAGTGTGGATGAATGCAGATTTTTCCAGTTAATTTCCACAAAGTGTGTGTTCTCCTGCCTGGGTTTATATTGCCGCCTAATGAAATAATCAGCTAGTATGAGGTGGGGGAGTGGTAGTGCAAGAGGGGAGAAACCATCCTAAAAGGTCTATTATCCTGTCAATATGTGCACAGAACTCTCATTAATGTTAATTAGATTTACCCGCCAGTATGAAGGGGAGGCTAGACCTTAAACAGCAAGTTTGAAAAAAACCTAGCGAGTAATGCTAAACAAAGGGGAAAAAAAATTAGAAATCATTCCTGCCTCCAAGCAACCTTAACTCGTGTAAAAGACATTTATGTGGTCATTAACCCAAGCAGAAATTGAACTTGTCAGCATCACACATAGAATGTATATAAGGGTAACTGTTCATGAACAATTTCTCAAATGAATTAAATACAAACTGGATTTGTTTCTACACAGTACATGTACCCTGTCCATCATCTTCTTAATAGAACAACTGCAAGAGGTTTAGGCTTTCTAGCTCTTTTTTTTTTTTTTCTCCCACACTTGCCTTTAAGGTAGAAGATGAAACATCAAAGAAAGAACAGCTGTTTAAGATTTGACCAATGAACAAACCAAAGATCTAGGATTATCCCTGTCTTCTCTCTTTGTCACGTCACCCATATCCAATCCATCAGCAAATCCTGACATTTCCCTTAAAATAACATGATAGAATACTTTTCCTCACCTATGCCTCAACCACATCAGTCCAGGGCAACATATATCTCACTCTGATTATAGTAATAACCATAACTTGAACCCTAACCCGTCACGAGAAGGCCAGAATATCCCTTTTAATATGAAAGTCAAAGATTATCCTTATCTGCATACACCTTTCAATGTCTGATTGTCTCATTCAGAGTGAAAGCCTTACAGTGGTCCTGAAGGTGGGCACTCATCCCTCTCTGAACCCCCAATCCTTCAACCTTCCTTATTAACCACATCTCTCAAGTGGCGCTGCCTCCTTGGGATTCTATAGACATGCCAGGTCATCTCTGGACTCAGAGTCTTTCTACTCACCGTCTCCTTGACCATCCTATATGAAATGGCCACCTCCATGCCCGTCTCCTCCTCTGCCTTCCTCTGTCTTATTCTGCACCATAGGATATATCACCATAATATGCACACATTTGCTAATTTATCTGTCTGCAACTATCTGATCTCAGTTGAATGTAAGCTACATGAAGGAGCATCATCTGGGTTTCTGCTGTTGACCCAGCACCCCCGACAATGCCCCAAACACAAGAGACACTCAACAGAAATTTCTTGAGGCAATAAAGCTGTATGTTGTCATGTTAATTAAGAAGACATTATATTCATTCTCAGTTACTAATAAACAATAAGCCAAGTTTTTTTTGAAGCATCTGAAAATTCCTCCATGCTGCATAAGAGGTTATGCAAGAAAATAAAGCCATAGGTCAGCTTTGGGTACCCTAATTTGAGTAACACTCCTTTTTCAGATTTTGGATTTCAGATTCACATGAATGCTTGAAAATATCATAAGTATTCAGTGCCTTTCATTCTTCAATATCTTACTGGAAGCCCACATGCATTTTTTTTTTCCATTCTAAGTTCATGAAACAAAAAACTACATATAACTGATGGCCTTTTTTCTTTGTTTTTGTTAACCCTGGACGAGTTCAGAATCAGAGCTGCAAAGAGAAAAGAACCCATATCTTACATAGCATAATCAGAAGTGCTGGAAACAGGATCTTTAGCAGGAATGTACAGACTTGAATTATGCAACCTACCAGGTTTTGTGTGTGACATGTTGACAGAGGTTGACACTTAGTGGGTGAGTACCGTGTAGTTGTCAGCTGGCATTAAGACTTGCAGTGCATTCTGCAGTCAAAATAAAGGAGGAATGACAAAGTCCATATTTGAAATCTACACTCCAGCACAGTGGCAGCCTAAAGCATTGTTGATTGTGCTGTAGAACCCAGTCTCTTTCTGGTCTGCACAGTAAGAAGATGGACACATTTAAGCTTAAACTGGCTATCTATTAACTAGTCACTCCTAACTGCATTTGTTTCTTAGTGGTAATAAAAAATACATTTCATCATCAAATTTTTATTTAGTTAATTTAGCTCACATATAACAAAATAAATGAGAGGAAATTAGAGAAAAAAGGTAGCCAAAACAAGAGAGGATACCCATTATAATTTTAGTAGTTCAGAGAAACATAACAGAAACCTGCAACACTATGGTTAAAGAGTTCAAGGAGTAGGAAATTATCTTTATACTCTGTGTTTTTAACGATACTTATTTAAGAGTCTACAATATTACCCTATTATACTACATGGTGTTATAGTTACAGAATTAGACTTTATTAAAAAAAAAAACTGTGATTTATTCCATCCTTGTCATAGTGCCTATTGTGCATAAAGCAAGCTTTTAAGCTCAAAAATGTAATTAGGAGTGCGATCAGTGGAAATACTTTTATATTGTTATAAAGCTATTTGTGTTGCCTTTCTTTGGGAACTGAATTACTATGTGTTTCTAAATTGGGATTTCCTTCTTCTTCCTCCTCATCTTCTAAATTGTAGAGGTTGTACTTTGTTTATGTGATGAATAAGAGCATTATCTGAAAACTGTTGCATAAGCCACGCTCCATTTTAGGTAGACTTAGAAATTCAGTTTCTGCTTTCTCTTCTAATTGAATGAATAGACTGAGGATGTCTTCTACCTGTCTGACACTGGTAATTGAATTACTGTACAACACATTAAGTAAAGAAAATGCAAAGCAGCAGCAATTAAATTATGTTCTCATGTTCCAGAGAGGAAGCTCTTTACAGGCAGAGAATGAGGAGAGAAAATGATGTAAACTGATGTACATTAATATCAGGAAGGGAATAAAGCAGACATTTCACTAGGCTTTGAGCTAATCCTGCAAAGGACTAAAAAGAAATAATGACTCAGACTTGGCTTAAGTTGTTTCCACTTTGGGGTGCTTCCAACTCAGCCAATACACAGTACACAGGATGCTTAAGATCAAGATATACATGTGCAGAGGAGGTTTTGTAGGTTTTCCTAAAGAAGGACCTGAAGTTTGGAACTCAAGAGTTTGCAAAAAGTGAGCAGCCAGGCAGGGCAGTTCAGAGCAGTTAGGGGCTTTACTTGGACCTCTCTGCTCATCAGCACTCTAAAGCCTTCGGGAAAGGTCTTTTTGTCCTGGGCTACAGTTGCATTTGTTTACAACTGACCTTAGCTTGGTGGAGCTCCTCATGCTCCTGATTTCACATAAACAGCTCAATTGAATTCATTTGACTCACACAGTGATCTTGAAAGGTAGATTGTCTTGATTTTACATATAAATTTATGTGAAATACAATGGGTAATGTTGGATCAGTAATGGCAATACCACATATTGTATATTGGCTAATTGGTAGGTACTGTCCTAAGCACGCTCCATATTCTATCCAGTTTCATTCTCAATGTAACCCCAAGAAGTGGATGCTCTTAACATTCTGTGTGGTTTGGATGGTGATGAAAATGATTATGATGATGACAACTTTTGCAAAGGTCAAGTTACCGTACATACGCACCTGAACACAGAATGAAGATATTTTATACCCACACTCCTTATATACATGTATATACATGCATGCATGTGCAAACATACACACAAACATACACACACACACAAACACACACACACCTCCCCCACCATTATTATATCTTCTTGTCCAGGCTGTCCTCCCAGGTCCATGGATATGGTGAAATAACCAACAAAGTCATACCTGTTTATACTTAGACCTGCATGCATAAGGTAGAACATAGTGTACATGAAGGAATTTTATAAACCATGAATGACAATATAAACTCAACTTTGTACCTTTTTGAACTTTTTATTCAAGGTTATTGAGGTGTGATTTACCTACAGTCAATTCATTCAAGTGTATATTACAGTGAATTTTGACAGTTTGTACATCATTTAACCACTATTACAATCAAGATAGAGAACATTTTCATCAGCCCAAAAAGTTTTCTTGTAAGCCTTCCCAGTCAGTCCTACCCAACCATTCTCCAAGGCAACCAGTGATCTGCATTCTGTCAGAAGAGATTAGCCTTTTCTAGAATATCATATAAGTAGACTTATACTGTATATATACTTTTGTGTCCATGTGGTTGCATATGTCAGTAGTATGTACCATTTTATTACCGAGTAGTATTCCACTGAATACATACACATTCAACTGAATGCATACATCCTATTAAAAAGTCTGTTTATCCTTTTACTTGTTAGTGGGTATATCAGTTGTTTCCAACTTAAGCTACTGTGAGCTGCTTCGATCACTTGTGTACAAGTCCTGGTAAGGACATATGTTTTCATTTCTTTGGGACAAATACCTAGAGAGGAAATTTTTGAGTTGTATGGTAAGCATATGGTAATTTTATTTGAAAAACTAGAAAACAGTTTTTTTGAAGAGGTTGTACCACTCTATCTTTCTGGTAGCAATTAATGAGAATTCTAATTGTTCCACATCCTCACCAATACTTGATATGGTTAAAATTTTTAATTTAGACATTGAAATAAGTATGTAGTGATATTCACTATGGCTTTAATTTACTCTTCACTGATTGCTAATGATACTGAGCAATTTCATGTGCTTATTGGCCATTTATCTTAATTTGCAAGTGTCCCTTCACATGTTATTTTTGCCCTTTTTTGTTGTTTGTCTTTTATTTGTGAGTTAAAAGCATTAATTAATATCTTAAATACTATTCCTTGGCCAGTGACTTAGCTTTCTTAATGGTTAGTTTTGACAAAATGTTTGTTTTGTTCAAGTTCAGCTTCTTTTATACTTTCTTCTTTTTCTGTCCTAAGAAATATTTACCTGTGCCAAAGTCATGAGGATTTTCTATGTTTTCTTCCAGAAGTTTTATACTTTGAATTTTTGTATTTGCAATGGCAACCCACTCCAGTACTCTTGCCTGGAGAATCCCATGGATGAAGGAGCATGGTAGGCTGCAGTTCATGGGGTCGCTAAGTGTCGGACATGACTGAGCGACTTCACTTCCACTTTTTACTTTCATGCATTGGAGAAGAAAACAGCAACCCACTCTAGTGTTCTTGCCTGGAGAATCCTAGAAACAGAGGAGCCTGTTGGGTGCTGTCTATGGGGTCACACAGAGTCAGACACGACTGACGTGACTTAGCAGCAGCAGCAGCAGTCTGTTTTGAGTTAATTTTTCTTTATAGTCTTGGCTAGCATTCAGAACATTTTATTTTCCATATGAATATATAGCTTTTCTAGCATCCTATTAAAAAGAGTATTCTTTCCCTCTTGAATTATCTAGGCACCTTTTCGAAAATCAATTGCCCGCTTATGTATAGTTCTGTTTCTTAGGCTGATATTTTTAGGTAAACATCACACATAAATATTGGACAAGATTTTTGGTATTTAATCTCTTTAATCATTAACCAAGAAATTTATCTCATAGGTTTTGAGTAGGCTAAACTCAAAACCACCACCATTTTCTTATCTTAGGACATTAATAAGTACAAGATCAGGAGGAATTCTTATTATCTACATTTCCAGATAAGCAGATTTCTACTGATTATCTCACTGAGGAGGAGAGGGCAGAATTTAGCAAGGACTTGGCAAGCATTTTTACTTTCTCTTCTCACTTTGTTCTGTGCATCCCTATCACAGAGGCTGTAGCTGTTGAACTGATTGAGCCTGATGCTGAGTCCTCTCTGAACAAGTGACATTTGGGTCCACACGTAAAAGGAGAGAATAAGCCTGGAAATTATCTGAAAGACCCAGTCCCAGTCAGAAGAACAGAAAGTCCTCTTATCAGCCTCAGAGGGTTTCTGCCATGTGATTAATAGAGGTGGGACTAAGCCTGACAGAAAGAGGCTGATGACCTAAAGGATTGTCTGTGTATAAAACAGGACATGGGGAGAGACAGAACAAATGTTTGAAAAGACCCTATGGGGGCAGATTATGAAGGAGCTTGACTACTGGACTCAGCAGACTAGCTTAAATTGGTAGGCATTGAGAACCACTTAACTAAGGGCCAGCGTGATAGGAAGGGTATTTTAAGGAGAGTAATTCAGTTATCTTACCTATGTTCACCACTCAACAATTAACTCTTAATTAATTTTCAAAGTGAATTTGAGTCAAGAGTTAGGTGGTACCACCTCAGGAGATTATGACAGTAATGCAGAATAAAATGGTCTCCACAGAGACAAAATGAAAGGAATCAAACAAGGTGGTGTTATTGGTTGCCCAAAAAGTTTGTTTCAGTTTTTCCATTTTATCTTATGGAAAAACCCAAATGAACTTACTGGTCAACCCAATATATACATGCAGCATCTGTATCCCTTGGTAACTAAAATATAAAAGCTGTTCATATTATCATAATATCCCACATGTCTTCTTCAATGGACACCCATGACAAAGTTTGTATGCACATCTCTCGTGTGTATCTATAGCTTTCTAATGTATGGCCCATGAGGGCAGGGGTTTTTTTTGTTTGTTTTATTTGGTTCACTGTTATATTCCAAATATTTAGAAGAATACAAAGCACATAGTAGGTATTCAGTAAATGTTAGATGAATGAAAATATTCAGAAGATTCATCTGGAATCAAAAAAAGGATACTAAAAACTATAGAATCTTCATCACTGTGTCAGAGGATTATAGGATGTTTCGTAGATCATTTATACACATCCGAAGAAATCATCACTTGGCATTCCTCAGGTTCCCAAAGTTAAAAACATACGGAGGAAGTGCCTAATGTCCAAGCCAAAAAAAAAAAAAAAATCGAAACAAAAAAAAGCCACATTGCATAATAGATTTCAGATGTCCCAGGCCTTTGCTTTATGAATAGTCCCACAGATGTGTTGTATTTATCTGGACCACATACATTTCAGATCAACAGGCCACAAATGTTTATTAATTTAAACATTTTCTTGTTTGAAGAAAGCAAGTCAAGTTGTGTCAGTAAGGAGAGCTACTGCTCTAGGAGGGTATCTAAAACAGCAGAAAGAGATGGTGAGTTTCTTTTAAATGTTAAGTGTTTGTGTAACTCTGTACATCATTCTTACTAAAATACTGGTATTTGAAAGTGATTTTTTTTTTTTTTTTTTTGCTTACTGGCTTCAGCTGGCATTGCTGGAATGAGCAACCTCCGATGTAATCTGACACGGCAGTTCTGGATGCCAGCGTCCACACTGCATTATGAATGTTTCAGATCCTTGGCTATGGTGTGAATCCACGTAGACTGTGTAAAGATGCTGTTCTGCATAGTTTATTTTGTCTCTCAGCCATAGAGCACTAAGCCCTGGACGTTACTGTGTACAATGGGTTTTGAATTCCATGCCTGTGGACCACGGCCAGCATCACACACAGAAGTTAAAGACCGATTGTTGTCTTAGCCCATGGCTTGCATTCTTTTTGATAAGACCATTTCAGCAAGGGGGTGGATCACAAAGTACAGGATTAATTAAGGTCAAATCCCAATGAAACCTGCAATCTATTTTCTCAAGGAAAAGAACTTGGAAGAATCACAGGATAAATTTTATATACCAAAACCCAATTTTTAAAATAATGTTTAATTAAACTTGAAGCTTAATTCCCTTCTTGTTTAAAGAGACGGCATAGTAATGCAACATAATTTAAATGTGCCCATAGATCAGCAGACAGGAAACATTTATCATTGCTGTAAACTACTGTCATTTACAATGGTGATGAACCACTCTCAACATCCTAAAAATCCAAGCACATCTAAATCATCTAACTATGCTGACACTAGTTTATTAGCATCTGACAGTGAAAATTGGTCTCTGGGAAACCATTGAATTTAGGTCCAGTGGTGTACCGTTATTTAAAAATGTGGATTTTGATAGAGAATGATCAAGGAAGTCTGCCTTGTGGCTCAGTGCACTAACCATTCCAGTTTTAATGCACTGCAAAAATTCCAGTCAGTCCCTGCTGGGATTCTAACTCTAGATAAGATTGTTCTGAATTTCCAGATCTCCTGTAAGATGTGCTTTTCTTCCCAGGCTGTAATGCCATTTTTTTCTTAATTGTCTCCTGATAATTTTTCCTATCATTCTATGAAGTCCTTTAGAAGAAACTGGCTTTGTTGGAACTCATAAATTCCGCTGAGCTAAAGTCCTTTGTATATTTCAAACTTTCTTTTAGACTTTTAGAAAAGGTAAGTTGTGCTTAAAGACTATACTTAAAATAAGAACATTATGATGAAAATTGTCTTCTTTCCTTCCTGAATATGGTCTCATAATCTTTCCTGCTCTGAGTCTATCTTTCCCAATATGAGTAGCTGCAAGGATGATTAAGTACCCCTGCAGAGAAAGCTGAATGTGGAAAAAGTTCAAAGATAAATTAAATGACAGGCCTACAGGTCTTTCTGCTTGTTTTATTTTTTAGGGCTCTGTCATCAAGCAATAGGCATTAGTCTTTCTAGCTGGTGGGTGGTTTGTAAAACTAGACAAACTGTTTGGAACATAAATATTATTCTAAATTAAGGTTGGCTTAATTAGATCAATAATACAGTAATGATCTAAATAAATAAACTCATTCTCTTCTGCTTCAAATATGATTTTTAAATAATTTGGTGAAATTTTTGACTCTTTTTAAGTTGGGAAAGTGTTTTAGCATTTATTGGCTTCAGTTTCTGCTCCTGAGGATTAACTGTGCTGGTAACTGTCTTACTGTACACCTCTGCTGACCTCAAGCCAAGAATGCATGGCCCTCCCTTGTGTGCCAAACCACCCTGAGTTTACCCCCAAGAGAAAATTTAGCACAGAGATAGTCATCCTCCTTGTGTGTCTACTGGATTGTATGTTACAGAAGCCAGCAACAGATGCTCCTTCAATATCATATTCCCAGAAACCAGCAAAATACATGTTATGACACAGAGAAGAAAATCAATCAATATTTATTAAACAAAGGAATTACCTAGGCAGGGCACAACGTTAATATATGATTAACTAGAAGAATGTGTATGTAGGTGTTTGTTTATAGAAACAGTGCATTAAATTCATTAATGCACACCTACAAGTTTAACCAGTTTTAAAAATACACTGTGGCACCCCACTCCAGTACTCTTGCCTGGAAAATCCCATGGACAGAGGAGCCTGGTGGGCTGCAGTCCATGGGGTCTCTAAGAGTCGGACACAACTGAGCGACTTCACTTTCACTTTTCCCTTTCCTGCATTGGAGAAGGAAATGGCAACCCACTCCAGTGTTCTTGCCTGGAGAATCCCAGGGACAGGGGAGCCTGGTGGGCTGCTGTCTATGGGGTCACACAGAGTCAGACACAATTGAAGTGACTTAGTAGAAGCATACAAATATAAGGATCCTTTGGGATAAGAATCGAAGCTATGGATGTTTTGCTTTGTTTTCGGATTTGAGGTTTTATTTTGTTTTTTGGTTATGGTTATCAATTTTTACTTCAGAACCAAGCATAGAATCCTCCACATATTATATCTTCCCAAAAAAGTGTCCCTGTTGTTGTTTGGTAATCATTGTCGTTGATATTTTAGTCACTAAGCCGCATCTGGCTCTTTTTGCAACTCCATAGACAGCAGCCTGAAAGGCTCCTCTGTCCATGGGATTTCCCAGGAAAAAAGGGTGTGGGTTGCTGTTTCCTTCTCCAGGAAAGGAAAGTGAAGTCACTCAGTTGTGTCCAACTCTTTGCAACCCCATGGACTGTAGCCTACCAGGCTCCTCTGTCCATGGGATTTTCCAGGCAATAGTACTGGAGTGGATTGCCATTTTCTTCTCCAGGGGATCTTCCTTACCCAGGGATCGAACCCAGGTCTCCTACATTGGCAGACAGATTCTTTACCACTGAGCCACCAGGGTTAGCCTTGGTAATTGTTGTTGCTTAGTCACTCAGTCGTGTCTGATTGTTTGCAGCCCCATGGAGTGAGGCCCTCCAGGCTCCTCTGTCCGTGGTATTTTCCAGGCAAGAATACTAGAGTGGGTTGCCATTTCCAACTCCAGGTGATCTCCCCAACCCAGGGACCAAACCCATGTCTCTTTCATCTCCTATATTAGCAGGCAGATTCTTTACCACTGCGCCACCAGGGAAGCCCCTGGTGATAATCATACACTAAGTGAAAGTGAAGTCTCTCAGTCATGTCCGACTCTTTGCCACCCATGGACTGTAACCCACCAAGCTCCTCTGTCTGTGGGATTCTCCAGGCAAGAATACTGGAATGGGTTGCCCTTTCTTTCTCCAGGGGATCTTCCCGACTCAGGGATCGAACCCAGGTCTCCCACATTGCAGCCAGATGCTTTAATCTCTGCACCACCAGGGAAACCCTTAAATACAAGAATTCAAGTACTAACATCAAAGATTTCTAAGGGAGGAAAGGAAGCCAGGTTGAAAGAAGAAGGGGGAGGAGGCGGGATAGGGATACAAATGTCACTTCTTCAAAGAAGACTTTCCTTGACTCTTCATCTAAATTGTTTCCCAGTGTACTCACTCCTGGTCCTAATGGGTTTTGTCCTGGCTCTTATCTTATCACACTTGGTAATGATGAGAATTTGTATCTGTTGAGCATAGATCTTTCTCACTGAATGACTAGTTCCCGAAGGTGGGGACAGACTCTCTGTTAATAACCCCAAGGTCCAGCTTCTGGGACAGTCCCTGTTAAAACAGGAGCTGCTCAATACCTTTGAAAAAAGAATGGAGAGATAAGATAAGGGAGAGAGCAACAAAGGAGAGAGAAAGGAATAAAAGTAAGTGTTTAATTTTAAGTTCAGTTAATAAACTTAATAAATCCAAGCAACAAAGGGCATCCAGCTTTTTTAGTATATCACCTGTATATAAGCCTCCTCTCATGATTTTCTTCTTCGTTTTCTCTCTTTTCATGTGTTAGTGTGGGTAACTTACATACCATGAAAAAGTGGAAAGAATAAAAATACATATTACAGATATTGTATCTCTAGCAATGTATTCTCATATGAAATAATGCAAATAGAATTGCTTAAAAGGCTTCAGAATTTAAAATATATGGATTTGTGTAGGTAAAAGATGCTAGCCCCATACAACTTAAATTGGCACTGAAACTGTCTGTATAAAGTAGGCATTAAGAATAATAAATGCCCAGCTCCTAAAAATACAAAAACAAAAATAAAACCTATTGCTTATATCCTTTAAACTGGAATCTTGGACTTTATATTGCAAAAGCAAATAAGTATCAAAGTTCGAGGGCAAGTTATGCAAATGGAAAATTAATGGCTTTATTTTTCTCTGTGTTAAGCATCATTTCCTAAACATTTGAAGAAAAGTGTGTATTTAAACCACAGTTAGATTTATCTTTGACATATTTTTTAAAGAAAAATAGGAATTAAAATGCAATTTGTGTATATTCTTGTACTTAATATTTTTCCCATCTATTTAGCATTAATGTAGGGAAAGCTATTCTTTTAGAAAATGTCAAAAAGAACAAATTACTCAAAATAGTACTGTTGATTATAAGTAAGCTGTTTTGCCTTATTCTAATGTAGTGAATTCTGTCAATAACAGGACTTATTTTTTCCCAATTTTTCAAGATAATTTTAGTGACTCAAGATTGAAAAAAAAGCTAAAGGATAAGGAGAAAGCCATCTCAATGGAAAATGTTTCAGTACCCTTATATACCAGCTAGCTATTTCTCGAGGGCAATTTTAAATCTAAGTCAAGTCACAAATGGATTGAGACTGGTGATCTCACTCTCCCCTTTGGAAAACTATGCATATCACAAAATCGCTATACGTTTTGACATAGTTGGCAGCCGTTGCTTGAAATAGGCCCTGAATCAACTGAGCATGGAAACTCAGTTTGCCTGGGGATATACTGGCCTTTAAATAAAGAGAGTTGTTATCAACTTCTGATAGAACAATGGAGAAATCTCCCAGCATCTATAATTTTGTGTATACTGTAACTATAACAGACAGCCTTGGTTTCAAGTCATCAACTGCTCATAAAATGATTATATGTACTTTTTAGGCTAAAAGTATAATAAATGGGCTTTTAAGCTGACTTGAACACATATTTTTTTTTTAAAGAGTACTGATTTCATTAAATATTTTCTTTTATTTCTCCCAGAAGGTTATTTTGGCGTTATCTCTCCAGCAACCCTGGTCATGCAGAATACCCCCTGCTGATCACAGAGCTCTGTGACAGCCTTTGCATATTGCTAATGGTAACAGCCCATACATGAATAGATGACTTTGGATGCTTGATTTAGCCCAGGGGTGCAAAAGGCCTGCTTAGAGAGGTATGATGAAGCTACTTAGGAACAGTGAGACCCAAATTAGGAATAAGTAAATGTGTAACCAATTATCCACGGGCACATATTACCTTAAAATAATTGGAACCACTGTGTCCATTGCTCAAAGCTGCCTGATGCTTGCTGTCAACTTCTATTCTTGCTTCTGTGTTGGCACCAAGCAAAATCCAGAAGAGGTGAAACACCACAATGTGTGTAAGCCAGACGTCCATGGGAATGTATGACTATTTTCAGGGCATTTTTTCCCTTTTTTAAAAAAAACTTTTAGTTGGAGGATAAGTGCTTTATGATGATGTGTTAGCTTCTGCCACTGTTGCTGTTCAGTCACTAAGTTGTGCCCCACTCTTTATGACCCCATGGACTATAGCACCCCAGACTTCCCTGTCGTCCACTACCTCCCAGAGTTTGCTCAGATTCATGGTCCACTGAGTTGATGATGCCATCCATTCATCTCATCCTCTGTCACCGTCTTCTCCTCCTGCCCCCAATCTTTCCCAGCATCAGGGTCTTTTCCAATAAGTCGGCTCTTCGCATGAGGTGGCCAAAGTATTGGAGCTTCAGCTACAGTCCTTCCGATGAATATTAGGGTTGATTTCCTTTAGAATTGACTGGTTTGGTCTCCTTGCTGTCCAAGGGACTCTCAAGAGTCTTCTCCAACACCACAGTTCAAAAACATCAATTCTTTGGCACTCAGCTTTCTTTATAGTCTAACTCTCACATCCATACATGACTTCCGGAAAGCATCAGTTCTTTGATGCTCAGTCTTCTTTATGGTCCAGCTCTCACATTCGTACACGACTACTGTAAAAACCAAAGCTTTGACTAGACGGACCTTTGTCAGCAAAGTGATGTCTCTGCTTTTTAATACACTGTGTAGGTTTGTCATAGTTTTCCTTCCAAGGAACAAGCATCTTTTAATTTCATGGCTGCAGTCACTATTTGCAGTGATTTTGGAGCCGAAGAAAATGAAATCTGTCACTGTTTCCATTGCTTCCCCATCTATTTGACATAATCAGCCACAAGTACACGTGTGTCCCCTCCCTCCGGAACCTCTGACCACCCCCACCCCATCTCACTCCTTTAGGCTGTCACAGTGTATTTTATTATTTTTACCATTTATTGGATCTTTAGATGGAAAAAAAAGAATTAGTTTTTCAAGTTTTCAAACATAATTTTTTTTTCTTGTTTTTCAGGTATTTGAACCATGATTTTCTTAAAAAAAAAAAAAAATCTTATTTTCTCCAGGATTTCCTTTTTAAAAATCCATTATTTGGGATTTTTCAAAAGATTGGTTCCTACAACTTTGAAAGAGTAAAAACCTTGCTTGCTCCATTCTTGGCCTCCTGCTGATATATTAAATGATGACCTATGAATATTGGTGTGGAAAGATAAAATTTAAATTTTAAGCCAAAATCCTTATTTTAAAAAAAAAAAAATTAAAGCCCAGAACATATTAAGAGAGAGACAGTGAGACTGAGGAAGAGAATAAGGAAGGAAGAAATAGGAGACAGCAGTGGAGGGGGGAGTAGAGATAAATGAGGAATTTGGAGTTAACAGATACACACTACAGTATATAAAATAGGTAACCAGTAAGGTCCTACTGTTCAGCACAGGGAAGTATATTCAGTATCTTTTAATAACCTAAAATATAAAAGAAACTGAAAATATATATATATATGCATAACTGAATCCCCTTGCTGTACACTTAAGACCAACACTACATTGTAATTAACTATACTTCAATACAAAAAGTAAGAATAAAAGAAAGGAAGAAAGACACTTGTTTACTGACATGGTCAGAGTATAATTTTCACAATAACTATATTATCACTCAGTTTAGAGGCAGGTTAAACTATATTAAGGTGGTACTCCAATCTATCTATATATATATAGCTAACATAAATTAGACACAAGCAAGGCACCTAAAATACTCGTATTGTATTTTAAGTTATTCTAATTGCCTCTCCCACTCTAATTTTAATGCATCCAAATCGTTTTTAATCATATAAATGAAGTTTGAAAATGTCAGCCAAAATCCAAATTCCAGAATTTTCTCAACAGCATATAGTTGAGTAAAATACTTGTAAGGTGGGTAAGCAGAGCTGATGCCCCTACTCTTTATACTGTGACTTTGTATCTGTCTTAACTACATTATGCGATCACATCCAATAGGTGGCAGCCTGTTGAGTGATTGGGGATTGTTGTATGTGTTCCTTGTAGTGGACAGCCTGCAGGAAAGTCTGTTCCCCAACTGAAGGGCTTAAGGAAAGGAATGTTGTTTAGATAAAACAAGTTGTATCCATGCCAAACAATATCCAGCTGTACAGCCTAAGAGCCCATTATCTTACATGTGATAAAACAAACCAGCCTAAGTTGTATAGCATGATGATTGCCTTTAAACACACACACACACACACACACACACACACACACACACACACACACACACACACACACTAGCTGCTTGCTCTCTGCCTTCAACATAAAGCTTACAGTCACAGCTAACGGTATAGAAGATACTCAAAAGATGCTTAAAATAAGAGGCACTTTTTTTCTTGCCAGGTTTTTAGCATCTCAAAATTCAAATGCCACTGTTCAAATACCAATTTCCTGATCAACCCATAGACTAAAGGAAATGAAATAAAACTAAATAAATGGTATATACAGATTTTTTAATGAATCTACACCTATCTATGGAGTGATTAGTGATTTTCTTTGATATTGAACTGTAATGTTTACTCCAATGAGTGCAATTCTACCTTTTTAATCGCAACCCTTGATTTCAAGTGTATCTCAAGACTTTCCAGACAGGGAACTTTATTTTATTGAATGCTTCAACGTGGATTGTGAGCTGGTTTCTTTGAATACGTTTTAGAATCGATTTCTTCTGAAGATACAGCATATTACCACTGTAGCAAGAGAAATAATCAGATTTGGCCATAGCAGTTGTACGAGAGCTGTCTCAAACAGACGGGGAGCTCAATTCTTCAATAGCTCTAAACAAATAAAATTCTAAACAATGCTATACTTCAGGAAGACAAGTAATACATTAAAATAAATCAATGACTAGTTGAATATAAAGAAGATTCTAATTGCATATTTTGTTTTCTGAACTTCCCTCTTGCTCTCATTCTCTCTCTCTCTCTCTCTTAGTCGGTGGTATAATCCTTTAGAGCCAGTGCCTGCATAAGGCAATATTTTGTTGTTGTTGTTAAATTTCAAAGCTGAATCTGTTCAGAACAAAGAAAGCTGTTTTGAAACTTTGATATCATCAAGTTCCCATTCTAGAAGGTATATGGACACTGCAGGTCAAATGTGACTCTGGTTCCCTAAGACAATATAACAAATGGAATTCAGAAAGAATTGGATTTTGTGCATGTAAAAAGAGTGTGTTTGCCTCATAGCTTCAGTCAACAAGCTCTGAATCTGTATGGCTCAAAGAAAGTCCTTCAATCAACTGTGTATATTAACTCTGACTCTGTCTTCCAAGGCCCCTGGCAGTGGGCAGAACACAAAGATGAAAGGCTTGGTTAGAAGAGATAATTAAAACTTAATGGGTGCTTGTTGTATGAGTAGGTGCAAAGAAAAATGATCACTTTAGGTATTCACAAGGAATTTATTAAGAGTTCTATGTGTCATGAGTAATTCATTTTGGATCGTTAACGCTAGGAAGATGACCCCTAAAAGACATGGGTCAATGCTAAATGCCTGACTCTCTCTTCTGTTATGTTTTATAGGGTGTTTTACAGTCAATGTAAGAGAAAAACACAGCATCTAAGACAGCCAGGGAAAATCCAAGTGCTCTGACCTCTAGAAATTTTGTATTGAATTGATTCAGATTAAAGCAATGACCTTTTGACTTTATGATGTCTCTCCTAAAAGGCCTCCAAAGATTGAAGGGTACAAAGATATGTACCTTGGGTTGGGGGTGGGGGGATAGACTGATTAGGACCTTTGGCCAGATGGTTTCAGGAAACTGAAGTCTCCTTTGCCGGTGGCCACAGAGGCATTTGCTCCATGGCACCCGGCCACAGTCTCTCAGGAAATGATGGAGTCACCAACAAGTGAGACATGGACTTGGGCAGTCAGAAAGATGAGGGCTAGTTTTGCAAAGCTTTCAGAACCTCCATCTCTGGTAAGCTACAGTATCTACCCCGTGGAAGCAACTTTTGTGTGTGTGTCAGATGACTCGAGCTTGAATGAGCTTTTTCATACACATTCTGTTTGAAGAGCAGTCTTGCTGTGTTCTTTCCTTTTGTCATTCATGTGTCTGTACAGGACTGTAGCCCTGCTTTCTCCCAATGCCGCCCATCCCTCCTTGATTCTGTTCTTCCTTTCATCGTCTCTCCCCCCAGGCCCCCAGCACTCTAAGTTTCTTAATGTGGTTAGGAAAAAAAAAAAAAAAGCATTATTCAGATACCAAATTGTGAGTACGTAGATGGAGTTAGTTTCTCCTTCTCTATCTGATGTTATTTGTTTATTGCACACACTGCTGAATATTGTCAACATATGACAAGTACCAGCAGGAACTCAACTGGAAAACATGCATTTGCCACAGGTGAGAGAGTAAACATAGATACAGGGGCAAGCATTGCAGAAAACAAACATGATAATTAAAATGGAAAGGGAAAGACAATGTGGAATAAGATTTACTTTGATTGGTTGAGTTTGAGGAGTCTCTGTTTGGAAAGCAAGACCTCTTTCATAAAAAAGTTCAATGTGGTATTTGTATAAATGGCCTTCGGGTTTTTGTTTTTGTTTTTGACAGTCTGAAGTCTATAAGCCAATGCAACATATGAAGAAGTCTTAGAAGATTTATAGTCAGAGCATAAAGTTAAGAGTAAAATTCTCAAACTTAAAAAGCTTACCTCTTCTGTTAAATATATTAAATATTTCCTGATACAATTTGGGTTTTTTAAAATGTAATTATGAAACTATGAAAATAAATTTACTTACGAAGGTAGAAACAGGTCATAATCATTGCTTGCAGTTGGAGTAAAACGTGAAATGTTAGTTTTTACTAAAAAAGAGAAAAAAGCAATCACAGAAGTCACCTTCTGATCACTTGATCCTTTGTCTTCCCTCTTCTCTCCATGGATAAGAGGCCCCAGGACTTCTTACTTAGAGGGGTGGGTACTTTGAACGAGACGATAAAAGGCATGAATATTTTAAAGTTTATTACAGACATTCTCAGGTATAAACAAAAGTAGTGAGCACATTTTGCCCATCTCATTTCATTTATTCTCTCTACGTTATTTGTTATGTATTTATTGCTAAAGAACTTTAAAGCAAGTAATCCCATCCACATATACTTTTAAATAAAGTGTTAAAGACTTATCACTTGTTTGTTTTTATAATACCACCATGCCATTATCACACCTCACACAAAATACATGCCTAACATCAGCTAACATTCAGTCCATAGTGAAATGTATCTAACTGTCTCAAAAATGTTTTTACTATAGTTTAAGTCAGGATCCAAACAAAAGTTAAGCAGTTTTGTCCTTCTGTATCTTGAGTATCCTATAATAATCTCCTTCCCTTTTATTTGTTGGTGAGATCCAAAACTTTTTTTTAAAGACAAGAAAGCCATACAGATGGTGCTACATAATCTCTATGGTATCTGGTCCCTTGTCTCTGTGATGCTAAAACTAGTTGGTGGGTTCAGGTATTATCTGCCTTGTTGTTGTTCAGTGCTAAGTCTGGCCCCTCCCTTTCAAAGTTCCCTGTCCTTCCACCTAATGTCTTAGCATCCTGAGATCATCATTGCCTAGAAATAGTATTCCATGAGAGGTACCGCATAGTGTCCTTTTGAATCTATCATTCTTTTTCACTAAAATGCCTGCATGTCAATTTGACTGTAAACCAGCAGCCGTGTCACTCTTTCCAAAGTTAACAACATAGACTACAATTATTCTTTCTCCCAGATGAAGCCAGAGACCTCGTGAGGGGTCATAGCACACAGTCATCAGAAGGGTTGAGACCAGATGTTGAGGAGAGTGTTAGGCAAGGGGATTTCTTCATAGATATCAAAAATGATCTCTGTGTCCTTCAATTTTGGGTGGTCGGGACAGGAAAAAAGTGATGCCCCAGTCATGAGTCTGTCGTCTAGACAATTGGCCGGGGGCCATGTGGTGGGGTTTCTTTACATAATATTATAAAGCTGTGGGCCAAGCCTTTCACAGCTCTTCTCTATTTGATTCTCTCAGAAGGCCCCAGCTGACGTTGAGCAGATTTCTCACTTTACACAAAAGTCAAGCAGGCAGAGCCTGAAAAATCCATCAAGATTTTACTTGATGTCTTCTGTCTTGTCCAAATCGAGCTGATCCAGGAGACTAAAAAAGGAACTGAAATAAGGTTGTCTCTCAAAAGGCTGGAGGGCAAAGGGAAGGTCCTCCAAAGAATTAGTAAATGCTCAGAGAAGGAAATGCCCGATACAGACATAATTTGAAGACATTGTGAACCCACACCAACCTCATCCCTGAGAAAATAAAAACAAGTCCATTTTTGAAATGTGCATCTTCTCCACAAAGGTGAGGAAATTGACTCAGTCCCACTGCGCCTGGAGACACAAAAGTGGAAGAACATTATTTTGAGCTGACTGATGGAGGCTCTTCTCTGACCCCCCTGTGTCACCTCTTGGAGTAGTTGAGGAACACAGAATTGTTTCTCTGGCTCCTGCAGAACTGGCTGTGAAGAATGAATTTCTTTCTTCTCTCTCCCTCCCTCCCTCCGTCATTTCTTCTCCTCCAGCTCATGTTCCTTTGCCACACCAACTTTTTTTTTTTTTAAAGGATTGTGGTTTTTCTTAAAGATATTTTTTTGATGTGGGCCATTTTTCAGAAAATCTTTATTGAATTTGTTACAATATTGCTTCTGTTTTTTTTATGCGTGTGGTTTCTTTTGGCCACGAGGCATATGGTATCTTAGCTCCAAGATCAGGGATCCAACTCACACACCCCCTGCCTTGAAAAGCAAAGGGCTGCCAAAGAAGTCCCCACACCAACCGTTTTAAAATGTTTTTAATGCAGCTGTTTCAGTAGCAGACACTTGGGATGAAAAGCTTCCTTCCATACCTGGTTTGTCCAGTAGTTACAATTACAGAGGTGATTTGGATATTTGGGCATACCATGCTCTTCCTAACTTTGGGATCTCATTTGAGATACTAGAAGCATAGCAACAGGCAGCATAGGCTTTGGAAACAGGAAATTTTCAATGCAGTGAGTTTTCAATACAGTTTTCAATACAGCCGGCCACCTGCCAGTCATGGACCTTTCCCAGTTTCCTTTTCTATAAGATTGAGATGATAATATTTGCTTTTCAGGGTGATTGTGGGGGCTCTCAGTTCTCTATATGCTCTACCTAGAGCAGTGCCTAGAGTGTGGAGGATACCCAACAGATGTTAGTTTCCGTTGTTCAGTCCCTAAGTCGTGTCCAACTCTTAGTTTTTCCATAGATATTAGTTACTATTACTTTTAGAGAATGTTCCATTTCTAGAATCAATTAAAAACCTATCAAGTTTCTTTTCACCATAGAGAAAATCTAATCTATAAAGGGGACCCTCTGCCTTCTCCATGCTCACTTTCCAGGAATACGGGCATCTGCCTGTTCATCATCCCTTTTCCTGCTGCCTTGGACCTTGTCACGCGCTCATGACTTCTCCCTAAGAGGAATAAGAGAGCCAGGTTAAATTCTCCTGCAATATAGCACAAACACAAACCTGAGAAACACTTCATTGCTGCTCAGTAAATAAGGGGAGGTAGCACTCTGCCTACTCAGAGGTGTTAAAAAGCCTAAGCCTGCTTAACTCTGGACTAAGACTATCATGATTTAACTAGCTTGGGCTGCTGGCCTGCCTGAGTCCTAGCGCATCCCTTGATGTAAGTGGAATTTTGCCTTGTTTTAAAGCCCAGATTCATCTTTTCCAAAGACAGGGACTCTACCTTATCCTCTCCTGTCCCTTCACGAGGACTGGGACTCTGCTCCTTAGCACTAGTCCCTTGATCTGTGCCTTGCTACATACTGACAGATTACCTTCAGGCCCCGGTATTCCGGGTGCCAGAGGACCACTCTGGTATTTCTGCCTCTCAGGCCATAAGAATGGTTGGAGGATATCCAGCCACCTCACCCTGTTTGTGTGTTTGTTCACTTAGATGGAGACCTCTTGCTGCCATACTTTGGAGAGATCTCTCCTGGGCTAAAATATCCTTTGGCACCTATCTGCAAGTAAAAGTGGTTGCCCAGAGCCTGCACCACCCTTCTTGGCTGTCACGTACCAGGCTTGGCCCTCCCCAGTAGGTCCTGTCCAGTCATACCTGGGTTTGTCTTGGCTGTTGCCACAGGTGAAGGTCAAGTTGAGGTATGGTAGAGACCTCTGAGTTAGGAATCTCTTAATCCTAGAAGGCTCCTCTGCCAGAAGCAAAGACAGAGCCTCTCTCTTTCCTTTCTTCTTCACTTTGCTTCAAGTATTTTTATTTTGGCTTATGCAACAAAAGCTCAGTGATGAAAAACATCTAGACTGTTAATAGTGCAGTTTAACCAAAAAGAAAACCACAGATAATACAGAAATTATGTTTTAATGAAAGGGAAAATGGCTAATAGTCACACTATCCAGAGGTAATCTGAAGTTACTACTTCAGAATAATTTTTTTCAATTCTTCAAGTGTAAAATTTCAGATACGTATAATGATAAGTCCTAGAACCTGCTGTATAACTTTGTGCCTATAGTTAAGAATACTGTTATTATATACACTTACAGATTTGTTAAGAGAGTAGATCTCCTAATAACTGTTCTTATTGCAATTTAAAAAAAAGTTTAGAATCATTACATACACACAGAACACAAACACACACATGCATATATATTTCTTTATAAAACTTGATATTAGCTTATATATTTCTAACTTCAAAACAAGGAATAAGTTACACATCCAGAAAATCCATTACACATATTTTTCCTCTGCTAATATTATAAGCATTGGCTAAAATGGATATTTATTGATAATTTCTTGGAAACTGTACCTTGATTACTAATAAAAATCAGCAAATTCCTTTATGTTTTATAACAATTCTAACAATACCTAATATTTGATGCTTTGAAAGCTCTTATAGTTAAGGTTGGAAAATTCTGGTTTACTCCTTTCTATGTCATATGACCTGAGTCAAATTATTTAATGGTTCTGAGTTGCTCTTTAAAACTGGGATGTTGATATATACTGACCATTAACATAGTAGTAAAAGGTGGTTTTATCAGTCTTTCTTAACTTCTTGCCAGGTAAAAATCATGACGTCTGACATTTTTGTCATGTATGGCACATACCATGAGGATTAGCAATAACGCCTATCTTGTCACTCTCATGTAAGCCTTTAGAATGCAAATAAATTCAGGATACTTAGGTATGTAAAATAAGTGATATTCCCTGTTAAATCTACCAGTGTTTCACAACAAAGATATTGTGATCTGTTGTGCTAAAATACACAATGCATTTGTAAGCACCAAACTAAATAAGGTGCTATTATTTCAGTAACTACATTAAAATGGAAGGTCTATTTCTCACTTTGCAGAAATCTCACCCAGGTGGGTAAACATTTTGCGAGTTTGAATATCACCTGACAAGAAACAATTAAGAAACTCAGTACTTAATTTGTTAATTTGTTACCTGATTTAAATGAAAGATAAATTAAGCTGTGTTCTTTATTTATTAGCAAGATTCAAGTAAACAAGGTTTAGAAAAATAAATAGAATTGAGCTTCTCTGTGCCTGATTTTAATTATAAAATAACTTTCAAAAACAGCTCTTCATTTGTTCCACTTAGAATAATTTCAGAAAGCATATCTCTGAGTTACAATTGATAGCTTTCGGTTAACACCTTTATCTCAAACACTTGCTTATTATAAAAATGAAGTAGTATTCTTCTAGACATCTATTCTGACTCTCTTTGATTCTAAAATCTAAATTACCAGTAGTCATTTAAATAATAATGAGCATTAAAATGTGTGTATAAATAATTGCTATATGTGAGATTTCCAATATATGTAAAACCAAATTATAATGAATGGGAAGGCATGTCACTGTCTGTGGCATATTTATTAAAAGGCTACACAACAGTATAATTAAGCTTTTGAACTACGTAAAATTATTTTCATCATTGCTCACCTTAGAATTTTTTGACAGAAACTTTATCCCAACTATCAAGATAAAAGAAAAAAAAATACCCTTTTGTCTATCATCTTAAAACTTTCACTTCCTAGGGTTCAAACCAAAAGATAATGCATCTGCTTAACATCAAGCAGTTTTTAGAACTCTCCTTGAGAATTTTTTTCCACCATCAGTGATTCGTAACCATCTCCTTTATGTGGTCGTATGATATATCTTTTAAAGTCTACATTTTAAAGTTATTTCAGGGGCCCACTTAATCAGACTCACAGAGGCCCTGTGGGTTGCCTTTATCTGCTCCCCACTTGCATTTTGTCTCAGCATTTCTAGGCCTTGTCTGCTGCTGGCAGCTCAAATCATGGTTTGCCAGCATGCCTCTGACCAAAAGAATAGCTCTGGGTTTGCTCCATGCCACGGTACTTGGAGAATTTAAAGTAAATAAAAATAAACTCTATGTTTTGTTAGCTACAAATACATACCTTACAAGAAATGCTCAAAAAAATTGGGCTGGTGAGGTGAGAGGTATTAAAGATTTTTTTTTTTATGCCACAGTTTCATTCTTGGTCATTTTTAAGGAGCCTAAAATAATTGTCATAGAATAAGCATTTATTATGCACCATAGCAGGTAGTATCTTTAGATCAGGAATGGAATTGCAAAGTAAAAAATCAAGCCCTGTAAGGACAGGAATTAGGTCTGTTCTGTTTGCAGCTTTGTTACCTCTGCCTAGCACAGTGCCTGGCATGTAACAGGCATTCAAAATATGTTGATTAAATAAATAAATACATAGGGATGAGGGGAGGAAGAGGAGAGAGTGAGAAATAGCAAGAAAATCAGAAAATATTATCCTCATCCAAAGTCATGGGGCAGCCAGTCTGGAAGAATTCAAGGCTGTTTGCATCAATTATGGTCATAAATATCTGGTGGACTTAACAGAGGTTAAGGAAAACAGCAGATAGAATTTTATTTTTTCAACATAATTAATAATTGCATCATCACCATGTCCTCCAGGCTTCCCAGGTGGAGCTAGTTGGTAAAGAACCTGCCTGCCAATGCAGGAGACGTAAGAGACGTGGGTCCAATCCTTGGGTCAGGAAGACCCCTGGAAAAGGGCATGGCAACCCACTCCATTATTTCCTAGAGAATCCCAAGGACAAAGGATCCTGGGATCCATAGGGATGCAGAGAGTCAGGCACGACTGAAGCAACTTAGTACACACACATGTCCGCCTATTGTGTTGTTTACTCTTTCCAGCCAACCTAATGTCTCCACCAAGCAAGGTCCCATGCAGAAATCCTAAAACCAAGAAGGAAGAAGTGACTTACCTGGTGGAACCCCAACATAAAATTGAACTGTGAAAGTCACCAGGGCAGGAGGTGTCTTGGAACACACCCTAGTAGCAGTAGTAGTAGTTTTATACCTTGTAGTCTGTACCTCTTAATCCCCTCATACTTAACGAAATAAGTCAAAGACAAATACCAAATATTTTCACATATAGGTGAAATCTAAAAAATAAAACACAGGAATAAATATAACAAAAGAAAAACAGACTCACTGATACAGGGAACAAAGTAGTGGTTATCAGGCTTCCTTAATTTTAAAACTGGAAATAAACATTTTAGGGGATTAGGTCCTCCTATTAACCTGCAGTCCCTTGGACTGCAAGGAAATCCAACCAGTCCATTCTAAAGGAAATCAGTCCTGAATGTTCATTGGAAGGACTGATGTTGAAGCTGAAACTCCAATACTTTGGCCACCTGATGCGAAGAGCTGACTCATTTGAAAAGACCCTGATGCTGGGAAAGATTGAAGGCAGAAGGAGATGGGGACGACAGAGGATGAGATGGTTGGATGGCATCACCGACTCAATGGGCTTGAATTTGGGTAAACTCCAGGAGTTGGTGATGGACAGGGAGGCCTGGCGTGCTGCTGTTCATGGGGTTGCAAAGAGTTGGACACAACTGAGCGACTGAACTGAACTGAAGTGACTGATTGATCCTACAACCAAAAACAAAAGCAATCACTACTAGGATAAGTGGCATCTCAGATGTAAACATGAGATGGTTTAGGGAACACTGGTTTAAGACCTTCTGGGGCTAATGTCTTGGAAGGCAGAAGGTGTGGGGCATGGCTGGGAGAGGTGCAGCAAGGCAGACTCCAGGCCAGTGGAATCTGCTTGTTACAAGTACTGTGTGTGAAACTTGAATTTGAAATCTGGCGTCTTTTGTTTTGAATTTCCCTAGAAATAGTCCCTGAGGCAAGCTTTAAAGGGTTTAATTGGAAAGGGCTGCCAGAAAGACCTTTGAGAGAAGTCGAAAAAGTGAAGCAGAAAGGAAGAAGGAAACAGAAAGTTCAATAAAGAGGTGTTAGCTTGTGGACCTTCAGAGGCTTCCATGGAATCCTGCCTCTGAGAGACTGCATGGAACAGTCCAGAGTCATTCTCACCCAAGAGGCAAGCAAGCTGGAGTGCTTGTCCACCACTTCCCCTGGTCCAGGCTTTCCCAGGTGCATCAGCTCCGTGGTGTTTTGGGCCTGTCCTGCCATTTTTCCTGCCTCACTTTTCCGGCCAGGCACCCACCTCGGGCAAATGGGGAGGGGCTGGTGAAATGAGAAACCCCAAAGCATGGGCAGAGCAGAGGCCCTGCTGGCACTTCAGTGGTGTTGATTTTTCACTTTTTACACATATGCTTGGTGTATAATTTCATCATCTTAAATCAGAAAATCTTTGGTCACAGACCAACATTAATTAAAACAAGCCCCACGTGCACGTCTGTAGGGGCCGCTTCTCTGACAAAGTGATCACCACATGCTGCTCTTCACAGCTCTGTCTGGGTGCCCTCCTTTCCCCTGCCTGGCCCTCCTTGTTGCGTGTGCTCATCTCTTTTCTTTTATTTCCTGTTTTACTCTGCTCAGGGATCTCCGATCCACCCTTTTATCTTAAGCGGTGCTCACTGTCACCTGGATTAACTGTAGTCATCTCCCAGTTGGTCGTCATGCTTGCACCAACCCATAGCACAGCCCGCCTCAGTGCAGGGTCAGCCTTCTGAGAGCTCAAGGACAATCACATACCCTTTTCCTCCCCTGGCATGTATAGGGCTTTCTTATGGCCTATGAATCAGCATGAGCATCTCTGGCTGGCATTCAAGGTCCCCCAGCCCCTACCAGTTTCCCTCTCTAACCTCTTCTTCTTCAAGCCATGTCCTGTGAGCCAGGAACCACAGAGAGACCTCTCACCATTCCTCACTCAGAATCATTTCTCCCTCTCTGCTTCCCCAACCAGGCCCATGATGCCTCCCAAGCTCCACCCCCCCCACCCACCCCCCCCATGCCTGCTGTAGAGAAACTGTATTATACTGGTTTTTAAACTAACTTTGGTTTCTCAAGTTTTAGCCATATCCCTTTATTAAAACAGACCTTGTGTCTCCCTTTAGTATAGTCTTTTTAACAGAAAGGTAGATGAAAACAAGGTTGGTAATGTTCAACGAGAGCGCTGGTGTGTACTAACTTAAAATGAGCAGCTCACAAGGAGAAGGACCTGCCCTGTGAATACTGCACAGGTCCGAGGAGGCGACCTAGCTGCCGAGAAGCATGTAAGCTGGATCTAACTGGTTTAGTTTAATCACGGCCGTAGCAGCAACTTCTCTGCTACCATGTGAGTCAATGACTTATGGTTCCATTCAGAAAGATCACTTAGCAAACTAGCATCATTATTTTTTCTCTTCATGCTACAGAGGAAATGGAGATGAAAGGTATGGGGAAGTACTTCCTAGAGACTTAGCAGAGAGGAAAACAGCATCATCTCTCCTCTCTGTAATAAAGAAACTCATTACTCCATCGTTAGAAGGAGAATCAATTATTGAAATGTCAACATTGAAAAATTACTTTGTGGGATTCCCTGGTGGTTCAGAGGGTAAAGAATCTGCCTGCAGTGCAGGAGATCCGAGTTCAATCACTGGGTCTGGAAGATCTTCTAACAATGAACTCCAGTCTCCCTAAAAATTCTCAAACTCCATGTCACAGAGACCTGAAACCTAAGACCATGTGGCCTGTGGTTATATCGTAGACATGTGCCCAGTGGCCGGTTCCCCAGAACCTTCTTGCTATACTTTGACCCCAGGTTTCAGCACAATCTTGACAGAGATAGAATCCCCTGACCACAGGGATAGCACACTTTGAATTCAGAATTAGTCTGATGTGCAGAAACAAGGAAATGCAGTTTCCTATGCTCTATGGAGTTTGTGGACTGATCTATATTCATTACACATGATCATACACATTGACTGATTCACCTGCTCTCTACAAGAAAAGAGAAGTTGGTTCTGCCCAAAAGCTTCTCTGACTGGATGGGCTGTGTTAAGTAGACCATAAGGTACAAATCCAGCCCATTAGTGACCCAAGTGGAGTAACATTTTTATGGACCAAACTGTAATCAAAAGCTGTAAATGGACTATAAGAAAGACAGTCTAGGCTGTTGTGTGTTGCAATATCAATGGTAATGGTGCAATATCAAAACTAAAAGTTTGACATAACTAATAAAAGAGCAATTTATTTTTAGATCCCTCCTCCTACAGCATTTGCAGTAGTGTTCTAAACATATGTGCGAATCACTGGAATATACCAATTTTAAAATGTTGTTAACTTGCCAGCATGGGTCTGGGACATATCAGCAACAAAAAAAAAAAGAAGAAGAAGAAGTAATTTTCTACATTATCCTGGAAAGTATAGAAAACATATCATAAACAAGAAATAAGTAAATCATAACAAGTTAGAAAGCAACAAGTGGGAAAAAATTACAAGCAGAATGGAATTACAGGATCAGAACAAGGACGATGGAGGCAGAATGCTGTTTTAATGGAGTTCGGGAGCTTCACCAAGAAAGTGACATGTAAACAAAGATGTGAAGATGAGGATGGAGTCAGCCTAGTGGGTACCTGGAGGACAAGCATTCTGGGAGGAGGAAAGAGCAAGAATAAAAGGGGAAGTGCCTGTGGAGAATAGAAGTGAAACCAGGTGGTGCAGTGGTAAAGAATCCACCTGCCAATGCAGGAGACACAAGAGATATGGGTTCGATCCCTGGGTCAGGAAGATCCCTCAGAGAAGGAAATGGCAGCCCACTATAATATTCTTGCCTGGAGAATCCCATGGACAGAGGAGCCTGGTGGGCTATAGTTTATGAGGTCGCAAAGAGACATGACTGAGTGACTGACACACATACAGTCAGAAGGAGGAGGGAAGACTTTAAATCACAGGGCTGACCCAATTTCTGTGAAAGGAGAGAGAGAAGGATTGGTTCACAAGAGCCTCACACTGCATATCTGAGCAAGTTTCAGACAGACTCGTGGGAAGCCCGTGAGGAAAACCTCTCATGGGAGGAGTTGAGATGCAGAAGGAGGGACTTCCCTGGCAGTCCAGAGGTTAAGATACGGTGCTTCTACTGCAAGGAGCTCCATCCCTGGTTAGGCAACTAAGAGCCTGCTTGTCATGCAGCACACCCTAAAAAAAAGATGCAGAGAAAAAGATGCCTAGCTTGAACACACCTGCCTTGCACAGTCCTTTACTGGGTGGGAGTGTAAGACATAGCTGGGAGCTGGGAGCCAGGTTCTTTTGAAGGGCAAAAGGCATATGTGGTGTGTGCACGTGATGAACAGGAGTTGCTGGGACTACAGCAGAGTAAGAGGGGGGATCAGATACATGATGGAGTTAGATCATCTAGGGTTTCCTGAGTTATTGTAAGGGCTTCAGCTTTTTACTCTGAGTGGAATAAATTAACTAGTGGAAAACACTGAGTGGTTTTGAGCAGAAGTAAGTGACATGCCTTAAAGTTGGCTTAAAGTTTAAGTTGGCTTAAAGCTCAACATTCAGAAAATGAAGATCATGGCATCTGGTCCCATCACTTCATGGCAAATAGATGGGGAAACAGTGGAAACAGTGGCTGACTTTATTTTTTGGGCTCCAAAATCACTGCAGATGGTGACTGCAGCCATGAAATTAAAAGACGCTTACTCCTTGGAAGAAGAGTTATGACCAACCTAGATAGCATATTTAAAAGCAGAGACATTACTTTGCCAACAAAGGTCCATCTAGTCAAGGATATGGGTCTTCCAGTGGTCATGTATGGATGTGAGAGTTGGACTGTGAAGAAAGCTGAGTGCCAAAGAATCAATGCTTTTGAACTGTGGTGTTGGAGAAGACTCTTGAGAGTCCCTTGGACTGCAAGGAAATCCATCTAGTCCATTCTGAAGGAGATCAGCCTGAGATTTCTTTGGAAGGAATGATGCCAAAGCTGAAACTCCAATACTTTGGACCCCTCATGTGAAGAGTTGACTCACTGGAAAAGACTCTGATGCTGGGAGGGATTGGAGGCAGGAGGAGAAGGGGATGACAGAGGATAATATGACTGGATGGCATCACCGACTCAATGGACATGAGTTTGGGTGAACTCTGGGAGATGGTGATGGACAGGGAGGCCTGGTATGCTGCAGTCCATGGAGCTGCAAAGAGTCAGAAGAGATTTCAAGACTGAACAGCAAGTGGCACGAGTCCACTTCTAGTTTGAGAGCATCACTCTGGCTCCCATAGAGAAGACTGGTAGGAAAGGGATGGGATAAGAGCAGGGGGATTGGGTAGGAGGCTATTGCAGGGACCCCAGGAAAGGTGAGAGGGGCTAGGCACTGGTAGCAAAGGAGGTGGTGAGCGGTGCAGCTGTGGCTATGTGGGGAAGGTAGAACCAAGGAGATGCACTGTAAGATCGTCTGTGGAATTAAGACAGAGGGAAGACGGAGGCTGTGCTCCTTTCCGAGGGCTGCCATCACAAAGTGCGGCCAACTGGGCACCTTATAGCTTTGAAGGCTGAGAGTCTGAGATCAGGGTGTTCTCAGCGTTGGTCCCTCTGCTGGCCATGCCAGAGAATCTGCTCCACAGCACTCTCCTGGCTTCCGGGGGCCTCGGGCTTGCCTGGGCTTGCAGATGGCACCCTGCCTGTGCACCAGTATCTCCACAGTGTCTTCCCTCTGCTCACGCCACTCTGGGTCCAAATTTCCATCTTCATGAAGAGGCCGGGCATATCGGATTAGGACTCACTCCAGGGGCCACATTTTAACTTGATCATCTTCAGAGAGCTTACATCCAAAGAAGGTCACACGGATGGGTACTAGGAATTAGGACTTCAGTATCAGTGGGGGTTGGACGGGAGGCACACCTCTACTGTAACAGAGGATAAAATCAAGAGTTTTACACTAAATAACTGAAAAGCTGGAATTACTATTGATTGAGAAGGGGGAGGCTGTGGGCAGAACGGATTTGGATAGAGTCAGTTGGAGATGTTTATTAGAAATTGAGTGGTAATGTCAAGGAGACAATTTTATCAATATGAAGCAAAGCTCAGGAGACAAGGCTGGGCTAAAGATGAATTTTGGAGTCATCCGTATACAGATGGATAGCATTGAAAGTCGTGATCCTGGGTGAGATGAAGACTGGGCTAGGGCCCAAGTCCTCTGGCGCTTCAAAGTCTGAAGAGGAGAGAAGAGAAGGAATAAGTAAAGATGACTGAGAAGCATTGAGCCAAAAGAGAGTAAGCAAGGGCGCTATCATTTGCCATGGATTGGAAACTGACTAGGGAACAGAAACTGTGCTCCATGTTGTAGACACATTACCTCTAATTCCTACAACATCACAAAGAAAATGTCATCCTCCCTTGGGCCGATTATCCAGCTCAAGCTCAGAGAGAATTGCTTAGAGGCAGAGAATTACTTAGAGGCAGAATGGGATTGTGCTCTAGGACAGTGGTCCCCAACCTTTTTGGCATCAGGGACATGTTTTGTGGAAGAAAATACAGAGTCAGGGGATGGTTTCAGGATGATTCAAGCACATTACATTTATTGTACACTTTATTTCTATTATTATCAGCTCTGCCTCAGCTCATCAGGCATTAGATCCCAGAGATTGGGGGCCCTTGCTTTAGGGCATAAACTGCAGTGTCTGGCTTTGAATTCCCATTCTGCTTCTTAAATAGCTCTGAAATCTCCTACAGGTATTCTGCTTCTCTGTTCCTCAGATTCCTAGGCTGTTAAATGGCAGAAGTATCTGTCCCTAGGATGGTTATAAGGTTTAGATAAATTAAGACTCAAAAAAAAGCTAATGAATTATTTTTCAGGTCCAGTGAAAACCTTGGTAGATAATAAACACTCTAACCTTACCTGTTAATTCAGTAAACTGCCTACAAATCACACTTCTCCAGAAGAGAGAGGATTTGAACCTAAGATGTTCTGCATTCAAAGCCCATCCTGTTTCTATCAGATCACAGTGAATGTGACTCTTTCCTGATCATTAGCACAGATTAATTAATTCAATTAGAGGAATTGATCATTCGGAAAACATGGAGAGACAGTTTTGAAAGGCTGCATTAAATATGTTTTACTAAATAGGAAATGAAGTTTTGAGAGGATAAAGTGTCATCTAACTGTGAAAAAAATACAAGAGAATCCTCAGAGGGCCCAAGGCATCTGGGTCTAGGGTGGGACAGGCTGGCTTTATTAGGGTCTATTTCTCAGAAAAGAGAGTACTTGATATAAATGTTCCAGGGAAACTGAGAAAGGATTTTCTTTCTCTCCTGTCTCTCCTAGACCCGATCCTTTCCTTCTGGACTCTTACCATCAAGGGTAGGATGCCCAGGAATATCTGTTTAAAGTTCATACTGAAATAAGTAATCAGAATTAGGACAGTATAATGTCCATAAGACTGCAGCCATGAAATTAAAAAGACACTTGCTCCTTGGAAGGAAAGCTATGACAGACCTAAACAACATTAAAAAGGAAAGACAGCACTTTGCCCACAAAGCTCCATGTAGTCAAAACTATGGTTTTATCAGTAGTCATGTGCAGATGTGAGAGCTGGCCCATAAAGAAGACTGAGCACCAAAGAATTGATGCTTGCAAATTGTGATGCTGGAGAAGACTCTTGAGTCCCTTGGACTGCAAGGAGATCAATCCACTCAGTCCTAAAAGAAATCAATCCTGAATATTCATTGGAAGGACTGATGCTGAAGCTGAAGCTCCAATACTTTGGCCACCTCATGCGAAGAGCCGGCTCATTGGAAAATAACCTGATGCTGGGAAAAATTGAGGGCAGGAAGAGAAGGGGACAACAGAGGATGAGATGGTTAGATAGCATCACCAACTCAATGGACATAAATTTGAGCAAACTCTGGGAGATAGTGGAGGATGGAGGAGCCTGGCATGCTACTGTCCATGAGGTCTCAAAGAGTGGGACACAACTTAAGGACTGAACAACAACAGTGTCCTCAAGGACCTGACTGGAGAGGATTGAAACAAAGAACACTAGGTATCGAAGACACAAGGAAAGTCAAGGATGGCAAGTGCCCATGAGGGAGCGGTCTTTCCCGGTGATGATGAAGAGACCAAACTATCCCAAAAAAGTTGCAGTAAAGCAAAGAGAATCAAGTAGTCACCACAAGATCCGTGAGCACAGATGACAGCAGTGAAGGCTGGAGGAGTAATCAGGCGAAGTGGAGGACATGAGTCTTTTTAGAGCAACTGAAAGAGAAAATGAAACCAATGAAAACAGACTCATAAACGTTTAGGGCTGGAAGGGCCCTGTGGCATTATCTCCTTGAGTTGTTTCAATACAAGAAGGAAACCAAGGCTAGAGAAGCCCAATGACACACTCAAGTTCTCCCAACGAGTTATTGGCAGAACCAGGATTTGAAAGAGCTAGATCAGAAATGAAGGATCAATTTTGACAGGTGTTTTTAAAGAGGGAAAGGAAATTTACTGACCACTTTGTCTTTTTAAAAGAGAAGAAAGAATGGAAAGCCTATATGGAGGGGTCCAGTGGGAATTAAAAAGCAAAAGGATACTTCCTGTCTGAACATAGGAAAGTAGGAAATAAAGGACCAGAAATAGCATAGGGAAGCATGAATCGTGTTCCCTCTTTCTGTGTAAAAGGACCTAAGACCTATGAGAAGAACAGCATGAGTGAAGGGTTACAAAATTTAATATTTGGCAGTGGGGAGACTTTGAAAACTGTAGATTACTTCAGCAAGTTAAAAAAAAAAAGACATATGATAGTTAACTTATTTGCAAAAAGAGAAATAGTCCAAATATTTTCTTAAACTTAACTATCCCACATTTTTTGTTGAAGAAGCAAAATATACACTAAATTAAGCCTGATTTTATAAAAAAAAAATTCTTGGATGTCTACCATGGTAGGGACTAGGGAATTCAGCATGAAATTTATAGCACTTATATAGAGTTTTTTCCTCCGTATTTCTTATGTTTGTATTGCAGTAATGAAGAAATATGAAAGCCATCTGGTGACCAAATAATATCTGTAAATTCCCATGGATAAAGCCTCACCTTTATATTTCAAAGTTATTAAGTTCAAGTCCTGTTATGGTTCTACTTTTATTAGTTTTTTCCCCATCAATGCAATTATTGATTGATTAATTCTTATTGGCTTTCTAAAGTAGAAAAAAATTATGGCTGAAGTAAAACCCTTTATAGACAGGAAAAAGTAAAGTATATAGAGAGCGGAAATCTGAGCAGGGTGGTAAAAGCTTTATCCTAGCCAGGTAGCTCTCTCAGCGTCCAGAGTCTCAGAGTCCAGAGAGGTTTGGAAGGACTAGAGATGCTTGTGTGGGAACCAGTGCTGTTTCTCAAGCTCTTGGCCATGTAATGATGGTCAGCATGGCCCCCAAACAATGTACAGTGTACACAGAGCACTCACACCTTAGCCCTCACTCAGCCCTGCAACCTGTGAGGCAGACATGATGGATGGTACCTTCTAAGAAAACAGGCTCAGCAATGTCAGCTGACTTGGTTTGTGTGTATACATGTGTTTAGTCACTCAGGCTTATCCAACTCTTTGTGACCCCATAGATTGTAGTAGCCAGGCTCCTCTGTCTGTGGAATTCACCAGGCAAGAATACGGGAGTGGGTTGCTATTTCCTTCTCCAGGGGAATCTTCCCAACCTAGGGATCAAACCCAGGTCTCCTGCACTGCAGGCGGATTCTTTACCATCTGGACCACCAGTGAAACCCTGACTTGTTCTATATCATGCAGCTAAACATGACTGATGCAGAATTCAAACTGAAAGGGTCAATGTCTCCTTTTTCTCTTTTCTTTTACATTTTGGACACAGATCACATGATGAGTTTACTGATAGGTAAGTTTGAGGTTCTCCGGGAATATGTGTGTGGGTGGGTGGGTGCGCTCCATAGTGCCCAACTCTTTGTGACACCATGGACTGTAGCCAGCCAGGCTCCTCTGTCCATGGAATTTCCCAGGTAAAAATACTGTAATAGGCTGCCATTTCCTACTCCAGGGGATCTTCTCAACCCAGGGACCAAACCCTCTTCTCTTGCATGTCCTGCCTGATCTGTATTGCAGGCAAATTCTTTACCCCCGAGCCACCTGGGAAGCCCCCTGTGGGGATAGCCAGTCCACTAGTTACCAAAACAGTCAGGTAGGTGAAACCTTCTTCTTGAAGAAAGTTGCTTGGCCACAAACAGAAGCTAGAAAGCATTTTTCCTGGAGGTCCCAGGTCTGACTTACTAGCTTCACCCTAAGGTGGCCAATTTTTTGGCTTTAAGAACCAAGTTTTGCATTTAACGATGGGGGATGTGGGGATGTCAGTTTCCCAACATAAAAGGCATTGTTTTAATATCCAGGATAACTTGGTATCTGTGTATGTTGGTCAGGTTCTCTCTCAGATAGATGGTGGTCTTCTCCAGGGGCATGCATACCTCCTCGAAAGCTGTGATTGTGTCCTGGATAACTCATCTCTCTCGCACATGAAAACTTCCTCCTCCAAGGTCCTAGATCACCTGGGAAATGGGGTCTGGAAGGGCAGCCCAGGCCAAAGCTGGAAGAAAGTTGCAGCTATAAAATGTTTCATATCCAACATGTTTATTTGAAATGGCTAGGCTGAACCATATGAAATTGCAGTTTGGAGGAGATCAAAAATAGTTGAATTGTGGCAATTTCATATGTTTAGCTTAATAGCTCCATGCACCATAGTCTCATGTAAGATGTTTAATAAATGGTAAAGTGGGCCAAATCACCTTATTTACATTGTCTTGTAATCTCAAATTTCTAATTTTTAAATCCAAAATACCCACTAGCCATTTAACAATAACTACAACACAAATGAACGTGTTTGACATTGAATTAACAAATGAATATGTTGACATTGAATTAAGTTGGGTAATTCCTTCACTGTGATATAAGGCACCATTGGGTTTGGGCTCTCTTCTTCAAAAAATCCTGAAACTTACCCTTATCTGTTTTCTTTCAAAATTATTTATCCTCTAAGGAATTATATATACTCAAGAGAAATCTACTGAACTAAGCATTAGATGGTTATTTCAAGAAACATGGAGAAACAAGATAAGAATTGACAGATGCTGAGCATGTCTCATCACTGTACAGAGGAAGCCCATGGCCCCAGTGCTCTGGCATGTGCAAGACTAATTTCACTCCATTCCTTTCCTCCTCAGATTGCTCTTGTCTCCTTTAATGATCTCTGCTGCCCATCCAAATCTCACTCATAAGTCCCAAATCTCTTCATGAAGTGTTCTTTTATTATTAGAGCTGGTACACTGTGCTGTCCTCCTCAAAGTCTCTATATACAGTTTAGTATCAGCTTCTTCCCTAGGTAAACTAACTGCTTTAGGCATTCTACTGCCCCTGATGGGCTTCCCCAGTTGCTCAGAGGTAAAGAATCTGCCTACAATGCAGGAGACATAGGTTCAGTCCTTGGTCAGGAAGATACCCTGGAGAAGGAAAACGGCAACCCACTCCAGTATTTTTGCTGGGGAAATTCCATGGACAGAGGAGCCTGGCGGGCTACATCCCATGGGGTCACCAAGGAGTTATTTAGTGATTATACAATAGCAGCATTATCAAAATGTAGCAGATATCATCTCTGTACCTTAAAATTTTGCATAATACTGGTCAACATGACTATTCAAATCTATCAATACCAAAAAATACAAGTATTAAAAACAAAAGGCCATAGGTAGACTATATGAATATTTGATTTTTTCAAAATATATTTCTGGGGACTTCCCAGACGGTCCAGTGGTTAAGAATATGCCTTCCAGCACTGGGGGCATGGGTTCAATCCCTGAACAGGGAACTAGGACCCCACACACCTCAGAGCAACTAAGCCTGCTCTCTGTAAGTACTGAGCCCATGCCCCAGAGAAAGACCCCTCATGCCGCAATTACGACTCAAGGCAGCCAAATAAATAAGTAAATATTAAATATATGTATATGTGTGTGTCTGTGTGTGTTTTCTGAGTAGTTGTGTAGAGAAACAAGTTTTTCATCTAAAAAGAAAAGAAGTGCTAACTGACTTTCATATAGTCAGGTGGAAGTTGGGCTTTGATAGGTTTTTGGAAAAATGGGTAAGCATAATAAGAATTTATCATCAGGCATAAAGGGAGAGTTAATAAAAATAGCCCATAATGACACAGAATAAAAAGGAGCAGGAGCGTTCACAAGAGACTATCACAAAGACAGGCGAAGAGAGAAGGACAGGGAAAAGAGGAGTGCATCGTAGACCCACTGGCTTTATGAGGAATGGAAAGTTTTCGTATTATCATCAGAGTGGTAGCTGCCAGAGGCTGCTGACTGATGCCCTGTGGCTGGAGAAGAAAAGATGTCAGGAGCTGATCCAGGAGACGGGCTTCACATGTTTTCATTATGTCCCAAACTGGTGGTGAGACACCCCACTTCAGATAACCTATAGACTGGGATCAAATTTGAGGTGGTATAAAGAGGTAGGTGGCCGGCTGTCTGGAGGTCATACCCACAGGAGACGATGAACTGGGAGAGATCGATCAAGCCCTGTGGTCATGTAGATGTCACGTCAATGGGAGCAGACGGGAAAACAATAGGAAAGAAAGACTGCAGCTATCAGAGAAGTAATAGGAAAAGCAGTAAGGGATGACTTCAGAGAAGTGATTAAGCAGAATGAACTCAATTGCTCCAACATAGCAATAACGACCACGTTAAACAATAACTAATAGCTACTGTGATTTTTTTTTTTTTTCAGAGAAAAGGGTCAGTGAAAACTTTTCCAAAAATAAACGTTTTCTCCAATAGAGAAGAAAAAAGAATCCCAGGTTCTTAGCATATACTGTACATTTCGGGGATGGAATGTGCAATATTGAAAAGGAAGGTAACTTTAAAGAATTTCAAAGAATACCTCCTTTTACAAAGAAGGATTAGATGCAAGCCCTTCCCTTCAGTCAGATGCTCTCCCCAAGAGGAACTTTGGCACTTCTAGAACTACATTAATCTTTTTCAGTCCCCAGAGCACCATTAAGTACAGGCAGCAGTAATTTAGTAAATTGCATACTCGAAGCCTGAAAGAGTTAACGCGGCTCCAGAAGTGCCTAACATTTACCCTGGGAGTAATTTACACACTGGAAGCATCTGGCTGAATATGGATTCAATTGTTTACTGTACTGCCGGTCTCCCAGAAAGGAGGTCACATGCTTTCTCTTATTGAAAAGTTCTGGGGAACAGTTTCTTTCATTTAAAAAAAAATATGCACCTACTGCCGCATTTTCCTTTGGTAGTCTGTTTTCCGGGTCCCAAAAAAGATGGTTGCAGGAAATAAAGTGAGATCCTTTAATTTGCCAAAGCAAACGACTTTAATTTCACCTTTGTTACCCAAAGGTTTGGGGGTTATAGTGTTGGAGTGATAGCAATAAACTTGTAGATTTGGAAATCAGTCTTTATTTCATCTCTGGAACAAGTCATGCTGTAGATTTGTACGAATGTTTGTATTTTACCTCTCGGCATGCCAGAACACTTTAGCACAGTACTGTTTAATGAAGAATAGAAGAATAGGAAGACATCCACACATGAATCAATGCCAAATTATTTTCAGCCAGTGTGTCAGTATGCATGTTCAGGAATACTCTAATGTCAACAGAAGCATCTGAGTAGGTATTCTTTTTTTTTTTTTAATTCCTTCTAAATGTTACATCCTCAGCACCGTGGACAGTACATAATAGAGAGGGAACTCTCACATGAAAAGATCTTAAGACCTACAGGCAGGGATACTAATAAACAATGATAGAATTTGAGATTGTATAGGATACACATGGAAGATAGGATAATCATATCCTTTCTGAGAATGACTGAAATCTAAGGTTTAGTATATAACTGCTTATACATCTCAAGTGGTTATATCCACAATCAGCATCTTCTGCCTCCACAACAGAAATGTGTGGTCATCTTTATTAATCTCGTATCCATTTGCTTAAAATCTCTGGGGTCGCTAAGTCATACAAATTTTCCGTATTTTTATATATATATATATAAGTTCCATATTAAATTTTGGCTACCTATTTAGGTCAAAGTTTATTAGACCTTTTCAAAAGACTTACTAAGTACAGTTATGAATATAAACAGAGATGTTAGAAGATTCCATTTTTTTAACCATTTTCTGTTATGTGTCAACTATATTTCCTAGACAATATTCTGTTTCCATGTACTAGTCTTATATCCACTGGGATTGATTTTTTTCCAGCAAAGATAATGTTGATTCTTTAAATTTACTTTAAAATAAAATGTTACGCAGAAATACAACACAGTTGAATTCAGTTTTAACATAATGAACTCTTAAAATCCTAAATCTTTGTACTCTGTGCAGTCAAAAAAAGAAAAAGACAACAAAGTGTTTCTAAAATGTGATAAGACACGACCTTGACCTCTCCCTCTTGAAAAGAGAATTCATTTTTTCACTCTGATTATCATTGTCCTTATGAGAATAAATTCTTACATATATTGTGAGTGGATTCTGTCTTTTTGGCCATGGAATAATGCTTCCCGTTGCCACTTTCATTCTTCCCACCCCCACTTCTCTCTGTCTCTCTCTTCTAAGGGACTCCTAAAGCTTCCTGGAGTGTCTTTAATCCTCCTCGGTTCTTTGCATTTTCCTCTGATCTCAGAACAGTTACACAGCAACACTTCACTCCTGACAGCCCCTGGGCCACCATTCTCTCATTTGGACTCACTCTGTGGTTCACATGTTGTATTTAATACAAACACAAGTAAATAAATGTATGCACCAAAATTATTGGAGCCTGAATCATATTTGCATGTTCCTTTGGCCATGAAATCCAAAGCAATTTATAGAAAACGTATGCCTATAATAACCCTTGAAAGTAAATAAGGGCAGGGATGCTGTTATTTTCTGTTTTATGGATTTTTAGAAATTTGCATCCAAAAAGAAAAAGTGACTTCTTTTTTTCTCTCTAAAATTCTTGAGTTGTTCTAGCTTGCTTTGAATCATGAATTCAGAGTTATTTGTTCATATTGTGTATATACATGTGTTCCAGTTTATTGTTATTTGAAAAGAAAAAGAACCTTTTGCAGAGGATTATGAACTGTATATTATTTGCCCATTAACCTAAAGTCAAAAGGCTCAGAGTAGCATGTCCCATAGCCAAGTAATCTCTAACAAATTGTGGAGTAATAATATTTGGCATCACTATTATATTAATACACTGAGGCATAAATTTAAAAGAAATGCCAAAATCTCATAGGCTTTTTATGGTTTGCTTTCTGGTTTGTTTTTTTTTTTTTTATAAAAGGTGGTGTGTGGGTGCCTTTAAAGCAAATAAATAATTTTGACTTTAAATGTGTACACTGCTGTGTGAAAGTAAAAATAATTCACTAGAGAGACGATTAAGGAGAAGCTTTATAAACAGAACAGAGAAATAGAATTATTCTGGGGAAAAAAAAGGAAACGATCACTCAGTAATTGTTGCACTGGCCAATAGTAACTGCTGCTAATGGGAAGACATCAGATGCAATCTTTACAAAAATAAAAGGAAAGAAAGAAAAGAAAGGGGAAATGCTCATTCATTCTTATGTGTCTTGATTTTTCACTCATATTGTGGCTCATTTCTTTCAGAAGTGTAGCAATATCTTAATACATGAAACATGTACTTTGCTACTTTGAAATTTTTCACTACAGTAAAAGAATCTTTATGATTGTATCATTTTACATGGTAGCATTCATAAAAGAAAAAAAAATCAAGCACGTTATAAAATTCCATGCCCCTAGTATATCACATACCCACTGGAAACATCCCAAGCTTTTATTGGAGCAAATCAGCTAAGGTTCCCATGGAGGAAAGACAATGCACTAATATGGGAATCTCAGGACACGTGCTTTTTATCTGCAAGAAGCTGAGACTGATTTACTGATATCAGGTCATTAATCATCACTAGGTAAACTAATCTCCATCTCTGAAATAAGCACAGATTATTCTCTTGGTTTTATGAATGAGGAGAATAGATCAAGGTTTAAACAGCTCACAGAAAACTACATGTGCAGAGCCGGCAAAGAAACCGATGATCAACCAAGTCCTAAATGTATGCATGATACACTCTTGCTTTAATTTCTACATAAACAGAACAATAGGAGTAAACCTCACTTTGGATAATAGGTCTGTCTCAGAAAAAATGCTTGCAAATTGAATTTTTTTCCAGACGATTGTATTTTATTTTAACTAAACAATGAGGATAAGAGAGAAAACAGGGTTGGATTTTTCAATAACACAAAGAATCTTTTTTATTCCATAATGCAAATAACGTACACGCGTGCATGCATGTGCAGTCACCAAGTAGTGTCCGAGTCTTTGTGACCTCATGGACTGTAGCCCTCCTCTGGGATTTCCCAGGCAAGAATACTGGAATGGGTTGTCGTTTCCTTCTCCAGAGGATCTTCCTGACTCAGTGATCCAACCGCATCTCCTACATTGGCAGGTGGGATCTTTACCACTGAGCCACCTGGGAAGCCCAGTGTGAATAATACTCCATCTGTTTTACACCTTTTGAGTGTGATATAATGGTTGCTTTAAAAGCAAATGCATCCTATAATTCAATACTTTTATTGTTTTTCTAGTTAAGGTCACCTTTTCTCTTTCCTCACCTATCTCCAATTACCTGCTTTCCTCCTTTATGCGTTTTTCATATGCCTCAATCTAGGGCAAAGCCCATAGTTCTGACTGTATCCAAATACTTGGCAAAAGCCACTTGTGTGTATGTGTGTATGCACACATGTGCACTGGGCACTCAGTCACTTAGTCATGTCATACTCTTTGTGACCCCATGGACTGCAGCCCACCAGGCTCCTCTATCCATGGAACTGTCCAGGCAAGAATGCTAGAGTGGGTTGCCATTTCCTCCTCCAAGGGATCTTCCCTCTAGCCAAAGCCAGAATGCACCAATTAGATGGGCTACAAATTCACATCATCCTATATGGACTCTGATTGGTGGGATGACCACTGATTTGGATTTCTGTTGATTGCCTAAAACGTTTTCCAATGTGGCTCTTCTACTCAGCCAATCTCTGCCAGCCTCTTCTGTCCACTGGCAAGATAAAGGCAGCAGATTTCCTTCATCTTGCCTCTGCTGCACTTCAAAAATCATTTCAGCTCACTTCTCCTTCCCTTCTCTCTCAAAGGACAGAATGTCCTCACTGCTTTCAGAGGCCAACTTTTCTATTTCATCTTCCACCCTACTTCATTCCTGCAACCCCTACTATGTTGCTTCATCCATATCCCACTTCTCTAGCAAGTTTCATCTCTTCCAAGAGTTTCAGCTCTGTTTTGAGACTTGCCAACATTTTAGGAGCTCATTTGTTCCCAGCCCCAAACTTGCCTGTTTCCTGGGAAACACCCACATCTCAAAATCCTGTGGAGGTTTTCTATGATATAAGTCCCAATAATCCCAAGCTTCCATTTGTCAAAACTACAACAAACTCCATGGGATGTTCACTTCCCCATCTTGTTCCAAACACCTCTTCTTCCCACCCTCCCTCATAGCCCCTCTCCTTTCTCCTATCACACGTGTCCTCCCTCCATTTGTTTTCTTGGGAATCAGACTCACTGAAGGATTAATAGAGAACATGAGGTATATGCAATCATTAAATGATGGCATAGATATATTGATATATCTGTAGACACAAAAATGTGTTCATTACATATTATTTAGTGGGAAATATTGAATAGATGCTATAAAGATATTCAGTAAAATATGAAAAGCAGTTATGGTGCAATGATGAGAAAAATGAATATATGTCATTTTCTTCCAAAGTTTTTGCAATGTTCATAAATTCTCTAAATTAATGTCTCTGATTATAATACATCTTCCTTGAGGTCCCAACAGAATTTCAAAACCAACTCATCTCAAAACAAAAGTTATCATGTTCTGGCCAAAACCTGGCTCCCTTCTAGTGTTGACTGTTTTCCACTTGACCTCAATCTACTCCTCTGACCATATTCCCGTCTTTCCAAGGTCGTAGAATTAGTAAGTGGCAAAGACGGGAATGGAATCTAGGCTGTGTGACTCCAAATGTCTTGCTCTTTGCAATGTCCCAAGCCCCTGGCAATCAAGAAACGTGAACAGAGCTTCCTTTGCAACTGTGTAAGGGAATCTGATGAGAAAATAAAAGAAAAAACAAGAGCCCCTGAGGAAGACATGAAAGGCTGCTCGCCCTCCACATCATGTACTACACCTGACTGTGGGGCTAAACAATCTTTTTCTCAGTTTGATACAAATTCAAAGAAACTGTGCTTCCCAGTTTCTCTGGTTGAAAATCCTTTTACACAGCCTTGACCATTATTCACTGGATCCACTTGGTCCCTGGGTGCAATTGAAACCTGAAGAACTAGAAACCCACTCTATAAATATGCATCCAGCGCGCTGTCCTTCAGCTTGCCATTTAAAATGCAGAACTCTGGCAGAATCACCTTTTGGTTTAGTTATTTTTCTAAATTTCTGTCAGACAACAGCATAAGGAAAATGTCATAGCTGAAGTACACATTTCCACTTCCCTTTGGCTTAATGGTGCTGAGCAAAATATATATATATATATATATGTTTTATATATATATATATATAATTTCCCTCGGGATGAGTGACAGTGTTCAAGCAAATGTAATAAGGAGGAGGAGCTCTTGGGTTGAGGCATTGGTACCCAAACGTGGGAGGAGAGCAGAGTGATATCATTGGAGAGACTAGAGAAGGGTGCTGAGCTGGAGGAAGGCAAAGGGGAGAGCTAGAAATGGAAACATGAGTAGGTTAGTAATTAAATGGGGTAGGGGGTTAAACAAGGAAATGGATTTTTAAAAAATGAGAGTCAAAAGAAATTAAAACTCCCAGCCCAATTTCCAAAAGAAATAGGATCTCTCCCTTGCTTCTTGTCCTCATGCCCCGGGTATCTCTGCAGCCTTCCTATCTCATTTCATCAAATGCCTTCCTTCACTATCATATCTTTTTACTTCTTGAACTTCCTAATGTTCTCTAATTCCTTTTGCTTTATTTTATTTTGCCTGTATCATATGTCCTGCTGTGCCATCATTATGATAGCCTAGTTCTCTCCACACAATATAACATATCATCTTTAATCCTTCCATTTTTAATCATCATCCTCTCCTAGTAACCAACCCCTTTCCTATCACTTTTGCTAATCCTCCACTAAGCTGCAGTTATTCACCCACTTGGGGCTTTAATTCAGTGTCAACAGCCTTTCTGCTTCCCTCTGACTTTGCTTAATGCCATCTACAATGACAAGTTGGTAAAGACGCAAGCCAGGACCAATGCAATTGTCTTTATGGCCACCATTTCTCTCACAGTTGATGATGATGATAATGGTGGTGGTGGTGGTGGTAATGGAATAATGATAATAGTATCGAACATTAATCGAATCTGATTAAGTACCAAGCACTCTTCTAGATATTTTGCGTAATGTATTAGATATATTCACTTAAACCTCCTTCTAAAATAGTATCCTAATTACTCCCAGCTAATGAAGAAACTGAAATACAGATGAGTTAACTAACTTGCCCAAGGTCACACAACTCAGTTTTTATTACCATAAAAAGGGAGTCTGCTCCTATTTTTTTTTTAGTTCTCTCTCTTGAGGAAGTTGGCGTAAGTCGATCAGTACTAAATCAAAGTACCGGAGACACCTCTCCGTGTCCCAGTGTATCAGTATCCTAGGACTGGACTTATCACGTGTCATCATTTCCTGCCCAATGAAGCCCCATCTTTAGTGATTAGGAAATCTTTACTTTCTTTTTGGAGATTCTGAATCCAAGTCCTGACCTAAAGATCATGGATCTCACTCATTTGTTTATTAATTTAATAGAATTTACTGGAAGCTATTTATGTCCCGGTCCATGTGCTGACTTGCCTGGATTATGACCGTGCCCTCAAGGAGATCAGAGTGAGGTAGACCATTGAGGGGGGCGGGCACTGCACCAAGAGGACAATTTCCAAGGAAAGGCAACTGTCCTGAAACCCAGAGAAAACAGCTCTGTGTCCTAAGGCACAAAAAGAAATGGAAGGAGAGTGCAGGTGGCATTTGCATGAAACTGTATTTAGAAGAGAGTTTGCTTCAGCTGTTGGCCAAAAGGTGTACCTCTCAGCCCAGGCATAAAGAGTGAAGTAGTAAGAATGCAGTGCCTATTAGCAAGTGTGGATTGGTTACAAGCTGGTTTATAAATACTGGTTTACAAGCTGCTGGCAAATCTTTAGAATTTTTCTCTAACATATCTGTGAAGCCACCTAGACTAAGAGTTTTCAAAAGGATGATTCCAATATGCCAGTAGTATGCTCAAATCTTAAAATCATTTATGACATCTCACTTTAATCAACTTTCTTTTAATTTCCCTTTACCAAGTTTTAGATGATTGTTGACATAAATAGATTAATGTTGAGTCAACTGGTTGTCTGTGCACATTAAATGAGAGGACTACCACACCATCAATCAGTTTATGTTAGCTTATCCTGCTTATTAGCAATTATCAGTCTACTTGAATTCAGCTATTGGTGTTAAACTGCCAGAATGTTCTGAGAGAATGGATCTGTCCCACCAAGACTTATCTTGTAATGCATACATCTGAAAAAAAAAATCAACAAATAAGTGATTGGAATAATTGAGGAGCAGGTTGGACTTAATTAGATGTAATGTGATACAGAGATAAACATTATTTATGAAACATTATTAGTTTCAGTTATAGTAGTGTACTTGCTAAAACTAGGCTAGCTGAGTCATATGTAGAAATATTTCTGCTTTACTATATATATAAAAGTAGTTCATCGCCAAATTATCAATATTTTCAAAATCTAATCAGGGGTAACCTCTACTTATTACACATGCAAATATCTCCTTAAGTATGAAGTGCACAGTGGTAAACAACCACAAAAAGGCAGATTCTTCTAAGCTTGTACGCATTTCCTCTATAATAGTGTATATTCTATTAAAAATACTTTGAACGTATATTCTTTAGGCTTCATCCAACCTCATCATACATTATAAATAATAAACCTACGGATTCTTAGATGTACAGCCATGGGCCCACTGGCACAATACAAGTAAGCAAATTCAGAGTGACCCTGAATACACCACATGTATTACGACTATTTAATAAGTGTACTTGTATATCTTAGAATTCTTAAAAATCTTAGAAATACTCTTAGACTGTGTATGTCATTCTGAGTTTCCCTGACTTAAGGTTTTTTTTTTTTTAATTCCTTAAATAGCAATCCAGTATCCTCAATCAGGTCTCACAGATGAATGGCATATTCCAGCCAAAAGATTTACAGAAACCAGAGCCATATGTCTTTGAACCTGAAAAGATTACTGTTGTAAAGTCAAGATATTTGATTCTACAGGAGTGACACAGAGCCACTCTAAAGCCACAGGGGAGAATTGCATGTAAAATCCCACTGAACTGGGTTTCCCCTTTGTATAATCATAAGCAGCAGGCAAGGGGCCATTATGAATAGATTGCTACTGCTCACAGAAGCCCACCCACAGCCTACTCCCTGAAGTTTACAACTAAAGGAACCTGAAAATTAAAAACTCATAATAATAAATAAACACCAATATTCAGCCATGGCACTCCCCGCCTCCTTGCCATAGACAGCCAATGAGACAGTTTGAAAGAACGGAAGGAAAGAAAGCAAAATATCTGAATTATGGCATAGCATTATTGAAAGAAAACAGGTTCGCAAAATATTTTCTAAGCAGACAACAGAGCAGTAGAAAGTGACTGATTCCATGAGGCAGACATGCATGAAATAAACAAAAAGGGTATTCAGCTGTTAACAGTAGTTTATTATCTCTGTGGTGCAGTTATAAATTATTAGGGAGACTTCTCTGTAATTTCTAAGAATGCAGCATTTAGCATGAGTTGCTTTCATGATTAAGAAATAATTTTAAGGCAAAAGGACAGATATATTGGATGAACTATTCAACAGTTGTTTTTTTCACATAAGAAAAAAACACTCCTGCTCTAATTGCTTCTTTAAAAAAATTGAGATGCTATTTTCTTCCTGTCTTTCAGTGTAGACTGATCCTTTTCCTCTTTTCCTAGCAAACAGGAGTGTTGACTCTCGGCTTCAATATTGATTCCCCTAGCTTGCTTTTTCCATTTCAGTGATCACGGTGAGCAGAGCAGTGGAAATAAGTTATGTAAAAGGTTTCCGCCTAGTTGTTGTTTTAATTAATCGGGGTCCCTGAATGACACACAGGCCTAATCGGGTGGTATGGAAGCTGTCGCAGTTAAGTAATTGGTTTGAACCCAAACGCAGGTTGTGATCAAAAGTTGTCACCATCCAATGGCTACTCGTTGGCCCATGCGAAATGGGTTGGTGGTCTCAGCCTAATTCCTTATGGACCAGTGTCAGTCTCATGAAAAGCATTACATAAAGTAGCGCTAATTGGTTGACATTCTCAGCGTGAAAGGGTGAATAAAGAGACTGAACTCTAGAATAGCCTTCAAAGTTAGGCCAAGGATGGCAAGGGACAGGGCAGTGTTGAAGGCATGCTGTAACAGAAAGACAGATGTCTGTTTCCAGAAATCTTAGCCCAACCTTTATTTTCACAGACAACGGATGCTGAACCTAAGGAAATCGAAACTTTTGTAGACTTCTAAAATTCTCAGCCTTTTCCCCTCACAATCCTGCCTTTTACTTAGATATCTCTAGGGAGATCTGAGCAAAGATATTTTACCAAAAGGCGACAGGCTGAAACTGACTTTGCTAAACCTTTAAAGAATTCTCGAAAGGAGATCTAGCTTCATTATTACCAAACAGTGTGTGTTCATCACTTTAATTATAGGAAAAATCAATAGGGCATATAAAAGAACATGGCATATTTTACCTGACATTTGTGCTCGTTCACTTTATTAACCATGCCTTTCTGAGCAGAAATAACAGGTTAGAGTTTACCAAAAGTCTCAGTATCTGAGAGCAAAGATTTCTCTTGCACTCAATTGCCCTCCTGTATGGTGTTTTTACCATTTCAAATGGTATGTTTTTAGTCAACGAACATGAAAACAAATTGAAACGGCAATAATGGATGCATTCTTCCATTAGGGCATCCAGGCAGATTACTAATTCACAAATATTGAAACTAGCACTGATTGAGATGAATGAATTTCTCATAATTTAATAATGCAAATCACACTAACAGCAGAGACCTCCGGTAACTAGTAGTGCTAGAAGAATTACTACAAATGCCAGCTGATAAATGTAATGTTGATAGAGCTATTTATCTTGTTGCTTTATTCAAAAATGCTTCTGCCTTTTATGATATTTATTATTTACTCTGTGTCTCTTTACCTCTTATATGCTATAAATGACTACTTTCTTCTGAAGCAGATTAGGTGCCTGGAATGATGGCAGCTAAATTTTGCAAGCTAATAATTTTGAATTTGTTTTTAATCAGATGTGTTTCAATAACTGACACATTGGAGAGCCAGCAGCTGTTTTAAATGTGTAGCAAACATTACTAATAGCATTTTTTTCAAAAATTACAGAAAAAAAAAAACTGGCAACCTCACTTTATCATTTACACACAAAAAAAGCAGGGGAAATGCAAACCTGTTTTTAAAGGGAAAATATCCAGTGAATGTTTTTATATCGAGAACTTCTTGACAGATAAAATGTACTATTTAAGACATAGTTTAAGTAGCTCTATAATTCCAAACTTCTACCATGAAGCTTCATTAAAGTATATAAATTAGCACTACTGTCAGAAATGGCATTAAGTATTCAATAAGACTAGACTTAATGCAATTAATAGCAATTAAAATTATACTTTTATGATGTCAGCCACCAGCATTGTAAAGACATAATTGCCTATAAGGACTTTTGTACCATATTTATCCTCTAAAACTGTCCAATTTATATGAAAAATGCCAAAAACATATCCCATATGGGTACCATTATCTTCTCGGATTTTTAGAAGTAATCTGTCTTATCCAGCCTGTGCACATTAGGCTAATTTGCTTTAATTAGATTTTTTCTCATTTTGTTAATAGGCATGTTGATGTTACATTTTTATTTTGGAGGTACAGATGCTAACTTCGCTCATTATGTTCCTGTTAAAGGGTCAGTTTACTTTGTGATAAGCTTGGACTTACCACTTAAATAGCATCTTTCTTCGAAATATTAGATGATGTAGCTTACTGAACATAAAAACTATATTGCCGTTCTAGTACTAGTGAGCAACTTGAATTCTCGCTAATTAATTAGTAGTTAAATATGAAAGAACAGCTTTGCTGTTTCTGCTGTGGCAAGGCATTTCTGGATGGACATAATAAATTAGATAAAATAATGAACTGATTTCAGAAACACAGCCATTTGTGACTCCTCAGAGCAGTCATAAGAATTACCATGAATCCATACCTGTGTCTTGCATTTGAGCCAGGAGGGATTAAAAATAAGAAACTCTTTTATTTCCTATATCTCATTGTGTCTCACACCACAAATTTTGAAGACGTTTATTTAAAGTTGATCTAGTATAAAAATTTTCTTGTTATTACTTATCTGTAAAATTTTCTAACTGAACTCCTATAAAGAAAACTAATTACTTATATGCAAAGAGAAAAGCATATAATTAAAAATTTTGTCTGTTGGCTCTCAGAGGACAGAATTTTTTTTAATATAAGTAAGTTAGAAGGTTCAGCAGGGTTCCCAGGTGAAATTAGAGAATTTAGAAATATTCATAGTAGGTTTGTTTTTTTCCTCCATTTGATAAATAAATTTAACTCCAAGTTTGATATGTATTTATATCATGAAAGAGACTCATTATAGTCACATGATCATTTTCTGTTCTTAGCTTTTCAATTTTTTAATAACTTTATGCTGTCATCATGAAATAAACTATGCAAAACCCTATAATTGGACAATTGTAAGATTGTGATAAAATCATAGGATTTATTCCAAATCAAAAGTACACTGTGTTACAGTAAGCCATAAGTAATTATTAGGTTAGTTCAGGTAAGTTTCTTTCAGGAAATTTCCCATGTAAAGAGTGTAAGCTGGGTGGTAGACGAGTTCATCAAGGGACTAGAATTTAAATTATTCAGTTACTCTGAATAAGAAGGAAATACAATAAAAATTTTGTTAAAACATTATTATTTTAAATGTTATATGGTAGACATTTTATTCTCAATATAAAAAAACATATTTATTCACATATATGTCAGTAAAAAGACATGCTGTCTGAATAGTATGACAAAATAGAATCTTCCCGATTCTAACCTTCTGTTAGGACTTTTGTTTTCATTTTTGCTTTGGTTTTTGGTAAACTCAATTTGCACTCTATTGGTCTTGAATTGTTTTCTTGAGGCAGCCAATACTTGTATTAATAAGAGCTATGCTTTGAACATGTTCATGTAAATAAAAGAAATAATTAAGAAATCAAAATCATAAAAAGGAAACATTCAGTTGCATGCTTTGTCCTTTTTAACTGTTTGTCTCCAAGATTAAAGCAGCTTTCACAGGCAAGAACATCTCACTAACAAAAAGAGAGTCAATAACAGAAAGTAGAATAAATGAGGATGCAATGGTCCTTCACAGCCTATCACAGAAGCCCTTCAGATACAATTTGAATGTAACAAGTTCTTCTCTACTCTCTTTTGTCTCTGCTGTATTATAAAGCATAGTGATTATTATTCATCAGAATTGAATTACTCTTGTTTATATTTAGTTTCTTGTTTCTAAGAAAAATAGAATAAATTACACATCTGCCTTTGTCCCATTTGTACAGTGAACATACACTCCAAGTCAATTGTTCCTTAACAATGGGATGAGTGCTGGAAAGATAGGACCCTGAGAAAATGTATACACAGAAGCAGCCTGGTAACAAAACATAAGCACAAATACTTCATGACAAGTAATTCTCAAAGTGCAACCAGGTTGCATTCCAAAAGGCATTTATACGGAAGTCGGATGTTTAGGTATATATTCCTATAGAAACTATTTTAAATGGTGGTTCTGAGCTTAATTAACCCTGAATATATCTGAATTCAAAAGCAATCACCTGTGTGTGGGATGGGGAAAGAGTATAGGCATTTCTTAATTGAGGACATGCTAGAAATTAGCCTCTGTGTTGAGTATCTATTGCTGTTGTTCAGTCACTCAGTCATATCCCACTCTTCACCACCCCAGGGACTGCAGCACACCAGGCTTCCCTGTCCTTCACCATCCCCCAGAGTTTGCTCAAAATCAAGTCCATTGAGTCCATTATGCCATCCAACCATCTCATCCTCTGTCACCCCCTTCTCCTTTTGCTTTCAATCTTTCCCAGCATCAGGGTCTTTTCCAATGAGTTGGCTCTTTGCATCAGATGGCCAAAGTATTGGAGCTTCAGCTTCAGCATCAGTCCTTCCAATGAATATTCAGAGTTGATTTCCTTTAGGATTGAGTGATTTAACCTCCTTGCTGTCTAAGGGACTCTCAAAGTCTTCTCCAGCATCACAGTTCAAAAGCATCAATTCTTTAGTGCTCAGCCTTCTTTATGATCCAGCTCTCACATCCATACATGACTGCTGGAAAAACCATAGCTTTGACTAGATGGGCCTTTGTCAGCAAAGTGATACCTCTGCTTTTTAATATGCTATCTAGGTTGTCATAGCTTTTCTACCCGTTTACAATCCTGTGAGATAGCATAATCACACCATTTTACAGATGAAGAAATTGTCATCTATTTCAGGATTCAAAACCAGATCCTTCATCCCTAACTCATATATTACCCAGACTTTGAAATAAGTAGGATTCTAGGGGGGAAGCCACAGTCTCTTCTGGCAGGTCCCAGATGACTCTGTAGGCACATACGGTTTTTGGTCCCCACCGTGACACCTCATTATACCTTCCTCTCCTCCCTTAAGGAGGGCTCACCCAAAAGTGGGCTCCCTTCTTCATCAGGTGAACTCTGTCATCCAGAGCAGCTGGCCATAGCTGGGTGTTCAGCGGAAAGCACTGTGATGGTGGATGAGCACTGTTTATGGAACAGCTCCTTGCTATAGAACATCTGCTTACCATATACCAGCTTCCATTGGAGAAAATACCGTGTTACAACAGAAGAGTCCTGTCTTCAAGTTTATCTTCTCTCATGGGAAGAAAGACATGGACAGAAACAAATAAGCTGATGTGAGTGGTTAGAATTATGCTGAAAAGAAAAGGGCGATAGAGAGAGATGGGGGGATAGAGAGAGTCCCAGGAGAAGTAGGAAATCCAGGTTAGCTGATAGAGTTAGAGAAAACCTCCCAAAGAGCTGAGTTAGAGCTGAGACTGAGCGATGGAGAGAGACATCTTCTCAGATTCAGGGAGGGGCTTACAAGCTGAAAGCATCAAGCACAGAGATTCTAAGAGGCAGAAGAGCTTGTCAGCAGTGTAGCTGAAGCAGAGAGGGAAAGGAGAAGAGTAGAGGGAACCTGGTGGGGAGAGGAGCCCTGGTCACCATGGGAGTATTTTTTAGGAAAGAGATGCTGACTTGATTGGATTCACTTTTCTTCCCCATCATTCTGTCTGCCGAGTGGAGAATGGACTATAAGGGCACATGGTTCAGAAAGGGGTGGAAGAGACAGAAGTCAAGCTGAGAAACAACTATGACTTAAGTTTATTGCAATGGTACCTAGGAGAAGTGTTCAGGTCTGAATATTTTTAGGGGAAGAATTGCTGTTTAGTCGCTAAGTCGTCTCTGATTCTTTTTCAACCCCATGGACTATAGCCCACCAGGCTCCTCTGTCCATGGGATTATCCAGGCAAGAAATACTGACATTGGTTGCCATTTCCTCCTCCAAGGTAGCTTCTCAACCCAGGGATCGAATCTGAGTCTCCTGCGTCTCCTGAATTGCAGGTGGATGCCCTGAGCCACCAGGGAAGCCCAGGGGAGGAATAAACAGGGATCAGCAGTATTTGAGACTGCACTGGGTAAGGAATCAAACATGGCCACTAGGTTTGTAGTCTGAGAAACAGGGTTCTGAAGGTGGTATTGACAGAGACAAGACTTGGGGAGGGGCCAGTCTGGACTGGCTCTTCTGAGGACTATATTATGACAGGGTAACACACAGTGAGTGGATGACTAATGATCTGGAAGTCTCCTTTGCAACCAGAAAGTTTTGATGCACAGAAATAATTTTTGATAGATTTTAGTCATTATGATTGCAAAGTAAAAACTACAGCATAGCGATTTGGGGGAAAGGCCAAGGAAAATGTTGGGTGAGTCACATTTGCTATGTACATCAACCTTGCCATTCTTTTCCAATTGTTTTTTACTTGTTTTCTTCAAACAACATGAATTGTCTAACATCTCCATCTGATTTTTTAAATAGCTGGCTTTTATTGGTGTCCAGTGGAGCAAAGGGACCACTGGCTATTTCAACTTGATGGGTTATTTTGTAATTCAGACCTCGGTAGGTGAGTTGCAGATTGCCTGTGCAAAGGTGATGCCTTTCCAGCAAGACCAGAAACATGGACTACACAAATGAAGCAGGCGAGTGTGTGCATGCACACACTTGCTCAATGTTCCTGGAGTGCTATCAAGATGAAAGTTTCTGGTTACTATCATGGCCTGGCCTTTTGTTCTCTGAAGGAGAGCAGAGATGCCTAGGAGTCTCTGTGGAGGATCTCTCTCATTTCAGGGAAGGCCATTTCAAAATGCCAGGCAGGAGATAAGTAGAATTGATGCATGTTTGCCAAGAGTATGGCGGTAAAGTCAGTGACAGAGCAGCTCCCCAAGATAATCCACAGCCCAAAGAATGTGTTACTGGGGATTTTTGTACCAGCTACAGTGGAGATGTGGAGAACACAATGGCAACCCACTCCAGTACTCTTGCCTGGTAGGCTACAGTCCATGGGGTCACTAAGAGTCGGGCACGACTGAGCAGCTTCACTTTCACTTTTTACTTTCATGCATTGGAGAAGGAAAAGGCAACCCACTCCAGTATTCTTGCCTGGAGAATCCCAGGGACAGAGGAGTCTAGTGGGCTGCTGTCTATGGGGTCGCACAGAGTCGGACACGACTGAAGTGACACAGCAGCAGCAGCAGCACAATAGAGATGTAGTAAGTGATACAATATAAGTCATGACCTCCAAGTCCCTCAGTTTGTTATCTGTGAAATGGAAACATTAAGACTCCCCTGTTGTTTTGCTGTTCAGTTGCTCAGTCATTCTGACTCAAGTCATAAGAATTCATATTTAAAACTAGCTAATTAAAAGAAACTAATATATTTCAAGAGTATCTGTATTCTGTGATGACCTAAAGAGGTGGGGCAGGTGTGGGGTGGGAGAGAGGTTCAAGAGGAAGGTGATAAATGTATGGATATGGCTGATTCATTTCTTTGCACAGCAGAAACTAACCCAACTATATTCTGATTTTTTTTAAGAGATTAAACTAAAATCCCTATTGCTGCAAGAATCAGGTTTAGGGACTTCCCTGATGGTCCAACAGTTAAGACCCTGTGTTTCCAATGTAGGGGGTGTTGGTTCTACCCCCTGGTTGGAGAAATAAGATCCCACATGCCATGTGGTGTGGCCAAAAAGAAATTTCAAACTAATATATTTTTTAAAAAAGAAAAAGGTTTATAATCTGGTTTAAACAATTAGATTAATTTTCATAAGAATTCTTCTTTGCCTTTTACTTGAAAAGTTATGTAAGATTTCACAGTCTCATCGGGGCAAGAGAATCTGTATAGATTCTCACAGTTAAAGGAACTGGTAGCCAAAATAATAGAAAACTGGTTTCTACAACAGTTTTTTAAGTATTGCTATTTGCCACTAAAATTTTTTAAATCACTGAAGTGCTCTGGAACATATGAGCATTTTCTTTTCTTATGAACATGTGATGAGAGTCACTGTCATTTCCAAATTTATGGCCCTTTCTAAAATCATCCACAAAATGCAAAAGTTTTTCTTAGCCGATGATTGCCTACTGACCCGTGTGTTGATTGGGAGTGCTCTGCTGGCGATGACTTTGCCAACCTACAAGGTATCACTGTTACAGGTAGAGTTTATATTAACATCATCTGCAGAAGCCAGTACTGAACAAATTGAAAGAATGAGAGTAGGAAGCTCAAAAAGCTGAGAAGGTAGGCTTTGTTCTCACCTGTACCTGAATCCATTCCTGACCCCAAGATATCCAAGAGAGAGACATGATTTTCCCATATCCTAGCCAAAAATTGAGATTAAACCATACCTAAAGAGCCTAACTGGATAGCCTTTCTCCTAATCATGTGTGACAAGCTGCCTGGTTCCGTCCTCAGTAATTCCTCCACTGCCAAGGTTCTGGGAGATTATTTTAAGCCAGACCTGGTGACCCAACTCCACCTCATGGTGAGACCCATTCCACAACATAATCTCAGGGGACTCACTGAGAACTCACAAGACCCTCCCTCATGATTAACTGCCTCATGTTAGAACTACCTACCCTCACTCCACATAACTATATTTTTGTCTTCTTTGTTGTGCAAAAGTCTTAGGCCCTCTAGAGGTATCTAGAAGCAGCATAACATACTCCTTAGAATATAGGCTTGTTGATCAGATTGACTTAGTTAGATTCCTAGCTCTAAAAATCACTAGTTCTATGAGCTTGGGGAAGATATATTAATAGAAACTCTCTAAACTTCAGTTTTCTTGAATGTGAAATAGTCACAAAAGCTATCCTTCATTCACTTCTGGAAGAATTAGAAATACTCTGTGGAAAACAGCTAGCAGACCTCTCACGTCATAGTTCATTCCTAGTTGCTATTTCAGTTCTTTGAGCATGGTGTGTATATATGTGTGTGTGAGGATGAACTTTATTTATTTATGTTTTCAACTTTTTATTTTGTATTGAGGTATAGTCAATTAACAATGTTGTGATAGTTTCAGGTGAACAGTGAAGGGACTCAGCCATACATATATATGTATCCATTTCCCCCCAAACCCCCTCCATCCAGGCTGCCACATAACATTGAGCAGAGATCCCTATGCTATACTGTAGGTCCTTGTTGGCTATCCATTTTAAATATAGTATGTACATAACCGTCCTAAACTCCATAACCATCCCTTCCCCTCTGCAACCATAACTAGGGGCTTCATTTTGATTTCCTGAGTCCTTCCCTTTAACCCAAAATTTTGAGCCCTTTAACACTGGCCAAATTTTCTTAGCACCAGCAATCTTGTTTCTCATCTTGTTGCAGGATAGGATTGGTTTCATTGGATATTCTGTAGTTCCCTTCTACTGAAAAGAGACTTTACAATTGCTGAGAAGAGCATGAAAAGAAAAATCAGAATTTAAAGACTAGGAAGGTACTTCAGGGCACCATGGAAGGTTGTTCTGGAGTGCCCAGTAGGTAGATGGACAAAGGAACCAGAACAGACAGGCAAAGTTGTGAAGTCAGCCTAATGTATTATTTGCTGATTTACTTGGGCCATTTACCTCCTGCATGAAGACAGTTCCTTCACCAGTGAGTCTTCAGGTGACTCTGCAAAGATGATAAAGAATGTTACATGTGTGCACAGCTTGTGAAGCAATGAGAACATAGTGTTTCCATGGAATACAGTCAGTGACGTAACATATCTGAGATGAGTTTTCATTGTTAGCATGTGAAAGTGACAGTACGGCAAAAGCTACCAACCAAACGTCATGCAGAACCTCAGAAGTAGAATGAGAAAAACCTCCAGAGTTCTTCACTATAAAGATAGCTTATGTCCCTCTTCAAATTACAAGCCATTCATTCATACTTCTTATTTGTTATTGTTAGTCATTAAGTCATGTCTGACTCTTTGTGACTCATGGACTGTAGCCTGACAGGCTCCTCTCTCCATAGGATTTCCCAGGTGAAAATTCTGGAGTGGGTAGCCATTTCCTTCTCCAAGGAGTCTTCCCAGACCAGGAATTGAACACACGTCTCCTGTGTCTCCTGCATTGGCAGGTGGATTCTTTACCACTGAGCTGCCAGGGAAGCCTTCCAGAGGACAAGAAAATCTAAAAAGATGTTTTGTTATTATAGAAACACTTGTAGAACAATGCTTTATTCAGGACAGGACATAATGAGGGATTCATTTTCAACCTCAAACTGGCTCGTCCAATTTAATATAAATTCATTATGGAAAAGAGCAGCAGTTCATTAACTCCTAGAAACTTTCCGCTTATTAAGCATTTAATGAGTTTAACCTTTATGTTAAATATAAAATAATAAGAAATGCATACCTTCCAAACCTGCAATAATCCATAGTTAGTTTCATCCATTTGATGGAAATTATCACCTATAAACATCAGCGATATTAATTTGTTGAAAATCTAGTCTGTGCTCTGGTTGTGGGCCGTCCAGTGGCTGTATTGTTTCTCTTCAATTAGATGGGATTATTTCATTTCCAAAGACTTTTACACAGGTAGTGTAGCTGTTCAGTGAAATATAATCCAACTCAGCCCCTTCTGTATCCAATAAAATCGTCAGTCAGTGCTGGGGGAGCAATCATGGAAATGATGAAATAGCAGTAGTGCTGAAAATAAGCAATGGAAAATTCTGCAAAAGCTGAAATTATACCACCGAGACTGCCTTGATCACCACAGCCCTTGTCTGGCCTAAAATCAGTTCTCCCTAAGAATTGAGAACCTGTCCTTAGAAAGGAAAGTGTGCTCATGTGGTAAAAAATCACCTTCCTGGAGAAAATTCCCTTAGTATGACTCTGCCTGGTGTTCATAAGGCGGTCTCTACTTATCTCATTCACATTATCAAGTGTTTGCTCTTGCTTTTACGGTGTGATTGCTGTCAGAAGTATTGGGTTCTATGGGTTATTTACCATGAACCCATAAGGTCTAAGGCACTAGTGTCTGCTTGATCATAGGCCGTTCTTAAAATGTCTGCTGCTGCTGCTGCTACTGCCGCTAAGTCGCTTCAGTCGTACCCAACTCTGTGCTACCCCATAGATGGCAGCCCACCAGACTCCACCATCCCTGGGATTCTCCAGGCAAGAACACTGGAGTGGGTTGCCATTTCCTTCGCCAATGCATGAAAGTGAAAAGTGAAAGTGAAGTCACTCAGTCGTGTCCAACTCTTAGCGACCCCATGGACTGCAGCCCACCAGGCTCCTCCATCCATGGGATTTTCCAGGCAAGAATACTGGAGTGGGTTGCCATTGCCTTCTCCATGAGGCATTAGAATAAATACATAACAAGCAATATATTCTAAAAGTCTGAAGTATTTCTTGCTTCATTGAAGAGTATACAGCCAATTTGGGAAGAGTGGAAAGGTTATCATTTGCTGTACTAGGGAAAAGAATAAAGGAAAATCAGCAAAAGTTAGACTCTGCCAGAGCTAGCTGTTAAGTCCAAAAGACCAGTATCTTGACTCAATTAGGGAAAAGAAGTTGAAGGGTGACTGTGTAACAAGAAAGCCTAAAGTAATAATTTTGAAAATGGGAGTTCAAACAAGTTGAAAAAAAATGAGCAATGTCAGGAATGTTTTGAAGAATTAATTAAAAGTAGTCTGTTCACTTCAATGCATTAGAGAAGGAAATGGCAACCCACTCCAGTGTTCTTGCCTGGAGAATCCCAGGGATCGGGGAGCCTGGTGGGCTGCCATCTATGGGGTCATACAGAGTCAGACACGACTGAAGTGACTTAGCAGCAGCAGCAGCAGTCTGAGTACTGACCAAAGCAGAGGAGGGGAGCTTCCTCTCTTCCTTCCTTTTTATTTTTTAAAATAATCCCTGCAGAAGAACCAACCAGAAACTCTTTATTTGTTCTAAAGCTCCAGAACTACCATCACCACCACCACCCACCAAGTTATTTTAATTTAAACTTCTGTCTGAAATGTCTCGCTTTCATCCTGTTATGTAACCTATTTGTGGTCAACCGGTTCAGCATTAGGTAGTTCAAACATAAGATCTGTTCCACAGCTTAATGGTGTATTTAAATATATATTGTTTTTAAACTATTAAATTGGCTGCACAGAGAAGAAGCAAAATAACACAGCAAGTATGGGTGGTCTTTGGAACTATCATTTGTCTTGGCATAAGAAGTGGCCAAGAAGTGGCCTCTGTTTCTTGCTCTAACTATGTCCCGACTTTGAATGGAAGTAAACTTCTCTGGGCTTCTGTTTTTCTGTCTACTACCCAGAAGCCACCTCAGCTTGAATGCAGTCTGTCACCCCAAGTTACTTCTCAGAAACTAACCACACAAGATAAGAAGCCGAAACTCCTGTGAGAAGATTGATTCTTTTAGGAGCTAGAATTTTTCTTTCAAGCCAATGGAATAACACTTGGTAAATTAGAGCTCTGTCAACTACAATTTTTGCCATTTGCCTCCTTTGAAAAAAAATGTGTTCACCATGGTGCTCCCTAGGCACTTAGAGAATGCAACCGTGTGTCTCTAAAGTGTGCTGAGTTCCTTAAAAGAATGTTAGCATGTATATTTATATTCATTAAAAATTCAGGGAGAGAAGCAACATGTCAAAATTCAGAGAAAGAACAACAGCCTTTTAAAAAAGACCATTTAGGTGGATTTTATTCCATATGCAGGACCTGGATGGTTTCTCAAATGAAGGCAAAAAAGAGACTGCTTAGATCAAGCCAATTGGCTTCATGATTATAACTTTGTAAATTCCATAAATCATTCAGCCCGGAACTCTGAGTTAACAACCTATACCAGTAGAGGAAGTTTTCAAATAGACTTTTAAGTGTCACTAATGTTTTCCCAAATTCCAGTTGAACTTGTTGTCTTGACTGTCTTGGTTTGGGGTTTACTGGCCTCACTATCAGTCACTCAGTTCAGTTGCTCAGTCATGTCCAACTCTTTGTGACCCCATGAACCACAGCACGCCAGGCCTCCCTGTCCATCACCAACTCCTGGAGTCCACCCAAACCCATGTCCGTTGAGTCGGTAATGCCATCCAACCATCTCATCCTCTGTCGTCCCCTTCTCCTCCTGCACTCAATCTTTCCCATATCAAGGTCTTTTCCAATGAGTCAGCTCTTCGCATGAGGTGGACAAAGAATTGGAGTTTCAGCTTCAACATCAGTCCTTCCAATGAACACCCAGGACTAATCTCCTTTAGGATGGACTGGTTGTATCTCCTTGCAGTCCAAAGGACTCTCAAGAATCTTCTCCACCACCACAATTCAAAAGCATCAATTCTTCGGCACTCAGCTTTCTTTATAGTCCAACTCTCACATCCATACATGACCACTGGAAAAACCATAGCTTGACTAGACAGAGCTTTGTTGGCAAAGTAATGTCTCTGCTTTTGAATATGCTGTCTAGGTTGGTCATAACTTTCCTTCCAAGGAGTAAGCGTCTTTTAATTTCATGGCTGCACTCACCATCTGCAGTGATTTTGGAGCCCAGAAACATAAAGTCAGCCACTGTTTCTAATGTTTCCCCATCTATTTGCCATGAAGTGATGGGACTGAATGCCATGATCTTAGTTTTCTAAATGCTGAGCTTTAAGCCAACTTTTTCACTCTCCTCTTTCACTTTCATCAAGAGGCTCTTTAGTTCTTCTTCAATTTCTGCCATAAGGGTGGTGTCATCTGCATATCTGAGGTTATTGATATTTCTCCCGGCAATCTTGATTCCAGCTTGTGTTTCTTCCAGTCCAGCGTTTCTCATGATGTACTCTGCATAGAAGTTAAATAAGCAGGGTGACAATATACAGCCTTGATGTACTCCTTTTCCTATTTGGAACCAGTCTGTTGTTCCATGTCCAGTTCTAATGGTCCTTGAATTGGTGCTTTTCACTCTTCATATCTACGGGTCTCAGGCCACTGGTTCTTTCCAAGGACATACCTCTGCATCTATGCTCTTGTATGCTTTTCCTTAAAGCAACTGAAACTTGACTTTACTATCACTTCCTAATTAGCCTTCTTCCAAAAGCTTATATTGGCCCTGACATTTAACTTATGTCCTAGACCATTATATTAAGCCTGATACCAATATCAGTAGACTCCTTTTTTTAAAATATAACTTTGTCGCTTGATCAATTGACATATTATACTTGTTAAAGTGAGATACATTGGTTATTTTTTTTAATTGGATGGCCACTAGTGATTTGAATAATGGGTATTTTTGGAAATACAACTGGTAGAAGCACAGCATGCAGGTAAGTTAAATACAAACTCTACCTGAGGATCAGCAGGTATTCTTGATGACTAAGTACCCACATTTACTTTCTGGTAGTTCAGCATCTCTCTAATTACAAGTATATTTCATGCCCATCTTATCAGGATTCTTAGAAGAGAATACTACATACAAATTAACGTAAGCCGGTGGGCTACCAACATTTTCTTGTAGTTCAGAATACTATGATCTAAGCATACAACCTGCACTTCCTCCCAGTGCTCCTGAAGTTAGACAATTTAGTATAAAGGCTTGGAAATAAAATTAGACCTAATATATTATACTCATGGGTCACTGGCTTAAAACTCACTAAACATGTATACATTGTAATCATTTTGACAAAGTAACATTTAATTATAAAAATACATTTGAAATAAGTAAAATTTGGTTTTCCCATAATGATTTGATTTTTTTTTAATTTTTCTCTGGGAGTTGACATATTACTATTATATGCACAATGACACGCTGACTTTGTTTTCTTGTTATTTAGTCCATTGCATCCTTGAGGTTGATGAGGGCAATTGTATCCCACCAATATTTATCGGTCACTACATTTGCCAACTGCCCCAACTTTTTATAAAGCATTGGTTAGATTTACAGTCCTACACCCTTTCTTGGCCTTTTGCATGCAATTCTTTTGAAACTACTTTAGCCTTATAGGTCTTTGACTTGGAAAAATATTTCTCAATGCATGTGTTTGCTGTTCCATTAAGCATTTTAAATATAACATATGGTTTCATTTAGTCAATCCATTCATGAATATTGAAAAAAATGAATCAGACCTTTTAAGACTTAACCTATTTTCTTACTCTCATTATTTTAAGGCCAGTGGAAAAGCACATTCATTTTGCAAGTAAATAGATATGAGGAATATTGGATTTGTAACCATATTGTGGTTGGCTTATGTTAAAATTATTCTAGTCTTGATAAATAGAGCTCTTTATAAAAGTATAATGAAGTATTACTTTGTTCCCTTTAATTTAGAATCATTGAATTCAATTTCACTCTGAAAAGGAAAACATTCATATAATGCTCAATAGTCTCTCTGCATGCATACAAAAATACAAACATACCCATATATATGTAAATGTCTTAAAAACTGACCAACTGGACATGGAAATATGCTTTAGAGAAATAATCAGAATATGGTTAAAGAATACTTTATATGTTCACATATTTTAAGCATGCATATTCCAATACCTATAGAAATTTCTAGTTTAGAAATAATTTTCAGCTGATATGTTATAAAAAGTGCTATAGGTGAAAGTAAAGTAATTAAAATTTGACTTTTTAAAGAAAAAGGTAGTATTAATATGGAATATGTTCCTGAGGAAAGCTTTGCTATTCAACTCGACATTGAAACATTCTCTCTCTTATTTTCTGATGCCTTTAGTGAAATAAGTAATATTGTACTTCATATAGCAGAGTATTATATTATGTTTTATGAAATGCATACCCCCTTTATATTTTTAGTGTGAAGTGTTAAAAAATTATAAACAACAACAAAACTTTTTAGTTTATTAAGCAAGGTCCTATATCTCATGCTAAGAAGTTGTCTTATCCAGAATGAGCATGTTTAGACCTCATCTGATGCAAACTCTTAGATGTATTCTATGCAGTTGGTAACTATGGGTCTTTCTTTTGGCTCCTAAGAGACCACTCTCTTCAGTTTCCCTCTAATTTCTCTGCAGCACCTTCCCTAGCCGCTTTGCAGAACTGCCTTTCTATTTTCAATCAACATTCTGTATCAAGTGTTTGTATCCTCCCAAGAAAATCCTATCTCTGATAGCAGGTATAGCTACTACCTGTGCTTAGATGACTCAAATCCAGATCTCCATCCTGGCCTCTCCTTGGACACCCAGCCTATGATTCCCACTGCCCACTAGAATATGCCCAGTCGTCTCTCTCTCTGAAGCTCAAAATGAGCTCAGGCTCTTCCCCCCAAACCCTGATGATCTTCTGGTGCTCCTTAATGGGGTGATAGAGAGCCCTATACTCACAGCTGCACAGCAGACAATGGGAGTCATTTTTCATACTAGCCTCTCTCACTCTTCATATGCAGGTCTATTTGATTTTACCTCATGTATTTCTTAAATCCATTCATGTCTCTCTATCTCTTGCCAAATCCCTGGTCCAAACCCACCTACATCCTGCTTTGTTTATCACCCTGGTTATTTAATTAGACTCTTCACATCTAATGTTGCTACTTTCCAGTCCATTCTCTGTGCTGTAGCAAACCAGAGTGTCGTATTCCCGTATGTAAACTTCTGGATGACTTCTATATGCTTTAGGGGGAAAAAAAGACCAATATTCTTTTTCTAACTTTTTATTGTATATTGGAGTGTAGCCAATTAATGTTGTGATAGTTTCAGGTGGACAATAAAGAGACTCAGCCATACAGATACATATATCCAGTCTGCCCCAGACTCCCCTCCCATCTAGGCTGCCCCACAACATTGAGCAGAGTTCTCTGCACTATCCAGTAGGTCCTTGTTGGTTATCCATTTTAAATATAGCAGTGTATACATGTCCATCCCAAACTTCCTATCTCATCCCTCTGCTCTTCCCCACTGGCAGCTGTAAGTTTGTTTTCTAAGTCTGTGAAGGACCAATATTCTTAAGGCAACATCTAATATTATGAATAGGCTTGATCCCTGCCTACCTCACCACCTTCATTTTGAGCCACTTTTCTCACTGGTTCCTGCACTTCAATTATTGCGGCATTGTATTTTCTTGAAATAGCCACACTTCTATCTCTAGACTCATAGCCACACTTCTATCTCTAGACTCATGCTGTTCTAGAACTTCACTGTATACCATTTTCCATCAAGAAGTGGAGTCCATTCATCTATCCTTTGAACTCAAACACGTTGATGATTGCTGTAACCAATAGATTAAGGCAAAAGTGATGCTGTGCGACTTCTGAGGCCAGGACATTTTAAAGGAATATAGCTCCCACCTGGCTCCTTGCTCAGATAGTCCTACTTTGGAAAATGAACCACAAAGTTGTGAGGAAGTCTGCACCTCACTTATCTAAAGAGACCTCGTGGAGAGGCCTGGATAGGGATGAACCAAGGTCCCTCAACCAATAGCATATGAATGACCGGCCTTCTGACTATTCCAGCCTCTAGCCTTTATGTTTACCAGTCAGATCCCCAGAGCTCATGGAGCAGAGAAAAGCCACCCACACTGTGTCCTGTCCAAATTCTTGACCCTTCGAATCTGTGAGCAGCCAATGGCGGTTTTGTGCTGTTAATTTATGGGGTGATTTGTTTTACAGAATTAATCAGAACCATCACCCTGGCCTTCTTCAGGCCCTTGCTCTTAGACACCATCTCCTGTTTTTAACTTTTCCTCTCCTTTTCTACACAAATCTTCACTAACCACTCAATAATTAATTTTTCCTTATCCTTCAAAAGTTAGCTCATATTTCGGCAAAGGGCAATATAGTTATTGAGAATACATGACCAGAAGCCCATGTATCCTGTACCAAAGGAAAGAATGGTGGAATTATCTGACTTGTCATGGCCGGCAGACGCATGGCCTCAGGCATCCTGGAAGCTAAAAGGTTTGCTAAAATCTACAAAAAAGAAGAAGGAGGTCAACCCGTATTTCATGCCCAGTATTATGTGCAGGATAACACATTTTCAATCCTTTTTAAGTTTTTAGTAATTTCTTAGCTCTTGGTAAGAAATTCTCACTCACTTCAGGTCAAGGTTAAGGTTATTGCGGTCAAGGTTAGAATAACTACTGTCAAAATGGCTACAACTGTTTCTCTCACCACAGTCTAGGGAATATTCTACTAGGATGACAGAATATGGCAGAGCTGTTAGTTCTAAAGGAAATTGGGAATATCCTGGGAGGAGACACAGGACCACTTTAAAAGTTTTTATGTAATTTCTAGATGGTCTGTTTCATCCCAGTTTTGCATTCACAAATGTTTCCATAAGCATACACAGTTTCTTCTTTCAGGACCAATAATTCACCAGAGCACTTTGCCCTTATACCCTTATGATATCCTAGGCATTCCAGCCTCTCAAATTACCCTCCCACCAATTTACTGGTTTGTTATATCATAAAATCTCCACTTTTTTTTTTAATGAAGTGTAGGCAGGCAAAGAGACAAATGGGTATGTTTGATCTTGAAACTGCATTCAAGGACATCGTCTCAGCTTGAGCCCAGCAGTTTGTCTTATTACAGGTTATTGTGGTTATGAAAATGAAGCTTTGGGGTTTGTTTTATCTAGTTTTTTTATCTTTTTTATTGAGGTAAAATTGACATATAGCATTATATTAATTTCAAGTATACAACATCACGATTCACTGCTTGTATATATTATGAAATGTTCACCACAAGTCTATTTAACATTCATCACAAGACATGGTTGTTTTTCTCCTTGTGATGAGAACTTTTAGATCTTTCAAATATGCATTACAGTATTAACTTTAGTCATAGTGCTGTACATTATATCCCCATGACTTATTTATTTTACAACTGGAAGTTTGTATCACCTTTTGACTCCTTCACCCATTTTTTCTACCCACATCTCCCACCTCTGGCAACTACCAACATGTTCTCTAAATCTATGAGTTTGGGATTTTTTTTTGTTTTTTTGTTTTTGTTTTTTTTAGATTCTATGGTAGGATGAGATCATATGGTATTTCTCTAATTTATTTCTTGTAGCATAATGCTTTCAAGGTACATCCATGTTGTTACAAATGGTAAGATTTCATTCTTTTTTATGCCTGAGTAATATTCTGTTGGTAAATGTACAGCATCTCTTATAATCATTCATCCATCAGTAAACACTTAGGTTGTTTCTACACCTCTGCTATTGTAAATAATCCTGCAATGAACATAAGGATACATTTGTCTTTTGACTTAGTGTTTCATTTTCTTCGGATAAATACCCAGTAGTGAAATGGCTGCATTATACGGTGGTTCTATTTTTAATTTTTTGAGGAACCTCCATACTTGTTTCCATGGTGGCTGCACCAATTTACATTCCCAGCAACAGTGCACAGGGCTTCCGTATTCTCCACATCCTGGCCAGCACTTACTATCTCTTGTCTTTTTGACAATAGCCATTCTGACAGGTGTGAAGTAATATCTCATTGTGGTTTTGACGTGTGTTTCTCTGATGATCAGTGACACTGAGCATTTTCATATACCTACTGGCCATGATCTGTATGTATTTACAGATATACAGTTTGCAGGTTTTCATTTCTTTTTGCAATTACATGAGTAGATACACTAAAGTTTATACAGTCAAACAAGTGTGCGCCTCTAAACTACTTCCCTTGAGAGGCCCCTGTCTTATCAGCCCTGTTTACCCTGATTCAATGTGAGTTGCAGTGGCCATCAGAGAGGACCTTCGGGTCAAAGAAAAATATCAGTTTCATTACTTTGGGTCCATTGGCCACTTTTCTTTGTGCCAGCATATTTTTCTTTCCTACTATTTCCCCTTGATCCCACTTTACTTTGTGCCTCTCTTTCTTCTATTGCTAAAGTCAGCAGCTCAAGAAATTGTAGGGACCAGCCTAGAGCTAAGGAAACTCCTCTGGAAAGAAAAGCTATACTGTTGAATCAGTATCTAAGAATGCCAAGGATACTCTGAATTTGACCAGGAAAAGTCAAATTTTGCCCAAAATTATATTTTCATTTTAATGAAAGACCTAAGCTTTCTCTGTGAGTATTCTATGTATAATTTTGACAATTTTGGTTACCATAAAGTTAGTAAAATGTATATAAAGACACCACAGGCTGCTGTGCCCTGTTGTGCCTAGTCATTCAGTCCTGTACAATTCTTTCTGACACCATGTGTTGTAGCCTGCCAGGCTCTTCTGTCCATTGGGGATTCTCCAGGCAAGAATACTGGGTTGCCATGCCCTCTTCCAGGGTTTCTTCCCAACCCAGGGATCAAACCCAGGTCTCCCATATTGTAGGCGAATTCCTCATCATCTGAGCCACCAGCAAAGACCAACAGGCAGCTACCTACCATTAAGATCCTGCTCTATGAAATAGAGGGAAAGTCAGCAAATATGGGGCCATTGTTGACCCAGGGCGAGAGGGAATGGGGAACATCACTAATCAATCATAAACCCTTTCCCACAAACCTAGAGTAGACTTCCTATCCTCACCAAGAGCCATGGAAGCAGCCAACACCAACCATCTAAGCTGACTCAGAAAATGCAATTTACGTACCATTTCAGAAATAGAACTGAGCCCATTTTATCCAGAAATTTATTATGAAAATTGAGATCTCGTGAGGAACAGAGGATGCCAGCAGGAGAAAGAAAGAACCTAGAGGTAACCCTGGGACACTCCTCAAGTCTGCTCACAGCAGCATGAGACTAAATTAGATTGATGGAGTTGTTAACCGTCATGTTGGAAGGCACAGGCAAGCTGATCCTGAGATGAGAAATAAAACAAATAAGTTACAGCAAGGACAGATGGGACACGGAACAGTATTCAAAAGCTCAACATTCGGAAAACGAAGATCATGGCATCTGGTCCCATCGCTTCATGGGAAATAGATGGGGAAACAGTGGAAACAGTGCCAGACTTTATTTTTTGGGGCTCCAAAATCACTGCAGATGGTGACTGCAGCCATGAAATTAAAAGACACTTACTCCTTGGAAGAAAAGTTATGACCATCCTAGATAGTATATTCAAAAGCATAGACATTACTTTGCCGACTAAGGTCCGTCTAATCAACGCTATGGTTTTTCCTGTGATCATGTATGGATGTGAGAGTTGGACTGTGAAGAAGGCTGAGCGCCGAAGAATTGATGCTTTTGAACTGTGGTGTTGGAGAAGACTCTTGAGAGTCCCTTGGACTGCAAGGAGATCCAACCAGTCCATTCTGAAGGAGATCAACCCTGGGATTTCTTTGGAAGGAATGATGCTAAAGCTGAAACTCCAGTAATTTGGCCACCTCATGCGAAGAGTTGACTCATTGGAAAAGACTTTGATGCTGGGAGGGATTGGGGGCAGGAGGAGAAGGGGACGACCAAGGATGAGATGGCTGGATGGCATCACTGACTCGATGGACGTGAGTCTGAGTGAACTCCGGGAGTTGGTGATGGACAGGGAGGCCTGGCGTGCTATGATTCATGGGGTCGCAAAGAGTTGGACATGACTGAGCAACTGAACTGAACTGAACTGAATGTACCTAATGAGGAACTCTGTGGTGGCAGTACTGGCAGAACTCTGTCAGCTCTTGAGAGCAGACCTGGGGGACATAGACCCATCTTGAAGGATCAACCTTTTCAACCGATGCATACAGAGATGAACAGAATCTTTAATCAATGGTAAAGTTCATTAAGTCAGTTAAGCCAATCCCAGCTGTATTAGCTATAAAAACAAAGTCTAGCTTGAGTGGAAATAACTATTCTTACAAATAGTCAAGATGAGACATGGAGTTTTAACTTAAAGGACATAAGACATAACCCATTTTCCCAAGGGAATTAAACTGCACTCTACTTTTTCTCTCTACTTTGTTACGACAACCAGTGTTCTGAGCCAACTTTCCAGTGGTAGCTGGTGCCAGCTGCTGTCCAGGGGCTTCTGTGAGAGGCCAGGCCTCCTCCAGGACCACCCACCACTGCTCCCACCCTTCTGCAAAGGCCATTTCATTGTTAAGGATGGCTGAGGCCTCAGCTCTGCATAATGGCAGCCAGGTGGTCTTTCAAGTCCTTAAATCCCCTTCCTCTTGTTAGGATGTTCTTAGCAGGGAGAAGAGAAAAGTCACACTTAAAAATAGCGCCCTGAACATCTTTGTTTTTCTCCATTTGGACTTCCTTCTAGATTTCATAAAACGGCAGCTATCACCAAATACAGTCATTTCTTGTGCAGGTGTTCAAAAACCCCAGTAATTTCACTGTTTCATGGTTCTTAATTCATAATTTTCCAATTTCAAGGTGACCATTTTAATCACACTTTGTCTCCGGTGTATTAGATAACCTTCATTATCTTAGAAACACAGTTTGTTCTTGAAAAATTTTGGGATTTTCTAGGCTTATATCAATGAACTGTTTCATAAATCAATCAATCTTTACTGGTTATTTTGGAGACCTGATATTTTCAGCCACTTAAAATACCAAAGTGATTAAAGATCCGACTCTGATGATTCAATTTAATGTGGGGTGAGTGGTTCTTTTTCCTGCTTCAGAGACATTTATCCTTCAAGGTGGTATTACACAGATGACTGAGATAAATAAAGCACTTTGCAGAAATGTGCTCAATAAAGCAAAATTGTATTATATCCATTTTTCTATTTTTCTTTCTTTATAACCTTGAATTTCTCAAGTTTTTGGTGCTATCAAGGCACTTGAGGTTATCTGACCCACAAAAGTTTTCCAAACAGTGAAACTTTTTGCCCCATTTACAAAAATATGCTTAATTCTAAATCTCAAGTAGGATCACAGTTTGCTTTCACTTCCTTGTTAGCATGACGTGTTTGGAGTTTTAGGTTTTACCTAACATCTTATTTGTAAAAGCAGGTTTCACAACTGCTTTGTCCTCATCTCTGCAGATGTTCCCCACGAAGGTCTCTGAGAAAACCCTTGGCTTCTGTGGGAGCTCTGAGTGCAGAGCAATTACAGAATTAAGATGTAAATAGAAAATGTGATGCAATCTATTAGCCAAGCTATGTCTCTAACATTATCCATAGGCAAAATATATTTGCTTAACAGAGTATTGGAAATATGTGCTTAGGTTCAATGCTGCTGCTGCTGCTGCTGCTAAGTCGCTTCAGTCGTCTCCGACTCTGTGCGACCCCACAGACAGCAGCCCACCAGGCTCCCCCGTCCCTGGGATTCTCCAGGCAAGAACACCGCAGTGGGTTGCCATTTCCTTCTCCAATGCATGAAAGTGAAAAATGAAGTTGCTCAGTCGTGTCTGACTCTTAGCAACCCCATGGACTGCAGCCCACCAGGCTCCTCCATCCATGGGATTTTCCAGGCAAGAGTACTGGAGTGGGGTGCCATTATACTCATAATATCATTAGGTAGTCACATCATAGACTAAAAATTATTTCTTTGCCAATGAACATAGGCCATTAACATATACAATTTAGACATTTTCTCTTTTTTTGTAGTTTCTTGAAATTTGTTATTCGTGTGCATTTTAGATTTTTTTCCAGCATTGATTAGTTTTATATACAAAATAATAAGGGACTTCCCTGGTGGCTCAGATGGTAAAGAATCTGCCTGCAATGCAGGAGAGCTGGGTTCAGTCCCTGGGTCAGGAAGGAATATCCCCTGGAGAAGGGAATAGATATTCACTCCAGTATTCTTGCCTGGGAAATCCCATGGACAGAGGAGCCTGGCAGGATACAGGCACATTCACTTTCATAAAATAATAGTGACAATCACTTTTAATATCAATATATGAATTAACTGACAAATACAGCAACTCTCGCGAGCTATCCACTTTACTCATGATAGTGTTTATATGCTGATGTTACTTTCTCCATTGCCCCACTGTCTCCTTCCCCCACTGTCTCCACAAGTCCATCCTCTGCATCTGAGTCTCCATTCCATCCCTGCAGGCAGGTTCACTGAATTTTGCAGTCATTAAGATTAGCATTGTGGTGAGAGACATCATTGTTTATCCTTACATGCAGTATTTAGCCTGTTCTACTTTGAAAGGAGAATGATTTTTGAGAATCACTTTTTCCCTACAAACTCTTTATTAATAAGTTTAATTGTGTCAACATTATAAAATTCAGACACACATGGGAGGTAGGAGGGAGTTTCAAGAGGGAGAGAACATATGTATACCTATGGCTGATTCATGTTGATGTATGGCTGAAACCAACATAATATTGTAAAGCAATTATTCTTCAATTAAAAATAAATCCACAGACACATACATACAATTCATTTGGATACAAACCTAAGAAATATAGTACCATGGGGTAAAATAATGATACGTGGTTTTTAAACATTTCTTCCTTCTAGCTTTTAAACATTTTTTCCTTCTAGTTGTTACATGTCTTACATGAGGAAAATATGATAGAATGGCAGACTCCTATAAATTGTCATAGCATTAATCTGCATGCCAAACTTGCATCACTACATACAAATGGAGCATGTTATGAGCTCATGAACACATTCAGAGAGATTGACTAAGATGACTTTCTCTTGCTCTTTTACAAACTTAAGGGATCACTTTATGATTTATTTGTGATGTCTTTAGAGGGAAAATAAAGAGAATAGACGTCTTAAAGCTTCTGAGCAATGTAAGGAGCTTATGATATTATATCAAATGATAAAGCAAACCACAAGAAGTTTATGGTGAGGCAGGAAAATATGTTGCATGTTTGCCTAGAGCTGGAAATGTTGTGGATATTTGGAGTTAGGAAACATCTAATTCTGAATGTGTAGTTGTTTTGTTTGTACCCCTAGATAAAGTACTGTTTATTTCTATGGGAGTAATGAATGGTTTTTGGTTTTTTTGGTGGGGGAGGGGGCATGTTTGTTTGTTGTTGTTTTTGTTTGGCTCTGCCCATGGTATGGATGTGAGAGTTGGACTGTGAAGAAGGCTGAGCGCTGAAGAACTGATGCTTTTGAACTGTGGTGTTGGAGAAGACTCTTGAGAGTCCCTTGGACTGCAAGGAGATCCAACCAGTCCATTCTGAAGGAGATCAGCCCTGGGATTTCTTTGGAAGGAATGATGCTAAAGCTGAAACTCCAGTACTTTGGCCACCTCATGCGAAGAGTTGACTCATTGGAAAAGACTTTGATGCTGGGAGGGATTGGAGGCAGGAGGAGAAGGGGACAACAGAGGATGAGATGGCTGGATGGCATCACTGACTTGATGGACGTGAGTCTGAGTGAATTCCGGGAGTTGGTGATGGACAGGGAGGCCTGGCGTGCTGCGATTCATGGGGTCGCAAAGAGTCAGACACAACTGAGAGACTGAACTGAACTGAACTGAATGGCATGTGGGATCTTAGTTCCCCAATCAAGGATCAGATCTGTGCCCCCTGCAATGAAAGTACAGAGTCTTAACCAGTGGTTGTTTGTTGTTCGGTTGCTTCAGTCATGTCTGACTCTTTGCTACCCCATGGACTGCAGCATGCCAGGCTTCCCTGTCCTTCACTATCTCCCAGAGTTTGCTCACACTCAAGTCCAGTGAATCAGTGATGCCATCAATCATCTCACACTCTGCTGTCCCCGTCTCCTTTTGCCTTCAATCTTTCCCAGCATCAGGATCTTTTCCAATGAGTCAACTCTTCACATCAGATGGCCAAAGTATCAGAGCTTCAGCTTCAGCATCAGTCCTTACAATGAATATTCAGGGTTGATATCCTTTAGGATTGACTGGTTTGTACTCCTAGTTGTCCAAGGGACTCTTACAGTCTTCTCCAGTACCACAGTTCCAAAGAATCAATTCTTTAGCACTCAGCCTTATTTATGGTCCCACTCTCACATCCTTACTTGACTACTGCAAAAAAAGTCCATAGCTTTGACTATATACAGACCTTTGTTGGCAAAGTGATGTCTGTGCTTTTTAATACACTGTCAGGTTTGTCATAGCTTTTCTTCCAAGGAGCTGACATCTTTTAATTTCATGGCTGCAGTCAGTGTTCACAGCACTTTTGGAGCCCAAGAAAATAAATTCTATCATTGTTTCCATTGTTTTTCCATCTATTTGCCATAAAGTGATGGGAGCAGATGCCATGACCTTAGTTTTTTGGATGTTGAGTTTTAAACGAGTTTTTCACTGTCTTTCACCCTCATCAAGAGGCTTGTTAGTTCCTCCTTGCTTTCTGCCAATAGGGTGGTATCATCTGCATATCTGAGGTTATTGATATTTCTCCCAGCAATCTTGATTCCAGCTTGAGTTTCATGCATCCCAGCATATCGCATGATGTACTCTGCATATAAGTTAAATAAGCAGTAAATTAACCATTGGACTACTGGTGAAGTCCCTCTTTTGGTTTTCAATGTTAATTCATTGAGATTGAATTGTTAACTTCCTCCTGGTTGTCTCGTAAATTTCTGCAAGAGAATTCTCAGCCTTTCCTTCTCTGCAGCCATTTGCCCTGATCAGGCAATGCCAGAATGGCACAAACTTGTATTTATGTGTTTGTTTTTTTTTCTTTAACTATTTACTTAATTTGGAGATGTGACCTGAATGGAGAAAACCAACAACGCAAAAAGAAATGGCTGAGTTATCATCACTTGGCATGGCTAAAATGATTTAAATGGATGGGGATTTTTTTGCTTCAGAGAACCTTTGTCTAACAGTTTTCTTTATAGGAGCTAGAAGAGCCAGAATCGTAATCTCAAATGCTGACATTCCTTGACAAGTTACTTTCCCTGCATCCCTCTGACCTTTATATAATGAGGATAATAATATTTATCTAGCTTAGATAAAATCTTCCATTGCATTTTTCAGAATCCTTCACATTGATAAAGTGATATTCCCTTTAAGACTGCATGCTTCACAAATATGAGTCATTTAACAGTTGTGCATGCATGCTAAGTCACTTCTGCTGCTGCTGCTGCTAAGCCACTTCAGTCATGTCCGACTCTGTGCAACCCCATAGACAGAAGCCCACCAGGCTCCCCCGTCCCTGGGATTCTCCAGGCAAGAACACTGGAGTGGGTTGCCATTTCCTTCTCCAGTGCCTGAAAGTGAAAAGTGAAAGTGAAGTCGCTCAGTCATGTCAGACTCTTAGCAACCCCATGGACTGCAGCCTAGCAGCCTCCTCTGTCCATGGGATTCTCCAGGCAAGAATACTGGACTGGGTTGCCATTTCCTCCTCCAGGGGAGCTTCCCAACCCAGGGATTGCGCCTGTGTCTCTTATGTCTCCTGCATTGGCAAGTGGGTTCTTTACCACTAATGCCACCTAGGAAGCTCCTATTTAACAGTCCGTGCTTCCTATTATTAATACATACCTGTATCAACCAAAAAAAAAAACAGAAATTGCTTTTCAGCACAGATTTTGAAATACAATAATAAATAATATTTGTAAGCAGTCACCTTGCATCAGATATTATACATTATCTCATTTAATTCAAGAGTAATCCTGTGCAACATTTTCTTCCTATTTCATTGTAGAAGACTACTATTGTAAAAGTGCTACTTCAGTGGTTAAGAATCTACCAGCCAATACTGGGGACATGGGTTCAATCCCTGGTCTGGGAATTAAGTTCCCCCATGCCATGGGACAACTAAGCCTGCATACCACAGCTAGAGAAAGCTGCAACAAAGACCTAGAGCAGCCAAAAGTTTAAAAAGAAAATATAAAGAAAAGACTGTTTTTAAAAATAATAAAGTGGGAGTGTCCAGACCATGATACAAACATCTACAACTTCCCAGGATTATCGGAAGCAAGCCATATGAAAGTCATATCCCATTGACATATACATGAAACTAGGTCATGGAACCCCCAAAGCAGAATTCAGTTGTCCGCTTGCCTGAGCTCATTACCTGGTTAAAGTGTAATCCCTTTAGTGAATATTTGGTGTTTCTTGGCTGCCCAGCATGCTGGGAGCAACCTCTCCTCCCAGTTTGTGGAGATCTGCCCTCCTGAAGGAAGCCAACAAATTGCTCTGTTTTTATCATTGCATGGAGCCAAGAATCTCTAGCCAGCTCCATTTTAGGAGTATCCATCGTGTCCCCTGGCCATTAAATGTATGTCTCCTGACACTTTAGGAATATCTTAATGTGCTTTAAAATAATCATTGAAAGTGACTATTTGAATTGAATCATGTCACTTCCGAACTTAATAGTCCTCTAGTGGTCTTCCATCACTAATAAACACAAATAATCTTCACAGTGGGTTTCAGGCACTGTGGGATCCAGTTGCTGCCCTGCTCTGCTTGCCCCACCTGGCACCATTTCCTCCTTGGCAGTCAGTCCTGCTGTGTCTTGACCCACCAGCAGCCTGCCTCCCCAAGTTTTTGCACATCCTTTTCTCTCCTTCTTCTGTTTCCCACTCCACCTATTACCTCTACTATTTGTCCTGTTTCCTACAGGAAAGCTTTCACGTACACCCGAGGCTAGAATTGACCCACTATTAAAAAATTTTAAAAAAAATAGATTGACCCTCTGTTGTATTCTTCCAAAATACCTTTTTTTTTTTTCAGTAAAACAATTTATCAACAACAGAAACAGACTCACAACATAGGGAATAAAAAATATGGTTATTAAAGGGTAAAAGGAGAGGTGGAGGAAAGATAAATTAGGAATTTGGGATTAGCAAATACAAACTATTAAATATAAAACAAATAAACAGCAATATCCTATTGTATACATAAACTATACTTAATATCTGGTAATAAACTACAATGGAAAAGAATATAAAAAAGAATATATACATATATATATATAAACATATATGTATATACATGTCAGCAACCCGCTCCAGTATTCTTGCCTGGAAAATCCCATGGACAGACGGAGCTTGGAAGGCTGCAGTCCATAGGGTTGCACAGAGTTAGATAAGACTGAAGCAAATAAGCAGCAGCAGCATGCATATGTATGTATATATATAACTGAGTCATTTTGCTGTATAACAGGAATTAATACAACACTGTAGATAAACTATGCTTCAATTAATTTTTAACTTTTTTTTTAAGCGTCTAAATTTTAATGATAATGCACTTATCACTTGTGTAAAGGTCTTCTAGACTTCTTTGCCTATGAGGGCAAGAGTGGAGCTTGCTTTGTTAACCACAGTGTCCGTTATTATCTAGGCATATTCAACTAGGCAAAACTTGAACAGTGAATATTTGCTGAATAAATACATGTAAGTGGGAAAATGTTATTTTTAAATGTCAAGAATAGTCAAGCTCTTACTTTCTCCTTTAAATGTTTACTTATTGAAAAGAATGTGTACCATCTTTCTAACCAGGAAAAAAAAAGTTTCCAAAAGGAAAAGAAAGAAAAAAAGAAAGAGCCATTTACTGATTTGATGAAATCTTGACTCCAAGAAAAATACAAATACTCTAAGAATTTGTTTCTGCTAATGAATTCATATTTTAACAAATATGAATAAATGTAAATATGAATATAATTTCTGCCATGGTTTTCTCAATTCATTTTTTTCCTTTGTATTTCAGTGTTTAGCTTATTCCCAAATCATTCCAAAGAAGAAAAAATTATATCAGTTTCTAGTCATTTCTTAAATATCATCATAAAATGTCTAAATTTGGGCTCAAAGTCTGAATCAGAAAATAATTTTAAACACCCTTTAAGCATGTATAATAATAACAATAACCCTTGTCTCAACCAGTTTAAAACTTTTATAGCATTTCTGTCCCAAAGTGGCTAGTGGGTAAGATTTGGGTAGGGAGAACCTCTTCCAGTTTTTTTTTTTTTAATCAAATATAAAAACACCTCCAGCCTTTTTTTTTCCTCCAAATAAAAAATTTGTCCTAAGCAGATACATTTTTCACAGTGCTATCAATGGCAGGTCTAATTGCTTTTCGTGTAAATTAAGAATGTGCACCATACAGGATGCTTGGGACTGGTGCACTGGGATGACCCAGAGGGATGGTATGGGGAGGGAGGTGGGCAGGGGGTTCAGGATTGGGAACACGTGTACACCCGTGGCGGATTCACGTTGATGTATGGCAAAACCAATACAATATTGCAAAGTAAAAAATAAATAAATAATAATAATTTTTAAAAAGAAAATGAATAACAGCAACAACAACAAAAAAGAATGTGCACCTTTGTTTAAACAGTAATCTAGGTCAAAATGAGGGAGTGGTTTATTTGTTTTAGCGTATTTGGAGCTTTGAAATGGCACTGAAAACATGGCAAAAAAGTTCTTCTCTCCTTCTATTTATTTAAATAAGAAAACACTCCTGTTTAAACTTTTTCTTCCTGCTTTCCACTTACCAATAACAACAATCCACTGCACACATCACAAAGGCATTTGAAGATATTCATCAGCCTGGTTATTTTAAACACTCGGGGTTTGGGTTTGCTATTGTTTACTTTTATATCTTTTATATTTGTTAAAACTTGATGAATCTGAGAACATGTGTAGAGGGGAAATATGGCTTTTGAGTTTATCTCAGTAAGAATTGTAATAGGTTTCTCTTTCCCTCCTGTATACAGACACATTTGGGGGTTTTGTCAAAAAAGATACAGACCTACCATGATTATCATACAAGGTTTAAACATAGATTATATCACAGGGAGGAATTTCTGACTGGCCTTTTCTGGTTTACGGCACCAGTGAATTTAAGTGTGTGCCACCCATCACTGGCCACCTGTGTGGGGAAAAACTGTATCCCAGCAGGCTCTGCCTCGAACCTGGCTGTTCATTTGTCTGTATGTGTATTTTAAATATTTCCTGACAGGAGAGAATTATCTGGACATGCACACAAAGGAAGCTTATTTTTAAAGATCAAAGAAATGTTTCTTCTCACTTATAAAATTTGTAGTATTCTATAAGATATTGTCTCTGTGAAAATCTGCAGTATGGGCTTTCCTGGTGGCCTAGTGATGAGGAATCCACCCACCAATGCAGGAGACTCGAGTTCTGTCCTTGACCCTGGAAGATCCCACATGCTGCAGAGCAACTGAGCCCCTGTGCCTTAACGATGGAGCCCATGCTCTAGAGCCCAGGAGCTGCAACTGCTGAAGCGCAAGGGTCCTAGAGCCAAAGAGAACCCCTCACACCACAGCTAGAGAGTGAGAGGGGAGTGGAGCCGCTCAGTCGTGTGCGGCCCTCAGCAACCCCGTGGACTGCAGCCCACCAGGCTCCTCCCTCCAGGGGATTCTCCAGGCAAGAGTACTGGAGTGGGTTGCCATTCCCTTCTCCAGGGGATCTTCCCAATCCAGGGATCAAACCTGGGTCTCCCGCACTGCAGGCAGATGCTTTAACCTCTGAGCCACCAGGGAAGCCCCAACTAGAGAGCAGCCTTCACTTACCGTAACTAGAGAAAAGCCTGGGCACAGCAAAGAAGATTCAGCCAGCCCAAAATAAATAAATAAATAAATTACAAACCCACTGTAATTGCAATGGCTTGGTTGTCATACTCTCAAGCCCATGATGCATAAGTGATAAAATAATTTAGAAGCAATCCAGGCCCTGTAGAGGTCATAGAGCTACATGCATTTAAAACGTAGGCACTTTCTATAGAGGGACCAATTCCTTACTGCCCTTGTACTGTCAAGTTATTTTATTCCACTGTGAGAACATATTACAATAATGCACTCATGATTATACATTTCATTGTTTAAATGTGTTGTTACTAATGCAAAAATTTTGAAAGTAAACAATGGATTGAGGGGGGAGAGCAGCATTCAGAAGATTAACTATTGGTCAGAAAGAAAAAGCAGAGGTAGGATTCTAAGAGTAACATTTTTCCTTAAATAGCTACAATACTTCTTTACAAAAATAAGCATTAATAACTAAGGCAGGTATTGTTGTATTTTGTATTTGTTTTGATTATAAGGAAGTGGACTTTTCAAAATGTCTATACTAAATACATCCATCCATCAAGAGTTGAATAGTGGGGTTGGAGGGAAAGAGAGTGAAACCAAAATGCTATAGCAATTTTATGTAGATTATAAAAGTATAAAATGTTTACTACCTGTTGGGTATGTGGGGTGGATCTTGATGGTTGTTTGTTTATGATATATTTACACATATAGTATTCAGTGATATACTAACTTCTTTCAAAAATGATTTAAGGCAGCTGAATCTTGATTTAAGGCAGTTAAATTTATAAAATGGACTGTTATTTATATTAGTAAATCTGTGAGATGCATATGGACCATTTAAATAGTCTTCATATTATCCTTATATTGATATGAAAAGGAGACCTATAAAAAGAAAATGTATTGCACTTGGATATTTTTAAGTTTTGAAATTCAAATAAACAAAGAGAATTGCAAAGATGAGTCATAGAATATTGAGATTTAGTTGGATTGTTCATAATATACAACCTCTCACATCCTTTTTATTGGATAAATATTCAGATTGGAGGAAGTTGGTTCACAGACTCCCCACACGGTCTAAATTTTAACTTCATATTTGGCAGAAAACACCTTTCAAATACACCTTGTGACATCATGAGATATTCTATAATGATATTTTCCAAAGTCTCCACTATCAAAAGACCTGAAGAGCTGTTTCTATCAGAAATGACTCAAAGTTTGTTATTTATATTATTTCATTTTGCATATTGAGTCCAAAGTTGAAATTGCATTACTGGGCTTTCATGCAATTGAAAGTATGTAACAACAACCCAAATGAGTGGATTGAGGTTGTTACCAAAAAAAAAAAGATAAAGAAATTAGTTTAACAAAGTCATGACTGAGAAGTACGTAAGTCATGTTATTTTGATCAGCAAAATCAGTAGCATGTTTCTGGTCTTGCTTTCCATTTTAGACGCTCAGGACAGGTAGAAAACTTATGTATTTGAAACTTTAGAATTTATGAGAACATGAATTCTGGAACTCACCAGCAGTAGAATTTGCCAAGCTCTAAAATGTCACGATTATGACATTTTCTATTGACTAATACTATCATTTGCTATTGTTCAGGTGCTAAGTCATATCCAAGCTTTTGTGACCCCATGGACTGCAGCATACCCTCCTAAATCTCACTCGAATCTTTTGACTGTTCTTCAGCTACCTGGGTGTCTCTCTGGTGGTGTGTTTCTCTGGCTTCTGCTACACCTATTAACATAGTTCCTGATGAGTTTCTGAGCTCTAGTCACAGTACTCAACACACAAAACATGACCCCTCCATGTCTCCTGCTTGAATCCCTTTGAAGCTTTCCCTTGGCCTCAGAATAACAGTTAAAATCCTTAACACGCTCCACTGTGCACTGTGCAGGCTGGTCCCTTCCTGACACCCCAGCCTCCTCCCAGAATCCTCCCTTGCCCAGGATTCTGAGCCCCTGGTGGCTCTCAAGTCTTCAAGTTCACCAGTCTCCCTTCCACCCCAGGGCCTCTGGCCAAGATCTTCCCTCATTCTGGAAGCTTCTCCACTCCTACATCTCATGCTTGCTCCATTGGGCCCAGATAAATCACATCGTCTTCCTCAAAGAGCCTGCTCTGAGCCTCTCAGGTCTTTCTGTGTGCGGTCTTGAGGCACTTACCATTGTCCAATGTGTACAGCTTTGTTTGTGTGATAATTTGATTAATATATGTCCCAGCTACATGAGGATAAAGGCTGACTCTGTCTTTGCTCATCTTTATCCCTAAAACCTTAACAATGACTGATGCATAATCATAATACGCATGTAATTATATTTGTTGAGCAAATGAATATACGTATAACTAAGAAGCTGGTGTTCCCATTAGCTGGTTTTATCTTCTCATCACGCAAAGACAACTTGAATGAATTTTTTAAGTTCTTTGTATAGAACCACTACTCTTGCTTTTCTCATGGGTTTCTAATATTAAAATGGCAAGTGAGACCCCAAAAATGCTATTAATTTTGCTGACTAGAAAAAAAATTGCTTAGATATTTCTCAGCTATAACTTTATAGAACTAGTTTTTCATGCTGAGATTCTTCATAACAAGCTCCATTTGCTTTTTGAAATGATTTCAACATCCACAGACCTCTCTCTATTGTTGTCAGCTTATCTCTCGTTGTGTTAAAAACCACTCTCCTCTCCTAAAATGTCTCCTCTTCTTGTACATTATGTATTTTCCTAGAGTCTATATGATATTTATATGTAATTATAGGATATACAAATAAAGTATAATAGGGTTCTATATATCTATACTCTGATTCTGTTGAATTGTAAATAATTATAAATAATTGTCAATAATTCAAATTATCTTCATCTCCAAATTTAACTCTAATCTGCACCTTCTTCTGTGGACTCTATTACCAAACTTTTCTATCAGTTGTATTTTCGTAGTAGGTAATTGCCTGGTATCAGCAAAATTGGGTTTAATAATTTTTCCACATGAGTCACCTGCCACCTCAAGAGCAAGGCAGTAACTTTTTTGGAATGATGTTTGTCTGTTTTCATTGGCATATTTAAATTTTGTTGATGTACATTTTTTTTCCTATGGCGTTAAGCTAATCAATTTACACAGAAAGAATCTGCATCTTATTGTTTTGCACACTGTGCTTTGTTTCCAGATAAAATTGAACCTTGGTGGGGAGTAGAGGATGTATTCATTGCAGAAACACACTGAGGATTTATGAAAATTTTAATCACCCCAAAAGATGAAATCTAATGGCAAACAATTATCACTATGCGCTCTCTGCTTTCCCTGATTTTACATGAGCATGTTCAGCAGTTGTTCCCTCCTGTTCCCTGTTGTTTCAGGGCAGTCGATACTAATTGAAAAGTTAGTTGATTCTAGAAGAATGTCATTATTTTCTTTCTAAAACCAATCAATCAAATATCTCTTGAAAAACATCTATTTATTTATTTTTTTAATTGGGGTATAATTGTTCCACAATGTTGTGTTCGTTTCTGCTGTATAATGAAGTGAATCACCCATAATGTTAGGCCTTCAGTCGTGTCCAACTCTTTGTGACCCAATGGACTGTAGCCCACCAGGCTCCTCTGTCCCTGGGATTCTCCAGGCAAGGATACTGGAGTGGGTTACCATTCCCTTCTCCAGGGGATCTTCCTGACTCGGGGACTGAACCTGGGTCTCCTGCATTGCAGGCAGATTCTTTACTGTCTGAGCCACCAGAGTAATGTATACATATAAATAATAATTATAGAGTTAAACAGCATTTTAAAGTATTAGCTAGTGCTCTAAGTGCTTGCAAATATTAAGTCATGTCATCCTGATAAATGTATGGGAAGGTTTCATTTTCTTCTCACCTTTTTAAAGGCAAAGTGATTAAGGCACAGAGAGACTGTGTGTCTCCCTCAAGGTTACACAGACACAGCTGTTACGTGGTATAGCTGGAGTTCATTCACAGGCAGTTGGGCTTCAAAACCTGCCCTTTCAGCATTTTATAAATGTGGATAGCACAAGTAACACCAAGCGGAACAGTAACCCTAAGGGTGCTGTGAGAGCGTGGAAGGTTCCTATTACAGCTAGGGCTCTGAGCCCAGCCTGGGTCTTCCCTGAACCTGTAACATCTGCTATCGTGGGGCTCACCCATTGATAATTACATATAGAAAGATCCACACAAACTAGAGTTCAAAACCAAAGCAGAGCTATAAACTCTTCACATACCTCCTCCAAGAAACTGAAATATGCATTTTACAAGATAAAATTCAAATCCAGCTTTCAGGGAACTCTGGAACACCCTCTCAAAATCTGGGGTTTCCAGGAGCGATTTAAAGTCCCCTGGCCCCTTTGATAGCTCATCTGTAGCGGAGGACTGTTCCCTGAACTTCAGAGCCCCAAGCATTCACCCCACCACTCATTTGCTCTTCAGTGCACGGTGGCTCCCATTCAGAGTCTATCAGATGTTCAAATCCTATTCTTTTGGTTAAAAAATGATTTTTTTTCCTTTCAGTAAAAAAATACTGATCTGTGGGCATAGATTGCCGCATAGCACAGTTGATTTTTTTTTTAATATATATATTTATTTTATTGATTTGGCTGTACTGAGTCTTAGTTGCAGCAATGCAAACTCTTAGTTGTGGCATGTAGGATCTATTAATAGTTCCCTGACCAGGGATCCAAACTGGCCCCCTGCCCCGGGAGCTCAGGGTCTTCACCACTGAACCACCAGAGAAGTCCCTGAATTACCTTTTATCCCCCAACACTCTGTGCATACATATTTGCTCCAGTATAGACCAGCTTCTCTGTATCTCTTAGAGAATGACATCCATTCCTTGACTCCCACACTGTAACTCAATACTCTCAATAGACCTTGATCTGGCCCCTTGAGAACAAATGCGATAGCTTTCTTTCCCTTCACTTTCCTTTTTCTAATAATTATATCAATTGTCTCTTAGTCAACCAGGTTCAAAACCTAAAAGTGATCTCTGATCTATCTTTGTCTATCTTATATCCTCCATGTATTTTTGTTTCTTTTTTATTTTCATTTTTTGGTAAGAAGAGAAAAAAAGAAGAAAAAGGAACAGAGAGAGTCAGACTCATTGTTTGACACTTGGAAACCATTGCAAAGGATTATAGTGCTAAAATAAAAGCTAAAAGCTAAAACTCAAGGAATGGATTCATTTGATTAATGGCTGTGATCGCTGCTTAAAATTACTAAGTAAAATGCAAAAACAAAAAACCCATGCATTTTTTCCCCTTCAACAGAACCAGAAACAAGTATTTGTAAATTCAGACAATGGTAAACATAATTGTGGGTTCTGAGGATACGGTGTGGGCTAAGTTTGTGCTACCCTTAATCTAATTATTATCATTTGTGACCCTGGAATTAGCAACAGGGAACAAGTGGAAGGAGCTTTAAATAAGACGGAAATATGGCAAGTCTTAGATAAATTCACAAACGTTTCACTCTTCATAAAGATAAATATAATTTTTTGCTTTTGCTACTAGAATAAGCAGCAAAAAGACTCTAAGTGGACTTGTAAAATAAAGTTCAGCTTAACACACTACTGGGGTAGACTTTTATGATCATTAAGATTTTTTTTCCATGTAATTGTTTTAGATCAGCAGTAATCCCTTGGCACAGTACATCTCAATATTTTAAGAGTTTCAGAATTAAAATTATGCACAAAAAATATCAGATCGATTTTTTTTCCAGTTTACATATATCATTTATTTTGTTTTAGGGTTCCTATTCTTCTAAAGCAAAGTGATTTCAAACTTCTGTGCATCCAAGAAAGCTGAGGAACTCTCCAAAGAAAAGAAGGTAAGTCCTGGGGACAAAACTGTCTCCAGATCTATCAAATAAGACAAAAAGGGCTTCTTAAAATATGTAACTTGTTCGTCTTGACAAAATATGACACCTGTGCCAAGCTGCAGTGTACTTGGTTGTTGCTGTTGTTCAGTTGCTGAGTCACGTCTGACTCTTTGAGACCCCATGGACTGCAGCACCCCAGGCTTCCCTGGCCATCACCATCTCCTGGAGCTTGCTCAAATTCATGCGCATTGAGTCAGTGATGCCATCCAACTGTCTCATCCTCTGCTGCCCCCTGCACCTTTTGCCTTCAATCTTTCCCAGCATCAAGGTCTTTTCCAGTGGCCAAAATACTGGAGCTTCAGCACCAGTTCTCCCAGTGAATATTCAGAATTGATTTCCTTTTGGATTGACTGGTCTGATCTCCTTGCAGTCCAGGGACTCTCAAGAGTCTTCTCCAGCACCACAGTTCAAAACACCAAGTAATGTGTACTTGGAAGCATGTTACTAATGCTGTTAACCTCCATGAATTCACTGTTGGCAATGATTCCAAAAAGTGGAGTTAAGCTAGTTTTTATGCTGTTTCTGATTAAATGAAAGCAATGGCATTTCTACAGGGATTTTTTTTTTAATTAGTTGGATGAGGACATCCTAAAATATATAGAATCTCTGCTTTTTTAACTAGAATTTCCTCCCAGAATGGAATAGACCAAACACAATGGATTATAGAGTGTGTGTGTTTCCCCACTTTGTAAGTGACTTGGAAGCTCTCTTGTACTCAGAAAATCTTAATCCTTTCTGAGCAGCACTTACATGGCAACCTTAGAGAATTAAACTTGTACCTGGTTATTTTTGTTCTCTTCTGGATATAGCTCAGTGCGTTTTCTCAATGGTAACCATGGTCGAGTAATTTAAAGCTTTTGAACCTTGCGAACAGTTTCATTTAAAACCATATTCTGAGGGATTTCCTCAAAATGAAAAGTGTTTTCTACTAGAAAGCTATAAAAGAATTTACAATAGAAAACCTGATAAGTGTCCTGCTCAGGATGTATATACAGTGGCATGCCTAAAAGATCCGGTTTCCTAGAGTAAATCATTCAAAATGTGCCTGACTGTTTGGCTTACTGGGTTGAGTTCTTTGAGTTTCTTTGACTTCACTTGATTAATGGCTTGTTTCTTCTTTTAATACAAAACTCAGTAAAATTTTCCTTTGGAGAAAGGGCTTTTTCAGATTATGAAATAATTATGAAAACAAATGTATAAGAATGACAACATATTTACATAGGAAAACTTGAATTACTTGCACGTATTTCTTTTTGATACTCTCTTCAGTCAACAACAATATATGTTCTTTTTTAAAATGAAAAAAGAATCATTGAAAAAATTTGGAGGTTAAGTGCCTACATCTTGAATCTATGTCAGTAGCTACGGTTGTACCACTGATAATTTTATATCTAGGTTGCTAGATTTGAATTAATTTTATATCCAAAACAAGCAATCTTTTTTTTCCCCCTCCATTAAAACTGACACAAATCTGGTACTCACAGAAGAGGTTTTTTTCTTTTCAGCTTAGAGAAGGGCAAATAGAAAACAGAAGGGATATTTTTTAACAATGAAGTTATGGTCTAATTAGTTATATGTGTTGCATATAATAGTAGTAAATACTCTTGTTTTCTTGTAATATTCCTTTCAGGCACTTATTTTTTTGCTTTTTGGGTAAGGGTGTCTCAAAGAATAGTGGCACAAGAGTCTTTTAATAAAAGTTTTTGTGGACACACATAGACTTCCTTACATACTCAGTAATTAACCAAAGCAGAAATAAAATTCTGGAGTGAATAGCTGTTGTATTCCACCTCTTGCATGCAGGATAATTTTCTCCCTTGATCTCAGTTTAAATAATGGTGAGATTCCTCTGTTAAGGTAAAATAGACATATTTATATGTCTAATGCAAAATAAATGGACATATTTATATGTCTAATACAAAATATATGTCTAACAATATAAAATAGACACAATTTTGCATCATGCATTTTCCTCAGTAGGTGTTAAGATTCTAAGAATTTTAGCAATATATTTTGCACAATCCATGAAATCAAATACCCTTTAAATATATGTACAATAGATAGACAGACAGACAGATTAGATGAGAAGTGTTTTATCTAAGTTGCTTTGCTGATATTGTCCTCAAATTTTCCTCCTGACTTTTCATTTACATGTGAACCATGACAAAGGCTGTGAAAAACTTATGCCTGCAGTTTGATATTAGACTTCAAGTAAATTACATTTTTAGGATAAGTTGTCATGGAATTATTCTGGAATTAGGTGCCTAGCTCTCATTATGAATGGGAGTTACACACTTAGTTTCAGACACCTTAAGCTGAAATGTAATCATCTATGTATTTTTTCCTATAAAAAGATAACTCAATATTCAGGGAAAAAGCAATACTTGGTTCTCTGAAACCCAACATCGATGAGATTCCTTCAGATCTTCTGCATTTCACCCTAGAAAAAGCTCTTTCTATGGATGCCTCTATCATAAAGCAGGTCAACCTCCCCTTGTCTTGTAAGTACCCTCTCTTCAAACCCTGATCTTACTTCATGTAAAGCACTTTTTTCCATTTCAGGAGATTCTCATTGACAACCATTTAGTCTTCAGTAGCTAACATATAAACTCCAATGTTTAGTGTTCTGCCGAGATTCACAATGAACGATAACTTTTCATAGGAGATAGTTGCTGCTATGGAGATAGGCCATTGCCTTAAAAACACACGAATAAACAAGTATCTTGATGAAGAAACAGAAGGTGTCTTGCACATACCCCCAAAATCTTCCTAAATCAGGCAACCAACTACCTATTTTCTAACCTGGGAAAGACATCCCAACCAAAACAAAACAAAACAATTCTAAAAGAGTCTGTTTAAACTATATTCACCAGAAAGAGTTTTTCTGTTCTTATTTAGACAAGATATCATGACTATGCTTTAGGGCATAGACTTTAGCTAATATTTTTCAGTGTGGTAGTAAATGTACTTACATGTCCTTAGGTTCCCCAGATATTTTTTATGAAACCAAACAAAGATACATAAACATTTCCTAAATTTAAAAAATTAAAAAGCAATGTTTTACAAAAAGAGGACATGTAAATATCACATAATTTCCCCATATAGAATCATACTGTTATTTAAAAGTTGGTAAGGATGGAAAACATGTAAGATGTTAAGTGGTCCATTTCAGAAGTGGAGACAAGGCATATCATAAAAAAATTGAAATCCAATTGATAAGCCAAAGCTTATCATTTTTTAGGCAGTAAACTCCACCCTTTTCCATGGCTTTAGAAAACTGAACTCAAAATTCTAAAACCTTGGACTTGTATAAAATTTTTATTATAATTTTTTTGTGCTCAATCAATATTGACCAAAAGAGAATGGGGAAAAACCAAGAACCCACATAATACTCAAACTGAATATTCCATCACTGTCCCAACTGGGATGAGACTCAGATTATATGACCATTTGGCAGATAATCTAATAATTCAATGGAATGAAAGAAAGCATAAATTAACAATGTCAAAATAAATATATCATCGTAAGCCTTTTCGATGACTTTAAATATCTCTGTGCTTGTTGTTTTATGGAATCAAAAGTCATCATGGCTGACTGCAGGTTTTACTTTTCATCTGGGTGGTTTGGTATTTTGCAGACACAGCGTTTGATGCAAGAGAAATGTTAGGGCTTAAAATCTGTGAGATACTGGTAACTTTTTGCTGTGCTTCTTGGTCCCTTGCTCCTGCATAAGAAGGCTTATCCCGGAGTCTGGACCTAAGCAGTATGGTTCAAGGTGTCCTGTTTGGCCCAAGACTTGGGAAAGAATGTTAGAGCTTTCTGAAGCTGCCAGTGTGATTTGAAAATCTGGGCAAGTCTGTACCAAGGGAGTTTTCAGGCTTATTGAGTGCTTTGACCATTCGTGTTTGCATCTGACTTTATATATGCTAAGTACAATATTCACGTCTGTCTTCTGTGATATTGCCAAGGTGACACGGCTTCAGTCTAAAAGAGGGACGGGGCATAAACAAATTTTCTTGTTAAAATATATAGCCTATGGGGGAATAAGAACAAAAGATAAAGTGATTAGAAAAAAAAATTCTGTTTATTTAGGTTACTATTTTTTTATAAACCATGAATTAAAATTGAATAGTAATTTATTCTATTACAGAGAAGGAGCAAAATCGGGTTTTGGGGGGCTGTCCCAGGGCTAGTGAAAAAAGAGCAGAAAAAGCTAGTAAAGAAAATACATTGGCAGACTCACTTGAACACTGGCTAGAGAGCACGTCTGAAGTTGATTAGTTCAGTTTCATCCTATATCAGCTATAAAGCATTGCTCTCACAAAGTTAAGGTTGCTGGCTATTTCAGGGGCCCTTAAAAATATCACAGTGTAATTATTTCTGTACCTGGATAGGGGCCATAAGGTACGCTGATGTCACATCACTTTCTCCACAAGTGTGTGGCCTGGTCATTGTGTCACAAGTTGGCATTTACATAGGTTTGCACAAACAGGGTTTCCCCGGTGTCTCAGATGGTAAAGAATCTGCCTGCAATGCAAGAGAGCAGGGTTCTATCCCAGGGTTGGGAAGAGGAGGAGGACATGGCAACCCCACTCCAGTATTCTTGCCTGGAGAATCTGCATGGACAGAGGAGCCTGGCGGGCTACAGTCCTTGGGGTCACAAAGAGCTGGACATGGCTGAGCGACTAAGTCCACACAGCACGACAGAGTGCTAGATCCTTGGAGAACACCAGGGGGTGTCTGTGCCGGGGCTGAAACAAGTCTTCATTCCCAAGAGGGTTTATTCTTGTCCCAATTTCTCCTACCACCAGTCTTGGCCCCATAGGATTCTGAGTAGTTCTGTCTGTGGTAAAGCCATGGTTGTGGAAATGCACAGCTTCATATAAAGCGATGACCCTCTGCTGAGACCAGACCACTCACATTACAGCTTGTGGACCAACCCACAGGAATCCACCTAAGAAACTCATCTTTAAAATGCCATCAATAGACAACACTTAGGAGGGAGGCCAAACCAGATGACTAACGGCTGAGGAGCAAACTTCTGTTTATTGACTCAGGAATCAGAAAATATCTCCCCAAGGATTACATGGATATTATTTTGCTAATAGGTGGTACTGATTTGCCTTCAGTTTTCCAATCAGGAAAAATAAATAAATGCAATGCTACAGAGGCTGTAGTTTGATGTAATGATAAACCTTGGAACTGATTAACTTAGGCTTAAATTTTTATTCTATTCCTTCTGATCTTGAAAACTTGGCAGTGAAAATCCATTTTGCAGTTTCTTAATCTGTAAAATAGGAATAATAAACCCCTCTACTGTTATTTTTGTCCTCCTGGGTGGCTCAGTGGTAAAGAATCCGCCTGCCAGCGCAGAAGACACAGGGTTGATCCCTGGGTCAGGAAGATCCCCAAGAGGAGGAAATGGCAACCCACTCCAGTGTTCTTGCCTGGGAAATCCCATGGACAAAGAGCCTGGTGGGCTACATTCCATGGGACGCAAAGAGTCAGACTCTACTGAGTGACTGAGAGTGAGTGAGTAACTATTATTTTATGAAGAGAAAATGTGGCTAACATATCAAGGTAGTGAAGTGAAGTCACTCAGTCGTGTCCGACTCTTTGCGACCCCATGGACTATAGCCCATGAGGCTCCTCCATCCATGGAATTTTCTAGGCAAGAGTACTGGAGTGGGTTGCCATTTCCTTCTCCAGGGGATCTTCCCAACCCAGGGATCGAACCCGGGTCTCCCACATTGCAGGCAGACACTTTACCATCTGAGCCACCAAGGAAAAGCCCTGTAGTACATATATATATATGTGAATAAAATGATCAAGGTAGTACCTATATATATATACAAAATGATCAATAAGTTACCTGTTATTATTAAGGTAATTAGTTTACAAAGGCCACGTGTTCTAGAACAAGTTTCTGTTTTGAACTTCCTCTCTAAGATCCATTAGTAAGGGATAGAGTGCAGATATTTTCGACCTTCTCATATTTTTATCATATTTATTGACAGAGAAGAGATGAAATCTAAACTTTAAGAGTAGAAGAAAGAATAGAAATCAGCAATGCTGAGAATATATTTTTTTACATTCAGGCAAGCCTTATCCCACCTCTCGAATCAGACTGCAAAGGGAAGATTTGGGAGGTGCAATGAATGTTGAAGGTTTTGCCTCAGGAAGTGTAGCCAATTGCCAGTGTTCGGTCTGGGCATATCTTTCTTGTTAGGTTCTAAACAGAAGGCTTGCTGTATGGAAGATTACCAGAAGTAAATAAGCTTAACAAAGAGGAGTGTTAGAACAGCTAGCAAAAAAACCTAAGTGTCCACGTCTAGCTTCAGAGAACTCCACCACAAAAACAGGCAGATGTCATTCTGTGTGCCAGTCCCTGACACTGGCCAAATACTCTGTGTCAATAGTATTGACACAGTGAAGGTTCCGTAAGTACGTGTTGAATGGATGAATAAATGAACCTGGAAAATATTATTTCCTGGAAAATAATATTCTAGGTGGTCTCTCTTCTAGGAGCTCAGAGATAACTTCCAACAGTTACAGCATAGCTCTAACCTTGTGTGGAAACATCCACTGAGCATGTTTGGACCTTGACTATTCACGAGTGTATTTCTAACTTGGACACAGCCACTCAGAACACTTTGACTCTGACTGTTAGTGCCTTTGCTCTCCATGCTCCTGCTGTGTGTGTCTATCTCCAGACTGAGCCTGATTAGAATAAATCTACTCTGAAATCTTTCGATGGATGTCCTTTACAGCTATGAAGTTATTTATAAGGGGTAGTTTTCCACAGCTAATGTATTTCTTAATTAGTGAGCCTGACCACATAAGAAATGTCATAGCAATGATTCCAGCGATCCATGCAGCCAGCAGTGGCCCTAAGGAATAGTCTATGTGAGATTGTGGTTGCCACTCAGATATGACATAAATAAACTTCCTCAAAGCACCTTACAATTCACCAAAAGTTTCTCATATCAGAATTTATTTAATCATGTTGAATGTTATAAGCTAAAAGTAACTTCTCATAGATGTTCCCCCAATTTTAGCGACTTTTTATTGTACAAATTTAGATATTAAAGAGTTTAAATGGTAATAACTATTAAACAGTGATAAAATATGATTGTTCCAGAAAGGAATTGTTACCCAATATCAAAATATTTTTAACTAGTAACTATTACAAGTATAGGTGAATAATCAAAGAACAATACTGATGTCATAAATGTCTACCTATTTCTATACCTTCTTTTTTTCTTTTGTTCATTCCCCTGAGAATAGTATTTCCCTAGTTCCAGATTTTGTGATGTTTGCTTTATTCAAATACATCAGATAATCACCTTCCTTGTTGATCTGCAATATCTAAATGATACTAATATTAATAAATTGTTTCACTACAGCAATTTTCTACAAGAGTCAGATATCAAAAGAAAAAAAATCTGACTTGTGAACATAATAAAACTCAGTTGAATTAACAAAGGTGACTTCAGCTGAATAACATGTTCGGGGTAAAAGATATTTTTTGTACCTCTATAAAGGGAGCTTTTATCTTTTCACACATATATCATTTAAGCACCGAAGGAAAAAAAAAATCCCTCTCAGACACTGTTTATTGAAGAAAAAATTTCATGAGAGCCAATCTCATTTTTCCAGCAGTGCCAGCAACCTACCATTCTAAAAGGGGAGCAGGTGATGCTTTTGAAACTACTGCCTGCATGTTGCAACACGTTTATTTAAAAATACTGTTTCTATTATTCTTGAACACCTCAAGTAAAACCTCATTGTCAGTGGTGTGATCACCAGGCATGGTAAGTTGTTTTCATGCAAGCAGTTCAAACCCTCCTCTGATGTGGTCAATTAGGGGAGCTTTATATAACTCCTTAGGACCAACTAGGGGGACTTTTGCTGTGATTTTTTTTTTTTATAATTGGGTTCTCATTCCTCCTGACCTACTTAGCATGGGGGAGTCAGCCATCAGCTGGTCTTTCTCACAGTCACTCAAGGAGACTTGGGCAGTGGGGACTGGCCGGCCTCTGTGTGCGTCTATTTAAAAGTCCTGCTATAGACCTACCCATCATCCACTCTCGCTGTTCAATTACTCACCATTGACACACTTCTCGAACAAAAGTTCTTTGGTGCGAGCCTGATCTTAGACTAGATTTATACAAAGTGCAATAGCCCTTTATCTGAAGAATAAGGTGTGTAAAGAGAACCCTGGATCAGCACTCTATCTTCTGTATCAGACTTTGACCTCGAGACCTACCTTAATATAGTTTGTAGCCAATTTGAAGAGCTTCTTTCCTCTCTTCTGGAAAGGGACTGTGGGAGGGAGGAGAGCAGAGAAAGTGCTCTGGCTATTCTCTTTGGAGTGGTCAGCAGCCCCAGTGTTTCTTGGAATCGTCCCCATCATCCTCCACTCCTGTTCCAACACTACCCATCAGATTCAACCAGGAAGTTCAGCGTGCAGAGTGTGAGTGTACAAAGTATCTTACGTATGTGAGTTGTATGCCTGCTCTTGATGGATTTTTAAGGTCACAATTATATTAAATGCCACATCTCAAAATCAAGGTAGAGTGGCACTCAGAGAGAAATCTGATGACTACTTAAGAGAAAAAAGGAAACTCTGAGAAGGATTTGAGTGTCAGTAGGAGGTGACTGCATCTTAGTTTGAATGGTGTTTATTTATCTTTCCTCTGTGTGTGAGATTGGTAAGTATATATAAATATCTCTCAGGGAATAGCATGGATAGATCAGGGGACAATAGAGAAATGGTATTGATCCTTTTAGACTAATAACGTTAAAACTCAGACATTGAAGAGAGAGGTGTTTTTATAAAAAACTAATTGATTCACAATATTGTGTTAATTTCTGCTATACAGCAAAGTGATTCAGTTACATACATACATATTGTTTCCATGTTCTTTTCCATTATGGGTTATCATAGGATATTGAATATATTTCTCAGTGCTAAACAGTAGGACCTTGTTGTTTATCCATCTTAGGTATAATAGTTTGCATCTGCTAATCCCAAATTCTCAATATTTCCCTCACCCATCCCAGAGTGAAGGTTTTTCTGGCCTGCTTTTGAGAAAATTGGCTTAAAGGAGAAATTGAGCCCTGAAAGGCTAGGGTACACCCTTAAAAGTAAGTTGATTTATTGTCCTATGGCATTGCCCTACGTCCTTGAAGGGATACAGAAAATGCATCAAGCACATATCCAACCTGACCTGCCAAGAGCTTTCAGTCTGTTAAGAGAAGTAAGTCATAAGCAAAATATACCAAATACAATGATTCATTGACACAGTAGAGGTTCACCTGACATGACATGGGAATTAAGAGGAAGAGGGAGATTAGTGCAGAAAGAAAGTTCTGTTGTTGAAAGCATTTGCCACAGGGATGTTGAAATGGTCTGCAGAGATGACTTTCAGCCACTGGAGGTTACAGTGGCTGGTGGAGGGACCTAAAATGCCCACATTTTGTTGTGGGCTTAGTTCATGTCTGCGCTTTGGTATGCCAACTGGTGTCACAGAGAGAGGTTTTTTCGAAGACTCATGAGGCAACTGTTAAAAGCAAATGAAGCATTTTTTCTTTTCTTAAAAAGCACCATTTAGAGAAAATCATAATTCCAAAAGATACATGCACTCCAGCGTTCATTGCAGCACTGTTTGGAATAGCCAGGGCGTCGAAGCAACCTAAGTGTCCATCAGTAGATAAATGGATAAAGAAGATGTCATACATACATACAGTTTATCAGTTCAGTTCAGCCACTCAGTCGTGCCCAACTCTTTGAGACCGCATGGACTGCAGCACACCAGACCTCCCTGTTCATCACCAGCTCCCAGAGCTTGCTCAAACTCATGTCCACCAAGTTAATGATGCCATCCAACCATCTTATCCTCTGTTGTCCCCTTCTCCTCCTGCCTTTGATCTTCCCCAGCATCAGGGTCTTTTCTAAGGAGTCAGTTCTTCGCATCAGGTGGCCAAAGTTGGAGCCTCAACTCCAGCATCAGTCTGTCCAGTGAATATTAAGGACTGATCTCATTTAGGATGGACTGGTTTGATCACTTTGCAGTCCAAGGGACTCTCAAGACTCTTCTCCAACACCGTAGTTCAAAAGCAGCAATTCTTCGGCACTCAGCTGTCTTTATAGTCCAACTCTCACATCCATACATGACCACTGGAAAAACCATAGTTTTGACTACATGAACCTTTGTTGGTAAAGTAACGTCTCTGCTTTCTAATATGCTGTCTAGGTTAGTCATAGCTTTTCTTCCAAGGAGCAAGAGTCTTTTAATTTCATGGCTGCAGCCACCTTCTGTAGTGATTTTGGAGGCCAAGCAAATAAAGTCTTATAATTTCCATTGTTTCCCCATCTATATACTCAGCAATTTTTTTAAAATGCCATTTTCAGCAACATGGATGGGCCTAGAGGGTATTCAGACACAAAGAGACAAATCATATGATATTGCTTATATATGGAATCTAAAAAAAAAAGGATACAGATGAATTTGTTTACAATACGGAAGCGGAGTCACAGATGTAAAAGCAAACATAGGTACCAGGGGGTCAGGGGCAGGCGGGAATAAACTGGGAGGTTGAGACTGACTTATATACACAATTATATATATAATGCGGGCTTCCTTGATGCCTCATATGGAAAAAAAGTCTACCTGCAATTTTGTAAACCCAGGTTCGATCCCTGGGTCAGGAAGATTCCCTGGAGGAGGGCATGGTGACCCCCTCCAATATTCTTCCCTGGGAAATCCCATGGACAGAGGAGCCTGGTGGGCTACAGTCCATGGGGTTGCAAAAAGACAGACATGACTGAGCAACCAACACTTTCACTTTCTTTTCATATATAAAATAGATAAGTAATAAGAACCTCCTTTAAAGCCCACAGAATTTTACTTTGGTCTATATGGGAAAAGAATCTTTTATAAAAAGTGTGGATATATATGTATGTGTGTGTGTATATATATATATATATAATATATATATATATATAAAACTTGTTCACTTTGCTTATACACCTGAAACTAACACAACATTGTGAATCAACTATACTCCAATTTTTTTTAAGAGACAATTAGGGAAATTTGAACACTGAATACATATTTGATAATAGTAAAAAATTTGCTAATTTTGTGATAATATTATAAATTATATCATTACTATATATTATAATATCATATAAAATGTATTATAAAGTTTAAAGATACAAATCTTTATTTTTAAAAAGTCATTTATTCACTCAAGTATTTTCTAAAGTACCTACTTCTGAGACATGTCAAATAAATATGTTATTGTCTAGGCAAATAATTTATACTTATAATAAAGATCAACCTGAATAGTACAATTTGATCATTTAAGATTTTAAAGTTTCACACTTTGAGTACTGAAGATTATTGGAATAATTTAGTTACCTCTTCAGAAAGCCATGTCAGAGGTAAAGCACCAAGGGTTATCCTAAATGTCATCCTGTTTATTCGCTCAGGTCAGTGGAACCCAGTGGGGACAGTTTTGCCCCTCTGGAGACAGTTGATAATTTCAGGATACATTTTTGGGTGTCACAGCCTGAGGGGATGGAGGTGGGGAGGGTGATACTGGCATTTAGTGGGTAGAGGCCAGGGATGTTGCTAAACATTTTTCAAAGCATAGAATAGCCTTGTAGGATCACAAATTAGCCAGGCTCAAATGTCAGTGCTACCAAGGTTAAAAAACCCTGACTTAACTTCTCCTTAAATCATTAATTTCAAACCTCATAAACAATGAATTCTGCATGGAGAGGCCTGATATTCATCTACCCCCTATAAAGGAACAAACACCCCAGAAAGATAACCAGGGGACCTGGCTAGATTTCAATCATGTCATTGCAAGCAAGAGAAAATTGTCCCAAAAGTTGGAGGGGAGAAGGAGGAGATAAACCAGAATGCAGACTTCACTGGCTGGAGAAGTGGGCAAGCTGAGACCCCAGTCAGCTGGCTGGATGTGGGCTTCCAGACATCAGCACCCACATGAGAGTTGCATTCGAAGCATCATTTCTCAAGGGGCAGCTATGCTGGTAGTGGCTCGCCACCCATTGCTGCCTGTTCATTTTCAGTGAAGACTGAGATTGTCTTCTTTTCAAAGCTGCCAAGCATGCTTCTTTGACACTCCATGCTTTCATTCAGACCTTCACCCCAGAGTCCATGCTCTGAGGTCTCCCCATTGGTCCTGACTCCAAGGCCCCATGCACCATATTTACCACCCTGCTTGGCCTTCTCCCAGCCGAGATCTCTGCTCTGGGCCACTCAGTCACCATATGGTCACAGGTCTTGTTACCAGTGGTGCATCGGGAGCCCTGAGCTTCTGTAAACTAAGAATGGGGATGTTTCCCCACACCCATGTTTGTATTCATGGTGATCAGACTCTGGTTCCCTAGGACATGCGTGCGTGCGTGCGTGCGTGCATGCTAAGTTGGTTCAGCTGCACAGTGTCTGACTCTGTGCATTAGGACATTATGACACAAGCAGACTTTTATAAAGTGTCCTGAAAACCTAAATGAGCCTTTGTGTTTGTATATTTCATTGTATTTTTGAGTCTCAAAGACCGGATTTAAAGGTGGCATTTTACAGAATTCCTTGGTGGTGCAGTTGCTGGGACATTGTGCTCTCACTGCCAGGCACCCAGGTTTGATCCCTGGTTGGGGAACTAAGATTCCTCAAGCCACACGGTGCAGCCAAAAAAATAAAATAAAGATGGCATTTTAACAAGATTTCCTATGACTGCATGATACAAAACACTCCCAGGCCGCCTCAGGCAATATTATGGGCTCTCCTACCAGCAGAAAGGGTAAAGGGATTGAGGATGAAGAGCACATTTCCCTCTCATTATCTCATTTGTTTCTCATATGAACCCAAAAGAGTTGAGGCTCTTTCCTTGCAGAGCCTGGCATTGAATGGATGTATAACAGAGCTGATAAATTAATGAATGTCCAAAGGTTTTGAAAATGACAAAACATTCGGATCATTACAGTGACTTCGCCCATGAGTCACAGTTTCTTAGTGATGGATCCAGAGCCCTGGGCAGCTGAATCCTCATCTGGGGCTCTTTCACGCAACATCTCTGGACCTGTCTTGACCAGGACAGACACACAACCATGGTATCTACAAGAGGGACAAAACTGTTTCCTGGATTCCAGAGTGACCAAGTCACTTCACAGAGAGCACTCTTTAAGAAGTGGTTCTGTATACCTGAGTTTTGCCTGATTGCCTCGCACACCTTCAAGTGGGGAGGTCATTTAAGAGCAATTCCATCAGAGATAGCTCTGCTGTTCTTCAAGGCAGGGGGACCCTGCCTTTGATTTAGTTTGGGTCTCACCACAGGGCTAAGCACACCCTAGGGGCATTTAATCTGTTGATTTGAATTGGTCTTGGAGGCTGGGCTTGGCCTGATGTGAACTTTCACACTGTAGGACTCAGCAGGTCATTGGAACTGATTTTGGTTGAAAACCAAGACCTCTAACAGCTTGAAGCAACTCTCTCTGAGGTCCGTGGGTCTGGTCAAAAGATCATAGCTTTGACACTGCTGCTGCTGCTGCTGCTGCTGCTAATTTGCTTCAGTCGTGTCCAACTCTGTATGACCCCATAGATGGCCTCCTACCAGGCTCCTCTGTCCCTGGATTCTCCAGGCAAGAACACTGGAGTGGGTTGCCATTTGCTTCTCCAATGCATGAAAGTGAAAAGTCAAAGTGAAGTCGCTCAGTCGTGTCTGACTCTTAGCGACCCCATGGACTGCAGCCTACCAGGTTCCTCCATCCATGGGATTTTCCAGGCAAAAGTACTAGAGTGGGGTGCCATTGCCTCCGAGCTTTGACACTAGAGGCTGTTAAAGCAAAGACATGCTCTTCTTTCAAAATTTGTGGGTTGAAGATACAAGATGATCTAGCGGCAGTTACATTGATCTCCTGCTCGAAAACCAGTGTTACCTGAAGAGTAAAGTGCAAAGTCTATAGCCCAATATTCTGACCCTAAAATTTACCTGTTCAATTTTTCTCTCAATACTCATCTTCATTTTCCATGTGCTTCAAGCCAAGCTGAACCATTTTCATAATTCTTTGTAAGAAACTCTTACCATTTGCTTTCTCAGAAATAGCCTGTCTCTCTCTCCCTCTCTCCTGCATTCATTCATCCCATCCTTTCTCTCTTCCTTCCCCCCTTCCCCAGCCATCCCTATATAACCCGCTCTGTCTGATTCATTCACTCTCCTGCTCAACAAATATTTATTATGTATCTACTGTGTGTCAAGCAATAGACACAGTTCTGGGCATACAGGACTGATCAAGAGTCAAGGTCACTTATGGAGCTTAAATGCTTCAGCAGCAGCTTACATGAAACAAATTAATTAATTAAAAACTTACAAAAGTGTGATGTATTGTTAGGAGGGACATTCACAGGATCCTATGACAAAATAACAAGAGAGCCTTAGAATCACGGGCAACTCTCTGAGGGATGCCATTCAAGCTGAGAGCTAGGAAAGAGCAAAAGGCAGCAAATATGACTCCAAGCCGGGGTGGGGGGGGTAGATTTCCACCTTTCAGGATGTTTCCATGAGCAGCCTGAACAGGTGGGCTATTTCCCCACCACCAAGCTGCCCGCTCTAGCCTTCAGCTAGAAATAGCACTTCCTTCCTTGAATTCCGATGGGCCATGTCTGCTCCTCCCTTATGATATGTCTGCTTTCATTTGCCTTACCCCCCCCTCCCCGAGGGCAGCATGCATGTCACATTCACACTGAAAGTCCCCCATGACAGAGCCACGATGACCCTCACCTGTTTGTGTCCACTTTGCCACACACATCAATATTCTCAAAGCTGATTCAATAGAATGGAAGCTCAGTACTCAACAGAGGCTGAAGAACTTTCTTCGTGGGGCTGGCAGGTAACATGATCCATACTCTATTCTTTCATAAACAACAGTCCTAATTGCCTTGTCATTTGGTCAACTGTCTTGGTCAAGTAGGAAATGATGTAATGAGATGTCATTATAGAATTGAAAAGTGATAAGACATTTGCCACTCTGGTAATCAAAAGGATATAATTCTAGGGGTGTGTGGACAAGGGTTATAAACCCATATGATCTAAGTTGGAATACGGAAATGTATGTATATAATATATGTGATTAATGAAAGCAGAAAGTATTGAAGGAAGACAAATAGAATAAGTGTGTTAAAAAATTCATGCACAGGATAAGAATGCAGGCTTTGTGAAGCCATTCGAAGTTACTGGTAACTAAAAGAGTTAAAAACCATAGCATGAAAATTGGTTTCATAAAAGCACAATATTCTGCAATTGCCTTGTTATGATATTGAATTCTACTTGAGTAAATTAGGAGTGGCGTTCTCTTGTTTAGCTGTCATTAAAGAACTCAGTGGTAAATGTCAGTCTCCCCACCAAGATCCCACTGAGTTTTGTGAAATTCTCCAAAAACCTCTCCAACAGGAGAATTTATAAGCTCTGCATGTTTGACCGTCTTAATGTGTGAAGCTGACTGAGAGATCTAAGACTAACTGTACGCAGCTCAATTCCAATTTGTTTGTTTTTTAACAATGTCTTTGACACGTTACATTATGTCACGTTCCAATCTGAGGGAAAATTACTTCCTGTGTCCAACAAGAAATACATTTGAAGAATCGTGCCAACTACACTGTTATTTTCCTTGCTGTTTTCAATGGCAGGCACTTTGCCACATCTTCTGTCTCCAGAAGATCATTTATCAGGAACAGAGGTTGTTCCTAGCTAAAGAGCCTGGCTTAGGCTGGCATCCTTCTTAGCTGCTCACCTCTGGTTGCAAATCAAAGTGTTTTGCATTTCACATTATATAATCAGCCTTGAAAAATCCCACAACATGAGCCCCAAGAGTGATATTGGAAAGTTTGCAAATATTCTTTTGAAGAAAGGGACAGGATCCTTCTCTGAGCTAAATGCAGGTAGCTGCATGCCACATCCTCTCAAACAGCAAATGTCCTGGTGTTTCATTTGTCTGTGCCCCTCCACGGTGTTATTCAGTTAATTTTTAGCATAGCGCAATCTTGCAGGAGCAGAGAAACTTTGTTCACCCCAATCAGTGAACTGACAGAGAGGGGAGGGGGAAGAAGAGCTGGGAGGAAGAACAGAAATTCTTACAGAAGTTTGATAATATCTAAAAGTGAGTTAGGGGTCCTAGTGGGATCCCTCCCTCTTTTAACAACAAAGTGCGGAGTAAAAGAATATGCTCGGCTTACTTTGTCTTCCTATCTTCTTTGATCGGAAAGAACAATCATATTCAGCTGATTTGTGAAGACTGCTCAGAATAGAGAGATCTCAGGTGCCCCCATCATGGCTATCCTTGTCAACAGGAGGCATCCTGGTACTGACACCAACACCTGAGAACACTCCGATGCTCATTGCTTTCTCTTTCATTTTAAAATCCACTGCTGGGAATTCTCTCTACACAATACATTGGATGATAAGTGTTTAGAGGAGGAATGGATCCTGAAGGAGGATAACACATGAACCTCAGAGGCTGTGAACAGACATGGGAGGAATCAAATATTTGAAGATTAAAGTCGAGAAATGTATCCAGGGTGTGGAGAGAGAGAGAGAGAGAGGAGCTGCAGAAAGAAAGAAAATAGATCCTGACCACCTGAGTCCACATCTCTCCTTCGGACTCTGGTTGGTCCTGTGGCCCTCTCCCTACCTGTACACCAGCTAGATTCACTAGGTAATCAGATAGTTGGACAATAACAGACAATATAATTAGAACTCTTCACCCTAAAGGATTCCAAGACAAGGACAAGCTGCAAATCCTCTTGAAGAATTTCTGCTGAGAAACTTAGCGCCTTTGTATCCCAGATAAAGGCCTCAAGTTTTATGGGATAGTGCAGATTAATCGTTTTTTAAAAATCCGTTTTTAAAGATACGAATGTCACTGACTATGTTAAATATTTAAAAGAGCCGTCTTAACTAAAGCGCAGGATGGATTGCATGCATAATAAAGTCATAGAACAGGTTATAAGGACTTCAGACTTTGCGAATTCTTAATTTAGTGGGAGAATAATATCTTAAAAGTTACCTCCATGGATCTTTTGATAATATGGTAAGATGGGTTTTGTTATTTTTAAGCAAGAACACGATTCCATTGGAATACATTTGATTATCTCCAAATAGGGTGAGTTCTAGGGTTGTAGATAGTGTGTAGTTACCAGTTAATTGCACATGAAAAGCAAGATATAATATGTTTCCAGTCTAGAGCTATTTGCTGTATTTAGTGAAATATAAACTGCATTTTTTGAAATGCAAAAACTGAATTAGAAAAGGGTCAAAAGCCAATAAGATTTTAGGTCTTATATTGACCATACTTGATTTTACTCAATTTAGCAACTTACTGAATATATTTAATGAAATTCAGGTTGGGTTTTTGAGAGACTTGCTAGGAATACAGTAAAACTGGCCCCAGATAGAGGAAAAAAGTCACTATACTTTGAATATTAAGTAAATTGGTCACCAGCTAATGTGTGCTTATATTATTTTATAAAGAGAGCACTATAGTAAAAATGATAAATATATCCTCCTTCTAGTATCTTTTTTATAATTGTGATTCAACTCTTCAATTTATGTCTAAACTTCTAAGAAATAAATCAGTCCAGTTTTGAGTTGGTGTTTTCATTCTCTAAGAAACTACTTAAAGTTCCTAATCTTTGATTATTAAAATTTTCCTTTCCATTTATGAAGGACAATATTTGACAATATTAATCTTTGAAGAAGCAAAATGATTCTGTGATAAAAAGCAGATGATAGAAATTTGAAATCATTTTTTCCCAGCTTTGAAGGAGCAAAAACAAATTTACTTATTTTTAATTGGCAGATAACTGTTCTACAATATTGTGTCGATTTCTGCTATACATCAACATGAGTCAGCCATAGGTATACATATATCCCCTCCCTCATGAACCTTCCTCCCATCTCCCACCCCGTTCCACCCCTCTAGAATGTTACAGAGCACCAGTCTGAGCCCCCTGTGTCATACTGCAGATTCCCACTGGCTCTCTATTTTACATATGGTAATTTATAATATCCATGCTACTCTCTCAGTTCATCCCTCCCTCTCCTTCCCCCACAGTGTGCACAAGTTGCTTCTCTATGTTTCTGTCTCCACTGCTGCTCTACAAATAGGTTCATCAGTACTCATCTTTCTAGATTCCATATATGTGCATATATACATGATATTTCCAAATCAAAAATTTTGAGGAAGAAGTTATAGCACTTCCTTGCCTTTTTTTTTTTTGGAAGCTAGAGTCAGCTATGTGAAAATAGATCAGAAATAGTATACAGAATCAGATGCTGAGTGTCTGGGGCAAGATTAAGGCAAAAAGAATTGCAAAGTATGATGAAAATCAAAAATGTAGTCCATTTTATAAGCAACTCAATGCACTCTTCATGGTACAGGTGCAATTTTAACTAGTATGACTTCAATTTATGATCTCCTAGATTTTTAAGAACAACAGACTTGATTACACTTTTTACCATATTGATTTCTGTAAGCTTTGTTCTGCCCTTATCCCAAAATTTTGAATTATTACAGTATTTGAGAACTGTATCGCCAAAAGGAAGTTCATGTCAAAATTCCTAACCAGTTTTACCAGAATGCACATGAAGAATCACAACTTTTTTTTTGCTGAGGTTGCCTTTTTATTTCAGTAAAATTTCTGAAACAGATATTGAGTTAATTTTACATAAAGAGGAACAAAGGTTTTGGCATCCAAGTGGAAGCCAAGTTCAACTAAAAGTATAAGTTACTGCACACAAGTGCATCTATTCATTTTGAGGAAAATATTCCTGATACAATACTATGGGTTTATTTTTAGGAGTAGCCTATGGGTTACATGGGCTTCCCTGGTGGCTCAGCAGTAAAGAATCACCTGCCAATGCAGGAAATGCTGATTTGATCCCGTCCCTTGGTTGGGAAGATACCCTGGAGAAGGAAATGAAAACCCACTCCAATATTCTTGCCTGGAAAAATCCCATAAACAGAGGAGCCTGGCAGGCTCCATAGGGTCACAAAGAGTCAGACATGACTGAGCATCTAAACAACAATAACAAATGGGTTGCCCAGAACCATCACCTAAATACATTTTCTCTACCAAATCCCGTGTTTGCAAAGTTCAACTTGCTACACACACACAGAAAAACTAGAGATGAATTTTAAGATATCATACAGCTAACATTTCTGATGTCAGTCAACCAAATGTTGCTGATGCTCACTTGCTATGGAATTAAAATTTTCAGAAATGACCTTGAAATATTAGAGGTCATATATACCTTGACATTAAGAAGCATCTGCTGCATAGACACATATATGCATTACCTCTGCTTGTGACACCTGCAATTTATGGCATTGAAACACATGTTAACTCACTAGCTGAGGGTCAAATATCCATGTTCGAACTCTGGAAGCTCAGGATATAGTTCAAAATATGTTTCTGAGGTGAAACTCACCAAATCAGGATTTCACTTGCATAATTCAATAAAATAGTCACTTTCTGCAAAATGCCTATATTTGGGTTGCTCTGAGTTGCAGACCAGATCTCTTTCAGGGAAAGAGCAGGGCAGCCTTTGGACATGGTATTGGAGCTAATTTTTGTCCTTTGATTTATCTTCGTCACCCCTAGTTCCTTTCAGATCACTACTGATGGGGAACTGGGTTCCCGGTGTAAAGCTATGGCTAAGTGGTGAAAGACGGTCCTTCCGGGTGATGTGCACGACTTTGGTGGCAGAGACAGTGATGGGCTAGGGATACTCAGGCATCTGGCTGCCCACTTTTCCATCTTAGTGCACTTCTGCCTTACATAATCTGAAATTTAAAAAAAAGCAAAGTTATTTTAAAATTTCTACGTTGTTGGGTTCTTTTTCTTTCTTGGGCTATTGTTTTAGACCTTGTGTGAATTTCACATATCAGTTTCAATTACCCTCCATACTGTATATGTTGATAAGTCATATCGCCATACTTGATGAGTATGTTTAAATTGTATTTTTTAAATACTTGTACTTTATACTTGTATTTTTTTAATTTTTATTAGAGTATGGTTACATTACAGTTTTGTGTTAGTTTGTACTGTACAGCTAAGTGAAACAGCTATACTTATACATATTCCCTCTTTTTTGGATTTCCTTTCCATTTAGGTCACCACAGAGCACTGAGTTGAGTTCCTTGTGCTATACAGTAGGTTCTCAGTTATCTCGTTTATCCGTAGTATCATTAGTGTATATATGTCAATCCCAATCCATGGTTCTATTTATTTAGTAATTGGCATAGGATTATGTGAAATCTTTAAAACCAGCCTCTTACTTACATTCATGCATACCTTTAAAGTAAAAAAAAATAAAATAAAATTTGCATAGTTTATTATAACTAATCAGCAATACTGTGTGGTATACTAGACTGCACATTATATGGTATGAATACAATTGTATATAGCATTGTATGGTAGTGTACACAATATGGTACAGTTTGCTAAGAAGGTAGATCTCATGATAAGTATTCTAATATAATAGAATAAAATTTTAAAAAATATTTGCAATGTTGGAGATTTTAATTTGTTAGCCAATTTCTAGAAAGGATAAATATCCCTGAGTTCACAATTATGGGGTTACCGTTTCAATTCACTTCACTGAAAGTCTTGGCATGTATTTGCTTTTGTGTCCTAAATTATGCCAGGCTTTTAGGTTAACGTGCATTTTGCAAAAATACATATCACATAATCAGGAACTTAATCTAACCTAATGATATCTGAACACCTATAAAGAGGACAAGCTCAGCTTTTGTAAATGAGACTCCTTCCCAATTTGGTGTTTGTGTACACAGGTTAATGGTATGGCCAAAAGCATCTCTGTCAAAACAGAGCCGTCAAATTTACATCTATTTTCTATTTTAGCTATAAAATCAGTCAATACATGTCCATGATGATTCCTTGGGAATGACATTGATTTACAGGCTGTCTTGTTTATTTTTCACACGATGACTAAAATATCTATGCATAGTATTACTTTTATATGTAAAGTTATACTGCGTTGATGGATTTTGTAGTCATTTTATGACAAGGCAGTATAAAAAAGCCTTTCTTTCCCTGACTACCAAAGAAAGCATTGGGGTTAAATGACAGCTCTCCCCTAGCTATTTGTCTGTCACAGAGAACAGTAAATTGCAGCCTGTCTCAAAGTTGGTGTTTAGACACATTTTGAGATTAATGGTTTTGCATAGACACATGGGACTCCAAGTGATTCTGAGATGAGCTATATCAAGAATATCCTCTGGTCCAAACTAGGCAGAAAGGCTTTTTGAAATTTAGTACCATCAGCTCCATATAGATGAAATTTTATTGGTAACCAGACTACACCAATTTTTAAAATTCCATAATGTTCTTTATAACCAAAAAAAAAAAAGAAGAAACATCTTTAGCTAAGGCCATGGTAACTGGCCCCATTAATATCCTGCTTTTATAAATCCAGACCAGAGAGCTATTTTGTTTTTCTACTGAACATTTTCATCAAGCCTGTGCTTTTGTACTCAAAGAAGCAGATGTCCAAAGAAACTTTTGATATGATAAATGAACAATCACAAAGAAAAAATTAGTTAAGTAGTATGAGTCACATGAGAAAACAATTCTGCTAAGAATGTGCTGATTCATTTATTTTCAATAACATCAGTTTATGTTTAGTGCTGCATTCTAACCTGATAAGTGTTCTTACAGCTGGTGAATTTGAACACCTTAAAGGTGATGAACTGAATATTGAAATATGCAGAAGTCACACAAAGGAAAAACTGCATAGTAGTTTTAGGCTTGCATTTTTTAGCAGTTATGCTGACTACTTCTATAAATTAATTTCTCTATATGGACCTATCATGAAACTCAAGAGAATAAGAGGTTTAAAGTAACAGATTTACAAAGAGTAATTTCTTTTCCCTTTAGTCTCTCAATGTTGGTTCAAGTAAGCACTTGGATAAAAATAAGTTTTAGCACTTAATATTTTAAGCACTTCAGTCATATTTTAAAATTAGGAGTACTTTACTAATGCTCACTCTATTTATTTGGCATTCCCAAAATATTAAAAAAAATTACATTTTTGTAGAAGAGTGAAGAAGTAAAATCCAATTTTATAAAGAACTTTTAACAAACAATTCCATAAAAAATATTTACCTGGCAGGTAATCTATGAGAATTATTGAACAAATAAATAGTTATTGAATACCCATTGTGAACAAGGCACTGTGCTAGACAAAGTCAGATACAAGTATTAAACATGGTCCCTACCCTCCTTAGCACTGTCACATTAGAACAATGAAAAGAAACATAACAGAAAAAGCAACAGATAGAAAATATTTGCTGTGCTATATGAGTTCAAATGTAAAGAAGGACACTTCCAGCCTTGAGAGTCAGGAACATTGGAGAAAAGCAGCAGAAGAGAGTGGAGTTGGCATTAGGGGTAGAATATAGGAATCCAAGACAGGAAGGGTAGGAAAACAGAAAAGCAGAAAGTAGACTCAAGACCTAAAACCATGGACTTGGACGCTGAACAGACCTGGATTCAAATCCCGGTTCTGACCTTCACTGGTGGTATAATTGACTGACTCAGTCCAGCTTATTTTCCTTGTGCAGTTCCTGGCTGTTTGCCTGCATGTGTGCATGCTCAATAGTGTCTAATTCTTCGTGACTCCATGGACTGTAGCCCACCGGGCTCCTCTGTCTGTGGGGTTCTCCAGGAAAGAATATTGGAGTGTGTTGCCATTTCCCTCTCCAGGGGATCAAACCAACCCGGGGATCGAACTTGCACCTCCTGTGTCTCCTGCATTGGTGGTGGATTCTTTACCACTGAGCTACCTGCGAAGCCTGAACCTGGCTTGTTGGGCACTGTCAAATATAAAGGAGAGAATGTATGTAGAGCACTTAGCATTGAGCCTTCAACAAATATATAATAATCCTTTAGTAAGTGTTAGCTTTAGCTAAATGTATTAACTTTATTAGGTAGAAAAGAGTCAAATTTGGCCTCACAAAGAGATATTATGAGAAATATGTCTAAAATTTGAATTCATTGGATCACCAACTATTAGCAACTCATTCAAAAAAATTATAACAGGGAGGAGACATCATGGAAGCAGTATTTAGAAACCCTAGTGATGAATCTGGCTGCAGTTTTTTTGCCTGAAGTGGTGGGGGGGGGGGAGGTTGGTGGGGGGGGGGAGATTGGAAAAGAAAAGCTATTCTAGATGCGAAGTGAGGTGGTTCTGATGTAGGGTGTGGGAGTGGGGTTGGAACAAGAGTGTTTGGGGAAGAAATCATGCATTGTGGATTGGATTAGAGAGAACTCCCTAAGAAGAAATCTACTCACCAAAGGCTTACTCTGCCTATTATCAATGTAGCAATCACTGCAGAAAAATTGTACTTTGCTGATGTGCCTTTTTTGAGATACATGTTTTCAGATGAGGAGAAGTGGGGAAAGCTAGTGGGAGTTGAGCTTCTTACACTCATTTGTTCAGAAATTTCCCTCCAGTTTCCTTCCCCAGGTTTTTTCCCTTTTCTCACATCCAACATGCCTCTGAAACTGAATACTGGTGGAAGATTCTATAACTCAGAGAAGGATGAAGCAGATAGATCTTAGCTGTTTTGCCACTCTGTTACCAAATCATTTTTCTTACTGGCTAATTCACTACAGACTGATAAGCAGGTGGTCTCAAGCTCTGTTGATTAGGACTGTGATCCATCCGACATGCTAAAGGAAGAGGGCTCTTGGTAGCAAGTGTCTGCCAGCTAAATCCGACCAACGTGCATCGGTCACTTTATGCCTTCCTCAAAAGGTGCATTCCTAGATTTTCCATCATTTATAAAGTTCCATTCTGAATAAAATGCCGCACTTCTTCTGCTAATAATAATATCTACCTCAATGGAGATAATACTCAAATCATCTGAAAAATGGGGGAAATCATGCCCGCATCACAGGTTTATCATAGAGATTAAATGATTTCAAGATTTTGATTGACAGTAACATAACAATAACCATTTTAAAATGAACAGATCAGTGTCATTTGGGACATTCACAACATGCAATCACCACTTCTATCTAGTTCCAAAACATTTTCACAAGCCTAAAAGAGAACTCAGTCTCCAGTGAGGCATCAATCTCCATTCCTCCCTCCCTCAGCCACTGGTAGCCTAAAATCGATTTTCCATTTCTATGAATTGAGTTATCCTGGTTATTTTATATAAATCACGCATTATGTGATCCTTGCGTCCGCCTTCTTTCACTTAGCATAATGTTTTTGAACTCCATCCACATTGTAGCATGCATCAGTCTTTCAGCCCTTTTATGACTAAATAATATTCTGTTGAATGTATATACCATATTTTGTTTACACGTCATCTGCTAATAAGCGTTCAGGTTGTTTGTGAATAACACCACTATGAATATTCGTGTACAAGTATTTGTTTCAGTACTTGTTTCAGTTGGTGGGGGGGCTATATATTTAGGAATAGAATCGCTGAGTCATAGATTAATTCTATGTTTAACTTGCTGGGGAGCAGCTAGACTGTCTCTCACAGGGGTGTATACCATTTTATACTCCTATCAATGATGCACCAGGGTTTCAGTTTCTTCAAATCCATGCCAATACATCTTTCCCCCATTTTTTGTATTATAGCCACTGTAGTGGTTGTAAGCTGATTTCTCTCTATGGTTTTTATTTGCATTTTCTTAATAACTAGTGGTGGTGAGCACCTTTCCAGTGCTTCATGGCCATTTGTATATCCTCTTCAGAGAAATATCCATTCAAGTTAAGTCAAATAGTTTTATGTATACAAAATACTAAACATACTGCAAAGGAAAACAATAAGCAGTTTATAAATTGTTGTTATTCAGTCACTAAGTCGTGTCCAACTCTTTGTGACCCCATGGCCTGCAGCACAACAGACTGCTCTGTTCTCCACTCTCTCCGGAAGTTTGCTCAATTTCATGTCCATGGAGTTAGTGGTGCTATCTAACCATCTCATCCTTTGCCTTCCCATTTTCCTTTTGCCTTCAGTCTTTCTCAGCATCAGGGTTTTCCAACATGTCAGCTCTCAGCATCAAGTGGCTGATATACTGGAGCTTCAGCTTTAGCATCAGTCCTTCCAATGAATATTCAGGGTTGATTTCCTTTAGGATTGACTGGTTTGATCTCCTTGCTGTCCAACAGACTCTCAAGAGTCTTCTCCAGCACCACAATTTGAAAACATCAATTTTTCCATGCTCAGCCTTTGGTAAATAGCAGTAGTATATAAATAGCAACTAGTAATAACAAGCAGTGGCACCCCACTCCAGTCCTCTTGCCTGGAAAGTCCCATGGATGGAGGAGCCTGGTGGGCTACAGTCCATGGGGTCGCTAAGAGTCAGACACGACTAAGTGACTTCACTTTCACTTTTCACTCTCATGCATTGGAGAAGGAAATGGCAGCCCACTCCAGTGTTCTTGCCTGGAGAATCCCAGGGACGGGGGAGCCTGGTGGGCTGCCATCTATGGGGTTGCACAGAGTCGGACATGACTGAAGCGACTTAGCAGCAGCAGCAGTAGCAGTAATAACAAGATTAATAATAGCAACAATAACAATAATAATAAAGAGATTTGGATTTTACTGTAGGTTCCATCACAGCCAAGGTCTGTGACTTTAGCCAAGTCCATTAGGAAATAAATATAGGAAAAGAGAGAAAAGTCCTGACTCCCTGACGTGGGCTCTTTTAAATTTTGTCAACTTTTAGCACACATCAAAATAAAGATTATAGTACAAATATAAGCTTGAATACAGAGGACACATTCACAGAGCCAGACACATTTTTCAATGGCACTGTGGAAGCCCCCCTTTCATGGATCAAGGCTCCGGTGGGACCTGCTGTGGCTATCTCTCCCCTGGGAGCCTCCTTATCTCCAATCCACGCAAGGGTCCTTTCTGTCTGTCTTCCTCTGACGGCCATCCCCCCTTCACATCTGCAGCCCTTCAGACCTGAAAGGAGAGTAAGAGTCCAGGGATGAGTGTCTGGCAGCCTTCCATCTAGGAGCTTTCAGAGATATTACCTTATCTGTTCATTCCTGAGTGATGCTGAAATACAACTGCAGAAACTAGATATGACATCTGTTGCAGAGAACTGTCTTAGATGAATGGAGTGTTCATTAAAGGGCCAGATGATGCTGGCTGGCTTGGACTTCAGCAGCTGATTCATGGCCACAAATGAGTCCTCCTCCTTCCCCTCCTAATAAAGGCTACAATGACATGATTGCATGGATTTAGTGTGAGTGTGAGGCTGAAATAAAAGCCATAATGGCTGTATCACTGACTTACAATGCACTTGACCAAAGTTTTAGAAGATACAACCCAAAGCAATAATTAAAAAAGAATCTTCCTGTCTATATTCAATCCCAGGAGTTGCAGAGGATAGAGGAAACCCCTGGTGGGCTTTTAAGAGCTCTGAGTTACCTGGAAAAACTCCTCCTGAGATGGAGCCAGCTCCGTTTTGGAATCTTGGTGATTTCTCCAAGGCCCTGCCAATGGAGTGAGATTCCCTCACTTTGCTTAGGGACCCACTGTGGCTGGTCTCTGCAGTATAGGACAAGTTTAATCTACTTACTTTCAAACATGTTTTAATTATGTTTTAAAAGTTTGTGCTTCCATTAGCTGACAGTCTGATTTCTCTATCTAGGACTGCTTTTAGGGTTATTTTTACCATGATTTTAGCCATCATTGTATACATGGCACTGGTTGTTGTTCAGTCACTCGGTTGTGTCTGACTCTTTGCGACCCCATGGACTGCAGCACTCCAGGCTGCCCTACCCTTCACTGTCTCCCATATCTTGCTCAAACTCATGTCCATTGAGTTGGTGATGCCATCCAACCATCTCGTCCTCTGTCACCCCCTTCTCTTCCTGCCCTCAGGCTTTCCCAGCATCAGGGTCTTTTCCAATAAGTTGGCTCTTTGTTTAGGTAGCCAAAGTATTAGAGCTTCAGCTTCAACTTCAGCTTCAACTTCAGCTTCAGCTTCAGCTTCAGCTTCAGCTTCATATTCCTATGAATGTTCAGGGTTGATTTCCTTTAGGACGGACTGGTTTGCTCTCCTTGTAGTCCAAGGGACTCCCAGGGTCTTCTCCATGGCATTAGTGAACTTGCGCTCTCTGCCAGGGAAGGGAGCCAGAAGTTTCTGGGACACCTTCTGTGACACCATGCTGAGTACATCGTTCCCGAGACAAGTCCTTGAGATTAGCAGTGCCATCACCCCCACTTTACGTGAACACTAAGGCTCAGATAGTCCCCGTAGCTCTGTAGTCAGTGGGTAGATGAGTGGGGTTATAAAGGGACCTCTGTCTCACAGGAGCCTCTGTTCTCTCCACCACACTCTATGCAGTAGAACAGGAACACGTTTCTAAAGGACTTACTGTGAGAACCAGCTCGGCAGAGACGTCCGTATTTGTTTTTACCCACTTGTAAAGGTCTGAAAAGTAGAGTTGAGAAAGGCAGTGCAACCTGGTAAAAGCTTCTCATTCTTGAAAATAATGAGAGTAAAGAATATTTATCTTTAAAAATTAAAAAAGAAACACTACCTCTATGTGGAGTTTCATTACCATCCACACTTTTTTTAAATCTAGATTGCTTATACCATACAATAAACACCTTTTGGTCCCTAGAATGAGAATTAAGGAAATTTTTCATTTTAGCAATTAAACTGTCTAAATGCAACTGATAAATGGGGGAAAAAAACCAGAAATGTAATGTATTTCTGTACTTGATGAAAAGAGCTTCAAATATTATATTCTCAAATGAATACTTAATTAACTTTTGAATAGGCCTATGAACCTTACTTTTCTTTTTATTCTAAGTTTTCCTAAAATATTTTGGTACTAGGTCTTTCCTACCTACACACATGCACGGTGGTGGTATAAATAAAAACTCATTGCTTGTGGTGTGTTTTAATGAATCCTGCAAAACATTTGACTAATGATCTATAAACATGAAGAACTTTGGTAGTTAAAGATGAAAAAATGTATTTGTGATTTACATTAAACCTTCATGATATGCATTATCTATGAGTACAAATATTAAAAATAAACCTTTTCCAGTATACCAAAATAAATTTTTATACAACCTCCTCATGGAAAATGGATTTAAAGATTAGTAGACTATGAGAGGAAAAAAGCAAGACAAAATAAAACAAAATACAGAATTAGAAAGTCTTCTAAACTTGTAATTCAGTGCAAGCGGAAGAAACAAAAGTGCTTTGAGAGTGAGGTTAAAGGTGATGGAGAAAAGATGAAGTTTCATGTCAGTAAGAGACCGAGTAATAGGCAGCAAAGTAAAAAATGGATGTAAAGACTTTGTAGAGGTAACTCTGAAAAAAAAGAATAATAAATGAGGCCGCAGAACTATAATTTGTTTCACAGGGAGCCGAATATTCCAATTTCATTTATGACATTGAAATACCAGCATCCCATTGTACAGGATTTTGATATTATATTACACTGCTTTGTATCATAACATCATAAAATGAATTCAACCATTTTCAGTACATTCTTTCTCAGGCCTTTTGCTTGCTCATTATAATTGGAGGAGACTCAGGAAAGGCCTGATTAAACCAAAGCTCCAGGAATTCCTCCCGGCTCCCTTCTGTCTTATATCACTGATGCCTCCTTTTGGGGCTCTGAACTTGAATATTCACCTTGTATTTGTTTATTTGTCCTTTTATCAGACTTAGTCCAGTGTGTAAACTTTATATTCAAGATTTTCCAGGTATCTTATACACCAGGTAGATGTTAATTATTTTCTCCTATTTCCCAAGCCTGGGACATCCTCAGGGAAATACATATGTCATGCATGTAAACAGCTAACACACACAGACACACACACACACGACACTGACACTTACGAGATCAGAGACTCAGGTCATGACAGCCCTCCTCTGCCCAGAAAACTTGAAAGACCCCCCAACTGAAAAGGCCTTGAGAGGGTCTAGTGTCTGTAGACACTAGGACTACAGATAAAGACCGAGTTTCTGCCCCTTCTTTATGATGAAGACAGCCAGTTAAATAGACCATTGGAATGCAAGGCATTATAATAATACAGAATGAGAGTTGAGATCACTGACATCCAACTAGGATATCAGTGAAGGGTTCCCAGAGGTTATACTTGAAGTGAGTGTTAAGTAAGAGTTTATTAAGACAAGGAAGAACCCAGGAGTGTTTCCGCACAGAGGTTTCAGACTATGTGGAGATACAGAAGCATGACATGGCCAATATATCGTGGACTGCAAGGCATTCTGTATGAAGGTGCTGCAGAGTGCAGGCTGCAGCTGTGGGCAGGGAAAATCTACTGTTATTACTTATGCTCATGGCCATTCCTCCCTTGACTCTAAATGCTTTTTGCATAAACATAACATCCTATTTGTTTCTGCAGAGCTCTGCAGTCTCAGATAATGCCTTACAAAACAGAAGGAATTGAATTGAAGATCAAGAATATACATATACAGGCTAAAAATATAGAATGAGGAAAATACTTTAAAGCAGTGAAAGATGTCAGTCATACAAAAATCTAAGACCCAAGGATGGAGAAGAATCAAGATTAATAAAGTTCAGTTGGTATTCAGTTACTTCTGAGTGAAAGTGAAAGTCTCTCAGTCTTGTCCAACTCTTTGCAACCCCATGGACTATGCAGTCCATGGATTCTCCAGGCCAGAATACTGGAGTAGGTAGCCATTCCCTTCTTCAGGGGATCTTCCCAATCCAGGGATCAAACCCATGTCTCTGGCATTGCAAGTGGATTCTTTACCATCTGGGCCACGAGGGAAGCCTAAGAATACTAGAGTGAGTGACCTATCCCCTCTCCAGGGGATCTTGCTGACCCAGGGATTGAATTTAGGTATTCTGCATTGCAGGCGGATTCTTTATCAGCTGAGCTACCAGGAGAGATGGTACTTATTTGTCCTGATTCCAATAATTGTGGAAGGTTCTCTCCAAAAGATCAACTGTAGTCATGGACTGAGAATACACTTCCACAGTAAGCTCCCTTTCTATGACTGGAGGGTACCTTTCCACTGTTTCTATTCAGCACCTCCCCAAACTGCTCTGGTTTTCTTTGAGACAATCACGTAACCCTTGGTTCTGCTGGAATGGTTTGCTCTCTGATTCTTCCAAGAATTTGAACCTCAGACCTCCTTTCCCTTTCATTCCAATCCATGCTCTAATTTCCCCTTGATGGTGAAACCAGAATCCTCAGGACCCACTTTCAAAGTCTACTACTGACACATCAACTGGGAAAAGCATTGATTCCTTTCTCCCAAGAGAATAAAAAACCTGTCGAAATATAAATTCAGGAAGAGTATTCTATTTGAAGAGTCTCAATATTTTAATGTACGTGGCTGTTTTACCCTACCCTCAAAACATGTTCTTCTTTTACCCAGTGCCAGACACATTGATTGGCACTAACCAGTCTACTCTGAACATTGGTGGTTTTCAATCATTTCAGGAAAAGCTCCAGGCATCTCCAAAGGTGAACAATTAATTGTATTTTGTCTAATACCTACCTAGCTACAGGCTTCCCTTGTGGCTCAGCTGGTAAAGAATCTGCCTGCTATGCAGGAAACCTGAGTTTGATCCCTGGGTTGGGAATATCCCCTAGAGAAGGGAAAGGCTACCTACTCCAGTATTCTGACCTAGAGAATTCCATGGACTGTATAGTCCATGTGGTCTCAAAGAGCTGGACATGACTGAGCGAATTTCACTCACTCACTGCTTAGCTACTGCCTGAAAGTGTGAAAGTCGCTCAGTGGTGTCCGACTCTTTGCAACCCCATGGGCTGTATAGACCACGGGATTCTCCAGGCCAGAATACTGGAGTGGGTAGCCATTCCCTTCTCCAGAGGATCTTCCCAACCCAGAGACTGAACTCAGGTCTCCCACATTGCAGGAAGATTTTTTTTATCAGCTGAGCCACCAGGGAAGTCCTGAGTCCTGCCTAATCATGTGTGTAGATTTCAGTCAAGAGTGTGCCTAGATCTTTGGTCTGTCCATTCCTGTTATTCAAGACTTAAATAGTGAACACTCCTGATGTTTCTTCTTAATCACTTCTCTTTTTTAGACAAGTGTCATATTTCAGCCCTTTTCAAATGTTTCATAGCTACGAAAACCTTAAGTTTTTATAATTAAACCTTAAGTTTTTGTAATTAAAAAATCATAATTAATTAGAAGCCAAAAGAATACTAATATTTGAGCCAATGTCAAATCATAGGAATGTTTTCTTACTCATTGGTAACCGGTTTAAGCAAAAATGATAGATAATGTTATCAATGTCTGATTATCTGTATACAACCCAAGGACATTTCTGGCTACCCAGTTGTCCTGTCTTCTTTCTGTGAAGATATTTCCTTGGAGTATTTTATGTATTTTCAACAGATCTCAGTCTGCCTCCATCTCTCAGTCTCTGTCTCTTTCAGTCTTTCTGTCTATTTCTCTTTAAATAGATAGAGGTATAGGTGTTAGTATCAATGTAGATGTAGCCATGGATATATGCTGATATGCAGTATATTTATATACATATATAATAGAAGTATATGTATGCAATTTTAATATATTGCAATATATGTATGTATATATGTGCTTACTTGCTCTGTTGTGTCTGACTCTCAACCACTGGGGATTCTCCAGGCAAGAATACTGGAGTGCGTTGCCGTGCCCTCCTCCAGGATGTATGTGTGTATGTGTGTGTGTGTGGGGGGGGTGGGTATACACCTATATTGCTAATATTTCTCCCAGAATACAATAGCACAGACATTGCTCATCAAATCAGTTACTAGGCCTCAGATGAGCTCTGCACTTTGCAGTGCTGCACACAGTTATGGGTGGGGACCTGCCTGTGGAGCATGAGCTATAGAGCAGATGCAGCCCATCAAGAAGGAGCACCACTGTGCAGCATCCTCTGTTACCCCATGTGGGATCCAGCTGCTCACCACTAGAAAGCCAGGACTTCAGAGACCAGGTTAGTGGAAAGGAAAGTTTGCTTTATTTTGGAGGCTGACAACCAGGGTCAGGGGACAGACTCGTGTCCAGAGGCCAACTCCCTACTGACAAGCAAGAGGCAGACACTTTTAAAGGTAAGTTTTAGGGCTACACAGGCGGAGGGAGGGGGCTCCATGCAGAAACAGCACTGTCAGCTCTGACAGTCATCTTAAAATTGGTCATTTTTCGCCTGACAGTGTCATCTTGATTGTATTAAGTGCAGTTAATCTTTAGTTCCAAAACGGATCCGTTTGTTCCCATTTCTCTGGGGCCAGCTCTTAGAATTGTGATGGCTTATGTCGTGGCTACAGCCTGTGGTCATCACATTCTCCACCCAGTAGGGGTTTCAGTATCCACAAGACAGTTCACAGGATATGGCTCGGAATACTTTCTATAGCCCTTGAGAAGGAACTAGAAGTCCTCAATTTTACCTTATAACTAAACTATTATTATTTTTCTCTGTTTGACTATTTGCCTTACTTCTGCATTTTCTCACTGCTCTGATTAAACTTAATCTTTGGCTGTAGGTTTTCTACAGACAAAAGGCAAGTGGAGGACATGGCGGGAAGGACCATAGGGTCCTGCTCCATTTCACTTCCACCCAATCAATTTTGCTTGACCTAGAAAAACAAAGGAAGTCTAGAATCCAAATAAATTTCTACTTATTGATAATAAAGAAGTAAATAATGATTTGAAACAATATTTAAAGAAATATACACACTACTGTAGGCACAATCAAGTCTTTTACAGAGCAAGCGTCATATTTATCAATTGCTGCATATTGTTTCCTTAAGGGACTATATGACAAGTAAGGAGTCTTTCTTAAGGGAATCCATTCTTTGGGTTGCAAATGTGGATCCAGATGAGGCTCTGAAGTGGGCCTCGAGCTTTTTGTCAGTGTTTTGCTTTGTCATTTCATTTCATTCTGTTTCTTCTTCACAACAGCCCTTTAAGGGAGATGTTACAGACTGAATTGTGCTCTCCAAAATTCATATGTTGAAGCCAAAATCCCCAGTGTGACTATATTTAAAGCTGAGAGTTTTAGACAGGTCATTAACTTTAAATGAAGTCGTAAGTGTGGGGCCCTAACCCCATAATGCTGATGTCCTTATAGGAAGAAGAGACACCAGAGGAAAGTTCACATGAGGGACACATTGGGAAAGTGGTCATCTCCAAGCCAGATAGGAAGGCCTCACCAGAAACCAAGCCTGATGGTACCTTGATCTTGCACTTCCAGCCTTCAGGACCATCAGAATATAAACTGCTGTGTGTTCAGTTCAGTTCAGTCGCTCAGTCGTGTCCAACTCTTTGCGACCCCATGAATCACAGCACGCCAGGCCTCCCTGTCCATCACCATCTCCCGGAGTTCACTCAGACTCACGTCCATTGAGTCAGTGATGCCATCCAGCCATCTCATCCTCTGTCGTCCCCTTCTCCTCCTGCCCCCAATCCCTCCCAGCATCAGAGTCTTTTCCAATGAGTCAACTCTTTGCATGAGGTGGCCAAAGTACTGGAGCTTCAGCTTTAGCATCATTCCTTCCAAAGAAATCCCAGGGCTGATCTCCTTCAGAATGGACTGGTTGGATCTCCTTGCAATCCAAGGGACTCTCAAGAGTCTTCTCCAACACCACAGTTCAAAAGCATCAATTCTTCGGCACTCAGCCTTCTTCACAGTCCAACTCTCACATCCATACATGACCACAGGAAAAACCATAGCCTTGACTAGACAGACCTTAGTTGGCAAAGTAATGTCTATGCTTTTGAATATACTATCTAGGTTGGTCATAACTTTTCTTCCAAGGAGTAAGCATCTTTTAATTTCATGGCTGCAGTCACCATCTGCAGTGATTATGGAGCCCCCATAAATAAAGTCTGACACTGTTTCCTCTGTTTCCCCATCTATTTGCCATGAAGTGATGGGACCGCATGCCATGATCTTCGTTTTCTGAATGTTGAGCTTTAAGCCAACTTTTTTGCTCTCTTCTTTCACTTTTATCAAGAGGCTTTTTAGCTCCTCTTCACTTTCTGCCATAAGGGTGGTGTCATCTGCATATCTGAGGTTATTGATATTTCTCCCAGCAGTCTTGATTCCAGCTTGTGTTTCTTCCAGTCCCGCGTTTCTCATGATGTACTCTGCATATAAGTTAAATAAGCAGGGTGACAATATACAGCCTTGACGTACTCCTTTTCCTGTTTGGAACCAGTCTGTTGTTCCATGTCCAGTTCTAACTGTTGCTTCCTGACCTGCATACAGATTTCTCAAGAGGCAGGTTAGGTGGTCTGGGATTCCCATCTCTTTCAGAATTTTCCACAGTTGATTGTGATCCACACAGTCAAAGGCTTTGGCATAATCAATAAAGCAGAAATAGATGTTTTTCTGGAATTCTCTTGCTTTTTCCATGATCCAGCGGATGTTGGCAATTTGATCTCTGGTTCCTCTAAAACCAGCTTGAACATCAGGGAGTTAAGCTCTCCCAGTCTGTGACTTTGGTTTGGGCAGCCCAAGCAAACAAATAAAATAGGTACCAGCCTCTTTGGTAGAAGAGGAAACCTAAAGACAGAGGAACTGAGTAAATAATATGAGGTTGAAGAACTCAAATGGGGGTCTTAGTCTGTCTGAAGTCAAAGTCCACACTTTTCCCCTTCATCACACAGGCTTTCTGTATAAGCACTCAGTCTTGCCCCTTCTCAGTCCTTACCCCAGGGAGAAATCGGGCTTTCAGCACCTTCTTGGTCCATGCAATTTGGCTCAAGCATCATGAAAACCTAGCTTCCCGATCGGCAAGCACAGCTGCACCAGCCGTCTCTTAACACACAGGTCAGCGCAGAAGAGCCTAAGGATCATCTATTCTAACCTCTTTCCTTAGGCAGAGGGGAAGTGAAGGTCTGGAATTAGGTTTGTGGCTGGCCTTTTCCAACTAGGATAAGACCTTGCCTTACATTTCTGGTATTTAATAGCATAGACATGCTATCATATGCATTTCTTAGAAAATACTAAAAAATTAGTTATTAAGACTTCTGGCAGGATCCCAGCTGTTACAGCCTGATTTTGACACAGATTTCTGGCCTAAACTGCTCTTCAAGGACCAAATCATTTTTCTCAAAACATAAAACACATGTAACCAGATCAAAACCAGGCTGTAGACATGGATGTGTATCGACAACACTTGCTCAGCAGAATCCCGGATGGGTCTGCTCCCTACATATGGAGCAGGGCATCAACACTGTGTTCAGAGTCCCAGGGAGGGGTAATCAGGAGGCACCCCAGCTCAGCAGGAGTGCTAACAGATTAACTGCCATATATAGCATTTCTCTCTCTTGGAATCACATATCATCAGGAGTTACATTGAAATGCATTGTAGCCTATTTTTAACATCTAGGCAAAACTAGAAAAGTATTGTATGAAGGATTTTAAAGAACCCTCTTGGGACTGTAACACAAGCTACCCTTTTAAAAAAAAAAAAAAAAAAAAACCTTTTCTTGGGAGAAACAGCTTTGGTTTGAGGAAGAATTAAAAATAAAACTCTAGTCAAAAGCCCCAACCAAAGCTGTTGTGGTTCTTGAAATAAGAAGGAATAGATGGAAACTATAATATTAGGAAATGGGACTAGGGGGATCAGGATGTTTGCTTTGCAGGTAAGACGTGGGCTCTGAGAAGTTATTGAGGGAGAAAAGAGAAAGACATGCCACGATGGAATTTAATCAGAGGTCCTAACCCCAAAGCAGAGGTTTACCGATGATATCTATAATACTCTAATTAAGAGTATAAAGCACACAGACACACACACAATCAGTGTGTGTTCAAAAAGGAAACAGGTGGATCTCCAGAAAGCTTCAGAAAGAACAATCAGTAGATATAGGTTCAGGGCAGGAGAAGAAAGGTGATTGTATTGGCTCCATCCCAATTAAAGACTCTTTCAAACTTTAAGTCCAGAGGATGGCATCATAGGCCACAAATTCCCATGGACACTGAGGTTATGTTGTGTGATTAAATTCTGCCTATCCCAACCAAGGCCACACAACAGAGCTCAGCCCTGATCCACTGCTGGCAAGTAAGAATGCAAGCCCAGGATAGCCAGACACTCTGATTTTCAAAGAAACCAAAGCGATCTAGATTCTTATGTAAAATACCCTTTCATATATGCAAACAGCTAATTTTTTGAGATGTTCAAATACCACGTGGACAAAGAAAGACTTTTCTGTGGGCTAAATTTTCTCTCAGATCTCCAATTTCATCTGCTCTCCTCGACAGACTGCCTTAGTTGTTCCCCAGATTCTCTGTGGTTCCAAGTCATCAGGCTCAGCGTCTACACATCAATGCCCTTTTTCATGGTTTTTCTCTTGTACAAGAGCCTTCCAAGTCTTCCCATAGCCTCCATGGTGAATTCTAAATGTCTCAGCCTTATGTTCAAGGCTCTCTGTATAGTTCCCATGGCCTTGTTCAATCGTTTTCACCCTGTGCTCCTCAGTGGGAATCTGTGATTCCAGCTGGAAGTTCTGTCTGCTTGAGAGCTAAGTCAATTTAGTCGTGACTGATTCTTTGTGACTTTATAGACTGTGGCCCACCAGGCTCCTCTGACCATGGGATTCTCCAGGCAAGAATACTGGAGTGGGTTGCCATGCCCCTCTCCAGGGGATCTTCCCGACTCAGGGATCAAACATGAGTCTCTTAAGACTCCTGCACTGGGAAGTGGGCTCTTTACCACCAGCACCACCTGGGAAGCCCCCAGAAGTTCTGTATATTTTCCCCCAAATAAGATTTGCACATTCCTGAATTCTTACCTTAGTTTTTTATGTATCCTCTTTTTCCTTTTTATATTTCTTTATGATCAGATTCTTCCTGGTCATCTGGTCCTTCAAGGCATCGCTCATATGTCCTTTCTTCTGGGCTCCCTTTCCTGACTAATTGAGCACTTCCTCTTTCTCAACTCTTCCATGAGGTTTCCAACATGTCTTTTCTAAGCCCATATATTGTAGAATTTGGGTGTTTTATGGCTGTCTCCCCCACTCAAGCCTGAGAGTTTAACTCAACAGTTAGCAAACCTCTTCTCTAGGAGGCCAAGTAATAAATACTTTGCATATGATCTCTGTTGTAACTACTCAGCTGTGCCGTTGTAGTGAAAAAAAAAAAAAAAGCTATAAACAAAATGTAAATAAACGGAGGTGACTATGTTCCCACAAAGCTTTATTTTCAAAACCACATGCCAACTTTGGCCCGAGGGTTATAGCTTGCCAACCCTCAATCTGCATGAGCAAGGACTGCCCTATTCTTGTTATTTTATAATAAATAGTTAACAAATATTTGTTAGAGAATGAATTCTTCAAAACTCAATTCCAGTTTACTTCTTGCATCATCTCTCCTTGGCACTCAAGGACACAGCAGTCTCTTTCACCTCTGAACTTCTGTAAGTGCCTGTTATCCAGACGCCTCATGGGACTGTCACCATCACTGTGTGAGAGTCACTTAATGTGGCTATGCTGAGCTAGGCTTGATCTATATAATTTCTAGGTTTCTTTGTTCTCAAACTCTGAGTCAATCCATCATCTTGTACTGCCACCTGCTTGTATATTCTGGCCTTTTCTTTCCTTCTGATACAGCACAAGCTTCTAGAGAATAAGACATACCTAATTTTTCTTTAGAATTGCTAAAATGCCTAACATGTTGTTATTGGCATTATACACTTAATCAATGCCTATTTTAGATCAGTATGGTATGTGATACAGACTCAGAAATAAACAGAATGGAAAGGGTTCTTGCTCCCACTGAAGACAAAGTCTATTGAACCAATGATTGTATGATCCGAAATTGAGATAAATGCTCTGAAAGAGATTCATGGTTTTATACCAACATTTCATAAAGAACAAATCCTGGAGAAAAGTGAGGAGGGGAAGGACAGGGACATCTTCCCTGAGGAAGTAATTTTTGAGTGAAAGTTCACTTATTCAAACTGTTATGTATAAAATAAGCTACAAAGATATATTTTACAATACAGGGTATATAGTCAGTATTTTATAATAACTATAAATGGATATAATGTTTATAGTGATTGTGAATCGCTATGTTGTACACCTATAACTATATAGTATAGTGCATCACTATATTTAATTTATTTAATGGTTTAAAAAAAGATTAACTTATTCAGCCAATATTTATTCTGTGCCTATTACGTGTCAGACACAACTCTGAGCTTGGAATGTAGCCACGATCTAAACAGACAGAAATCCTGCCTTCATAGAACTTCTTTTCTAGTGGGATCCGCAGAATGAATAGAAATTAGACAGAAGGAAAAGAGGATTTAAAAAAAAGGATATCTGGGAAAGAGGAAAAGCATAAACAAAGATCCTAGGTGGGAGAGAACATGACACATCCCAGGAACTGCAATGACAGGAAAGATCCGGCTACAGAGTATTGGGGCCAGTTGAGAAAAGGTAACATCACCATGTAAGATTTTTTTCTTTAGAACAGAACACTCTTGTGAGTGACAAGAGCATTACTAATCATTACAACAGCAGAAACTGGCTGTTCCAGAAAACCAGATTGTATGGATAGCCTACTTATAGGTCAGAAAAACTTCTTCCCTGACTACACCAACACTTTTTAAAAAGATCACTTTGATTACAGCAAATACCTGATTTGGGGAGGAACCATGTCAAGGGGAGGAGGCCAGTGGCTATGCTATTGCAGAAATCAAATCATAAGTGAGCACACCCTCACCCAGGGGGTAGGTAGCAGTAGACATGGAGAGAGAGAATTAGATTCTGTTGGTATTCAGGAGGCAGCTTTAAGAGGGCTCGGTTCAGTCGCTCACTTGTGTCTGACTCTTTGCAACCCCATGAACCACAGCACGCCACCTCCCTGTCCATCGCCAACTCCTGGAGTTTACCCAAACTCATGTCCATTGAGTCGGTAATGCCATCCAACCATCTCATTCTCTGTTGTCCCTTTCTCCTCCCACCCTCAATCTTTCCCAGCATCAAGGTCTTTTCAAATGAGTCAGCTCTTCACATCAGGTGGCCAATGTATTGGAGTTTCAGCTTCAGCATCAGTCCGTCCAATTCTCAGTTGATAGTATTTGTTGTATAAATGAATGAAAGAAAGGATGGGAGTGGGTAGGAATGGGAAAATTGTATGGGAGGAAGGGCAGGGTTTAAAAAGAAATTCAGACACCAAGCCCAACTCTTGGCACCAGGAGCAGCATCCCGAGGGAGTGTTTTGAATGCTGATCCTGATGACTCTGAAGATTGCCATGAAGACCACAGCTTCCATTACTAATTATTAGTGAGGGTATAACTGAGGCTTTGATCCTGGAGAAAGGGTGACAGAGTTAAGTGTTCTCCACTGGAAAATGGGTGCCAATTTGTGCTTTCATCAAAATTGCAGACAGAGTTTGTGGACTTTGCAGAAAATTGGCAATCTTGGCAGCCTTCACAGCTCAAGACAGAGAGGGAAGACTAAGGAGGTGGAGGGTGGTTTAATAATGACAGTTCAATATTGGGCACCAGCACACATTGGTCCAGAATAAAACATAATAGGAAATGACAACCAGACTTGGCAAATAAGTGAACAAGAGCCATGATTTGTGGATGTTGATGTTTCAGAGATATTTAGCTGAAATACTCAACCCAAACTATTATACATTTGGAAGCTGAACTTAATGCATAATTCAAAAACCACCTTCACTCACTGAAGTTTTAAATGAGATGTTGAAAGTGTCGTCCAGTCCCAGCTCACAGTGACTCTTCATCAGTCATTTTTCTGGCCATCATGGGCGGCCCAGGTAGGAGAATTGTGTTTAGTTTTCTGAAAGCTGTCAGTCAATCTGATTGCATCTGACCAGGGAGACCTCGGTAAAGATGTCACTTCACATTTTACCCTCGGGCAAGGCAGGGAGGAACGCAAAAGAAACTTGGAGACCAAGGCTGTCCACTACAGGTCAGGGATCCTTTACCCCTTGCTCCTAAGGCTTCACAGTAACCTCACTGTTAGCCAATTATTTTACCCCTTTACCTGGGGGCACCTATTTACGAAACTGTTGTACGTATATTTGCTTGTCTTTACCATGCAAAATACTGAAGAGAAAAAGACAGCATAAAGAGTGAGTCTCCATGTGTGCATGTGCCACCCAGGCTCTTATTATTATATATAACCCTGATGACCTTTCACCTTTGCATAACCCCCACTTTAAAACCCTCTAGAAAGAAATCTGTGGCAATCATTCCACCTGAGAGAAGATGTGAAATTCAAATAGAGACCTGGGTACTGTGAAATGTTGTACCTTGACTTCTCTCAGAATTTCTCTCAAAATATTCAAGTATGCACCCTTTCAAAGAGATGTTATAGAAATGCATTGTAAGACTCTGGAAGATGTTTATGACAAATTGTTAGATCAAATATTTGTTATAAAAGAACATGCTCAATAGAAGTGAATTCTTATTCTTCAAACAGGTATAGAAAAATGACTATAAAGGCTATAAAGGACATCTTAAAAGTAATCACTAGGTAGTAAAATTAGTAGCAATTTTTTACTATTATTCCTTTTTTATCACATTGTGTTAGTTCCAAGTATAAAGCAAAATTGTTCAGTTACCCTCCTGTATATAGATACATACATTTTTCAGATTCTTTCCCATCATAGGTGATTGCAAGATATTAAATTTCCTGTGCTATATAGGTTTTTGCTGTTTACCTATTTCATATTAAGTGAAGTCAGTCAAAGACAAGTATCATATGATATCAGTTATATGTGGAATCTAAAAAAAAAAATGATACAATGAACTTATCTACAAAACAGAAATAGACTCACAGGTATACTTACAGTTACCAAAGGGGAAAGCAGGGCAAGGAGAGATAAATTAGGAGTTTAAGATTAACAGAAACACACTTCTGTATATAAATTAGTAACACCTGTTATTTTATTCTGATGGATTATTTTTATCATCCAAATTGTTTACAATTATCCACTACTTGTGTTACATCTATCTTAAGTCTTAAAATCTAGCAGTCATTATTCATCAGTATGCATGGGTATCTCACTATTATGCCATCCAGTGGGGAAGCAGGCCGTTTTAGTGTGTCAGGTCTAACAAGGCCAGATGAGAATACTGGTTGAGAATATTAACTACAAAAACTGAGCAGCCTTGTTTGCCACCTTTGGACATTTAATGAATCATATTGTGCCTTGGAGTCCCCTTTATAAAATGGGGGTCTGATAGTTGCTAACTTTAGAGTCATACAAATAGATGAAAAGCATATCTATGAATTGTTTCGCATATAGTAAGTTCCCAATATACATTAGCTAATCTTACTGTTACTGTACTCAACCTTATACCAGTCTTGAATAGGTGCCAGGAAGGTTCAACAGTGGAGCATTACATTTTGTGGACAAAAAGTGCTTTAAAGACAGTTATTTCCAGTGACTGATGCCAAGCAGATTGTAAGTACAGTGGTTTCTGTGAAACTGCGAGCCACAGGGCCTGACATTCCTTGCCCCTTGTATGCAATTATCTTGCAGTCTCCGTGATATTTTTAAGTAGCTCTGGCTGCCTGCAGATTCCTAGTCTATCAAGTGCAGAAATCCCAGCACTGAACCTGAGGAACAGACTTGATACCATTCCAGGGTTTTTAAGGTCACTCCAGACACTAAACCGAGGCCTCTCTTTCTAGACTTCTTCAAGGACAGTGATGGCAGTAACAACACGTTGTTGACAGTGCCATTTTATCAGCATTAAAGAGAATTTGGGGTAACTGTGTATTCCTGGGGAGAAAATTTCACATTTTGGGGAACTGTATTCAAAAACAAATGTATTTGTTGAAAAAATTTAGAAGCACAATTATACAACTTACCCCCTTTAGTTGAGAAAGTATAGGAGATGCATCAGTCTTCCCAGATGGTGCTGGTGGTAAAGATCTCACCTGCCAATGCAGGAGTCCTAAGAGCCACGGGTTCAATCCCTGGGTCAGGAACCCTGGAGGAAGAAATGGCAACCCACTCCAGTATTCTTGCCTGGAGAATGAATCCCTTGGACAGAGGAGCCTGGTGGGATACAGTCCATGGGCTCGCAAACAGTTGGTCATGACTGAAGAGCTTAGCACACACGCACACACAGGAGATGCATCTGGGTTTAGCCTATTTGGCTGAGTCTTATCTTTGACCTCTTTGAAGTATAACAGCAGTTACTTGCCTGTATTCCTACTGCGGGCTCCCAAATACCAACTAACTCATTAACTACACATTGTGCTGTGCTATGTTAAATCACTTCAGAGTCTGATTCTGTGTGACCCCATGGGCCACCAGGCTCCTCTTGTCCATGGGGTTCTCTAGGCAAGAACTCTGGAGTGGTTTGCCATGCCCTCCTGCAGGGGATCTTCCCAACCCAGGGATGGAACCTACTTCTCTTAAGTCTCCTGCAGGCAGGTTCTTTATGTCCAGCACCACCTGGGAACTACACATTAAGAGCCACCAAATACACAGCGATTAGATGGTAACATGACATCATGCATATTTTCAATACCAAGGGCACACAGAAGCAGACCTTTACAAGAAATTCTACAGCATAAACATGTCTGTGAATATTCAATACTCAACCCACTTCATTCTGTGTAACAGTCTTTTTAAAGGTGTATCTTATGTGGATTTTATGTGATAGAGGGAAAAAAAAGAAGAGTTCCTTCTTCTTTTTTATAAGGCTTTGCTTGCTTATATCCCCTAAATGTAAAAAGAAATATGAATCTTGAAAATCATCTGCCATAACATAGCATATTATTTTCTTGACAACATAATATGCTAGACCAGCTCTCTTTTTTGAGATGTCAGATATCTACTTTATTAGAGTGAGAAAGTGACAGTCAATTTAAATCAAAATTTATGGAGAACATTAGGAGCTGGAAGGACTTTGGCTAATCACTGTAATGTCCCCAACAAATGGTAAATGAAAGCATAAGGAAATTGAGTTAACACAAGTTAAAAGTTCACATACTTACGGAATTATATGAGAAGACCTACAACTTAATTAAATTATCTGAAACTGCTCATTTAGTTCCTATTGTGCTAGTGAACATTTATGCAATTTTACTGTTAGATATATATTAACTAATAGGTTTGGATTAGGTCAAATTGGGAGAACCCTAATGAGACAGAACAGGGGAAAGTTTAATCCATCATGAGGCATCATTCTGAATCTTTATCTTGTATATTATTAGGCAGAGATTTCCCTAGTTAGTTGGTTAGTCTCTTGTATCTATCATTCTGACATTTTGAATAATTGAGAAATCAAACAGGAATTTTATAACGGCAAAGATAATCTGATGAGAAGAAACAATTACCTCATCTTTGATTTTTTTAACTCATATTTACTTTATCAACTATAGAAGCTCAAGTGATAAATGTACAGAATTTTAAAAATTAAAGACAATGTAAACAAATTTTATACAAAGGACAATTTCATGAGATGCAAAAGACAAATTTTATATATAAGGTCACACAATTAATATTTGTATCTCTGCTTTGAATTCACTTAAGGTCAATGAGTTGTTAAATCCAAGACACCATGCTATAGAATTTCTTTCAAAATACTTCTAACTCATAGTGCCAGGTATTCAATACTTGAATATATGTGATATTTCTTTCTTGTATGGTTATCAACTTAACTGTGTTGAGAAGAGTAGAAAGGCTTCAGAACTGAGGTCTGCCACAAATTACACGTGGATAACTCTTTCTGGGGTAAGCCCAGAATAGATCTGCAATCTCATAAAGAAAATGCCAAAGCAGCTGGAAAACTTGTGTGCAATGAAAGAAATGGAGCCTTTTAATTCACTCCTTCATATACAGCTTAGATGTAGAACTTAAAATGATTTCTAAAGTCATAAAACCTTTGGGGAAATTCTGCCTTTTTTTTTTTTTTTCCTGATGGGACTACATGTAAAGAATAAATTAATTGCTGGAATACTTGGTAACATAGACATGCACACACTAAGAAATGAATGAGAAGAATTATGGCCTCCTGCAGACTTGTTTCTAGCTGCTTGCTGGGGAAGAGGGGGAATAGGCTGCCTCCTCTCCACTGCATTTAGAGAATTAATTCTCATATGAAATGAAAGGTCCCGTCCAATCCTATTTCACGGTAGCTTTGAGTGCTTGACTGTACCCAAACAAGACTTCCCTTGATTGTTTCCTGTTGACATCACTTTACACCAGAAGGTGACAATTGTTTTAATAATCACACTAACAAATCTGTTTTGCCATCAGATCAGATTTTTAAAGACAGTGTTCATTTGGTTCTTGTCAAGAAGATGCCTTTTAAAATTAGTAGCATTCCCTCATAGATTTCTTTCTCAAGATGGTTTTTCCACTCCCATTAGCTGGCTGAAATAGTGTATCTCTTCTAGGATAAATGTAATCTGCCCTTTTTCTCTGTTTCTCCTGATTAACACCTTGTTCTTTCACCTAAGACAAGGAACAGGATGCTATATATATAAGGGGTCAACTCTAGTGACAGGATATCATAATAAAGTATAAGTACATAATATCATGAAAGTTATGAAGAATGCACTTATTTTCTTCCTTACAAAGAAAACTGGTAAAGAATTTCTTCAGTTGACTGTAATAGCTAAGAAGTGTAGTGTGCTCATAAGATTCATGTCAATACACAATGAAAAAACTGTTCACATGTAAATCACAAGGCATTTTACGTCTAACTTACCTTTTGAGGTGGCAGAATTCCATCAATTCCTCAATTAAAACTGAGTGGAAGGTAAGAGCCTTCTTGAGTCTCGGCAATTCACCAGAAAGCCTATCCGCCTCCTTAATCATGTAACAAAATGCACAGAAACCTCCAAATCACCAACATGCTGGAACTGCCTGAAGATTTATCTCCTGAGACAGTTTTCCCAAATCTGTCATCTGAACAGTTTGCCATCCATAAATAGAGAGGAAGAGGAAGGGGCAGAGAATAATGTCGTCTCTGGGAAATCACAGCATTTGTTCCAGATGGTCTCTTTTTTTCACAGCTTAGGTTACCTACATGACAAAAGGCAGAGAGGCCAGGGGTGAGCACTCTTTTTTTTTTTTGTAAAACTGAGAACTCCAGACATTTGTCATCCAGAAAAAATGCCTGCCTCTCAGCAGGATAGATTTTTAAAAATTTTTCTCAGTGCATGTCTCCAATTGGGCTTCGTCAACTTTCCACACATTCTCTCCGCAACGAGTCCACAGAAGCCAAAGTTCTCCCACACCTCGTCACCAGTGGCAGGACCATAAATCTCACAAAACTGCCAAGAATTGTTTTTCGTATTATGCAATTAACACCCAGAACACAGCAAAACATTTTATAGTAAAAAACATATTAAAGCCATAGGAAACAGCATATCAGATTTCTCATTGTAAATTCTAATAATGGCTAACATAAAAATGGAGTTATCTATTAATATTTGTTCTTCAATTCACATTTAAGAGAAAAATATTACAGTGTCTTTTAGTATCCGTGCAATGCTTATGTCGGAATTTATTATACCAAAGTGATCTGGCATGCCTAAACGAGCGTGAGCAGTATGAAAATTTAAAGATCGCTGAATGCCCATTCTTTAATTTTACTAAAATAATGAAAATCATATATTACTTGGGCTCACTAAACATGTAAATACTAACTCAAATGAAGTATCTATTTTGTATGTATATATTGCGTTTTTCTACTCAGTATTAAAAACCATTTCTCTTGTAAGGCTTTGCTCGCTTATATCCCCTAAATGTAAAAAGAAATATGAATCTTGAAAATCATCTGCCAACTCTTTCTAACCTGTCACTTTTAGCAAACTTTTCTCTTTAACTCTGAGGATTGCTAGGAGTTGAAAAGTGTAATCGCAAGCATAGCTTGTGAATTTTAATGGCATAAGTAGAGTAGCAATAATTGCTCTTCCTTTGTAATGGGTTGGCTTTAATGTTAGGGTTGTTGTGGGACATTTTTATTTTTCGGGAAACATTTAGATATACATATTAGACCATACAAATGGGACTTAAAGCTTTTGTTGCCCAGCTCCTGGCCTCACTCTGGCTTGGGCCTTTCAGTGAAGCCCACTCTGGAGTTTCTTTCAAATTGTGACATACCCAGGTGGGCCATCTCCCTGGTATCGCAAAAATTAACACTCCCTCCTCAGAGCTTCAGCCCTTCAAGAAGCTAGTGAAGACACCACTGAGCAAGGATTAGCATTTGCAAATTCTAAAAATCTCTTACTACTAAAAAAAGAAAGAAAACTTGTCTATCTTCCATGTGTCTGTCCACCTCTTGCCACGGCCCTCTACTGCCATGGTGCTCAGGCCCTGAATATTGCGTGAGAGACAGGGAAGTGAACTATGGCTGAGGAAGAGAGAAGGAGAGAGCTCTGAAATAGATGTGTTAGTTTTCTTTCAAATCCATTTTGTGGGCTTTTTATAGGAAAGTGTTTTCTCTTCATTTTTTGGCTTTATCTTTGGCATCAACTATGTTGGAGTTTGCTTTGGAGTGAGAAAGATTGAACGGTAGATTAAGGGTAAGATGCAGCAATAAACTGCAGTGAAATTAGGTTATGGTTGTGAAAACCTCGATCCTCTTTTGTTTTGTTTTGGAGTTGACCACCTTCCAAGATAAAAAATGGGTCTCTAAATCACAGATTATGGCTCTGGGGAATTGAAACAATATAAACAATCCTACACTGTGAGGCAGAGGACTTAGAAGGTACCAATGTTGCCAGTTACTCACTGAGTATTTTTTAACAAGTCGTATAACCTCTGCAGGCCTCAACTTATTATTTCTAAGATTATTCTAACACCATCAGTGACTAGTTTGAGTTCTCTCAAAATGTATTCATTACAAAGAAGAAATACAGCACATTTTTTTTTTCTTTAACTTGTGTTTCACAAAGAAATTCATAACAGAATATTTCTTCAAGTCCATGGGCTGCCCAGTGCTCATGGGTTTATGGTTCCCATAACTGAACTCAGAAAATACAAATTAAAATGTACTAGTTAAAAGAAATGCTTATTTTATGCAGATTTACACAATAAGTTCATTCCTACAAGCTAAGTTGTTTTCATTCAGGGTTATTGCAGGTCCATAGATGTGAAAAGACGCTTAAAAATTAAAAACATATACTCTTAATACTATATTATTTATTTCAAATTGCTATGAGAGTAGGTCTTAAATGCTGTTATCACAAAAAGGAAATGGAAATATGTGATATAAGGCAGGTGTTAACTACCAATATGGTGGTAATCATTTTTTTCAGTATTAAGTACATCAAATCAATATATACACCTTAAACTCACACAATGTTAATATTCAATTATATCTCAGTATAGCTGGAAAAAATAACTTTTAGTTTTCATCACCAAAAAAATATATTAAAAAGTATACTTTTGAGGGAAACACATGAAATCATGATTGAACAACTCTGAAAGGAAATTCTCTTCATTGGATAAAAGTGAAGGCACATGACATAATATGAGACCATTTGATACATGATGTCAATGAATATATGAGAAGGAACCATCCAAACTATTCCTCTTCTGTTAAGCTTTCAGGCTGTGTCGTGCCAACATGCACTGGCTGAAGACAGCATTAATATTAATGAAGGGTGGAAGTCTGAGACCTAGGGACTTCCACTTCCCGACCCCCACCTCACTTCCTTTCATGCTAAATCCATTAGTATAGATGGATCTACATTAATAAACAAGAAGGACCAAATAGCTCTCCATCCAGGGACAGTTCTGCATGACCCGTGGTCCACCCTGCCCATATACAGCTGCAAGATGTTTGACCTATTTGGTGACATTTGTTTATTGATTTACTTATTCTTTGTGCTTCAAGGCAATTTTTCCTTAGGTAGTTTACATTTCTTACACTTCAAATGTATTAAAAAGTTACAAACTCTGACAGGGAAGACTTCAAGAATAAATTGAGGGAAGAGTTTGTCATTCATGCTTGGAACTCTTGGGAGCCTTAGAGACAGTTTGGCACCGTGACCTTCACATAGTAGGTTCTCCATAAACACTCAGTGGAACCAAATTGAATTGTATTATCAGACTCTGAACTGTTTCCCATGATCTTATTATCACCTTTCCATCCCCCTGTAGTTATGGAAACATACCTGAAGATATAGATGTACATATATATTTCTGAAAATAATTTTACACCAGTGAATCCAGATAAAACTTATAGCAAATTTTTCATAGTGAGTTGATATTGAATACTTTAAGGCTTATATTTACAGATTATTTTTGTTGTAAATATGAAAAGAATCATAGGGTTTTCTGGATTGTAAAAGAACTGGAGGTTAAAACTATCTTATAATTGGAAAGTAGCAGCACATGGGTCATCTGATCTTACGGGCTTCAAAGGGTATCCCTTGTCACCCAAGGGTTTCTTCAAGTAACCTAAGCACTAACAATAGGCAGGATGGCTGATAAAGGGACACAGACCACCCCATCCCTTCAACAGAAAAGCCCACTTCCATGTGTTTATTACAGTAATACATTGGGCTTCTCTGTGAGAACACATTTGAAGAACATGCTTTGCAAAAAAAAACTACAGCTACTAATCTTCAGCATGAAAAGAGAGAGTGGAAAAGAACTTTTTTGCAAACAGGAAAGCTTAGGCTCAGAGATCTTTGTCAAGGTCATATCACATAACTATGGAGCACATTCATGAGTCATGACCAGAAATCAGGTCTGCTGCTCCCACTGTAGTCACAGCTCACATGGGTAACAGAAAAATGAAAAGAGGAAAATAGATTAGTCTGGGTCACCCCAACATGGATCTCTACAGCAGCAACCACAGGAAGTCAAAGGACTTGACAATCAACCAACAATCAACTAAGACACTAACATTGACCTACACTCCCCACTAGTCACAATAATTTGCAAGAGGCTAATGCCTGGTGAGGCTTTATTGACTTTTAAAAACTAGCAGACTCTCTCTCCTACTGCAGAAGACAAAAATTTCTCTGCATGTTACCCGCATGGCTACTAAAAAATAAACATAATGATTTGTTTACTTTGGGGTGCTAAGATCCTGGTTTTAGTTCATTCCCATGATATCCCAAATACACATATTTGCTTAATTTGTAACTGAGCCCTTCAATTTCATGTTACTTTTATATGAGATTTTACTTTCAAAAATCAATATTACACTTACCTATTTATCTAGTGCTATACTAATTGCTAAGAGTTTTTAGCCAATGCTACTAAATATAAATTATACTATATAGTATTAGCTAAAAATATCTTTGAGGGAAAGATATGGTTTATTATTTCACAGCATAGTTTAATACATTTAATATACTACCATATTCATAAAGGCAATATTGACTCAGTCCAACTGTTCTGTGCTCCAAAAACAAAACAAAGCAAAAAATCATTTTCATTATTAACCAACTAAAATCTCATTAGACTTTAAGACTTTAAGTATCTGGAGAATTATTTCTTTGATGATCAGCCTCATGCTTTTAAACTCAGAACCGCTCAGTGATAACAAACTCTAAATTCTCTATATAACATCTAAGGTTAACTGAGCTGTACCTCTTGACTGCTCGAGGTGACATTATTTTAAAGACAGCAAAGAAATACTTTTTAAATAAAATATTCCCTCGATATCTGGGAATATGTAGGGTGTACTTTTGCGAAGGACAAGCAAAAGCAATAATGTTTAGCAACAGACCACCCCATAGTGGGAACTGCTTTTCAGCCTGGTTTTTGTCAGACCAACAGCTGTTCCATCAGTCAATTAATGACCAGGGACAAAATGCATTTTTTAAAATCAATTAGCAGCCCCTCCAACTGAATAAAGATCCCTGGGTATGCTTTTCAACAAGAAAACAAGAGCTAGGAGTGAATAAAGCTAAGAAGATCATAAATTCTTGGAAGTAGAGTTCTAAAAGCAAAAAAACACAAAGTATTGGGGTTAGTAGGTCATACCATGCCCTTGGCAGGACTCCAATAACTCATCCTAGGAAGACAAGAAATATATATATACATTTTTCAGTATATCTACATTTATGTGTGTATGTGTATATCTAGTGTGTCTGTACATATGCAAAGAATAAGATTCCTATTATTTCTTATTAACTGATTTTACTAACAATCTTCTCTGCAAAGAATCTATTGTTATCCAGCCTCTATTCTGCATTCAGTGGCAGAAACATGGTCATGTGTCATCCCAAAATGGGTATTAGAATAGCTATTTATTATAAAATAAAATAAAATAAAATAGCTATTTTATTCCCATAAAATCATTCATAATTTTAGTATTAAACATCCTTTCTGGCCTCCTTAGAGAAATAATAACAGTTTACTCAATCTGCCTTCTTAGGTTGTATCTTCCAATCTCTTGTCCTACTTCTAAAATATCATCGTTACCCTAAATCTAATTTTCCTATCATAATGGTTTGAGTACCTTAGATGGTTTAACAATATTGAGTTATTACAAGAGGAATTAATAATTTCCCCTTATAATAATAAATTTAGTATTCAGATATAGGTATTTAAATACATTCATTAAGTACATATCAGTTGACCAAGTTCCAGTATATGTGAAAATGAAAACCATAATTCCCACTATAAAAAAAAAAGGAAAGGCATGCGCCCTCCCTTAAAGCCGACATACCAGCATACATTCACTTAAAAAAATGTGGAGCAGATCAACTTGAGAAAAGCAGCTGAAAAATAAGTAAAACTTACAAAACAAGTTCAAATAACGAGTCAAAAAAACAAAAACTAGGTATATAGAATGGAACAAACTTCATACCAGGTATTAGTTGGAAGGATGAAAGAGTAAAGAAGTAAAGAAAGGGATGCTGACATAACCTAAGTATCAGTAATCGCTAGAAACACCTCCAACCCTTAGGGCTGAGGTCACCCAGGTGTTATAACAGTAACTGTAGAAAGGAGCTTGCGACCCTACATCAGGGGAGTAGAGCTGAGATTTCTTCAGCCTGGGAGCTGGAAGGAGGGTCCCTGCATAGTTGGTACTGAAGCCTCTGAGGTCAACAGTGCATGGTGCTTTGATGATGTTTGGGGGCATCATCAGACAGGGCATGATGTCTGGTGATGGTACCTGAGGGGCATGGCATAGCTGGTGCTAACAGTGCTAGCTTCCAGTGTAGGCTGGCACTTAACTCTCTTTTATTGGAGTAGTGCCAACAGGATCTCAGAACAAAAATTAAACTTTTATTTTCCTTCCTCCTGCCTTCCAGTTGTCTACCATGTGCAGAATGTTACAAGATGCCACATGCACGGGAGTGTGGGAAATGTAGTTTGCAGTCTCCCAGCTCTAGCTGTGTGAAGCAGGCTGCAGCAGGATGGACTGGAAACCTAGAGACAAACATAAATAACCAAAGTACCGTTATGCCCAAAATAGCTTTCAAGACCTGATTTTGTTCTTCAAAAGACAGGTCATAGGATGTTTCCAGTTCTGCATCTGTCGTTTGGCCTGGCAGTGGTTAGAGTAAAACAGTTGACTGCATTTTTGAGGGTACACAAGAATGTCAAGAATCAGCTGGCATCTGCACATCATGAGACTTTATCTGCCCACTGGGTGTTTTAGGCAACCACGCTTCCAACTCCCAGGGGCAGAAATGCAATCTTTATTCAGTGTAAAATACAATTCACTACAACTCGAAGTTAAAGTGGAAACCCTTTGGTTGATACAAAGGCTTTTCAAGTATGTAGGACTCTGAAGTTTGGCCAAATTCAAAATTTATGATGTCTGGTTCATTCAAGCCTTCCTAAGAGTCCCACCTTGTCCGCTGTATACTCGAAAACTGGATCTCCTTCAGATATCCCAGCTTCAAAATCACCTCTCATCTCCACCTCACCCTCATCTCTTAATGCCGCTCTATGGAAAGCCAAGTTCTCTGAAAACCATTCATTCCAATGTATGAATAGCTACTTACTATCCCGTAACCATTTCAAAGATAACTTGTATCTTAAACAGTGCTGGTCATCTCCAAATCAATCCTCTACTGTTAGAAGTTTAGGAAGAAGAGAATGTTGGGGAGCAATAGAATCTCACTTTGGATTTTTCTGGCAAGTGAGGAGGTTCTCCTGAATTACTGAGTATGGAAGTGTATTAAAAGCCCAGAGAAAGAAAAATGGCAGCCACAGCAGCACAGTTTTTCTGTATCTAAATCCACACATAAAAACAGAAAGAACTCATATAGATAGCAAGACCGAAACTGCCTGGACAGTATTTACAACAAAGGTGGATGACATATTATCCCATGCACACCAAAACACAAGCAGGTGGAGATGAGCCACTGGTAGCCAAAGAGTCGCACAGTATCCATGTTTGTGGAGGAAGATGGTGCCCGGGGAGTGTGAGAAGCCCACAGTGTCTGGAAAGGGTTAGAGCAGCGGAGCCACTAAGATACTCACTAATGACCCTGGGGGCACTCTTCCAGGATGGGGCCCCTCCAGGGCAAAGCTATCCCTGGGCATACTAGCCACAGTACCTGGGGCCCGCTGGTCTTGGGGGACCCAAAGCTTACATGTCTTCTGAAATCAGAAGGAAAAAATTAGGTCAAGGAAAATATTCATGTTAATATCAACACAGTCATAAAGTATAATTTTTAACATTTTGAATGTAGGAAGTGACCCTCAAGAGCCTAGGGCTCACAGATGCCATGATATAGCCTGAGGTCCCTGCAGGGTGGAAACAGCCGGGAGTGGAAGCAACCATGAGCAGGATGATGGGAACAACAGTAACAAAGTCAAGGGGAAATCCAGAGTCAGCGAAAGAGGGAAACAGCCAGTAAACCCGGGACAGCAAGTCACTGCACTTTTACAAAAGGCAACAGAAGAGGGAGCCCTGTGAAATTAGAAAAACTACCCAGAATCCAGCCTCATGCTTAAAGTTCAAGAAAACTAATTTCATATAGAAAGGAACAACAGAAAAGTATTGAGGTCAAATCCAGACAATGTTATGATGAGAAAAAGAAGAAACCAACTAGAAGAATAACATCCCGACAGACAATGAAAGCACACCAGAAAGATGTGTCCTCAAAAAAGATCAAATCAGCAGCCTGCTATTAAAACAAGCTAAGAAACATTGAGAAAAATATTAAGAAAATGATACAATACCTGAAAGTGCAACATAAATCTGTTAGAAAATCTCAGAGATAAAGTGACAGACTTTAGGAAAGAATAATTTAAAGAATAAATTAAAAATCACTTTATTTAAAGTAAAAGTCACTTTAGCAATGAAGACTAAACCAGAAGGAATACCAGCACTTATAGACACAGTAGGTAATGTCTCAAGTGAAATAGAAAGCAAAAAGGAGGAATTTTTAAACATCCAAAAGAAACGAAGAAATAGGCAAAAGGGATTCGAGAGAAAACGATCAATATTGAAGGAAAGAAAAGGAAATCAAACCAATGATGAATAGGAGTTGCTGCTGATGAAAACCCAAACAAGAAAACAGACTAAATACTCAGAACAATAACTCAAAATTCTGAGTTCCCTGAACTAAGCATTTAGAGCTACAAATTGAAAGTGTGCCCTGCATTCTTGAAAATCCAGAGCAACAAGCATTAAGACTAGTAAAAATTACTGGACTCTAAATATAAAGGAAAAGTTGGGGAGCATCTTAAAAAAATTCATGACCTCTAAGAAAAAAGAAGTTCGATTATCATCAGACTTTTCAACAGCCATGCTTTATGCCAAAAGAAAGTAGAGTAGCAAACGTACAGAAAATGTTAGCCCAGGATTTGCTGTCTAACAAAACTGACTTTCAAGAGTAGGGGGAACAGGTAAACTGTTATCAACATTAAGAATATTGTTCCCATGAACCCTTCCTAGTAGAGACTGAGTTTATGCCTAGAAAGACATTAAGGTAAGGACTGGTAATAATAAGTTAAGAACTGGTGTAATACATTAAGGACTGGTAATAATAAATAAGGATTGGTTTAATAAATTAAATGTATATTTATCTGTAAAAGTAAGAGGAAATGAGGGTTAAATGGCAGAGAGTACGTTATGTAATGGTTATCAGCTCTGACAATATAGTTATAACTATTTAAAAAATGGGAGGAGAGAGGGGAAAACATATATAAAAAGCTTTTTTGAAAGTTTTCAGCTATCATATTGGTAGTAATATTTGTACTTTTATTATGAGACTGTTGTTTGTGTGATATGAGATAAAAACAGATGTGTCATTATGGGACATTATTTTATCATTTTTGTTCCTTAAGAATTAAAATACAGTGTTTTAAAAAGTAGGGGGGATAAGGTATAATAGAGATGGAACTATGGAAAGCAGGAAGAGATAGTGATGAAATAGAGAAATTAAGTAAAAGCTTTTATAATCTCCAACTTGAATTAGAATATAAACAGGAATTCATGAAATATTATATCTTTAAATACATGCATATATTTCTGAGCTTTGTGCATTTAAAAGGGCTAGAAACAATGACCAACCTTTTTTCTCACTAAAAGAAACAAGAATTTCTGGGAGAAATGGCTAATTCTATTTCTAGGGCAAAAAATATGCAAGAGGAATCTGGAACATCTTATATTATAATAGAATGTGGCCAAGAAGCTATCAAAAACTAAGGCCACGTCATGTCATAACGATTCAGTAGCCAGCAAAGAGATTCTAGAAACCAAAGACTGGACAAATCCACCTCCATGACGATCGTCATTGCAACAGGTTAAACCCAGACAATTTGTTTCAGTTCAGGAGTTCATAATGATATTGTTTTTTAAATAAGTATTGATGACCATCACAAGGTAATGAATTAATTCATTATCTCCAAGAATGGAAAATAAAGAATCCACTGAGGAGCCAACTAGTAGGTGAAGTAGATGTCTATTTATAGAAGTATTTCACCCAGTATGTAAAAAGGAACCAATAGAATTAGAACATCACTGTTTCTGCAGCCTTCATGAATGAGCAGATGTGGGCATTTTGCATCAGTGGCTGGTAAGATCACAGAAAATTAGAGAATGAGACAGGTGCTTAGTCGTTCAGGCATGTCTCACTCTGTGACCCCACCGACTGTGGCCCACCAGGCTCCTCTGTCTATGGGGATTCTCCAGAAATACTGGAATGGGTTACCATACCCATATAAGTATTTCACCTAATATGTAAAAAGGAAACAATAGAATTAGAGCATTATTGTTTTCTTCATGAATGAGTGATTGTGGGCATTTTGTATCAGTGGCTGGTAAGATCACAGAAAATGAGAGAATAAGATACTGTGTGCTTCAAATAGTCCTGCCAATGCCAAAAAGCATTATGGAAATGATGACTAAACTAGGAGGAACACTAGGTTATATAAAGACAACTTGCATGTCTCCAAAGGGATCAAACCTGGATTGGATCCAGTCTTTGGATTCAGCTGTCGCTTTGCAGGAAATTCAAAAAACAGAGGAATATATTGATCTGCACTGAGAGCATCACGTTTGCAGGATACAGACGATCGGAAAAGCTATACTACAGGTGAAACCACCCAAGCTTGTCAGTAAAATGTAAAGAAATGAAAGGGATCTGGGAGAAACCTACAGATTAAAAGGGACTTTAAAAACATATCAAATTTTTTTAATGGGCATAACTAAGCTACCATTTTTAGGAATGCAAGAAAACTCAAAGAAGAGATTACACTAAAAGTCAGGATAATAGTTAAGATCAGAGGGAGGGGGTTATGCCTGTGATGGGTCAGGGGAAGCGGCTTCTAGTAGACAGTGTTCTCTTTCCTGACCTGGGTGGTGTTTGCCTTGTAATAACTTACTGAGCCACGCATTTGATTTGTATGTTTTCTGTGTCTCTTTACAATGAAAAGATTTGAAATCTAACAAGCCTGGAGAGCAGCTTTCTGTGTCCCTGTTACTTCTTTTCCTGAAACAACTTGTTTATCTTTGTCCTTGCCTCTAACCCTCCCTAAGCTCCATCCTCTGACTTGTTTTTTCTTTCTTCCTTGTTATAGTAGGTGATCAATGAATATTGGTCATGATTACAGACGAGAACACAGTGAATTGACAGCTTGCCCTGCCCACATACCCCTTCTGAGTGAGCAAAAACCTGGAATTCCTTATATCTAGGTCGCTATGCTTTGTCACAGTGTTTCCATCTAAGCCCACGCACAGGTGATAAAGCTAAGGGTCTTGAAAGTGACAGTGAACGTTGCTCAGTCCTGTCCAGCTCTTTCAACCCCCTGGGCTATACAGTCCATGGAATTCTCCAGGCCAGAATACTGGAGTGGATAGCCATTTCCTTATTCAGGGGGTCGTCCCAACCGAGGGATTGAACCCAGATCTCCTGCATTGCAGGAAAATTCTTTACCAGCTCAGCTACCAGGAAAGCCCAATACAAGGGTCTGTAGATTCATTCAACATATACTTGCTTCAGTTTATGCCACTTACAAGTGCTGGAATCTTGAATTTAAACTCAAGCCATTCAGTGTCAGAGCCCAAGACCCTAAACATAACAACTAGCTAGACCAATACATTTCCTCTCTGTTGGAAAATATGAATGTGAATTAAGAGAAGGATCCAAATCAAGGAAGGACAGACAGCCTTCAGGCCCTATCCAGCCACACCATCTATTTTTATATGGCCCAAAAACAAAAAATATCTTTTACATTTTTAAATGGTTAGAAAAAAGTAGGATAATACTTTGTGACATCTGAAACTTACATGAAACTCACATTTCCGTTGTCATTAATACAGTTTTATTAGCACAAAGTCACACCCATCCATTTATACATTGTCTATGTTTAGACTTTCCTGGTGGCTCAGCTGGTAAAGAATCTGCCTGCAATGCGGGAGACCTGGGTTCTATCCCTGGGTTGGGAAGATCCCCTGGAGAAGGGAAAGGCTACCCACTCCAGTATTCTGGCCTGGAGAATTCCTTCTCCAAGGCAGCAGAGACTATCTATAAAGCCTACCACAGTAGCAGCAGAGACTATATTGCCTACAAAGCTTAAAATATATACTATCTGGCCATTTAGAGAAGCAGTTGAGTGACTTCTGAGCTAGAGAAGAAATGAGTGAACTTAGAGAAAGGAGAAAACAGCAGTAATCCAAAGCCCCAAGGCAGTGGAATCCGTGAGCAAACAGAAGCTGTGAGTTGAGGAGAGCAGAGGCAGGCTGCCTAGGAGTTGCAGAAGCAGGAGACAGAGCAAGAGTGACTGAGATACCATGATTTTAGAGGAACACACGGCACTTCCAAAGCTTGTCCCGTGAGACGTGTTCTGCGCTCGTTCGACAGTGGTTCACTGTCTCAGTTAGTGTTCTGCCTTATTTCTTTATGTTTCCATGTGATAAACACCCAGTCACCTGGGTATAAGTAGAGCACAGCTCTGTTTCTGCTAACCTGAAAAGGTCTAACACACAGCTTGGCCTTAATTCTCTTCTCTGACCCCAGGTTCCCCTCAATCTTCCACCATGACCAGCAATAGCAACAAATGACTTGAGCTCATGATTGCAGAGCTTAATGAGATGCTTACAGATTTTCTAAAATGTAAAATCATAATTCATCTTTTCCATTCCAATGCTTTTACCGGAGAGGAGACGTTACCACCTCAGTTTAAATTATCTAAACATCCATTTCTTCTTGTATCTCCCCACTCAAGTCCCTACTCAGGGGATCTTCCTGACCCAGGGATCAAACCCAAGTCTCCTGTGGCTCTTGAATTCCAGGTGGATTCTCTACCACTTCAACACCAGGGAAGCCCCTCCTAAGCAACAGTGATAGTAGACAAAGCTTGATAGTTTGAATATTTGGGATTCCTTTCAACACCATAGCCAAGACTCAAAATGCTCTTTTTAGGAATTTAATCTCATTTTATCAAGTGATACAAAACAGCTCTCTCTCAGGAACCCCTCAAACTGTGCTACAATTATTTCAGAATCATGTGTATATGGTGAATCAATTCTGGGATCATTCCTTTCTGTGTCTTGTCTGAAATCTTAAGACCAAATAGGAAGAGAGTTAAGGAGCACAGCCTTGGGTAAGAGACCATATAGGTTGGCCCTGCCTCTGCCTCTTAGAATCTGTTGACCTTGGTCAGTTTCTTAGCCCTTTTAAACTGCAAGTCTTCTTATCTGCAAACTAGGATCAGATTTGTGCTTATCTCCTAGGGATAGTGGAGGATTAAATGAGATAAAGTACATCAAGTACTTAGAAGAGCCTCTGGCACTCAGTAAATGCTCAATAAATGTTCCTTCACCTCTCAACTGCATTATCTTCTGAACTGAAAACCCTATTAGCAGAGGTGATTTAAGAAAACAGTATTAAAGTGAATTAGCTTTATGAGAAATTGTGGCCATTTTTGTTCTTTCAGTTAAAAATAGAGAATTTCCAAAATAAATCTTCTTTTTACTAGTCTAAAAGTTGACCCCCTTCAAAAAATGTTTCACCATAGATGAAAGGCTTACACAGAATAATACTAAACTGATATTTATTAAATATATATATATTAATCTGAACAGTTTATAAAAAGTAGACTCATCATCTAAAAAGTCTGTGGATATATACCTAGTGACTTCATTCTAGAAAATTTAAAAGTTAACCCAACTAAGACACATTTCTAATAATGTCCAAGGCATTGGATAAATATTTTAAATATGAGAATCTGTTAAGAATAAAGGCAGAAATCAGTTTTCCTTCATTTCACCTATAAGATTTTAATAATTAAGTGCAAAAAAAGACCAATTTTACATTTTCTGACAGCATTAGTTTGAATTCAATCAACTTACCCAATAATGAAATTTCTTAACTCAAACTTTTAAATTACAGTGGAAGATAAAGTAGAATGGAATGCCAGTGAATGTACAACACGTGGCTCGCTCACATCTTCACTGTTAGATGAGTCCCAGCTCACAAAGAGCTGCCACCCAAAGCTACCCATCACTTGTCATGGTCCCTTTTTTCCAGTGACAGCAAAACCAAAGAAAAGGAATTCTCTTCAGTCAACTTCAGAAAAACCCCCCGTTTTGAAATCAAAGCCTGACGGTTATAGTTCTTTTAAAACTAGTATAGATGTACCATTCTCATAATGGCTATGTGAATATAGGGTGACAAATAATACTTGATCTCCAGCTGACCCCTTCCAAGCTTTCTGTAATGGCACTCGTAAAATTAAGGTGAACCCTGTCTTTCACAGATTGACACAGATATGCAAATGACCTTTATGGTATCAGATGTCCTTTTTGTTTTGTTTGCTGATACTACACTCTGCATTCTTCTGGAGTCAGATCCAGGTTTTTGAATGTCAATCACAGCTCTCTCAGTCAATGCAGGTACAATAAAAGGATGAGAAAATATCACCATCTCCCTTTGGCACCAGCCCGGGCTGGCACCAGTGAAGTGCCGGTAAATACTTAACAACCAGTGGGGATGGGACCTCATTTGAATAATGAGCCCATTTCTGTGGTGTAAATTGACCCAATACTGAGCACCTTGACACTTGGCAATGAGTGCTACGTAAAAGTTTGCTAATAGTAGTATTGTAAGTATTAGCATTAGCTGTTCAAAACTGCCAGAGTTGGCCTACCATATGTGGAAATAAAACCAGTACCGTAACCCACCTCAAGTGACACCAAGGGTGAGCTAATACCCTGAGATGAAAGCTGAGAGTAGGGAAAAGCTAGAACAGAGGTCCCTGCTGTAATATAGTCTCAGTATATTGAGATTGGCTCACACTGAGCAGCGACTTGGACCGTCCTTCTTAGCTCACTTCCAATTCTTGCGCCACTCCATCTAGTCTGCAGTCGTCTGAAATACATGCTACATCCAGGTGTCTGTATCTATCCCTACTGAAGCATCACTGCCCCTTTACAAACATTCAGCTTATATTCCAATGAAGGCTAAAACCCATCCATGGAGTCAGCAATCTCACAGCCTTGTAAAGGAGGGCAGGCACCAAAAAAATTTTCCTTTTTTTTTTTTTCATTAATGACACTTTCTGAGTGAGTTGATGACAATCTGATCGGAAGCTGCTTGATTTGCTGAGTACTCAGGCTTCGATTTTCTTTCTTAGGATGCTTAACTTCAAGAGACAGGTTCAGTTAGAGCTACTGGATATCTAAAGGACTTATTTCCAAATAGTTTCACAGTCCTCAGAATATTTAAGTCATTACTTTACCCATTTTTTAGATAGGTAAGTGCAATACAATAACATGCTTAGCATTTTCAAGGAGCATAAATCAAGGTTCTTAAAATCACTCTAAGTTTGTTTTGACATTTTCTGTACTTTGTCACAGTCAGAGAAGCACCACATATATGGTATTAATAAAGCAAATGACATAGCCTTGTACGCCCTGATTTAACCCTTACAATGGCTTGAATCTCCATTCAGACCTGCTGGTGCACAGCTCAGTTTGTAGCATCAGCAAATGTCCAGACTGCACGGGTAATGCTGCCATTCCCCAAGCCCTCAGCGATGCACATCTTTGCCCTTAGCCAGGGCTTCCCTCACAGCTCAGTTGGTAAACAATCCACCTGCAGTGCAGGAGACTCCAATTCAATTTCTGGGTCAGGAAGATCTGCTGGAGAAGTAATAGGTTACCTACTCCAATATTCTTGGACTTACCTTGTAACTCAGCTAGTAAAGAACCCGCCTGCAATGCAGGAGACCTGAGTTCAATCCCTGGGTTGGGAAGATCCCCTGGAAAAGGGACCAGCTACCCACTCCAGTATTCTGGCCTGGAGAATTCCATGGACTGTATAGCCCATGAGGTCTCAAAGGGTCGGACACGACTGAGCGACTTTCACTTTCACAGGCTCATAAGAAGTCACAGAAAATCTCTCTTATCTGCTGCTAAAACATCTAAGGCTGTGGCAATCCACATTTAGATCTTTAAAACGTCTTCATTATGAAGTCTTGATGGTAAGGCTCTAATAAGGGAACTTCAGATATATGAGATTTTTTTCCTTTGTTTCCTGAAAGCTCTCAGGCCAAGGCAACTGAAACAGAATCACCATTTCCTGTCTACGAAGATAGAATAGGGAAAAATAAGTTGTCTTTTTGTAATTAAATAAATTTTGTAATTCTACAAAAATGCATTAAGCATTTACATGACTATAGTAGGCATTTTGTTCAGTCTGGGGAGTATGAAATGAACAGGACACATTCCCTCATTTCTAAGCACTGGGATGATAATATGGGGTGGAGTGGTGGGATCATGGGTGCAAATAATTCCAAAGGTATTGGACAATTGCTATATAAGTGAGTTAAAGAGAAAACCAGGAAAGCACATAGGGTGGAAATTATAACTCAGAAGATTATCTCCAAGGTCTTACTGTTTATGTTCTCCTTATTAAGCAACTTGGGACTTCCATTATTAATTATTTAAACTAAGGCATATTCTTACTTTGTTTTTTAGGGGCATGATAAAATAGAAAATTTATCATCAAAAAAAGCCTATTAATAGTCCTGTTTAACTCAACTTCTTATGCCTAAATTATCTTATTGCCTACTGTGTTCGGTTGCTCTGTCATGTCCAACTCTTTGCAGCCTCACGGGCTGTAGACCACAGGACTCCTCTGCCTGTAGAATTTTCCAGGCAAGAATACTGGATTGGTTGCCACTTCCTACTTCAGGCGATGTTCCCAACCCAGGGACTGAACTTCCACCTCCTGCATCTTCTGCTTGGGCAGGCAGATTCTTCACCACTAGCGCCACCTGGGAAGCCCCTTATTGTCTACTAAGATTTCTAAATCATTAGCATGCCAATTATATTAACTTTAGAATCTGAAGCTAATTTACATAGCCAACATATTAGGCCCCAATTTACAACCTACCTATTTAGGGAACAGAATTTTGTATGATTACACCAATGTTTTGATAAAAAGTACTTCGTATTAGGTTCATGCAAATATTGTGATTATGCTATACTCTAAATAGAATCAATGAGAGTTGGATAATATAGACAAATAGTTTCAGATACTGATTCATTCTCACCATGACAGGAAGAAAAATATTACACTTAACTTTACACAGTGATTAAAATGTTCAAAAAAAGAACTTATAAGAAAATCAATGCATTTCAGCATAAAGACAAGGTGAGCAAGACACGCCATTGCTTCCCAGGTATGTCTACAGCAGTGCCATCCAGAACAATTCCTATCTACACATCTCAGCTATCTTGGTTTTGTGACTGAAGCTGGGATGCCATACTGATATCTGGTTTTCATTTTCCCTCTTTGTCCTCCAGGCCTGGTTACAGAAAGTATCTTATGAAATGTGTTGATGATTGATAAAAGTGAACTGAAATTAACTCTCTCCCCTATAATAATATAGGTGGATGAAGCATCCTTACAACAGCATCTTCCTGAACAGAGGTTGGCAAACTAGGGCTTGTGTGCTAAAAGCAGCCTGCTGCCTGTTTTTTGTACAGTCCATGAGATAAGAATGGAGTCTACATTTTTAAATGGTGGAGGAAAAATATATTTCCTGACCTGTAAAAGTTATAGGAAATTCAAATTTCAGTGCCTGTGAATAAAATTTTGTTGGAACACAGCTATGTTTATTCATTTATATCTGATCTATAACAGCTTTCATGCCCCTATGGCAGAGCTGAATAGTTGCTATAGAGATCCTATGGCCTGCAAAGCCAAAAATATTTACTATCTGGTGCTTTAGAGAAAACATTTGCTGATCCCTGTTCAAGAATATAGGTGTTTCAGCTGCTCTTTTAAGGATCTTGAAAGCCTAATCCAGAGTTAGGGGACAGGGTTTTCAATTTTGTCAGGAGGGTTGATAGTAATAAGAAAAATCTTCCCATATGTGATGGCACTATGACACCTGATGTGCTTTCAAACTAAAATACTGAAATTCTCTAAAGATGTAAAAAGATTGAATAGATACTCAGCAATTCGGCATAATTTATATTTAGGCTTGCTTGAAGAGATGGGGCTGAATCTGAGGACCAGATAGATCATCCGGAAGAGAACAACTCTAAGGCCATTATAACTTATTTAGAGTAAGTAACTTTTAGACTCTGACTTTGTGAAAACGTATTATCCAATTTCAGGGCCCTTGAACCAGCTAAGAAGCAAAAGTGATATTGTTAGCATTTTAAAAGCTTCCACATCATTTTTTAGTGGGTATTCTCAATGTCTTTGTAATCTAAACCAAAAGATGTCAACCCATAATGGAACACAAATGGTTATATATGATTTTCCTCATAGTTTCATATGAAAATGATTTAGACTTTTATTAAGATGTTTGGGATAAAAGGACTCAATCTTTATTTACAAGTTTTCTTTTTGTAATTAGCATTCTTTCAGAGCCAGTTTAGTCTGTTAGGTAAATCAGCATTTAGGAACTTTCATTGCTCAGATGCTAATGCCAGCTTCTCTTCACATATACTGTAGTATTCACTCCCAGAAGCAATAAACCATAATGGTCTCACTCACCAAGGCCTTTTAATTCATGGATCATAGACGTGATAAATCATAAGATCTCCTCAGGTGCCCTCTTGTCTAGAATGGCCTGATTCTTGCAAGCCAAATGCAGAACACCTTTTCAGAGGGCATATGCTCAATTGAATAAGAATATTCACATTCAAGAAGAGAGATCAAGTGTTTATGTGTAATAGAAGGATAATACACTTTGAAGTGAATGTTGACCCCTAGTTTGCTACGCTTCTATGGATGACAAAGGAGCTTTTTCCTAACATACCTCTGAGAATCCACTATTCATCTCCTAAAGGCAGTTTCTGCATTTCAAGGAGGTAACTGCAGGAGATTAATTTTCTTCCTTTGATAGAAGATGTTTTGTTGTTGTTGTTTTCCCACCTTTTCTTGAGATATAATCGACATATAAAATTGCACAGTGTGATGACTTGTATGTATAATTGCAAAATTATTATCACAGTAAGGTTAGTTAACACCTCACTTTATTCGTCACCTCACATAATTATCTTGTGTGTGTGTGTGTGTGTGTGTGTGTGTGTGTGTGTGGTGAGAACTTTTAAGATCTCTTAGCAATTTTCAAGTATATAATACAGTATTGTAACCTATCATCACTATGTTGTACATTGCATTTTGAACACTTAGTCACCTTGTAACTAAAAGAGTGTATGCTTAGATCACAGTCACCCATTTCCCCTTCCCTCCTGGCAACCACCAGTCTACTCTCTATTTCTATGAGTTAAGTGTTTTTAAGAGTCTGTGTATGAGTGAGATCATACATCAGTATGATATGTTTGTATTTCTCTGTCTGACTTCTTTCACTTAGCCTAATGCCCATGCTTTCACAAATGGCAAGACTTTCTTCTTTTTAATGGCTGCGTAATATTCCATTGTATATATTTGTCATATTTTCCTTACTATTCATTCATTGAAGGACACAAGGTATTTCCATATCTTGACCATTATAAAAAATGCTGTAATGAACATGGGGGTACATATACATTTGGGGTTTAATGCTTTTATTTCCTTACCCAGAAGTAGAATTGCTGGATTATATAGAAGTTCAGATCTGGATGCTTTTTATTTATTTTTCTTGGCTAACTTCTCTGGCTACAAATTCCAGGACTATATGGAACAGGAGTGATGAGAGTGGACACCTTTGTTTTGTTCCTCAGAGGAAAAGCTTTTCAACTTTTCTTCATTGAATATATTAGTTGTGGCCTTATCATATCTGGTCTTTATTATGTGGAGGTATGATCCTATAGCCAATTTGAGAGTTTTTATAGTAAAAGGATGTTGAATTTTGTCAAATTCTTTTTCTGCATCTATTGAGTTAGTCATATAATTTTAATAATTCATTCCATTAGTGTTTCACATGTATTGTATCACACTCATTGACTTGTATATGTTGAACCATCCTTGCATCCCAGGTGGATGATCATGGTATACAGACCTTTTAATGTGCTGTTGAATTATGTTTGCTAGTATTTTATTGAGAATTTTTACATTTATATTTATCAGGAATATTGGCCTATAGTTTTGTTTTCTTGTACTATCTTTATCTGGTGTTGATATCAGGATAATGCAGACCTTATAAAATGAGTCCGGAAATGTTCCCAATGGAAAATATCATGGCATAACTTAGGACAGGGCAGAATATCCAAGTTCTCTTTGTTGTAACAAACAGCCCCGGGAAGGCTGGAGTCACAGAGGAAGGACCAGTTGAAAAAACTACTGTCAATAGAATTAACATTTAATTCAGCTTATCTTCCAGAGCACATAGACCGCAGGCTGGGCCACAAGTAACACACATTGTCTCAAGGCTCAGAGTTCTGTCTATAAATTTAGAAAAATCCTAGCTATCATATACAATGCCATACTTATTTGTCCTTCTTCTAGTCTTACACTAATAAAACTGCTGTCTCTTTCTCCTTCCTTCCAAATAACTGACCATCATTGACATAACTGTCAATTGAACTCATCCCTGAAAAGATGCCTTAGCCTCTTCTGGAGCAGCTTCTTGGAGCCATATTCATCACCTGATCCCTCTTCCCTCCTTCATCACCATGTGGGGATCACAAATTTTTGTATACAACATGCATCTGACAAGGTTCTTCAGATGAATTTAAAAAAATAGCCACATCAGTAATAGTGTTTTAAAATATCTTAAAATATCCTGACCCTTTGTAGCATCAAAGTTAATGTTAGTTTTTAGGATTTCATTGGGTCTTCAGAAAGAGAGTAATTAATGACTGTTGACATCCTGCAGCACAATAGGTGTTGATTATAGTGTGCTGTTGTGTGTCCGAAAGGATTTAATTTTACTCTTTTTGAAGGGGGGAAAAAATCAGCCTTCAAGTCTGGTTCCCACTTTTTTCAGTGTTCAATAAATATCAAATATAAACTGTATATGAATTTGAACACATTTGTTTACATGATTTTTTTCATTTTTGCATTTATGCTAATCAACATCCCAGAATTTCCACTCAGTGAGTTCTTTAGAATTAGCTGGTAAGACCTTGGAGTTTCAGTTCAATATTGATTTCTTGTTGAATAAATGCTATTCACACTTAGTAAAAAGGTCAATATTATTGCTAGTTAAGGAACGCCTAGAAAGCCTGTTCTGACGCTGAGAATCTGTATCCAATCTGACATAACATGTTTGCAAGACTTTGTTAATTCTGTATTTAACAGTGTTGTGAAATAAAGCCTTGCTTGTCTTCCTCATCTGCAGAGGAAATGTGTAAGATAAAATGTGTAAAGATATTCATATTTTAAAATCTAACTGCTCTTACGATGTTTAAGACATATGTATGCTTATCTTAAAAAAGTCATAAAAATGATTAAATGATGTGAAAAATAGTTGGTGCAGTTTAATAAAGGACAATTGACTGTTTTATGTAAGTGACCCACACTTGCAGAGACAATATTTGAAAAATCATCCAGTTTGCTTTCTTTGATAAGTCATTAGAGATTTTATCTGTTATCTTAGTTTTAGCAGAGGATTTAAGATCATCCTGTGCTATGCTTTTTATTTCTCTCTCCTGGGTTATTTTTCTTAAGGTCATTCCACAATGGAAATGAGCCTACAAAGAAGGGTAAAGGAAGCATTGCTTTTTTGTAAAGAACTCAGAGAGTGGAGATTGAAAGTTGTGTTTTGGGACTAGGAATGGATTTCATATGTTCATTCTGTCCTTACTCTCTATTACCAGAGATAATTGAGAGTTGACTGGACTTAAATGAATAACGAATATACACCCAGTGCATCTTTTAATATATCTAAGAAAATGTTAGATTACTTTTAAGGAACTAACATCTCTTTGTACCTGTATTTTCTTAAGTATAAGCCCACCATCGTTAGCAAAGTTAGTCTGAAACAAATCAGACACCAAAGAAGTATTACAAATAAAATCAAGTGTGTGTGTGTGTGTGTGTCTGTGTGTGTGTGTGTGTGTGTGTGTGTGTGTGTGTTTAAGGGAAAGGAGGGAGGGCAGGAGGGAGAGAATGAATGAAAGGTACGTCTCTATACTCTGGAAACACCAGGAAGTGATTCACTCTTGTTATTCTTAACCATGTTGATGAAGTATTACCTGAATGAACTGTTTCCAGGTTTCTTAACCAGAATATGTTGAGGATATACACATAATTTACTCTTCTCCTAATGATGCAGGTCCATCATTATAACTATTGCACAGGGACTTTCTTAGACCATCTGTTCAGTTCAGTTCATTTCAGTCACTCAGTCGTGTCCAACTCTTTGCAACCCCATGGACTGTAGCACACCAGGCTTCTCTGTCCATCACTACTCCCAGAGCTTACTCAAACCATGTCCATTGTGTCACTGACACTTTTCAACCATTAATCCTCTGTCGTCACCTTCTCCTCCCACCTTCAGTCTTTCTCAGCATCAGGGTCTTTTGAAATGAGTCAGTTTTTCGTGTCAGGTGGCCAAACTATTGGAACTTCAGCTTCAGCATCAGTCCTTCCAATGAATATTCAGGACTGATCTCCTTTAGGATGAACTGGTTGGATTTCCTTGCAGTCCAAGGGACTCTCAAGAGTCTTCTCCAACACCACAGTTCAAAACCATCCATTCTTCAGTGCTCATCCTTCTTTAGGATCCAACTCTCACATCCATACATGACTACCGGAAAAACCATAGCTTTGACTAACCAGACTTTGTTGGCAAAGTAATATCTCTGCTTTTTAATATGCTGTCTAGTTTGGTCATAGCTTTTCTTCCAAGGAGCAAGCATCTTTTAATTTCATGGCTGCAGTCACCATCTGCAGTGATTTTGGAGCCCCTCCCCCAAAATAAGTCTGTCACTGTTTCCATTGTTTACCCATCTATTTCCCATGAAGTGATGGGACGAGATGCCATCATCTTACTTTTCTGAATGTTGAGTCTTAAGCCAACTTTTTCATTTTCACTCTCCTCTTTCACTTTCATCAAGAGGCTCTTTAGTTCTTCTTTATCTTCTTCACTCTGAGGTTATTGATGTTTCTCCTGGCAATCTTGATTCCAGCTTGTGCTTCATCCAGTCCGGCATCTCTCACATTGTACTCTGCATATAAGTTAAACAAGCAGGGTGACAATATACAGCCTTGACATACTCCTTTCCCAATTTGGAACCAGTCTGCTGTTCCACATCCAATTCTAACTGTTGCTTCTTGACCTTCATGCAGGTTTCTCAGGAGGCAGGTAAGGTGGCCTGGTATTCCCATTTCTTGAAGAATTTTCCAGTTTGTGGTGATCCAAACAGTCAAAGGCTTTGGCATAGTCAATAAAGCAGAAGTAGATATTTTTCTGGAATTATTTTGCTTTTTTGGTGATCCAGTGGATGTTGGCAATTTGATCTCTGGTTCCTCTGCCTTTTCTAAATCCAGCTTGAACATCTGGAAGTTCACGGTTGACGTATTGTTGAAGCCTGGCTTGGAGAATTTGGAGCGTTACTTTGCTAGCATGTGAGATGAGTGCAACTGTGTGGTAGTTTGAACATTCTTTGGCATTGCCTTTCTTTGGGATTGGAATGAAAACTGACCTTTTCCAGTCCTGTGGCCACTGCTGCATTTTCCAAATTTGCTGGCATATTGAGTGTAGCGCTTTCACAGCATCATTTTTTAGGATTTGAAACAGCTCAACTGGAATTCCATCACATCCACTAGCTTTGTCCATAGTGATGCTTCCTAAGTCCCACTTGACTTAACATTCCAGGATGTCTGGCTCTAGGTGAGTGGCACATCCTACTTCCCCTTTATATCAACTGAAGCCAGACAACCCAGCTTTTCTGAGTACCTGTCTCTACTTATAATATTTTTTTCAGTCAGCATTTTGCTTTTCATGTCTACTGATAGACTCTGATATTCTGTGTCTAAACCACTACAAATTTCAAAGCCATATAGTCAAGTTTGTTAGAATTATATACAAAGTAAAAGTTGCTGAGAAAGAACTTAGAAGTCCCTACAAATCAAATGTGTAGTCTCTAGCCTGAGGACTTTTGATTATTTATTTACACCACTCAAAACAATTCCTTTTTTTTTTCTTTTTTCTCCTTCCACTCTTTTCTTGATCATAGTCAAAAATGGCCATACCACTGAATTCCATAAAGGAAGGTATAAATAAAGGATGGAATTGAGAAATTTGATTGAAGGTGGCTTGCATCATATGTGCATATATAAAATAATTTCCCTTGAAAAAGGTATTTCTATATATACAGGTATAGTGTATAATTGATGTTATAAAGACATTTTCTATTAAGTAAAATTAGTAACGGTAAGAATGGGAATAAATGAGAGTTCCTGTTGCGTCACATCATAGCCTGCATTTGATGTTGTCAGTCTGGATTTTGATCATTCTAATAAGTGTGCAGTCATATCTTGTTTTAGTTTATATTCCTTAATGACACGATTTGGAGCATCCCATCATATATTTGCTTGCCACCTGTGTATTTTCTTTGGTGAGATGTCTGTTCAGGTTTTTCCCAATTTTTTAATCTGGTGGTTAATTTTCACATTATTCAGTTTTAAGTGTTTTTTGCATATTTTAAATAACAGGGTTTTTTTTTTTAGACTTATCTTTTGCAAATATTTTCTTCAAGTCTGTGGCTGCACTTCTTATTTTCTTGACATTGTCTTTCACAGAGTGGAAGTTTTTCATTTCATTTACTCCCTTTGTAGATCATGGTTTTGTTGTTGTATCTAAAAAGTCACCACTACATCCTAGAATATTAGGTTTATTGCGATGTTACCTTTTAGGACTTTTCTAGTTCTGTGTTTTGCATTTAGGTCTATGGTCAGTTTTGAGAACATGATTTTTGGGAAAAGTGTAAGGACTGTATCTAGATTCACATTTTTGCATGTGGATGTTCAGTTGTTCCAGCACCAGTTGGTGAAATGACTGTCTTTGATTTCTTGTATTGCCTTTGCTCTTTTGTTGAGGATCAGATAACTACATTTACGTGGACCTATTTCTGAACTCTCTGTTCTATCCCTCTGAGCAATTTCTCTGTTCTTTTTCTAAAGCCACACTGTGTTGATGGCTGTAGCTTTATGGTAAGTTTTGAAGTTGGATGGTGTTTGTTCTCCAGCTTTGTTCTTCTCCTCAATATCATGTTGGGTATTTGGGGCCTTTTGCTTCTCCACATAAACTCTAGAAACAGTTCCTCAATATCCGCAAATAACTTGTTGGGATTTTGATTGAGATTGTTCTGAATCTATAGATCACGTTGAGAACTGACATCTTGACACTGAGTCTTCCTGTGTATCAGCATGGATTGTCTCTCCGTTTATTCATTTAGTGTTGCTTTATAGTCTTTCACCAGTTTAGAACTTCCCCTCCTATACATACAGATTTTGTTAATATTTATGTAGACTTACACCTAATTTTGAAAAGAATATATAGAATAGAGTATACAATAGAGCAGGGTAAAGGAGATCAGAGGTTACAGTGGATGGGGACAGAGTCATTTTTGGTTTTATTTATTTATTTGGCTGTAGCAGATCTTTAGTTGCAGCATGTGGGATCTAGCTCCCTGACAAGGGATGGAACCCTAGCCAACCCTGCCCCTGCATTGGGAGCACAGAGTCTCAGCCACTGCACCACCAGGGAAGTCCCTCATTTGCAATTTTAAATAAGTCTATCAAATGAAACCTCACTGAGAAAAAGAAATTTGAATGAAGACTTAAAGTAAGTTTATCTGGTGTATTTAAGGAACAGCAAGAAGTTCGCAGAGTGGAATGAAAAGGGAGGATTCCAAAAGTCAAGGTTAAACACATAACAGAGGCTCAGATCCTGCAGACCTCAGAAATCATTATAGGGACCATGGCTCTTGTGCTGAGTGACAGGTAGAACTAATGAAGGATTTCCAGCAGAGGCGTGATATTATCTAACCTGTATTTTGAAAGGTTCAGTTTGGCTGCTGGGTTAAGAATACACAGTTAGGGGTGGATGAGTGCAGATCTGATGGCTCAGCAGTAAAGAATCTGCCTGCAGTACAGGAGACCCAGGCTCCATCCCTGCGTCGGGAAGATCCCCTGGAGGAGGGCGTGGCTACCCACTCCAGTATTCTTGTCTGGAGAATCCCATGGACAGAGGAGCCTGGCGGGCTACAGTTCATGGGGTCGCAAAGAGACAACGGAAGCGACTGAGCTCACATGGATGAGTGCAGATGAAGAGCAAAGCTGGGAGGCTATTGCAATAATACAGCAAGAGATGGTTGTAGCTCAACACAAGAGCAATTGAAGTGGAGAAAAGGTCAGAATCTGGATGTATCTTTAAGCTAGAGCTAAAGAAGAGTATCTTCTGATAGATCAGAAGACGGGGATGAGAGAAAGAGAGGGGTCAAATACGACCACCATGAATTTTGGCCAGAGGAACTGAAAGTGTTGGCGCCGCCATTGACCAAGACGGAAAAGATGGCAGAAGGAATTTAGAATTCAGAAGCTCTGGGTCACACATATTTATTTAAAATTGTCTCTTTATAGACAGTCATGTAGAAATGTCAAATACATTATTTCCGATATGAATCTGAATTTAAGGAGTGAGAAAAAGAGATCTGAGGTGGAAATATAAATATGGAAAATGCCAGCACATAAATAGTACTGAAGTTTTGAGACTGGAGAGTTCACCAAAGGATGAATCCAGAAAGAGAAAGAGGAAAAAGGACTGGGCCCTTGGGTCCTCCGTAATCAAAGAGTTGGGGATAAGAATCCGTGAAGGAACAGAAAAGGACTGGTGAGTAAAGTAGGAGGAAAATCAGAATACAGTGTCCTCAGATGTATACAACAGTCTTTTGAACTCTGTGGGACAGGGAGAGGGTGGGATGATTTGGGAGAATGGCATTGAGACATGTATAATATCATATAAGAAATGAATCGCCAGTCTAGGTTCGATGCAAGATACAGGATGCTTGGGGCTGGTGCACGGGGGTGACCCAGAGAGATGGTATGGGAAGGGAGGTGGGAGGGGGGTTCAGGATGGGGAACACGTGTACACCCATGGTGGATTCATGTTGATGTTTGGCAAAACCAATACAGTATTGTAAAGTAAAATAAATAATAATAGTAAAAGAATACAGTGTCCTGAAAGCCAAGTGAAGGAACGGGTATCAGGGAGGAGGAAGTGATCACTGTGTCAAATGATGCTGCTGGAAACAAGCGAAATGAAGACTGAGAGGGACTTTGGAATTTAGCAATATGGAGAGATCTTGGGCTGCCTTGACAACAGTGGTTTCTGTGGATGAAATCTTGATTAGATTTAAGGAAGATGGGAGTAGAGCATTTGAATACATCAAGTATAGGCGATCCTTTAAGAATTTTTTTCTTCAGGGAAAGTAAAAATTATTAATTAAATTAAAAGAGGCAGCAGATGGCAGAGAAGTTAAGATAAAGATTTCTCTTTCTCTCTCTCTCTCTTTTTTATAAGATGAAAGAAATAGCTATGTGTTTGGGATAATGGCCAAAAAAATAACCAGTGTGATAATATAGATGAGAGAGTAAAATTATTGATAACAAATGTGATAACATATTTTAGAGGGATTTGAAAGGCCATGTATAAAATACATTATGTAAATTAACAAGTAACAAAGTAATATCTAGTCTGTAAATTCACCCTTTTGCATGCCATTCAAAATTCTGATCCACTGTACAATGATACAGGCTAATCTTGATGTCTTATCTGATTAAAGTAACTAGTACTAGCCTATGTATTAGGTTTAACATCCTATCTAAAGTCAGTTATATACCAAAGATTTGCAATAACATGAATCTCTAACTGGAGGTATGTTGGATGACTTTTTTTTAACCACTCGTTCAGTCGCTCAGTCATGTCCGAATCTTTGCGACCCCATGAACCACAGCACGCCAGGCCTTCCTGTCCATTACCAACTCCTGGAGTCCACCCAAACCCATGTTCATTGAGTCAGTGATGCCATCCAACCATCTCATCCTCTATCATCCCCTTCTCCTCCTGCCCTCAAACTTTCCCATATCAGGGTCTTTTCCAATGAGTCAGCTCTTCGCATGAGGTGAACAAAGTATTGGAGTTTCAGCTTCAACATCAGTCCTTCCAGTGAACACCCAGGACTAATCTCCTTTAGGATGGACTGGTTGGATCTCCTTGCAGTCCAAGGGACTCTCAAGAGTCTTCTCCAACACCACAGTTCAAAAGCATCAATTCTTCAGCACTCAGCTTTCTTCACAGTCCAACTCTCACATCCATACATGACCACTGGAAAAACCATAGCCTTAACTAGACAGACCTTTGTTGGCAAACTAATGTTTCTGCTTTTCAATATGCTATCTAGGTTGGTCATAACTTTCCTTCCAAGGAGTAAGCATCATTTAATTTCATGGCTGCAGTCACCAACTGCAGTGATTTTGGAGCCCAGAAAAATAAAATCAACCACTGTTTCCACTGTTTCCCCATCTATTTGCCATGAAGTGATGGGACCTGATGCCATGATCTTAGTTTCCTGAATGTTGAGCATTAAGCCAACTTTTTTCACTCTCCTCTTTTACTTTCATCAAGAGGCTTTTTAGTTCCTCTTCACTTTCTGCCCTAAGGGTGGTGTCACCTGCATATCTGAGATTATTGATATTTCTTCCGGCAATCTTGATTCCAGCTTGTGCTTCCTCCAGCCCAGCGTTTCTCATGATGTACTCTGCATAGAAGTTAAATAAGTAGGGTTATTACTAAACCCTGGACAGAGGTTCGTGACATTGTACAAGAGACAGGAATCAAGACTCTGCCCAAGAGAAAGAAATGCAAAAAAGCAAAATGGCTTTCTGAGGAGGCCTTACAAGTAACTGTGAAAAGAAGGGAAGTGAAAAGCAACGGGGAAAAGGAAAGATATACCCATTTGAATGCAGAGTTCCAAAGAATAGCAAGGGGAGATAAGAAAGCCTTCCTCAGAGATCAATGCAAAGAAATAGAGGAAAACAATAGAATGGGAAAGACTGGAGATCTCTTCAAGAAAATTAGAGATACCAAGGAAACATTTTATGTAAAGATGGGCACAATAAAGGATAGAAATGGTAGGGACCTAACAGAGGCAGACGATATTAAGAATAGGTGGCAAGAATACACAGTCATGACCCAGATAATCACAATGGTGTGATCACTCACCTAGAGGCAGACATCCTAGAATGTGAAGTGAAGTGGGCCTTAGGAAGCATCGCACGAACAAAGCTAGTGGAGGTGATGGAATTCCAGTGGAGCTGTTTCAAATCCTGAAGGATGATGCTGTAAAAGTGCTACACTCAATATGCCAGCAAATTTGGGAAACTCAGCAGTGGCCGCAGGACTGGAAAAGGTCAGTTTTCATTCCAATCCCAAAGAAAGGCAATGCCAAAGAATGCTCAAACTACCACACAATTGGACTCAATTCACACGCTAGTAAAGTAATGCTCCAAATTCTCCAAGCCAGGCTTCAGCAATACGTCAACCGTGAACTTCCAGATGTTCAAGCTGGATTTAGAAAAGGCAGAGGAACCAGAGATCACATTGCCAACATCCACTGGATCATCAAAAAAGCAACAGAATTCCAGAAAAACATCTATTTCTGCTTTATTGACTATGCCAAAGCCTTTGACTGTGTGGATCACCATCAACTGTGGAAAATTCTGAAAGAGATGGGAATACCAGACCACCTGACCTGCCTCCTGAGAAATTGGTATGCAGGTCAGGAAGCAACAGTTAGAACTGGACACGGAACAACAGACTGGTTCCAAATAGGAAAAGGAGTAATCAAGGCTGTATGTTGCCACCCTACTTTTTTAACCACTTGAGACCTTACTTATTACATATTTTCTTTTTCAGAGAATAAAATAAGTTGAATTAGTATTATTGTCCAAAAAAAAAAAAAATGCCCCAAACAGAATCCTAGATCCAAGAAATGGGCAAAAGTCTTTATAAAGTAAAAAGAGTTCACACCTCTTTCCCATCACCCTCAGTTAAACCCGTACTCACCATAAGTGACAAAGAATAGGTTCTCTCCAGAGTCCAACACCACAAAAGCAGGGGTTCTCTGTAGCACTTGTGAGTCAGATTGGAAATCGAAACTGAGTGGTCTACAGTGAAGAATGTGCTAGCTGGGAGCAGACTTAGGCAGGTAGATTCAGGGAGGTTCTTATTAAGCTCTCTGACAGAGAAGCAAAGCATCTTCAGTCCAAAAATATGTTTGTCCTCAAAGTTATCTTCCCCTGGAGAAGGAGATGGCAATCCACTCCAGGATTCTTGCCTGGGAAATCCTATGGTCAGAGGACTCTGGCAGGCTATGGTCCATAGGGTGCAAGGAGTCGGACACAACTTGGCACAAAGTTATCTTCTTGCTTTACCCTTGAAAATCTGTTGGATTCCAAACCTGATTCGACTGAGCCTGCAGCAATATGCACTTATATAAAATGGTGATCCTTCCCCCTCTCATCTGAAATCACGTTGCTTTAGTGTTTGTTGACTAAATTAACCATACCCGCTGATGGTGCTAAATCTGAAAAAAGAACTCCAAATAAAACTTTGCTGGAGGACCATGCCTATGACCCATGGATCCCATGGATCCCATGGGGTAAGAGCAGAAGCTCTACCTCTGGACTCGACACCCCGAAGTTCAGACAAAGCCAAGAATTACTAACTCTCACCTTGTTTTGGGGCTTCCCAGGTGGCACTAGTGGTAACGAACCTGCTTGCCAATGCAGGAGACCTAAGAGACACAGGTTCACTCCCTGGGTTGGGAAGATCCCCTGGAGAAGGAAATGGCAACCCACTCCAGCATTCTTGCCTAGAGAACCCCATTGACATAGGACCTGGTGGGCGACAGTTCACAGGGTTTCAAAGAATCAGACGCGACTGTAGCAACTTAGCATGCATGCACCTTATTCTCAGCTCAGACACTCTGAAAGAGAACTTTTTCCTGGACAGAGTAGAGATAGCATGGCATGTTAAATTTCAGAGCCCAAATTCATCTTTGCAAAGGGTGGCTTTTTAGACAAGGAGCAGCATAGATACGTTTAAACGCACATGTGGACTTAAATGCATGTTGATAGGATGAATCCAAGTGAATTTAATTGCAGGACACCATATGCTCCAATTAAAGTCATGAAAAATCAGGGACTTACCATATAAACGATTAAATAAAAATGAGTTTTTAAATATTTGCTCACACAAACTGCCTTTCTGTTTCTTAAGGATGTGTGCGTAAAGGGTTAATATCATATATAAGGTAGATGTTTAATGGACAAATTTAAAAGCAGCTAAGAACATAGCATCCTGTGTATAACTTTCATAATTGTGCGTTCCTCCAGAGATAATGGATATCATTATCAGCAGCGCCTGTCCTAGGAAACTTGGCAAGGTTATGATTGTTTGTTACAGCTTTGGTTATATTAACATACACATTAATATTTATAAATATTTGATGTCATGTTAATTTTTCATATAAGATGATTTATGTAATGTTGCTGTGCCCTGTTAGAGGGCATTTGCAATATGCTTCAAAAGGGAGCTGAATTGATGCATGTTCTTTAAGGGGACTTGCCTGTATATCACTGTCCTTACAATGCATTATTCTGAACAAAAGTGTTTCCAAATAAATTATGTGAATTGTGGATTTACTCCATTAACATTTTAAATAAAACATAAAGGAAAAGATCATGCTGAAACTATTTGCTGCATTTTTAAAAGGAGCTCTGTTCTTTTGAAGCAGGACAAAGTTTACTGGAACACTCTTTTTCAAAAGCGAAGTCAGCAAGTAAGCAATCCTTTAAAATTTTTGTTTTAAATTTTATTTAGTCTGTATAGCATGCAAACTGGGATATTCAGAAAAGGATATTAACTTGGGATGAGGAAAAATTGCAGTTCTCTTGTGTATCTTTGTCAAATTTCCTTTGCTGAAGTATATTTTATTGTGATCAGATTTGAATATTAAGGAAATTGAATAAAAAATTAGGCCAGGTATGTATTATAAATCAAATATAGGTTATTAAATGAATATTTGCTTTGGGTGAAAAAATTAATTTGTTTTTAGAAAGTTTAAGCTGCTTTAAGCAGAAATTTAGTTTATATATATTATGGTGACTTGAAGCTAATAATATACAGTATAAGGAATTATAGGTTTGTTTAATAACTATAGTAGACTTTTCTAAATAGTTCATCAATCTGCATTACCAAATACTATTGTTATAGTGCTCTACTTTTTCATTTTGGATCACAAGAGCCACAGAATAAAACCTGAAGGAAAACTCAAAAGCCCTATTTTATGTGGTAATTCATTTCTCTGTTATAATAGATGTTACCTTTTAATACTTTTTTTTCTGTGTAGAAACTTTTTAGTGTAGTCTGTAGTTATGCTTTTAGCAAAAGAACTATTAATAAAATTTAAGTTTTGGTATACTTTTTTTTTCAACAGTTTAAAATATCCATTTAATTGTTCCTTTCTCCCTATTAAAAGAAACTTGAGATTCACATTTTCTTTAAGGAGAAGAACTCAGTATTAACTTATATTTATCTTTCTATATATCCCAAAATGAAACATCACCCTATGGTATAACAATTAGAATTTACTCTGTAAATTTTAGAATTTTGGAAATCTTCATTTAAAGTATATCTATATAAGCCTTGAATTAAATAGCTGTTCTTTCAATTTATCATCATATAATAATTGTTACTTTTTAATTCATCCCTTACACTAAATTAAGCCCTTGAAAAATTAAAAAATCAACTCAAGAAAGTAGTTTTTATTTGACATTCTAAATTTCAGTCTGCTCATTATCCACTTTCACAAAACTAACAATTAATTTGAATTTAAATGTAATGACTTTTTCCCTCATATTTTCATATTCAAATTAAGTCTGTCATCATGATTATTCATATTACAGAAAAAATTACACCAGGTCATGAGGGAGGAAAACGCCTTAATTTAAGGTTGCACAGAAAGATCTGTGACAACAAAGCATGTGAAATAAATGAGAATAAGAGTTGCATTCCCAAGTGATAGCTAGCATTCCACAGAATATATCACTATCAAGTCATTTTGAATTCACATAATAAATACCAAGCGAAAAAGAAAGTTGCTAAGGCAAATAGTTTTTAAGAAGCAGTAAGTAGTAGATAAATTGTGTTAAGCATACATAATATGAGCTAGCACCTAAATAGGCTGAGCTTAGAATATTTGTATTATAGATATCAAAATCTACTTCTATTCCATAATGTGTAATATTAGACAGAAAATATGCACATAGGTATTTTTATATATAGACAAACATATCATCCAATTTTAATCAGAATTCACCCTTCAAAATTCTTGCTTCCTAAAGAAGTATTAAAAAATTTTGAGGTATAATATTGTTGACGATCAAAAAGTTACAAAATAAAGTAACTGAAATTGTCAAATGCATCAGCAGGACCACTTCGTTTGAAAGAGTATGATGTGTCACCAATCAGGGAAAACCCAGAAAAAATGAAGGGGGCTCTGGCGATGGCACCCCACCCCAGTGCTCTTGCCTGGCAAATCCCATGGACGGAGGAGCCTGGTGGGCTGCAGTCCATGGGGTCGCTAAGAGTCAGACACGACTGAGCGACTTCACTTTCACTTTTCATTTTCATGCATTGGAAAAGGAAATGGCAACGCACTCCAGTGTTTTTGCCTAGAGAATCCCAAGGATGGGGGAGCCTGGTGGGCTGCCATCTCTGGGGTCGCACAGAGTCGGACATGACTGAAGCGACTTAGCAGCAGCAGCAGGTATAAAAAGATAATCTGAAAAGGGTAATTAGAGAATGAATCCCACATAAAGAATGGTATTATACTTTATACTGCTGAAATAAGTCTTTTGACAACTGAGATTTGTAAATAAATCAGTCTTAAAGTTTTCTATGATGCACTGATTCTTTTATAGGTATAAACATGTATTAACAAAATAGTAAATTAAGAAAACTAAGGTAGATTCTTATTTGTATTATTTTTTAATCATCCAGTAGTGTATGCTGCCAAGTGACTGTGTTAACTTAGTTTATTTTAAAACAAAAGCAAACTAGAAAGCTATGATAAGAAATTTAGATATAAAATATAGATATCTATCTATCATCTGTCTGTTCATCCATATATATAAGTAAACACACATACCAATATGCAGATATATCTGTGGGGATCTCCAAATATACAACTCTATATTGAGTTAGCTAATAATTTTCCTACTGTAAAGTTTCTAATCTAGTCATAATATTGCAAAGAAACAGAACCATAATCAAAATAGCTCACCACTCCAAATTAGATCGTATTATTTTTCTAAATTTAGACAGAGCAAATGTATGTATGCTTTTTTCTTAAGTATGATTCAGAGAGAGAGAGAGAGTAGTCTATGAAATCATGATTACATAAATAACATACAATTTAACTGAAATCTACGATTTTGTATTTGGGTCCAATGTAAGTTATCAAGATTAAGAATCGATGACCCTTCCAGATAAAAGTTTAACTGAATTGAAATACTAACCTGCAAAGCAGTTTTTCTAGATAAACATAATTCCACTAGTGGTATTTTCACCAAAATTTGATATCAGAAAAAGATAATTATAGAAAATCAACACTAGTAAGATGAAATGGATCAGACTCATACACATACAAATCGCATTTCTTTTTACAACTGATTGATCCTCAGTCATCAGGCTTCTGTGTTCATGGGATTCTCCAGGCAAGAGTACTGGAGTGGGTTGCCATTTCCTTCTCCAGGGGATCTTCCCAACTCAGGGGTTGAACCCAGGTCACCTGTGTTGCAGGCAGATTCTTTACCAACTGAGCTACGAGGGTGTTAACAGTCACCAAATTGTTCTACCATGGATTTGAGTAACAGTGTAATAAATTAAGGCTTTACATCAACCACCTCAGAGGGCACTTTTTGAGAAATCTCCTTCCCCCATCTGAAACAATGAGCTTGGTCAATTTAGACATTTTCTTCACTATTTAGAAGTAGTAGTTATTGAATGGGTTCAATATAATGTATCGCTGCAACAAAAGAGAACCCCTTTAGCAATCCTGTATACCTTTTTTCATCTTTGGATCTGTGCAGATGGTATTAAATAAATGTTTAAAATTAAGATAAAGTTAGAAGGCTTACAGCATGACTTCAGAGAAATGATCACGTTAAGCCTAGGACTAAAATACTTCATAATTCATTTTGGTTTTTACTATATAAGTTGAACTGTAAGAAAAATGATTGGTTAGATAGATGAAAGATATTAATTATAAACTCTATGGAAAACTTTAGAATTTTTAGGTGCTATCTCATCTGATTCTCACAATATTATTATTGGGACATAATAATAGATAATGCAAAGATTTTCTGTTCTTCTTGTGTGGAATTTAACCCAAAGGATGAAATGAAATTGTTACTTGACAAGCAGTTCAGTGTGTTGGCGATAACAGGGCTCTTTAGTGTGTGAGGTGTATGCTTGGCCAAGACCATCTTTATAAACTAACTAATTCTTTCAATAGCTCTCTATGACATGAACTGTTTTGACATAAATGTAAAATCTAAAGGTGGTGGGAATTGGTGGCAACAAAACAAATGTTTCCTGTAACTTAACACTCAACATATGGCCTGTCCATACACGTGAAATTAATGCACCCAGTACAGTCAACCATATAATAGTTTATTGGTCATTATAGAGCACAACAAAATATGTTTTATCCATACTAATATGCATATATTGTAAAGGTAACCAAAATTAATAAAGTGAGATCAGGCCAAGCACACTTTTTTTAATTTATGAATATGAGTCTGTTCTTTTATTAAGTCCTTTCTAAAATAACTCTTCCATCATAATATATCCATAAAGAAGCAAAGATAATGGGTTTATTTTTCTACCCCAGTTTCTGTTATTTATTTTAAGTTCTGTCTTTGGGAAGAGTTATGGGTAATAACTTAGGGTTGATCTGTCACTGCATGATCAAGCATAAAAGAAAACCGTTCAAAAATCCCAAGAGTGAGAAGTTACAGGACACACGAAGAGTCGATAAGGATGTGTATTTCTTCCTTCCACTGTGATCCACTGCTATTCAGAACAATTGATTAGACAAGTTCATTATTGTTTTGCAACCACACATAAACCATTATTATCCACATTTACTCCCCAAGGTGTTCTCATGGACAAGTTTTCAATGATTTGTAATTTTAAGTAGCAGCAAGCTTACAACTTGCCTGGCTTAACTTTCCTGGTCCTCTAAAGAGAATTACCAACTTCTACAAGCTGAAGGCCATTGGAACAGTTATAGCCTTCCTGGAAATTTTTCATCGGAGTCACAAATGTTTTATCATTAAAAATGTTTATTATATCTAAGCCTTAGACTAGTGACTTAACTCTTACCCTGCAGAGATTATTTATTGAAGAGAGAATCATCATTCTGGAACTAAGACCTTCTGCAAGTGTAACCTTAAGCCATCTTTTTTTTTAATATTTATTTTTATTTATTTATTTGGCTGTGCCAGGTCTTGGTTTCAACGCAAGAACACAAGGGATCTTTAGTTGTGGCATGTGGGATCTAGTTCTTTGACCAGGGATCGAATCCAGGCCCCAAGCATTGGGAGCATGGAGGCTTAGCTACTGGACCATCAAGAGTATTCCTTAAGCCATTATTTTAATAGAGTAATATGTGCCAATGGTCCCAGTAACTTTAACTCAGATAAAGGAATGACATTATAAAATACTTTATATTGGGGGCAAATTTTATTGTAAATCTGTTTATACATAAGGATAGATGAATAACCTTATTTTGGAACAGGACTTAGAAAGTCTTGTCATTTTTTTCACATCATAAAATAGTTAACTTTTTGTGAAAAACAGAATAAAGCAACAGAAAGAGGTGTTTTCTTTGTGGCATTCTCATTTGGGTTGTCTCTCTTTTAAGAGACATTTCTTTCACTAAGCTTGACTTTGTATTTTTGTGTGTACATGATTTTGTCTGTGTGTATAAAAGCTAAACTAGCTTATGGTTCTATTTCTCCTGTTTCTAGTAAGGAGGAAATATGTGTCATCGCTAAGTGTTCGGGCTTTGGAATCAGAGTTATCAGTCCTGGCTCTTCCACTTACCTTGGACAAATGACTTACTTTTCAGTGAACTCATCTTTAAAATAGGAGAAATAATAATAATTATTCTTGAAGTTGTTAATGATGATTATAGGAGATAATGCATGTTAGGTACATTATCTGCAAGAAAGAAGTTATGTAGGCAAGGTGAAGAGGGTGGGAGGGGTAAGGGGTAGGAGGAAGGGCTGAATTTGAGCCAGGTATACTCAATTTGGGCCAGCCAGTAGTTAAGACAATATAAAAACAGTTATTTGAATGTTTCCCCCACTATTCACAATAAGGACTTTAAATATGAGAGGTAAGAGAAAACAAGATCGCATCCTTATGTATCACAATGGTACTTTGTTGAAAATCACATCCCTCAGAGACAAGTAATTGTAAAAGAAGGAAGTGATGGTAGGGTAAAGAGAATGATTTATGTTAAAAATTTAAGGGCTTTTGACTTGAGTGCTACTTCTGAAAAACCATTATCCTGGAAATAGCCTGGGATGCTGATCTGTAAAATGCCTGGCTTCCAAAGACAGCTCATAATTTTTTTGATATATTTACTCTTGATTTCTGTTAAAAGTATACATGTTGAATGAGTCCCATTCCATCTCACACAAAGAATTGTTTAATTTTTGATAATAAACTGAACTAATACATATGTAAAATTTCATTCAAACTCTATATAATTTTAGAATCATACATGTACTATCAAACAATGCATTCAGCCAAAATTTGTACTCAGTAATCCAACCATTAACATACATAGAAAACATTATCTTAACTTATAACTTACTGACTTTATTACTCTTAAAAAATGATTCAAAATCCAGCTTTGATGTGTTACTGAATTTTCAGCTGGAATTTCTTCAGACATTCTCACCTTCTTCATTTTGTGAATTTAGGTTTGTTCCTTAAACAGGAATGTGTCATGTTTGAAACTACTTCCACTAGGTTTACTTGCAATAACCTCTTGACGAGTGAAGTCTCTCAGTTGTGCCCAAATCTTCTGGACCCCAAGGACTGTAAGCCTGCCATACTCCTCTGTCCATGGGATTTTCCAGGCAAGAATACTGGTTACCGTTTCCTTCTCCTCTCTTGAATAGGCTAATGATAAAAACTGAAATACCTAGCTGCGTTATGTAAAGTATTTAGCCCAGGGCTACACTTTTCAGACATCCCTGTGCACTGAAATGCTCTGGAAGTCTTATTAAAAACGCTAATTTATTGGTTCCATCCTTGGAGATTCTGATTCCATAGAGCTAAGACAGGGCTCAGGAATGTACATTTTATTAAGAATTCCCAGGTGATTCTGATACCTATGGTCTAGAGGTCACAATCAGAAAAACACTGGTCTAGGATTACTACCAATTTTGTCAGCCTGTTTAGTATCAAGATAATCATCAAATTTTAATATGGAACCTCTTTATTATCAAAGTCTTTGAAATACTGTAAAGGTTGATTTCTTTTTAAATAGAATTTTATTGAAGTATAGTTGATGGGCAATGTTATGTCAATTTCTTTTATATAGCAAAGTGACCAATATATGTATTCTTTTTCATATTATTTTCCATTATGGTTTAACCACAAGATGTTGAATATAGTTGTCTCTTCCTCCCAGCATCCTCCAAGTTTATCTTCAGTTTAAGCTCATTGTTCCTTCTCTTTCCCCTAACTCAGATTCTCCCTCTGCCTGTGTTCTCTCTCTTTATAGACTCTTAGCTCATAGTCTTCTCGTGGCCTACTTTTTTTCCTCCTAGATATCTTATCCAAGGATAAAGGAAGGGAAAGGCACATCTTGGTCTTTCATAGGTTTGGGGGATAAAAGTGCTGGATTTGGAGGCAAGGGCTAGCAAAGAAGTGACCAGTAAATAGGACATTTACTCTGCCCAGGCCAGATTCTTCTTTCTCCCAATCTTCTCTAGAAATGCCAGGCTTCTTCCATTTTCTCCTAAAACCCAGCAGAACTCAGAGCTCCATCTTCATCAGAGAAATGAAAACTCAGATCACGTAGCCTGTCAGAAGTTGCTTGATTCCAACCTGAGTCCTTTAGTCTTTTCATGGCCTTCCTTTACCACTCTCCTCTCTTAGGAATTTATTACCGTCCAGAGAAAACCAGGCTCTGTAGTCCTCATGCTGAAGTGAAGCAAAGTGCACAAGAGTTTCAGTCAAGAGAACACCCAAGATGTTAGAAATACCTTTCTGTGTCCCACTTGGGCAGCTTGTACTCTGAGAGTAGCACTGTTGAAAACAAACTATTCCACAGCCCATGAAGATGATGGTTGAGCCTCTCAGAACAAGCTCATGTGACTGTGATTGAATTTACCTCTGAAATCCAGATTTATGAATGATCCAGTTTCAGAGAGAAGGCAGCTGGAATCAAACACAGGCTTGGAGTGAAAGTACAGAGTAAAAGATCAAAATCCCGCATGGCTTTGAAATTTTCTCAAGTCCTGAGGAAGTCAGTTTTCTCACCATCTCCATTTCAGATGGGTGCAATAGTCCTGTGATGTGCTTGGCTATTTTGAGGAAATAGTATATGAGCATGAATTAGAACCGGAATGGCATGCATGTATTGATCACGATGGTCTTGTTGATGTAAATAGCTCTTCTGGCATTTGCAGACAAAATTTTGACTTCTCAAATCAGCCTCACACGCACCACATACACTTGTGGGCAAGATGTGAAATGCCCCCTCTGCTTCCCTGTCTTTAGTTGATATTTCACAGACAAGAAGTTTTCTGTGACTGAACCCTAAAATGATCTGTTAATGATTTGAGATTTTAAACAGTTCGCTCTGAAACCTGGTTCTTGTAATCAAGTTTGACATGAAAATAGTACTGTCATTAAATTCAAGGAAATACCATCGTTTAATGCTTAATCACATTAAATTTAAGGTAATTTGTATGTCATGAAGTGCTATTTTGGAAACATGAATTTGAACTTCAGTACTCAACAGACCATGTATCTACACAGACGTTAGAGCACTTTGGTACTGAGTTGTAGTTTCAGGAAGTTGGTATAAAAAAAAAAAAACCTAATTATTAATTATATTTCAACACTTTAGAGAATACACACATGTAATTAAACTGCCAGTGATGACAAACATACCATGATTAATTTCTTATAGAAACACGTTTCTTTCAAGGGGAAAACTCTTACCCTTTCACCTGTCTCATGAGTTCCTAGGAATATTCCTAGTCTCCAATATGAACAGCGTTATTGTTGTTTATTGTTTTTTCCCCAAGAAGTTCTGATTGTTTGTCCTACACGTTTTTGTGTGTAGATGCTGTCTGGGTGGTGGAGGGGTAGGCATTAAGCTGGACTTCTTATACGGTCAGTTTACAGAGTAAATTCTGAAAGGGCTGAGCAGAATATTTACATTTTTAAGCTACATCATTCAAATTATATGGTGAGTAATACATACTATAAAGGATATTAACATGTATCTAACATGTCACCCACACCCACACGGGAGTTTTAGTCCTTTTTAGTAAAGTAAAGAAAATTCCATTTACTTGACACAAATGATTTTGTCTGACTGCTGTACCCTATCATGATACTTTGAGCAAAACCACTGATGTCATTCAATAAGGAATTAAAATCCGTTATTAAAGAGAACCCCATTATAACATTATATACAATCTACAATTCAAATGAGAACACTGTTTCAACATAAAATGAAAAATCTGAACGAGGCTAAAGTATTTTCTAAATCAGAAAGAGCTTAGACTTCACTCCTCAGGTTTCTTAAATATGCTTCCAAGTATCCACTCAAAATTGTGGGATATATCTCTGTCTTCCCAGCCTCCAGATTCCAACTTCTCATAATGCAGAGAATGATCTTCCAGGAGGATCACCTCCCCCAGTGTTGCAAGGCTGTGTTAAACTCCATCCAACTGCTCGGCTCATTCTTATGCTTCTCCAATTTTACTGGATATGATGTTTTTATTGGGGTTCAGGGAAGCATGGCTAATGGCATCAGCAAGCTTTGTAATTTCTCACTGCCAGTTTTCTACACAACTTACACTTTTTGTCAGTCAAACTGCACCAAATTGCTCCAACAATTAATCTTAAAGCGCAGGAGTAGGGGAACTTTTAAATGGACCCCTTCTTGGGATTTTGTGTTTAAAAACAGAAAAGTTCCCATGGGTGAAGGGGTAAGTTAGCTTGTCCAGGCTCTGCCTCTGCTTCACTCTTGGCTCCCGCTCCCCCCACCCACCCAAAAAGAATGAATTACATTTCTCTTCTTGTCCTTTAAATGAATAGCATAGTTTGGGTGAAATTATCGGGCAATTGCATGCCTTTTATGCAGATAATGCTATTTGATGAAAGCGGTGTTTTGATCTGCTAAGGATAATACAGATCCAGGGTTGGATTCATTGGTAAGAGTAAAGCTGTCTTCTGTGATAACTTCATCTCAGCATGAGGTCAGACGGGGGAAAACTGGGATGGGGGATTAAAAAATGACACAGTCGGAGCAGAATTCAGTTCCCTGCTGTGCCCCTCGCTGCACACTATAGCTTATGTTTCTGATCTGTTATGGTATTGTCTGCCTTTCTCTCTCCGAGCAGAAAGAGATTGCTTAAAACTTTTCTTTTTTCAGCTACAGGGATTAGTTCTGTGCAGCTTTTTTAATTAAAGAAACTGTATCTTTTTCAAGGCAATTTAAAGCAGTTAGGGAAAGACCATCAACATCTATAACTTGGTACTATTATCTGTAACAAAGTGGAGGCTGTAAATTTGATATTCAGAAGGAGGCAAGGGGAAGCCTTAGAGTTCTGCTGTGTTTTTAACCTTCCGCGATGGCTCAGATCCCTAAAGGAAGACTAGTAAATAAATTATTTTGTAAAAGTCCTGAATCTGTTTCCGTAAGAAGTAACTTCCAGCCGCTTTGCTTTTTAGCTTAGCTGAGCTTGCTTAATTAAATCTCCCCGATGAGAGCGAAGCGCACTTGAAAAGAGGTAAGAGGAAATAGATTTGCCTCTATATCCTTTTCTTTACCCAGAGATCATTTTTAAACATTTCCATTCGACTGCAAGTGATAACAGTAGAAAATGTCTGCTTAATATGGGTAATTTGCATTTAAACAGTGCAAAGTACAACATTATGGCACTTTATCACCACGAACCTTTGCATTTGTGATAAGCGGTCATCATCTTTATTAATCTGAGGGGAGCATGGATTGAATCTCTCTTCAAGTGATGATGAATTTGTCAAGACATATACATTTGAGTAGAATTTATAGCTCAATTTAACCCACAGTAATGTTGAAAATCCTCAAATGTTTCAAATAAGGCCCGTATGGTTATCAGTTTACAAAGCATACAGGATCTCTGCTTCAGTTGCAACATACACATCTCCAACTAAATTCCATGCCAGATCAATTAGAAACACTCCCCCTGAGAAGACAGGAACAAACAGAGATTGTTTCCCCAATACCAGCTGAACCCTTGTCTTGAAGAAATGAGAAGCAGTAATCTCAGGCTCCTCACTTCTTACCAGTAAAAATCCAAAGGAAATTCAGAAGACAATAAAGGTTTCATACACTGTGCCACTTTTGATAGAAAATTCTTAAGAGCATCTGCATATAATAAGTTCTTACTACGTTGTTCCCCACATTTCAATAAATGCTGCATCTACTAAAAAAGAGGAAAATCAAATTGGCCTCTGCCTTTTCCTGATATATTTGTCTTTACTACTGCTTATGTTTCTGAGCTAAGTCCATTAAGTCCAGAGCTAAATTCATGTGGCTTGCTCTCATGACTCAAACGGTTAGACCATGTGCCGTTACAAAACAGAGAGGCAGGAAAATAGACAAGCAGACTTAACAAATATATTTTCAAAGTCAATGTTTTATTGGACACATTTTTTTAAAGAAAGTCAGGATGACTGAATACAAGGAACATATTTTATCCATGTGCTCACTCATTCATTCAACAACCATTTCTTGAGCATCTTCCATATGACAGTGCTTTGTGCTGGACCCTGTGGGTTTAAAGAGGAATAAAGCCCATGACTGATGCTCCTGGAGCTCTCCACTACTGGGAAAGGACCTTAGCAAAGGACAGGGCCATCACTTATTACACACAGAAAATACCAAGGAAGATCATTAACTGGTGCTTTCAACTTTCATAAGGAGAAAGAAGCGGGCTGAGAGTGCAGGACATTCCAGAGTAGAAAGTTGGCAAAGGGAGGAGAGGGGAGGGCACTACTGGAAAATGAGGAGATTTCCAGTGAGTCTTATACTGAATTATAACCACATGATTCCTAATTTTTTTGGTAACCTATGAAAAAGTAAAAGTGAAAGTCGCTCAGTCGTGTCTGACTCTTTGCAACCCCATGGAACTCTCCAAGCCAGAAGACTGGAATGGGTGGCCTATTCCTTCTCCAGGGGATCTTCCCAACTCAGGAATCAAACCAGGGTCTCCTACATTGCAGGTAGATTCTTGACCAGCTGAGCTACCAGGGAAGCCCTTTTTAACCTATGCTTACAAGTTAACTCACAGACTGGATTCTGAAATAGCTAATGAACATTGTATCATGAACAAAATTATCCTGTGTCACTAATTTGTGATAAATCTTGCTAGAGCCTACCCTAAATACCCTATATTAAGTTATAGGGTATTTATTAAGTTATTTATTAAGTTATAATACCCTATATTAATTTATACCTAGAATACACTATATACTATATGTATACCTTAAATACAGTACATACACTACTTAATAAAAAGTTTATAGAAAACATGACCCATTTTACAAGGCACTCCAGGATAACTATTAATGATAAAGGACACATCTTTTAGTGTGGAATGATGTGCATGCTTAGTCGCTCAGTCGTGTCCGACTCTTTGCGACACCATGAACTGTAGCCCACCAGGCTCCTCTGTACATGGGATTCTCCAGGCAAGAATACTGGAGTGGGTTGCCATGCCCTCCTCCAAGGGATCTTTCTGACCAGGGATTAAACTGGGGTCTCCTGTGCTGCAGGCAGATTCTTTACCATCTGAGCTACCAGGGAAGCCTGTGGAATAATGTAGCAGGTTCTAAATCCATATATGGAGTTAACCCAAAATGTGAAAAGATGCCTCTGTGTTCCAAGTCCTTCATAGAACCAGGTCTTTTAGGTGGCTCAAGCAAAACCAAGTCAGCAGTTGGGTTATGTTCCACAGCTGTGTTCCGAAGGTCAGAGGCACTTGCAGGCTTGGTTTATGCAAAGGAACGGAAAGTAATGTCCCAGAGAAACAAGGTCCCATTTAAAGGTTGGTTTGTCTGATCGCCAGGTCACTCAGTGGCCCTAAAAGGCTTGTGCCTTAAGAGAGCCCTATCTTGCTTAAATGAAAGGTAATGAGCATATTTTCCACTACAAACAGTCATTTAAATTTACGACTTTGTCAGTGATGAAGTCAGAGTATTTGTGCTGTGGTTTCCCTCAACCCAACAATCAAGGGAAATAGGTTACTTATTTTTGCAAAGGGGGGAAACAGAACGCCTGATGAGAACATTAGCACTCCCTGACACTGCGTGCAAGTCTAGTCCTAGCGATGTAGATTGCTCTAGGTTAATTGCTTGCTACATGCAAAGTGATTTGTTTTCCTCAATGACTAGCAGCCCCAGTCTCTGTTTCAAGGGACTCATTACTTATTTGTTCTCAGTTGAGGCATGTGAAGTGTGTTAGTCACTCAGTTGTGTCCAACTCTTAGGACCCCATCAACTGTAGCCCACCAGGCTCCTCTGCCCATGAAATTCTCCAGGCAAGAATATGGGAGTGGGTTGTCATTTCCTCCTCCAAGGGATCTTCCTGACCCAGGGATGGAAGCTGGGTCTCCTGCATTGTCCGCGGATTCTGTACCATCTGAGCCACCAGGGGAAGCCCCAGTTGAGACCTAACCTCCTTCCTATGCATTATTGGCTTTCCTGATCTTCAAAGGAGGAGCTGGGAGGTCAGGTACATTTCTTCCCCTTCTCATCATCTTTGGAGTCTGATCAGCGAGAGAGAATGCAGCCCAGGCAACTCCCCCATCTGAGTGCCCTGATCAGGCCTCTTCAGCCTCAGCTCCTTAGAGCAGGTGTCCTAAGTCCACAGAATACCTCCGAAGTCCAGTGGTGGTCACAAGCCTCGGTGGAGAGCCTCCTACCTGCCTGTCCAGCGCTCTCCTTCTGCACGCCTGAAAGCCCCCTGTCAAAGGAGGAAGTGGCTGCGGGGGGGACCGTCTGCTCCCCACGGGAGGGAGGCAGGAACAGCTGCCACCCAGGCCCTATGCTCCAGACTGGAGCTTTAGGACAGAAGGAGAAACCTGACAGCCCCCTAAACAACAGCCTCCCTCCAGGGAAGGCTTTGTGAAGCTTATTATGATGGACAAGCATCACCTTCAGGTGGGAAGTGGTTGGAGCCTCAGAGCAGGTGCTGGCGGCCCTGCCTCAGCGGAGGGGCAAGAGACGCCCCCCTCCCCCGCCCCGCACCCCATCCCAGAGCCCAGGGCACGGTCAGACCCTTCCTAATCGAAAAATGAGCTGGCGGGTCTGCCCACTGGCTTCCTCCCCGCCCCTCTTTTCAGAAGCTTGCAAGGGCTGAAGGCCTGCATTTCCAGGGGAGACAGTAGGGGCTACGAGGAGGGGAGCGTGGCAGCATTTTTTTTCCGGAGAGCTTCGTATCAGTGTGACAAGGGGGCCCCAAGGGAGGGCGATGCCGCCAGCTCCGTAGCATTATCCCCCCGCACGACCGGCTGCGTTAACCCGGCAAAGTCACCCGCAGCAGCCCGCCAGTTTGCAGTGAGCGGCCAGAGGTTTGCAAAACAGACAGCGCCGTCTTGCATTTCTCTTTCTTGCTCGCTAGAGTTTTTATTGCAGCCGAGGGCACCGCATGAGCAGGGGGCCCCGTCCTGGCCCTCCCCCGACAACCGCTCAGCGAGGCAAAACGCCTGATGGTCACGTAGCAAGCTGCCTGCTTTCCAGGGATTCATTTGGAGGAGAAAGCGTGTGCTGGAGTTTGGCACCGCACAACACCAGCTTTTCCTAAGGGCCTCAAACGATGGAAATTCTTTGTTAGGGAGGGAAAAATAAAGGAAGAAAAGGCAAAGCCCGAAACGTACGTAACACGCTGGATTGCAGGCTGCGCGCCCTCAGGTTTGAGTCCATCGCTCAAGACACCTGCTTGCTTTGTCCACCAGCGACTCCTGGCAGAGAGTGCAAGGGGCCCGTATTAATGAGTTCTAGAGTCTTCTGTCTGCATCTAATTAGTGTGAATGTTCAGCATCACCTACTGAAAAACTTTGAATATCCTGTATCAGGGAGCTGGACTCCAGACAGGCTCCAAGATTTATTACCATTTCTAAATTTTATGAGTTCTATTGTTTCCTATGCTTATTACCAGCATTAGCTCTAATGAGGGTTCTGGGGGTGGGGGGAAGAGCTGAAAAGGAGAAACACTCATCCCAGCTCCCACCTGTTTTACCAGTAATTTAGCTCTTCTAACCCCTTTGGGATGGGTCCAAGTGTCTTTTCCATGTCTGTGTCTGTTCCGTGTGTGTGTGTGTGTGTGTGTGTGTATTCCCAGATAACAAGACATGAAAGAACCAGGGCAGGGTGTTACCTGGATACCCTAGGAAAGTTTTGAACACTTAATATGTTTTCGTGGGAACTGGACTACAAACTGTGATTTATGAATCAACTTTGCAGTTTCCTTCTGATCTTGTCAGGGATGCAAATTTTATGTTTGTGCGGTTGTCAGTCACTTCTCCAGTGTACCTTCCTAACTGACAAGTTTTCTTAAGAAAATGAGAATGAAGAGAATGAAAGGAGGCTAGTAATCTGCTCCCACCACCTTGTTGTTGCTATTTTGTTTTTTCAAATGTGAAATACACGTGGCAGGAAGGAGGCTGATCCACCCCCAGGGCGACTGTAGATTCTTCCCTCAAAGATGTGTTTGTGGTGCTTTAGAATCACTCGTGCCCCAGGAGGCCCGGGAGCTGGTCCGATTGCTCAAGTATGATTGCTACTTCTTAATGTAATGCTTGGCAGTGCGCTTTGTCACTTAGCAACTTCGGGAACTCAGACTGGGGGACTCGATACACTAATTCAAGTTCACATATTCTTCTTGTCATTTCGATCCCCAAACTTTGGCGAAACTCTATCCTAAAGGTTCAGGCTTTTCTAGGAGGCATTGTTCTTGTTTTCCGAGGGCTTAGTCTGTGTCTGATTCTGCACCTGCTTACAAACGCAAGTATGTTTCCTCCGGCCCAAGTAGGGTTAGATGCAGGTCGGTGGAATCCTCTGTTCTGAAGTTGAGCGCGGAGGTGGAAGGAGAAGGCTCCGGGGCCCCTCTGCCACGTTTCCAAGAACACGTTTGGGTGGCGCGGGACACTATTCCTCAGCAGCCCCTAGCCCCCCACCCCCAATACGCTAGGGCGCCCCCAAGAGGAGCCATGGCGCACTCCTGTCCTCCTGGAGCAAACTCGTCCAGATTCAGCCACCGCTGGTCCCGGAACCGAAAGGTGTCCGCCGGCTCGCGGGGCCGAAGAGCCTGCGGTCTGCTCTCCCAAGGTCTCGGGCTGGCTGTTTCAAAACTCCGGAGCAGACCGAACTTGGAGGGAGCCCTGTCTTCCTGCTAGGGTGGGCTGGGGCAGAGAAGCCCGAAGCCCGGAGTTTCCAGGGAAACTTGAGTGAGTAAAAAGTGACAGTGCCTAGTGCACAGCCGTAAACTTTTTTCTTTCCAGAGCAAGCATCGTCTAGGCAGGGGTGGCCTTCGGTTGCTAATCTGAGGGGAGAACAGGGAGAGGGAGAGGGAGAGAGAGAGAATGATTGCGGAGTGCGCAGCCTCTGGGACTCCAGAATCCCTGCCCGGACCGGGGCGCGTTTGCTGCAGTCCTGGAGCTGAAACCCCAGGGCTGATACTTGCTCTCCGGCAGCACCGCGTCGGGGCTGCTGATGAAGCCTGAGTGTTTAGAGACTCAGACTTTCCCTGTCCGAAGGTCATTTACACTTCTCAGCCTCGGACGAGAGGTCACTCTGGAAGGGAAGGCGCGGGTCATTTTCAGAGGCTCTGTGAAGGACGGGCCGCCTACCGGGGGGTGGAAATCCTTAATTACACCCTTCTGCCTCGAAATCTATCTTCCCAGCAGTGTCTTGCACTCCCACCTCCTCGGGTGACTCAGCTGACCTGAAATGCCCACCCTACGGAAGATCAAGAAAAGTAGTTTTGGAAGAAGGTTAGAGGTTTGATTACACAGAGAAGCGTTTACACTTAGGTCCAAAGCAATTACCGCCCCCTCCCCCTGCTCCGTCTCCGGGCCCGTCGAGGAGGAGAAGGACAGACCCCCCTCCCCTCCCCACGCGTCTACCCCAAGCAGTTTGCTGGCGCGTGTGAATTTCAGTGGGCGCTGTTTAAGTTCGTTAGTGTTTGCAATCAGCGGCCGGCAGACCCCTCGTCGGAGCCGCAGAGCTGGCCAGAGCCATTCATCAGCGTGAAGTGTTATTCATGGATGACCCCTAAATCACGGCCGGAGTAGTAGATGCCCTGATTGGTCGCAGCATGGGAGCCTCGGTGCTTTCCCGAACCCGACGCGGCCGGGAGGAGGGCGGGAGGAAGGGAGGGGCGGCGAACGTGGTTCAGTCCGGCAAATCCCATTTGATAGAAAAAAGGCAGTAAACGGGGAATCTTTCTTTCCGAATAAAGGAGAAGGAGAAGAAATAAAGTACCTGTCATCTTGACAAGTGGCGGCGCGGAGGAGTCCGGGATTATAAATGATCGCGGCCGGTCCAGCTCGCCCCGCGATTGGGCTCTCCCGCGAATCCGCACGGGGGAAGCGCATGGTAGGCTCCTCGGTTCGGCTCTTGCACTCTCTCGCGCGTACACACACACAAACACACACACACACACACACACACACACGGACACGTGTACGCGCCTGGGGCCCGGACACTCTCGGCCCGGCGCGTCTCCCACGTCACCCCGTTCAGGTCCCGGGTACCGCTCCCGGGCCCTGCGCCCGCCCGGCTCGCGGGCTCACCTCGCTCGCTCCTCCGTTCTCCGGCTCTCCCGGGGGGCCGAGGACCGAAAAACTCCGGCCCGGGCCTCGCCGGCCGAGGAGGAGGAGGCTGGAGGGGGCCGGCGGGAAGGGAGAGAGGGAGAGCGCGGGGGAGAAAAAGAAAGTGAACTCATTGGCGCTCCGCGCGCGCTGCCCTCCCCTCGCCGCGTCCCTCGTCCGCCGCGGCCAGGCGGTGCGCAGGGAAGGAAGTTGTAACACTTGCCGAGACCCCCCTCCCCACACCCCCTCCCCCGCCTCACTCTCCCGGCGGGGCCCCCTCCCCGGCGTCCGGCTCCTTTGAATTTGGCCAAGTGCGGGGTGTGTGTGTGTGTGTGTGTGTGTGTGTGTGTGTGTGTGTGTGTGTGTGTGTGCGCGCGCGCGCTGCTCGGGTGGACGCGGCGGCGGCGGCGGCGGCCGGGCAGCGAGCGGGCGGCGCGGCGAGCCGAGCGCGGTAAGTGCGGCGCCGCCGCCGGCGCGCCCTCCTTCCTTTCGGGGGTCCTAGTGCCCGGGCCGTGGCGCCCGAGCCGGAGGGAAGGTGGGCGGGAGGCCGGCCCGGCCGGCGGCGCGGTTCCCCGAGCCGCGCTGGGTGGCGCCGCCAAGTTGGCCAGCCCCGGGGGCCCCGGAGCATCTCGGCGGCGGGCAGGCTCTCCCCAGGGCTGGCCTCCCGGGTCCCGGCCTCCCCGTGCCCGCCCCTCCCTTCGCGCCTGACACCTCGGGCTGTCAGCTCAGGTGGGAACTTCGCGGGTTGCCTCTCGCCCGAGGATCTGGGCGCCGCGCCCCACTAGATCGGGGAGCCCCGGGCTGCCTGATTCCCCGGGAAAGGCAGCCGGGCCGGGGCGCTCGGTGGGGGCAGGGAGCCCAGTCCGCCCTGCTCTGGTTGTGGCGATCCCCAGTTGCGTGGTGCGGCCCCGGGTCCTCTGTCTGAGTAGGAAGGAGTCTCGCAAGATCCTGTGGGGTGTCCAGCGAGTGGGGAGCCTAGGATGTCACCCCTCTTCCGGGGAAGTGGAAAATTGGCTTCTCCAACTCTCGGGGAGCCAAGTTGAGAAGGACTGGAGGCAGAAAGGGGCTGGAGTCGTGTAGGGAATGGTGGGTCTTGACTGCAACTTGAGCTCTTTGAAACTCCGGGTGAGGCTGCAGGCAAACAAGCAAATATCCCGAACCAGGCATAACGAGCACAGATTTCTGAGTCTGCATCTTGGTCTCAAGACTGTATCGTGTTTTACATCAGAGTAAAATATTTTTACAACAGCTTCAACTATCTTAGATGGAGGTGGGTTCGTGTTCGTCCGATCTCTGCTGAACACCTTATGCAGTTTGAAATCCGTGACTGCCTCACCTTTAAGTTGGTTGCAGTGGTAACCTGCTACTAATTCTTATTGCGGAGGAAGGGTAAGGAGTAATTTTACCCTGTTATCCAGCAAATACTTTTTTGTTTGCTGAAGTCATTGTAATTTAAAGCTAGAGGAAAGTTTCCTGGGACTTTGGGGTAAGTGCAGTGGAAGTGAAGAGGGAGCGCTGTCCAAACACTTTCACAGGGCCCCAGACAGCCGAGATACCGAGGACAGGACTGTCTCTTCATAATACTCTATTTCTTATCTTGTGACAATGTATTTGTCAAACATTTGCAGGCTCTGGCAGAATCCACTGGGTGGTCTTTTCACTCGAAATAGAAATATGTTCAGGCATTACCTTTCCCTTCTGTTGTCAAAAGGAAAAAAAACAACAACAAAAAAAAAAAAAAAAAAAAAAAAGACAGGACTGGCATCTTTTGAGAGCTTGGAAGAGTATCCCAAAAGATGGTATTGCAACCGAGCAGAACTTGGTGATTTGATTTCTTTGGGTAGTTTGTTTAAAATACCATGCACACATATACACCCCACCGCCCAGTTGCCTACCTGGAGAAGTACTTGTAGTCTTTTTAGTGTATTAGGAACAGAGTTTAGAATTAAGACTGTGTGATTAAAATTCATGATAGATTTTCATATTTCAGTTGAAACAAAAGATTTCACAAATATGCCAACAGTCTTGCTTTGTGCATTTCTTAACACATTCTTAATCATCTAAAGCTTTTAGCTTGTATTTCTTAGTATATGAAATTCTTGGAAGAGCCTTGAAACTTTCGATTTGTGATTCTAAATGCAGAGCAAATATTTAATTCTTGCTCTAAGAGTGAGAGGTTAGTTCAGTAATAAGACTTGCTAATCCCACTTTAAAATGTCACCGCATTCACAGATTATTCCCAAATTCTTTAAGGGGGGGGTGGGGTTATAATGAGTTAGTTATTCTGTTGTATATTTCAGGATTACGTGTATCTCTCTTTGCTGTTGCATTTTTCTTAACAATCTTTTCTCTTTCCTTACGTGAATTTTAGTGTTCCTCTTACTCCAAGGTACTATTTTTTGTTAGGAGTATTTTTAATTTTTATACAATGTATTATGAGGGAAAGTAGTTTCTTTGAGTAAGACAAATTTATTCTACACATAATACACAATTTTAATGAAAAATGAACTTACATACTAATATCTATAGTAGTGCTTATATATTTGGAAGATCTGTTAGCATTCTGTGCCAAGAGCATCAGTGTTAGCAGCCCATAGATAGTGAACATCGACCCTAATGAGGACTGCTTGGTTATCTGAGATAACTCAGACGAATTTATAGTAGAATTCTGACTACTTATTTTTTGAAATTGAATCATTTTGCATGGCTGTGTTTCTTTTCTAGAAAGACATGTTTTAGGTAAATTATAGAGGCTTTTCTTACTGTGATCTTGGAGGCGTGTCATGAGTCTGTTGGGTTAGAAAAGAGAACCTGCTTTATTAGTCTGAAGACAAAGAAAGATAAGGATGCTTACCTCTGAATAGATGAAAGCACTTAAATAGAGTGAAAAGTTGTAAATTTATTTGGAAAGAGAACCTAGCTAAACAATAATAATCCAGTTAGCAAGTTCAAGCTGGTCCTTCTGATCTTTCCTTCTAGGAGCCAAGAATAATTATTCTCTTTGTAAAAGAGTCGAGCAAATAAGAATCCAGACGCAAGTGTATTCCTATCATTGTGAGTTAAATGAGTATCAGAAATACCTGATCAACTTTAAGCTGGATGTACAAGAAATTATATTTTTGCAGTAGCTGTGAAAGTGTGCTTGTAAATGCTGAAGTTTATCCTTTTAATGACAGTACTGGTAAATAAGTCCTGAGGATGATCAAAGTCTGATAGAAAACCACTAGAAAGACAACTTTATTAGTTTACTGATATTGGTTGTATAAATATATTTACCTCCTTTCTGTTAAGCTTTATTTTTTGCTTCAAAAGACCTGGTCTCTGGGTGGCTGAGCAATGTCATCCAGGTATTACACTTATGTGAATCAGTGTCTTCAGCAGCATTAATGAATCATCTGTCCTTTTATTGAAGATGTGCTGTAGAAATCTATTAAGCATGTTCAGTTATGCATTACTTATCTACCAGTGTTTTGATAGTCAGATGTCCATTTTGACTCTTAGGACAACACACGTAGACGGAGAATAGCCGGAAAGAATACAGTAATTTGCTGTCAAACTTTTACTCTGATCTGCAACCAATTGTACATTCCTTTGAATTTTCCATTAAAGTTATATTTGTTTTATAAAGTGGGATGAGAGTGGAGAAGAATTTAACATGCATTCAGAATAAAGAAGTGCACTGCAAAGCTAGTATAATACCATGCTACTGGAAAGTTTCAGCAACTGAGTCTTAGAAATTATCTCATGGAAGCTTCTTTGAGGACACGTTCAGAACCTGATTTTGGCGATACCAGCTATGACAGAGTCCTGATAGAACTTTTGTGAGTAACAAAAGAAAAAAAATTCTTACTTTCAAAACTGATTAATTGTTGTGTCTTATAAAAACTGATTTATTTCATACTTTTTTATACCGAGCATTACCATTATGAAGCTCTCCTTCTAATTGAGATTAATGTTTCTGAGCAAAGAAGTGGTTTGGAGGGCTGCATTCATTTTGAGTGCTGTTGTAATCAATTTTAGATACAGCATTCCACAATGGATCAGTTTGCATTCAGAGCTGCCTTATTATATAGAATTAACTTGTTGGTGATTGATAGTAATACTTCTATATCCTGAGAAGTCATTTGTTTCCAAACAAGTGTGATGGCTTGTACAAGTCTCAAAATACTGCTTTTCATAATTAAAACATCCTTTGAGGGACCTAATTTGAACTTTCTCTAAGAACTAGAATTGCATGAAGAAGCAATTCATTAATATGTTTTCAAATAAAATAGCCTCTCCCCGATACAGTAGGCCTCAAGGTGTGTTTTCTTGCTCATCAAAAGGTTTTTATCACTTTTGGGGTGTAAGTGGCAAACATACATTTAGGTTATTTCCTTTTTTGTTTATTATCAACATTCTAGTTGAATTTTTGAAGGATTTCTTAGAATTATAGATCTACATCTCATGCATGTATCATAACTTATTTTGCAAGGTGGTAGGTATAATCCTGACAACAAAAGGTAATGCACATGGAGGTGATTCTTTATCCTCTTTGGAAACCTGGAAAAATGGTGAATGGTATTGTCCCTCCTGTGATATTTGCATTTGCTTCTTAGTTGTGTCTAGCCAGTCTCAGCTTTATCAGCTTTTCGTTCTTTTCTGACAGACCACATTAAGATTTTCTTGGACTTTGGTCCATATTGCATTGCTTACTGTGCTACATGCTTGTAGTCTCAATAAAATAAAATACTAAAAGCATGGACTATAAGATTAACACAGATAAGTATTCTAATATAGCCAGAGTGTGCAGGATTTTTAAATAAAGGTGGAACTGCTTTATAGGTTCATATGAAGTTCCATAGTGGCATTGTCCTTGGTTTTCAGGGAAAAAAGACTTTGTAGGAAACGTGTTTGTTGTGTTTTCATTTTCTTCTCTGTATTAATGGATTATTTACATTGCATCAGTGTTTTTCCAGTTATGGATATTCACTAAAAACAAGTTTAACACTAAACTGATGCCCTTAAATAGCCATTTTCAAAGCATTCTTCTAGCCAGTCATTAGAACATAGACTATCAAAATGCAGAAACATGCTGTAAGATGTATAGATGTTTCATATACCAAACCACAATAGAATTCATTCACTGAAAGAATTTTGTTGAAATTCTTTTGCTAGTTTTGATTCAATAACTGATGACTAGCTAGCTAGAACAAGCTACGTAGTAGTCTCATAAAAGACAGCATCCATTCAAACCTGTTTGTTTCTACTTTAAATAAATCTCTGTACAAATAATGTCAGTATCATAGAATGTACTCATAAACCATGCGAGTAAAGAATTGAAACTGTATCAGATATGATGATGATGATGATGTTGACGAAGACTTTGACTGCCCTGTTGATACTTCTGCAGTCTTGGAAGGGCTACTTCTGACTTTTCAAACAAATCTGTGATAGGTGGCAGTCTTAACTGAGTTCCATGACTTCAGTGAAATAATAGATGGTTCTAATGCAATAAAGAGCATGTGTAGGATGAAATGTATCATTCTATCAAACTATACTATAGTTGTGTTCTTTATTGTAGACTAGGAGTTGATAACCACTTATGGGGATGTGGCAGTTTAAAAGTCCTGTTCTGCGCATTTGTAGTCCTCTGGCTTACCCTAGGGTATGCAAAACAGAGAGCATCCTTTTTGAAAATGAGGTGTTTTGAGAAAAATAGGTACATATATTCCCACTTGGATATACATGTTCAATTATAGAAAAGTTAGTGTGAGATGCTGTTTACTGACAAAGTATCTTCAAGTACTGTACAATACTTTTTATTTCTATTAGAAACACTGGGGAGAAGGGGGGAAGATGTGATTTGGGTTTCCAGGGGAGATCATCATATTACTTAATAGTAATCATACTATCACATTGTTTCATAATAAATTTTATAACTGGGTCTACTGGATCTCTGCCTCAAAACCAAAAGAATATGCAGAAAGAGACCAGAGGAAAAAAGAGAGGGGAGTTGAGGGGGAAGGGAGGGAGGAAGGGAGAGGGGAGGAGAGGAAGAGGAGGCAATATGATTATGAAAATCTGTTGCAAAAAGTGATGGTCTTTTGAGCACTATCTGTGTTTAGCAGCACATTTGACTGGAAAAGCAGTCTATAAAGGGCATATTTGATCATTTACGTTAATTGGGTAAGTACAAGAGAAAATTAACTTCTAGTTTTTTTTTTTCACTTTTAAGTATCTGCATTTTAAGTCCCTGCATGGGAATTTGAACTTCATTGTCTTTTTAAAAAAAATTCATTCAAGAAATTCTAAATATTGCATATGGTTCTTCATATTGTTGAGGAAAGGAAGCGTATTAACAGCTCAGTTTTATAAGCATACTTTCTTTATATATGGGACTTATCAGTAACTTATAATTTAATAATTATAAATTTTATGCAGAGATGTATAAGAAACATCGGATTATTTTAAAGGCTCATTTAGGAGGTAACTGATGAGATCACTTATCTTTGAAGATCAGGCTTGTAACCAATACATCTGCATCATACTGCCGTTTCTTCAGTGATCAGTTACACTTGCCAGAATTGTTGTGATAATTCCTCTTGAGATGGCCATAATTTAGACAGAAATAACAGCATGGTGACGACTGCCTTCAGTCTGATTCTAAGCACTTCTGAATAGTGGGGTGATGTGAATTTGTGGTCTCTGCTTCACCCAGGAAAAAAAGAGAAAAGCTGTTCTCTTATTAGAATGGATGATTTCACCTCAAGTTAAGCTTGATGAATCTTTTATGATTAGAACTGTGGACCCCTATCAGTGTGAGGGGGGTGCAGTATCTTGATAACAGGGGCGTTTCTAAAGAAGAGGTCCTTCTTTCCTCAAGAGCATGTTAGCACCTGCGCTGTGCTCAGCATTTGGCTCCTCTGCTGGAGAGGTATCTTAGGACAGCTCATGGACTTGGATCACACATCGGAAGGTATGTTCTACAGACAGTCATAGGACAGGATTGAAATAACTTTCATTTAAGTTTTAATTTTTCATGCAACATGAAATTCATGAAGTATTTTAATGTATTGGCAGGAAGCACATGCAGATACGTTCACTTTGGGATGTGTTTATTTCAGTAATTACCATAGTGAACCTATTGAAAAGTATACGTATGGTTTATTCTCATCTGCCAAATGCTCTTTTGAAGTATAGCATCTCTGCTAATACTTGTATCAGAGAATTTGGAATTTGTCAACATGGAAGTGGGAAAAATTGGCGAAGAACTGGTACTTTTAAATATCTCAAAAAAAAAATTGCTGGCACAGGGCTTGTCATTTAAAAGAATTATGAAAACCAGGAGGAGACAGATGTAAATTTTATTTCTTCAGAATTTATAATAACTTCCAGCTAAAGAAAGCTGACAATCCTATAGTTCAAAAAGAACAAACGTGACTCTTTTTTTCCCCTCCGAAGAACAAAAAAAAGTATCTTGAACAGCATTATTACATTTTTATAAGTGAAAAATGAAATGAATGTTTGAAAATGTAAACTCTTTCCTCTTGCATTTTGTATAATAACCAGAATAATAAAGGTAGGGAAAAACTGCAAATAGTAACTAATCTAGTAATTCAAATAAATGGAGAAAAGTAACTCACTCTAATATCATAAAGGAATAAAAGCTATAGTTTAACCAACCATATTTTGTCTCTTGATTGGCACAGATTTAAGGCATTCTTCTTACAGGGATGTTGCTAAATTTTATGATAGCATCAGTAGTAGTTGGAGAAAATTTTGATATAATCAAAAATAACTAAAAGGTTAACCCTTATCATCTTCACTAATACTTTAAGAAATATCCCTAAAGAATTAGGATGCTTTTGAAAATAACCATACCTTCTAGTAAAAATAGAATATGTTAGTTACCTTACAAAGCTGTTGATGACTTTGGGTTCAGCAAGGGGTGAAGGCTGAAGTGAACTTCTTGCCTGATATTATTATTCAAATTAGAACAGACATTTTCCATCTGTAATATATTTCTATATCTATATTTCTACTTTGAGTTCATTTTCGACTTCTCTTTTTCCCGTGAAGCTGCTAGTATATTTCACACTGAAAATAAATTATCATTTAAACAAAGATGAAAGTTCTGACACGTAGGTATGATATACCTGTCAGTTGCTGTTTAGCCATTAAGTCATGAACCTGTCTGACCAGAATTCAGTCCTCACTTGGAGTAACTTCTATATTTCCACTTAACTTTTTCTAGCCAAATATACATAGAATAGCCTGTTCTATATTTCCTGTGATTAAAAAATAAAATAGAGCAAGCTTCTTATTTAGTGATTACTTTTGCTGCACAATGTTCAGTCTCTGAATGAGACGATTCTGGCATCACAAGAATTTTGTCAACAGTGTTGGCTTGCTGATTTGCCAACAAAATCTTTTTTCTTTGTAACCAATTTTAAAAACTACATGTGTGGCAGGGACTTTAGATCAATACTTTGCTAAAGATGAAAATACTTTAATATTTACTGTCCTGTGTTTTGATGGTGATATAATTTTTTATTTTACTCTAATTTGTATAATATTAGGTGATGAAGTGTGTGTATAGTGTTATTACTTTCAAGGCAAATCTACCATTTCAAACAATGAAATTTTACAATTAGATTTATTTTAAAAGTTATTTATGTAAAGATTTGAAGTATAATAAATTGCAATTTAAAATACAGCCTCAAACAGAAAAGTCCTCATTTTATACTTTTTCAAATTCAGATATTGTTTTACTAATGTATGTGTGTGTAAATGAACCTTAAATTTAAACTATTTAAACTTATGGCTTTTATCTTTTATATGTTTCCACTAATCAGAACCTCAGATTTGTGTTTGTATGGGTATTATGCTCTATAGTCTATAATTAAGAAATTTTAAAATATTAGGAATCAAACCTTCACTAGCTCCAGACTAAGTTTTTAAAGAAACCTAAAAGGAATTAAGATGACTAGATAAATCTGGTGTTCACAAAATCATTAAAATACTTTGAATTAGCAAATACCCCATTTTATATAATCTAGATACTTAAAGACTATTTGTTAATACATATGTGTGCAATGTCCACACAGATAATGAAAAAAGTTACTTATTACAAAAACGAGAGATGATTGATGTATTTGTACTATTGTCCTTCAGTTGCCCAGCATGAATTTGTAAGCTAAATGGTACATTTTAAGATACGTCATTTACTGATATTCTGGTTTCAAGTCGTTTGCAATAAGATTCATGTAATCCTGCATTTCATTTAAGTGTGATGTCAGCACGTTGGATCAACCTTGAATCAGTATAGCCAGTACAGAAGTCTAATCTTTTTTTCTTTAAGTTTTGCATAAAATCTGCACCTTCCAACAAAATAGTTCCGCTCCACCATGCCAGTGTTTGATATCTTTGATGAACAAAAGAAAGAGATAAAGGGGAGGACGAGTACTTGTTTTGTAAGGGGCCATCAATTAATTCTCCTCACATCGTCTGATGAAAGTAGCTTTTAAAAACTGCATTGTGTTTCAGATAGGAATTGTCACAGATCAAGGTTGGTGAATTTCCTGTTTGGCTATTAGCAAAGGATAACGTGGGTTACTTAAGACAGATCATTAATGTATCACATCTTAAATATATTTATCACATTTAAGGTATATGAATTAGTTGTATAATTACCACTTGAGCTTTGCGAAGTCTGTAACTCACTTTGGAAATTTTAAATGTTGACAAAAAGCGAAATATTAGCTCTTAGTTTTGGAGACTGTTACTAGTACCTTTGGGGGACTGTTTTATTGTTTATTGTTTTGTTTTTCTTTTTTTAAAAAACAGTCATGTCATTCCTTCTAGGGTATTTCTTATTTAATTTTAAGACTGACACGTAAGCATGTTTTATTTAAAAATAGATGTAAGTTATTTGTACATGTTAGGCTTTAAAGTATCTCAATGTGTTCTGGGTGAAGTTTTGGTTCTTTTAGGATTAAGATTCATTGGTATAAATGGCTAATTTTGGTTGAGGAGTGTTACATAGTTTTTAAGTCCTCATTATTACTTTTAAAAGAATATCCCATCAGGAAGAGGAAGCTTTGTGGATAAGCTGCCACTCTTTGATGAAGGATTATATATTCTCCCCTAATTCTGTGATCCCATAGTCTATTACACAGTGGTTTTATCAAGTAGCACTAGACCAGCCTGGCCAGCATTTCATTTCCTTTAAAAAGTTAATTGGTTCCTTTCCTAAATCTAATATTTATGTAGAACTGTAGTCTAAACATGTGTTTTAGGCGCTGACAGATTCAACTCCTAAAATCCGAAGGTTCATAATTTGATGCAAGATAATGAAGCCTGAGAAGTTTGGGAAGACACTTTTCCCTTCTACCAGATGACCAGTGAACTGATTATTGCCTGGTTCTCAGTCCTTTAAGTGGCTTGCCTACTCAGTGAAGTTTTCTGGGTCCATGACCAGATTGAAGTTCTTTATAAGCTTTCTCCTTGTAAGTAATAGTGAGGGCAACTTGAGAAAGAAGTAAAAGCATATAAAAATGAAGCTGTCATATATCACAAAGGTTATAGTTAATTTTCTCTGAATGTTTATGTAAAAAGTGAGCATGTTTTGGTCAGATTTTTTTTTTTAAAGAAAGTATTATCCTCTTATTTTATTATATTCCCATTTAGAATGAACAATTCTAAAGAAAATTGTGAGAGAAGGGCGTCATGTTCAAAGGAGACCTTTTTTGTTCAAAGAATACATTATTGAGTAGTCAGGCAGGACAATTAATTGTATTTATATTTGTATCAGTTTTTACTCAGTGTCAATCATAGAAGACCATTTCATCCTGTTCAAGAATCAAATATGAGTTAAGACATTTTCATTATAAAACACAAGTGAAGAAAATAAAAATAAAATAAAACATAAGTGATGCCACCAAAAAGGCACAATTTATTATAGACAAGTAATTTACCTTAATAAATGGGTTCGTATTTCTGAGCCTTATAGCTTCTAAACATTTAATAAGAGTAGCAAAGTTTCTGTAAAAATTAAAACGTAAAGAAGTAACTTTTTTTTTACAATTAAAATAATTCTGGTTTGTCTATACTTATTCTTTGAAACATACAGTATAAACTTCAGATGACTTTATAATGTTCATATTCTATTCTGAGTTGTTATCTTTGTAAGATTTCATGTATAGATAAGTATATATCCATTCTGAAAGATATATGACTCAAATATTTTCTATTTTTAGATATTAAGTTGAAAGTATTTATAAGGAAACTACTTTAAAAATTATCTTTCATGATCACTTTAGTATGACAATTGCTTTTTTAAGCCTTTATAAAAGATTCTAGACTTTTATAATTGGAATAAATATGATTTTAAAAAATAAATACTACCTAAAACTAGCAAGAGGTAAGGAAGTTTCAGTTAATAATATTTTTAGAAGAACAAGAATTTAAATAAAACCATAAACTATTTTATATATATATTGTCCACATGTCCAGTTTGTTATCAGTAAGACACAGGTTTAATACATTTTTAAATTAATAACCTGTTTTAAAAAGAATCATCACGTTTACCATTTCTGATTCTTACATAGTATTTCTGTTTTCATTTTGCGTATAAAGTAGTACAAATTAAGGATTTTAAAGAGCAGGCTTTCTTTCTATCTTTCATCAGCTCTGTAGCTGAACCCTGACAATCCCCTTCTTCATTATTCTAAGCCACTATCAGATTCTAATCTTTGCTGTCTCCACAGCTGTTTGAGGATTTTTTTTTTTGCAAATGTAATTACAAATGCATGTGTTTTGTGCACCTCACTTCCTATCAGTGTGGATAAAGAGAGTAGGACAGTGGTGTGTGTAGGTCCTTGGATGAGTCTGCACCTTTTCAGATCATTATGTCAGCAGTTATTAGGAAGAATTGCAAGAATTAAAACACAACAAGTTTGACTTCACTGATACTGGGAAATAAAAATCACTGAAAATTTAATTTCTCCAGAACAAGTACATTTTTATGGACTTATGTACCACTAAATCAAGTGGTTACACATGTCCACGGGTCATTTTTCTAAAGTGATGGTCACAATTTAAGCAAATCACTGTAGTTTGTTTTCACTTTTTAAAAACCCATTAAAACCAATAAAAATATGACATTGTATAAAGAAATTTATTAATCTCTTGCATTTATTTTGATGTACACAGTTGGGAAATGATCGATGTCACATGAGCACTTAACAAATGTACAGTGATTTACCCGGGTAGATATTAGAGAGAGTGCTTTTTGAAAGAAAATTCAACATATTTGCTTGCATTAATATTATTTATAGAACAAAATTGGAAACTGTAGCTATATATAGCCTTAAGTCATGTTAAATTTATCATCTTTAGAGGACAGGCTGTCTTTATCTGTAATCTCTCTGTTTTATTATATCAGAATTATTTCCCATCTCTGAGTATAACAGGATTGGCTGATCTCTAGGAATATGTACAGGTACTTACTGAGATTAGAAAAGTGTCGAAAATCACTGAGGTCACTATCTACAAAGATGTTGTGTATATACACAATTACTTTTGTTTCCTTCTTATTGGAGACTATAGAGTATATCTGTTGCCTGGTGAAAATTCTTTGGAGTGCCAGGAGGCAGGATGAGGTTATGTGTTCTTTTGGAGAAGATAGCCACCATATGAGCATGATCCATCCTTTTTCAACTTCTTTTCATGTATGCCTCCTGAGTGTGGGAAAAGGTATTCAAATCATCAGGCCAAAATACGAAAAATGCCTAGTTTCATGTTTAGCTTACCCTCAAGGAAGCTTTTAATAATGGTTCAAGGAAATAATTGTACTATTTACTGCTCAAAACTTGAAAAAATTTCCCCTTTTATATTTAATATATTAGAGAGCAATAATGAACCACTGCCATCATACTTTTAGCATGTACCCTGCTTCGCAGGGGCATTTTTCCACTGCCAATTCATTTAAATCAAACCCCATGTGATTTGTGAGTGTTCTATGTCCAAGCAACTATGTTCTAGGGGAGATTAAAGGACATAAGACATGATCTTAGATCCCTAGGAAGTTTTCACTTCTGGTTGGGCGTTAAGGTTGTTAAGAAAGCCAAAGGAAGTGATGAAAAGATTACTACTGTGGTCAAATTGTACTCTAATAGCCCATGAAACTTTGAAATGCCAGAGAACTTAAGGGAATACCGAAACTTAGAGTTTCTAGCAATGGAAACAACATACAGACCTTAGCAGTACCTTGAAACTCTATGGGACATTAGAAGGGACCCTGGGAGATAACAGCTAACGCACATCAGAAGTGCCAAGGGGCTCACAGATTCTGAAAGGACTAGACAGATGAGTGAATTAGAACAGAAACCTTCTCCACCCCACACACGCACAGCCACGGATGCCCCAAAAGAAGGGGCTTCGGGAGCCAGTGACCTGGGAACAGCAGAGGTTGGCCATCTGCTGCCTTCCCAGTGGAATCATCTGGCAAATTGTTTATTGCACACTTGCCCACACCAACCCCGTGAAGACAGAGACCCCCCCCCCCCCCGGCTCCTGAGCTCAGCACAGGCACAGCTTGGAGCACAGCACCCGGCCCCGAGGAGGCCCTCAGTAAATAATTGATACAGGATTGAAATCTGCCCTCACTCCACATCAGTGTCAAATGTCCTCACTAGCGAATCACTCCCTTTTCCGAAAGGCTTGTGGCCTCTAAACTCAGGTCACCCTTATCTGGGACCACTCAAGTCCCAAAAGTGCATGATTCTATTATTTTCAGATTGCCTGCAATTCCTGTTAAACCTATAGTGCCAACAAAGAGGGGTCAGCCTTGAGCTGGGAACGGTAAAAGTGGCTGCGGCCTGTAGAACTCGAGAAAAAGACAGGAGTTGATGTACAGAAGAAGTCAGGGGACTTCAGGAGAGGGAACCAGAATAGCAAAGAGAGATCAAGAGATCAACACTCCCGGATGACTTCTTGAATAGATAACCCACATGAGTGCGACTAACTGGGTTATTTGCATGTTACGTTTTCAGGTCTCCACAGATTACTTTGAGTAGGCTCTCTCATATTCCTTAATGTATGTAGTTCTCTGTGTTTTTTTGTTTTTCCACTTTGCAAAGAGACAGAGGGACAGAGGAATGTTTCATTGGTATGAGAAAAAGCAAGGGAGTGAGTCTGATAATAAATGGCTTTGACACAGCCCCAGAGCCAGAGACGCGGGGAGTGACTGACTCTGTGTGCTGCAGAGCATGGGCTTCGTTGGAGAGGGGATACCCCGTTGTACCTCTCGACTCATTGCTGCTGCCGTGTGGAGGTGAAGCAATGTTGCCAGATTGTGAGATTTTTCAAGAAATGCCAGAATATGAATTATATGCAATCTCTAGATTTTTGAATGCTGGCTCATAAAAAAAGAAGAAGAAAAAAAAAACAGCAAACCACAAAACACACAGATAAAACACAACATGGCTGAGGCTGGATTTGACAGTTGGGCCACCGTTTTGCAACCTGTGATGTGGAGGCAGCACTCTGCATATGTATTTGGTGGGGGCGGGGCATGGGTAAGCAGAGGGTCTCCCCATGGAGAAATCTGCCATGAGTTTGGAGAGAGAGCTTGGGTCCAGATTGTGGATTATCTTAAATGTCATCCACTTCTCCCCACTTTGGAGAAGAACACGTTTTCAGTTTGCAGTACGCTTTTCCCTGCTTTAAAACAGAAACCGGGGCTGCCAGCAAGCCTTCTGGAAGTGTTTCTCGTGCTGAGGCAGCAAAGGGTTAAGTGGCAGGACCAAGCTAGACTTGGACCCTGCCGACCCACTACTTCACACCCTTCTCTCCTGCATCTAGTCTTCCCATCAGGGACTGCATAGACTAGGTCTTGACACCCCTAACACACCTATACTTCGGGGAGAACTCCAGGAGCCAGCTGTAGCTAATGTGGCGTTGTTCAGTCACTCAGTCGTGTCCGACTCTTTGCGACCCCGTGGGCTGCAGCACTCCAGACTCCCCTGTCCTTCACTATCTCCCAGAGTTTGCTCAGACTCATGTCCATTGAGCCAGTGATGCCATCCAACTATCTCATCCTCTGTCACCCTCTTTCCCTCCTGCCCTCAGACTTTCCCAGCATCAGGGTCTTTTCCAATGAGTTGGCTCTTCGCATCAGGTGGCCAAAGTATTAGAGCTTCAGCATCAGTCCTTCCAATGAATATTCAGAATTGATTTCCTCTAGAATTGATCCTAAAGGTAATCCTAGAGGAAATCAACCCTGATTAGCTAATCCTAAAGGAAATTGCTAATGTCCTTTTTTTGTATGAAATTTGAATATGGTCTGAATCCAGATTCTAAAATCTACAGGAAAAGGAAAATCCAAAGTTAGTGTGGTATCTTGGGTTATGTCGTGCCCATGGTCTTCACTGGATAAAAAGAACACTTAAGATTCCTATGGCATGGTGTTTCTCATTGTCTTGTGGTTTCTGAGTTGGGCTTTGGCCCTAAGTGGTGTGCTTAGATCCCTTTTCTGTCATTTATTTGCTCTGTGATCTTGGCTCCCTCCCCTCCATCTCTGAGCTTCACGTCCCCACCTGAACAACAGGTTGGTAAGAAGGCTGGTGACATTGCCATTGTAAGGAACCTGGCAGGTGCCCTGCACTCAGACCATGCCAGGCGGTGAGGACTTCAGTCACTGGAATGGCTGTTAGTAGAACCTTAGAGGGAACACTGAGCTCCCTAGGATAGCTTCAGGTAGGTTTTGGAGCCAGATTTGGAGACCACAATTCAAGCCCCAACTGTACTGCTTGGTTAGTTTCACCTTCATGAAGCTGAGATGCTAACAACATCCCCGCATGAAGGCTGGTTGTGAGGATGAAGTGAGACCAGGCACGGAGAGGGCTCACGCGGTGTCTGATATGTTGCGAGCCCTAAATAGCCCGTGTGAGTGTGTGTGTGTGTCAGGAGAGGGCCACACCCTTCTCCAGCAGCCAGACTGGGCCATCGTTAGCTCTAAATTAGGTAAAAAATAACAACAAAAGCAGTCACAGGGCTACTTCTGTTTACTTTGAATTAGAATCCTAATCCTAGAATCCTGCTTTGAATTAATGAATAACTCTTGATGGTGATGATTCTCTGACCTGCCACGTTACTGATGAGATGTCCTGTGTTTAAGGGGAGGCGCTGACCTGTGGATACCCAGAAAAGTGCCGGCATGCCATGTCTTGCCCATGGAGTGACATGCACAGCCCTGATGAGAGCAGTGGTCCAGAATCACTTAGAGAAGAGCAGGGGGCACTGCGTGTGACACCTTCTGCAGATACTGACGGAGACAGGTGAAAAGGCTTCTGACATTTCAGGGAGTGTAAGACTCATCTTTGAACTTTACGCATCTCCTACTAGTGGCAGACAACTGGGGTATTTTATGGTGGAAAATAGCTCTGTCTTGACAGGGTCAGTGTTTTAAGTACGTTTTGGTTCATTTTTTTTAAAGTGGAACTATGTGCTCGCCTTTTTTCCACCTTACCGTTGGAATGACCTAAGGATATACTGTGTCACCCACAATCTTTTGAAGATGCCAGGAAACTTTCCCTTGGAACTGGGTGGCCAGCGGGACTCCCCCGGGGGCCAGTGGCTAGGGCTGCACCTCCCAGTGCAGGGGGTGTGGGTTTGATCCCTGCTCAGCGAGCTGAGCCTCTCATGTCCTTTTTCAGCTCTTAATCTCTTCATCGAGTTCTATTTATTAAGCATCTCTAGGAGTCCAGTGTCCGTTTAGGCTCTGTGAGAAAAGAGTGCAAAAATATAGAAGGCGTATATTTTAGGAGTCCCAAAGGAATGTATAATAATTAGACAGTAGTACTAACAACGTTAGTTGTTCAATTGGAAGATGTAACTTCCAATTATCCTGTCTCCATGCTCCACAGGAACTCAGGAACAGAGAGCAACACGGAGGGTGGGGTTAGTTCAATGTCGCCTCAACTCCACCATTTCCAAGACAGTATTCCTGATCTCAGGCTCCAGGAGCCAGGCTGCCCCTGCTGTATTTGCACCTTCTTGAGCACAGGCGCATAAGTGTAAGAACCATCCCCTGACATCCCTGTTCTTCACCGCGCATGTGCCATCCGGCAGCAGCTCCTGCCGACGCTCCCTCCGCTGGGTTTCTGAAGCCTCCCCTGCTCTCGCTCCTCCCCACCAGCTCCCTCGCTCGGCTCTCACCATTCCTCATCTTGATGGTGCAGACAGGTGTCTTCTAGCTGGGCTTCCCGCCGCCGGGTCTCTCGTGTCTCTAGTCCATTTTCCTAGATTGCCCCAGAGAGAACTCTCCCTAATCTTCTGATCTAAGCGTATCACTCTCCTGAACTCACACTGGCTCCTCTTTACCGGCAGGAGGAAGCCCAGATTTCTCAGCATGGTCCTTGGGGTATATTCTGCATGGTGTGGCCAGGACTCTGCTGACCCCACCTCCTAGTGGGTCTCTGGTGCACAGTGTGGGGCACACAAGTCCGCTTACTCTTTTCCCAAGCACAGGACAAGCCTTCCCCCTTCTCTAGGTACCGGGTGAAACGTTCTCTGTGAAATTGTCCCATGACTGTCAGCAGAATTCCTGGTTCACCTCTCTCTTTCTCTGTCCCTATGGTATAGCATTTGTAGGTAAATGCTATTTATCATTTACCTCATTCTGCACTTTCAGTTTATTAGATTGAAAGAGTTCTAAGGAAGAATGTAAAGATCATACAAGGAAGCATCTTATTTTAAAATGGGACAAAACCAAGGCTGAGATAAATAAGTAGCCAGGTAGCTCAGTGGTCAAGAGTCCACCTGCAATGCAGGACACTCAGTTCCAATCCCTGAGGAGGATCAGGAAGACCCCCTGGAGAAGGGAATGGCAACCCACTCCAGTATCCTTGCCTGGAGAATCCCATGGACAGAGGAGCCTGGAGGGCTACAGTCCATGGGTTCGCGTAGAGTCAGACACGACTGCAGTGCCTGAGCACAGCATAGACTGGCCATGCATGCCTTTTAGTCATCCTTGCACTTGACCTCAGCAGCATCCTCCGTAAAGGGCTGGCTTCCCTTTGCCCTGTGACACCTTCCCCTGCCTCTCCCTGCGTCTTAGCTGCTCCTTCTCTGCTGCAGTAGTATCCTGGCCTCTTCTAGTTGGCCCGCAAATACCAGAGTTCCCCAGAAACTAGCCCTTAGCTCTGCTTTCCCAGTGTATCGGTTCCCCCAACCACCATGATAGCATTGATTCCCATGGTTTCAGTGCCGACCCCATAGGTAGACAGTTTACAGTGATTCCACTCAACACACCTCCTAGCCAAAGATCTATGCATCTAAGGGACCGTATAATTTATCATCTGAATGTGGATAATGTGAGAGTGAAAGTGGGCTGGCAACGGTAAGATACCAGCACAGCGAGCCCACACCAAGGTAGTCCTGGGCCAGCACGCCCGTCTGTTGGTCATGCTGAGCACACGGAACCACTTGGCATAGCCTCTTGGGTGTGTCAATCACTCCTAAAACTAACGTGAGAGCTGAACTTGGGATCTTTCCCTGAAGACCTCAGCCTCTCCCACTGACCCCAAATGCAGGGGACAATACGACTGTCCACCTAGTTACCAGAGCAGAAACCTTGGCCATTTCCTTCACTACACTCTCTATTCCAGTTCATCACAGTGTCTAGTTTATTCTTACGTGACTTTCTAAATGCTTCATGAAACCACATGCTTCTTTTGTCTCCACCACCTTGCTAATCTGGGGTCCTGTGACATCTGGATGGGAGCCTTTCAGTAGCTTCCTGATTGGTTCGTTGGCAGTCAGTCTGGACCCCTCTCCAACTCACTGTCTGCATCACAGCCAGAGTGATCTTTTAAGTATGCAGAAAGGATGCTCTCGTCCCTTGCTTAAGACAACTCATAATACAACCCTCCTCATTATGTCTTTCTTTCCCACTTGATTGTGAAGCCCATAAAGCCGGGGACCTTGCTGGTTTGCTCTTCTCTGTTTTATCAGTAACATGACATGGCACATCATACGCAGTCCTTGATAAACTCTTACTGCTTAAATGGATGGATGAATGAAAGACCCAGCATTCTAAAACCTGGCTTCAGACTAGTTCTAGAGTCTCTATATTGTTTTCCCCCTGAAGATTCTAACCATCTTGAATGTGGATGCGGGGTCATTCTATTATTTACTATTTCATTCTTTTTCTCATTTTGGAAAATGGAGCCTTCTGTCTACCCTGTGTTTATTCAGGGATTTCAACCATGACTACACCCAAGAGTCAGCTGGGGAGCTCGCAGAACACACCAGTGCCGGGACTTCAGCCCAGGCTGATCAATGAGACTCTCTAGAGTGGGGACCTGGTCATAATCAGTAACTTTAAAGAGTTTCCCAGGTGTCTCTAAAGCCCAGTCAGGACTGGGAAATCATTGATTTAAATCTATTCAGCCTTCAAGATCCATCTCAAACACGATCTCCTCCAGGGAAACAGGGGTCTCTGATTTTTTTCTAAAGACTTCCTAGCATGTAGTGGAGCAATTAAATGGTCAAGACTTAGCTATTTTAGGATTTCTCTTCCTACATGAGGCTGAGATTATGCATTATATTAGGAAGCATCTGATGTGGGAGAAGTTACTTTATAATTGCCTTTTATTTGACCCCTGTGCACTTGTCGTTTTGCAAAAAGACTTAGGAGTCATAAGCAAGATCAGTCTTTATGAACTGATCTGGGATTTGTAACTGCCACTGTGACTGGACATGACAGCAAGTTTTCTTACAAATTCCATCTGAGTCCTGACCCTCTGGTCAGCTGTCTTGAGTCATGTGGTCAACTGAGGCCCAGATACACATGGTCCATGTTCATTTTGGAGGAGCGAGCTAAGCAGATGTCTTCTTAAACTACTTAGGATACCGGCTTTCCATCAGGATCTCTGAGACCTTTAGGAAATGTTCTTACAGATGCTCAGTTCTATTCTGTGTTTGCAGCGTGCAGCAAGTTGAACAGAAACCTAAAAGCAGGCTGAGGGAGTCATCTTTCTCTCATCCTTTGTGGGTGGGGCAGAGGCAGGGGGAAAGGCAAATTCTTACACGTATGCCTGTGGTCATTAACCAGGTGACTCCACTGACCCCACATTTAGCACTGCTAAAGGATCTTACATATAGCGCCGCTGTTTTGCAAGGATGTTTTCCCACAGACATAATACAATAGCAGGTTTTTGAAACACAGCTTCTTCAGGTTCAGCAGCAACTTTCTACAGGAAACTAAAAAGGCAGATAACTTCACAGCACCTTTTCTTAAACTCGTTCTCTTGAGCTTTGGTGCTGCTGTTAGAACTGAAGGTAGAGGGAAGAGACCCCAGAGTCAACAGCCTTTCAGCACCAATGAATCTCAGAGCATCCTTTTTAGGGGCATCATCCCGTGGAGCCAATTTTGCCATTATTTTGCAGCTTCCTAAGTGGCAATTTACCCCCAAACCATAAAACAGTAAAAATGCCCAGACTATGGAAGTAATATTTTGAGTAGTTTTTTGGGAACTTTGAAATTTGTTTCTAATTACTGCTGCCTTTTAAAAAAAACCCAGATGTTTACAGAGGTATCATTATTTATTCAATTGCTAATTTAAGACAAAATATCAACAAGGTAGAGAGAAGCATATTTTGAACTAAGTTGGTTTAGTGGATGGCATTCCATGTTGGCTTTAGAATGGGATATTAAAATGAATTATCTGTAAAATGGAGCTAATCAGATGTGGGCTTTGGGGTGCTCTCTATGCTTAGCAATAGATCCACAGAAGCTAAGTGGACTTCAAGTTCAGTGTTTATGTAAAACCACCAAGATAACATCTCATTGTGTCATCTTTGCTGGGGCTCAAGCTGACTGACTACAATGGCTGGCATTTTCACTGTTCTCACACTTATAAAAATAAAATCAGAAAGCAGGAGAGGATACAGAAAGACATCTGGTAGTACAAAATGAAGGCATTTATCAGAATGGATGCCTTTTTTCCTCTTGAAAACTACAGAAAGTTTGCTTCTTTCAATTATGCTTAGAAGTATAGATTTCACATAATTAGGAGAAAGTTGAATGAATAACGGGAAGTTGAAATACATGGTTTGTCTTGGGTAAAATGAGTTTAACTTTATTTCTCTGTTAAATAGCTTGCCTCGATATATTGATTATGCTAATTCACAATCTAAGTGTATAATTAGCTTCAGAAGTATATCACAGGGATAGAATTTGATAAAGAATGGAGTGACACACTGAGAAGAAAGAATTCTTGTGCTTACCTAAGGAAATGACTTATTACTTCCCTTGTAGAGCTACACTTGTTTTATGATATAGGTTATCAGTACATGCATTAAATTTGGATAATAATATAATGATATTTAGTAAAATGGACAAGTTTGAATTTCCACTCATACTTTATACTTTTCGTAGCTAGGTGAGTTATAGATAATTATAAATTAAAGAGACTAGATTCAGAAGCTGCACATGAAATTAACCATAGCATCATCTTACTGTTCTCTTTCAGTATTTGTAAGTCACGGTTGTGAGTATATTGTTGTGACTAACCACCTCCCTCTCCCCTAAATAAAGTCATCTTCATAAAGGCAGTATGCCATATATACAGCTTTAGAATGCAGCTTTAAATGTAACACAGATTGTATGTATATGAGCTTGTTCTCATTTGGGTAATTTGTGTTGAATTTTCTTCTCTAAGCTGATGCCTTTTAGTGCCTCAATCAGTCTTCTGATTTTATCTTTTCATTTATGTGGACAATTTTCCATTTATTATGTGTTCTCAAGAAAGGATACACTATGTACAATTATGACATATGTCCAACTTAAAAAATATTTCTTTGTGTGTATATTCACTAGCTTAAAAATTCATATAGTTCATAGTGATTATGGTTTAAAATGAGAATTATATGGGGGAAATACATATGTATTTATATGTATAATATACTATATATATTTATAATATATAAATACATATAAATGTATATATGTGTACACAATTGCATATTATATATGTACATATTCATACTATATATAAGTATGTAGCATATATGTACATGTATGTATGTGTACACGCATATACATACTTTTATGTTGATGGATTTCACCTCCAAATGTCTGTACATCTGACTACTATTAATCAGTGCTTCTTGAAGATTAATTAGATTAAATTAATTCATAAATCAAATGATTGAAGCCTGAAGTCTAGCTAGTTAGGTTGGTTAATTCTGTCCCCTCAGATAGATTAACTGAATACAAAATTTGCAATGCAGCATTTCAGAAGACTCTGCCGATTCTATCATCAGCTTTAGACATTTACTGTAAAGATTGTTTTAAAGTCTAATGGAGGTGACATGAGTACTGTCCCCAAAATTCAAACCTGGGTGCAGTTCAAATCTGCACCAGAAAAAGAAGTCTCGAGACAGACTTAATTCTTCTGAAGAAAAAAATATATAATTTACCACCATCTAAAATATTGATGAAGAAATATGTGAGGGTTTTTAGAAGAGATTTTATCCTACATTTAGTATCAGAAAATGCTGTGTATTTAAAATCTTTCTTTTGCCCAAATCAAATAGAATTTCCAGTAGCGATGAAAAACTTATGATTTTGGACCATTTTGTTTACCAAATGTCTAGTGTGAGATATCTCTGATGGAATAATCACTTCCAGTGTAATTTACTATAGGTTTGTTAACAGCAAAAGACCTCTCTGTTGGGGGTTAAGAATATTTAATCCTTTAAAGCTGACATATATAACATGTAGCTATGTCAGCTACAGCTGTTTCTAAACATCAGTAACAAAATTATAGACAGGTTTTGAAGCTTCTGTGGTGGGAATGAATACATCTGAGGATTCAACTTGCTGACAGTGTTTATGTAATTTAATCTTACCATCTGGTAGAAAGTAAACATTTTTTTTTATAAAATTAAAGTTTATAAAGTGAATCTCTTATACTTTCCAATTGTTGTGAGTGGCACATTTAAATGTAGTTTCTGGAAAAATGAATGGAGATTCCATATCCACTATTTTGAGATGAATACTGGATTGCAGTTAATGTTGCACTTTCATCTGCATGAGCTCCTTAAACAGTAAACAAATGGGAGCTTCAGCTAAAAAGCCTGTTTCACGCTACTTGCGTTCCTCTAAGATAACATGTATGTTTTTCTTCTTTCCATTTTACACAAAAGAAACCAAGACTCAGCAGTGTTTCTGAGATAATGTCAGTGATCTCAGAAAAACTGATGCCACAAATAAAATACATTGCTAAACTTAAGTGATTTCTTCCCAGCATTCCCTGATTTTTCCCATTACATAGTAATAGTTATACAAATGCGTTTAGCCATGATGTGAGTGGCGTAATCCAGTATGTTCACTTTGCAAGTAGCCTTTTCCCTTTTCATAGAAGTCGGCAAATTAGGAGATTTGTGAAACTGACAAATTAGTCTACAAACCCTGCCAAGTTCAAACTTTAAAAATCTGACCTAGACGTTTCCCTTGAAAAAAATACATAGGCTGTTGGACTTTTGTGTTTATAGTTGCACCCTGTGTTAAATTGAAAGACTATACTCTATGTTGATGTAATAAAATTTAATTAGTTGTAAGTCAGGTTCTGGTTTAGTGGTAATTAGTTTAGTGTATAATTATTACATCTAATAGCAATCTGAAATCTGCAAGCATTTTGATCTTTTTCCAAGTTAAAGGAAAAAAAACCTTGAAAGATTTATAACAGAAATAGCAATAATGAAATCACATTAGCTAATTTCATTAGACAAATTATGGACAATGTTAACTGGCAACGTAAAATTTTGGTGATGACATATATGTATCATGCTGAGCTAGTACATAAAATATTTTAAAATTAATTTTTTTCTTATTAAACATAAAGCAATCTAAGTGACTTTTGATGTTTCTTTATTTTTAAAATGCGTTACCTATAATTTTATATAACAGAATTTAATGTTATTCATGTAAAAACTAAAGTATTATGCTTGTCAGCCTTTACAAATCAAGGAACTTTTATTACAAAACATGAAAATCATCTTTAATTCATTGAATTCTGACAAATATTTCCAATTTTACTTGTATGTATTGCCTACTTTCAACAGGATACAAAGTAGTTTGCAGTGGACAAAATATACAAAAGTACGCTATTTCAATAAATCGTTACAAACTTTTTAAGTTAGTAAGTTAAATAAAGTTAAAAATGTAATGTCTCTCTGAATTACATAGGTAGTATTATATTTAACTGATCTATTTGTAGCAAAGACTAAATGAAAGCCAATAATATTTACTTTTGCCATTTTCTTACCTTTTTCAATCCCTTTCTCCAGTAGAAGCACTGTTTTTTCATATGTGATCCAAGTACCATCTCATTTCAATTTTTTAATTATGTTTAAAACCTTTTTTTTTCCTGTAAGTTTACTGTTACTTTTAAAATTTACAACCCAGATAAATCTGTGGTAGCCCACAGAGCAGTTCAGTACCAAGTGTGTTTTCCACATCAAAGATCATGTGTCTCATTGTTAATCTCTTTGAATTTAAAATGTTTAGCTTAAAGATATAAGAATGTGAAGAGTGCCACCTCTGTACAAGTGGCTGAGTTGGTATCAAAAGGCTATTATATAGTTTTAAATGAATTTTTATAGCTTGCTAACTGATGTTTATAGACAGATCTAAGGTTTACTACAAGTGTATGGAAAAGAAATTTTCGATTTCTTTGATACTATTTCTTTCTTCTTCATTCTGCTTTATTAGTAAAGGGTCTATTTTGACTTCAAAAGAGGTCTTATGATCATTTCCATTTGGCAAGGAGAAAGAAGTGATTTGAAATAAAATATTCATGAACTGACATAATTAAAAATATTAACGGAGACATCTAAATTGGCTTTACAGTACACCATTATAAATATTTATTTAGATCATTGCAAAATGTCTGTCGTGATGTACACATTTTACATAGGATATCATTTCAGTTTTTTTAATTTGATTTTATATTTATTTAAGTTGAATTTATATGAACACATGCTCTTGTGGCATTAATGCTGAGTCTTTATACAAGAAGTATTTAAGGCAGACCTAGTAGGTAAACACCCTGGAAGAGGAAATGACAGCCCACTCCAGTATTTTTGCCTGGAGAATTCCATGGACAGAGGAGGCTGTCCATGGCAGGCTCAGTCTATGAGGTCACAAGAGTCAGACATGACTGAGCAGCTAACACACACACAGTGGGTGAACAACACAGAACTGAGGGGGGATAGAAAGTATGCTAAGAGGAGACGCCGCCCACCCCAACCAGCAGACAGGCTTCAGTGTGAGAGACATGCTCATTGAAGTTAGCAGTACAAAATATTATATAATCAGGTGCCAAGTGAGAGGGATTTAATAAAAGATGAAGTTGGATTGTTGCTTGAGGCTATTTCTCAGTGGAGGTACCATCCATTCTTAGCTTGGTAATCAACCTTATAGAAATTTGACTTCCTCCTTTCTCTGGCTGTGGAGCCAAATACACAAGGTCATCCATGATCTGTTTACTAATTTATATTGGGGAATAACCCTGTGTCCAAAATGTTTTTATTGATTACCTTGAGAACTGGCAATCAGAGCACCCCCAAAAAACTGAAAAAACTCTAGTCATAAAGTTACTGGGTAAATTTAAAATTTATTCCTTCATCAGTTCAATAAGCTACTGGTTGATTCCTACTCTGTGCGAAGATCCATGTTAAGTTCAGTGAGAAATGGAATACCTTGGTGGCTGCTGCCATCTAGAAACATGCAGACTATTAAGATAATATCTGTAGAGTCCAGACTCAAAGTAATAAACCTGATGTTTTAGTGAATATCTTACCTGAATCATGCCAGAACTTGGAGAAACCTTTCTGTGATATTATAAAACGGATGTGCCTGATGTGCAGTGTATTTTAAAATTCTGTTCTGTGTACCCATGTGAATAAACACCAAGAGCTGACTTTGTAACCACATGAATATGAATGAAAATAAGAATCTGAAGAAGATTCTTACATTTTTTTGTCCTGGGTCTTGAGAGTAAATTTTTTTTTTTTTTAAACCCAGCCATTTCTGTTTCCAGTCTGACTCTCTAACTCTTATGATTCTATCAAGAGAGAGTGGAGAATGACAAGCAGGTTTTGTTTTGTTTTTAATTTTTTATTTGAAAATCGTTGTTTTACAATGTTGTGTTAGTTTTTACTATACAGCAGTGTGAATCAGCTATTTGTATATACATACATATATATGTATATATATATATACACACACACACATATATCCACTGTTTTTTTGGAATGGTTTTTAAAATATATGTTTAGTCAACAAATCTTTATGATGTTCCCTGAGCTAAGAATTCAGCACCTAAGAAACAGCCCTGAGGGGTCAGGGCTGACCTGGCTCCTGCCCTCATACGCGGATGGTGGCAGTGGAGCAGCAGAGGAAAAGTTTAGTAGGAGTTGAGAATTCAGGGCAATAGTCTGGGGAAAATATACATTTAGTGACATGCATTTAAACCCCAGCGATAAAGTTGTCTCTGGAAATACTGGCTTCCCAGGTTGCTCAGTTGGTAAAGAGTCTGCCCGCAATGTGGGAGACCTGGGTTTCATTCCCAGGTTGGGAAGATCCCCTGGAGAAGGAAATGGCAACCCACTCCAGTATCCTTGCCTCGAGAATCTCACACATGAGCCTGGTGGGCTACAGTCCATGGGGGTCATAAACAGTCGGACTCAACTAAGTAACTAAGTTTCTTTCTTTCTGGAAATACTTGGAAGATGGAGGGTCAGAGGCCTCTAATTTAGTAAAGTCTTCAGTCTGGGAGCAATAAAATGATCAGAAACCAGTCCTGGGAATGGAAGTTACCACTGGGGAGTTTGTAAAATTGTCAAGGCCATGTGCACAGACATTGGCTGGTGTGACCAGCGGTTTCAAAGAAGAAAGAGTGGCAGATAATATGGAAAGACTCTGAAGAATGACGTTTGAAGGAGAGCCAGAATTGATTAGGAGGAGATGAGTATCATTTGCCTGTAGACTCAAGGACATGGTGGTGCGAAATGAGACCTGGAATGGGAAATATGCAATTTGTTACACAAATCTAACAGTGAAAGGAAGGTGCCCACAAGAGGAATTCCTACAGGAGGTTTAAAAGTAATCTGTGGTTGAAGATTAGACCAGTGCCTTTCCCATGTAAGTCCTCCTCAGCTGTATCTGACAAAGATTTTTAACTTATAAATGTGGACTTTGGGATCACTTCTTTGTTGGTATCAAACAGAAAAAGTTTCTATTTTTTTATTAAGACTATGTTATCATATATAACATTAAGAATATAGTTACATTTTTGGAAATTGTAAACCATCATTCAAAAAACAGACTTACGTAAATTGATTACTAAAACATTACTTTTTTTCCAGAAATTAAGATTCATTTACTCAAAGATTGTGACTTAGGTATCTAATTTAGCTTGATGGTCCAAGTATGTTGTCTCAGGAAATTTCTCTTTATCCATCTAAATAAATTTTGATGCTAGGAGTTAGATTGGTTAGACTAAGAATTGTTTCCTAAATTAATAGTTTCATGTAAATAAAAGCAAACATACATCATCTATTAGAAATTTAATTTATGTACAATATAAAGTCAGAATTGATTCTTTATTTTTCCTCCTTATTCTTTTGGGATTCTGGAAATACATATGTAAGTGTCTATGGCTGCAACGCACCTCTGGATAATTGCCTATTTTCATTTCATAGCTGGCATTGTTTTTGTGGGTTTTTTTTTTTTCTCCTCTGCTGCTACTGATTTCATCTGAAGAAAGCCTTCTTAGTACTAATTCTCTCTCTCACACACACATACACACACACACATTTTAACAAGGAGGTTGTACCGTCAAGATCAGATTAACTGAGTAACCCACGATAGTGGAAAAAGTCAGTTAAATACTTAGGGGGAGTAGGAGTCAGATTAAGCCCCACCAGGGAAGGAGGGACAGTTGAACTAATATTAGGAAGTAGAGAAAATAATTGAAACTGGAGAACTCTAGTCCATTAATCTGGAGGTTCCTTGTATAACCAATGAGCTTTAATATCCAATTTAATGAAAGATGCTTATTTCACTTGCCAGAGCAGAAAAATTAATTGGTAGCTATAATTTAAGTTTGGTCTCCTTTCTAATTGAAAGAATGTCTAAAGGGAGGGAAAAAAAAGAAAAACATTTTCATTCCACTCATTTTCAATTTTTAATTCCTTTTTTTTGAAAAGTTTTATTACAAGTATTGACATTTTCATTATTTCAATTGGATATTTAATTTGTTACACACTGTTGGTAAGTAGGAAAAGAAAAACCTCTTGAAAGACAGCAGACAGTTTAATGAACATGAAGTCTATTCTCTGAGTTTGCAGGGTGTGAGGATCCACCTGTCCAGGAAGAACCTGGCATGTGACAATGTTTCGGGAAGTACATGTTAAAGCAGATACATGGTCATATATATTTTATCTTTTTATCATGTTAGAAATTAATTTTATTAGTGACTCCTCACAACCTACATTTTTTTGTTTTTTTTTTTGAGAACATCATTGGCAGCTGGCTAAACCCTGATGCTGTACTGAGTGACTGATGCTCACATTTTGGGCCATTTCTCATTTACCTGTATTACCTTAGGCCTCTGGCCTTCCTAATTTAAATATAAATATATTAATAAATATACGTGTCAAGTATTTCCAGAACACAAAGTCTGCATGTTAGTGAACACAGAAATATTTCACAGTTTTTATGTCTTTCTTTTCATTACTCCTCTGCAAAATTCTAAAATCAAGACAAAATTCCTCTGAGTGAACACACAGAAGAGCCACCAGAATAAAGAGGCCCAGAGGAGTGTGGCCTATTCAAAACATCTGAAAATGACTTAAAGAAGACCCTCCTGCTTCTTCCCTCTGCCAAAGACGCAGGGGCAGCACGGGGAAGCTCGTGGCTGCGTCGGTGTCCCTGTCTCTCGCAGCTTGAGGACGGGCGATGCCAGAGCAGTGTGTCCTCTGGAAATGATTCCTTGCCCACCCTGTCTTCCTGGAGGTGTAGGAGAATTCCACAGTTGGGAAATACCCCATCCACTTCCAAATCGAGCCCACATGCTTTTGCCTGTTTTATGCCCGTGGGGTCCCATGGGTGTTTATGGAATGCTGAGGTGATGCCTCTGTGGCTCTGGGAGTAGAGATTGGTCTACACAATTGAAATGACCCCACTGTCCGACAGTGAATGAACTGCTTTATGGTAAATTCAGCCATTTTGTGTTGTGTGGTGAATGACCTGTTTGATCAAACCTAACTATGCCTTGAACAATTTAGACATCTTAGCGAATGAGCTAGGTCTTATGAAAAGTACAGGATAAATATTCTCTGCATCCGTGTAGAGACCAGCAGCTTCAGACGCGATAGACATGATGATTAGCAGAACAATTGGTTTCCAGCTGGCATGTAGCAGAGCACATTCAGACAATGGGGGGTTACTTAAATGACACAGAAGATAGTCTAGCATAGTGGTTAAGAGTGTGGGCTTCAAAACGAAACCACCTTGTTGACTTACGGCTCTCCCACGTACTGCCTTGGGATTTGGGGCAAATTATCTACTCTCTAGATAGATAGGTTGGATGGCATCACTGACTCAATGCAGTGAGTTTGTGTAAGCTCTGGAAGTTAGTGATGAACAGGGAAGCCTGGTGTGCTGCAGTCCATGGGGTCGCAAAGAGTCAGACATGACTGAGTGACTGAACTGAACTGATCTACTCTCTGTGGTTCAATGTTATCATCTTCAAAGTGAAGATAATAATAACATGTACCTCATATGTTTGTAGTGAGGCTGAAGACTCAAGACACATAATTAGCACTCAGCTAACTTATATGCAGAGTACATCATGAGAAATGCTGGGCTGGAAGAAGCACAAGCTGGAATCAAGATTGCCGGAAGAAATATCAATAACCTCAGATATGCAGATGACACCACCCTTATGGCAGAAAGTGAAGAGGAACTAAAAAGCCTCTTGATGAAAGTAAAAGAAGAGAGTGAAAAAGTTGGCTTAAAGCTCAGTATTCAGAAAACGAAGATCATGGCATCTGGTCCCATCACTTCATGGCAAATAGATGGGGAAACAGTGGAAACAGTGTCAGACTTTATTTTTTTGGGCTCCAAAATCACTGCAGATGGTGATTGCAGCCATGAAATTAAAAGACGCTTACTCCTTGGAAGGAAAGTTATGACCAACCTAGATAGCATATTGAAAAGCAGAGACATTACTTTGCCAACAAAGATCTGTCTAGTCAAGGCTATGGTTTTTCCAGTGTTCATGTATGGATGTGAGAGTTGGACTGTGAAGAAAGCTGAGCGCCGAAGAATTGATGCTTTTGAACTGTGGTGTTGGAGAAGACTCTTGAGAGTCCCTTGGACTGCAAGGAGATCCAACCAGTCCATTCTGAAGGAGATCAACCCTGGGATTTCTTTGGAAGGAATGATGCTAAAGCTGAAAGTCCAGTACTTTGGCCACCTCATGCAAAGAGTTGACTCACTGGAAAAGACTTTGATGCTGGGAGGGATTGGGGGCAGGAGGAGAAGGAGATGACAGAGGATGAGATGGCTGGATGGCATCACCGACTCAATGAACGTGAGTTTGAGTGAACTCTGGGAGTTGGTGATGGACAGGGAGGCCTGGCGTGCTGCGATTCACGGGGTCGCAAAGAGTTGGATACAACTGAGCGACTGAACTGAACTGAACTGGTTTCTTTTATTAGTAGCAGTATTCAATAAGTGAACACATAGTATATCCTTTAGTTTGGAAGTGAATATTCTTCTAGAATCACAAGTTCTAAAGTAAGCTGCTGCAATTATTTTAAAATAATCCCTGACATTTAAATAATGTTTTAAAGTTGGCAGGACTGTTTTCATGTAGATCTTTAAGCTTTGATATACTGGTTTTGTCCAAGCCTTAGGAGATGGGCAGGAGAGATGTTGGAATTTTAGAGATGGTTGGTTTGAAGTGACCCTTAAGACAAGATGACCTATGAGTCAATGATGAGTGACATGAGGCCTGGATGGCCATTGCTGGTAGTCAGGCAGCACTTAATAAAGGATCCTAATTTCCCTTTGCCTCATATTTACCATTCATCATCAAACTGTCATCGTTAGAGATGCAATCACAAGCTAAATCCTTTTTAATGAGCAGTCAGGATGATCCAACATTGAGCCAGATGAAGTACTCCCGAACACTTTCATTCTCTCAGTCTGAAAAACACCTGGACCTCCTTGTCAGCTTCACACTTGAAGCCCTTCACAAGAACCATGTGTCCAGGCCCTGGTCCACCTATGGTCCTTTGGATTCATCAAGCTGATGCTCCTGAATCATGCTATTTAGGGGAAATTTCTGCTATGAAACCACTCTGAAAATTCCCAAATGAGGTGGTTACAGAACTATCTTGGAATCTAGATGGAAATAAAAAAGAATTTTATTTCGTTTAAATTATCAGGGCTTCCCTGGTGGCTCAGTGGTAAAGAACGTGCCTGCCAATGCAGGAGACGTTGGTTCCATCACTGACACGGGAAGATCCCACATGCCTCGGAGCAACTAAGCCCCTGTCCCACAATTATTGAGTCTGTGCTCCAGAGCCTGGGAGCCAGAGCTCCTGAGCCCATGGCTTGGAGCCCGTGCGTCACAAGACCAGCCGCTGCAGTGAGAAGGCCGTGAATGCAGCTAGAGAGCAGCCCCAGCTTGTGTCAGCTAGAGAAAAGCCAACACAGCAAGCAAGAGCCAGCATAGCCAAAAATAGTGATCGAACGTATTTTTAAGTGATCGAATATTTGACACACGTTTTCTTTTGTTCTGCTCTCAGAACTACTGAAATGCATGTGGCTTATTGAAAGTTTCGAGGTTCAGATGAGCCCACAGTTAAACTGCTCGAGAGAAATCATAGGATTTAATCTCTGAGCAAAAGTTACAAATGTCTGTACAACGTTTTATACATTTTGACATGAAGTTTTTGCTCCCCTAAGAGTTAGCTCCTGTTCAAACACTGTGTGTTTGATGTATGCAGAATGTTTGTATCTCCTTAGTAGAATCTAAGCACCCCAAGGGCAGGAATGGTGTTTTATAATTCTGTTACATCCTACAAACCAGAGCATCACATTGAATACCTTTCACCTAGTCAAAAGATAGATGATTGCATTGTACATCCATAACTTAAACTTCTGTGCCTTTAATAACCCCGGATGTCTCCAAGATTTGTGGCAGCTGAGAACATTCAGATAACTAAATTGCCCACTTTTAGTCTCTTAGATAGATGGCATCAATTTCTACTGCCTCACCAAAAAATTATGTAGGCCAAGGATAGAACTTTCCTTATAAATTTTACAACCAGCTCCTGAGAGGCTAGAGAAAGATCGTTGCCTTCACAGCACTGTTGATCTTCTTTGTGGCTTTTGTCGTGATTCAAACAATGTGACAGAAGCCATCCCCCGAGGAGGAGTTTAACAGAATTCAAGAGAGATGAACCTACAAATATACATACTAAGTCTCCATAAAATCCATGTCTTGCATGTTCAGGAGTTCTCTTTTTTTTTAGGCCTTATGATTTCTCATAATATGTGTTTCCCTTCAAAATGGAACAGCAAATTTTGTTAGCTGTGGAATATTTTAGTTAAATGGTTTTAAAAATTAACAAGTTGAACTCATTACTTAATTATTTCTTAGGGAAAAAATAAAACAACTTCATAATCATTTTCCTATAGTATCTGTGAGGCTTCCAACTTTTCCCAAACAATTATCATTCTGTATTTTACCCTGGGACCAATTAAGCTTTCTAAAAATTTTTTTCTAGTTAATTCCTGTGTATCAGCTTCTTAAACAGGTGATGTGGTTATTAGACTTCATCTATACATCCCTGTGAATTTTCAATCCAAATATTTCAAAGCAAAAGTCAGTATTGGAATGAAGGAAACCAGAGTCTGTATTTTAGAGCAGGAAGTGAAATCATTTGTTTTTAGTCCTTTCCATGATTTTAACTCTTAACTATTCACTGATTGGTTTTGTGTCTTCAAGGTGAGAATTTTTTTGTATTAAGTAATCAAAATAAACTTTTAAACTTGCCAAGCAAAAATGTTATCTAAATCTCACACTTAAGTTAGATTTAATTTTGAAACGCTTTTAAGGACCCCTGTTACTCATTCTCTTGGTGGTCTTTCAAAAGCCAGGTGTCTGGGATTGTCTCCAGGCTGCTCTAAAAGCACCCCAGGCTTTGGATTAATACACGAGAGCTGCCTTTTATTTCAAGATGCCTATTTACATAATGCCTGTTCATTTAAACTCACTTGGAATGTGTGGCCAGGATGAACCCAAACCAGAGTGGGTCAGCAGTGCACAGGCTTGTTTTTTCATTGAATTAATTTTAAGTTATTTCTCTCTTCCAAAGCTGGAATGGGAAAAAAAAAAAAGTTACCGTGGAGGCATTTCTTAATTCAACTGCTATATATCTCAATTTTAGAATAAACCCTGGATACTTTATCTCAATACATAATAGAACAGGAATTTTAAAAACTCAGTGTCTATTATTAAACCCTTCAGTACTATAAAGTGTTAGAACTTATATGCAATACAACAGAACATATATATTGCAAACCTCAGAGTAATCTCTGTTCTGACACCATCACTTCTTTTGCACAAAATACATTTCCTAATCCTTTGATTCAACTTTCAAGTTCAAAAAGCATCTTGGGGTGTGGATGTGGCTGTGTGGAATATGAAGATTTTTCATGTAACTTTTGTCTTCTAAATATTATTTTTAAATACAGTAAGTCAAATGTAATGTTATGGGATAAGATGCTTCTTTAATATTAGACTTTAACATGAATGTTGAATATGTTAGGAGCTTAGTTAAGAAAAGCCTTAACCTTTGTCATTTTGTTCAGACCTCACATTCAAATCCACTTTTGTGTTCTTTCTCCAGAAGGTTAGATGGTATCAGCTTTGTATTATGGGCAGGGATCCACTTCACTAAATTGCAGCCTGTTTTAAGTATTTACTTAAGTATTTGGGAGACTGAGGGCCTTAATAGTTGCAGTTGCACGCACACCAGAAATATAAATAAAGCCTGCTTTCAGAGTAAAAAAAAATTTTTTTTGAAGGATTTTCTTCTTAAAATAATGTGAACTTTGAATTAGGAGAATGCTGCTTTGAGAAGTTTATTTTCATTCGCAACATTTTAATGCTTGTTTTTCCTTGGCTTTTACCAAATGACTTGAGCTTGAAAATGTTGATGTTTAGTTACATATTTATAGAGGATGCTAATCTCCCCCGTGTGTCTGCATTGTTGCTTCTGTGTTTCTCCCCTAGAGCAGAGTTAATGTGATGTTTATCTGCTGTTACACTTTCCTATCTTTTGAAATCCTACTTTGACATCTTTCTTTAGCATATATTTATGCAGTGATTAAATCTCATCGTCCTTTATAGCATCTCCAGAAGCTGTATAGTAAAGAGCATTTTTTTTTAATTCTTTAGGTAGGATAAGTTTCAGAAAGTCATTCTATGTGAATAAATAGCTAGGCCTTTTCTATTTCAATACTATTCAGTATGCATGTAACCTATAAATTATTTTTATTATGCTTCTGAATAAAAGTCATTTGTTTCTTGGTAACAGTATTTTTATTGGGAACCATATTTGTTAAATAACACTTCATTTAGCTTTCTTTTAATAGTATCTCATTGTTCTTTCCCTTCACAAATCACATCCATTCATTAGTTTTAATTTTATTTCATTTATTAGATGATTATTATTATTGTTTCTGGCTATCATCTGGCCCCATAAGACTTCTTAATGAAATTCTGAAATTTTTAGCAGAGATGAGTTCATTTTTTTGTTAATGGCTTTATGAAGGAGCCAGCTCTGTGATGTTTAAAACAAATCAAAACCCAGCAACTAAATAAAGCAACAAGACAATTCAGATTTTGAAAGAATGAAACAACTTGCTCTGGAATTGCAATCAAGTAGTCTAAATACATAAACTCATCAGGACTGTTTCATTTCTTCCTTTTCTATCCCCCTTGAACCTTGAACCTAACAATAGGAAATAATAGAAAACCAAAGCCGCGCTATGGCTCACTAACACCCTTAAAAGGCATCTGACTAAGACTGGATGTGAATGAGTGTTCCCCCAAATCTTTTGCTGAAAGATGGGGCCTCCTGAGGGAGTCTTTAATTGTTTTCCCCTTTTTTCTCTGCGGGAGCCACAGAGCTCAGCTTAACAAAACCAGTATTAGTGAGGAGATCAAAACCAAACCTCTAATGTGGTCAGTATTTGACCACCTTTTTATAAAGTTAATCAAACCTGTTAAGAAAAAAATGTAAAGTAGCAGAATGTTATATTCTGAAAGGAAATTCCAGAGTATAAAATTCTAGCAATTTGACCCTGTAGCAGGTGTTTACTTAAAGAAAAAAAAAAAAAGCCGACTGATTTTTTCAGTGAAGCCAATTGGTCAGTTGAGAGAAAAGGGTTACTTCATTTACATGTAGATCTGCTTTATAAATCCAAGTCAACTGTTCACAAGATTTGTATCAGATTGTGTCAGATATTTATATTCAGTGTTGCTTTACTTTCATATCCCATTTGGCAAGTGTAAAAAGATAGTGGGATGCATTATCAATCACCAATAATATTTCATTAAAAATGAATCAGTTGTGAGTATCCCATTATGCTTTTGGCTAATGTTTTGCTTGCTTGTTTAACTTGATTGTAAAAAGAATTTTAAAAAAAAGATGTAATAGATAGTGTGTCCTTTGACTTTAAAACACAAATCAGTGGTCACAACTCTGTATGGTCACATGTAATCTCTTATCTGACTGATATAAGGAAATCCTAATATAAATTAATTTTCTCTTTTTGATGAATCATTGCTGATGGAAAATAACTGCACCATCCAATTGGATACTTTTAGCCCCCTTAGGTTATTGATGAGAAAGGGTAGGAAATTTTTAGACTTGGTTCTAACAAAGGGCAGGTTGTTTTGGATGTCGTATCATTGAAGGGCAAGCCCTTGCTTCAAGGATCACTTCTGTTATTCTGTGATGCCTAAATGATCCCAATCGTATTTCATTTCTATTTTGCATGAATGAACTACTCCCTATTAAAATGTTAATATCTCCTGGTCATTTATATCTCATAACTTCTGGTCACTTATTTCTAAGCTTGAACTTTTATATATCCTAATTTGTCCTATATGAAGGAGAGAACAAGTTCAGAGTGATGAAGCACAGATTTCCTGGTGTTGGTGCAGAAGTTCCAGGAGGCGGGAGAAGGGTTCTAGATGGAAAAATTAATGGCCTCTAGATTGCCCTAATAGAAAACTGTAATATGTGAAGCCCTTGAAATGCGTCAGGGACAGGCACAGTGCATTTCCACACTGGCAGGATTATATACATCTCTTGGTGATCTAGTTCTTCCGAATGGCAATGTTATGAGCTCATCTACTGAAGCAGTGATGTCCAGGAGCATGACTCTAACCCCGAACTCCTGGTTCTCAGCTCAGCTCTACTATTTACTAGTGTGTGTTCTCAGGCAGGTAACTACTATGAGCCTTGGTCTCCTCTTTGGTAAAATCCTTCCCTGCTAGAATTTTTGGGAGGATGAGGTGGTATTATTGAGTATATAAAAAGAACCCACTGGCCCATGGTTTGTTATTTTAAATCACTGACTTTTAAAAGTATCCAAATGTTGCAAACAATCAAGCAATTTATAATCAAAACCCAACATACCACTAATCTGTTATGATTAGCTAAGGAAGACTCAGGACAAATCCCTTGTCACCCTTTTTCATTAAATTATTCTAATTAGGAAAAAAAAAAGATTAAACTCAAAAAGAAGTCAAATAATTGTGATTCAAAGTGAAATAACTTAAAATCACAGTCATATATTGTGATACATTATGCTGAAATGTTAGATTTCAGAATATCTTAATGGACAAACTAGCTCTCTGGCTTCAGCCCTCTGGGAGTTTCTAACCAGAGGTTACTGTGTTTAGTTAAGTTTGTTTCAGTTTGTAGCAGTTTTCTTACTCTCGCATAGATCAGGATTCATTGCAGAAATAGATGCTGACTTCTTCATTTTTATTAGTTAGAATCTATTTTCTTTCCTGATTGTTCATCTAAGTATCATTATATACCTTTTGAGGGGTTAAATGACTAGTTTAAAGTAAGAAAAGAAATCAGTGGCACAGTTAAATTTCTAAACTGGACTTGATGTTTGACTTACTGTTTTCTCCAAAATGTTTGTCTACGTCAAGAGACTAACAAAGAAATAGTAGTAATTGCTATAGTGAAAATGTCAAAAAGCTGTGGGATTTCCACTAAAACTTGGATGGTTAATTTTTGTTGTATTTGGAAAAATGAGATAAAATGAATAAAACATAATTTATTCTGAATCTTCATTCCAATTAAAATGAGTATGCATCAGTTTGATGAGAATATTAGATGAGACTTTAACAATTAACATATTAACAAGGGAAAAAATGGAATTTCAGAAAATTAAGGGTGAAATTAAGTTTTTCAAAGATGAGAAATGGAGTTTAGAGGTTTCTGGGAAATACTGAAAGCTACCTCCATCACCACAAACCCACCTAGCAGGTGGTGCATTGTTCTTAGCAAGTGCGTGCTCAGTTGCTTCCGTCTTGTCCGACTCTTTGTGACCCTGTGGACTAGCCTGCCGGGCTCTTCTGTCCATGGGTTTCTCCAGGGGAGAGTACTAGAGTGGGTTGCCATGCCATGCCTGACCCAGGGATCAAACCTGCATCTCATGTTTCCTGCATTGGCAGGCGGGTTCTTTACCACTAGTGCTACCTGGGAAGCCTGCATTGCTTCTAACTGATCATTTAAGCTTTTTTAAGCTTTCGTGCTCAAAAAGAATTGAGATAGAGGTTTTGTCCTTATTTCTTGCTTGTGGAAAGGACCTTGATTATAGTTCATTAATATGCAGTTACATAACCAAGGATAACTTTGGTAGAAATAATTTCTACTCGCATGAACTCAAGGGAAGTCTCTGAGAATGATAAGGAATGGATTGGGAAAGGATAATTTCCTTGCCTTCTTTTCTGGTTATTTCAGCTGAAGTTTAACATAGTGTGAGACCAGATAACATATGTCCATTTTTTATCAGCATTTTCATTTTTACCATGTCCTGAACCATGTGCGTATTTATCGAACTGTCCTGAGTAGAAGCATGCCAAGATTGTAGGAGTTATTTCTGAAAAAGCAGCAAACCTTATCTAGATCATATTATATTAACACAACATATATTTATTTTACATGTTTGTTTTCTATTTTTTCTCATTCAAGTATGCTAATTTACTTGATCTTTAGTGGAGAATAAAAAAAAACATGTTTCTTCCCATACCTAATTTAATGAAGTTGAAAATATATTCCATATTAAATTTAAAAATGTAGTTTACTACATTTATGTAAAATTCAACCTTGATATAGAGAGTAGTAGTTCTATTTTATTATTCCAAAGTAAATGTTTTATGTATTTTGTAAAATGCTGACCAGCAGTTTGATTCCTCAGCTTCAAAAAGTTCAATATTATAAGAAATGATTTGAAATGACAACAAGAGTGCTTCAGGTTAGACAAGCAGAATATTTTGGTACAACAAAGATTTTTAAACAGCCTATATGAAAAGGTTATTACATTCATTCCCAGTAGATCTCTAGGTTTCTAAGACTGAAATTTCTGGGATAGAAGTTAATCAAATCCTTTGACTGAGTGTGCAAATCATTTTCCTCGGCCTCTGGGGACATACATAGGATGTTTCTTTCCTTAAAGAGTTTACAATTAGATGAAGAAGCAAGATAAAATTATAATCATAACCAAATCTCTAAAATAACCATTGTCTCAAAAGACTTAACCACTTAATAAAATATGCTTCATGATGCTGAAAATATAATTGCAACTATAAAGGGATGCCTGATTATTTTTTAGATAAGGAGTGGATTTCCCATGGCTTGGATGCAAACTTTTAGTTTATGAAAGAATTAAAGTATGTTTTTAAAATTGAAACAAATGTTTTCAAATAAAGACAGCCAGTCTATTTCTGTTGCTGCTACTGCTAAGTCACTTCAGTCGTGTCCGACTCTGTGCGACCCCATAGATAGCAGCCCACCAGGCTCCCCCATCCCCAGGATTCTCCAGGCAAGAACACTGGAGTGGGTTGCCATTTCCTTCTCCAATGCATGAAAGTGAAAAGTGAAAGTGAAGTCATTGAGTTGTGTCCAACTCTCAGCGACCCCATGGACTGCAGCCTACCAGGCTCCTCCGTCCATGGGATTTTCCAGGCAAGAGTACTGGAGTGGGGTGCCATTGCCTTCTCCATTAGTTATCACATATAACTCAGTATTCCTGGTCTTATTTGGGGGAAAATATAGACTGAATACCTGTCTAATCCTCACAGAGATGAAATGGTGTGTGGTCTTGTGAATGGAAAGATGGATCTCTTCCTTCTTGATTTAAAGTGTTTTGTTATAATCCGATGAAAGTCATCTATTATATACAGAATTTGGGTAATAGCACAGAAGCCGTCCAGTGCAAGTTCTCAGTATGGTTTGGGTATCACCCGTCAGTCCTAAAATCATTTCATTGGCTCTTTATTATGTCACTTTAATCATCCAAGCAATATAACCTGTTTCCTCATTTCCACTAACTTCAGTGCTATTGTTGGCTTCTGATCAGCTATTGAACAAAGTTCTCGGTTGATGGCACCATAGCATAAACAGAGAGTTCTTTTCAAACACTTATTGCTGATTGAACAGAGACTGTTTTACATATTCTTTACAGTGATCTGTTACTTCAACTATATTGGAAACCTGATCAAAGCCAGTGTGAGTCATACTGAATCTTTGACTTTTCTGAATTTGAGGTCAATATTGGAGTGAAGAACTCAAAAAGAAAAAAAAAAAAAAAAAAACCCTTTCATTCTTACCTAGACAACAAAGGCCTTTTAGCCATTGCTATCTCGTTAGTCTTTTCTGAGTAGTCTCACCAGACAGAGAGCTAGTCAGTTATAATTCCATCATTACTCTTTCTAACAGCCCTTCAAGCCTTCTGCTCTTCAAAGTAGTGCAGAACAGCGCAGAGCTCTGTAGGCATTTGGACTCAGCACTCAGAGCAGGGAGCTGAAACAAAACGATGCCAACTGACTTTAAGGCAATTTCCTTCCCTCTGTGGAAATTTCTGCTTCTCATATTGAATCGATTCACTGAGTGAAACTTGACCTCTTGTTAGAGTGCATACACTTTGCAATGTGCTCAAGTAATTCAAAATGAAATACCAGTTGTATATAGAAAACACAGGAACCTGACTGTAGTATGTCCAGCTTGTTTCAAAAATGAGCGTGTCTTTAAAAATCTGCTTTTCTATTAAGAGAGCTACATTTACCACACATTAGATGTTTCTGCTCATTGTAAGATAATTAAAGTAATGGATTCTAGCCTGAATTATCATTGTAAGCACACAGTTAAGCTTTCTTTCTGTATGGAAGCTGAAAAAGGAAAATGGCACAATTAATTAAAAGAAAAAAAAAGCCTCCCTTTTTTAAGTGGGTATGTTTGACCTCAAATATTATGATGATCAATTTCCTACATGTGCGTGCACACCCATGTTTGTGCGTGCATGTGTGTGTACATGTGTAGATGTCCATGGGAGATGAAACATTCATATTAATTTTTTGTCAGTATCAAAAGGTAGGGAAAGTTAGTATATTTATGAGTACAAGAGATAATATTTGGATGAAATTGGTATGTAGTCACTTCTGAAATGCATAACTGCTTAAATTATTCCTCTTATAAAATTTGCCTGTGTCAAAGATAACTTCTGATATTTATTGATCAATGCCATTGAATTTATACTGAAGGAAAATGGACATGTTTTTAAGAAAAGAAGACCGCTCGCTTGTTTTTAGTACCAGATTACTTATTCCACTGGAACTTGTTACGTTTATTACATATTCTTGAGTGGGGAGTAATGTTAAGCCACATCTACATGCACAGAATGAATAGATTCCAAAACAGCCGATTTTTTGACTTCTTGATAGATACTGATGACTGCATTTGTCTTAACTGAGTGCCAATTTATGGCAGTGACATGATTTTTTTTTTAATACGTTTATATGAACTCAAATAGCTTGGGTAAGAAATATACTAATGTATCTTATAAATATTATATATATTTGCATATAATTCTATTTTGTTGAATAACTTGTGTTAGGCATCTCATTTCTCCAGATTTTCTAATAGTCAGGCAGTTGGCGTGCGGGTGGAAGTAGGAGGTATTGGCAGAGATTCTAGTGCGTCTTCAGATCTTTAATAAATGTAATTAGTTGAGTTTTATGCCTTGCCTTTTCTTTTTAATAGTGAAGCAATTGCAGTGTAAAAAAGAGCAGTTGTTTGACTATATTATTTAATTAAACAGACTTTCCTCCCTCATTCTTTCAAAAGAAAAGCAGATATTCAAAGCATAAAAAGAAAAAAAAAGAGATTAAAAATAATGGTCTGTAAATTTTGCAAGGTATATAAAGAAACCTCATTAATTCTGGATATTTAAAATATAAACAAAATAAAAAATAGATATGAGAAAAATATAAGGAGAGAAATCTTGTGAAGAAAAACATGAGAAATTCATTCTAGTTCTTTTTTTAAAAAAAACACTTTAAAAAATAATGATAAACAAAAGCAAGACTATTATCAGAATTCATTAGTAAATTAATAGCAGATGGTTCCCTGTGAGACCAAGTTTGTGAAACTGTGAATATCTTTTAAAGGTTATACTTCTCTGTTTATGTACACTCTCCATCTTTGAGTAGCAGAAGGTTTAAATTTTTGTAGAGACTAGTAATTATCTGTCAACTCTCCTTAAATGAAGAATAACACCTAAATGGAAAAGTACCCTTTTTAGAAACATTTTTATCTTTCCTGCCCCTATTTTTTGAAGAGCAGAGCTCAGAAATGGGCTTGCTCATTGCATGAAGGCTTTGCTCTGCTAGCAGAAGCCATTAAAGGAAAGAATTCTTTGGTTGAACAGAAATTAATTAGGAAAAAATGGGGATGAAAAGGAAAGCTCTTAAGTCAGTGCCTTAAAAAAAAAAAAAGATTCTAACAGCTGTAATATGAGAGAACATACGAACACATTTTTTAATATAATTATATGGAAAAGACATTTTTATATTTCCCTCTTCTGGCATAAAAAGAGTTTTTTGTCAAGCACTAACAATTTATTCCTTATGGAAACTGCTGTATTATTGTCTGATGGCCATTTTAGATCCATAAAACGAAATGGATTAAAGAAAATTAAACAGTATTTTTAAGTGTCTACAGCTTGTGGCATGTTAACAACAATCTATGTGAAACAGCACCAAATATGAAGCTTGTGTTTCCAAGACTTCTTTGTACTGTAATACTGATACAGTCCTTAAATATTTAACTCTGAAAATTTGTTTCAAAATATAACGGTGAAAAATCTCAATAATTTGGAGGAGGTAAAATGAGATATGACCAAATGTAAGTAAATGTATGTTAATTGTGTATATTATACATATTTTTTTTCATTCTGTGGCACATTATTTGTTATAGGTATTTTTAAATTTAGATAAATGAAATGAGTACTTCCTGAGTAAAATTGCATTCTAACTCAGAATTGTCATTGAATGTGTGATTTTTAGCTAACCCACTAAACTCACCAGCCTCAGTTTCCCTGTGTGTAGATGAGACCAGATACCTCTTTTATTTTTTTATTTTTTTTTAAATTAACTTTTACTTTAAAATAATACATAAACATGTTCATTAAAAATTTTAAGTTTTTAAGGCAAGTATCATATGATATTTCTTTTTTTTTTAAGATTTAAAATGTTTTATTTTTTATTTTTTTTTTTAATTTTAAAATCTTTAATTCTTACATGCGTTCCCAAACATGAACCCCCCTCCCACCTCCCTCCCCATAACATCTCTCTGGGTCATCCCCATGCACCAGCTCCAAGCATGCTGTATCCTGCATCAGACATAGACTGGTGATTCAATTCTTACATGATAGTATACATGTTAGAATGCCATTCTCCCAAATCATCCCACCCTCTCCCTCTCCCTCTGAGTCCAAAAGTCCATTATACACATCTGTGTCTCTTTCCCTGTCTTGCATACAGGGTCGTCATTGCCATCTTCCTAAATTCCATATATATGTGTTAGTATACTGTATTGGTGTTTTTCTTTCTGGCTTACTTCACTCTGTATAATCGGCTCCAGTTTCATCCATCTCATCAGAACTGATTCAAATGAATTCTTTTTAACGGCTGAGTAATACTCCATTGTGTATATGTACCACAGCTTTCTTATCCATTCATCTGCTGATGGACATCTAGGTTGTTTCCATGTCCTAGCTATTATAAACAGTGCTGCGATGAACATTGGGGTACATGTGTCTCTTTCAATTCTGGTTTCCTCGGTGTGTATGCCCAGAAGTGGGATTGCTGGGTCATAAGGTAGTTCTATTTGCAATTTTTTAAGGAATCTCCACACTGTTCTCCATAGTGGCTGTACTAGTTTGCATTCCCACCAACAGTGTAGGAGGGTTCCCTTTTCTCCACACCCTCTCCAGCATTTATTGCTTGCAGATTTTTGGATCGCAGCCATTCTGACTGGTGTGAAGTGGTACCTCATTGTGGTTTTGATTTGCATTTCTCTAATAATGAGTGATGTTGAGCATCTTTTCATGTGTTTGTTAGCCATCCGTATGTCTTCTTTGGAGAAATGTCTATTTAGTTCTTTGGCCCATTTTTTGATAGGGTCGTTTATTTTTCTGGAATTGAGCTGCAGAAGTTGCTTGTATATTTTTGAGATTAGTTGTTTGTCAGTTGCTTCATTTGCTATTATTTTCTCCCATTCAGAAGGCTGTCTTTTCACCTTGCTTATATTTTCCTTTGTTGTGCAGAAGCTTTTAATTTTAATTAGATCCCATTTGTTTATTTTTGCTTTTATTTCCAGAATTCTGGGAGGTGGATCATAGAGGATCCTGCTGTGATTTATGTCTGAGAGTGTTTTGCCCATGTTCTCCTCTAGGAGTTTTATAGTTTCTGGTCTTACATTTAGATCTTTAATCCATTTTGAGTTTATTTTTGTGTGGGGTGTTAGAAAGTTAAAACTCTCAGGACATCTCATGGTCCTTTAGTCCTCAGATCATCCTCTGACATTAAGTTAAACACCCAGAAGTGGCTCAGTATTGCTCAGCCCTAGCAAAAGCTGTGCAGTGCTCCCTACCGGTGTGAAACCTGCTGTTGGTGGGTCTTACTTCTGGGCTGCAAAGATGGCCAGAGGTCCTTTTTTTGAACTGAATTGAGTATGACTTGGTGAGCTACTGTGCTTTTGCATATAATTAAATGAATGAAGACAAACAAAACTGACAAGGAATGAAGGATAAGGCTTGACGGGATCAAATGGCCAGGGTGTCAAAGCTCTAAGTAACTGCAAAGAGGGAAGCATGATTCCTCTAATAATTGGAGTTCCTTGGAGCCAGGCCAGCAGCCTTTTCCAAAGGATCCTGACCTGCTGAGCACTCTAGATGTGCAATGAATGTTTGCTGATGGGCTCATGTCTACCTTGGCAGTCACAATCTCTATGTCCCTTCAATGTGAAACTTCAACTTCATTGCTTATAATTCAGCATCTTTTAAAAACCTGTACGCTAGAGTCGAGAAAGGATTATGTTAAATATTTATATGGTAAAGCCTACTTCAGGAAGAGCTATAAAACATGGAGGGAATGAAAGTTAAGTGGAGAATTTTTCAAAATTAAAAAAAAAGCAGAATATTAAAATGAATCCAGTTCTGTTATGGAGGTGTACACCCACTGAAATTTATGGTGAAATATCAGTGTTGTTCCTCTTGTGTGCCACATGGTAGAGTGTGACAGGTGACTTTGAGGTCTGATTCTTGGTGGCCCTCTTTATCCCTGTGCTGGAAGACAGTGTAACTTGAGCTCAGTGAGACAACTTTTCTGGATTAAGTGGGCAAGATCAATCAAATGGCACCCCTTCATCCATCCTTTGCACTTGGGTCTCATACCAAAATAAAATTGTATGATGCATGAACTCGGTAATGAGTGGGAGATTTTAACTCTAGTCTACTCATTACAGTACAACCAGACTTAGACGTATTAGTGTACATATCAGAAAGTTCAAAGTTGGACAAAAGACCCTTTAGGAAACCAGACCTGGAAACCATGTAGCATGCCCCCTTGAGATGAGAAGACTGATTTTGTGGGTGGCATGTAGTCTCAGGCCTGTCCCAGGTTCTCCGGAGGATTTCTGAGGCGTACATCTGGGTAAACATGGTTTCAGTTCACCCCAAAGTTGTTGCATTTGGTGGTCTGAAATATTTCCAAAAGGGTATGGACTGCAGTTTGGAAGAAGCATAATTAGTCTTGCCTATAAATCAGTGAGCACATGTGTGTGTTTGTGCCAGCCTGCATGAGTGTCCACAGATAGCCTACACATACGTTGGCCCGTAAGAGGGTCTTACTGATTTGTGCTACAGTCCTCTCTGTCTAGGATCATCTCATCTGCTTAGAGCCAGATTCGTGGGTAGGGAAGGCAGGTATCTGCATGTTTGAGTACAATTTGCTGGATCTTACCATTAGAATATTTTCTTTCTTTTTTTCTTTTAAAGGACTTTAATTATTCTTAGAGCTGTTTTGTGGTTTACCTTTTGAAAAATCTAAAATGACTAAAACCAAAAATTAAAAATGACTAATGAGTTGGGAAGATTAACAAGTATTCTGAGTTTTATAGCATGTTTGTTTTCTATAAATACATCATTATATGCATATGCTTTTATTAATACAAATTGAGTGTAGTTGCAAATTTAAAGAAAAAGAAATTTATCATTTCCTCATTTGGGTACTTAAAATTTTCCCCCTAAACATTAATTCCATGGACCCTTAGAATGAGCTAAACGAATACTTTCTAAATTAATTTGCTCCAACAGTACCGACATTCTTAAGTATTTCTGGTATGGCTCTGACTATGTCAGTAATTTAGATCATTACTAAATTAGTAATTTAATTTAGTAATTCAATTTAGATAACTACAGAAAACAGTGTGAAAAATCACACAAATATTTAAACGAACATTCATCGTTCTTCATGTGCACCTGACCTCTGAAAGCTTGCTCAAACACCTAGACACAAGGAGACTTTCTAGCCCCTCATTTGATGGCTTTACAACTGGACATCCTCTAAAGTACCTCATTTCCTGTGGTTTGTAATAGCACCTTGCTGTGCCAAGGTTCATAGGGCACTTGAAGCCAACTGTCCATTTATAATTATACCCTGATGAAAATTAGCGTCCCAGTGGATACTTGAGAACTGAATTTACCTGGAGGTGTCAAGTTTAAATGTCAGGATTGTTTTTTATTTTTTTCTCATGTTTCATGTCTTACAAACTGAAATTTTCTATTGAAAAAAATAATCATCAGTGATATAACCCTAGTATAATTCCAGTTTTGCCCACATAAATAATATGTTGAAAAGGGGAGTGGGACAATGTATTGGAGGCTTCCAAGTTTTCATATAATACTGAAGAAGAAAAATTCCTTTAGTGTTGCTTTAACTTCAGAATCTGACTTGATTTCATTTATCTGACATTGGCATAGATCCACAAGGTAACATACAATTATTTACCTATTTATTGAGCTCCTGCTCTGAGTGGGGCTCTATCCTGTGCAACCATTTTAACCCTGTGTTATAAAAGTCATGTTGATTTTTATTCAGAGCAGTGGCAGAAGGATTTTAGAAAGAAATGTAAGGTCTGAAATTATTTTATGAAAATTTTCATTTTGTGATTAGAGTATTATTGAACTTGGGTTATAAAGAAGATTTCAGCTTTGCTAAAATTTCATTTGTATAATAAGAGCTTGAAATTCTTGGCCTTCATCTGCATAAAAATTGAGTCCCAATTTTTCAGGCTAGCGTTTAAAGCCCTCTTTAATATGATTCCATCCTTATTTCTTTTCTGCTACCCCCTCATCCCTCTGAGGTTTCCTGAAGTCTCCTTGACCTCTGGAAACTGTATGCTTCCCACTCCTACCCCTCTCCCAAGCTCTGTCCTCCTCTTAGAATGTCCCCTTTTTGCCATTTTCACTCAAGTGCATGCCTGAGATTAGAAAACCATCCCAAAGGCTGCCTCTCTTAAAGCATCATGACAGATCATCCCATTGGAAATTCTCCTTCCCCACCACATGTTATATCACACTTGGGAAACTCAGTGCAGTTGGTTTTATCTAGAATTCTTGCAATGAGTGTCTGTTTAACCTTTTAGGATCATTAGGTCCTAGATATTAGGAACAGTATCTGCTAGTTTCCCCTTATATCCAATTTACCAATAAATGCCTCACCATTTTGGTTGAACCTAACATGGATTTCTGGGCTCCTGGACTGAAGTTTGTCCTGAATACTCTTACTCCAAGGATTCTGCTATACATCAGAGACCTGAGGCCTTTTTTGTATCAGGATTTCCTTCCAACATTGCCACTAGAATAATTGTATTGTTTGCAAGTAGATTAGAATTCTGTTTTAGATTGGAAACTCTAGTCTACTTTGGCATCCCTGATTGGTTACAGTTTGCGCTTCCTGATTGTACGAGTAGAAATTATTATAGTCATTATTACATAATTATTTTAGAGGAAGATTTAGCAAACTGGCCCACAGATCAAGTCAGGGCCCCCTATCTGTTTTGTTTGGCCTGGGTTCTAAGAATTTTTTTTTTAAGTAGATGAAAAGAAATGATAAGAAGAATATTGAATGACATGAGACATTTCAATTATGTGAAATGTCCTGTCTTTGGTGTCCATTAATAATTGTATTGGAACTCAGCCTGCTGGATTTGTTTACATCCTGCTGGTGGCTGCTCTGTGTCCTGATGACAGAGCTAGACAGTTGTGCCTAGGCCATGTGACCACCCCCAGAGCCTAATTCCCATCTGGCTCTTTACAGAAGACGTTTTTCAACTTTATTTGAGAGTAGCTGAAAACATATTTCTTGTAAAGATTGTCAGCTCTTTAAAGACAAAGTCCATCTTTGTGTCTCCTCCTCACCCTCCAAATGTATGGCTCTTTGGCACTTCTCTAAATATTTGTTTATTGTTTGGTTTGTGCTATTTGCCGGAAGTCGGGTTAGAGCATCGTGAAACAGCAGACAGGGTGATTTACATCAGTAAGATTTGTGCCTTTCATTAGTGACTGGCATGCAGTGAAAGTCAGCAGAGACTCCAGTCATTTTTGGCCGGCTACGTGTTGATTATTATTTGGCTACTTCGGCCCGTTTCCTGACATGTCGTTCTTTCATGTTTTACAGAAAACACAAGATCTCCCTTTACAATGTGGTTTCCATTTATTCCCAAGGGTGTTTCTGCATTAGTTTTTGATTAATGGAATGTTTTCTCCTTTCCCAAGATAAGTGAGGGGGGAGTGCAACCTATCTAAATTGCATCTGGTGTGTGGATAAGGGCTGGACAACTCCTTTGTGAGCTAAGCACAGTTAAGTCCATGGATTTAGGTTTTAAAAAATAAGTAAATAAACAAAAAGGCACTGGCTCTTTTTTCTTTATGCCAGCCCCAGAGCTCTCCTAAAACTTTTCGCTGTCGCTGGAAAAATAAAGACTAAAGTCTTGTGAAATCTTGTTCTATTTCGGCATATGTGCTGAACCGGGAATTACTCACCTAATCCTTCTATCATTATCATATTTTGTTTGCTTGCTGAACTTTAGCGATGGGGTTTCCGAGGCTTCTTTCATCCTGACCTGAAGGTAAGCATTGTTGGTTCCTGTTAGAGTATTATTCAACATTAAGGGCACCATCACGGGATTGAGGTTTAAGGACCCTAGGAGAAGACTCTTTTAGAGAAGTGCATTTCATTGATAAACAAGGGTCTGAAAAATGAATGGGGAGAAAATGTCAGGAGTATTAAAAAAAAGTGTGTAACATTCATTAAAGTGTTTGTTAAATAATGTATTCAGTCTGACTATGTTTCCCAGCCTCTCCTTGGCCCATTATATGTTCTAGTAAATTAAAGCTCGGAAATCTTTGTCAGAGTTATAATACTCAAACTGACATCTAATTCCCCCAGACAATAGGTACAAGCCTGCCAGCCTCTCTAATTCTTTCTAGTCTTTACATTTATTGATTCTTTTGTAGACCTGTTTCATTCAATCTATTACAAACACACTGGTTAAAAAGTGTGAAGTTTACCACATTTGACTGGAGGCATATTAAAAAACAATCGAGTCCCAACATACGTGCCACCCGTCCTGGGGGTGTAGCTCTTAATCTCAGCAACATTTTTATCTATAATTACTACATTAGATTTGAAGTGGCCAGCTTGATTAAAAAGATTGACATGTTTATTTTTTGGCTGACCTCTTTGGGTAGATGTGGATTTGATTTCTCTATTGTGTGTGACCCTGTAATTTATTAGTTGAACAAGAGCCCTTTTTTTTTTTTTTGGAAGTTACCACATTTGATCAGAAATTGAAGTCCCTTCATTACAATTAAGCAGGAGATTGCATTTGCCTGGATTTTCACTAACCTAGAAATTATAAATTGGTTTGTATTTCGGAATGCTTTTTAGAGTTTATGATTATTGAGATTGTTGTTGAAATATTTATAAATACTTCATCAGATGGCCTCCACGTCTTGATGGTTCATGTTAAGCTTTTACAAAATTAACATAATATGCTGCTTATTGTGTGCCATTCCTCAGGATTATGCCTCTTCTACGCATCTGATGTTGTAAAACATACTGTGTAAATAATTGATAATAAACAAACAAATTCTACTTTTGCCCTGGTGTACTTCACCAGTTTCAAGACTTTGAAGTCCTGTAAATAATTTATTGCCCTTATTAGTGCAGGCAAATCAAACGGTACCCTTGATCCGAGCTGCTTTTTGTCCTCGGCGTTTCTGAACAGAATTGTTAAGTGATACTTCTGATTGGTAACTAAACGGAACACCACTGAAAATCACTGTGGCATGCCTGCTGATGTATACTGATGCACACAGCATTGCCAAGCCATTGGTATTTACACTAATGGAATTTGTAGACTTACTGGAATATATTCTGAAACCAGGACTTGCTGTATCTTTTTAGCGTGCTTTTCGTTTACCTATGACTTCTTCCCCGGTGCATGTTAAGAAGTGAATTTTCACTCAATATGCATTTCTTGGCAAAGATACAAGCATGCTGAAAAACATGAACTGAAATATCAAAAGACAGATTATATAATCTTTTTTTAACTCCTAAAAGCTTAGGCAGTATGCCAACTAGCCAGACTAAATAATCCACAATGGTACAATAGTCTTTCTTGGGTGTGGAAAATGCAAGCATGTGAGAGTGAAAAGTGAAGTTTCAGAAGTTATGAAAGATTTATGACTTAAACATTTTGTTCTCCTCGTGGTCTGTGTTATTTATAATTACATGAATCTTAACCAAAGGTTCCATTGATTTCATAATGAATTCAAATAAAGATTTTAGTTTCTGAGTGACCTTTAAAGGTTGGACTGGTTCTTCATGTTTTTTTTTTTTCCTAAAAGTTTTCTGTTGTGATGAATTTTTTTTCTTCACCCTTGAAGTATTCAGACATAACAGATAGGATTACTTCAGACTGGTTATAACTGCAAGGCAGATGAAATAAAATGTAACTAATACAGTTGTAGACACACACATTTATATATTCAGAAGGACTTCTTTATAATTGTTTCACTCAAACAAGCTGTGTAAGGAGAAATTTGTGCCATTTTTAGGGGCTTAGCATAACGAGAGCAATGTATGCTGTGTCCCCTTTTATGATATTTCCCATCTCTTAGAGGGGTTTGATTTCCAAGAAAGTCCCATAGAAAGTGTTTTTCCTTCACACCACCACACCTGAGGTATCTCCCATCTGTGATGGGGGTTTGATTACCAGCGAGGGTCAACTGGTCAGGCTCTCCTTTTGAAGTGGATAACAGAGTATTTTAAGGCATGGGTCCCCGACCTCCAGGATCTAATGCCTGATGAGCTAAGGTGGAGCTGATGTTATAATAACTGATAAAGTGCACACTAGATGTAATGCGTTGAACCATCCCAGAACCATCCCCAACCTCCCTCCCCCAATCCCCCGAAACCAGTCCGTGAAAAAATTGTCTTCCATCAAACTGTCCCTTGTACCAAAAAGTCTGGAGACTGCTGTTTTAAAGTACAATGCCACACCGAGAGGTAGCTCTTAAAATATATCTTTTAAAACTCTTAAAATAACAGCATAAATACAGCCTATTGTGTGCTCAGTCACTCAGTTGTGTCCAGCTCTTTGCGACCCCATGGATTGTAGCCTGCCGTGCTCCTCTGTCCATGGGATTTCCCATGCAAGAATACTAGGGCAGGTTGCCATGCCCTCCTCCAGGGGATCTTCCCATCCCAGGGATCGAACTCTTGTCTCCTGCAGCTCCTGCATTGCAGGCGGCTTCTTTGCCACTGCACCACCTAGGAAGCCCAAAACACAGCCTTACTACATTTTGAATATTAACTCATGATCATGCTGGATATCAATTACACTAATACAAATTTTGAATTTTAATTACTAACCGTAACCCTAAATTATCATGTCAATATGCTGTGCAAGACATTTAAAACAAAATGCAAATGTCACAAAAAAAAAAGATTTGCCTCCATTGTAAACGTTAACTCAAGTTAACTTCAAGCACTCATTATGACTTTTTATGAAGGAAACCACAGCTCTCCATTAGATTCTCAGAAAAAAACCCAAAAAACTCTAACCTTGAAAACTTACCCGAGGCCCTGGCTAGACCTCAACTCCTGCAAGCAGCTTGTCTCTTCAAAATCAATAACCCTTCTGGCAACTTCTTTTCAGGGCCAAGATTAACTGCCCTGGAAAGAGAGCTTATCTTGGATTGAACTCCAGGAAAGAGCTAACAATCCTCTTTGGGTTCTACTTGCTTGTGTCTGTCTGCTTGGAGTCTTCTAAGAATTGTCCCTGAACTTCAGCACTGGAGAACAGTGCTTTCACTCCAATGCCATCCCCTAGGTCCTAGCGCCCAGGAGGAGGGAATTTACTTGGACTGTGCTAGTTGGTGGTGCTACTGGTAAAGAATCTGCCTGCCAACGCAGGAGACACAAGAGATGTGGGTTTGATCTGTGGGTCAGGAAGATCCCCTGGAGGAGGAAATGGCAACTCACTCCAGTACTCTTGCCTGGAGAATCTCAGGGACTAAGGAGCCTGGCAGGCTACAGTCCACAGGGTTGCAGAGTCAGACGTGACTGAGCTCAAGCACTGCTCTAACTAGCTTAACTAGAGCCATGCCACTGTTTTCCCAAGCCAAGGCCAAGGATCAGAGCTTTATGAAAGGAGTTCCTATAGATCCTCTGATATACTGGAAGTAACACCTAAGTGGTTGATGATGAATTGTCACGTGTCTCAGGGCATTGGCAATAGAGCATCCAGGAAATCAGTGTGGGATTGCCGATTATGAAGGTCAGCAACTCCCAAAGGCCAGATGAAATACACCACATAGGAAAAAGGAGCCTCTTCTCAAGGATCAATCTGAGCAAGTTCTGGGGTGGCAGGAGGTGAACCTGGTCCTTGACACCAGCTTCTTGGCCTTCATCTCTGTTCATTGTCACTACACTGTATGGGTGGAAAGCTACATGTGTACTTGAATTCTCAGGAGCTGATGGTGGAAAAGGAACAGAGGGCCTGTCCCTGCTTCAGCGGAAGATTTCCAGTCATTCTTTTAGCTATAGCATCACTTTTGTAAGGAAAGTTCTGATCATTGAAGACATATTTTTTTCTCTTTTTCTTTGTTGTATCATTGTGTACACATTTCAAGGGAGCATGTGAGGAAGTTTTAAGACATACCTTGCTAGCCTCACTCTGTACCCAAATCAAAGACATGTAGAGCAGCCCTGCTTTCAGACGAAGTACTGTGCTTGCCCTGGGCCTTTGTCCATCCCCTTCTCTCTTTTTCTCTCCCTGTGAAATGCTATTTATCGGTCTGGTCATTCTGACAGTAGCAAAGGGACTCAACACCTAACTCATAAGAATTCCTTTTTTAACCTTCCTTCACTTTCTTTTCCATCCTCAGAACCCCCACTGTAACTTTATTGCCCTATTATAATTTAACAACATAAGCTCCTTCCAGCAGCTTTCTATTTCTACCTACTATTACTTTATTTGTGAATCTATTTCCTATACAAATGGAAAGCCCCATTTAAAACTTTTAGTTATGTTTTGAATCTCATTGTCTTAATTCTTTTTTATTGATGTATAAGTATTAGTCCCTCAGTTGTGTCCAGCTCTTGGCCATCCATGGACTGTAGCCCGCCAAGCTCTTCTGTCCATGAAATTCTCCAGGCAAGAATACTGAAGTGGGTTGCCATTTCCTTCTCAGTTACTGATGTATAGTTGATTTATTATACTATATTAGTTTCAGGTATATAACCTAGTGATTCAATACTTTTACAGATTATGCTGTAAAGTTATTTACAAAATAATGGCTGTATTTCCCTGTGCTGTACAGTACATCCTTGCTGCTTATTTATTTTAGACCTAGTAGCTTGTATATATCAATCCTCTACTCCTGTCTTGTCCCTCCCTCTCTCCATCTCCTCATTGGTAGCTACTAGTTTGTTCTCTACATCTGTGAGTTTGTTTCTATTTTGTTATGTACATTCCTTTGTTTTGTTTTTAGATTTCACATGTAAGTGATAACATAGAGTGTTAGTTTTTCTCTGTCTGACTTATTTCACTAAGTATAATACCCTCTAGGTCCTTCTGTATTGCTACAAATGGGAGAACTTTATTCTCTTTCATGACAGTAATATTTCATTGTATATATGCACCACATCTTCTTTATCCATTCATCTGTTAATGGGAGCTTGGATTGCTTCCATGTCTTGGCTATTGTAAATAATACTGCTGTGAACTTTGAGTTTGCATGTATCTTTTTCAATTAGTGCTTTCATTTTCTTTGGATATATACCCAGCAGTGAAATTGATGGATTACATGGTAGTTCTATTTTTAGATATTTGAAGAGGATTATCCTAGTCTCCTACAAGTTTTTTAAACAGAATTACATAAAGAAGTAGACATTCAGTGTTTCACATTTGTTAGGTTAGTTTCCCTAATTGTTCACATCTGAAGTCTAGGCCTGTGGTCAATCCCCTCACTACTCCATATCTCCTAGCAGTGGGTTAAAAATGGTGCCACCATGACCTTCTCCATCACAGGGGGAGCCTGGCACAGGGAATAGCCCATTTCATCCTGGGGGCTACATTCTCAATTCAACAAGTGCAGTTCTGTTCTTCCCTCTGAGGGTTAATTTCACCAAAGGATACTATCCGTAGGATAAAAAAGTTCCTAACCACTGTTTTGATGGCTTAATAAAAATTCAATAAATAAGTATTTCACTATGGTATAATTTAGGGAAATAAGAAGTTGTAGCTCAGTAATAAAAAAAAAAGTATAAAATGCCATAGACATGTACTATGGTGAGGGTAAGCATCTTTTGTTTATAAATGGTTGAAATATAGTGACAATAAATTTATTTAATCCAAGAGATTTAGAGCAGATGCTTCCTTGTGGCCTTTGAATAGGGATTCAGAGCTGCTCAGAAACGCATTGCCAGTTTGTTAAACTTGCTCTCCTGTTTGACAGGGAGATAAAAACTGGGAAGGCCTAGAGTAGATTCCTGACCCAGGACTCTTACCGTGTTCCATAACAAGTCTACAGATTAGGGATTCATTTGCACTAATGAACTTCTCAAGTTCCCATCACTTAGTTGTCAGTCGTTTACACTTTAGTGTGTACTGCTTTCATCAGGAAATCGGATTACTGTTGTTGAGGGAAGAGGCATGTAGACTGAAGGTGAGAGGTTATGAGAACTTGGAGCAGTAGGATGGTGGCACCCCTGCGTGGAGCGCCAGAGTCAGAGAGGCTGCCACGCGGGCCCCAGGTTTCCACTAAGACCCAAGCAGTCCTCTCAGACACTGAGGTGAACCTCACAGAATGTTGCTGACAGCATGCCACTTTGGTGAGAGGAGAAAGGACAGGTAGCACAAGCCTTAAACGGCTGGTGGTCATGCATGAGGGGCAGTTCGAATGAAGCCAGCAAGCAAAGTCAGGGTGGTGGGAAAGGGTGCAGGCGACAAAGGCAGGCAGGGGTCAGGTGGTGTGGGTCAGATGAGGGGTTAAGGCTGGCTGCCTGGAGACTGAAGACTCCACAACGAGGGACAGAGAAATGGGAAGAAAGGAGTAATGATAAAAGTGTCAGTTGAGATCCACAATCGTGATCTGGGAAGTACTGGAAAGTCACAAACGGGAGTGGGCAAGGAGCTCGATGGGGTAAGATCCAATGGGAAGAAGCCAAAGCAAACTGTGACCACAGAAGGTTCTTAGCACGTAAAGGAAGGTGACGGGCCTTGTTTACTTCTGCTTTCATCTCGTTCTGCAAACTATATGAAAGCATATATCAGTAAGATTCATACAAAAATGTAAGTGTAGTTTATTTTTGTGTACGGCGTTAGAAAGTGTTCTAGTTTCATTCTTTTACAAGTGGTTGACTAGTTTTCCCAGCACCACTTGTAAAAGAGATTGTCTTTAATCCATTGTATATTCTTGCCTCCTTTGTCAAAGATAAGGTGTCCATATGTGTGTGGATTTATCTCTGGGCTTTCTATTTTGTTCTATTGATCTATATTTCTGTCTTTGTGCTAGTACCATACTGTCTTGATGACTGTGGCTTTGTAGTAGAGCCTGAAGTCAGGCAGGTTGATTCCTCTAGTTCCATTCTTCTTTCTCAAGATTGCTTTGGCTATTCAAAGTTTTTTGTATTTCCATACAAATTGTGAAATTATTTGTTCTAGCTCTGTGAAAAATACCATTGGTAGCTTGATAGGGATTGCATTGAATCTATAGATTGCTTTGGGTAGTATACTCATTTTCACTATATTGATTCTTCCAATCCATGAACATGGTCTATTTCTCCATTAGTGTCCTCTTTGATTTCTTTCACCAGTGTTTTATAGTTTTCTATATATAGGTCTTTAGTTTCTTATGGAGAATAGTGTGGAGATTCCTTAAAAAACTGGAAATAGAACTGCCTTATGACCCAGCAATCCCACTGCTGGGCATACACACCCAGAAAAACAGAATTGAAAGAGACACGTGTACCCCAATGTTCATCACGGCACTGTTTATAATAGCCAGGACATGGAAGCAACCTAGATGTCCATCAGCAGATGAATGGATAAGACAGCTGTGGTACATAGACACAATGGAGTATTACTCAGCCATTAAAAAGAAATACATTTGAATCAGTTCTAATGAGGTGGATGAAACTGGAACCTATTATACAGAGTGAAGTAAGCCAGAAAGAAAAACACCAATACAGTATATTAATGCATATATGTGGAATTTAGAAAGATGGTAACAATAACCCTGTATGCGAGACAGCAAAAGAGACACAGATGTATAGAACAGTCTTTTGGACTCTGTGGGAGAGGGAGAGGGTGGGATGATTTGGGAGAATGGGATTGAAACATGTATAATATCATATAAGAAATGAATTGCCAGTCCAGGTTCAATGCAGGATACAGCATGCTTGGGGCTGCTGCACTGGGATGACCCAGAGGAATGTTATGGGGAGGGAGGTGGGAGAGGGGTTCAGGATGGGAACATGTGTATACCTGTGGCAGATTCATGTTGATGTATGGCAAAACCAATAAAATATTGTAAAGTAATTAGCCTCCAATTAAAATAAATAAATTTAAATTTTTTAAAAATGTAAGTGTATAGTTCAGAGAGTGTTGGGACACACAGCAGAAAGCCAGGTGGTAGAAACGTGGCTGTAAACCTAGACAGAGCCAGTGTGTTTAACGATGGTGGTCGACCAGGGCTGTGTATGAAGAAGCATTGCAGGGTCTTCCCTGGTGGTCCCTGGTGGCACCTCCACTGCAGAGGACAAAGGTTTGATATCTGGTGGGGGAGCCAAGATCCCACATGCAACGGAGTGTGTCAAAAAAAAACACACAGCTTTGCATTTGCACATTTCATCATTCAAAATCTTAGAAGCAAAAGTAACTAGTGGTTAGTGAGGAAAATTAAACTTGCAAAGACAAAATTTTAATTGAGTTCAAAACTGATTGATGTAGAAGTGTTTCTGTGTGATTATATTTGTTTGTTTCTTTGTAAAAAATAATACCAATAATAGCTTAGTATCCACATTTACTATAGGTGTGAATGTCCAGGTGCAAATCTCAAATCACTAGATGTGTAATACTAGTGTCTGTGTACCCACATACAGAGATGGCTTTTATAGAATAACACTGAATAGTTTAACATATCCCTTGCTTGTATTTTATCAGGAGGCAATGAGTCATTTAGTTTATGAAAGAAAATCACATTAAATGGACAAAGGTTTCACAGGAAGAGTTATAAAAGGTCCAGAAATGGTACATATGGAACAGAACAATGTAAGAAAGTATCAACATGTCTTGTGTAATCATAGAAAAAGGATCAGTTCAAATGGACCAATTTTTTTTGACTGGAAATACATAGTACAGAAATAGAAACTTTAAGTATTAGAAATAGTATTATTGAGCTCCATTCATCTTGAAAACTTATTCCACTAACTCCGAATCAAACACTGAGAATAAAGGGTTTAAAGTAAAAGAAAATATATCCAATTCACACTTGAGGAAAATGAAAATACTACAGACCAAGAGAACATTCTTATTGAGCCTTTTTTTTTTCCCCCAATGCTCTCATTTTAACCAGCTGGAATTATTTTTAAAGTACATCCAATTCAACCTTTTAAAATGACAGATTTGCCTTTTAATGGGAAATATGTATTTCATCATAAAGATGGAGCACAGTGTCCTTGGCTAAGTTATTCTCTGCAGAAGGATGCTGTCTTTTTCTGCACTTACTCTTAGCCTATAAGGAAGAGCACATATTATAGAAAATTTGCTCCTGCTGTGGGAGATTAGAAGGACACAGACAGACTGATAAAGAACAATTAAAAATGTGCAGTCTCCCCTCCATATCCTGACTTCCTTGTGGTCATGTGGATAGTTATGTAATGAGCAGTCAGTGCAAACTGAAACCAGGGGAAGAGCAACCTTAGAAACCAGAGTTCTTTTTTATGTTTAAAGAAGTGACAATAGCAACTTAAAACAAGCAAACAGTACCTTAGAAAAGGTGTCTCCCAAGATCCTTTATTTGGAGGTGTTACTTTCTTACTCCAGGACGTCATCAATCTATATTCATTACATTTTTTTTTTTTTTTGGTAAAAAAGGCATCTCCATTTTCTGAGGAAAAACAAACAGCTGATAACAGTGGAACTGAATTAAGCTATCTCAGGGTTTATGTTAGCAAAACTGACACATTTTCAATGAAGATTGACATTCCCAAGATGTGAGCATGACTGATGCTGTTTGACAGAATGGGATCCTTGAGAGGAGGGTAAATATTCCAGGACTGTGGACAACAGAGAGGGCTGAGGTCAATCAGAGATGCTTGTCTAAAGGAGGACAAAGGGGCTGGGGTCAGGGACAAGTGCAATACAGCTGAAACGGGGGGCTGGTAAGTCCAGGAGCAGGAGGGTGTCTGACATCACACAAGGGAGAGTCGGAGGTCTGGAGGGGAGCGCAGTACCCTGAAAGCCTCCTCCACGATGGAAACAAAGAGGTAACCGGTCTCATCCTAGGGCCCTTTATAAGGGGCTTATTTCACTGCCTCGAACCATCAAACATGGAATTAGGGTTTTCAGCATTAGGCATACTGTCTTATTAATTTAAGTACTAAAATTCTGTGGAAGGAAGTACTCAAGGGTCATTTAGGAAATTGAATAATAACTATGCATTTAAAGGTATTTTGGCTGAAACGCCACCCTGAAATATTCTATCTGCACTGTCTCCAATGCTCTGGTACAATCATAGAAAATAAATTGTATCACTGCTTACAAAGGTAAACAAAGACACTTGGTTTGCGTGGAAGTGATTCATTCGTTCGTCAAATGAAGCAATCGTTGCTCCTTGTGCTGGTGCTAAAGGTGGTAGGTCAAAAGTGAAATCAGACGCAGAGCCTGTTCTGACTAAAGAATTCAGTGGAATTTGACAGCATGGCACCTTTGCAGCTCCATTGGATGGCAACTTGCATACCTGAAGCAACTCACTTTTTTTAAAAGGGACTGGGAGTTCTTGGTGAAATTTTGGATGCCCAACCAAAGTATATGTTGTTTACTCTTCTAAAAATATCCGAGGGCCCAGGTGTTCCTTCTCAGAGCCCTGAACCCTGCTGGGGATTGGGCACAGAGGCTGACCGTGCCTGGGAGAGACTGTTGATGGACTCAGTCAAACTCACAGCCAAGCAGGTGAACAGGAAGCCCAGGGGGCAGATTCAGGGAGTCGGGGCCAATGGAACTGGGCAGTGAGGTCAAAGGCCAAGATGGTATGATGAAGAGGGTGGCTAGAAAGCCTGCATGACTTTCCTAAGCCAAGGGAGACGGTGGCATCATTATTAAAGTGGGACTAAATATAAGGTCTGGTCCCTTCTCCTCCTTTCACTCAACCATCATATAACATCAACTCACACCTCAAGTTCAAGGTGAGAGGAAGCTTTCCCTGAGTGTGGTTCATGTTTAGGGTGTTGAAGAGAAAGAGATGCTGTGTGCTTCCTCCAGCCACTCTCCCAACCTTGAACACTGGTAGAAGAAAAGTCATTGGAAGGGAACTTCCCTGGCAGTCAGTGGTTGGATTCCCCTTCCAACGCTGGGGGTGCAGGTCCCATCCTTGGTCAGGGAGCTCAGATCTCATATGCTTCATGGACAAAAAAACCAAAACATGGAACAGAAACAATATTGTAAAAAAAAAACTCAATAAAGACTTTTTTTTAAAAAAGACATTGTAAGGAAATTTCCTGAAGAAAAGAGAGTAAAGAATGCCTGTTGGTTTCTTGAGGCCAGAGCACTGCCTTAAGGTCTGAGATAAATGACAAGGGGGGTTGGGAAACTCGAGCTCCTGTTCCCAGGGCCAGGCCTGGCAACCAAGAGACTTGGCTCTGCCCTCACACTCTGCAGCTCTGCTCTGCCCTCCTCCCCTCTTTCCAGCCACCCCCTCCCCAGCCCGAGAGCAGGGGCTTCCATGGCTGCACCGGAGGAATCTGCTGCAGTTCTTGTTTCAGTGGAGCGTCTTTGGCAGGTGGCCTCCCGTCCTGGGCACAGCCAACAGCTCATCCAGAAGGACATCTGCTGCTCAATTTCACCATTGCCCAGGCATATGGCCTTCAGTCCCCCTCCCCAACACGGTGGAAACCCAGAAGACCTCCTGAGGTCAGGAAAAGTTTTAGAGCCCAGGAATGACAGTTTCAAGAAAATGAATTTCATCCACGGTGCAAAGTGGATTCAGGGAGGTGGTCCAGAAGCCATTGCTATCCGAGTTAAACACTAATGAGGCATCAGAGCCCTGATAGTGATGAGTGGAGGGCAGAGATACTGAAGCGTCAGAGCCTTAATGGTGATGTGAGGGGAGCAGAGATATGAAGGAAAGTCAACTGGGCTCAGTAATTAGTGGACTGTAGGGGACGATGGAAAGAAAAGAGTCAGAGATGAGGTTTTGAGCCTAAGGATTCCAAAAAACTAAAGAATACAGAGACAGCTGGATAGAGTCTGAGAGTGACAAGGGGTTCATTCTGATACAGATTTCAGGTAGTGTTATTCTTATGCCGACTGTCAGGGTGTTACCTTTAGGCCCAAGTAAGAGTTCAAATGGGATTCCCAGTTGACTCAGTGGTAAGGAATCTGCCTGCTCATGCAGGAAACTAGAGTTCGATCCCTGAGTGGGGAAGATCCCCTGGAGAAGGAAATGGCAACCCACTCCAGTACTTTTGTCTGGAGAATCCCGGAGAATCCCATGGACAGAGGAGCCTGGCAGGCTACAGTCCACAGGGTCGCAGAGTCAGACACGACTGAGTGACTGAGTGTGCACACACACAAGAGTTCAAATATTTTCAGAACATGTAAGAACATTATTTTAAGTGTGTGTGGTATAGTAAATTGAAAATGTGTAAAAACGTTTGGTCCAAACTAATTCACAATAGGCTTTTCCTTCTTCCTTCATATTTATTTATATATTTTTTGAAAGTGTGAATAATTCATAATGAGTATATCTTGAAAATACACTTGAAATAAATAAGTGATCACACACATTTGAGTTTCCTCACAGGAGTCTGTTAGATGCTCTGCACACAGCTCCGTTTGCCATTCACCATTTCTATTCAAGTCTGGTTATCTTAATCATTGTGTCATAGGCTCTGTTCTGCTCAATGACTCCACATAATCAACACACTACAGTCTTTCCATTCACACATTTACTTTCCTGGTCATTATTTTAATGAGACGCAGGAAATGGCTCTGGCAGATTCCTGAAAACATTCTCCTACAAGGCTTATACAAAAGTCCAATGTTAAATTCACTTTCATAGAAAATAATATTTAAATGCAAATAGAAAGTTTTTTTTTTTTTTAAAGAAGGAAATTTTTCTGTTCAATTAAAATTACTGCCTTTCTCCTCCTTGGTACAAAGAGAGATGCTTGCGATCTGGTGAGAGATGTGTCTATAAAATACATTTTCACATAAGTTCTTCAGGAGCACTGAGTCTGGGTGGTTCCCACTCCCCAGGAAGCTTTGGGACTTTCCAATTCAGCTTCTTTCTCCGATAAGATTCCCCCTCTTGTTCATTCTTTCTAGCTTTCTTGAATTGAAAATCATCCCATCTACAGCAATATACACTCTGTAAATAATTCTGTTAACACTCATTGGGTCATTTAATTCCCACTTCAGTGGTGACTCTGAAAACAATTTGGCCGTGGCGTTAAGATACAAATGTTAACTGTCTCACTTCTTTTTGGCTCACGCCCTCCTTCCAATCTTGTCGTTTTCACAACTCTCGTCTTTGTGCATATCGCTCTCCTAACTAAAACAATTCACCTCAGCGAAATAGTCCTTTACATGTAATTAACAAATCATCAAATCCTAAACTGAGCTCTTTGCGTCATCACATATAGAAACGCGGACCTTCAAAAGGCTAACGTGCCTCTTCCAGTCCTGTGGCCCACGTAACACCTGTCATGTGTGCCTCTGATAGACCCTGCCTCTCGGTGCAGCCGGCCCCAGGACCCTGGCACCCAGGATTCCCCTGGAATAAATTTCCTCCCAGCTGCAGTAGAATATTTCTATGACTGACTTATACCCAATCTTTTCCCTCGTGGCACCCCCCCCAAAAAAAATCAGCAGGCAACGTCTGGCAGCCTAGCTCATTCTAAATCTTCACTTTTGTTCATTGTGCCCTTGGCGCGTCAGTTTCCTATAGATGATGCTGTGAACCTTCTATTTATTTGTGTATTTATTTATTTGCAGATTCCTCTTCTCACACTCAACTGCTGTCTTCCCCTGTGTAAATTTCTTTCTCGGAAGCTCGGGAGCATCTGCAAGGAATCGATGTGGGTACTTTCTACTCCCATCAGGTTCCAAAGCCCCCTTCTTGCTCTTGCACACTTAAAGTGGATTCGGCAGAATATAAAAACTTTCAGCAAACTGGCGATTAATTCTGAGAAGTCACGCTTCTCAGCTTCGAAATGTGGATGGGCCTCTCCTCCACCACTGGGTACTCTGTCCTCCCAGGCAAGCCAAAGGATGTAAAAGCAACTTGGTAATTTAGACAGTTTGCCGAAAGAAGGCATATTTAAAAGGAAAACAATAAGTCAGCTAAACTAATTTTGGCATCAAATAAGAATTGTCGCTTTGCTTTTTTCTCATTAAAATGTCCACACTCCAGAGCCTTCCCTGGTGGCCTAGTGGTCATGACCCCGTGCTTCCAATACTGGAAGTGTGCTAACTCGCCTCAGGCGTGTCTGACTGTTTGTGACCCCATGGACTGTACCTGCCAGGTTCCTCTTTGTATGGGATTTTCCAGGCCAGAATACTGGAGTGGGTTGCCATTCCCTTCTCTAGGGGATCTTCTCCACCCAGGGATTGATTCAGCATCTCTTATGTCTCCTGCATTGGCAGGCGAGTTCTTTACCTCTACTGCCACCAGGGAGCACGGGTTCAATTCCTGGTCAGGGAACTAGGATCCCCCATGTCCTGTGGCCAAAAGATATAAATAAATCAATAAAGTATGTATTACACTTTCAAATAAAATGTCCACATTCCTGTTTAGAAAGGAGACCTCAGGAAATAGAGCACAGATTAATTATAAGGTAAAGTGATGAGTAATTACCCTGCATCCTCAGAATAGGCTTTCTGAGCCCTTGCTCCACTATCAGTCTGGTGTTTCTCCTTTTCTGTGGATGGCTTGCCTCACAGAACCTCAGGACTGCTCTCATTCTTAAAATGGTAAATGCTACTGCTACCCTGATTTTCCCCACTTAGAAGCATCTCAAATTCAATCGTGGCCCAGTCCTGTGAGAAGAAAGCCGGGGAACTGCTTACCTGTGATTCGAGAGAATGTCTCCCTCTTCCCATGTTCAAGGCTGCAATTCTTGACACTAGTGAGCGATTCCTTTATGAATGTCTCTCTCCCGTTCCTAACCCCTGCTATTTTTTGAGAATTCTGCCAACATTCTTTATGATGGCTCTATTTCCCATATGTGTCATGGACTTGGATTCATTCATCCAACAAATATTTGTTGAGAACCTTTCATTTTCCATCCTTGCTAAATGTCAGTTGCTCCCAAACCTAGTGATTTCTGCTCTTTTCTTCCTAACTTGCAACTCAATTCCAGATTCTTTTGTCCTGCCTCCCTTCCCAAGAAGTCAATTTCAGGCTATTTGCTCAAGGAATAAAAAATTAACAGGAGTGGCTGAGGATTCAAATTTGGGGGGTTTCTGTTTAGAAAAAGAATTTAGCATATCTGTCTGAATTCTCTAGAGCTCAAAACTCTCAATCCTTTGAAAAAAAAATTCTTAAAACACCACTCTCCTATTATTGTCTCTAACTCCCTGCGTGTTTTCTTATGTGATGCATTCAACCTATGTGTGAGCCTCTCAGAAATTTGTTTGCTAAATCATCTGGCAAATGGTCTTGTTGATGTCTGCTGAGCGGCTCAGAGCCTACAGTTGTTAAGTACTTATTACAGGAATCCAGCCGGGCAAATTAAGAAAGCTACGTGTTTGCTTATTATTTTAGGACTATTATGCTATCTTCTGAGGGGACTCCATCTTGGACCTTGTGACCTGAAAGGACTCACTGTTCTTTGGCCAGAGGTTGCTGCGTGGAATCTGAATCTTTGACCTGGTGACGATAAAAATGATCATCTTTATTCAAGGGCGGTGGGGGGGGGGGGGTGTGTGGAATGTCCTCTTGTTCTTTTCATAGTTCCGCCTGCTGGAAAACACGTATTTAAGCAGCTCAAGGTTCACTTGGTGTGTCATAACTAAGCTGGGAACGTTTTCTATTTACAAATGAAGCTGTTTACTTCATTTTTTAAATTAAGTACCTTATATAAAGAGTACTCCAACATGTGTGCTATCTGTCCAAGGTGACCATCTCTCCCAACCTGTGTAAAAAGATCTACGCAGAGCTGTTTTGAAAAGTGTAGCTGATGTTTCTGGTGCCTATTTGGAAAGTCCATATTACAAATTGAAGCTGCCACATAATTAACTTACACATCTCACAAAAAATAACAAGGAAGAAGCTTTTTCGAGGACCATTGTTAAAGCAGATACGGGGGGTGTCTGAAAAGTTTCCCTTTATGTTAAAGATTGGAAAATACGATCAGAAATCCTTTAAGTAAATGAACTGTAGGCTCCTTACATATGCCAATTTTCCAAAGCCCAGGCGTTTGTATTGTGGTCTACCCAAAGCTTTGCCTTTGGTACCTCCTTTCTGTGGCAGAGGCATCACAGCTGTGGTTGAAATCCCTCCCCAACAGTGTCAGTGTTGCTCTTAAGCTCTTCCTAAATGTTCATCTGGTTAAAGATGCTGATGCTGACATGGTTGGGAAGAAAATACCTGTGTCGTAGGAGATTAGTGTCTTTCCCCAAACATTGCAGTCAGTTTCACCAGCTTTAAAAATGTAAGTGACGCAAAGGAGAGTTGTCCTTTCCTTGCCTACTGGAGGTATTTTTTTAATAATGCAAGCTGCTTAAGCACAGAGTTAATGTCTAACATGCCTTTTCTAGCAACAGACTCTGTACTTTATAAATGCTTTATGATGTCAAATATTTGTGAGGAGTAAAGGAACTTGCCCGTTCAAAATAAAAAGCATTGGACTGTCTTGCAGCAATCACATCGTTAAGAAGTCAGATGCCAAATCTGGATGTACCTGAACACACCATTTTCTGTGAATCTGCCTGTGGTTCTCTGGTCTGGGCAATAAAAGTTACTTCTTAATCAAGATGCTAAGGCAGGAATCAACAGACTGATTCTATAAAGGGACAAATACTAAATATTTTAGACTTTGTGGGTCAAGAGTCTAGATCAAGAATAGTCAATGGGTGCTCAATAAGAAAGAAACCAAACTTCTGCAGGTATTTTTTGGCAAGACAGTAGTGTGCCTCTCTTATAAATTGGGTTTTCTTCAAGTGTGGTCTTGGGGCCATCGGATGTCACATCACAGAGTCGGTTTATTAAATGAGCAGATTCTTGGGGCTTCCTGCATATTCTTAAGCTTGTCTGATTAGCCTTACCCTGCTGTTCTTACAAACTTGGTTTAGCTGGGCAAAGTGTATCCCCTTTCTTTATGAAATCCAGCACTTTCCTGGACTTTTTCCCTTCGGCCTTCAGATAGCCTCAGCTCCCTGCTTTTAAAAGTAAACATTATTTTGCCACTGCCCCCCGCCATTACCTGCTTCAAAGTCAGGCTCGTCAAATGTGCCTCATTGCCTCCACCACCGCCATGCTTTCACATCCTTCTACAATTTCGTTCTTGTTCTCACCCTCTATCCAGGGTACTCCCTCCAGATTGTCATGATACTCTTTCAGATCCTCAGTCTTTGTTATCATAACCCCTGCCTGTCATTTGTCACTACTGGCAGCTCCTGTTCCCCAAATACCTCCACTTTGTTCATACTGTTCCTGGTATATCTGGGGAAGGTCCTAGAAAGAATCGTTACCTGGTCCAGTAGATAATTTCTTCAGATGCTGTTAGTCATTTTGCAACTTCATCTTCTACCATCAGAAGTGGGTATTAACTGGGCTTAGGAGTCCCGGACGTAAATAGGTCCTTACCTGGGGCAGGAGTCTACGGCTGTGAGCGGGCCTGAAGGCTCTGCACATTTGAACGAATCAGCCTGTCTATACTCGTGGGTGTTAAGTACTTAGAAGATTGGGAGCTCCAAGCTAGGGCTCTGTTTCTCGTGGGTGAGACGCTGGGTGGGTGAGGTCACCTGGGGAGCAGGTAGGGAGAGCTGGCTGACTTGCGTCTCCATCTGTACCTGCTCCACAGCCCCACTGCCCTGAGAGAGAGTGTGAGGTTGTTCAGCAGCTGCTGTGCCTGCAGCGCCCTGATTCGCTCACCTCCACCCTCCGCCAGCAACCCTCCTGTTCCCTTGGGGCGTCTCCCCCTTCCCAGGGCCACCCTGCAGGTGCCACCCACTCGCGTCTGCATCTGCCTGCTGCCTTCTGGCTCCTCCAACCTGTGTGCGCCCACCCTGCACCTGCCCTCAGGACTCACCTTTGGAATTGACTGCTGTGTCTACAACTGCAGCCCCGACCACTCATGCTCAAAAATAAAAAATAAAAACCCTCTCATTCTCAGTGGTCTGAGATGCTAACCAATTAACTTCACTTGGATTCCCAGCGGTTATCTAATTCGACTTATCAAAATTGAAAATAAAAAGTCCCTTCCAAATAGACTTCTCTTCATCCATTTCTCTGAACCCATTTTATTCAGTTGCTTTCCTATGAGCCCATCTCAAAGCTGCAAGCCTTGTAATCGCTCTTTATTCCCCTATCACTGTCTAGTATCCCAGTCCTTCAAATATTTAATTGTTATTTTAATTATTTTACTTGTATTCCCGTATGTGTTTATTTTATAATCGTAAGGTTCATCCAGCTCCTATGACGTGGTGGGTGTGTACACAGTTTTTTAAAGTAGTCTCGCTTCTTCCAGTTTCTTCTCCAGCTTTGTTTTGTGTATGGTTGTCACACTTTTCTTAAAACTCCTGGTTCATCGAGCTCTCAGGCCTACTAAGGCTCCCTACTAGCTGGTTGGTAACAGAACCTGTTTTTAATCTCATTTCCTGCACTCTTTATTCTACAGAGCAGATCTTCTGACTCGTCCCCTTCCGTATCCTGCACTTACCCCACGCCTCTGATGTCACTCATGCTCTTTCCTCAGTCTGGATACCCTCCCTCCATAGGTGGTTCCTAGCAGAAACGGCGACCTTCCTGAGAGAGAAGAACTGAGTTTTCACCTAGGATGTCTCATGCCTGCGTGCTTAGTCGCTCAGTCGTGTCCGACTCTTGGCGACCCCGTGGACCGCAGCCCGCCAGGCTCCTCCGTCCATGGGATTCTCCAGGCAAGAACACTGGAGTGAGCTGCCATTTCCTTCTCCAGGGGATCTTCCCAACTCATGGACTGAACCCAGGTCTCCTGCACTGTAGGCGGATTCTTTACTGTCAAGCCCCCAGGAAAGGCCTAGAGTGTCTCACCTAATTGTAAATGTTTATTGAACTCTACGTGATCTCAGGAATAGGGCTTCCCAGGTGGCACTAGTGGTAAAGAAATCCACCTGGCCATGCAGGAGACACAAGAGACATCAGCTGGGGTTGGATCCTTGGGTCAGGAAGATCCCCTGGAGTAGGAAATGGCAACCCACTTCAGTATACCTGCCTGGGAAATCCCACGGCTACAGTCCATGGGGTTTTAAGAGCTGAACTCAGCTGAGCAACTGAGCACGCAAGACTCCAGGAATGCCATCACCCGCTGTCTTTAATCCTTCCCCTTCCTCCACAGGTGACCTCTGAGAAGCGGGGCGATATGGGGTGAATCAGGACCAACCAGTCATCACAGGCCCTGCCACTATCACTGCCCCTCATCATCTCTCTTGGATTTATAATCCCATCCTCAGAGGAAATGTCAAAACAAGACACAAGGCATAGTAGCAGGCCTCCTTTCAAAGTTTGTTTCTCCCTGGCGCAAGGACTAGAACCAGAATTCTTTTGAAAACTAAAGATAATACTCATCGAGCTCAAACTCATGAACAAAGGATGTGGTGCTTGTTTACAAGAATTATAAATACAATGCCCACATTGTTTATTTTACTTTTGTCTTTTTTTCTGGTTGAAATTAAAGATGGCATTTTGGGGGAGAGCACACATAAATGAGATTCATATGAGCTCCTATGATTAATTATGCCATAATTAAATATTAACCACTCCAGTATGTCTTATATTTATGCTGTGTCTCCCTTTTCTATTTGAAAATCGCTTAATTACATAAAGAAATATGTCAGAAATATAGGCTATATTCTGATTCTGAATTTGAAAAGAAATTTGGTGTGTACATGAAAAGAAATCCCCAATGTTAACCACTTAAGATTTGGTAGATTGTTCAGATATTAAATCTATTGCTACCTATAAAAAATCGTAATCAAATAGTTCAGCTTATTAATTTGTTTAAAGGGTCCTAAATCCTTGCATCAGGAAAATATCTTGAGATTAATTTTTTTCAATGCTTTCAGCATTGAATCTCATCACAGTGAGGCATACTGTGTTTCATGCTACTGAAATACTTTCTGATTTACCAAAGAAAATATATTTTAAATATATTTTTTTGTGGTTTTCTTTACTTATCATGTGACTTCGCACAGATTCCTCAATCTGTGCAGGGCCCTTATTTCATTCATCTGTAAATCAGAGACATTATAATTCCTGGCAGGTTTGTCACTAGGATTGAAAGGAGTCTAATATGTCAAACATGTAGCACAGCTCCTGGCACATGTGAAATACAGCAAATGGTTGTGTTAATGTCTATTTATTAAGTTGATTAAAATGTACAATCCATATCTCTCAACTGCTATGAATACATATTCTCTTCTCATTATTAGACTACTTTTAGACATGGAATGGGAGATGTAAATGCATAGGGATTCCCTCATCTCTTTCATAAGGTTTATCCAAGGTTTTCACATTGTTCAGGCAAAGCTGAGATGCAGTGAGTTGTGTTTGGCTCCCTGGGAGCCCGCTGTGATGTGCTCCTTTGCAGTTAAAATCCAGACTTGACCCCCACCCTCCCTTCAGGGCCTCCACATGGTTTCCAGAGCTGGAAATCAGACACCAGGTACATCGGGAGGCAAGTGGAACAAACAAGTGGAAGGGGATGGCAGCTGCAAATATTACACAGCAGCCAAGAGCATGCTTGGGGTCTCTGCAGCCGCCCCGTGGCCCCCTCTGCTCAAGTGTTTGGGGCTCTGAGTAATAATAAAAGGTCAGCCACCAGAGACTCTCTTTATCTCAACTATTTGAAAAAAAAAAAAAAAACTTATGTCAAGTGAGCACTTTACATGTTGTTCACCCACTTAGCCGGTGCTCCCTCTGAAGCTGAAATAGATTGCCTCCACTGTCTTCTCACACTGCTAGCTCCCCTTAAAGCTGCTGCTGCCTAATCCTTTGATCCCTGTACCACTGAACTCTTGGAGAGTGTAACCAAAAGGAGAGAGTTGAGATTTCAGTGTGACAAGTGGAAGAAAATCAATTTCAACTTCCCAAAGATAGACCCAGTGGTGTAAAAGATCACCAGTCACAGATAGACGTTCTTGATGGTGGTCCTGGGTGACTGGAGGTGCTGGACGGGCGCGATGCAGTGCCGACCGTACGGGGCGGGGCTTTTCTTTACTTAAAAAATGAAAAAAAGAATGTCTGATGTGGAGACCACACCATGAACATCAGAACCCTATCCATCCTATGATTCCTTGTCTTTTTGCTTGATGTTACAGATTTGAAGCACGCAGGCATTCCACTAGAGGATTTACACATTGATTAGCAGTTAAAAGCATTTGTCTGTAAGTTTAGTTGGAGAATTGTTTCCTACTCCAGGAAAACTAGACCTTCCCTGTAATTGGCAGTCCTATTATAAGTGGCTATTCTGTTAAGCTTCTAAAGAACTTCTAAGAACTTATTAAGTAATTGAATAAAGCAGAGTGCATTTAGTACTATAGTTGCACCATATTTCAGAATATCATATAACCTATGAGTCAGTTCAAATGTTATATGGAAGTGATAAAACATGGGATAAAAAGCAAACTGAAAAAAAATTACCATACCACCCACTGATACATTCCAGAGCCATTTAGTCATCTTTTTCCCTAGTTATACTGTTAAAGATTTGGCTACAACTATTTTTATCCTCAGAATGAAGCTATTATGTCCCAAAAAGTATAAAGAAATTAAGATAGGCTTTTCATAATTCATAACAAACATGGTTGTTTTGAATGGGCTTAATTATTATCTCGATTCAATTCAATACAATGATGATTTATTGCCTTCTGAGAGCTGTTTGTGAATGTCTCATTAGGAAGAGTTACTAAATGATACAGTACAATCCATATGAAGGCATATTTAATGTCATCTCAGTAATAGAAACACTGCTTCTTAAACTCTGTTTCCATGCCAAAAATTCTAATCAGCAAACAAACCCCACTATGATAATAGCATTTAAAAATTAGTCTATATATTTTTTTTTGGCTATTTTCTAGAGAGAAGAAATGTAGCTTTTCTTAAATGAGAGAGAGAAATGTGTGCCCTTTAGGTAACTAGGGTTTAAATCCACATGGAAATTTGAGTGTATTAGGGAAGCATAGTCAGAGAAGGCAATGGCACCCCACTCCAGTACTCTTGCCTGGAAAATCCCCTGGTAGACTGCAGGCCATGGGGTCGCTGAGGGTCAGACATGACTGAGCGACTTCACTTTCACTTTTCACTTTCATGCATTGGAGAAGGAAATGGCAACCTACTCCAGTGTTCTTGCCTGGAGAATCCCAGGGACAGAGGAGCCTGGTGGGCTGTGGTCTGTGGGGTCGCACAGAGTTGGACACGACTGAAGTAACTTAGCAGCAGCAGCAGCAGGGAAGCATAGTAGATCACTTGTTGGAAATAAGAGATATAATTCTTGTTTCTTGACTCCTAGTGTTTCTTAGATATATGCTTATTCTGGGGTCCCCAGTTCAGTTCAGTTCAGTTGCTCAGTTGTGTCTGACTCTTCACGACCCCATGGACCACAGCACACCAGACCTCCCTGTCCATCACCAACTCCCGGAGCCTGCTCAAACTCATCTCCATTGAGTCAGTGACGTCATCCAACCATCTCATCCTCTGTCATCCCCTTCTCTTCCTGCCTTCAATCTTTCCCAGCATCAGTGTCTTTTCAAATGAGTCAGCTCTTCCCGTCAGGTGGCCAAAGAAAGTGAAATAAATTTAACTATAGTATAACCAGTAGATTTCTTTGGCCCAACATCTGGTCTGTAGTTTAGCCACATCCTTTGAAAATTTGAAGAACTGAACTGATATCATATTGTAATATATGAAGATCTTTAAATATAATCTCTTTAATCGTATGATCTCATTCAATCATTATAGAAGCTATCAACAGCATTGTCTTTCCCACTTTACAGATAAGGAAGCTATGGCATAAATATGCCATAATATAGGAAGATTTAATTTCATTCCCTCCTTGGTGAGAAACATGTATTTACTACTGTGTTTTGGGGTGTCCATAATAAACATTCATTTCAGGAGCTTAAATTCTATTTATCATATTTATTTTATAAAACACCCTTCATGAACTCTAGGTAATCTTCTTTAAATGTTTATAAAGTGTAGCAGAAATAGCATAAACAAGGTGCTTAAACTTGGACCATGATTGTATTGTTAACATCATAATGTTTATGAATAAAGGGCAGTCTTACAATTAACTTGATCTGTAGAGTTAGAGATTTGAGGGTAATGAGGGTTGTAGATGTCATCAGTCTGTAAGAATGCACTGTAGATTTTTCGAAGTTATCCACATTCTTGAGAACAAAACAAATACATTAATTTTCTATTATATCACCCTTTCACTAAGTCATGGTACACAAATGAAATTCCAGCTAGAGATAAGGAAGGTGTCTGCAGGAGTGTAATTGTTTATCTTGATGGCAGGCGTGAGACTCTGCTGGTGAAAGGACACATCAGAAACTTTTGAAGAAGTAGCTCTGAACTAGAGTGCAAATGAAGTGCAAAGAGCTGCCTTGTCACGTGGGCAGTGGGGTTGTAAATGGTATTTTCAAGAGCTTTCCTAGTCTACAAGAACAGGCACTTAGTCTGGTTGACTTCTGAGAACAAATGTCATTAAAGCAAAGTGTGATACAAGTGACTGACTCAATCTTTATTAATGAAAAAAAGAAAATATGATGCCTCCAAAATGAGGAGTTGAATTGTGTTGAATTGTGGCAAGCTCCATCTTCACTAAATGACCACTTGTCTAGCTTTTTTAAAAAGATGCAGAAAAAAAAAAGGTCAGACAGAGATTTTTGTTGAGTCCTCCTTTTGTTAGTGTTTTGCTTTTTTTTAAAAAGGTGCTGTGTTTTAATCTATGTGATTAAAAAAAAAGAGTTTCCCAATTTCCTAGAGCCAATCAAAATGTATCAAAAAGATCATTGTATATTCTTTTTATAATGGTAGCAGAGTCATGGAGTTGAAAATTTGAATCAGTTGTCTGTAGACGGTAGGGTCACGGAAATCTATGGATTCTGTAGGCTTAAGGTTCAAAAGTAGCTTTTCCTTGATTCTCAAGGATATTGTTTTTCACAAGCAGGTCTTGTTATTCATACCATGAATGCACAACAGAGTAATCTTGACTGCAAAGGACAGTAGTTCACTTTTCACCTCTGACTCTCAGCCAGATCTCAGATTCCATTGATCTCTAGATACTTTTCTAAGACTGGGGGTCTCTCTTCAGAAATCCCCTCTGAAAACTCACCTTTGAAAGTAATAAAACACTCATTGGAAATGAACACTTAATTGTGAATGAGGGAAGGAAAGCTAGGATGCAGCTTCAATCCCTTCAAGCCCTTGGGTGGTCTGAGTCTATGAAGAGTTTCTATTCTCTGCTGAAAATCCCTTCTTTGATTTTTTCCCCTAGTTTTTTCTTTCTCAATTACTGTTGAGTTCTGAGCTTCTGGTTCTGTGTCTGGCGTGTAGTTGGTGTTCAATAAATGTTGAACTAAGTGATGATTCCGTTAATAGCATTTAGCCACCTAGTTCAGACAGTGCTGCCATACTTTAATTCCTGGAAACAATCCAGATATTTTCTAGAACAACGACAGACTTGCATCCCATTAAAGAACTCCACTGACCATCTTTGTAGGTCATCTTTGTAGCCAAAGTCCTTTTGCAATGAAAATGGATGTGGTTCAAACACCTATTTTTTTGTGTATATACATAATTGATGTTTCAGTGTATTTTTAAATTTCATTGTCATCTCAATCCAAAACTTTTCTGAAAAGTGATTATCTGAATATCACTGCCAAAGCAAAGACAGTCGCCTGTGTGAGATTCACCATATAAGATAGAGTACCATAAAGTAAGATTATGGCACGTGTCTTGGTATTCTCAAAGTGAAATATTTAATTGTCTAACTTATTGGGCTTACTATGTGTTAGGTACTTGTTCAAACATTTTACATGCATTAACTCTTTTATTTTTTTTTAATTTTATTTTTTATTTTTTAAATTTTAAAATCTTTAATTCTTACATGCGTTCCCAAACATGAACCCCCCTCCCACCTCCCTCCCCACAATAATCCTCCTTTATAATAATGGGTGACATTATTATACCCATTTTACAGATGAGGAATCTGGGGCTCAGAGATACTAAATAATTTCCCCAAGGCTACAGAGGCAAGATGTGGTAGGACTGAGACTTAGATACAGATCAGTTCAGTTCGGTTCAGTTCAGTTACTCAGTCATGTCCGACTCTTTGAGACCCCATGAATCGCAGCACGCCAGGCCTCCCTGTCCATCACCATCTCCCGGAGTTCACTCAAACTCACGTCCATCGAGTCGGTGATGCCATCCAGCCATCTCATACTAGTGGTCCCCTTCTCCTCCTACCCCCAGTCCCTCCCAGCATCAGAGTCAACTATTCGCATGATGTGGCCAAAGTATTGGAGTTTCAGCTTCAGCATCAGTCCTTCCAATGAACAACCAGAACTGATCTTCTTTAGGATGGACTGGTTGTATCTCCTTGCAGTCCAAGGGACCCTCAAGAGTCTTCTCCAACACCACAATGCAAAAGCATCAATTCATCGGCACTCAGCTTTCTTCACAGTCCAACTCTCACATCCATACATGACCACAGGAAAAACTATAGCCTTGACTAGACGGACCTTTGTTGGGAAATGTAATATCTGCTTTTTAATATGCTATCTAGGTTGCTCATAACTTTCCTTCTAAGGAGTAAACATCTTTTAATTTCATGGCTGCAATCACCATCTGCTGTGATTTTGGAGCCCAAAAGAATAAAGTCTGACACTGTCCACTGTTTCCCCATCTATTTGCCATGAAGTGATGGGACCGGATGCCATGATCTTAGTTTTCTGAATGTTGAGCTTTTAAGCCAACTTTTTCATGGTCCTCTTTCACTTTCATCAAGAGGCTTTTTAGTTCCTCTTCGCTTTCTGCCATAAAGGTGCTGTCATCTGCGTATCTGAGGTTATTGATCTTTCTCCCGGTAATCTTGATTCCAGCTTGTGCTTCTTCCAGCCCAGTGTTTCTCATGATGTACTCTGCATAGAAGTTAAATAAGCAGGGTGACAATATACAGCCTTGATGTACTCCTTTTCCTATTTGGAAGCAGTCTGTTGTTCCATGTCCAGTTCTAACTGTTGCTTCCTGACCTGCATATAGGTTTCTGAAGAGGCAGATCAGGTAGTCTGGGATTCCCATCTCTTTCAGAATTTTCCACAGTTTATTGTGATCCACACAGTCAAAGGCTTTGGCATAGTCAATAAAGCAGAAATAAATGTTTTTCTGGAACTCTCTTGCTTTTTCGATGATCCAGCAGATGTTGGCAATTTGATCTCTGGTTCCTCTGCCTTTTCTAAAACCAGCTTGAACATCTGGAAGTTCACGGTTCACATATTGCTGAAGCCTGGCTTGGAGAATTTTGAGCATTACTTGACTAGCGTGTGAGATGAGTGCGATTGTGCAGTAGTTTGAGCATTCTTTGGCATTGCCTTTCCTTGGGATTAGAATGAAAACTGACCTTTTCCAGTCCTGTGGCCACTGCTGAGTTTTCCAAATTTGCTGGCATCTTGAGTGCAGCACTTTCACAGCATCATCTTTCAGGATTTGAAATAGCTCCGCTGGTATTCCATCACCTCCACTAGCTTTATTCGTAGTGATGCTTTCTAAGGCCCACTTCATATTCCAAGATGTCTGGCTCTAGGTGAGTGATCACACCATTGTGATTATCTTGGTTGTGAAGATCTTTTTTGTACAGTTCTTCCGTGTATTCTTGCCACCTCTTCTTAATATCTTCTGCTTCTGTTAGCTCCATACCATTTCCTTTATTGAGCCCATCTTTGCATGAAATGTTCCCTTGGTATTTCTAATTTTGTTGAAGACATCTCTAGTCTTTCCCATTCTGTTCTTTTCCTCTATTTCTTTGCATTGATTGCTGAGGAAGGCTTTCTTATCTCTCCTTGCTATTCTTTGGAACTCTGCATTCAGACGCTTATATCTCTCCTTTTCTCCTTTGCTTTTCACTTCTCTTCTTTTCACAGCTATTTGTAAGGCCTCCTCAGACAGCCATTTTGCTTTTTTGCATTTCTTTTCCATGGGGATGGTCTTGATCCCTGTCTCCTGTACAGTGTCACAAACCTTCGTCCATAGTTCATCAGGCATTCTGTCTATCAGATCGAGTCCCTTAAATCTATTTCTCACTTCCACTGTATAATCATAAGGGATTTGATTTAGGTCATACCTGAATGGTCTAGTGGTTTTCCCTACTTTCTTCAATTTAAGTCTGAATTTGGCAATAAGGAGTTCATGATCTGAGCCACAGTCAGCTCTTGGTCTTGTTTTTGTTGACTGTATAGAGCTTCTCCATCTTTGTCTGCAAAGAATATGATCAGTCTGATTTCGGTGTTGACCATCTGGTGATGTCCATGTGTAGAGTCTTCTCTTGTGTTGTTGAAAGAGAGCGTTTGCTATGACCAGTGCGTCCTCTTGGCAACACTCTATTAGCCTTTGCTCTGCTTCCAAGGCCAAATTTGCCTGTTACTCCAGGTGTTTCTTGACTTCCTACTTTTGCATTCCAGTCCCCTGTATTCTGGCCTAATTTTTGTGCTTTTATTCAATCCACAATATAATTAGCTATTATTTTCTGATATTATTTGGAATAGCCCTTTTAAATCATTCTTTATATATTTGTGGCAGAAAAAAATTAAATAATAATGTGATAGGTATTAAAAGTCCCATAAAGAAAAAGGTAATCTGCCTAAGAAAAATATTTTTAATTAAATATGGAAAGCATGTCAGGAGTGATAAAGTTGTTTCCTTGGAGTTGAGTAAAAAAATAAAGAACTTGAGTAAGAGAACCATCACAATAACAGTAACACTGAATAACATGTAGCATTTGTGTGATGTGTTCTATATGGACAGCAATGTTCTAAGTGCTTTCGTTGCATTTTCTTACATTTATTCAGTCTTATTTTATGGACGACCAGCTTACTTGCACAAAGTTACACATATTAAAAGAAACAGAGTAGGGGTCCCAATCCAAGTAAATCTAGCACCCAAATCTGTTTCGAACAATATCCTCTGATTATGGTTATCATCTTGGATATATGGAAGAAAGAATGTATTTGGTGTTCAGATGAACCCTTTAGTCTTTGAAAGATGTTTTAACTGAAATTCTGATTGAATGTGTTATATAAGCTACTATAGCACTTCCAGTAATTTTTGCAGTAATTTCTGATAGCTTCCTGGGTGCAGGTCATTGTGCAAATTCATACATTATCTCACTTAAACTGCCTGCTGACCCTAATGAGTAAGTATTGTCATTATTCCTATTTTCTAAAGGAGAGAATTGAGGCTTAGAGAGGATAAATTGTTCAAAGTCAGGCAGTGGGTGGCTTCAAAGCCCATGACTTTTGCTGCCCCACAGAGAGTATTCTACCAAAATAGATTAAGCCATTTTGGTAGGTCAAAAAATGATCCGCTATTGGCAATTTCACATTGCACAATCTAACTAGTGAATGATAATTGATTTAACCCTTTTGTACCTCTAATTGTTAAATGCATCGAGGGAACACCTAATATGCTTGCAAACATAGTGTTGTTAGTCACTGTGCATAAGAAAAAAAAAACATGAAAACTTGACAGTAACAGTGCCTTGATTAGTGTAGGTTATGTTAAAATTCATTGTCTTCATTCATGTATACTATCTGGCATTGTATTTTTTTAAACTAAGATATATTTTAAATAGAAATTAAGTAGTTGAAAATGAGGAAACAGAATTCATTTCTATTAATCTGAATATTGTCAACAAATGCATTTGTCAAAACCACATTGCGAAAGTTAAAATCGGAAAGCTTCGAATGGTGGCAGTTGAAATCCAACCTAAGAAAACACATATGATTGTGCTTCTCCAAAATCCAATTTTAAAATATCCAAGTGATGGTTTAAAATAATTGTTTCAGTTTACATTGCAAACTCATGCAAATTGACATTTATCAAGTTCCGCTGTCACTCAGTCTAATGGTAAAGTCTGCTCACTCTCCTAAAAAAAAAAAAAGAAAAGAAAAGAAAAGAAAAAGAAACTCCTGATTTGGAATATCTCTTTTGTATTATTTGTCAAGATTTTTGGTGCTTTGAATGGAATACTCAATATACCTCTGGACAGACTGGGTTGTTCTATTTCCTGGAACACATTTTAGAGAGTTCGAGTTGAAATGTGGCTGGATTAAATGAAAACAAGGACTCAGAACCCACGTCTTCTGGCCTTTAGGAGCGTCTTTCATTTTGGTGGCTTGCGAAAAGTCGGCTTGATAGAGATGAGCAGAGGCTGGGCTCAGCTCTCTGCTGTTGGAACCATTCAGGGCTCTGACAGCCGGATCTTTTTCTTGCTCTTCCCTTCTTCCTGCAGTCTCTTCTGGGATTACTCAGAGCACAGCCATTCCAAGCAGTGTCCCAATGTGGGAATATTGCCCTGGAGCCAGAGCCCCCTTAGATGGACAGTAAATTGTGCGTCGGAAAAGGTTCACGCTAGCTGCTAACCAGAGACCATTTGACAGGTAGAAACGTTTACTTCCAAGTCAAAAGGTTAGGTAAAAATCGTAGCTTTATGATCACATTATGTGATATTTTTTGTAATAACCTAATAGCTAGCAGATGGTGCACTGCACATTCTATGAGTATACCGAGACCATAATTTCCCCCATTTTTAGTTTTCCTATAAGTAGCTGGTAATGAATAGGGTGTGATAGAAAACAGTAATCTGTGGCTCTATGTGGGGTATCACATGAAGAATGTTTTTCTTCTTTTTATTCTTGGGAAATTATTCTTATATGGTGTTATTTAGGATAAGTTTTGAGCTCCCATGTGAGAGACTGGGAGAGACCTCTCTTTAGTGAATAGAAAAATTAAATCAGTGGATTTTATCTCCCAGAACCATCAGAATGACAGTGCTTCAGAGTGAGTTAGCCTCGCTCTCTCTGCATATCTTTTGGCAGAGTTTTGTTTTACTCCTTCACTTAATCAAAAATAATGAAGATTTACGGGTGTCAAGTTACTTAGGAATCCTCAGTGAAAGGCACAGTTGTTCTGTACCTAAGTACCTTAGCTAAAATCCAGGTACACTGCTGCAGAAAAATGTTAACATTTTTAAGCAGTTCTTGATTTCATTTGCACAGATCTTTATCAAAATAAGGTGGAATGGGGGAAGGACATTATGCCTTTGTTCCATGTGGTAAACAAGCAATTTTCTCTTTAAATTTTCTTTTTCAAGAACAAATTTTAATTTTTTTCTGTTCCCTGCTAAAAGTTAGCCAACTTTAAGCTCAGAGAATCAGGTGAATAATATTAGAATATTTGATCTTTTAAAGGATTTGCCATGACATTTATTTTTTAAAGACCAGATATTTTATCGAAATTGAACTTTAGCAAAGTGGGCTTCAAATCGTGTTTCTCTCCCCAAAATGAAGAAATAATCTAGGAATTAATATAAGGTGGCCATAACCCAAAATCTGGTGGTGGGCCACACGGGAGAACATTTTAGAATAAAAATACCAGAACTAAATTCATAAAGATTCTAGCAACCTAACAGTTGAAACTATATTAGTAGCTACATTTCCAATGTAGGCTGTGTAATTAGCAAATAATGGTGCAGCCACTATCCTATACATGCTTCATTCTTGCTCTGAGGTCATAATCCTATATAAATTTAAAATTCTGGAATTTGCTAATAGGTGAATGTTTAAATTAATTAACGAAAGACATCAAGAAATATTTTTAGATCTAAAATTTTCAATGTTTTTTTTTTTTTCCTGGCGTTTGATGTCATATAGACTCAATCTACAAGTAAGACATTTTCGGCGTATCATCAGTTGTCAGCACATATTGTATGCAAATGTCATCCTCACTTTGAAAATACCTTTTGCGTTTTAAGCAAGATCCTATTTTGACTGTTCTTTATGCTTTTGGGGGAGAATGCTCCTGGAGAGTTTAAAAAAAAAATCTTGATTTTTTGCCTTGGCATATTCATTTTAATGTTCTCATTTCTGTTCCATCACAGTTAACCCCTCATTTAAGTCATCTGAAAGCCCTTGTTAAAGTTCAAGGCTTCTACCAGCCCCCATCAGTGATTACAAGCAAGAGGTTTATACATGTTAAAGCACCAGCATGTAAGTTGCTCTTCAGGATTGCCCTGGGGAGTTTTCTACTGCATTTTTGCCAAATGAATTATGATATGAGATGGCATGAATATTGATCAAATTTCCAAACTGAATTTCCCAATTTTAAGACTGTGATGTAAACGAACCCACAGGTTGTCATAACCAATTCGATATGTTTTTAACAATAGTCGCTGAAGCATGGGGATCTTTAAAACTCATCAAAATGTACAAGATTATCTGCACACAGGCTTTCAGCAAACCGCCCTTAACTCCTTCCTCTCTGCATTTCAAACCGACAACAAAATTCGTAGCCAGTAAATGAATTGGTTAGTGTATCTGTGTGTCTGTGGCTTGTATGTGTATTTTGCTTTCTGCTTGTGGCTTTGTCTTTCCTTCGCTCAGTCCTATAGATACGGAAGTATGGTGACACTGGGGAGAAATGCATCTCTATAGTTTGTGAACACAGACACGTGCTCCAGTGGATGAGCAAAGGAAACTAGTACTGTACCTCAAATGGTATTTCATCTCTGCAAAGTGAGTTTGTTTCCTCTAAAGAAAAAAGGAATCACATGCCATGATGAGGTTTCATTTTAAGGAGCAGGTTACATATTTTACATTTATGAAAAGTTTCCAAGTTTTTCCCATTGTTCTAATGTTTAGTTCTTTACTTTTTAAATTAGTGGTTTTAAATTTATAGGCAGGGGTAGAAGGAGCATCTGCCACAGTTTCTACAACCGCTGTAGAGAAATTTCTTGAAATGAAAGCACGGACTTGGGTTTCTTTCGAGTTATGATTAAGGCGCCTGGTCCTCATCTAGCCTGCTGCGACCTCAAGCCCACCCCTGAGAGAGCTTTTGGAAAGCCATGCTCTGGAGAGGGTCCAGCCTTATTTATCTTCCAGACCTCCTCCCACTGGTTGATCCAAAACAGCTTGGTCTCCAGAAATGGGGAAGGAATTTGGACTCTTTGGGTGGTTTTTCTGTGCATTCAGCACCTTGGCAATCAACAGGAAAGAGAAAAAGAGAAAGAAAGAAAGATGGGAAAAATAAGTTGGAAAGGATGTAATGCCTTCCTTGTTAGTAAATGGGGTAAAGAATCTGCCTGCAATGCAAGAGACTCAGATTCCATCCCTTGCAGAAGAATGGCAACCCACTGCAGCATTCTTACCTGGAGAATCCCACAGACAGGGGAGCCTGGCGGACTACAGTCCATGGGGTCGCAGAAGAGTCGGGCATGACTGAGATATAAACAACATCCTTTTTCCTGCGAATATATGATTCTGCTCTTGTCTTCTTCATTGACTTTCATCTTTTCTTCTCAGAGTTGATTTGGGAAAGAGAAGAATAGCACAAGACATTAAATGTATGCAAGAAAAAAGAAATCAGTACTAGATTATATTCTAAACAACAAACATATGTTAGAGATTTTTAAATTACATAGTACTGTTAATGATGCTTCTCTGCTAGGCCCACCTATGCTGGCATAAAAAGAGGATTGAAACCAGTTTAATAATAATAATATATGTTTTATAACATGCTCACACCTTTCACTTTGTAACATGCTTTAGCACACCTGGCAGGACGGCAATGGTTCCTCAAATCAAAAAGCCCTTTTAAGAAGTCAGCAAGTATTATCTCCATTATATAAATGAGAAAACTGAGGTTCAGAGAGGTTAAGTGCCATGAATAAATCGTCATAGATGCTTTTGTACTAGGTGTTTCTGTATATTGAGTGTGTGTCCTTGGGCACGTGCATGTGAATATAATCATAGAACCTGGCCACAAATGGAGAGAGATTGGTAAAAGAAAGAAATTGAATCAACTGGTAAATTATTAGGACTTCTGTATACAACTTGGCAGCTAAGGGATTACCCTCAGTGCATTAATATAAGCAGTCAAATGTCTAATGGGTCTTTTCAATCCAATTAAGATGATCTGTTGTGACTGTATGTGACTGGAGACAGTGGAAGAAAGATGGCGAATGCATCCTTCCAAGATTATCCTCTTTTCAAACCTAAAACATTGATTTCCATCTGACAACTGAGGATAGCATGACTTCTTTTATGTACTTCACAATATAAAAATGATCAACTCATAAACGAAGCTGCTTTCTGAAAGACTTTAATTTTTCAGTTAAATAAATTTCTTTAATGTTTTAACTGAAAAATAAGGCAACCATTTCTCACAGTTTTTATTTCTGATAGACCCGTGAGATCCTTTAAGTAGTGAATCTGTTCTTTTTCTTGCTGAATATTCTCCTGAACAAGAATAAAAGCAGCAAAATTAGACAACGTATGGAAAAGGAACTCCTGGCTTGCTAGTTTTACCGGGGAGAGTAGCCAGATCCTATATTTCTGGCTGGAATCCTCAAATGGGAGAAAAAAATTTTTTTTTTTCCTGGCATGAATTGTGTAACAGTTGTTTATGTACCTTGTAGCCTGGAAAACTCTGTCCAAAGTAGTTTTCCCAGTGAAATAAATAATCCTCTCCTTTCAAAGGTGAAAATTATGGATATCAATTTTTACATTTTATTTTTTTAATTTTTAAATATTTTTTGTTGAAAATATATATATTACATGTTTATATTATATAATTGGGCATATACACACACCACTTCCTGGCCCAAGTGAGACAAAGGGAGATATTAGAAGCTGTATATGTATACACAGCTCGTAATAAGCCACATCCTGCCATGCTTGTTTATTTCTGTAAGAAGCCATCAGAGCACAAAAATTAAGAATTTTGGAGGCAGACAGGCTTACTAGTTTTGAGACCTTGGGCAAGTTGTTTTACCTGTCTATCCTGATTTCCTTCTTAGGTTAAATGAAGATGTCTTGATGGATTTAAATGAACCATCCATCAGTTAATCCAATCCATCAATAAATATCTTGCAGATTAACTGAAACACACTCTGAATATCAAGGAGCCCCATGCCTTGTACAATCTCTTTCCACACTTAGTGACAGCAGTTATGGTTATTTTTGGTCTCAGGATGTATCTAGCATTTAAGTTTTGAAACAGACCCTGAGAATGGGTTTTACTTGGATATGGCATGGAGATAGGGGCTAATAAACACTGGGAAAGCTCACTGTTCTGGGGAGATGAAATGTGGCTTCATCTCTGGATTCTGGAATGTGAGTTGCAGGCTGTTAGAAGTTTGTTTTCAAGATGGAGTGATCATGAAGTCCACAGAGGACCACAGGCAAAACAGCCAAGCTTCACTGAGGGAACCTGCCCTCATGACTGGTCCCCGCACTTTCCAAAGGTGAATTATACTGTAACCAGGGAGCTGGGGCTATGGTATGTGGACCGTTAGAACCTTCTGGGGATGGAACCATAGAAAGTCAGAGAAGAGTGGAGTGGATGCCTTGTAGAGATTAACACAAGGCCCAGGGAAGAATCTTGGGATGGTCCTTTGAAGGGAAGATTGTCCTTCTACAAAGAGGGAACATGGATAATCATTGGATTTAAAAGGACCAACTAGGGAGGTATGAGATGTTTCTCCAGAGTCAATGAAGAGCTGCTTTTGCCTCAAGGAAAAAAGCTCTAGGGGTCAGGAAAGAGAATGGCTTTCTTGCCTCTGACATCCATGTATCTGACAAATGGGTGGACTGTCTGGAGTGAAGGTTAGAACACAGTGTCTCACAGGGCACAGAATTTGCTAGTTTGCAGCAGTGGTGACTTCTAATCCACCATCACAGACCTAAAACAGCTCAGCTCAGTAATAGGCACCATTTAACAGAGACCTTGAAATATCTTCCAAGGAAGGGACTTTCAGGAAATATAGACCGAGGACAATTATGCTGAGTATTCTGTAATGCACTAGAACCTTTATAACTTACTCTTGTTGGTGGGGTTTGCTGTTTCATCCCTTCCCTTGTTGATGAGCACAATCCTTACATGAAGAAAGACATGTGCCAATTTTCAGAGACAACAAAGACAAAACCTGGGTAGAACGTCTTACTCCATAACTGGGCCAAGAGACAGGAAATTGGAAAAGTGGAAAAGGTAGAGACCTAGAAAGAAAAGATAAGAATAAGACCAAGTTTCTGGGAGACTTGGCTAAGGATGAGAGGAATACCCAGAGACCCAGCCCTTGAAGGAGTCGTGAATCCAAGGGCAGATCTATTTCATTCTTGACTGCCTCAATCTAGGCACCAAAGTTGGACAAGAAAGATAACTAACACAATTTAATGCGTTTCTATTTCAATAGTGCCCAAATAGGCTCCTTTAACTTTGTTCATCAAGAACAAAAATATTAGTTCAGGAAAACAGTGCTAAATGCTAAGTCACTTCAGTCGTGTCCGACTCTGTGCCGCCCCATAGATGGCAGCCCTCCAGGCTCCCCTGTCCCTGGGATTCTCCAGGCAAGAGCACTGGAGTGGGTTGCCATTTCCTTCTCCAATGCAGGAAAGTGAAAAGTGAAAGTGAAGTCGCTCAGTTGTGTCTGACTCTTTGCAGCCCCATGAACTGTAGCCCACCAGGCTCCTCCATCCATGGGATTTTCCAGGCAAGAGTACTGGAGTGGGGTGCCATAGAAAGGTAACATGAAAATCACTGGAATCAAGCCACCGATTCTGAGCAAGCTTAGATAAATATGTGTAAGTAACTGCATTATATAAAAATGCAGCTGTGGATCTTGAGAACTGTCAAGCCCTATTTGGTGACTGAAGGGTGGACAGGCTGAGTCTCCAGCCTTCTCTCTTGAGCAGAGCCCCAGTCCACCTTGATTCTGTGCTAGCTTGCTCTAATGCAGTGACTGGGTGTAGGCTGTGGTCATAATGTATCTCTGCAAGTTACTTCATGGTAGTTTAAAGCTTTCTGTCTTAACTTATCCTTTCAACCATAATTCTTGCTGCTACTATTCTTTTCTATCGATCTTTGAATTTGTACATATGAGTATTGTGCTAGAGGGCTCAGTGGTAGACCCTTTTTTCTATGGAATAGGGACATAATTACATAATGACATTTTCTATGTAATAGGGACATAATGACTTTTTCTTTAAACTTCCCCACTTTGTGTCTGATGAGCTTGATTTCACTCCTGCAGCCTCTAAGGGCGGGCAGGGCAGTCCTCCTTGTCCAGTCTTCCCTCTAGTTTCTCACAGTAGCCCTTTCCTGGCCTAAGAGTGTAGGTCTGCCTTGTCCTTAGGCCCTGGAGGCCCACTTAGAGTCATGTGACCACAGCATCCTGTCCACAGCTTTCAAGGCCTGAGGCCCTTCCCTGATTGCAGGGATCATCACTGTGGGCCACAATTAGACCCCTTCCTGAAAGTGTCCCTGATCCCTACAGCTCATGCTCTTAGCTCCCGATCTTTGAGTGAGAAGCAGTGGTTTCTGTGAAACTAACTACTTAGAAATCTAGCTTCAATCTAACTCTATTCCTTTGTGCGTGTGTGTGCAGTTTTTTGGTTTTTTATCTTTTTTTTTTTTTCAATTTTGTTGTCCTTTTGAAATATTCCTTGTTTCATGGCTTCAGGGCAAAGAAAAAAAAAATCATGCATCCAGACCACTCCTGTGGATAGAAAGTTTTTTCAGCACTTGGAAATCTACTTTTTCTTGTTACCCTAGCCCTGAGGTTTGAAGCTTTCAAAATGCTTTTTAAAGGGAAGCATATTAAGGGGAAGGGGACTATCCCAGTACTCTGGAAGAATAAGCGGAGAAGCAAAAAGGGACCTTCTAAAATTGAGAAAATCACTTTACTGGCAACACTGCATTTAGGTTTTCTTATGAATAAAATGAGGATGGACCTGATGTTAAGACCTATTGCAGCTCTAAAATCTTTAACTCAAAGTTTGCGAGGTCAAAATTGGACAACTTAGTCTTTAAGATTAGAGATTTCCATTCACATCCCTTTCTATTGATTTCTTTCCTGGTGACTCCGCAACGACCAGCCAGGTCCTAGCGTCTCCAAGATGAGCGTGAGCGATGGAGTCCGCCTTGTCACCGCTAATTGGTGTCTTCTACAGATACATTATCTAGTTATCAGGTGTCTCTTCACTAGGTGACAACACAGCATCAAGAACATTCATTAAGGAACACAGGGAATGTGTCCTTATACTCATGCACACATATGTACTTTCAGGAGGCACTCTCAAGCTTTAGAGGCATAGGAGCAGATTTCAGACACTTCGCATTGTGGTAGGGTTTCTATCTTTGTCATATTCTGTGAGGTGAAATGCCTTTGTCGATTTGAGCAAGAAGGCATCCATCGCTCCTTCTTCGTAGTTTAGAGGCTTCCAGTTTTGTTGCAGGGACACCTCACCGTGGTGCCCGTTCAGAGATCACAACTGAGCTGTGCTCAGGTGGACCGAGGGGTAGCCTTCACTGTCCTGAGCTCCGACTGGCTTGAGACTTGCCACTCCATGGGGCAGGTTGTGTGAAGAAGTTTCTAATAATGTTGATGATGACTTCAACACCCACGTCTCTTTGCTTTCTATTGTTGCCTTGCGCTTCAGAAAATACGCTGAGCAGAGCAGCTTGATGGAATTTCATTGAGACTTCCTTGACATTACGCCAGCAGCATTTTTATTTCAGCTTTAACCTACTTAGTCACTTTTTTTTTTTTTTTCCTTTTCGGTAAACAAATACAGTGCCTTATGTTGAGGTGAGGATTTGGGAGGAGTTTCAGGAAAATCATTCTTCACATTTTAGAGGTTGTTTGTAATAACTTTGCTTATGCTATAAAAATGTTAATAGCTTTTGAAGAATAAAAACCTGGTAATAATTGCCCATCTATAAGCAGAGTCTTATGGTTTCAGCTGCAAACCACGTTCCCGAGTGGTGAAAGAGTAACATAATACCTTCTATTTATGCATGGTTTATGAACTGAATTGCACAAGGGGCTTTGTATTTATGAAAATGCATCTCACTTTGTATGCATCTTAACCATTTAATATTTGATTTGCCAAGAGGGCAAAATTTTGTTTTTAAAGAGCAGCAATATGACCTTAGACTATGTGAATACCATTAAGTGCATCTTCAAAGGGTTTTAAAAGATGACTTTGTAAGAAGATCAGACCTTAACTATAGGTCCTCAGACACTCTAGGAATTCGTATAGCTTAATTTCCATTTCTCCTGCTGATACATAAGTCATAATCTGGGTAACAAAGAATTTCCTTAATGAATTGGTTGACTGTAGTACACAGAACACTGAAGAATGTTTCCAGTTCTAAAATTTGAAAGGATGGTGTTTAAAGGCACTGTAGTTAGTTATCTCAACAGGTGGTAGCTGGTAATTGATGATTATATTTAAAGTGTGTGCATTCATTGTGGTTACTAGTAATATAGCATTTTTATCCACAGATCTCAAAGCATGTGTGAATAAATATGCATTATTTCCCTATTTTAAATAGCCAGAGACACACTGAAAGTTAATTAGATATAAGCAGACAGAGAAATTTTATGTCCCCTGCTCGCTTGGAGCTTCTAAAAAAAAAAAAATTCTTCCCAGAAACTGGAATAAAGAACACAATGTACCTGATCTCTAAATAACTGCTGTTCAGGGGCATGGCTCCAGCTCCAAGCACATCCCCACGGAGTGTACCACATCCCCCGTGTACATCCTCTGTCCAGCTCCTCAGTCCAGGTGGGCAAAGAGTTCTAGGTCAGAGGAAACCTCAGTCACCATCCTTCTGTGCCCTGGGTGACCACATCTAGCCATGCCCCAGGTGAACCAAGGACCGGGGGTGGAGGTGTGTGTGACAACATTTGTCCCATTGTTCATAGGACTTACTTCTGAACCTCGAGTCACCTCTGGATCAGGAAAACATTGATTATAATACCCACCATGCAGCAAGCTCTTTCTTTGCAACAGAACAGTGACCCAAACACACAGTCTCTTGCAGAAGGAGCTGGCGTTCCAGGAAAGATGATTCGCACCGAGCTCCATTCTACTTATAGCTTTAACACTTCTCTCCACACCCAGCCTCCGCTTTTGGGGGTATCCCACCCTCTTTAACGAAGGCTTTTCTTTTCCATCCTGTTTTCAGCATAGCCTTATCAGAGAGGGAAATATTTTTGAGCTTTATTTTCTGTCGTTTGTATTATTTTAATTTGTAAAATGTGTGTTATGCAAACACCAGCTAGATGAAACATGGTTTCTCAGACTAGACATCCCTGCTCTGCCTCCTGCAATCTCATCACGGTGGCAAGTGACGAGGCAACTTTCCCAGCCAAGGAGAGGGGCCTGTCCTGCCTTATGAGGCCCTGACCAACCAGTGTCTTTGCTGGACCAGACCCATCAGTCACTGGCTGCCGTCTGCCAGACCCAACACTGTCCTGTGCTGGAGGAAGGGGAGAGGGGCGAGGGTTGGCTACCAGGGACTCCTTGTGTTACAGGGACAAAGAACCCCTGAATCTCTTCCTGTTTCCTTCTTATTCTTCTTTCTCCCCGAGAAGATCCCAGAAATGTCTCTCTGATTTAACCTCCATCCTCTTTCTTTGTTCTCGGTGTTGTTTCGCTGAATGTGTGTGTCTCCAGGCCATTGCCCAAAGAGAGGGCTGGACCTGTTCTGGTCTCGTCCTTACCGACCTGCAGTGTATTGACCTACGAAGCCAGATCAGATGCTCCACTGAGATGACCCCTGGGGGAAAAGGATAGACCACAAGGGGAAGTTTGCTTGGGCCCCACAAGCTCTTTTCATATTCCTAGCTATTGTTTTTGGTTCCTTAGTTGCTAAGTTGTGTCTGACTCTTTCCAACCCCATGAACTGTAGCCCCCCAGGCTCCTCTATCCATGGGATTCTCCAGCCGAGAATACTGGAGAGGGTTGCCATTTCCTTCTCCAGGGGATCTTCCCAACCCTGGAATCAAATGCCTGTGATTAAATATGATCAGCTCAACTCTGTGACCTGCCTTCATGATCTGCTTTCACTTGAGTACCTTCAACTCTGGACCTCCACGTCCAGTTGCTCAGGTTTATGTTTCAAGGGCAGCTGCTCACACCCTTAAAGTGGAGAGAACTAGGGCCAAGCAGTGCAAGGACGTTCTGGCTGAAGGGTGGTGCCCAGGGCAGGAATGTTCCTGGCTCTCGCTCCGTGAGGACCTCTCAGCTGTCACAGGAGGGGCTCTTCTCCTAGAATAGCCGCGAGGTTGCCACCAGCCTCGTGTTCTTTGTACCAGGACTGCGCTCCTGGGACAGCTGGTCCGATTGCACATCACCGACATTCCAAGCCCAGGGTGCCCTGGGCCTCAGGGCACCATCAGACTCTTGGAGAATTACTGAGTGCTACTCAGCCTCCCCCCGCCCCCAGTTTCTAAAGATCTGGGTGTGAGATGAATCTGCAAGAGAGAAAAATAGTAACTGGAAAGCACCTTAGAGATTAAATTGGCCAGAGTCCTGCCTGGTTTGCATATTTTTGTGTGTGTGTGTCTGTGATATGCATTTAAAATCACTTTCCTCAACTTTGCACTAAGTCTTCTGGAGAATCCAGGATTTTCATTTCCCACACTATGGGCATCTCTGGAGTTTTATTGTCGTAGCTGTTCTTGTTGGTCTGAGGTCTTCCAGAAATTAATGGTAATTTACATGCAAATGTCCATTCCAGATGGGCTTCCTGACTCTTCTGCCCTACTTATATGATTGAAAGAGCCTAGAATTCTACTTTCATTCAGAACCCTAGATCTGTCTTCTTAGCTGGCCCCAGTGTTGGTTCTAGGGAGAGAGTCCCTCCTTCATTACAGCCTGAGAAAGTCAAGGAGGAAAGAGAAGAAAAAAATTACCCCAGGACCTGCCGCCACCATTATCAGACCAGATAGGAACACTAACCAACAGTCTGGGGACTTCCTTGGAGGTCCAGTGGTTAAGACTCCAAGCTTCCATTGCAGGGGGTATGGGTTAAGTCCCTAGTTAGGGAACTCAGATCCCACATGCCACTCAGAGCAGCCAAAAAAGAAAACAAAGAATAAGAATAAGCATAACAAATAGTCTGTTGTGCGCCTGTTCTTTCCATCTAGTAAACTCCTGCTGGTCAGTCATTAAAGTCCTGTATAAACAGAACGGGCTTCCCAGGTGGCACTAGCGGCGAAAGCCCGCCTGCCAGTGCAGGAGATGTAGGGACTCGGGCTCAATCGCTGGGTCGGGAAGATCCCCTGGAGGAGGGCACGGCAACCCACTCCAGTGTTCTCGTCTGGGGAATCCCATGGACAGAGGAGCCTGGCGGGCTACAGTCCATGGGGTCGCAAGGAGTCGGACACGACTGCAGCGACTTAGCCCCACACCACATGGGCAGTATACTCTCAGCAATGTACAGAAGGGGGGCATCTCCTTACGCCTCAATTACAGCTCCTGGAGATGGCATTAGCAACACGAGGTGAGGCATCCCTACTTTTTTTTTTCTTTTTTTTTTTAGGGAAACAGGATTTTATTTTATACTGCACTTTTCTCAATGGTCTTAAGAAACCCAAAGAAATCTCCATTTACTCAGGTTAATTTTTATATTTCCATTTTATATTTTACTTGTTTTCATGTGTTATGTTGGGTTCACCTCATGGAAGCTGGGAAGGTAATTTCCTCCTGCTCCCATTGGCAGGATAGCAACATTACAATTGTTTCTCAATTATAGAAACTCTGCACAGAATACTATTTAAGCACTAGCTACCAAAACAAAATGGCTTATTATTTGGCATCCCTACTTTTACTGCTTGGCCAAAAGAGGAGAAATCAAGAGAAACTGGACCCCAAGCAGAAGCAAGGAAATCCCCTGATGCCTCTACAAGTTTTTTAGCAGGAGGAAATGTGAGCATCCTAGGGGGGTACCCATACCTGCACCCCACAGCGGCAGGGTTCTGGCCTGGCTGGTCCCAGGCTCACCACTCACACCCCACTGGGGCTTCACTGTGCTCGGGAAAGGGACTGAGATGTATGGGATGGTTTCAGTGCGAAATGCACACTGCAGATTCTTACACGACTGCCTCAAAAACAAACTCCCGAAATACAACGGTTCGTTAAGTTGTGGACTGCCTGTATTTAACACTTTTTGGCAGTGTGACACACTTTGGAAACTGTATGCTTCTTATGGAAGAGGACATTCTGGAAACTGCTTAAAATTCACAAGAAGTTGGATTCTCTCTCTAGCATAGATTTCATCTATTCTTTGGCTTTGTGTTGGACACAAAGACAGATCACCATCGCAGATTTTATTTTTTACCCCAGAGATATTCCAGGAATGCCATCTTCCCCATTCCCCAAGATGGGTTTTGGTAAATTCTTTGGCCAAAGGTCAATATTCTAGGTGACAAGATACTTCCAATTCCACCCCCCTCCCCCCACCCCCACCATGGAGCAAAGAATCTCTTTAAGAGGGATTGTCATCTTCCTCTTCAGAAAAAGCTGCAGGAACCAGTCACATGGTAGAAATCTCACACGAGGTCTGGGACGGGTACGCGCAGGCTTTCATATCTGGGATCGTTTCATCTTGGTTCAGTTGTTCTTTACACTTTTCAACTCTTCCAGCTTCCCAGGCCTCTGATTTTTGTCATCCCTGCTTCCCTTTTCACTTGGGAATCTCTGCCGTGGGTGGTTGATTCCTCTGACTAGTCTGAGTTGTCACAGGGCCTTCCCAGGTGGCACTAGCAGTAAAAAAAAATAACCTGCTTACCGATGCAGGAGACTTATGAGGGTTCGATCCCTGGGTCAAGAAGATCCCCTGGGGGAGAGCATGGCAACCCACTCCAGTATTCTTGCCGGAGAATCCCATGGACAGAGGTCTAGCAGGCTACATTCCTTAAGGTTGTAAAGAGTTGGACACGACTGAAGCAACTTACCATCCTGACTCAGGGTTTCTGACAAAGGCAGAAACGTCCGAGTTCACTGGAAAGGACTCCCTCTTTCTTCATAAGACCTGCCACTGCTTTCTGCACTAACAGCCTTGGACTTCCTAATTCAGTCTCTTTCCGACCTCCATCTTAGATGTGAGAAGCCAGGCTCACCATCCACAAAGGCCTGTCCGCCCACTCGGAGACAGTGGCCCACCTCTGATGAGGGAACACCCTGAGAGCACAGTTCTCCCCTGACCTTCAGCATGACCCCTGCCCCTTGCCTTGGTGCCAGCAGGTATTTTCCTGAGAAGGAAATTTAGCAAGAAAATTCGCTCCTTCTTTCCACCACCAAACCTCCTGCCACATACCATGCTAAATGCTGGAGTCAGAAATACAAATCAGACACGGTCTGTGTTCCCAAGAGCATGTGAACAAGAGAGATCGTTGTAATAAAGTCTCCTAAGAGTCCTGACAGGCTTACCAACCAGAGGGTCCTGGGAACTGAGTAGGAGAAGCTAGTTTGCAGGAAGATGGGAACAGGAAGGCTTCCTGGAGGAGATGAACTTAGCCTGTGCTGACTTTCAAAGGATGCATAAAAATCAGGCATAGGAAGGACATTCCTCCGAGCCCAAAGGTCATGATGAGCAAAGCGGAGAATGCATGAGGGCACTGGTGTGGAGGATGATGAAGACAATTCAGTGGCAGATTCACAAAACCTCTCCTTGCTTGACCCCTCCTCCTCCTCCTCAACCCCCTATTTCATGACCTCACTGGAGGCTAGTGGCCCTCGTTTTATGAATATCCCTGGGGCAGGTACCACACCCCTTGGCACACAAACACCTGTGCTTATTATGACTCTAAAATGCCTCTGGGATATAGTAATAATTTGGGATTAAAAGCATATGGGCATTTAAAGGAGAAAAATAATAATAGGTTAAAAATGTTCTCCATGTCTGTGATCTCAAAAATCTCAACAGGGATGTGGTTACGCATGGTCTCTATAAGGATCTCGCAGCCAGAACCTGCCTCCCTCGTGGTGGTTCTTGTGGGAGACTGTTACATGTTAATCACCAGTGTTCATGCAGACAGGTTGTCTGGCGACTCGGACAAAGATGCAGATGCTGTGCTTTTTGCAATTTCTAAAGAGAGAAAAACTGGCTTCAATGTGCCCCAGGGTTTGGGGTAAGAGTAATAAAGAGCAAACTTGCAGAGAGAGCGTGGCTGCCCTGAAACTAAGCAGGCATGTCACCAGGAGCCGTCTCTCGTGGGCAAACAGAAAAAACGCTTCTTCCAGGGAGGGACACGAGTCCTGGCCCTGGAAAATGAGAACGAGGCTTATCCATGCTTCATTTAGTTGTCACTTGTTTATCAAGGTCCTAAGATGCCCTGGAGAAGGAAATGGCAGCCCACTCTACTATTGTATCCTGGGAAATCCCATGGACAGAGGAGCTTGGCAGGCTACAGTCCATGGGGTCGCAAAAGAGACACAACTGAGCAGCTGAACACCAGCTACGTGCTGAGAGAAGACAACAAGTTCGCCGTGGTCCTGTCTACATTAAACTTACAGTTTTGTAGGGAAGTCAGATATTGAATAAGGCAATGCAAGTGACATGAACGTTTCAGAAGGGAAGATATAGAACAGAGCAAAAAATGGTAATACCAAAAGTTAACCTGGTTTGGGGTTTCAAGGAAGACCTCAGTGACTAGTATGGAGCAAAGATGGAGCAAAAAGGAAATAGGTTGGGAGAAAGGTGTTCTAGGCAGAGAGAGACAATCAGGACCCCACCACCAGACATGGGGACAGGTGGCAAGGGCTGCACATGGGCTGTGTCATGGACTGACCCTTCTAGAATAATTGTTGAATGTCCCTAAGGATAGAGCAGTGAATAGAAACAGTCTGAAAGAATCCCTATCCTCCCAGAGCTTACCTATTAGGGGAACTTATCCCAAAGGCAAAGAGAAGCATCAGTGGTTTGATAGAGGGAAGTGACATGATCAAATTCGAATTTACCTTGGGTCATTGTATTAATACATCTTGGGGCAGGATCATTTGTGAGTAGACAGAATGGAGAAAACAACAGCAGTATCCCTTTTAATCCAGCACTTTAGCCAACCTATAAGTTTCCACATGTTATCTACTGCTTTCTCTGAGAACAAAAATTTCCTGAGATTTTGTAGCTGGTGTTTAAAGATGCCGAGCAAGTGATGTATAACGATCTAAAGCTTCCAAGCTTTACACCGCATAAGATGTCATATTTCTGAAATTAACACTGCTGGAATAGCTTGTTTAAGGAACATTCCTGATGGACACTTGCCTGCAAATCTGCCTGCGGTTACTCTTCTTACTCCCAAATCAGTTCAGTTGATAAGGAATGACAAACTAGAATATGTTTGGTTAAATAGGCCATCTGCCTGTTCATAATATGGACATTAATTCTCATAAACAGTTACGTCAGCCATGTGAAATGCCTGGCTGGCCTTCATGATATGGTTATTCATAGGCAGTTACTTCTCTTCCATGTGATTTTACAAATATGCGATAGTTACATGTAAAATGTTTATGTGTTAAATCATTTATCTGAGAAAATGGTTTAACAAGGTCGGTTTGGGATGAAGTGAGAAACCTTTTTGATGAAGTAAAGCGTGGAGTCCAGAAGAGTTTGAAATGGTAACAGATGACCACAGGTCTCCAAACATGAAGCCATATAATTTTAATAGTCATCAGTAAAGTAGTAGCGATGCCCAGAGACCTTGCTGAGAATTCTGGATATGACATTAAGCCCAGTAGCTTCTTATAGAATCCTTTAGCCAAAACTCATTCAGGACTTTTATACTACCTTAGGAAGGTAGTATGGTGGATGTGTTGTCTCTTATATGACAGAATTCACGAAGTCTAGGGCCATGTTGACAATTAAACCCTTTAATGTTTCTTCCACAAAACTCATGAATATTCAAATGTAGTCAGATAAATAGAGTGCAAGGCAACACAAGTTGTTTTGCTATCAAATGAGTTTCCTTTATTCTGTCTTCAGAACTTTGCAGGGTGTAGAATATAGATAAGAGATTGTGGACCTGTAATCAAATCCCTTGGAGATTTCCCAAGTCCAGCTTCTGGTATTCAGATGAAGAAATGGCAAATGTGTCTGGAAATACTAGTTAACCACAATTAGAGTATACAGGTTTCTTTTGTTTACTGTAAGACTCTGGATGACTTTCCTTTTAAATGAGTTGGGGAAATGAATTAATGAAGGAGGAAATGGAGTAACAGTCCACAAGACCCCTAATTATAAACACCCATCTCTTCTTTCTTAGCTGCTTTATCCGCAAATGAGAGTCTGGGGGCAAATGCGTGTTAGTCACTCAGTTGCGGCCGACTCTTTACGAACCCATGGACTGTAGCCCTTCAGGTTCCCCTGTCCATGAAATTCTCTAGACAAGAATACTGGAGTGGGTAGCCATTCCCTTCCCTATGGAATCTTCCCAACCCAGGGATTGAACCCAGGTCTCCTGCATTGCAGACAGAGCCTATACCTTCTGAGCCACTGGGGGTCAGATGAGCCCTGGATCTTCCAGCCATATAAGCATTCTATATCAGAACAGCTTCCCAAAAGTTTTCCAGGAGCTGAGTTCTCTTAAAAGGGCAAATTTTAAGAACTGGAACAAGTCCAAGTCTTTGATTACTCTTCCCTCTGGCTAGAATGTTTCCCCCACCCCAGTTTCTCCTACTGGGCTCCTAGTCGTCTCTCAGGTCTCAGCTCAGATACAGTCCTACGGGCTTCCCCACACCAGGCCACCAGCCAGTGCCCCCTTCCCTGTGGCTCTCTGGGCTTCTCGTGTGTTCACTCCATGTTGACCTGAGCCCCTCTCCAGCATGAGCTCCTCTGGGGCCAGTACCTTCTATTCTCTGCTGAATCCATTATGCCCTAGGACAGTGACCAACAGTCAGTAGGTCCCCCTGTGTAGAAGTGAATCGCTAAACAAGTGAATATTTCCATTATTGTTGACACGTAAGAGACCTGACTGATGTGTAAGGACTGATTCATCTCTTTGTCACTTACAACTATCATAATTTTAGACAATGGGGATGATAGTCATAGGAAAATTATTTTTTTTAATTTTAATGCAAATACATGTAATTTTTCTTCTCCTTTTTATTTGCTTACCTACTCTAGTAGCTCACACTAACACCTGAGCCTTTTTATGCCAGAAACAAACAAGAGAAAAGAGAGATTGAGATAAAGGACTGAGATCATAATTTTTGAACAGCTCTTTCTTCTAGAAAAAGCACTCTCTGAAAAAAATAAATCTCTGAGAAGAGTGTAAGATATATGTCATTTTAAAAGTCTTGATTATAGTTTTGTATAATATTAAAACTGTTGCTCCTTTCAGCATACAATTTGTTGAATTCTTTCCATTATTAGTAAATTATATTTTGTTAGTTTGTAAAAATCAGCAAAGGCATATTATAATACTACAGGCTAACATTTAGCAAAATCTTTGATATTTGTGTCATACAGATAAGTGGTTTCTTCAAGAGTTAGGTTTATCTGGGAGGAAAAAAAAAAAAGATGATTGACTTTGTGGAGTTTTCTCCTGGAAAGAGATCTAGTTGAAAATTAGATTGAAAAGATTTAAAACCAAATAGAAATAGAGGCAGAGACAAAAAAGAAAAAAATAGCATGGCTGACGCTAAATAAAGAAGGAAAATCATGACTAATTTTTTGTTTGTTGCTTATAGTAATATTATAAATAACTACAGAATGGCTTCAGTAGAAAATGTAATTCCATATAGCTGATTATAAAGAACCCCCTCCCCAACTGATGAATAGTTCAGTCAATCTAAAATCAGTTACCCTATTTTTAGATTGCTTGACACATTTGGGCTTTCTGAAGTGAAACTTCTCAGAAAAATAAGCTCAGAAGAAATTTCACAAAATAACATTAATTGAAATGTTTAGGGGCAGGGAAAAAACCAGTAGGGTAACAAAGGTAGCATTTCCTGCTCTGCTGATAACTTCATTGAGAGAAAGTTCACAGAAAAAAGAAAAAGGATACTGGCCTGTGCCTTAAACACCTTATTTAATAAGACCCTGGTTGGGGACAGCCACCATGAAATTCCAAAGTGAGAGTCACTTGGTATATAGTCACCGACTCTAAGTTTGGAACTATAGATAGGCCTCTGGTTCTGGGCCTGTCCCGTCATGGACATCAACTGGGATCAGCCGAGATGCCAGAAGTAACCGTGGATTAAAAGCTATGTTCCTACGAGAGACACAGACGCACGCTCGCCACATTCCTTAAATATTTGCTCCGTACTCTCATCATAACCTCTGTCTTATCTGGATTAATCCTTTTCTGGCTCACTTTGATCCCCATCCCCGATGGGGCCCCTCTGATGCTGAATAAATTGTGAAATTGTGGTGTCAGGATTAGAGATAAAAGGGGAGATGGAGACCGTGTGTCATCAACATACTGATCTCAGGGTGAAAATACCTTCACTTTTCTCCGAGTTATCTCATGCGAACTCGGAACAGGTGGGTGATTACCAGCAGATTCAGCAGCGGGGTGGAGCCAGGGCTCTCCCTTTGTGCCATTCCCCTGGAGACAGCATGAGGGGTTTCCCTCTATAGGAACAGAGCCTGGAGTGGAGGTGCAACAAATACCATATTTAATGCAACTCGAGCACCTAATAGTTTGCCTGTTAGTCATATGGGTACCACGTTCCATGTCTTTGAAACCAGACCTGTTTATATTCCCTCAGATTTGGCCCCCAGGGCCCTGTAAATAGGATTGCATTTTTACTGCCCCTTTACACTATTATTCTATGAGCTCTCATTCGATGTTTCCTCCATTGAAGCCCACTTGCCATCATCATTTACCACCCTCTAGATCATCCCCTTGCATTCTTTGAGGCTTTGGGCATCTGGTTTGAAGATTTCCTTTCCACGCGGTTCCCTTAATCTTTTGCCATCCTTGGTGATTCAATGCGGAAGCTGAAATCTCATCCGTGGAGGCTTGGAATCTTTGTGAGACTTGCGGTGGCTTCTTTCTAATTGACTACTGGATTCTCGGTGCCCGCTCATAGGAGACACTCAATAAATATTTGTTGAATCAATTAAGTATCCAAACACTTTGATCTCTTTTAACAGCTTTCTTTTCCATTTCTGATAATACTTCCTTCTAATTCACTAAGAAATGAGAGATGCATCACACCTGAATTCTGCTTTCTTTCTTCTTTACCGAAAGGAAGTACTTTCACCTGTTTTTCTGTTTAGTGAAGCTCCATCTTCCTCTGCCCTGCGTGGGATTCCTTTTCCTTCCTCTGGATCCTTGCTTGGTCAATCCTACTTCGACTCTCATATCTTCAGGAGTTTCCTTTTCCCTTTGTTTTCCTGGTCAAGTTATAAAGTGTGCAAATCTCAACCATGTTTATTTTTTTTTTAATTGAAGTTCAGTTGATTTACAGTGCCGTGCCAGTCCCTTGTGCAGTAAGGAGACTTGGTTTTACACATATATACAGTGTGGGGAAAGAGCAAATTAGTCAAGATGACGGTGGTCAGGCCCTCTCGCCGCAGGCCTCTTGCCCCACGTTAGGTAAATACGTGGTTATGTAACAGCTGAGCCTGTTTATAGCACTGCACAGGTGTAATGTCCTCTAGAAGCACCACCTGGAATGTTCTTAGGGGCAACTGGAATTGAGTCCAGGCGAGTCAAGGTGTGTGGAGTCGAGTTGCCGACCTTGCTGTTGCATCAGCCATTAGAGAGGGAAGCATGTCAGCTGCTTCTCCAGCCGAGAAAGAATAAATACGTCTGCAGTTCCTGTGGCTCAAGTTTTCTTAAGCTTCCCCACTCGCGCCTTACCTATCCTGGGTTCGACAGACAGTGTGAACAGCGAGACAGTTGGTGGAGTCGTCAGAATACAGCAAGACACACAGGTACATTCTTTTTTAAAATATCATTTTCCGTATGGTTTATCTCAGGAGACTGGATTGTTCCTTGTGCTATCCAGTAGGATTTTGTTGTTTATCCATTCTAAATGTAATAATTTGCATGCGACAAACCAAATCAATCATTCTTTTAAAAACACACCTTCAACAATGCCTCCCCATGCAGCAATAGTCTTGTTCTCTTTACAGCAGCATTCTAGAAAGAATAGTATACACTTCATTACTAGGTGCTCCCTTTAAAACCACACCTCCACCTCTGCCGAAATGACTCGCAAAGGTCAACAGTAACTTCCCACTTTCTAAACACAGCGGTCTCTATTCAGTTCCAATCTAATGGTTTCGTTTCGTTTTTCCCAATTGTTGGCCACTTGCTCTTTCCATCAGTTTACCTTCTGGCAACTTCCTTGGTTCTCCTGTCTGAACACTCTCTCTGAATCCTACCCTGGATCTTTCCACTCGTCATCTGGGTGAGCAATGACGGTGGCTTACATTGGGGGTAGAAGTTATCAAGAATGGAGAAGAGTGGCTGGTTGAAGAACTATTCAGGTGATAAAATTGACTAGAGTTGATTATGTATTAGAAGTGGAGAGAGAGAGAGAGATAACACTAGGTAACCCCTTGAGTTTCTGACACGCATAACTGGGTGATGGTATCTCAGTGAGACAGGAAATACTCCAAGTAGATTACGTGAAGCAAGGCTACCATGAATTCACGTCGACGTATGTTGAGTTTGAGATTTCTTGGAAGTGATCAGGACTATATGTCAAGAAGGCCCTTAGCTAGATCTGCAGTTAAGAGGAGCATCTTGAACTAGGGATAAATCTGATTGCCAAGCCATCTGTACAGAGGTAGGCACTGAAGACATGGACAAGACAGTCCAGAGTAGAGGAGAGGATTAGATGAGAGGAGGATTGAGCCTTGGAAACTGGAATCCCAGGAGGGCGAGACGAAGCTCAAAAGGAGACTGAGAAGTAATCAAAGGTGTGTTGTATGGGGGCTTGGAAGCCAAGGGAAACAGTGGTCCAGGATGGTTTAAAATGGGGGACACAGCCAAAGGATTGCTGACTGCTTCAGCAGGCCATAGTATCCCCTGGTGTAAAAATGTAAACTTGACACTTACATCAGCCAAATAATTTAAAATATACGCCTGTTGACTTCAAATATTGTGTTTATTTTTATTATTGAGGTTCCAGAACTTAAAGAAATCAGAGAAAGGCAGGCCACTTATGGCTGACTGTCTTCTTCCACATGCAAAATAAAAAAGCACCTCAGGAAGGAAATCATACGGCTACTGTAATACATAACCACAGGCATTACAGAATTGTGGTGATCATGACGATCAAAGCATAATTTGAATTGGTTTGCTATGGGCTGACTTAGCTTTAAAATTTTTTAAATTGTATGATCTTGACTGATGGAATTGTTTGGATCAGCTGTACATATCGGAACAGTTCACAGCTCCTCATTATAAGGGCTTTACTGGAGTTTAGGCAGCATGCAAGCCAGTATTCTTTACATGTAGATGCCTTTTATTTATGTGGCCTCTAAGTTAGCTTATTTTCATATGCTTCCTGTTTTGTGATTGTGAAATATGTAGCTATGGGCACTGGCCTGGCTCCCAGACTGATGGAGAAAGGATGATGTGGAGAGGAAGACAGCGTCTGCTGAAATCCTCGGTTCACATGGCTCCTCCCTCCAGTGGTACAGAAGTGGATCTTGATAACTCCTATGGTACTAGCATATGCAGAGAGACCAGTTTCGGTGTAGCCTAACGATATATAAACTGTTTAGGAAAAAACTGTTTTCTACTTCACAGTTTTCTGAAAGGTTGTAAATATCACTTTACTTCTCACATTAACGTCAGTTCAGTTCAGTTGCTCAGTCGTGTCCGACTCTTTGCAACCCCATGAATAGCAGCACGCCAGGCCTCCCTGTCCATCACAAACTCCCAGAGTTCACTCAAACTCATGTCCATCGAGTCGGTGATACCATCCAGCCATCTCATCCTCTGTCATCCCTTTTGCTCCTGCCCCCAATCCTTCCCAGGATCAGAGTCTTTTCCAATGAGTCAACTTTTCGCATGAGGTGGCCAAAGTACTGGAGTTTCAGCTTGAGCATCATTCCTTCCAAAGAACACCCAGGGCTGATCTCCTTTAGAACAGACTGGTTGGATCTCCTTGCAATCCAAGGGACTCTCAAGAGTCTTCTCCAACACCACAGTTCAAAAGCATCAATTCTTCAGTGCTCAGCTTTCTTCACAGCCCAACTCTCACATCCATACATGACCACTGGAGAAACCATAGTCTTGACTAGATGGACCTTTTTGGACAATGTCTCTGCTTTTCAGTATGCTATCTAGGTTGGTCATAACTTTTCTTCCAAGGAGTAAGCATCTTTTAATTTCATGGCTGCAGTCACCATCTGCTGTGATTTTGGGGCCCCAAAAAATAAAGTCTGACACTGTTTCCACTGTTTCCCCATCTATTTCCCATGAAGTGATGGGACCAGATGCCATGATTTTCATTTTCTGAATGTTGAGCTTTAAGCCAACTTTTTCACTCTTCTCTTTCACTTTCATCAAGAGGCTTTTTAGTTCCTCTTCACTTTCTGCCATAAGGGTGGTGTAACCTGCATATCAGGTTATTGATATTTCTCCCAGCAATCTTGATTCCAGCTTGTGCTTCCTCCAGCCCAGCGTTTCTCATGATGTACTCTGCATAGAAGTTAAATAAGCGAGGTGACAGTATACAGCCTTGATGTACTCACTTTCCTATTTGGAAGCAGTCTGTTGTTCCACATCCAGTTCTAACTGTTGCTTCCTGACCTGCATATAGGCTTCTCAAGAGGCAGGTCAGGTAGTCTGGGATTCTCATTTCTTTCAGAATTTTCCACAGTTGATTGTGATCCACACAGTCAAAGGCTTTGGCACAGTCAATAAAGCAGAAATAGATGTTTTTCTGGAACTCTCTTGCTTTTTTGATGATCCAGTGGATGTTGGCAATTTGATCTCTGGTTCCTCTGCCTTTTCTAAAACCAGCTTGAACATCTGGAAGTTCATGGTTCACATATTGCTGAAGCCTGTCTTGGAGAATTTTGAGCATTACTTGACTAGCGTGTGAGATGAGTGCAATTATGCAGTAGTTTGAGCATTCTTTGGCATTGCCTTTTTTTGAGATTGGAACAAAAACTGACCTTTTCCCGTCCTGTGGCCACTGCTGAGTTTTCCAAATTTGCTGGCATCTTGAGTGCAACACTTTCATAGCATCATCTTTTAGGATTTGGAATAGCTCAACTGGAATTCCATCACCTCCACTTGTCTTGTTTGTAGTGATGCTTTCTAAGGCCCACTTGACTTCGCATTCCAGGATGTCTGGCTCTAGGTGAGTGATCACACCATCGTGATTATCTGGGTCTTGAAGATATTTTTTTGTACAGTTCTTCTGTGTATTCTTGCCACGTCTTCTTAATATCTTCTGCTTCTGTTAGGTCCATACCATTTCTCTCCTTTATTGAGCCCATCTTTGCATGAAATGTTCCCTTGGTATCTCTAATTTTCTCAAAAAGATCTCTAGTCTTTCCCATTCTGTTGTTTTCCTCTATTTCTTTGCACTGATCTCTGAGGAAGGCTTTCTTATCTTTTCTTGCTATCCCTTGGAACTCTGCATTCAGATGCTTCTATCTTTCCTTTTCTCCTTTGATTTTCACTTCTCTTCTTTTCACAGCTATTTGTAAGACCTCCCCAGATAGCCATTTTGCTTTTTTGCATTTCTTTTCCATGGGGATGGTCTGGAGAAGGCAATGGCACCCACTCCAGTACTCTTGCCTGAAAAATCCCGTGGACGGAGGAGCCTGGTAGGCTACAGTCCACTGGGTCGCGAAGAGTCAGACACGACTGAGCGACTTCACTTTCACTTTTCACTTTCATGCATTGGAGAAGGAAATGGCAACCCACTCCAGTGTTCTTGCCTGGAGAATCCCAGGACAGAGGAGCCTGGTGGGCTGCCGTCTATGGGGTCACACAGAGTCGGACATGACTGAAGTGACGCAGCAGCAGCAGCAGCAGCAGCAGCAGCAGGGGATGGTCTTGATCCCTGTCTCCTGAACAATGTCACGAACCTCCATCCATAGTTCATCAGGCACTCTATCTATCAGATCTAGTCCCTTAAATCTATTTCTCACTTCCACTGTATAATCATAAGGGATTTGATTAAGGTCATACCTGAATGGTCTAGTGGTTTTCCCTACTTTCTTCAATTTAAGTCTGAATTTGGCAATAAGGAGCTTGCAAATCAAGTCATATTGAACTTTATTAACTGTGCTCACTGTCATTTGTGTTTTGATTAAATTAACGAGCATCTTGCTTTTCTTCAGAAAATTAAATTTCCAGAATCTTTCTATTTTAATGTCAACCTGTATAATCCACAAATGCCTTTAATACCCTTTCATGATATGATACTCTCCAGTTTGAGGAATCAGGGAAAGGCTTCAGAACCATTAAAAAATATAAAATAAGCCATCAGCTTTTACACTGCTGTTCATTTGATGAGCAGAGGTCAGTTGCTCTGGGGATATTGACAGTCTGTGACATGCTGAAATCCTTCTCTTTTTACCCGGAAATGGATCATGGGATGAGATTTCTTAATCTGTGGACTTTGTTCCTAAAAACGGTTTCAAGGAACCAGTGTGATTGTTTCCAGCAGCAGAGTTCCCTTGAAAAATGATGCCCTAGTGACTCTGCTCCACCTCAAGTGATAGAGCGTCTTCCAGCTTCATTCAGAAAAGTGAAAGAGCCATGGGAAGGCATCGATCCGGTCTTCTTCCTTTGTCATTGTTCGTGTCACACGTTGCTTTTCAGACGGTCCCGAGAATAAACCACGGCTTTATCAAGGTTGTAAATTTTGGTTTGATTTTCTGTTGCTCTCCAGCAGTACTTTTCTTTGTGCTCTGTCACACCTTCTAAAGGAAAGCGGGAGTGTCCCACTTTATTTCTTTGTTTAGCAAGCGTGGTTTTTCAAACTGGCCATGAAGATGCTATTTAGACTTTTAGATGAATGGGGCAGCTTTGGTCCCTGCTAGAATATGTCAGAAGCAGGTATCCAAGCACGTTGGTATGTGACACAGTCATAGGGCAGGAAAACACAGTATTCGGGGGCCAACGAGGCCCCGGAGACCGGACACAGCAGGCTGCTGTCGTGAGCTCAATGCTGAATCGCCGTTAGGGCTCTGGGATGGTTTCTTTCTTTCTTTGTTTTTGATTGGGACCATTTTTAAAGTCTTTTTTTTTTTTAATGTACCTTTTTAAGTTTATTTGTGTGTTAACACCAAAAACATTTTATTTTGGGATATAGCCAATTAACAATGTTGTGATAGTTTCAGATGAACAGCAAAGGGACTCAGCCGTACATATACATGTATCCATTCTCCCCCAAACCCCACTCCCATCCAGGCTGCCACATGATATTGAGCAGACTTCCATGTGCTATACAGTAGGTCCTTGTTGGTTATTCATTTTAAAGATAGCAGTGTGTACATGACTTTCCCAAAGTCCCTAACTATCCCTTCCCACCCCACCCCTGCAATCATAAGTTTGTTTTCGAAGTCTGTGACCCTCTTTCTGTTTTGTAAGTAAGTTCATTTGTATCATTTCTTTTTAGATTCCACATATAAGGGATGGCATATGATATTTCTCCTTCTCTGTCTGACTTAGTTCACTCGGTATGACAATCTCTAGGTCCATCCATATTTCTGCAAGCGGCCGTATTTCATTCTTTTTAATGGCTGAGTAATATTCCATTGCATATATGCCCCATATCTGCTTTTGAGTTTGTTACAGCAGTGCCTGTTTTTTGTCTTGGTTCTGGCCGTGAGGCATGTAGGGTCCCAGCTTTCAGACTGGGGTTCAAACCGGCACCCCTTGCACTGGAACGTGAAGCCCTAACCACTGGGCCACCAGGGAAGTCCATGAGCTGGCTTCTTCATGTTTCTGTTGTTGATCAGTAGAATCAGTAACATAGTAACTGTCCTCACTGATTTTTATAGGCTTGTGATAATTCATAAATCCAATAATTTGGGGAAAGTGATTTCTAATTTATGTTTAGTACCAGTATAACATTTATGGTGGGAGCACCTGCTGGGTGTTCACTCTGTTGTAGTCAGCAGAAAATGACTCCTTTCTGTGTATGCCCTCCCTGGTTCTCCAGTGAGTACCATGAGAGCTAACTTTTCTCATGTTGAGCAGAGGCACCAAGAGCTGTGGCAGAGGCAGCACCTGTGGGCCTATTTCTCATCAATGGCCTGAAATGAGGTTCTGAGACATTGTCTCATCAACACAAGGCTCAGAAATCTAGGTGTCAGCAAGTTATTTAACCCCAGGGTCGTCCCCACCAGGGGCAGCCCTAAGGCATAGGAAGAGAAAGAATTAGGGAAGGAGTAGGAAGAGGAGGGGGTGGGGGAGACAGGGAAAGGGGAATGAAAGATAGGGAAAAGCGAAGCAGCACTTACGGATCGGCTCATGCTATGACCCGTCTTAACTCCCTGGAATAGTATATGTCGTGTGTGTGTGTATGTGCACGCTTGCATACTCAGTCGTGTCCGACTCTTTGTGATCACATGGATTGTAGCACACCAGGCTCCTCTGTCCATGGGATTTCCCAGGCAAGAGTACTGGAGAGGGTTGCCCATTCCTCCTTCAGGGATCTTCCTGACCCAGGGATCGAACCCTCATCTACCGTTACCTCTAGAGCCACCTGGGAAGAACTTAGAATAACATGTTGGATATAGTTAATCTTTGTCAACAGAAGTTGAGACAGTACACGCCCAGCTTGTGAAAGAGTACATGAGGTGGAAATGCGTTTGTTTTCCAGGACAGTTGTGGTGTGATTACCAAAGTCCTTATTAACAAGAGATAGGTAAAGAGAAAAGTGCTGGATAATTAGGATGAGAATCGAGCTAGAAGTGTTGGCTGAATCCAGGGATCCCAGTCCTCCTTCTGAAATTCAGCAAAATCATATCATGTAAGAATATGTCTCATCCATATGCAAAAAAGACGTGCAGATCCATGTAGCATCCAAAACAAGGACAGTTCCCACCTGCTCTTCCTTCCATTTGCCATGCCCTGGTCTAGGCTCTAAGAATGTAAAAACGAGCTTACGTTCTAGGGAGGAAACCGCCAACAAGTAAGTAAGTAAATAAGCAGCATAAGTTCAGTTACTGGTGTGAAACTGAAAATAAAACAGAGATATAAGATAGTGACCTGAAGGAGGGGAGAAATCAATTTAGTTAGGATCATGAGGATTGCCTCTCAGAGAGGCTGATTTTTAGATTGAAAATTGATGGATGGGAAGGAACTAGATATTCAAGAGGCTATAAGAAGACACAGAGATGGACAAATGTAAAGACACTAACTTAAAAAAAAATAGTGTTTTGAGAGAGAAAAGTATCAGCTGGAATCTAGTGAATAAGGAGACTGTGGTTAGATATGGTGTTGGAAAAAGAGGAAGGATGGGGCATGTCACCGCGTGCTGATCAGAACTGAAGCAGTTCCACGAGAATTGACACAGAAAGCCGAACACAAAAATGGTGACAGGTTTTTAAAGCCACATAAAAGTAGCAAATGGAACTGGGAGATAATTATTTTGAGCAATGAGGGCTTAGGGGAGGAGAGCCTTGGGCCATGGGGTGGGCGCCATTATAAGGCAGAACCCACAGCACCTAGAAGGAAGGGCCTTAACCAGCAATCTTGTCCAGAAGTGAAACAAGTAGCTTCCCAAAGCTGCTAGTGTCCAGTGACAAAGCATTGTCAGGCAGGACCAGAGGGACGACTTTTAAGGCTGGAGGCTGTTATTAGGCGTCATCACTCTAGCACAGCGCCTGGCAGGTGGTACTTAGCACATATTTGCTAAAGGAATGAGTGGATAAAATGCAGCAGAAATGGGTCCAAGGATTTATACAGGTGACCTCTAGGAACATACCTGATTCTAGAATTTTATAACTCTGTGGCAGGAATAAAATCACAATGGTTTTCAATACTAATTTTTTTTTCTTTATTGGGACAAATATTGTTAACTTTGGTGAAAAGCCTTAAAAATAACTTCTCAAACTGTTGCGAATGTGTTATTGCTCTTTCAGCCCTTAAAGCTACCTGTTGCAAACACCCCTGTGATTCCTAAACCGCTAGTAGTTAACACCACTGCTGTTTGGTAATAACAAAGAAAATATTTAACTTACAGGGGATCTTTCTGTTTAACTTACAGGGGATTTTTCTGGACTTTCCATGTGGGGTTTTGAAAGTTGATCTGAAATGTATCATTTCTAATTTCCTTTAGACTTTCAAGCATATATGAAACAAATTTCAGTATTTTCTTATTTCAGTTGACATTTGCTTTTAAATTTACTGTCACCTCTTTTTTTTTTAAAGTATAATTTTCATAGTCTAAGCCTTAACGTCAAAGAAAAAAAAACTTGAAAGTCTTAGGTAAGTTTCATAATTCAGGGTATAAAAAATGTCAACTTGTAACTCTACTATGCGTTGACTAAAGCCATTATTAGAGTATGCTGATGCTGCTGCCAAGTCGCTTCAGTCATGTCCGACTCTGTGCGACCCCAGAGACGGCAGCCCACCAGGCTCCCCCATCCCTGGGATTCTCCAGGCAAGAACACTGGAGTGGGTTGCCATTTCCTTCTCCAATGCATGAAAGTGAAAAGTGAAAGTGAAGTCGCTCAGTCGGTGACCCCGTGGACTACAGCCCACCAGTCTCCTCCGTCCATGGGATTTTCCAGGCAAAAGCACTGGAGTGGGGTGCCATTGCCTTCTCCGAGAGTATATTTTTTAATTTAAGGAAATTCTTCTAAGTTGTAGCCCCAGTCTTTCTGATATCTGCTGAGAAGTGATGACATGTGATATTTTTATTTAACATAGATCTTATAAGTTGGACCATTTAAGTAGACAGTTAAATATCCTCAGGACCTGAAATAAGCTTATGTATACAAAACCTGGATTTATAAAAGTACCTGAGATCTGACCAGTAAGAATATAATTAAAAAATAGTATCTGCATCCAGTGATTACAAAGGAAATTGTGGTGCTTGGGGCAGGTAGAGCTTGAGGGCTTGGTTTAGAACAGAGAACACAGCAGATAAACATCTCTGCCCTTACAGAATTCCTTGTAACTACTCTAGGTTGCAAATGAGATAATGAATGAGTTATTTATTATGATCATAGGTAGCTATTAGCACTTTACAGTTGACTAGGGCTGGAAAATCCCATGGGCAGAGGAGCCTGGTAGGCTGCAGTCCATGGGGTCACTAAGAGTCGGACATGACTGAGCGACTTCACTTTCACTTTTCACTTTCCTTCATGGGAGAAGGAAATGGCAACCCACTGCAGTGTTCTTGCCTGGAGAATCCCAGGGACGGGGGAGCCTGGTGGGCTGCCATCTCTGGGGTTGCACAGAATCGGACATGACTGAAGCGACTTAGCAGCAGCAGCAGCAGGTGCCTTCACAAACCATATTACCTTTAAGCTCCCCCCACCAAAAAAAACCTCGTGGAAGAATTACAATGAAATAATAGTAATACAGTAATGTGATTAATGCATACTGTTTACTATGTGCCAGACACTCCTCTAAAGACCTGACATGCATTAACCCCTTTGATGTTTCTAACCACCTGTGAAGTTGTTGCAGGAGGGAGGACCCCTTCCAGGGCCCGAGACTGGGCTCTTGTCTAACACTCAGAAATGAATTGTCTGAAGAGACACATGTGCTGACAAAGCAAGAGATTTTATTGGGAAAGGGCACCCGGGTGGAGAGCAGTAGGGGAAGGGAACCCAGGAGAACTGCTCTGCCACATGGCTCGCAGTCTCAGGTTTTATGGTGATGGGATTAGTTTCCGGGTGGTCTTTGGCCAATCATTCTAATTCAGAGTCTTTCCTGGTGGCACACGCATTGCTCAGCCAAGATGGATGCTAGTGAGAGGGATTCTGGGAAGTGGACGGACCTGCAGTGTCTGCTTTCGACCTTTCCCGAACTCTTCCGGCTGGTGGTGGCTTATTAGTTCCATATTCCTTATCAGGATCTCCTGTCACAAAACAACTCATGCAAATGGTTGCTATGGTGCCGGGCCAGGGTGGGCGGTTTCAATCAGTGTGCTTCCCCTAACAAACTCAGTATTATCATACCCATTTTGCAGATGAAGACATTGAGACTCAGAGAGATGACGTCACTAGCCCATAATTACACACCTAGTCACTGGTGGATTCTGTGCTCTGACCCTCTCCCTATACTGTGGCCAGGGAATGGGAGAGGTGGGGACATGTGCTGTGCCCAGGTCACACAGCCATATGGAAGTTGAATCTAGGTTTTCTGAATTCAAGGGTGTGCTTTTCTCAACATGCCACAGCTGAGAATTAATATACAATATTGTTGTATTAATTAGTGAGCTTTTGGTGAGTTATGCTGTGATAACAAACAATACCACCATCTTGTGGCTTACAACCACAAAGTTTTATGATTTTACTCACATAGCATAAATTGCTGTGGATGGCTGTGGCTCTTCTCTCTGTTGTCTTCATGCCTGAAGGAGAAACCATTATCTCTGACATGGCTGCTCTTATGCCAGCTAGAAAGAGTAATGGTGGGCTATGCCGTGGCTCCCAAATCTTCCCCTTGTACACAGACTGTGCCACTTCTGCTCACATCTTGGCCAAAGCAAGTCATGAAACCAATGGGGCAAGAAGTGTCCACCTCCCCCTGTGACAGCACCAAAGAAGGGCCCTGGAGGATGAGTCTGATAGAAAAGAGTTACAAGTATTTTGAGCAACTATGATCCTTTTTTAGTTAGCTCTTAGAAATAATTTGCAGACTGCTGTGTTCCTAGGTGCTCTGCTGCTGCTGCTGCAGCTGCTGCTAAGTCACTTCAGTCGTGTCCAACTCTGTGCGACCCCACAGACGGCAGCCCACCAGGCTCCCCCATCCAGGGGATTCTCCAGGCAAGAACACTGAAGTGGGTTGCCATTTCCTTCTCCAATGCATGAAAGTGAAAAGTGAAAGTGAAGTCGCTCAATCATGTCTGACCCTCAGCGACCCCATGGACTGCAGCCTTCCAGGCTCCTCCGTCCATGGGATTTTCCAGGCAAGTGTACTGGAGTAGGATGCCATTGCCTTCTCTGCCTAGGTGCTCTGGTCCTTTTTAACTGTTACATCTATTATTTTATCCAACCGTGTTGGCTTTATCATCCCCATTTTATAGAGGAGGAAATGGAATAGAAAGAAGAGTGGAAAAGCTGCATAACTTGCCTGACAGTAACAGTTTTAGTCGCTCAGTTGTGACTGACTCTTTTGTGACCCCATGGATGGTAGCCCATTAGGCTTCTCTGTCCATGAAATTCTTCAGGCAGGAATACTGGAGTGGGTAGCCATTCTCTTCTCCAAGGGATCATCACAACCCAGGGATTGAACCTGGGTCTTCTGCATTACAGGTAGCTTCTTTAGAGTCTGAGCCACTAGGGAAGCCCGAGATGACACAACTCTTAAAGGACAGAGTTGGGTTTTTAAACCTAGGTTTTCCTTTTCTAAACCCTACTTTCCAGTTCCATATGCTGCCTCTTGGTAGGGAAATTGCTGATGAATTTGGTTCAGGTTGGGACAATCAAAGTGACTTTTTGTAAATTTTAAAAAAGTCTTGTCTGGGAGGGATTACCAGCTAGCTAGTAAAGTAAAACCTTTGTGACACCAGGGACTAGAGACCACCTTCTCCTGCATTGGCAGGTGGATTCTTTACCACTGAGCCACCTGGGAAGCCCTTCCTATCCTATGTGGACCTTCCTTTCTGGATAATTAAGAGTCACATTTTTATCACTCTGAATTGAAGATATGAAAACAAGATGGTTGACAATAAGGACCAACTTTATGGCACAGGGAACTCTGTTCAGTGTTATGTGGCAGCCTGGATAGGAGCAGAGTTTGGGGGAGAATGGATACATGTATATGTATGGCTGATTCCCTTTGCTATTCACCCGAAACTATCATAACATTCTTAATCAGCTATACTTCAATACAAAATAAAAAGTTTAAAATACAATACGATAGTTGATTGTTTAGTAATCACTAGAATTCAGTCTCCCTTCCAAGGCATAAGTTTTATCTTCCTTAATGGCAGAACCCTGTTTCTGTTCATGATATATGCCAACATTGTATCTCACGTGTAAAGATGCTCTTTCAAACACTGAGTTAGCATGTGTACTGAAGATAAAATTCTTGGTCACTGTGAATGAGATCTAGCAATTACAGTGACTTACTTTGTTCATATCAGTCCCTTAATCTGAATACCTGTCTTTGAATTAAAATATGTGATCACCTTTGAATTAAAATATGTGATTGCTGATATTGTCACATGCCCAGATGGGTCCACTGCCCTTAATTCTTTAAGTATAGACACAACTTGCCTTTATTATGCTCCTTATAAGTCAAATATGAAGTGCAAAGCTTTTAAGACCTCTAAAATCTCTCCATCCCACCAGATATATACTGCTGTGAAAGTAGAAATTGCTTTCATGGAAATTTGGAAGGGAAAAAAAAAATTTAAATAACGATGTGATTTAGTGTGCAGTTGGCAAATCAGCATACTTAGGATCCATGAATATTAAAATAAAGAATGCAGTAAACAGGACTACTGACTTTCTATTTATCCAGCAGCTGACTTTTAAATAAGATATTTTTCCACTAACACTTTCTCCATAAAGCTTCAGAGCTCCTTCTATTGTTATTTTTCAAGATCACTGTTAGGTAGAGGCTTATGCTACTCATTCACCTGCATATTTAAATAGACATAATTACCATAAAGAGGCTCTGGGATAGCTTTGGGCTGAGTCCTTTAGTTGAGACATTTTATCCATAAAATGACACCTGGCTAATAAAGAGATGCAAGATGGCATTTATTCAGCATCTATTGAGTGCCAGGAGCTTTACTCTGTGTCACATTTAACCACACTGCAAAGGTCCTTTCAACTGGAAACAATAGTTGATGTTTTATTTGAAAGACAAGGAAGCCCAGGTTCTTTTAGGTTAGATGTCTGCCCCAAGTCACAAAACTGAGAAGCTAAGAATTTGGACCCAGATTCCATGCATCAAAAGCCTTGGCTCTATTCCATGATCAACACTGCCTCCAGACACTGCATCACCCTAGGAAAGATAAAATGATCTTTTTTTTAATAGATAAAGCCTTTGATCTTTCTTGTAACACATATATTACTGTATGTTTTAATAGAGCCTGTGGACAGCCCCAAACACTATCTTCTTGTGGACCCATTATTCCCAGTTACAGTGATACAGAGAAGTTCATGGATTTCTCATATTTCAGGCAGAGTAGACCACTCCATGTTGAAAGCATAATTCCAGTATCTTAGATAAAGGCATGCTTTCTTTGTAATAAAAAAACCTCAAGGTTCTCCTTGGAATGTTTGTTTTCTTAAGTTACCTTCCCTTCTCTTCTCCCTGCCACCTTCAGGCTCTCTGAAAAGTAAATGATATTATCTTTTTCAACGGAAGCAGGCTTTTAATTTTTTAAGATTAGTCACTGTTATCTAATCTATTTTGCTTGAACAGAGTTAATACAAGATGGAGTAAAAATGACGACATTTGCCTCATAGATGTCATAAACCGAGTCATTGGCTTTATATATATATATATATATATATATAGCTCTTAGCAAAGAGTAAACTTCTCTGAAAGAAAAACAAACATTTTTATTGATAGGACAGTTCACTTGGCTAACTTTTGTGCAGATGTATGAAAGCGTGTACATTTATCTTTGCTTCTAGTCCGTTTACCTCTGTTTCCATGAGTCCGACTACAATCTCTTTGCTATGAACCCCACCCTCCCACCGCCGTTACTCTTTTTTGAACTGTTCTGTCTCATTCTGATCTGAAAAAATACTGGTTTGCATTATTGGATTGTGGTGGATATCAGTCTTTTAAGGCTGAACTCTGTTCCTCGCGGTATAGCATGTTTTCTCAATGAGATAAAAAACCCAAGACTTAATGCCTTTATGTAAAGTTCACATGTATATTATGAAACAAATTGCGCTTAAAAAAAAAAAAGCCGATGCAGGCTGAATAGAGACGACGCTGGATTTCGGAGGGTTTGTTACTGCTCTCAGATGACCCTATGAGTCACGCCTCCTTCAGCTTTTCCATGTTTCCCTCTCCTTTGAGAACCTTTTTTTTGTCAATTGAAGCTTCCCTGGTGGCTCAGTTGGTAAAGAATCTGCCTGCAATGTAGGAGACACAGGTTCAATCCCTGAGTCAGGAAGGTCCCCTGGAGAAGGAAATGGCAACCTACTTCAGGATTCTTGTCTGGAGAATTCCTTGGACAGAGGATCTGGGCAGGCTACAGTCCATGGGGTCACAAAGAGTCAGACACAACTGTGCGATTTTCACTTAAAAAAAAAAAAATGAAGTTCTCATTTAAATTTTTTGAAAGAGTGAGATAAGAATTTTCACAAGAGTGTCAGCCGACTTAAAAACTGAATTGGAAAGTCATTCTTCCAGTGTTTGGTGCTCTTGGAGTGTGGATGCCTTCAAGAAGGCTTGGATATTTCTAATCGTTTTGTGTCTTTATAAGCAGCAAGAAGCTTTGGTTAACAGCAGAATCTCCTTTATTTCAGGAGATGTTCCACTGCAAGTCATCCCCCATTTGAAGTGCAAATTTTTTTTTTCATTTAAACATGTTAAACTGGAAGAATTCAGACGTGTATAAAAAGGCTTTTATTCCTTTGGTCACAACGTGTTATTTTCTTGAACTTAAGAATTTCAGTTATCATCTTGTGTTTGCGTCATCCATTTCAGATTTCCCAAGACTGTACGTAAGGGAAATATCCAACCAGTAGTGAAGATAATATACCAAAAATACCAGTACCCATTGCTACGATGATATAAGAGTGAGGCTGTTACAGTCAGAAAAAAATCAGTGAGCTATGAGCTTGGGGGTTGTTTTCACACTGTATATGTATATTTCAGTTTGTAAAGAGACACAGTTTGTCTCTGAGGCAATTCAATCAGTACTCACCGAACAGAAGTCTGAGTACTTTCTGAAGACTGAAAACTATCTCAAAATTTTAATGCAGGCAAAATTTTAATGCAAGGCAAAGGAACCACCTTACGCTTCGAGAGTTGTAGATAATTTATAGGAGAGCTTAATTTTTGTGTCGTTTGTCAAGGATGACAGTCCTCTGGGACTCTGTTGTTTTCCCTATCTGTGTGCCGCCCAGATCTGTGTGCCGCCCAGATCTGTGTGCCTTTTGTTGGGAAGGTCTCCTAAGACAGTTTGCTATATAGGAGCTCTGTCAGCCCACTATCACAGCATCCCCAAAGCACAAACCACATAAACATCTTCAGACACTTCATAGAAGAGGTCATTAACTTTATTTAGGAAGAACTCTGATCAACAGTGAAAGAAAACAGCTTATCATTGTAAGGTAATAAACCTCCTTGGACCTACACAAGGACCTGTCCCATCTTTATATCATTCACCCGGCATTATACAGTATTGGAAAAGAAATTAAATCAAAGCGTGCTGAGAATGGTGTATTTTATACTTTTCACTAAACATCCAGAATTGCCTGCATCTCAGATAAAGGTCTTTGGAGAGTGCCTGGCTGTTGGCAGGTCTGGGTCTGAGTCAGGGATTGCTAGAGAGTTCTCATGTCACCCCAGAAAGCAAGTTTTCTAAGGGACAGCAGCGAGTGTGTCCTAAGTACAAGGGGCGGCAGCCAGAGGGACTTCCCTTGGAGCTGGCAGGCCCTGCCCGAACTGGGCTTCTGTGCTTGTGGGAGAGGATGGGCCCAGAGAATTGGACTGATCAGATTTGTTCTTTCACTGCCAGTTCTAAAATCTGGGTTTTGTTTGTTTGTTACTACTGTTAAACCCCAACTGATAATACTGAAATATTGCACGGTTTTATTCTAAAAAGGCAGCTTTATTTAACCTACACTACAGCGTGTCTCAACTCCTACATCCTCTGACGTCCTTTATGTGTTCCTCCTCTCTGTTGCTTCTACACCATTCTGTTACTTAATTGATTCCATTAGAGCTCATGAGTTTTGGTGGGGGAGATCATGCAGTCCCCGTTAAAGGCATACAGAGTGCTCCGGGGCACCACCCCAGGGCTCTGGCCACTCTGCACATGACATGGACAAAGGTGTCAGTTGCAGCTTTCTTGTAAATGGTGAGGAAACCAGTGTTTCTTCCCTTGTAGGGTCTTCTCCAGGTTACTCTGATGACTATAAATTATTCCAGCCCCAAAAGTTATAAGAATAAAGCTCACCAGATAACTGTCCTTTCCCCCTTTGGCTACAGCTGTAAAGACAAATGGATCAATACAGATACAGAATATATAATGGGTTCCACTTCAGCTCGTCTTAAGTGTTGGGCTATTTTCATGTAGGGTGCAAGTGGCACAGGGTGTCCTACTCGGGAATAGTGTAAGGAATTAGGAAAGACTACCTGCCCAATCTGGAGAAGGAAATGGCAACCCACTCCAGTATTCTTGCCTGGAGAATTCCATGGACAGAGGGGCCTGGTGGGCTGCAGTCCATGGGGTCACAGAAAGTCAGACACGACTGAATGACTAACACACACACACCTGCCCAAACATGTACTGAAGCTGGTGACCACATGGTAAACTATATATATTAACAGGTAAACATTTTTGAGTGTACTTTGTTGCTATATCCTATAGATTAAACTTCAAAATGAAAATGCATTCATCTTCTCCTTAAGAGACTTTAACTCAAAATTTTAACTTATTGCCTATGAAGAACTTCAACACCATTTTTTTTTTAAGGTAACATTGGTTTATAACAGTATGTAAGTTTCATATGTAGGAGAAGGCAGTGGCACCCCACTCCAGTACTCTTGCCTGGAAAATCCCATGGATAGAGGAGTCTGGAAGGCTGCAGTCCATGGGGTCGCTGAGGGTTGGACACAACTGAGCGGCTTCACTTTCACTTTTCACTTTCATGCATTGGAGAAGGAAATGGCAACCCACTTCAGTGTTCTTGCCTGGAGAATCCCAGGGATGGGGGAGCCTGGTGGGCTGCCGTCTGTGGGGTCGCACAGAGTTGGACACGACTGAAGTGACTTAGCTGAAGTTTCATATGTACAAATTATATTTCTACTTCTGTTTACACTACTGCATGCTCACCACTAAGAATTTAGTTTCTACCTGCCAGCATACAGTTGACCCATTCTCCTGCCCTGCCCCTACGCCCCTTTCAGGTCACCACTATTGTTTCTGTATCTATGTGTTTTTTCAGCACCAGTATTTACTGGTTAGCAGCATAATCTCAGGGAGGCTTGGCGTGCTGCAATTCATGGGGTCTCAAAGAGTCGGACACGACTGAGCGGCTGAACTGATCTAAACTGAACTGAGCATAATCTCCTATCATTTTGTTTTCTGACTTCTGTTTTATAAAATGGCTTCTGGCCTTTAATTCACTTGTCTGAGGAAAGACCACAGCACTGCAATGATAGACTTTATTTCAGATGTTTATTTAAAATATCTTATGAATTTTGATATTCTTGTTTCCATATAAAATATGATTTTAGTGGTGATTGGAACATTTCCATTTGTAATATAGCCCAATAGAGAGCCAAATGAAATGGAAATAGTTGTAGGCCAAATTCTGTTGGATTGTTATTTTTAGCTTACTCTCTTCTTTTATGTATGTGTGTATATATATATATATATATATATATATGAAAGCTGCCCACCCCAGTACCATTTTCTTCTCTCTGCTTCACACAGAACTCCCTTAGAGTAGAAATGGTGTCAAAATAGGTTTGGAATATATTATATATTTACAGGTTACTTGCAATCTGTACCTTCCATCAGTGTCTTGGCTACTATATGTGGCAGCAGCTCTCAAACCTTAGTCAACAGCAGAATGACCGGAAGGCCTGGTTGAGAATATTGGGTCCCACCTCAGACCCTGATTAGTTGGTGGGGACTGGGGCTCAAGAATTTGATTTCTAACACATTCCCTTGCGATGTGGAGCCTTTTTCAAGATATAATTGTTGTTATTCGATCACTCAGTTGTGTCCAACTCTTTCGTCCCCGTGGACTGCAGCACACCAGGCTTCCTTGTCCTTCACTATGTCTGAGAGTAATGTCTACATTTAAATACAATGTGTGTGTGTATATGTGTTCAGCATAAGACACACCCATGGGTTTTATCATGATTGTCTTCCAAACCTTAGAGGATGCTGTGGGTGACTGTTGGGAAGGGGCCATGCCAGTAATGTCTCTGAGACAAGTAGTCTGTTGGGAAAAAGCGAACTGATGAAGGCAACTTCAGAGAACCTGCTTTCTGAGGTGCCGAAAGTGGGAGCATCAAGAGAACCCAGGGTACTACCCAGTGACGCTGGCCAAGGGCACGTTTCTGTGGCTTTTACTGACTTGCAGGAACACAGATTGAGTTGTGATTGGTAAAGAAAGGATGTTCAGCCAGCAGGACAAAAAGGAGCAGGGCTGATTTCCAGGGGATTCTAATCTAACTGCAGCGCGTGGAGATGGGCGTTACTACTCTCATTATACTCAGGAGAAATTGAGATTCCAAGAAAGTACATAATTGCATATAATCGTAAGACAATTATATGATAGAAATGAGATGCAGAACCATTCATCTGGTGCCCAACCTACTCCTCTTTATACAGTGCCCCCATTTAATGGACAAGGAACAAGGCTTTACCAAGTATATGGTATTCCATCCCCCCAACCAGCAATAAATTTTATTGCCAACTTAATTTTATTGTTTTCCCTACATGAGCAACCTAATATATCCTGACTGTGAAATATTTGCAGAATTCAGGAGTACATAGTATAAATGTATACAGAATAAATTACATAGTATATCATACATTGTTGTTGTTTAGTCACTAAGTCATGTCCAGCTCTTGCAACCCCATAGACTGTAGCTCACCAGGCTTCTCTGTCCATGGGATTTCCCAGGCAAGGAAACTGGAATGGGTTGCCATTTCCTACTCCAGGGGACCTTCCTGTTCAATCCTGGTTCAATCCCCCCAGGGATTGGACTCATTTCCTTCATTGCAGGCAGATTCTTTATTACTGAGCTACCTGGGAAACCCTATATAGTACCTGCATATACTTATATATAGATATAACAAAGGTCCATCTAATCAAGGCTGTGGTTTTTCCGATAGTCATGTATGGATGTGAGAGTTGGATTGTGAAGAAAGCTGAGCACTGAAGAATTGATGCTTTTGAACTGTGGTGTTGGAGAAGACTCTTGAGAGTCCCTTGGACTGCAAGGAGATCCAACCAGTCCATTCTAAAGGAGATCAGTCCTGGGTGTTCTTTGGAAGGAATGATGCTGAAGCTGAATCTCCAATACTTTGGCCACCTCATGCGAAGAGCTGACTCATTGGAAAAGACTCTGATGCTGGGAGGGATTGTGAGCAGGAGAAGGGGATGACTGAGGATGAGATGGCTGGATGGCATCACTGACTCGACGGATGTGAGTTTGAGTGAACTCCAGTAGTTGGTGATGGCCAGGGAGGCCTGGCATGCTGCAATTCATGGGGTCGCAAAGAGTTGGACATGACTGAGCAACTGAACTGAACATATATATATTATATATAAAATATATAGTTTTATATAAGATATATTTATGTATAAACTATATATAGATGCAGTTTTATATAATATATATAAAGCTATAAATATTATAATACATTAAAGATATTTTCATTGCTTTCTGATATAGTTTAATATATATTATATATATAAAAGAAACAGTCTATAAACAAATGTACACAATATAGAGAATAATGTATATAGAGTGTAGTATATGCTTCCAGTCATTCCTGTGCATATACAAATGTGTGTGCATGTGTGTATTTTTTTCGCAAAATTCTTCATGTGTTATTCTGGTTTCTGAGCTTATTACTGAATTTAATGGTGAATTTGTTGGTTGCTAAAGCTCACCAAGTACTTTATATGAAATATTTTAAGTGATTTATATGAACTTCATTAGACAATTAATAACTTGTGAATTCTCATGGGGAAAACTAATTTAACTTTCATATCTCACAACCATGTGAGAAGATCAGTGCCAGTACAAATGCTCTTGGCATGTTTCATCTACATACCCAGTGACCACGTACTTTCAATGGCTTAGTGTGTGTGAGAAAGTCATTTTCCCCCTTAAAAATAGAGGGAAGAGAGAAAAACTGGCCAAGGGCTAATTTGCAATTCAAAGAAAAGGGTGTTGTTATGTAAGAAGGTAGAATAAGATATTCCATTGCTTTTTTTTTTTCAAGTCATTAAATTCTTTAATATTTGTAATCCATGCATAAACATATCACTGATAATTATTGATATGCTTATTATATATATTTAAAACATCTTTTGGGAAATTTTATGCTCTCCAAATAATAACCTCTTAGTAACTTAAAAATACCTCTATGAACCTCTTAACAGTACTATTGTAAAACCAAAATTGTATTTTCAAGCAGCAAGGATCCAAGACACACCATTCCTGATTAAAGAGAGGGCTGATAGCCAGTTTTCCAAATAGCTCTCATCCATTCCTTGTCCCTATTTTAATATGCCAACCATTACTTCACTGATATCCCAAAGTTTTCTCGCCACAGACTCATCCATAGCTTTGGGCAACAGTTCTTCCTCTTTACAGTCCCCAAAGTACTTGCCTGAAACACCTTCCACCTCAGGTGAAGAGGCCAAATACACTGCAGTCTGGGCCCCCTCTTCTGGAGTTTTGAAGAAAGCCCATGACACTAAGTTGAAAAGTGGTCTGACTAACAGTGGGATGTGTATGTGCCTCCCGAGGTTAGTCCGCACTATGCCAGGGTGTAACACATTCACAGTGACGCTGGTGCCTTCCAAGCGGCGGGCGAGTTCTCTGGTAAAAAGAATGTTCGCCAGTTTGCTCCGACTGTAACAGAAGCTTTTATTATAGCTCTGTTCACTGTTCAAGTCTTCAAAGTTGATGTCTCCGTATTTGTAAAGTTTAGAGGAAACGACCACAATTCTGTTGGGAGCTGAACTTTTGAGGAGTCCCAGGAGAAGGTTGGTGAGTAGGAAGTGTCCCAGATGGTTCACGCCAAACTGCATCTCAAATCCATCTTCAGTCTTCATATAAGGGCACTGGAAGACTCCAGCGTTATTGATCAAAACATCCAGTCTAGGCTCTTCCTGGAGCATCTCCAGACAGAAGGAGCGCACGGAGCTCAGCGAGGAAAGGTCCAACTCCTTGACGACGAGCTCGCCGGCACCGCCGGAGGTGGGCCCCGAGTCGGGGCCTCCCGTCGGCCAGACCTCGCGTCGGAGCTGACCCGCCGCCTCCTCGGCGCGCTCGCGGTCCCGGCAGCCCATGATCACTCGAGCCCCTAGGCGCAACAGCTCGGCCGCTGTGGCGCGGCCCAGGCCGCTGTTCGCCCCCGTGATCAGCACGGTCTTCCCGCGCATGAGGCCGGAGTCCCCGCCTTGGTGCAGCGGCTGGACGCTGGACCCTACAAACCGCCGGGCGGCTAGCCACAGGATCCCACCTAGTGCAGCCAGTAACGCTGCCGCGGTACCCACTGCCATAGCCGCCGGGGCCGAGGGCCCACCGGCCCTTGCTCTATTCCATTGCTTTTTGATTTTCAGCTTGTTCCTTGTATCTGTACATGTGTTACAAACTTCAGTCCCACCATGGTTAATAGCCCATGTTTGATTTTTACAACCATCTTACAATATCTCTTTTTTGTAAAAGACCATGTAGCAACCGACAACCTATTAAACTAATGTCAGGATTCTGGAGAGGTTGTTCTAACAGAGATGCCCATCCCTTACCTCTTAAGACTGAGTGTTTGTGACATAAATGTCAATGTGCAAGGGACAAAGCTTTGGGTTGTCTGGAAAGGACTCCAGAAGGTCAGGGCTGAAACACTTGATAACTTCACGGTTGTACTGAAGAAGCTGTTTTCATAGGGTTGTGGGTTTTGTTTAGTTGGCTTTGGATTTGTTTTGGAGAATAGCAAACAGCTTTGAAATGTCTTAGTATTTAGATAAGGCAGATATCTTTGGTATAAAGCTAGTTATATTATATGCATTTCAGTAGCACTCAATGCTACTACTACTACTACTACTGCTAAGTCGTGTCAGTCGTGTCCGACTCTGTGCGACCCTATAGGTGGCAGCCCACCAGGCTCCGCCATCCCTGGGATTCTCCAGGCAAGAACACTGGAGTGGGTTGCCATTTCCTTCTCCAATGCATGAAAGTGAAAAGTCATAGTGAAGTTGCTCAGTCATGTCCAACTCTTAGCGACCCCATGGACTGTAGCCCACCAGGCTTCTCCATCCATGGGATTTTCCAGGCAAGAGTACTGGAGTGGAGTGCCATTGCCTTCTCCCAGCACTCAATGCTAGAAGATGGTAAAGAAACATTTGAGAAGAATAAAGCTCATTAACAGCAGGGCTGCCTATGCAGAGGATGTGTATGCTCAGATTCTGGAGATCCTGGCTATAGGATGAGGTCATCAGATCTGTGATACTTGCTTCTACGGATAATTTACGGAACATTTCAGCAAGCTACTTCCAAATTTTCAGAAGTTACTTTTATGAACACTTTAAGAAAGTTATTTTTGAAGAGTTCCCCTTTACCTACTACGCTGACTGGTAACATGAAAAAAGCAGGTAAAGCAGTGTTAAAAGAAGCAGCTTCACAGAGTCAATCTCATATCCCAATGTAATAAATTACATAGCCTACTAAAGAGTGTTAAGATACTATAGGAATCCTGTAATTGGGGCAACTGTCTGTAATAACAGCTGTTTAAAAGTACTTTGGTTGGTTGGTTGTTTTTGAAATTCATCCCCAACTCTGAAATGGCTCTGTTTAAAAAAAAAAAATCACCTACTTTTCAAATAAATGTTATTTATCCACAGGGCTCCTCTTTGAATGTAGCTTTCACACTAACAAATGAGCAAATTATTCTTACAGATTATCTATAACCTAGAAAAGCAAATCAAGATGCTGAACTCAAAATATAATATTGATAACCCTAAAAAATTATCAGTTACTGGATCATAATGGTTATCCTGATGCTGGGAAATAGTGAATAAAATGTGTTATCTAGAGCTTAATTCATGTATTTTTAAAATAGTCACTTATTCAATAATGAATGAATAAATGTATCCAAGTCTTTGCCAAAGTTTTAGGCACTGATCTGGATATTCAATATTGCAAGCTAGTGAGTTGTACTGTAAAAATCTGAGTATTTTTCAAACAAAACCTTCCAGAACTCCAGCATGGAAGTAAGTTGCTCTTCCGAGAATCATCACCTTTGGGAGGTGCAGGCTGTTTCAGCAATCTTCTCTGTCACAGCCAGGTTAGGTGACATGCAGAACCCCCTCTAATGGGTGTGATCACCCACGTTTGCATCTCAGCGTTTTCAGTGAGACATTGTCTTAATTTTAACTCTAAACTTTTAGGTTTTTCAAACAACACATTTACTTCTTTTGATCTTTTCATCTTTATTTTCATTTAAGAAAATATTTTTTCTGAAGATAATTGGCTATGAAAAGTATCTTTTAATAAAATTTTTTTTACTTTTTTCTAAACCTCTTTTACTCATTAAAAAAACTAATTGAATTACAATATACCTGCATTAATGTCCATTAATCATTAGTTTCCTATCCATTGGATTTTCTCAATCTAAACATACTATGTAACCAGCTCTGAGACCCAGAAGTAGATTGTATGAGCATTTCAAGCCCTGCATTCTCCTTTCAGTCAGTATCTCATGTTCGAAGTCAGTGTTTTCTTGATTTTCAGCATCACAGATTAGTTTCATCTGATTCGTGTTTTATATATGAAGGAAGATAAGTGCATGCTGCTGTGTCCGACTCTGGGCGACCCCATAGACGGCAGCCCAGTAGGCTCTTCTGTCCCTGGGATTCTCCAGGCAAGACTACTGGAGTGGGTTGCCATTTCCTTCTTTAATTCTTTAAAAAATATTTATTGAAGTATAGTTGGCAAAGCAATAAACAATCCACCTCTCAGTGTAGAAGACACAGGAGACGTGGGCTCAATCCCTGGGTCTGGAAAATGCCCTGGAGGAGGAAATGACAGCCCACTCCAGTATTCTTGCCTGGAAAATCCAATGGACAGAGGAGCCTGGTGAGCTACAGTCCATGAGGTCATAAGAGAGTCGGGACAACTGGGCGACTGAGCACACAAGCGTTCATCATATCACATATCCGAACTCTCCTGCACGCACACTTCCTGATCATGGTGGGTTGTTTCAGCCAGCCCTCCATCAAAGCCAGGGATAAGGCTCCACGGAAAACCTCCACAGCTGATTTTGAGGATCCCCAAATTTCTCCAATCACTAAATTTTTTTTTCTGAATAAAAACTGCCAATATAACAATCCAATCACCTGCTGTTATTTTGGAATCAGTACATTCTTTGTAAGATAAGGGAGTAGGCACCAACATCCTGCTTCCAGATGATGGATATGTGTGAAGATAAATAATGAAGAATTGCATTTTTACAGCAATTAAATGCCATACCTGACAACCTCGTGGCTCCATGGAATTTTTAATAACTAAATGATACTAAATGAAATAATGTTTAATTAGAAAATTCTATTAAAATGTCACGAGCTGTTTACTTAACTCTGAAGAGACAGTGCATATACTTAGACATTACTATCCTTTTTTTTTTAATTCAAGAATTCATAATATCAATGTGGAGGTCTTGAAATAGACACAGTTTTGTGATGCTCATTGTTTTTACAGGCTTGAGAGGTTAATATTACCCTCATATGTGTGTGAGTATAGGGAAGTATTTGTATTTTTCTGTGAGTAAGTGGTCAGAGCATTGCTGAGCCCCATTGAATTGGCATGTCGTAGTGGTGACCCCTAAATCCTGAAGAGGGTTCACACACGGGGAGGGGCCACGAAAGAAAAAAATGTGGAGGAAGAGGAAGTGGAAGGAAATGAGCTATTTTCACAAAGTATAAATGGGAAAGTCAACTGGGACAGTTGACACAGGAAAATTGAAGAAAATTGGTGCCTGGCAGTAACTCTTCTCCATGCTGTTGAGGGATTTCCCTGGAGGTCCAGTGGCTAAGATGTCACCTTCCAATGCAGGGGGTGTGGGTTCGATCCCCAGTCAGGGAGCTAAGACCCCACATGCCTCGTGGCCAAAAAAGCAAACCACAAAACAGAAGCAGTATTGTAACGTATTCAATAAAGACTTGTAAAAAATGATACACATCAAAAAAAAATCTTTTAAAAAATAATGTTGTTAAATGATTGAAGGAATGAGTAAGTGAATGAAGTTGAGATTCACTGAGGGAAAATGTCAGCAGAGTACCAGGACATCTGTAGGTTCGGGCCTTGTTGCCTCTGAAACAGGAGTCTCACCAGCTCCTGTGTGTCTTCTGCTCTTTCACTATCTAAGGTATAAAACTAAGGGAGACTGAATCTTGAAAAATAAAGTTGAAGGGAAATCTCGAAGATTATCTAATCCGTACCGTTTCTCTAAGGAAAAGCACGTCCAGACTGTCCTAATTAAGTTTAAATACATAAATCACTGGAAGAATGAAAGACTGACCTGGAGGACCAGGGTAGAAGAGCACCCACAGTAGCAAAAGCCTCACACTCAGGAAATATTCATATGGAGTCCAGTCTGTTAAGTTCAGTCCTGCTTACCATCTGGATCCTCTAAAACAGAGATTCTATACTCTGAACAGTCGTGATTTTTCATAACCGTGGAGGCCACTTCAAAACTGCCCTCTATGAAACCCCTCTGAAAATTGTGTTCTCTTTATTATCAACCTCTTGGGTTGACTGGCATCTCAGTAAAAAAAAAAAATTTCACACAAACACACGTCTTAGTTTTGCATCCTGTTGCTTTATTTTGCTTTGGGGACAAAATCATGTCCCTACCTCCCTTAATCCCTACAAGGCCTTATCTCTCTTATCTCTGGCCATTTGGAAACTAATTCAACCTATAGAAAGTCCTCATGCTAAGGCAGCCAGCATCTTATGGGCTGTTAGTGTTTATTAAAACCGATCGGGTTTCCTTAAAACAAGCCTCAATCTGTAAAACCAGGTAGTTATCACGTTACAGCAAGGCTGGTTCTTTTTTTCTTGACAGTTCAAAGTCTAACCAGCCCCTTCCTCAGTGCTGCAGAAAAGCTCTTTCTCTGAAATTTAGTCTTTAGGGCATCCATTGATTCACCGAGATCCTGGTTCAAGGTCAAAAGAAGTGCATAGGAAACCAAAGCCCTCCTTCTTCCCCCCTGCAGCTCTCATAAAGGAGCCCTCCCTATCCGTCCACCGTGAGCTGGGGGAGGCACAGGTGGGTCCACTGGTGTGTTTCAGTTCTCATCACAGAAGAAGGGGACATGTCCTTGAAAATTGTCTTGCCTACTTTTCACCTGAGTTTAAGAAGGAAGACACTGGGAGGGGGGAAACAGTAGGGATTGGAGATGTTTTGATTTCCTTGGTACCCATGATACCTTTGTCTTTGTACCTCAATCCTAGAAGCAGTAGCAATATTTTTACGGGACTTCTCATCTTCAATAAATTGTATAACAGTAATTAATTCTCACAGCATCCATTTGACTAAAGCATTATTATCCCTGTATTATAGAGGAGAAAACTGATTTGCCAAACCCCACAAAGAAAGTCAATGTCGGAGGAGGGATTACCGCTCAGGAGGGTCTAGAAGTCTAATCTCAGCTCTGAGATGCTTTTTTATTTTTAATTTTTTTTCCTGTAGGAGCAGATGCAGTGGGGATTTATCAGGTGAATTCACCAAGGGTATGTGAATGTGGAAGGCAGCTCTGTCCTGGCTGTGTCTTTGTGACCATCTGACCAATTTAAGCTGATTAACTGTAGTGAGTTTTCACAGAATCCTGTCAACAAAGATATAAAAATATGGGATGAATTATTACATGGTGAACATAACCAAAAATGTTGGTCTACCCATGGCCACATAAATCCAGTCAAGGTATAAGCTTATTATTTATTGAATAGACTCATTGTTTTGCAAAGATTGGGCAGACTGAGATATTTAATTCACATTCTTTCCCATAACAACAATTCATTTATCTGTAGGCCATTAATCTCAGAATTCAACACTGTAATTCAGCCAAGAGTCAGGAAATTAGCAAAAGCAAAGTCCCAGCAGTCTAAAAATATTTTCCCAAATTCCGTAACCCAAGAATGCCTTGTCAATGTGCGCTGCTCATTAAAAAACTCTGCAAAGTTGATTTACCACAGGGCTAAGACGTGGTGATAATAGACTTGCACCAGATTCACAGGTAAAGAACCAGATAAAATGAGGCTAGGGCAAAGCTGCCAGAGAGCAGCACACAGAACTCCACAGCCGACCCTTGCAGCTCAAGGGTGGAAACGAACTCTAATATCCACATTAAAAACTCAAAAATCTTGTCAGTCTTAGACCAGTAGTTTCCTACACAAACAAGCCATCTAAACACTGTGTGTAGCATTCTTGCCTGGATAATCCAATGGACAGAGACCTGGCTGGCTATAGGTCATGGGGTGGCAAGAGTCAGAGAGGACTTAGCGACTGAGCACACACACGTGTAATCTTCCAGGACAACACGATAACTGCTTTAATGATTACTGTTATAATGGTAAACCTGAATATTTACTTGGTGAATATTTGTTGAACCCCTGGGACTGTGACAGTGAATAAGACAATAGACCCTGCCCTCATGGGGTTTGTAGTCTAGAGAGGAGAAAGGTCAGCACAAAAGAATGTGCATTATCCGATGATTTCATCCTGAGATAAGGGCTGGGGGTGAGATCAACGGAGAATGACTAGGGGGTGTCCTTTCAGATGCAGGGGTTGCAAGTGTCGGGTTTGTAGGTACCTGTGATGAAGGGTGGGATGGAGCCAGCCATGCCACAAACCAGGGGGAGAACATCCCGCATCTGGAGGGAGGCTCGCTGGGAGGTTTGTTCCCAAGGAGTGAGGAGGGGATGGGAAGAATGAATTCAGGGGCAGCAGTCAGCTCCCATGGGGACTGGAAAGGTTTTTAAACTGGGGAGGGACCAGGTCTGATTTAAACTTGTAAAAAGGGTTAATTGTGAGCTGGGAGGGTTGAGGAGGGTGGTGATCAGGTGAGAGAGGAAATAACTTTAAGCAGGGTGGAGCTGGAATTCAGTATCCTGATGGAAACAGAACAGTCTTTCTGACAATACGAGCAGCTGAACTGAAGCCCCCGCCACCCCCCACCCCCAAGCACAGAGCATGTGCCAGGACCCTGCCCCCGTCCATCCCCTGCACCCTAAGAGAGAGAAGCCCCACCATCATCATCCCATCGAGCAGTCAGGAAGATGTAGCTGAGGGAGATTCAGATTTCCGCCCCGGGGTCTCACTGCTAATACATGATATAGCTGGGTCTTGGAACAGAGCTAATTTGCTCCAGAGTTCACATTTTTAGATGTGATATAATTTTCAGAAAATGAGCATTTCCCATTTCCCAACTCCACCTGGCAGACTTTTTTGAAAATAGACAATTCAGTCAGAAGAATGAGCCCCAAGAAGTCCAACCAGAGAGCACCATTCTTTACTCTTGTGAGGGAATCAATAACATGATGCGGGTACAAGCCCCAGCTGTGTTTCCTTTAAATTAAATATCTTTATTCTCTTAAACATCTTCCAGGAGAGTGTTATTGATTGTACCATATTTCAATAGTACATGTTGATTGTAAGGAGGAAAAAACGTGTACATTCTGTTAGAAGGCAGGTGCAAAACAATTAAAGAAAATTCGGGACAAAAGCACTCCAAGAGCTTGGCTTACCCCATTCAGACTCAAGGAGGAGGCCACATTCAACACAAGGCAATTTAAAGCGGTGAATAGCCTGTTTTCCAGTGACAAAGTGACTGTGTAAATTGAGAAATGTGAAGAAATGCCATTTCGGAAATTTGAGCTTTACAAAAATATTTTGGCTTAAATTTAATTAAGGAGCTTTATAGTCTAAAGATGAAAGCATAACAGTAGTTATCTTTCCAGGAAGGATGTTTCTCCTATTAATGCTTTAAGGAAGAATAGCATCTTCTCAGGTATACATACAGGTGTTCTTTCCTTCAAAGATGGACCTGTTAGAGCAAGTGAAAAGGCAGCTTGGTGGAAACAAGTTTATCGGAAACACCTGCCAGAGGCCAGAAGGCGAGAGCAGGACAATCTGAAGGGGAAAATGTATAGAAACAGGCCCCAAAGAAAGTAGAAAATGCTAACATAATAAAGTTAGAGCATGAGAAGAAATTTCTGGGGAAAGCTGGACTAAGAAAATGTTTTGAGTTGGTGGGTATGTAATTCACATGGCAACACTTGGTGTCTATTTATTTTTTCTTTAAATCTTTTTAATTGAAGTATAGTTGATTTACAGTTTAGTGTTGCAAGCATAGAGCAAATGATTCATTTATACATATATGTGTACACTGTTGTTGTTTAGTTTCTAAGTCATGTCCAGCTCTTTTGTGACTCCATGAACTGTAGCCCCCGAGGCCCCTCTGTCCATGGGATTTTCCAGGCAAGGATACTGCAGTGGGTTGCCAACTCCTCCCCCAGGGGAATCTTGGAGATTGAATCTCCAGTTCAGTCTTCCCGGCCCAGGGATTACCACTGAGCCACCAGGGAAGCCCATAAGTATACATACATACTTATTATTTTTCAGATTCTGTTCCATTATAGGTTATTGCAGGGTATTGAATATAGTTCCTTGTATCATATAAATAGATCTTCACCCTTTGTCTATTTTATATATAGTAGTATGTATCTGTTAATCCCATACTCCCAATTTATCCCCCCTTCCCTCTTTGGTAACCATAAGATTGTTTTGTGTATCTATAAGTCTGTTTCTGTTTTATAAATAAGTAATTTCATGTGTATGACTTTTTTAGATTCCACATACAAATGATATCATGATATTTGTCTTGGTCTGACTTCACTTAGTGTGATCATCTCTAGATCCATCCATATTGCTACAAATAGCATTATTTCATTATTTTTTGAGGCTGAGTAATATTCCATTGTGTGTGTGTGTGTATCAACATATAGTTTGCTTCCATGCCGTGGTTGTTATAAACAGTGCTGCTGTGAACACTGAGGTGCATGCATCTTTTTGAATTGGTGTTTTCCTCTTTCTGGATATACGCCCAGGAATGGGATTGCTGGATCATATGGTAACTCCAGTGTTTTATGGAACCTCCATACTGTTCTCCCTGGTGGCCGCATCAATTTATATCCCCATCAACTATGTGTTGCGAAGAGTCGGACACGACTGAAGCGACTTAGCAGCAGCAGCAACTATGTGGGGCTGATTCTCTTTTCTCCACAAATAATAGTATTTGTTACTTGTAAACTTTTTGATGATGGCCATTCTGACCGGTGAAAGGTGACACCTCATTGTAGTTTGATTTTCATTTATCTCATAATTAGTGATGTTGAGTGTCTTTTCATGTGCCTGTTAGCTATCTGTCTAACCAACAGAAAATGGTCATTTAGATCTTCTGCCCATTTTCTGATTAGGTTGTTTATTGTTTGGATATTAAGTCAAGCTCTTGGTAAATTTAGGAAATTAGGTCCTTGTTGGTCACATCATGTGCAATACTTTCTCGCAGTATATAGGTTGTCTTTTTTTTTGTTTATGGTTTCCTTTTCTCTGCAGAAGCTTATAGATTTGATTAGGCCCCATTTGTTTATTTTTGCCTTTGTTTCCATTTCCTTGGGAGACTGACCTAAGAGAACATTGCTATGATTTATGTCAGACAATGTTTTGCCTCTGTTCTCTTCTAGAAGTTTTATGATGTTGTGTCTTACATTTAAGCCTTTAAGCCATTTTGAGTTTATTTTTGTGTATTATGTGAGGATGTGTTCTAACTTCATTGATTTACATGCGCTGCCCAGCTTTCTGAGCACCCCTTGCTGAAGAAACTGTCTTTTTTCTCCATTACATATTCCTGCCTCCTTTGTTTAAAATTCACCAAAAGTGTGTGAAGACTTGGTTTTTAAGTTGTAGTCTTACTTTTATTCCATATTATAAAGAAAGCATCTAGGGGTGAGGACCAGAGGCATCATTTGCACCCAAGACCTCCTCAGAAAGGAGAAAGGAGTCAATCCTGAGAATCTAGAATCCCTACATATACTGATCCCTAAAAATGAAGTGATTTCCTCCGTGAGATCCAACCAAGAAGGCGATCTCAGCAGATGGGCCACCTTCAGTGATGATGACGTAGCGGTAAGGTGCGGAGAGGACCTGTTTGGGGAGAGAAAGAAGGCAAGTTAGGAGAATGAGTTTGACTGGGGTTCTTTATTCTCCTCTTACCTCCCAGGTCACTTAAGGCAGGCCTGCTTAACTGGAGCATTTCATGCATGGAACCTTTGATTTTGAAATGTGAATCGACTTTGATCCATAGTGGCAACATATTTTTGACCTTGTACTTGGATTCTGAAACTTTCAAAACAATGACTTCTTTTCGAGAACATGTACTTTGCAAGCTCTCTTGGGATTAAAGGACTGTTTCAGAGTTGAAGTCAAGTGGTCCATTATTGGAGCATTCTTTGTTTTCTGTTTATTTGATTGTTGATTAATTGGGCTGGTTGATTAGTTGCTTCCCATTGTCGCCGTGTTCCCCCTAGGTGCCACCTGCCTGGAACCTGGTGTGAGGGGACAGAGCCTGCACTTGCTCTGTTGCAATTGCATCCCCTGCCCAAGGTCTGTGGGACTATTACCAGACTTTCAATGTCCTGCATGTCTTCATTCACAGATTTTGACTGCCCATCTACAGGATAGCAAAATGTTCTAAACCCCTAGAAATAAAGTAGCAATAAGGTTCTTGTTCCAATGAAACTTAAATTTCATGCATGTAATAAAGAGGTAAACAGATAAGAGGACAAGATAATTTAAAGCTATTTTCGAAAAGGTGATATGTGTTAGGGTAATAAGGAAGCTACTTAAATCGGTTGGCCAAGCAAAGTCCCTCAAGTCTCCAGCCATGCAGGGGTTTTTTGGGAGGGAGCCAAGGGGCTTCCCAGATGACTCAGTGGTAAAGAACCCAGCTGCCAGTGAAGGAGACTCAGTCTTCAATCCCTGGGTCAGGAAGATCCCTTGAAATAGAAAACAGGAACCCACTCCAGGGTTCTTGCCTGGAGAATTCCATGGACAGAGGAGCCTCATGGGCTACAGTCTGTGGGCTCGCAAAGAGTCAGACACGACCAAGCATGCACGCATGCATGCTGCACGCTTCCAGGCAGAGTGCACAGACCCCCAGAGAGGACGTCTTTGTTGAGCTCCTGGAACAGAAAGGCCCCTGTCATCAGGTAAACACATCCTTTTCTGTTTAAGCACAGGGCATGAGGCTGGTTTGCCCTTTATGGTCAAAACCAGATGCACTTCACTGACCTTTTATCAAGTAAAAAGAGTTGCATTCAGGTAAACTTAAATAGTTATCAGGTAACCATACGTGACATCTTGTTTTAGTGTTTAAAAGGGTAGAACATTCTTCAGGGTATTTGCCCCTCCAGCACTCTCTAAGATAAACATTTGTGATAAGTGTGTTTTAAAAGAGCATAAGGTTTTGAAAGTCCTTTCACCAGAACAGAACAGGCCGGGTCTCAATTGTTTAAATGCCAAGAATCAGAAAATATTATTATAAACATTTTTTCAATAAAATCATCAAGGGTATTTTCCCACAAAAGTGAGTTAATCATTTCCGTCTTTTTAAACACTGCTGTCCAATTATTTTAAATAGTGGATAGCATTTAGCTATGTTATTGCTTAGAGAAAATAATGCTTCCGTGAAAATTGTCAGCTAAATTTTCTTAGGTTGTCTGACATTCCACTGTTTATCTTATTATTTTTCGAAGTGACTATTTATTAGTGTGGTCAGTATGTATGTATAGACCTACCACTTGGTAAATTTTGATCACTCTCTGCTATGTCTAATATCTCCTAAATACAATGAAATGAATGAAATTCTGTTGTTTACAGCACCACCTTATTAAGTAGAAAGAGTTGTGTTCATTTCATTTTCATTATTTTGAAGAATAATCTGGAAGAAGCAAGAAACGCTTATCACAGATGCACTTGGTGGTAGCCTTTTATGTCTATGTCTGAACAAAATGATGTGACTTGAAAATAAAATGGAAATATTAAAACATGGCTTTTTTGTGAGGTCAGATGCTATTACTTGGGAATGTTTAAAGAGAAAGCATAAACCAGGCAATAATAGATTTAGGAATTCTGAAATGTGGTCAGAATAAGATCAAATTTGGTGGAATAAGTTTATGTTGAATATTCAGAGCAAGATTAGATAGCAGTGTTAACCAAATCCACAGATTTTCCTGGGGTGAAAATATCTCATTTCAGAGAAACCTTATGTTAGGCAAGTATGTTCTTAGAGGTAGAGAGGGTTTTTTTGTTTTTTTGTTTTTTTTCTTTAATTTTTTTTTATTGTTTTCGTTTCCATCTGTCACAGGGAAATTGGGTATTTTTGAGCACTCTTTAATATGACAACTGTTAAAAAGCAAAATTACACATTACATTTGGGGTTGTGGGTGGCTTAAAGGTAGACAGAATAATAAACTTCCTGTTCAGGAAAAAGGAATGTTGTTGTTATTGTTTATTTTTATAGCTTCTTTTCACTCATAATAGTACAGACCCTTTTGGCTGAGTCACTGGGTTAAATGTGTCCTGGGGGACAAAGGAGTTCTCAAAACAATAGGACGTTGCCTTATGAAGGGAGGACAGGATAGGATAAAGGCCCAGTTTTATAACACGGCCAACCACTGAAGGGGACACTTGATCCAGTTGCCAGTAAAATCACTATTTTTTTCTTCCTTTTACCAAGTGGCTCAGCTCTATCAATAAATGCCACTCAGCAGGCCATTTTAAATTCTAGGCACCTGAGGAAATTTCTCGACAAAGCCCTCTCTTTAAACAGTAGTGCAAAATTACTTAAATGATGTTTACACCTTAGGGAGAGGACATGCAGGTAGCCGGCAGGAGCCCGTCTGCCTCTGCCCCTGTTACCGTGTCTCCCTTCTGCCTGGCTATCTTGTTCATTCTCTTTTATGTTCATTTATGTCTGATATTTTTATTCTGATATTTTTTTTTGCCACTGATATTTTTTTCCACGCAGACCAGAGCTGAGGAATAATTAATCGCCCATGAGAAACACGTACTAGCCGGGTGACCGTGCAACTTAACCTCTTTGAGTTTCTGTTACCTCTTTGGTAACATGGGAATCCTGCTAAGAAGCATCTCTTGGGGTTGAGGTGTAAATGTTAGCTTTTGTTATGATGACGGATGTCGGAAAAGATGATGAAGCTGGGGGCCTAATTCTGCCACCGGATGGATTATTGCGCAACCCCCGCCAGTGCCCGAGGCCCCTAGCGTGCAAAAAAGAGGGAGCCAGGTATAAGCTGCGTCCCTCTGTGACATTTCATGATTCGATTAATTTAATGCAACAAGCTCTTTCAGCAGACCTGGCATGTCATCAGCAGGGATGAAACTCGTAGAGCGTTGACTGTCTGCAGCCGGACTGGCGTAGGTTTGGGGAATAAAAAGAGATTTAAGACAACCCCTGTGTCATGTGCTGTGTGCTCCGCGTTTTGTGCTAAAGTACCCTGGGGGTGGGGTGGGGGAGCTGTGAACAAGCCCCAGGGTCACCAAGTACAGAGGACTGGGCTTGAAGAAGGGACATCGAATGGGGGCTGGAAGGTGGGGGAGAGGGGCGATGCTCCTATCTCATACAGGACCTCAGAACAAGAGAGCATCACTTGCCGCATTGCACAGACCAACAGTTTAGAGATGCTTAGCTGAGCTAAGAAAACCCACATCAGTAACTAAAATTACGGTCTTGTCTTTAATGATTTACAGTTCCCTTATTTGCTTCAGTTCTTTCATCAGAGCCACATCTTTGTTTTGGGGGGGCTGTTTTTTTCTGGGTTGAGCATAACAGATTATGCATATATGTGTGTATACACATAGATAGATAAAGTGAGAGGAGAGTGTTATTGCTTGCAACATGAGAGCTGAGATTACTATTAGTAGTAGTATCGTCTTCACACCCTAGAAATGCAATGGAACACATTATATAATACTTTGATGTCTTTGCTTGTTTCCCTACATGCAATGCAGGATATTGTGCCACGAGACTGGATAAATGAATAAGCCATCATTGAAGACTTGCTTCAAAACACCAGCTGTCTTTAGACAGATACTTATGTTTACGTAAATATTAAATACAAGAAAGAGAAGGAGAGCAGAAAATAGGATGTATGTGATGTTGATGAGCCATTTACATAGTCTCTGTTTTCTTTCTTTCTTTCGCTCTTCTTTATTCTCTTTGAGATGCTTCTGTTTTCCCATAGTTCTCAGAGTGTGATTTCTGCCCATCACGGATCCTCTGAGCCGTCATTTTCCCCGCACGCTTTATAATTGTTTGCTGGGAACACATCTTCGGCTGGAGCCCACGCACTCCAGTCTGCCTGCAGTGTCCCTGTGGAATGCTTTCCCTCTGCTGGGCCCTATGGGTGTCGTGTCTGTTTTTATTTAATCTCCCAGCCCACATTCACAAGGTTGAAATAATGTCACCTTGACCCCCACGTATAGCAGAAACCTCAGGTTCTGCCCTCTTCCAAGACCTGAGACCTGAGCACCTTTACGCCCAGACCAAGGACCCGCGGGCAGAATTTGTCCTAGTCACTTTCCCAGTCAATTAATTTTATACATTCATATTTTGTATATTAGTGTTATGCCGTACTAATATATAAAATATACATTTAGTATTCTAAAGTGTATTGTAAACAATATAAAACAGGTGTGTGTAGTCACTCAGTTGTGTCCAACTCTGAGACCCCCATGGACTCCAGGCTCCCCTGTCCATGGGATTTTCCAGGCAAGAATATTAGAGTGGGTTGCCATTTCCTACTCCAGGGGATCTTCCTTACTCAGAGATTGAACCCACGTCTCCTGCGTTGCAGTGGATTCTTTATCCAATGAGCCATCAGGGAAGCCCCAAAGAGATGAGAATGGAGAGGATTTCTTATGTGGGAGTGAAAGCCCTTCCTCTTTACCCAGTAGCTTCTAAGGTACCTCCAAGAAATCCTCCAGGGAACCCAAGGAGCAGAATTTATGAACCACTAGGCCAGATATCTCTTTTGTGTCTAAACTTAGATGGTTCTGGGAGATAGTAGGCATCACCATCTGATGATTGCCAGCTGCTCATCTCTCTTGGGTAATTTCTCCCACATACTCTTCCTGTTCCTTTTTAATAAAGTGAAAAAATTCATTGAGTGTGAGATTGACTCTGAGTCTCTTTATAACTTTAAGTTACAAAACTCTCATTTATTTCTTTAATAGGGACCATCTTAGGCAAATTGGCACATATGGTCACCCTGTCTTTAATGATTAAATGGGACAGTTTTGGTAGGGTTTCTTGCAATTTAGAAATATTTAATACTATAATAAGATGCATTTTGTTACCATTTGTCTATGTAATTGTCATTTTAATAACAGATATATTTAAAGATATTCCCATAAATTGCACATGAACAAAAATAAGACTTCCTTTTTTCCCCTCAAAGATCTTACCATTACAAACTCCTTTAATATTAGATTGAATGTAGCCCAACATTAAAGGGAAAAAATGCTATTAGATTCTCCTTTCACCTTAAAATATTTTCCTACACAGATACAGAATCTAGAATATGTAATTATAAGTCTGATGTGCCAAATTTCCAAAATGCTATAATAATATATTGTCACTGAAAATTAATTCTTATTGGGAATATATTCATTATTATTCAGCAACCAAGTTTTTATTATTTCCAGCTTTTAAAAATTTGACAAAAAATATGACTTTTAAAGCAACATGTATACAATGCTTCAAATAATTTGGAGATCTGTAGACTGGGATAAGAAGTTGAGAGGTTTCCAATGGGCATGTCCATTCATAAACTGTTTAGGGGAGAGAGGCATTTTCAAGGTTGCTGCTAAGTTGTTTCAAGGAGAGTCCTCAGGATTTGTAATTTTTTTTAATTTGAGTTTAATACAAACTACATCATATCACTGAATCTTTAAGATCCACCAGGCCATGGAATTTTCTGAGCAAGAGTACTGGCCTGGGTTGCTGCCTCCTTCCCTAGGATCTGTATTTTTACACTGAGTTACCTGGCTTCTCCATTATGTTAGTGCGCTCTTTGTCCTCCTGTGCTATATTAAAAGGCAAAGATGAAATTTTCATTATCCTTCTTTTCTGAGGTTTGCATTTTTTTTCAAGAGTAGTTTCAGTGTGTTAATAGCATGTAAATATGACAATCGAAAGTGCTTATCTGTCATCAGGAAGTGAAAGTAGGTGTGGAGTACCAATGTTGCTTTCTTTGTCTGCAACCTGAAATTTTTGTCATGAAACTATAAAAGAAGCTGGGTAAAAATTCACAGTCAAATATCTCCTAGCATATGCTTACCCCAGTAATATGTTTCATGAACTATTATTTTAAACAAAGAATACAGTAGAATTGCTTCCACTTTGACAGCCTGCTGACAGTTTATAACAATGAAGATGCTGTCTGGTATTTAGATATATGAGAAAGTGGTAGGTTTCCAATTTTGATAGGTTTGGATATTGTGTTTTAAGGAATTAAATAGCAACAGTAAATCTTCTTTTTCTTTTTTAAAGTTTTTATTTTAATTGCATAATAATTTTACAAATCCATTCTTATAAAAATTAAATAATGTAAATAAATCACATTATTTGATGTGCACTTTTAATTGAGTTTTAATTTTGTTTTAATGCACTATGTATTAAGTTGAATGGATTTAAGTTGGTGATTAATAAAGGGAGGAGCTTTTTCCCCCATGTCATACATCCCTTCCTCTGTTGCAGTTATTTGTCATTGTTATTTTGTTATGAATGACCTAATTTTACTCGTTCTTTGCTGTCTCAAGCCAGATGACATGAAAATAGTCGAGGCTATACTGTATGAACAAATTTTTTGAATTAATTTAGATGTGATTGGCCTAATCAAATCATCCTTAATTCTCAATAGACTTTTCAGGAAAAAGATTAAACATTTTTATGTTTATAGTGTCGGATTGGAAAAGCCAATAGTTGGAAAGAGAAAAAAAATGAAAGGAGTAAACATTTCTGGTTTGCTCCCAAAATGAAGGATTAGAGCTAATCTGGAAATGTCCCTTCTAATATGGATGCTTTGGAATAAGAAATTTCCTTAGCCAATTTGGACTTTCCGAAATGTACAAGGTTGAAGAAAAGCAAATGAATGCTTTGATGCTGAGGTACAGAGGGTAAAATGAAAGACTGAGATTTGCTCTGAAATAATTCAGAAAAAATGGGAAAATAATTTTTGAACATAGGTGATGGTTAAATGGTTATTGACCTATTTTTTCCTGTTTTGTGAGTATATTTGAAACTTTTCACAATAAAAAAGAAAACAGGAGTTATTTTTAAGCAATATAAGAAGTAGAGACTTCTTTGAACATAGATCTTTTGACAGAGTTGGTGAAACTACAGCCTTGAAATGAGCTATGTGCCTTACTTCAACATTACTTTGTAATAGTACAGTTTTTCTGCCTAAGGAATAGTTTATTATAAGACTTTTACCCTTTAAAAACTTTAAACATATTTCCTCTTTATAAAGATTGAATTTATAAGACATGAGAGTTTAATTAAAGAAAAAAAAACAAATTGAGCACTTAAGATTAGAGATTTATTTCAGGGTTACAAACACATGCCTCTCTCCTGGCTGGTATCACTTTCAGATAAAAATGAATGAATGAAATTTGAGTATTGGCAGCTTGCTGCTCTTCTCCACTATTCTAAGTTGATGACTCTAAGTTTGCAAGATTTTCCAGATGACCCCAGAGGGGCATATTCACAGATGTTGATCTCTCATAAACAGTTTATGATGGTTTGGATTTTTTTTTTTAAGTATGTGTTATATGTAAAACCATTAAATGTCCAGGCAGCATGGTATCGTATATGTTTGTGAATTGATATTGGTCAACATCACCATAAAAGGTTATGCTAGGTTGTTTCAAGTGTCTTGAAGTAAAATGAAGGGGAAAACACTGAACCTGTGTTTACTACTGTGAAAGAAATCTGACACCCCATTGCATCCTTATTATTTTTCATACCCTAACCTAAATAGACTAACGGCTGTTAAGAAGCTGTCAGGGGAAGCGTGTCAAACACTAGGTGGATCATGCAATCAGACTGGTGTCGGGTTGGAAAAGCCAGTAGTTGGAGAGAGAAAAACAAGTGACCTTGTACTCTCAACATTGTCTTTACACTGAGTAGAACAGATGAGATTGTGAATTATTCAGAGCACTGAAAGCTTATAATTGTTAGCAGTGGTGGCGGCAACAGAGGAGAGAGACGAGACTGTTTTAGTCCAAATGTCTGATTCTATTAAACATCAAAGGAATCTTTCCTTAAAACCATCTTTGGGAATTTGGGTGGCATGGACCCCATGAAGAATTCCTTCCCCTGTTTGATAGGTTTTTGGGAATCTGGGTCAAAGAAGCACAAGTTAATATTTAGTGTAGATTTTTGGAAATACAGAGTAAAAGAACAAAGACACTCTAGGGAGAGGATTTGCTGTTTCAGCAGGTAACTGTCTAAGGAGCCAGTCCCCACGTGACAGAGCAGAACCTCTGAACTCCAAGGGGGTTGCACATTTTATGTAAATGATCTTATCTTGTTAATAACAGGTTGAATAAGATTTTAGAGCTGAAAGAAAGTGTTCACTACCTAGTTATTAATTGCAATTTTAAAAATGAGATTTGTAAGATAATAGTCATTTTACATTTCTAGCAATTTCAGATAAAAACTGGTTTGCCTTTGTCAGATTTATTCATGTACCTAGAATGTGGGGTGGTACCTTTATTGAAAACTAGTTATAATATTTCGTTCTGATTTTATTTTAAAGTTTGCCATGGATTTTTAACTTTATGAGCTTAAATTATATTTTTAGGAGTTATTTTATAGTGCATTTTGGATTTTTCTCTCCAAACTGAAAAATATTTATATTTTTCTCTTGAAAAATCATAATAATATTGATGGCATTTTGAAATTTCCGTGACATATTTAAGGAACTGTGTGGTGCCTGCGTATGGAATTAAAATTTAACATCAGAATTACTTTTAAATGTCAAACTTGAAGAAAGACATTTTAATAATATTTACTAGATATTATAAAATGTCATTTTTTTCTATTTTAATGCTTTTTATAAAGATTGACTCATAATGTCAAAAAATAATTTTACATATGAAATAAATGGCTAAAATATTTACACATTGCCTCAGTACTGCCAAAACAACTATCACTTGGCTTGGTCCTGAATCTTATATGTCTACCAATAATAATCAGAATAAGAATTTAAATAAACCAGCTGATGCCCCTATGTTCCAAATTCTCTTCTAAATTTAGAATTGTGTGTTTTTTGGTACAGAGACTATTTTAAACTATGTGACTTTCTTTCTTTTATTGGGATGAGTCCTTTTATTGGGATGAATGAAAGAGGTTGAAAATGATAGTGTTTCATTGTAGAAAAATGGATCAAACCTTCCCTTACAAAATAATCTGTTTTCATCCATTTTGATGATAGTTTTCCCCTCATTCTGTGGATTCACCAGGTACTTGTCATCATTTTATATATCAGATTCCAACAAGGTTGAGTTTCAAACTAAGGTTACCATTTGTTTGTGGTAAAGAAAACCCTCTAACCAAGTGGGGAAAAAATCTTCTCTGAATCCACTGAGCCATATAATTTAGACCATTTTTATATCAGACATAAAATATGATTTGGGATTATAAAGAGTTTTCTGAGAAAATAGTTTTTGAATTTTACACTTAGCAGATCCAAATAGGACTCCCAGTCTTTAAATAACTTCCATAGATTTGAATATAGTGACTTATTTTTTCTTCAAGTTTTATTGAGACATAACTGATAGCACTATATAAGTTTCAGGTGTAAACAGAATGCTCTGACTTACATACATCTTGAAGTGAGCTGGAGGGTAGGGGTAGGGAGAAGTGGATGAATGCAGTCCAAAGGTGCAGAGTTCCAATTATAAAACAAATCAGTCCTGGGGATGTAATGACAATGTGATAAATATAATCAACACTGCTGGATGTTATATATGAAAGTTGTTAGAGTAAATCCTGAGTTCTCATCAAAAAGAAAAATTTTTTATTTCTTTAATTTTGTATCTATATGAGATGATGGATGTTTATTAAATTATTGCTGAATATAATTTTTTATTAAAGAGATACTCAAGTAATTATAGGTATTTTTCTCATCTTAAACCTCAGGTTCCTAATTTGTCAACTGTTGCTGCAACATATATTCATATATATTTAATTTGGGGGGTTCTAAAGAATTACAGTCACACTGTTATTTTCATATCAGTGTTAGGGGTTAGTTTTGGGTCCTTAGTTTCTATTTCTCCAATATTGTTGTATCTCTTCCTTATATTTTAAATACAGGCTTTGAGCTAAGCATATATAATGTTTGATTGTTAACTAGAGGAAAATTAATTCTACCTAGGTTATTTGTTGTTGGTGTTGCTTAATCAATAAATTGTCCATGGACACAATTTGTGACCCCATGGACGGCAGCATGCCAGGCTCCCCTGTCCTCCACTATCTCCCAGAGTGTGCTCAAATTCATGTCCATGGAGTCAGTGATGCTATCTAACCATCTCATCCTCTGCCACCCGCTTCTCTTCCCGCCTTCAATCTTTCCCAGCATCAGGGTCTTTTCCAGTGAGTCAGTTCTTCACCTCAGGTGGCCACAGTATTGGAGCTTCTGCTTCAGCTGAATATTCAGGGTTGATTTCCTTTAGGATTGACTGGTTTGATCTCCTTGCAGTACAAGGAACTCTCAAGAGTCATCTCCAGTGCCATAACTTGGAAGCATCAATTAACCTAGGTTAACACGTGTTTGTAAATATTTGCAAAGTTTGGTGAGCTTGTGTATTCATGATAGAAATGGGCCCAAGGAATTAATCTTTGTATCAGTTTTCACCAGAATTTTTTCTGTGTATGTTTCTTATTTAGTTGGTATATACATATATATATATATATTTGCAAAAACATAAATGTTCAGCACTTATATTCCATATATATTTATTGAGGATCTGCACTGTGCCTGGCACACTGGGGTACCTGAGTAACCATTTAAGACCAGGTTCTTAAACGTTATCAGCCACATTTTAAAGCAATCTGTGATTACAGGGAGATGAGTTCTAGAACGCACGTACTCTGAGAGGTTAAGCGGGGAATGAATCATGCTAAGCCAAAGCAGCTGGGAAAGGCTGCATTAAGAGAAGCAGCAGACCTGTTTTTGGAGAATGGGAAGGTTCAGATGAAGACCAGTGACACACGCAGCCTGGGCATAATGTGGAATTTGAAGGGATGTGAACGCGGACCCGCCAAGGAAGCTCCACCTCTGTTCTCAGAGAAGATGATGTTCCCAGGCCAAGGCTCGGCCACAGCCACTCACCATTTATTTTTTTTAAGGGCTTTTCAGTACCAATTCGGAGAAGGCGATGGCACCCCACTCCAGTACTCTTGCCTGGAAAATCCCATGGACAGAGGAGCCTGGTAGGCTGCAGTCCATGGGGTCGCGAAGAGTCCGACATGACTGAGCGACTTCAATTTCACTTTTCACTTTTCACTTTCATGCATTGGAGAAGGAAGTGGCAACCCACTCCAGTGTTCTTGCCTGGAGAATCCCAGGGATGGGGGAGCCTGGTGGGCTGCTGTCTATGAGGTCACACAGAGTTGGACACGACTGAAGTGACTTAGCAGCAGCAGCAACAGCAGTACCAATTTGCAGAGATTAAAATTTAGTAAATTCTCCTTTGCTCTCTTGAGTTTTTCTGAAATGGGTGAAATTCCTTATCTTCTTGGAGGGGTTTTGGTCTTTCTTTTGCTAAGAGCAGCTGACAGCTGATGGTCTCCCTGAGGCAGGAGACTTCCCAGGCTTTGCTGCCCACCCATCCCAGCCTGGTCCTCTGATACGGGCAATCCATCTCCCTCAGGTTCTCACCCAGACCCCATCTAAGCTCTTCTGACTGGCAGGTGGCCTCAGAGACCCTTCCTTTAGGGATCCCTGAACTGAAGGGCAGGTGTCTTTCCCCACAGCTAATCATGTGTCTGGGCTCCCCAGGTGGCTCAGTGGTGAAGAGTCTGCCTGCCAGTGTAGGAGATGCAAGAGACGCCAGTTTGATCCCTGGGTGGGGAAGATCCCCTGGAGTAGGAAGTGGCCAGCCACTCACTCTTCTTGCCTGGAGAATCCCATGGACTGAGGAGCCTCGTGAGCTACAGTCCATAGCATCACAAAAGAGATGGATTTGACTTGAGCACACATGCAAATCATATATGTATCTCCCTGCACTGATCACGAACTAAACAGGAAGGACAGTGTCTTATTCACCTGTGGACTCCCAGATCCAAAGATTCTTGGTGAATGAATGAATGAGCAACTAGCTATTGCTTTCCAGAGCAGCTCTAGAAAACTGGCTATAGCAGCAGAGCTGGATTTCTGAATCCTGAAATGTAGGGGAGATGCTTTAATATTCACACCCTTGGGACAACTCAGCCATTCATTTGTCTTTAAAATTGCCAGAACCACTACTAGAAGCAATATTATATCATGTAGTGTAGTGAAAGTTGCTCAGTCGTGTCCGACTCTTTGAGACCTCATGGACTATACAGTCATGGAATTTTCCAAGCCAGAATACTGAAATGGATAGCCTTCATGAGTCCAAACTAAAATTAGAAAAAAAATTTTTTTTCTTGTTTTAAATCCAGAAAAGCCTTCTGAAGAGGAGTTTCCCTTCACAGGAGCTTTGACTGGTCAATAAATATTATCAGGGTGAATTATATATTTATACCTACAATCAAGATGAGTCCATGAGCACGTGGACTCTCTGAGGTCTCTTCCCACACGCTGCCTCCCCCTCTGACAGGCTCCACTGGGTGAACACGAGTGGGTGCATCCTAAATACCACTTGCCCCCATCTCCAGCTGATTTTACAGAACCTTCCAGTAGAGGAACTCCAAGGAGAACTCCGAGGCCAGGAGACAAAGCATGAAAGAGCCTGGTTGTATTGGGAGATCAAGGCATAGGCTCCTTTGAGACCTGGTCACATCATCACCTGCCTCGCCCAGTCTTCCCATTGGGGAAAGCAGCCTCAGGGTGTTTGTGTAACCTGCCCCAGGTCACACAGCTAATTAATTGCCCAGATCATTATTGAAAATGAGGCCAGTGTTGACCTGAGAACTTAGATCCTTCTCTCATCATGGGGTCTCCCCTGAAGACGTAATGGATGAACACAGACCTAGAAGCCCATGGGGAGAGCACAGGACACAGAGACGGTGCCCCACGCAGCGGCTGCGTTCATGTGGAACATTCTCGCCAGACTCCTTTCAGTCCCAAACTCAACTGTTTATACAAGGCTCAGAAGACGTGAGGAGACTCTAAATTTATTCTGTGAGTCACATCTACATTATTCTTCCCTAGAATGATTTTCTTAGTAGTCTTATTAAAACTTGGACGTCTCAGATAAGGGCCCATGAAAAAAATTTTTGCCCAAACATTTTTTCTGCTCTTTTCCTTTTTCAGCCCATGAAAAAGCTGTTTTTGCCATCTGAGTGCCTTCTGTTGTTTATGGAACAAACTACAATGCTAAAGAACAATTTGGCACTGTTCAGTTTCTTTTAATGAGAAAAATATGAGGCTCTAAAGATTTTTTATAAGAATAAAGGCTATTAGAAGGAGGGGGGTGGTCATATTGATACCTGCAACTAAGCTGATAGAAAAACAAAACCAAAACCAAATCCACTTCCAAGAGGCACGGGGGTTCAGCTTGGTTTTATAGAAGCTTTCTGTCTGTCTGTAGTATTCCATTCTTAGATGCGTTTGGGAATATTGTCTATGTAAAATTCACCTTTAAAAAATGAAAATTGCACGTCTTGGTAATAGAACCGCATGTCCCATGGAGCTTCATTTTGGTCCCCCCAGATCCAGCCAAGTAGTGGAGCTGTTTTCCTAAAATATTTTTTTGTTATATTTTTCCAGTGTTACAAAATGTTAGTGTTCTGTGGCTATTATCCGTATTGTTAGAAAAGGATTGTATCTACATCAGCCACTGATTCAAATAGACATGTTTCTGTCACAGCACCTTGGAGATCACAGATCTGCTCGGCCCTGTGGGTAACTGCTTCGGGCTTTGATCCTTTCTCCCTTTCTCTGTCTCCGAAAATAGATGTTGAGCATGTGCTCTGAGCTAGGCGTGGGATGAACTGCACAGGTGATTTGCTCTCTGCCCTTAAAGAGCCGACAGTGTACCTGAGGATACAGATGAAGAAGGAAGGCTTGCCTGCTCTCAAGCAGCACATGCTAAGAGCGCTTGCTGCAGGCCCAGAAGGGCTTGGGGGTATTGCTCTCAAGTTTCCCAAAGAAGGGCCACTGAAGCCCCTGCTGCTGCTGCTGCTGCTGCTGCTGCTGCTGCTGCTGCTGCTGCTGCTGCTGCTGCTGCTAAGTCGTTTCAATCACGTCCGACTCTGTGCAACTCCATAGAAGGCAGCCCACTAGGCTCCCCCGTCCCTGGGATTCTCCAGGCAAGAACACTGGAGTGGGTTGCCATTTCCTTCTCCAATGCATGAAAGTGAAAAGTGAAAGTCAAGTCACTCAGTCATATCCGACTCTTTGTGACCCCATGGACTTCAGCCCACGAGGCTCCTAGCTCAGAGATAACTAAGAGGAGGTGATTCAGGGGAGCGGGGAGACAGTGTTCCATTCCAGAGCCTATGGGTTCCTTAAAACTTGAGTAATTTTCTTAGCATCTCGTCACAAGCAGAGTCCACGGTCAGGACATGAACTGGATTTGTTAACCACTGGACTCTGCTTCTTCGTGGGCATCTTTGAGGGGATCAGTCCTGGGGGATTCAGCAGCAACCTCTGGCCAAGCCAGACTTGGTAAACAGTGGCAGCAGTGAGGATAGTGGGCGGTGTTCAGGGTGTGTGTGGCTGTGGGAGCTAGGTGGGTGAAAGATCTCTTCCATCCAAGGATATTTGGAGACTGCGGTTTGGGACCCAAAGAGGGGTGAAAATTCACCTTTCTCTTCCTCTTTCTCCTACTCTTTTTTTTCCTTTCTTGAGATCTGAAAGTTGGCCAGACCCAATCTGTTCCAACTGGGGCAAGGTTTACGGCCTTTGAATGCATCCTGATGACTTTATTAGCCACGGGGCAAGAACGGGGGTGATTTGCAGTGGCATTTCTGGTGCCCTAAGACTCCAGGCAAAGCGGAAGAGGAGCCACAGTTTGCCTTTGGCAGCCTCACCCCTCTCCTCCTGGACTCCATCACCCCAGTAACCCACTGCCCTCCCTTCACCTTAGAGTTCTTCAGAGGCCTCCATCCCCGTCCCTTCCAAAAGTCTCCTCCCTTCGGCCCACCTCAATCAAAACTCTCTTTCCCTGAGCCCTCAATTAATTAGATCTGATTATCTAATTAAACTAATTCACACAGAGGTATGAATGAGGCTTAACCCTCCCGGGGGCATTTGCATTTTAAAAGAAGAGCTTGTTAACCCAAATGCCTCTGACAATTAGTGGAAGACAGGGGGAGATATTTGGGAAGCTTAGGGCTTTCCTGGGCTCCCTGCTTTCTGGGCCCTCGGTGTCCTGGGTTAGCTCAGGATTCCCTCCACCAAGGAGTTCAAAGATTGGGAGGCAGCATTTCATACACCCACCCTGTGTGTACCACCCTCTCTGCCTTTGACAGGTGGTGAAGTTTAAAAAAATATCATCACTTAAGAAGAGGGTTTCTACTAATACTATAAAGCTTCAGGCTGGTTGTGAAGTGCTTTCTTTTCTTAGGACTAACCTTTGACTCCTGAAGCAGAGAAGGTCTAAGGATGTTATTGTTGTTTAGTACCAAGTCTTGTGCAACTCTTCTCAACCCCGAGGACTGCAGTATGCCAGGTTTCCTTGTCCTTCACCATCGCACAGAGCTTGCTCAAACTCATGTCCATTGAATCAGTGATGCCATCCAACCATCTCATCCTCTGTCGTCCCCTTCTCTTCCTGCCTTCAGTCTTTCCTAGCATCAGGGTCTTTTCCAATGAGTCAGGTCTTTGCATTAGCTGGCCAAAGTATTGGCGCTTCAGCTTCAGCATCATTCCTTCCAATGAATATTCAGGGTTGATTTCCTTTAGGATGGACTGGTTGGATCTCCTTGCAGTCCAAGGGACTCTCAAGAGTCTTCTCCAACACCACAGTTCGAAAGGTCTAAGGATTTCTAGAGGCAAAATAAGATTTCTAGACAGCACTCCCCCAACCACACACACACGCACAGCAGCCACCATGGTCATCCTGAAACAGTCAACATTCACTCTGTTTTTTACCCTAATTTTAAATCCAGGGACAGATTCTGCTCCTGGAGAGCTCCGGGAGAGACAGAAGCATTTGTGTTCCAGCTCTAAATTGACATGAGGCTCAAGTTGACTAGAACAGGAGGGACTCTGGCTTAGAAGCAACTTTGAAAGTCCCCTCGGTTCTGTCTGACTATGCCATTCTCTGTAAAGAGAGATAAAGGCCATTTTGTTTTCTAATGCCCTCGAGCTTAAATGATGTAGTGCATTCCAGCAAAATCCAAATTACAAAAATGCTCTGGGAGTCCAACCCCAAAGCCATATGACTGACCACTGGCCTTCTTTGTCCAGAACTGCCAAATGCTATGATCACTTCCCAGAAAACATTGGATTCCCATGTATATACACAACCTTAAAATGTATGGCCTGTTCTTTTTTTAAGATATGACTCAGCATTCCTGAAAATAAGAATATGGACCAACATAATTTATATGCTCATTATTGATCATTTTGCTCAAGATCTCTTCTTGAGGCAATACTTATTTTTGCTGTAATTTTCCTATGCTTCTTCATACTTTTGCCTCTCTTCCTGTTTGTGAATGTATTTAAAGGTCTCGTGGGGCTTCCCTGGTGGCTCAGTGGTATCTGCCTGCCAATTCAGGAGACAGGTTCCATCCCTGGGGTGGGAAGATCCCCTGGAGGAGGAAATGGCAACCCACTCCAGTATTCTTGCCTGGGAAATCCCATAGACAAAGGAACCTGGTGGGCTATAGTCCATGGGGTTGCAAAAGAGTTGGGCACAACTTAGCAACTAAATAGCAACAATAGAAGTTCCCATATTTTCAACAGGTTGAGGTGAGCTGGGGGCAGGGGCTACAGTTTGATATTGATAGCCAAGAATTGGCATTTTCATTCTGTATTGAGTGATGGAGTAACAGAATTATTCTCATGTGAGTGCCAACTGATTTTGCATACATTCCTGTAATATTTAAATTAATTAAATTTCCTGGAATGATAATGAAAAATTCTGTTCTTTACTGATGATGTGAAAAATAATACTGGATTCACTCAGAATGCATGTGGAGACAGTGGGGAGTGTCCTTTCCCGGCTCTTATTGTAACTTATTGTAACTCTGGCTGTAAAAACAGCCCTATTAATATAGCAAGCCTTCAAAAACCAGAGCTTTCATGCAAGAGCAAAACAAACACAAATAATACAATGGGAAGCAGTAAAAAATGTGATTAAACCTCTCATCCGATTATTTCTCATTTCTCATACTATTTGAGTTTTTATCTCTATGTTTTGCTTCATGGAAGGAATAAGTATGACATCTGGACAAGGCATTCACATGGGAGGACAGAACTGTTGTTTTCCTGTGGATAGTTTAGCTATCAGGGCCTGAAAATTAAAGTGGGAGAAATGACCAGCTAGGAAAACTAAATAGAGCTATATGCCTTAAGTGATTTGGGTTCATGCCTACATAAAATAGATTTTTTTAATTATTATGGAATTATCACTAGCCTATTATATTTTATTTCACCCCAAATATTTTTTTACTGTTAAATACATGACAGCGCCTTTTAATTTTATTTTGACATATAGTTTGTTTACAATGTCGTGTTAGCTTCCAGTGTATAGCAAATTGATTCAGGTGTACATATATATATTCTTTTTCAGATGCTTTTCCATTATAGATTATTACAAGATATTGAGTATTGTTCTCTGTGCTGTATAGTATGTTCTTGTTGTTTATCTGTTATCTATATAGTGATGTGTATCTGTTAACCCCAAACATTTAATTTATCCCTCTCTCTCCCTCTCCTCTTTGGTAGCCATAAGTCTCTGATCTCTGTCTGTGAATCTGTTTCTATTTCATAGATAAGTTCTCTGGTGTCATATTTTAGATCTCACATATAAATGGGATAATATGGTGTTTGTCTTTCTCTACCTTCTCTTAGAACGATCATTTCTAAATCCATCCATGTTGCTGCAAATGGCATTGTTTTGTTCTTTTTTATGACTGAGCAATATTCCATTGTATTTGTATACCACATATTCTTCATTCATCTTTGATGGACATTTAGGTTGTGTCCATGCATACTCTTTTAGAGTACGGAATCAAAGTTGAATTTTCCTGATAAAGATATAAATAAGTCATTGGAGAAGGAAATGGCAACCCACTCCAATATTCCTGCCTGGAAAACTTCGTGGACAGAGGAGCCTGACAGGCTACAGTCCACAGAGTTGCAGAAGAGTTGGGCATGACTGAGCATGCACGCAAATCATTAAGGGATTATTTTTTTTTCCAATTGTACTTAAAGTCTACAGGTTATTTTGGTTTATCTGCAAGCTATATAACATGCAAGGAATTTCTGAGGCACAGATGTTTGTAGTCAGAGCAATCTTTCATCTGTTAGATTTGCTGAATGCTCAGTGTCTGTAAGTAGTGTTTTTCAGAGGAGAAGGAGACACAGCATTTCTGGATTACATAACTTACCATTCATCCACACCTCCTGTTCTGGATCACTTCATGTCCTTGGCACTGCTGGGCACCCAAGGAGTCTACATATATAAATTGCTGCCTTTGATGATGATGTCTTACTCAGTCTGTACCAAAAATATTTCTTAAAAACATTATGGAATTAAGACAAAAGATCTCATTTTTTAGACAGAGATTGCTCGTGCTAATTTGCTCTTAATTTCTTATGCAGTATTTCTTTGTTTCAGTTCAGTCAGTTCAGTCACTCAGCCATGTCCAACTCTTTTTGACCCATGGACTGCAGTACGCCGGGACTCCCTGTCCATCACCAACTCCCGGAGCTTGTTCAAACTCATGTCCATTGAGTCAGTGATGCCATCCAATCATCTCATCCTCTGTCGTTCCCTTCTCCTCCTGTCTTCAATCTTTCCCATCATCAGGGTCTTTTCAAATGAGTCACGTCTTCACATCAGGTATCCAAAGTACTGGAGCTTCAGCTTCAGCATCAGTCCTTCCAATGAAAATTCAGGATTGGTTTGCTTTAGGATTGACTAGTTTGATCTCCTTGCAGTCCAAGGGACTCTCAAGAGTCTTCTCCAACACCACAGTTCAAAAGCATCAGTTCTTTGGCACTCAGCTTTCTTTATAGTCCAACTCTCACATCCCTACATGACTACTGGGAAAACTATAGCTTTGACAAGACGGAACTTTGTCACCAAAGTAATATCTCAGCTGTTCACCTCTTTTTCAGGCATAAATAAAATGGTGTATGGAGTGCTCATAACATCAGGCATGACAAGTGGTGACAGTCCATACACTCTAGATTCCTCGTTATTCTCCTCTCTCCTGGTGAAAAACTCAGATTTAGAGGGTCCATATTCTTCCCCGGGCTTCCCCGGTGGCTTGAACGGTAAAAAGTCTGCCTACAATATAATAAAATATATTATTAATATATTAAATAATAATATAATAAAATAAACCTATTTTATTTTATCATAAAATAAATATAATAATTTAACATAAAATAATAATATTATAGATAATATATAAATAAAATAATATATATTATAAAATGCAGGAGATATCATATAAATTATATGTGACATATGTATATGCCATATATATATGTTAAAAAAGTGCAGGAGACCCAGGTTCTATCTCTGGGTGTAGAAGGGAATGGCTACCCACTCCAGTATTCTTGCCTGAAGAATTCCATGGACAGAGAAGCCTGTCGGGCTACAGTCGATGGGGTTGCAAAGAGTTGGACGTGACTGAATGGTTAACACTTTATTTCTCCTGGTGAGAAGCTCAAATTTAGAGAATCCACATACAGCAGAAACCAAAAACCATATCATGTTTATCAAAGATGGGCTATTAGTTTGTTGGCATAACTCCTTCTCGAACTATGTAGCATTGCCATCATTATACATAAAAAAAAATTGAATATTGGCAGTTTCCTGTGATTTGACCCAATCCTGAAACACAGAATTTACACAACCATTCGAGTCATACAGATGATATAGATAAATTCTTTTTCTGAACTGCCTTAATCTTTGAAGTAAAGGTGCTGCTTTTACATGAATGGATTATTTTATTTCTGTACTTCCTTTCCACAATACAAGATAAAAATAGTAGTTCAACATCCTATGGTTTCTGAACTTTTCTTCATTATCTCTTCCATAAAAAGCCCCAAAGCCTCCCTAGTCCTGTGTCCCAGCCCCCCTAGGCTGCTTTGGCTTCAGTATAGCAGCCTGTGAATTCCCAAGACTGCATGTTAACCTTCTCCAACAATAGCTCCTTGTAGCGTTAAAGTTCCCTATTTGCATCATTTAGGTTCTTTTAGGCAGCAAATTCACATAGGGCCAGATTGTCTCCTTAATTGTGGCTTGTTACGTGATGCCAGGGAGCAAAGAAAACCAGGCACAGGACAGCCAGGCCTCAGAGAAAGCTGGGAGGTCCTTTGTGCATTTCCCAGATACCTGGAAGGCATTAGTTACCCATCCGGGCCTGGGACTCAGGACCAGTCTAAGTCACCCTCCTTCTGCACCTACGGCCCCTTCCTTCTCACAGTGAAGGGCTCTCTCAGGCCTTCTCTCTGTCTGCTGTCTCCCAGGCTGCTGGCGCATGGGGCCAGTGTGACCGCTTTGCCGTGGGCCAGATCACGCAGCTTTCTTCGGCGGAGCACCTCCTCTGTGCCTCTCAGGTTAAGTATCGCCTCCATCTGAGGGGATGACCCCCTCTGCCACACACACTCAGCTCATTCTTCTCCATCTCAGGAATCTGATGTCCTCATAGCACCCACTGCAATCTGTAATTGTTATTGGCTTGTTTATTTGTTTGTGTCCCCCACTGGACTAAAAGCTCCATGAGGACCAGGGATCTGTGCCCTCCCATCCTAGCCCTGGTACCTAGCACAGTGCTAGTCCTCGAAACATCATTGTTGAATGAGTAAATATATGAAGCAGCAAGAAACTCCTCAGAAGCGCTGTGACACCATGGCAAGCACCCCAGGCTTCAGTCCAGTGGGTTCTGTCTTCACGTGCAGACCCTGGAACTGTTAGTGCCTCTCGCTCATTTTGTGAGATCACGTGTCTTTCTGTTGAGGCACTTCTGTCCATGAAGCTAGGATGTGCGCTGTCACGTGTTAGCTTTGACTCCGCTGTTAGAAGGAAGTTGATAGTACACAGAAACAAAATTTTCAGTGAAACAGGAGATGAAAATGGACCTCAGAGAGAGAGAGATTTAAAGACTGTTCGGGAAAGTGTTGTCTTTTAGAATTAAATCTCAAGGGAGAGAGACATGTGGGAATCAAAGAATTGAAAGGGAGATATATCAAAGTGAAGAGTGGAAAAAATAAGCCCCAGTGATTGAAGCACATCAAAGAAAAAGTGGAGTAGCCGACTGCAGGGTAGACTTTTGGAGTTTGAGAAGTGAAGCTGGGAATGGTTGGAAAACCCTGGTCAGCGATTATTCAGGACTAAAAGGGTAACAGGGCATTAGTAACCCTGGATTAGCTAATAATCTGTGCAGATTTTCAACTAAACTAGGTTCTCCTCATTATTAACAACCACTTGGTTGAAAAATGAAAATGATTCAAGCAAGGGCATTTGAACACCTCTTTGTAAGACTAGATTTGAAACTCAAAAGCATCTTCTTTATCGACTCCTGAAATGCTGACGAACAATTTTACCTCTTTCAACTTCATGAGATCAATGTAGAACTGAGGAGGGGTGGGGAGGAAGAGGAAGCCTGGGTTATTCTGCTTGAAGAAGTGCTCAGGTTTGTAATTATTTTAAACTATGAGATAAGGAGACAATAAAAAATGTTTTAAGGGAAAAATGGACGATGACACATAAGGCTGCTTATCTTTGCTCACGTTACAAGGAAGGCTGACATTTTACTGTGTCTCAAGGTCATGGAAATTAGGAAGGAGCACTCTGAGAAATCTCTAAATTATAGATCTTTGAGTTAGCAGGAACCTCGGGATAATTTCAACCAACCCTTTACTTCCAGAAAGGAAAAGATGTTATTATCCCCTATTTTAGGGAAGAAGCAAGGAAATTAAGTTACCTGCTGAGGTCACATGACTGAGAAATGACTGAGGACTGAGGATGCAGAGGGGGCTGGGGTGCCGGGTGGGTTGTGAAAAGGCAGACTGCAGTGTGCTCTCGGGGTATGTCTCCCCACACCACCAGCAGCGTGATTCTCCCCCATGTAGGTGTGGACCCAGGAGAAGACTTGCTGTATTCAAGTGGGCCCTGGACCACTGTTTACCGAAATAGCTTCTTTCTTTTCTGAAAGAAGGGAGGAGGGGAGGAAAGAAAAAGAAGTGGGGTGAGGATGGAGGGATGGAGACAGGAGTGGAGGGGGGAGGAAGGAGAAACCTCTACTAAAAGGAAGTGTCCATTGCCTCTAGGCCCATGTGGTTGAAGAGGGGAGAGAAGTTACCTTGACTGGATCTTTCCTGTGGTTTGAATTATGGTATCTGACACCCCACATTTGAACAAATAAAGATAGTAAATGTTGGGTCTTTATTACCAGGTAATGGATCAGACAGTACAATTGTACACCTTGAAAATTTGAATATGGACAGTGATGCACACACATAGTGAAGGCTAGAGCCTACCTTGGTCTCAGAGATGGGAGGTGAGGACCAGCTCTCCCATCTTGCATTTGCTGTCTGTACATAGATAAATTATATCATTAACTTTATAGCTTTTTAATCAGGCGAGGGGCCATGTGTACACCTACCCAAAGGGAATCCTGATTTTTCACTTTATATCATCTTTATATACAATAGAATTCTCCAGCTGACTTGTATTTGGCATCTTGAATTCTAGAGCTTCCATTCTGGAAAGCTGAAGCTTCTCTGTGATCCACAGGCTCTCCCGAGACTTCTGCAAAACAGTGAAATTCTTAAAAAGGATAGAAACATTAAAATTCTTAAAAAGGATAGACAAAACACTCTCCCTTTCTAAAACAACTCAATTTAATGGTGGATCCCCAAACGATTGACTCCCATTTGTGCTGAGACGACCTTTGATCGCTCTTAGCCTGGTATTTCTAGCCCAGTGTTTTTTCCCAGAGAAAAGAAGCATTCCCTTTATTAGTTCTGTGTTGCTTTTGAAGTTATAAAGCTACCCCTGATGAAGAAAAAGAAAACAGGCATTTGAAAGACAAATGAAGAGGACAGCATCCCGTGCGTATTAAACCACAGGGGCGAGGGTGATCAGTCAGCCCCGTGTGTGTTTCCTGTCACTGTCTGTCTCATCTCTAAGGTTCTTCACTTTTTGACAGAGCTGCTCCATCACGTGGGGTTCAGTCATGTGCAGCTGAGGCACATACCACTCCATCCCTGTGGGTCCTCCAACTTTCTCTCTCCCTTTTTGTAGAATTGCAACCAAACTAAGAATTTGTCCGGCCTTGGTCTGTATAAAATGGCTTTCATTTTAAAAATAATATCTATTTTTGAAAGATATTTCGAATCTATTTCTCACGATATCTCTAGCAATCCTTTCCCCCAATTCAGCACCAAGTACCGTTCTGACAGGTAGCATGATGAGATTTAGAGGAGAGGCTGAAGTTAATTGAGGTTAGCAAGAAAAATATTACTGTCACTTTCAGATTTTTTTCCTTTAATTATTTTTAACTCATGAATAATCAATGAAATGAAAAAGAAGTGTACATTAAAGAGCATCTTGAAAATCCCCATTTTGGTAAGCATCAGAGGAGAGTTGTCCTTGTGACACTCTACGATAGGACGTCCCACTCGCTTTTGGCAGATGCCATAGCCTTTTGTTGTTGTTGTTTTTGCCTTTTTTTTTTTTTTTGGTAAAGGTGCTTTTTTTGAAGTGACAGAATGATACACTGGGAAGAGGAAGTTGAGCAGATACAGCCATAAAATACAATTTGCCTTTTTCAGTGACAACCTGACTGCACAGGAGCATCTGGAGTAAGCGTAGCAAACCGCTGTAAAGGCTGAGTGGTGTTGGGTCTATACTGAGAAAGACAAACAGCCAGAAGGTACAACTCTGCATCACTGTGTAAGCTTCAAAATCAGTGGATTTCCATAAGGCACAATAATGGAATTTCTGGGCTTCCATAGTCATGGGAAAGAGGGGTTTTTTCAACACTGCTCTCCAAGCATCTCAGACTGCCCAAACCACTGAATTACTTTTACTGGAAAAAAAGTTTTTTTTCTTACTTTGCCCAAAATTCAGCAAAGAATGTCCATTAAAAAGTTCTTCCACAGCCTGTTTCCCTTGCACTTTCTCATGTTCATGCCTCACCCCCATCCTATCTTGGCATGTGTGATATTTGAATACCTTTCCCTTTATAAAATGAGAGGTAGCAGTTTAGTTTCATGTTGTGGCCTGTGGATGGTGGCTTTTGTGTTAAAAATGTTTCTGTGATCCAGACATGAAAGTGGTCGCTCCCCATGGGTCACTCTTTGTGGGGTCACTTACACAGTCCCATGTTTATTCACCAAACGTTTATGGAGCGCGTGTCACCATTAGAGTGGCAGTTCTGCTGAGAGTTTTCTGAGAGTTGACGATGTAACTGTTTTTAAAAGTAAGATACGTAGGATAGGATGCTTGATCATCTGTGACCCCAGTTTCCCTTTTATCTCTGCACTGTTCTCCCATTAACAAGGCTGGATGTCTTTTCCTTAAAAAGTTAAATGGGAAACTCATTAATTATGTTTGGTTCGAGGCAGTGGTCAAAGAAGTGCTGAAACTTGAAGCCAAGAAACTGGTGCTGCACACAATATTTCAAGAGCGTGTGATAACTGTGCACCTCATCTAACTCTAAAATGGAAGGCTAGCCATGGCTTTCTTGAGGTTCAGATGGAGAGCTATTCATCTGACAAGTCATTTGCCTTGAGAGCGCTGCATTTGGAAGCATTCTTTCTAATTTCTATGTGAGAAGACAGACTTGTGTCATTAAGACCTGAGCTTCCAGGTATGAGGACCTGAAATATCCATGTATTGAGAGTCATCACTTTGACTAATGGAGGATCCTGAACACATATCATTGTAAGCACCTCTTCCCAGTGTGTCATTTTTCCAGCTCAGTTGATTTTTGATATATCTCACTTTATCAGCCATTGAGGTGGAAATTTCATCACTCTTCTATGCTTTTTGAGTTTTTCTTAGTATTTGTTTGTAATAGGTTTTATGGGTGATTAGTTATGTGAACTGTGGCGTTCTTGGTGATGGGAACCTATCTTAATTTCACTCAAGAAACCTGCTTCTCTCATAAACTCTGCCATAAACCATGGGTAGGGTTTGTTTCTCATTTGAACATACCTTGCAGAAATTAGTGCATGTACTTTTCATCACTACGTAGTGTGAGCATTAATAGCTGAATTATTATTGGCACTAGTGTTTTAGCACTGGCCTTTGCGATTCTGTGGTTTTACCCATCGGTTACTATGCTAGGACACACCCGTGACTAATCCATCGGTCAATCTGTGCTCCACCAGGCATTATCAGGGTTTTACCAAAACCCCACTGAACGATATTATGACATGATAGTAATATTTCTGGTGCTTCTGTAGATGAACATTTCTTCCTGAAAAGCTTTCACAATTAAAACCAAGGACTGGTATTGCCCATCGTTTTATTTTCACCTAATGTTGACTGCTGTATCTGCCCTAATGATCAACACAGTGTCATGGGTGAGTGCACCGATTTTCTGTCACGAAAATCTGGGTTGGAGTCCTAGCTCTGCTACTTAGCAACTGTGTGACCCTGAGTGAATTACCCAATTTCTCTCAGCCTAGGTTTCCTTATCACTAAAAGACGGTTTAATCAAAGAACCTACCTCACGTGTATGTTGTAGAAACGAAATGAGATAAATAAACGTCAGCTGTGTATGTTAACTTCTTTTAGTCTCTATTTGGCAACTTTCTGGGCATATCAGGGCTGTAGAATCCTCAGATTCACTGTATATCGTCATTTATAATGGTTTGATTTTTTTAGTTTGAGGGTCTTCCCTTTGTTTTAATATTGCATGATTATGAGAATATTCCACACAACCATAATTTTTTGAGATATAAATTTTACCATATTAAGACTCATGAAGACATTTGAATGTTTGGCATGATTTTGTTATAACAGCTTTCTTGCTAGATGATCACGTTCCTATTATTCAAGAGGAAGATTTTAAATAGAGTATGAAGACTCTATAGGGGATAGTGAAAAAATTACGCAAAAGCAAATGAACTAAATCTGGTAGTGGCAAGTGAGAAATGCCCTGAAGACAGTATTGTATTATCTTTTCTCTTTTGAGGTAATTTTTTTTTCTATTACAACCAGCTTTGTTGTCTCATTTGGGTTCTGGGGGACACCACATTCATGTGAATCAGGAGACCATTGAAGACTTACTATGTGTGAAACACAAAGGTGGGTAACATCAGAAAGAGTCTTTCGGATGGGGTCATTGTGAATTTTCTTTCTTTTTTTTTTTTTTTATGTTATGCATTGCATAAAGACATTTGCCCTGAGAAAAGGGAACTATTTTTTCTTTCCTTTTTAAAAATGTTTCTATTTTATATAGTTGATTTGCAATTCTTTATTTCAGGTGTATAGCAAAACGATTCAGTTATATATATACATATACCTGTTCTTTCTTTTTCAGATTATTTCCTATATCAATTATTACAGAATATTGAGTAGAGTTCCCAGTGCTATACAGTAGGTCCTTGTTGATTATTATATATAAATATTAGTGTGTATTAATCCCAACCTCCTAATTCACCTCCCCCCCTTTCCCCTTTGGTAATCATAAGTTTGCTTTATAAGTCTGTGAGTTTGTTTCTGCTTTGTAAATAAGTTCATTTGGATCATACTTTAGATTCCACATGTCAGTGATGTATATTTGTCTTTGTCTGATTTACTTCACTTAGTATGATAATCTCTGGATCCATGCATGTTGCGACAAATGGCATTATTTTGTTCTTTTTTGTGGCCTAGTAATATTCCACTGTATACATGCACCACATCTTCCTTATCCATTTGTCTGCCAGTGGACACTTAGGGGTGATATGAATTTTGAAGTTGAGAAGCATGTAGAATGGTTAAATAGAAAATGAAAGTACAGTTGAATTTCTGTGACAGTTGGTGCTCTTCCCCTTCTCAGCAGTTGTAACCAAAATAGTGTTCAATCTGGAGCGAGAATTATATACCTCAAAACTGGTCTGCATGGACACAAACCAGAGAACGTGTTACTGTGTAGATCTTTTATCATTCTGCAATGTTCAGCCACTTTCCCTTGACTTATTTGTGTGCTGCCAGTAAATCAGAGGTGCCACCAAATGGAGAGCAGTTTGTCAAGATTTTTTTGAGGGGGGCATTGCACCAGGAAGACGCAGGTGGGCTGGGTCTAACATCTAGAAAGTTGAGCTGCGCTGGTTTGTGAGAATGGCACACTTGACCAGTGCTGTGTATTACTTTTCCAGGCCACATCCAGAAAGTATTTCATTTTTACTGAAGCATGTCAGCATTCTGCCCTGAAAGTACAGAAGAGGATGTCGTCAGGGCAATAAACAGCTCTATTCCAAAACATTAGCAAAGAATAAGTCCTGAAGGGCCAGGGGTTGAAGAGTGTGATTAACCAGGAATGCTTGATTCCTTAACTGAGACTGTAAGCATTGATTTACTACAGAAATAATTGCATTGCGATTGTGGATAATTTTCCAGTGTTGTTTTGAGTCTTTTATTCTTTTCAATAAGCCACCAAAACAGGTGATATTTCAAAGCATGCCATGAATAGTGTTGTGGAGAATTTGCTGAACTAAAAAATTAGGTGTGATCAGACTGGTAGAATGGTTTCAGTGAGCCATCCATGGGGCTGTGGAAGAACGTGATTATTCAAAATCCATATTCTGACAGTATTCTGCTTATGGTTACTTTAGCCATAATTTAGCCTCTTTTGCTACAATTTCTTAATGTGATAGTTCAGATCTGTGCCCTGGTTTTATTCTTTTGCTTCTGCAGAAGCTGCCCTTTTCTGCCTCTCTGCCTTGGCTTCAGATGGAAGGCTAACTCTCATCAGAGTACTCATTGTCCACAGTGAGTCATGGTGTGTATGGCCTGGTATGAAACACCCAGTGCCAGGTTGATAAATAGTGTTTAGGTCACAGGGACTGAAAAGAAAGTGAAGTCACTCAGTCGTGTCCGACTCTTTGCGCCCCCATGGACTGTAGCCTGCCCGGCTTCTCCATCCATGGGATTCTCCAGGCAAGAATACTGGGGTCGGTTGTCATCTCCTTCTCCAGGGGATCTTCCTGACCCAGGGATCAAACCCAGGTCTTGCGCACTGCAGGCAGGCTCTACCATTTGAGCTACCAGGGAATCCCTGTCACAGAGACTATTTCATGTCTTTTGTTGCCGGGCTTCAAAGGAAGTGTTTGTTATCCAAGATGTTCTGCAGTTCAATAATGGTAGCTGGGAAGATATTCTTATAACACTGTGATTCACTCCCCAAGTTCTGCAGATCCAACTGAATGGGTATTATCCAGCCATTTGGGAGATCTAACGCAAAACCAGTGACAATCTTGGGCATATCTGTTGCCCTCTTGGTGACGGGTTCTGCGTTGTCTTGCTGAGAAACATCCTGAGAAGGAGGTGGGTGGGGCGGGAGCCTGTGTCAGATGAGGCTAGTCAGGCAGTGGAGAATCCGGTCCACCTTCTTATTTTCAGCCCCAGGAAGTTATATAGACTGGCACTTCATGTCCCAGGAAGAAAACACAGGATCCTCTGGTCCGATCCCTTGTATGACAGTAAGCCATACTTACATCTATGATATATTCTTCTTTGGGGGGTTTCTCTGGTGACTCAGATGGTAAAGGGAAAGTGAAAGCTGCTCAGTAGTGTCTGACTCTTTGCGACCCCATGGACTATACAGTTCATAGAATTCTCCAGACCAGAATAGTGCAGTGGGTAACCATTCCCTTCTCCAGGGGATTTTCCCAAACCAGGAATCAAACACAGGTCTCCTGCATTGCAGGCAGATTCTTTACCAGCTGAGCCACCAGGGAAGCCCAAGAATACTGGAGAGGGCAGCCCATCCCTTCTCCAGCAGATCTTCCTGACCCAGGAATCAAATCAGGGTCTTCTGCATTGCAGGCAGATTCTTTACCGACTATTCAATCTTTGGGTTGGGAAGACCCCCCTGGAGAAGGGAATGGCAACCCACTTCAGTATTTTTGCCTGGGAAATCCCATGGACAGAGGAGCCTGGCACACTGTAGTCCATAGGGTTGCAAAAGAGTCAGACACACTGAGCGACTAACCTTATCACTTTTACTTTGTCTTTTTAGTGGCTCATACTTAAGTTACCAGGTTTTCACAGCCAACTTAACTATCAGAGCATATATGAAAATGTTTATAAATTGTAAAACATTTTCTGAGCATCCTAGCATCTCAGGTTGATCTTCTATATATTTACCACCTGAATTGTTCTTGGATTGAGTTATCTGGATGCATTTCTTGTGTATTATTTTTAAAATTTTAATGGGAAATTAAATTCTAATAATTTGGGCATCTTCTGTGTATTTCTATTCATTATTATTGGACCAATATTTTGCTACTCATGGTTTTCTGGACCCCATCTGAGTCAGGTCCTTTGTACCTGAGACCTTTTGCCACTAATGTAGCAGTATATTGCCTCAATTATGCAGCTCTTCATCTGCCTCGTGTTTCATGGTTTTTGAGTTGTACATACTGGAGAGGTTCTGTAGATAAAGTATGAGAGGAAAAAAGCATTATGTACATTAGTTGAAATTGGCATCATGTTGCCAAACTGTAATAAGCCTTAGGGGAGCTCAGTGTTGAAACTACTCAACTGAATGCTGCAATTTCCCATAACAATTTAAAAGGCCTGCAGGCATGCTAAAGTCCTAGCTGGATCTTTCAGTTAACACTCTGTAACATGACCCCAAAGTCTCATTTACATCACAGCAATTAAAATATATTCCACATTACATGTTTACTACCATAGACTGTAGAGGCAATCCAATGAAACGCGGCTATTTGCCAGAAATAATCACGGAAATCTTTCTGTTCCTGATTTCTTCTCTTCAAAGTGGTCTCACCATTTCATATGCTCAGAGGGGAACGGCAGTTGTGAAGTGAGTAAAGGCTGATGGTGGGGATAAATGCACATCTAGACTAATGATAACTAGTAGTCATTACTATTTGGTCACTCACAGGAAGTCAGGTTAGTAGGCTAGGTAACAGGTGTCCATTATGGAAAATAATTATTGTTAGCAGTGCTAATTTGCCCCCCTATTTAGAGTTAGAAGCAGAAGGATCAGAAATTAAATGAGTGCTGAAATAACCCACTTTCTGGTTGTAGAAATGCTGCCCCTGTAGTAGGCCCAGGTAGGAAGGTGATGGACCAGTAGACTCACCTTGGGAAGGTGTTTCCTCAAAATAGAATCCTTTCCTTCATTCTCCATCCAGATTAATTTTAAACTCCTCCTGGCATATAGATTAGAACTATAACTATTAACTGATATCTTAACTCTTTTGTAATGAGATGAATAGCAAGCTCAATTATTTTAAAGCAAAGAAAGCGTTAGTAGTCAAAATTAGATCATATTTTCTCAACAGTGACTATCACATTTTAGTCATGCCTTTCTTTCAAGAAGCACAGAGCAAATGGACTTACTCCAAATTGTTGTGGCGGCTTAATATTTATTGAGTAGCCACAATTTGCTGGCTTACCCTGAAAGTGTGGTTTTTTGCAATTGTCTGGAATACATCATCAAGGTATGAAACACAGTGGCAGAAGTCCAGTTTCTCCTCTTGGCAGGCAGTCAACGGGAAACCAAGGAAACAGAATTTCTCATCTCTGTGCCTGTGGGAACACTCTCACTTGCACTGCCCTTTTGTGGTCGGGAAGAGCGTTGAAAGACTCCTGTTCAGCAGATATCTGAGAAAGCAACAACCTCATCTGCTTCATAGATGCGTTTTCATCCTGTGCCTTGACTCATCACTAGTAACAGCAAAAAAACATTTTTTTGATTGGGCTGCTTATACCAGGGCCTTTGTGCCAATTATTGAAAGGGGCCCTCCTGAAGCAGACAAAGCTCTGTCACTGGGTGGCAACCCCCCTTTGCCCCTTAGCAGGTGCCCCTGACAAGGTCAGCTTGGGTCAGGCCATATGTCCCCAACTCATACCATTTTTTACAAACATAAATTATGTATTTATTTGTCTTTATGATAGAAAACATTCAGGAAATCTAGAAGGGTTGACTAACTGTATATACTTTTCCTATTTTTGCTTGACGATTTGGCTGTATTTATACAAAGTCAGAATATTTGAGTCTGTTATACATATGTACTTTAAGGTGTATGATTAAACTTGAGATATCAAAACAGTGTATTCCTATATGAGCCTCGACCAAGGCAAGCATCTTTATGTGTCCTGATAGAGCTGGATGAAAATTTACTTAAAAACAAACAATAAATACCAGAGAAGAGAAATAGTAAAGAGAATTGAATCCTCTTGATGAAGTTGGCAATTTACTTGCCAGTCTGGTGATAAAGACGTTGGTCCTTTTCCCCACACTTATGGAGACTGAGTCCACAGCCAAAGGGTTGGATGTAGTCCATAAGAGAGTTTCCATAGTTCTTTAGGACTGAACCGAAGGCGCTCTGAAGCCCTGAAGCAGCTCCAGAATGGCTCTTGTCTCCTGAGCTCCACCGCTTCAAGGAGAAGCGCAGTTTGGGAATCTCTCTGTCCACGGCTCTGCAGGAAGACACGAATTGAAAAAGACCCTCACCTCCAGCACAGAACCAGCATTTCCTGCGCTCCGGGGGTCTGTAAAGAAGGTGCCATTTGGGTGGTTTGGTACTTTTCAGACTGAGATGAAAACTATCTGGTGGGCAGGAGACAGAGGATATGTTTATTATAGTAATTTTGCCTGTGGGTTAGAGAGGCATGAAAAACTGCAGTTATCTTTATTCTCCAAGTTCTTGTGGGTAGTTATCAGGTCTCCACCTAGTTGTTACTAAAATAAAACCTCACATAGTCCTTTCAACCTAGAGACTCTTAATCAGTTTCATTGCTTCTCCTGAAAGTCTTTTCCTGTTGTTTGCTGACTTCGCTTTTTACTACCAAGACATACATATTTGGATATCATTAGAGATGAAATCATTTTGAAATTATCAGTATGGGGACTATTTGTTTCTTTTTTTGATAACACAGTATTTCTGAATAAGCTTGTAAAAATTCAAACCCCAAATCCCATTCAAACATTTTAGCAAAATGTTTCACTACAGATGTGAAATCTCTGATTCTCAACCTTGTAGAACTGAGCTTTTAGACATTTTTCTCCATCCCAGCTTCCTCAGATAAGTCCAATGATACTGGATGTTGTTTTTGGATACTGAACAATGTTTTTTAATTTAATTATAGTAACTGGTCCTTATCAAGTCAACATCAGGTTATATGCCAATCACTGGGCAAAAATGCTTTTAAAACTGTATCTCATCTAATCAGCATAATATCTCTATAAGATATCTCTATATCTCTATAAGAAAGATATTGTTGGAAGCATTTTAGAAAATGAAAAGTAGGAAACCAAATCTCAGGCAGTTTAAATAACTTGTCCCAGGTCATAAGCCACACAAACTGTAAATAGCAGAGCTGCGCTTTTGGCATTATCTGTCTGATCAAAACCTGATTTTCTACCCCAGTTGTGTTAGTTTAGATTTTTTTTTTTTTAACTTGAAAAATTAGAGTGAGAACTTGTCAGTTCTCTTTCTGAGGTCTCTTTTCTTCTATTTAGACTCCAGTGGCAGGCAGGCCTTCTTCACATAGTGGCAAAAATGTAAACAAGCTTTAGGTGTTCATCTTCTCAGATTAGCAAATCTGCATTGGCTGGTTTTGAGTAGCACATTCCCAGTAGCTTTGTCACATGTCCTGCAGCTGATCTTATTGGTCAGAGTTAGATCACATGTCCGTTCCTGAACCAATCACTGAGATTCTGTGCTGGCAATTCCTTGGCCCTAGGATGAGGATCTGTTCTACATGAACCGCCTGTTCAAGGGGTAGAGGAGCATTTATTCAGGGAAATACAGGGCATACAAAAAAAAAAAAAAAGGAAAAACCTCCTATGACCACAATGGGGCTTCCCAGGTGGCACTAGTGGTAAATAACCTGCCTGCCAAAGCAGGAGACAGAAGACATGCGGGTTTGATCCCTGGGTCGGGAAGATTCCCTAGATGAGGGCACGGCTGCTGCTGCTGCTAAGTCGCGTCTGACTCTGTGCGACGCCATCCATAGACGGCCGCCCACCAGGCTCCCCCGTCCCTGGGATTCTCCAGGCAAGAACACTGGAGTGGGTTGCCATTTCCTTCTCCAATGCAGGAAAGTGAAAAGTGAAAGTGAAGTCGCTTAGTCATGTCCGACTCCTAGCGACCCCATGGACTGCAGCCTACCAGGCCCCTCAGTCCATGGTATTCTCGAGGCAAGAGCGCTGGAGTGGGGTGCCATTGGCTACCCTCTCCAGTATTCTTGCTTGGAGAACCCCATGGACAGAGGAGCCTGGCGGGTCACCGTCTATCCATAGGGTTGCAAAGAGTCAGACACAGTAGAAGCGACTCAGCAGCAGCAGCGGCAGCACCACGACCGCAATGGCTGTGATGTATGGAAGACTTTCTCTTCTAGAAACTAAACCACATGGGAGGGGAGGCAAAGCAAAGAGAATTATGACTGGCTTCTCCTCTGAATCATATAATATCAGAATGTGGTATCATTTCTTTCTTCCTAAATTGTCTTTTCCTCAAAGAAGCGTGGAAATACTCCCAATATATTTGGCCTTTTTAACTGGGTCTTGAATTTTCCACCTTTCTTACTCCTCAGGTGAATTTTACCTGGCTCTTCCTTTTGCATCCCTAGTACCATGATCTCCGCAAATTTAATTTTTGTGGTATTTTCAATGTGACAACCTTCATTTGCTGGAGCCAATGATGTCCTGGCGCAGTTTGTCAAACTCTTTGCTGCTCCTCCTCCCTCTCCACTCCTCCCCGCTTAAAAAAAATTTGCTTGAGGGGCTTCCTGGCTGTCCAGGGATCAAGGCTCTGCGTACAGTGCAGGGTATATGGGTTCAACCCCTTACGGGGAAACTAAGCCTCTACATGCTGAGTGGGGCAGCCATAAAAAAAAAATTGCTTGACTTTTGTTTTTGTTTATGACTTAAATCCCCTCTTGTTCTAAGGTTGGAAAGGAGAGCTAATGTTACGATGACAGATTTGGAATTAACTGAAATGTGTTCAAATTCCACTCAGCTACTTCCTGACTCTGTGTCCTTGGACGAATCCATTCATCTTTCCGGGTCTTCGTTCTCTCCCGTGAAAATGGAATTCATAATTCTTACCTTGCAAGCTTGCTGTGAGGATTAAGTGAGGTCATATATGTAAAGCACCTGGCGTATTTTAAGCACTCAATAAATAATCAAGATTGAAATTAATAATTCATCAAGGAGCTTTTATGTCCACTCTTCAAGAGAGGAATATGCCCAGCACTTAGGGAAATAGTCCAAGCTCTTCGTTTAAGAAGCTCCTCCAGTGGCATGTGGGTCCCCACCTGTCACCAGGTCAGTAATACCCACAGGTCACTTTTCTGATACAGAAGCTGTAGGTGTTTTTCAGCCATGCAAAAGGCTTGCTTCTTTTCTCACATTATGGCTAGAGGTTTGAATTTTGAGTTGATGCCCCACAGGCCTTATAGCTTGGCAACTGTTTAGAGACTTAAATGACAGAACACTGTGCGGCCATGTGATTCCCAGCCTGGCCACTTCCTGTGTGTCTGACTTGAAATTTTTGTATTAATTCCTCATATTTCCTTACCTGTAAAACTGGCAAATATAAAAAACTGGATGAGCTCTTGTTAGAAATTATAACGCAATGTGCAACCTAGCATGAAAAACTGTTTAAAGATTGGAGATTATTGTTATGGTTATGTATTTGACTATGGGTGGCTGGCATATCCACTGGGGTAGACACGTATGTTTGAAGGACAGTCGATGACCCAGTTCAATCAGAAAAATACATGGAGCAATATCAAAGTTGTCAGTTTGATTGCTTTATATCTAGTGTGGGCTTCCCTAGTAGCTCAGCTGGTAAAGAATCCACCTGTAATGCAGGTGGCCTGGGTTCAATCCCTGGGTTGGGAAGATCCCCTGGAGAAGGGAACTGCTACCCACTCCAGTATTCTGGCCTGGAGAATTCCATGGACCGTATAGTCCATGGGGTCACAGAGTCAGACACGACTGAGCAACTTAAAAAAAAAATCAGTGTATATTGGAGGCTATTTGGATAACACAGTCTGATGACAGTCTCATAACAGTTTAATTTTTCCTCTAACTCTGATAGCGTTACTATCAATGTTTTCAAAGGCATGGCATTTTGAAACATGGGTGAATAAAGTGGTGGCCTCTAGATTCAGGGTTCTGGATTAAACCATCATAAAAACGTTTAAAAATATATGATAGATATTGGTTGATCCAGGCAGGCAGACAAATTGAGAGAGATGATTTACACTTTGCCCAAAGGTCTGGGAGATAGGAAAACTGCATTTGGCTTAGCCATGTTGGATTCTAGAGGGCCTTTTCCCAAATTATTCCAAGTGTGGAGATTATGACATTTTCTTGCAGTTTTTCAAGCCTTTGCAGCCAGCCGTAGCCCACATAATTGTATTAATAAATTTTACTATTATATTACTATTGTCCACTATGTTTATTAGGAAAGATAGAATCACTTTTAATTTCAAGTTGTGCAAATGAATTGCTCTATTTCTTTTTAAATCACAGGTAGTATATCCCTATTTTACAATCCTGGGTAACTTAGCCTCATTATCTGTATTTTTTTCTTTTTTGATAATTTCCAAGTTTCTGTTTCTTTCTACATATAAAAAATTTTGAAAGAATTTTTAATGATTTGATCAGACTCGAGCCACTTTTCTTATAGCCCCAGGCACTGTTCTATATATTTTCCAATTAAAAATTTTCCAGTATTCACACTTACTCAGTAGCTATTTTAGTATATTGCTCCTATTTATTTCATTTTCTAAGTCTGTGTATTTGCTATCTATGCCTAAAGAATAATTTTCAATTTTAAATGAACAAGCTTCCAATTTATCATTTTAAAAATAATGACATAAATATATTGTTACTTCAATGAAGCTGTTCAAAAATGTCAAGTAGAAATGGGTTACAAGATCATTTATATTAAATTATAAATTATATATTTCACACATATATTCATAAACACACATGCATATAAAAATCTGAAAAGGTGCAACTAAAATATTAAGTGAACAATAATTTTTATTTTTTTGCTCTTTTCTGTATTTTTCTAGTTTCTACAAGGAATAAAGATTACTGCCTAATGGTGTCTGTTTTAAATGCAAGAAAAGTTAAGAACTGGGAGTGCGCACTGAATGGTTTTGTGGGGTTGCTCCCTGCCCCCTCTGTCCTGATAGATGTCCCTCCTCCCCAGTCTGCTCCAGCCAGCAGCCTGGGGGTCATCCCCAGTGCTTTCCTCCTCTTCACCCTCGTTTCAACCCATCACGGGCTTCTGGTGCTGTGTCTCTCCCATCCATCCACCTCTCTAAACGCCCGCTGCCGTCAAAGGGCCTATAGTCTAAGCACTCATCGTCTTGCCTGGACTTCTGCAAAAATCCACCAGCAAGTCTTCCCGTTTCTGCTCCAGACCTCCATCTTCCCTGTGCTCCATGCTTTGGCCCGAGGGGTCTTTCCATACTGTCAATCTGATGGATCATGTCAAACGCGCCATGTATGGCTCTCCAGCGGTCACCCATTATTGGTGATATGGGGGTGAAACCACTGAGCCAGTCCTGCGAAGCTCTGCCTCCGGGGCCGGTGCCCTCTGGACTCATCTCATGCCTCTCGTCTGTCTCTCTCTCTGCCCTGGTCCTGCTGGTGTTTGTCCACCAAGCCCCTCCCCCCATGTGTTGTTGGAATACATTCTCTCCACCTAGTCTGTTCTACCTCTTTTCTGAGTCACATACTTGTGATCAGGCTAAACCCTTTCTCCAATGGCTCTCAGCCTAAATGTCACTTAAGATCACTCCTTCTTTTGTCTCTCAGCCTCCATCCAACCCTACTTTCTATTCTCTCTCTTAGCAACTGGCAATTTTTTGTAGCATTTGCTACATTTTCGAAAGTTGTAAATTTACTTATGTGGCATCATTTAAATTCCATCTCCTCTTTCAGAACGAAAGAGAGTAGAGACTAGGCTTTGTTTATCTCTCCATTCCCAGAACCTATTGTCATGCCTGATATGCTTGGTGAATGAATAAAAAAAAAATAATGAACACTCTGCTTCCCTGGTGGCTCAGCGGTAAGGAATCCACCTGCAATGCAGGATACATAGGTTCGATCCCTGGGTCGGGAAAATCCCCTGGAGAAGGAAATGGCAACCTACTCCAGTATTCTTGCCTGGAGAATTTCATGGACAGAGGAGCCTGGTGGGCTACAGTCCACAGGGTTGCAAAGAGTTGGACAGGACTGAGCAGCCAACACCTGTACTTGCCATACTGCCTTGGGCATAGTCCACGTCGATGCACATAAATAGATCCATTGCATTCTTCTCAATCACTGCTGAGTGTTTCTCCAGCTGAGTGTCTCTCCAGTCTGACTGTCTCTGCCTTTTAATTGTTTTGATCATTTATATTTGTGTTTAATGCAATTATTGATATGGTTAGTTTTCTCTTTTCCTTCCATTTACTCTTAACCTATTTGTATCTTTGGATTTAAGTACATTTCTTGGAAGCAGCATGTGGTTGGGTCTTATTTCTTAATTTTTAAAAGAAAAGTACAACAGCTTTATTGAGGTGTGATGCACATACCATACAACTCACCCATTTAAAGTACAAAATTCAACAGTTTCAGTATATCTGCTGAGTTGTCCAACCATCACCACAGTCAATTTGAGAATATTTCCATCATCCCCAAGAGAAACCCTTAACCCGTTAGCATTCACTTCCCTTTTCTCCTCAAGCCCCAGCCTTAGGCAACCACTAGTCTGCTTTCTTTTGGGCTCTATGAAGTGAAGTGAAGCTGCTCAGTCGTGTCTGACTCTTTGCGACCCCATGGACTGTAGCCTACTAGGCTCCTCTGTCCATGGGATTTTCCAGGCAAGAGTACTGGAGTGGGTTGCCATTTCCTTCTCCAGGGGAAATTCCCAACCCAGGGATCAAACCCAGGTCTCTGGCATTGTAGGCAGACGCTTTACCGTCTGAGCCACTAGGGAAGCCCATGGACTCTATAGATTTGCTTAATCTGGACATTTCACTTTAATGAACTGATATCATCTATTATGAATGGGCTCTTTCTCAAAGTGGATTGTTTTAAAGTATATTCCACCCTGGCTGAGATCCCTCCTGATTTGTGGTCTGCTCTTTGCTTACCTTTTTTCATATTACTCCAGTCTGAAAATCTCTGCCTTGTGTGGAGTGTTTAGATCATTTACATCTAATGTGATTATTGGCTTAGTGAGGTTTTAGTCTCTCATCTTGCTACTTGTATTCCATTTGCCCCAAGTGCTCCCTGTTCCTCCTCTTTCTTTGGAAAGAATGCTTCCCTTTCTTATGATTCCATTGTTTCTTTTGTTAACTTATTGGCTATGATTCTCAGTTTTGTTATTTTAGTGGTTACACTGGGGTTTAAAGTATACATCTTGAGTATAACAGCCTACCTTGAGGTTGGATTCTGCCGCTTCACATATAGTATAAAAAACCTGCAACATTATACTCCTGTTTATTCACTCCTTCCTCTGTGCTACTGTTGCAATAAATTTGACTTACTCATGTTATAAAATCCACAACACTTTATGATTTTTGTTTAGTCATCTATTTTTAAAAGAGATTTAATAAGAAAATATCTTATGTATTTAACCATATAACTACCATTTCCAAGGGCTATTTATTCCTTTTGTAGATCTATATTTCTGTCTGATGTCACTTTCTGCCTGGAGGACTGCCATTATATTTCTTGTAATGAGAGTCTACTAGTGATTAACTTTAATATGTCTGAAAATGTAGTTATTCTGCCTTCATTTTTAAGAGATATTTTCATGGCTTATAGAATTCTACAGTGACAGGTTGTTGTTGTTTCTTTTTCTTTCAGTACTTTAAAATATTTCTCTAATGTCTTCTTGCTTACATTATTTCCAACGGGAAACTCTGTATTGAATGTGCCTTTTTCCTGTGTCTGCTTTCAGACTTCTTTCTTATTATTGAGTTTGAAAAATTTTAATCAAATGTGTTGTTATAATTTTTTTTTTCTTGTGCTTGGGCTTTGTTGAGTTTCTGGATCTGTGGGTTTTTATAACATTTGCCAAATTTGAGAATTGTTGGGTTGCTATTTCTTCAGGATTTTTTCTGTTTTATCCTCTCTCCTCCTTCATGGATTCCAATTACATCTATTGATATATTGGCCTTTTGAAGTCATCTCACATCTTACTGATGACTACTTTTTTTTTTTTTTTTACTCTTTCTCAGTGCTTCGTTTCATATAGTTTCTATTACTATAACTTTACTTCATTAATCTTTTCTTCCACAATATCTAACCTGCTGTCCATCTTATCCAGTGTATGTTGCACCTCAGACATGGTAGCTCCATCTCTAGAAGCTTGATTTAGTTTTATTTTTAATTTATCTTTCATGTCTCCATACATTTTTTTGAACATATGGAATACAGTGCTAATAGCTGTTTTCATGTCCTTGTCCTTTCATTCTAACACCTATGTCATTTCTGGGTCAGTTTCAATTGCTTGATTTTTCTCCTAATTATTTTCCCATTCCTTTGCATGCCAGGTACTGTTTGATCGAATGACAGACGTTGTGAATTTTTACTTTGTTGAGTGCTGGTTATTTTTCTATTCCTTTAATATTCTTAAGCTTTGTTATGGGACAGTTAAGCTGCTTGGAAACACTTTGATCCTTTCTGGTCTTGCTTTTAAGAATTTTTTTTTATTGAGACCAGAACTATGTTTAGTCTAGTGCTAATTATTCCCCACAACTGAGCAAGACTTTTTTGTGAGTACACCGCCTAATAAATTATGAGCTTTTTCTAGTCTGGCAAAACTATACACTGTTCTTGGCCCTGTTGGAGCTCTGAGTACTGTTCCCTATAATTCAGTGGTCCTTTAGAGGAGCAGTTTGCTCCAGGGAAACATTTGGTAATGTCTGAGGACATTTTTTATTGTCATAGCTAGGGGTGCTACTGGTATTTAATGGATAGAGGCTAGGAATGCTGCTAAACAACCTAGGATAGCCCCCAACAAAAAGGAATTTTTCCATCTAAAATGTCAGTGATGCCAACTGACACTGAACAACTCTGCTATAACCCTTCCAAATCGTTCCTTCTCTGGCCTTCAGTAGTCCCCTCACATGCATGTGCTGGTCAGTGCTCTGATGAATTCTCAAGAAGGACGCTCTACAGATCTGCAGATTTCTTTCCCATGCAACTCCTTTTCTCCAGCACTTTGTCCTGCAAATTCTTAACATCTGTTCTACCAAATTTCAGCTCTCACTCTCTCTCACTCTCTTTTTGGCCACACCTTGCTGCATATGGGATCTCAGTTTCCCAACCGGGAATGGAACAGGGCCCCTGCATTGGAAGCACAGAGTCTTAACTGCTGCACCCCTACAGAAGTCCCTCAGCGCTGTCTCTGTAGCTTAGGAAGTCAGCTAAGCTCTTGCTGGGCACCTCCTTCCTGTGCTACAGCCTAGAGACTCTTTCAAGGCAGTGAGCAAGGGTAATCAAGGACTCACCTGTTTCTCTCCCTTTCTCAAAGCTCACCATCCTTCACTTCTTCATGCCGTATCTTGAAAGCTTTGTTTCAGGTATCTTGTCTGCTTTATTGTTGTTGCTCTTTTATGTTTAGGCCATGCTGTTTTATGTTGTGGCATGTGGGATCTTAGTTCTTCCATCAGGGGTTGAACCTACACCCCTTGCTTTGGGAGCATGGAATCTTAACCACGAGACTGCAAGGGTAGCCCCTGTTGCTGTTTTAGACAGAAGGGTAAATGTAGTTCTGGTTACTCCATGTCGGCTGGAAGCAGAAGTTGACTTCTTATTTATTACTGCTATCAAATAGTCTCTTTCTCTCCTGTCTTGTGTCAAGAAAGCAACTTTTCTTGTTTCTAATCTTCTCAACCACTAATTATGTGCTATATTTATTTCTGTATCTTCTCAGTAAGCACCACTTTTGTTATTCACGATACACTCCCTATATTTTTCAGTTTGGTTTGTGTTTTAATTTTGTGTCTCAAACATGAGATTCACTTGTGTTCTTCTATTTGAAACTGTAAGCTCATATTTTAGTTGTGCTTGAATTTAGCATTATTTTAAAAATCACCATAACATGATTTTATTTTTGTACTTATTCCAATTCTTTGATTTATAAATTTGTCTCAGGAAGCAAAATTTCCTCTGAAATGAACAATAGCAATTGATTTCATCTTGTGTTCAATTAACAGTAACCTAGCTATTCAATAAAGGAAACATTTTGAAGTTCTTGTGGTGGGCAAAGTTGTATTTACTGTTGGATTAACATAACTGGTAATAAATCATAAATACTAGCTTATTAGGGGAAATATGAGTCATGAATAATAAAAGGAAAAATCTTGGTATTGTAGACAAACAATTTAATTTGTATCATTAACCTCAAATGTGTTGGGATAAATGAGCATTTCTCTAAAATCTGCTCATCCCTTTGGGGGAGCTTCTCCAAACTATTATTAAGTGAGGAGCCAGTCTATGCAGAAGATATTCAGGGAAATATTCAGGAATTTGTAATCCTTACAGATAGTAAATAACAATGGAAGCAAGAGTGGGTTTGACCAAAAGGTTGCTTAATCCTTTGGGTTTGGACATTTGTTTCTATTTCAGTTGCTATATCAACATATAAGCTTATAGAATTTTAAACACACAGATGATTTTGTCACCAGCCTGAGAGATTCTAATCATTGGCAGCAAGGGTTTAAAAAATATAGGAGACTACCCAGAGGGATGGTACGGGGCAGCGGGGGGGGGGTGTTCAGGATGGGGAACACGTGTATACCTGTGGTGGATTCATGTTGATGTATGGCAAAACCAATACAATATTGTAAAGTAATTAACCTCCAATTAAAATAAATAAATTTATATTAAAAAATAAAACAGAAGACAATAGTAAATAAAATATGAATGCATCACTTGTAAACAAAATATAGGAAGTCCAGTTAAAATCAGATTACTTCCTAAAGATACAATTTTATAATACTTCTTTGGAGTTAGGAACACATAATGATACAATGTGATAATGTCCTGCCTTCTGTGGCCAAGTTTCAAATAATGTTGAAATAATGTATCTAAAATAGAAGATTTGATACCTAGAGTCCCTAAATCAGGACCACCTGCCCATTGATTGAATCTTTCAAATACTTTGCAAGATACTGAGGAAAAGCAAACAGCCAAGTAATGATATTTTGCTTAAGGCCAACTGTGTTTTTCAGAGCAGTGCTATGTGTAGTAACTGAGTGGTTTTTCAAGGTGCTCATGAAAATTAACCAGATCAGTTTGATATTGTCATATACTTGCCAATATATAGCCAGTTCAACCAAATAATTTTGGTCCCCTTTCTCTCTAATAGTTTTCCTACCTTTTCAAAGCTCCCACCCACTGATGAAGCAAAGGTCCTGTTCATTAACCTCTTTATGCTGACTATGCGCACAGTGACCCTCTTCCTTGGGTAGGACTGTGCAATTGCCTTCAAAGTGCTTTAACAATTTAGTGCCACTTAAGCAGCGGCATTTTTTTAACCTTCTCATCTTCAGCTTTGAGTACTGGAGATAATGCAGAAAACTGCCTTTTGAAGTTATATTGAACTCACTGACTTCCATCAGAAGCGTATCAGTAGTTGCAAACGTTACAGTGTAAATTAAATCCTTGAAGAGTCTGAGCCATTTGCAGCACTGGAAAGCGAGATGCTAAGGATTTTTTATTGCTTGGAATCCCTAAGCTCGAAATGTCTTTGTCTTTGATGTGTATTTGAATACTCTCTTGATTTTCCATGGCACTCTAAAATTGCTTCACAAAAGAAAAGTCAGATATTTAGTGCTGGAGATATTCTATAAAACTCAAGAATACCTAAAATTATCTAGTACTAATTTATTAATGTTTAATTAGAATTGATTTATAACCTGGGTAGCATTGCTACAAGGATGCATCTTTGCCACTGTTGATAAATGTTCATATTACTACTTTGAAGAACTTACCAATTTTTTATTTATCTGATTTGGGAGACTGAAAAAAAATTGTATCATGGACTATATAGTAAAGAAAATACTTTTACATTCAAAGATCCAAAGGGACAAAGAAAAAGATAGAATGGAAACACGTATGGTCTAATTTAGACATTGGCAATTTTTCTCTATAAAGGGCCAGACGGCAAATACTTTCGACTTTATGGGGTCATCGGATCTCTGTGTTAGTTTCCTAGGGTTCCAGTAACAAAATATCCCAAATCTGGTGGCTTAAACCAACAGAAATTCATTCTTTTGATTCTAGAGGCAAGAGGTATGGAGTTGAGGTGTTAGAAGGGTCATGCTCCCTCTGAGATTCTAGGGAGAATCTGTTCCATGCATCTGTCTGGCTTCTGCTGGTTGCTGGCAGCCCTTGGCATCACTAGGCTTGTTTCAGTCTCTGCCTCCATCCTCACCTGGCCTCCTTTCTCATTTGTTTATAATTCTTTGTATCCAAATGCCCCTCTTCTCTCCGTATAAAGAAAACAGTCATTGAAGTTGGAGCCCATGTGAATTTAGTATGACCTCATTCTAACTCTATTATAACTATTAATACAAAGACTGTATTTCTAGATAAGGTCACATTCACAGGTACCAGGGGCTAGGACTTGAGCATATATTTTGGGGGAACCGTGATTTAATTCACTACAGTCTCTGTTGCAGTCACTCAATTATGTATTTTCAGCAGGAACACAGTCCAGAAGAATACATAAACAAACATATGTGCTGCGTTCCAGTAAAACTTTATTTACAAAAACAGGTCATGGGTCAGATTTGGTCAAGGGACTAGTTTTCCAATGCCTCATCTAACTAATTGAAACAAACTGCAGCAGAGAAAGAAGCTAGTTTTTCCTGGCATTAGTTTATTTTTAAAGTATAAAAATGCATTTATATTTGTATAAATAGCAATGTGTATACATGCTCAATCACTCAGTTGTGCTTACCCTTTGTGACCCCATGGACTGCAGCCCGCCAGATTTCCTCTGTCCATGGAATTCTCCAGCAAGAATATTGGAGTGAGTTGTCATTTCCTACTGGAGATCTTCCTTACCCCAGGGTCAAACCTGCATCTCCTGCGTCTCCGGCAGGTTCTTTAGCACTGCACCACGTGGCAAGTCCTATATATGGCGATACTTATTTTTAAAAAGCTGTCAATTTAGGGCAAGAGATGGAACCTTTATGATGACTTCAAATCCCCAAATTCTATTACCAAAGATGCTTAAGTTACAATTTTTTCTGGTCAATGAAATGCTTTTTGATGATCGTACAGTTATGAGAGTCTACGTAAACCTTTCCTCCAAAGAGAGCAAGACTGTTTTGGAAACAAGATTTTCCTTTAACTCAGGGATATTTATTCACTGCATTACAAAAAAATGTATCTGTTTCCCTCACTATGCATGTGTTCCCTAAGGGCAGGGACGTTGTTTGATTCAGTGGTATGTTCTCAGCGTATTAGTGATTCAATAAATATTTATCTAAAGTAACTTTTATTTGTTGGAATAACAAGAGTGAGTTGGTGGGTTGCTGTTTTAATCCTATTGTGTAAAAATACTCCTGTCACCATACCTTGAAATTATTTATTGTCTTAAATAGAAAGGAAAGCTACATTAAGGGAAATCCAATTTCTATTAAAAGCTATTGGAAGGATTGGTAAAGAGAAAAATGGAGTAATGAATCAGCAGGGGTCAGTAAAAAACATTCATCTTTTTAAATCAGAAGGGGTCAGTGAAAAAATATTCATCTTTTTATAATAGAATTCATCAAAAAGAAGACAAAGGTAGGGATGTCAAGATACATTTCAACAACCAAGCTAAAATATTAGCAACTCCTTTTAAGCACCCAGCTCAAATCATAGCAGAGACATATGAAACCCCATGTGGGGTAGCTGTCAGTATGGGAAGGGTGGGATTTAGTTCAGTTGGAGAGATGGCAGGAGGAATATCCAAATTTTTCACGCAGAGGCTCTGGAACTTTGGGGTCATTCCAGCTCAGAGTTTTCCCCATCTCCTCATCACTGGATAGAAGGCAGAAGTGAGAAAGTGAAAAGTATTAGGAGTTGTAATTTCGCTCAGAAGGAATTAAGACTTGTTGACAGTCAGTGCAGATGTCAGCTGAGCCACTGTCAGTGAATCAGAGTTAGCTATGAGACTCCATGTTGGAAGCACAAGAAAGAGCAGGGTAATGTACATCCTCATGGCTGAGGTTGAAGAGGCAGAGACTGCTGGGAGAAGGGCTTTATAAGTGGAAGAAAGTAGCTATATATGAGTCCCAGCACTAAGGACATGGAACCCCAGAGAAAGACCGGGGCCACTGGGACTCAACTGTTTCAAGTTGATTATGGAATTAGTCAAGTATAAAGTGAGTTTAGCAAAGGAGTGGGGGTAGGGAAAGGCCTGAAAGCTGAAGACAAGGCCTTTGTGGACCTTCAGATTAAAAGGAGAGACAAAATGAGAAAGAATAAAGACAAGGGAGGACCGATTAAAATGTGGATCAGCCCTGGGCCACTCTCCCTCTCCTGGGCTCACATCTCCAGGGACAGAGGCTTTTCTGGCTACCTTAACCCCTGTCAGGAAATTCAAGAAAGAGTAGGTAGGCAAAGAAACACTATTCACCTTGCTTCTTCTGACTCATTCTTGCTACTGGCCCTTGCAAGAAACTACCCCATCAAATTAGCTACTCAAATTGCCTTAAATATCAAGATAGTGCTGCTTCAGTCCATTTTCTCAAGAGGAAATGCTTTTGAAGGAGAGGAATAGGAGAGAAGGGTCCACTTTTGCCACCAGTCAAGACATGTAGGTCCTTAACACATGATACCTATGCCCTTTGAAGGAAATGTCTGTTAAAAAATAAAATATAAAATATATGTTCAGTGCACTTAACAAAGTTTTACTTCTAAGAAGTTCCCAATTTTCTCTTGCTCTTTAAAAAAAGATTAAAGAAATAAAAGTAGTTTTGTTTTTTTTTGTTAAGAAACTTTTTTCGTGAATAAAGAAAATGAGACAGGAGAAAACTTTTCCATTGCGAAAAATTTAGAAAACATTGAGGCCAGTTTTTAGCTAGCTTCTGGATCAAGATTCAAGCTTGAGCTTACTGTGTGTGTGTGTGTGTGTGTGTGTGTGTGTGTGTGTGTGTGTGATTAAGGTGATGGAGAAGGAAATGGCAACCCACTCCAGTATTCTTGCCTGGAGAATCCCATGGACTGAGGAGCCTGGTGGGCTGCTGTCCATGGGGTGGGAAGAGTCAGATACGACTTAGCCACTAGATCATCATTAAGGTGAAGATTCGATCTAGTAGCTTCAACAAGGATTCATAACACTCATTACCAGAAGGTGCGCCTCACCCCCAGTGAGACAGGACACCTTAAACTGATTTCACCAGTGTTCATTTCTTGGGGAAAGTGAGTTTCCACCATGTGCAATAACATCCTTCCCTCCCACCATTCTCCAGGTTAAGAAGGCCGTCGGGTTTTAGATGAATATAATGCTGACAGAGGATAAGATGGTTGGATGGCATCACCAACTCAATGGACACGAGTTTGAGTAAGCTCGGGAGCTGGTGATGGACAGGGAAGCCTGGTGTGCTGCAGTCCATGGGGTCGCAAAGAGTTGGACGCGACTGAGTGACTGAACTGAGCTGATGCTGACATCATGCCAACCTTTTATCTCCACAGGCAGACCACTGAGGATGGACCCCTGAGCCGACCCGGCCACAGCCAGGACTGATGTGCCCCGGGAAGGAATGAAGTATGGATGTGAAGGAACGGCGGCCCTACTGCTCGCTGACCAAGAACCGCCGGGAGAAGGAGCGGCGCTATACCAACTCCTCGGCGGACAACGAGGAGTGCCGGGTTCCCACGCAGAAGTCTTACAGCTCCAGCGAGACCCTGAAAGCCTTTGATCACGATTCCTCACGGCTGCTTTACGGAAACAGAGTAAAGGATTTGGTTCACAGAGAAGCGGATGAGTTCTCCAGACAAGGTAGGCAGGTCCTTGTCCAAGTGAAACGGCGGGCACGCTTAGTTCGCCGCTAACTTGCTGGTGTCAGGATGCCATGATTATTTTCTTAGATTGACGTTGTAGCGTCTGATTCAGACTTTGAGAGTTAGGTGATCCCAGAGTCTTCCGCATTAGAGGTGGAAAGCCACCCGTGGGCGTATGGAACCCCAGACACAAGTCCTTCCCGCACACAGTCAGAGTGTTGGAGCACAACTTCCAGGCTCAGGAAGATGCTCACAGTGTTTTTCTAGTTAGAGTTGGTGTAAGAACAGAACTGTCGGTGAGGAAACCCATCTTTATTCTTCCTCCGGATCACCTCCTGATCCATCCTGCCCAGCTGTTTCTGACTGTTTATAGGAGAACCTGCTTCACAAGAGTTCCATTTTCTTGCTCAAAGGCAATCTAGGGCATTAAGGTTAAAACATCCTAGTTTCCCATAATATAATCTGTTATGGTTTGATCATTCACATTTATTTGTTGAACATTTTTACACTCTTGTTTTCTGCCTGCGTGTTCAACCAGTTAAAGAGTGACTGCTGTAACTTGACCTCACAATCCTAACCTTTCTGATATCCACCCATTAAAGACAGTAGCTTCTTTAAAGTTAAGTGTTAGTTGCTCAGTTGTGTCTGATTCTATGCAACCCCATGGGCTGTAGCCCACCAGGCTCCTCTGTCCATGGAATTCTCCAGGCAAGAATACTGGAGTGGGCTGCCATTTCTGAGCAGGGAAATCTTCCTGACCCATGGAACAAACCTGGGTCTCCTGCACTGCAGGCAGATTCTTTACCATCTGAACCCGGGAAGTGTACATAGAGACATTTTGTTTCTTCTACCATAGTCTTGAGATATGTGCAACATTACTACTAATAAAATCTCCTTGCTCCTGCATTGTACATTTAGCCATAGCTTAGTGTCACTTAGCAAATTGCATTAAGAAATGAGGAAAAATAAACTTCAAAATAAAGAATATATTCATTCTTTTCCAGTCACCTTACAGAAAGTGTGACTCAGTCTGATCCTGAGCAGGAACAAATTTCAGAAAAAAGTAATACTGCAACAAATCATTAAAAAATTTGAAAATTTTCCACTTTTTTTTTTTTCTTCTCTGCATTGTGGAAAGAGCCATCCTAACTAGATTGAAATAGCGTTCCCTCACCTAAAACCAGTTTATGTCAAGAAGACTTATCTGATTTACCAAAGGGAGATTTTCCCCCCACTTAACTTCCTTACTAAGTTTTGTTTCCCCCCACCTGCCTTACTAATTACATGTATCAAATTGCATGACAGAGGGCAAAATTGTTTAACAGTTTTAATCCAGTTTTTAAAGGAAATATGGAACACATATTTGAGATAGGTACTCTTGCAAAATTAAGGGTCTTGAGCTTGTTGTCCAATGGGCGAGTATTCTAAACCCGATTTTTTGTTTCATGTTGTCTATACAGCTACTGTAGATTATCAGGGTATATTTTTCACCAATTGCAAAAATAGGAGGTACTGTAGACATGCAGGCAATGGGAGCCTGGTGAAGTCTTGCCTTTTATAACAAAAATAACTGTAGTGACCTATAGGGGGAAAAAATACCTTGTGGAATACTATTAGAGAAAAAAGCTGCACATGTGGCATTATGCACCCAGGAAACACATCCCCACCCCAAGTAACCATTTAGTTTTGGCAGAGAGGAGGATGCTTAACAGGTTAAAAATAGTGAGCCGCAATTTTCACCTCCCAGGCAGCGTTAATCCAGTGCAGACTGTTAATGACACGGTGAGACCATCTGTGGAAACCCTGGAACCTTAGACTTAGGGGACCAGGCAGTCCTATTGCCCGGCTCCTTGCCAGCCAAGGGCTAGAGCGGGAAGGGGCCGGAGGAAAGAGACAGAGAGGCAGGCAGCTGACAGAGGCCTCCTGTCAGGAGAGACTGAGGGGAGTAGTGCGAGGAGGGTTAAGAGAAGTGAAAGGAAAAGCGAAAGTGCAGCGTGTGCTGGTGCTACAGCGCACTCGACATGTTCATAAATCAGATCGTATGAAAAACATAAATGGAATGCATCGCTATTTATAGCCGAGGCGTGCTGACTCCTTACCTCGCTGCCGTCTATGTGCTGGGAGGTGTGTGCACCGTCACTGAAGTCTCCCAGCACCCTGGGAGGTGGGGCCTGAGGGCAGGATCCTTTCACAAGTTGAGACAGTCAAGCCTGGAGCACTGAGATCCCATGGTCAGTGAGGGCCCCGCAGGGACTTGAACCCAGGTGCTACCTCCAGTGCTCAGGCTTCTAACCTCTGTGCATTTGAAAGCAGAAAGCAGGCAATCTAGTGTCATCCTTGCCTTGAAGTTTCGTGCAGTCAATTTTAGCCAGTATTGATGGTACTGAAAGGAGGAGACTGAAGACATCATGGATGGATGTGAGAGTTGGACTGTGAAGAAGACTGAGCGCCGAAGATTTGATGCTTTTGAACTGTGGTGTTGGAGAAGACTCTTGAGAGTCCTTTGGACTGCCAGGAGATCCAACCAGTCCATCCTAAAGGAGATCAGTCCTGGGTGTTCTTTAGAAGGAATGATACTAAAGCTGAAACTCCAATACTTTGGCCACCTCTGTGAAGAGCTGACTCATTGGAAAAAACTCTGATGCTGGGAGGGATTGGGGGCAGGAGGAGAAGGAGATGACCGAGGATGAGATGGCTGGATGGCATCACCGACTCAATGGATGTGAATCTGAATGAACTCTGGGAGTTGCTGATGGACAGGGAGGCCTGGCGTGCTGCGATTCACGGGGTCGCAAAGAGTCAGACACGCCTGAGTGACTGAACTGAACTGAACTGAACGTGATTTTGTGACTGGGTGGATGAGGATGGGGTGGGGGAGAGAACTATTGCAAATGCTGTTTCTTTCCTGTGGTTTGATACGGGAGTGTTTGTAGCAGGAAGGGTAGATGAGGAAAGGAACAAGTCAAATCTGCTCTCAGATTATGTGTTTCCCGAGCAAGAGTAATGAAACCTCCTCCCCAGCTTTCATTTTCTTTGAACCTGACAAATGTCAGTTTTTCCTCCCTGACTATTACGCTGTGGGATTAATTATTTAATTGACAAAATGTGCTTCCTGCCACAGCTCTTGACATCATACACATAATAAAAATGAAAGATTAAAAATATTAATAGTAGCCAAAAATCATTGAATCCCTTCCAAAGAATTATGCTAATTGAGCTCGTCTGTGGAGTTCTAAAACATCTTGTCCGTCCAAACCCACTTCTTTGAATGATCCGGGAAAATGTGCCTTCAGCTGGAGGAAGGGATAAAGAGAGAACCCACCCCCACCCCCGGAGGCTCAGTGGTAAAGAATTCGTCTTGCCAGTGCAGAAGATGCAGGTTAGATCCCTGGGTTGGGAAGACCCCCGGGAGAAGGAAATGGCAACTCACTCCAGTATTCTTGCCTGGGAAATCCATGGACAGAGGAGCCTGGCAGGCTACAGAGTCAGATATGACTTAGCAACTAAAAAACAACAACAACCCATTAATTCAATTACATAGAAAAATCAAATCTAAAAATACAGTAATTTTAATCAACTATTTAAAAAAACAGAAATAGAATTTCCTTGTTTTTATCAACCAATTTTATGGTCAATTCTCAAACTTGGTTTTAATCATTTTTATGGCTTTACTGACTTCCAGGTGACTATTTAAGTTATATGTTCTATTTAGATACTGTAAAGCTGAGAATGGCTTCCTTTTCACAGTAAAGTGTAATTTGACTGGATCTTACACAGATCTCTTTCTGTCTCTCCTTTTGAATCTTTCCATGTGGTTTATTGGGTGATGGAAAGAGTTGTCCTTTTAGCAGCTGTGGAGCTCACTGTAGGTGTGTTGGAGTTCAGCTAATAGTGGGTTCTTTGGCATCTTGGATACTATTTTCTTTGATTCATCTTTGAAGGGAATTTATCCCATCAGATGTGAGACACATTTCTTATGAAACAGCTGCATAAGATCATCCCCAGTTTTTAGAGAAGTGATAAAATATCTTCTTTTCAGCACTATGTACATTGCCTGTAATGTTCTTGACCACACGAGAAGGCTCATCAATCCAACGGGAATGTTGGCCCTGAAGGTGAATTTTGAAAGGAGGTGACATCTGGAAATGGGAACACTTTTTTGTTCCACAGAACTATAAGCCTGAAAAAAAAGAAAAAGAAAAGAAAAACACCTCTGAGATAATCTTAACCCAAAGTAGTTATCTGTTAGTCAGGCATCAGGTTTGAGGTTATGAATCTCAGGATTTTAAAATGAAAAGATTACCATTTACTCTTCTGTTATACAGTGTCAGTGGGAAGGAAGGCTATCTGTTCTTATATCTGAAAAGCAGGCAGAATTATGTCTGTGGTTGTACCACACCTGAAATCAAAATAGAGAATCCACTTATACTGTTAGGAAGGGAAGGATAGAGGTAGATGGACAGACCAACACTCTCTGACTTCTGAGAGTGGCTCACATGCTTTCCTGACCACTCGCTTCTGGCCCCGGAAACTTTCCACTCTCCTCACTGCTGCTTCAGGATTTGCCTTCTCTTCCTGCTCATCATCAGCAGTCCCTGGCTTCCACGGACATGACCTCTCACCTCGAAGCATGGCGGGTCCAAGGCCAGTAGGTAGGTCCCACAAGCCCAGAAGCCTCCCGCTGCCCTTCCTTGGAGGCTTGCATCCTGAGTCCCAGTCCATCTTTTGTATAAGATTCCAGATGCTAGCCCCTTCTATTACCACAGAACGCTCTTCCGTGAAACAAAAGGACATTAGAGGAGCAGTGTGAGTCGGCCTGTAAATGTGCATCCAGGATTCTGGAATAAGGGTGGCTTGAATGGTGCCTCATCCTCCCATCTCCAGCCAACTCTTTACCTCCCCTGAGCTGAGCAATGATATGGGTGCAGATGAGATCTAGAACCTTCTTCAGGTCCTGATGGTCAGAGCTGATGCAGGTGCTTTCGTTGTGGGGCCAGATGAAAGCTCCAAAGGGGGTGCAGCAGTTTCAACAAACTGAGAACGTAAAGACAACCCAATGGGAAATGGCTTGAAGAGACAGTTCACAGAAGAGCAAATCCAAGTGGTCAGTGAGCATATGAAGAAGTCATCAGTTTTCTTATTAGTCTGAGAAAGGCAGTAGCCCATCCTGAGTCCCCCACCTTTCAGGTCCCAAATGATGATGATAGAGTAAATGTGAAATGTACAAGAACCACTATAAGGGAAACCTTTAAAAAAGACTAGAAATAAAACTCCTTCCCTATCAGCAAAATCCAATAGCTGGAAGAAACTAGTACGGAAATTAAGTGGTCCAAAAATCTCATCCAAAGAGAAAGGGGAGAAACAGTTACAGAATAGAGCTTTAGCGGAGGGAATAATTTGCATTCTTGCGTTCATGCAAGAATGCTATCTTGCATTCATGTAATAATGAAAAATAAGTATTTGAATATGAATGTCAGGAAAGGGAAGATAGTCATTAGTGAAATGAAGAAAAGCACAATAGACTTACCTAATTAGCAGGGGGAAAAGAAATGAATAGCAGTCTGATCACTTGAGCAAAAATAGCTCCAAGGAAAAAGAGGAAACGAGTAAAATCAGGAAAAACCATAAAACAAGATGGAAAAAGGGAACTCTATATATGACATATTACATGAAATGAAAATACACTGAATTTTTATAGAAACTATCCAGTTGATTTATATGTGTTACTGGTACTTATATGAAACAGACTTGAGAGGGTAACAAGTGGTTGAGAATGGAGAGATACATATAATGAGATATTAGGTAAATACAAACAAATAAAGTAGGAATGGCAGTATTAATATCGGGAAAGGTGGAATTGACAATTAAGAATACTAAACAGGATAAAGAGGACCAGTAAGTAAAAGATAAGAGACAAGAGGATGGACATTCTTAAATGCATACATTAAACAATATAGTAGCTACATTTACAAAGCAAAAGCTTTTGGGAGAAAGAAGGTTATTAAAACATACTTACTATGGACTACTGTAGTTCACCTTCTTCAGAAACAGATCTAAAAAGACCAGCAAAAAGAAACTTACTATGTTTCTTTATTATGTACCTTAGAAAGATGTGAGATATCTGGGAACAAAAGAAACCAAAAGAAAATGGGAAGAAGTAGATGATCATGATAAATTAGAGGCAAACAAAAAGTTGATTATTTAAAAAGGCAAAGAAACCAGAAAGCATCTGATGGTCCTGGTTACAGAATAACGAGATCAAAAATAAGGAGAGACACTGAAGACATTGTAACAACTAAAAGGATCTGCTCCAAACAACGCATTTTTTTAAATCGAGAGAAATTTATTTTTTCTTAATAAAATATGATCAACCCCAAGTTATTTCAAAACAGGGAGAAAACTCGTCAGAATGGATCATCTCAGACGAGACTAGAAAGGTGATCAAAAGGGCGTCATTAAAAAGCACCAGATAGCTTCCTGTGGGTTCCCTGGTGGCTCGGTCCGTAAAGAGCCTGCCTGCAATGCCGGAGACCTGGGTTCAGTGCCTGCGTTGAGAAGATCCCCTGGAGAAGGAAATGGCAACCCACTCTCGCATTCTTGCCTGGAGAATTCCGCGGACAGAGGAGCCTAGCTAGCTACAGTCCACGGGTTCACTGAGTCACTGAGTGACTCACTTTTACCAGCTAGGTTCCTAGCTGAGTTTTATGTAATCTTCAAACTACAGGCAAGTGTAAAGTTAAGAAAGTTATTCAACACCAAAAAAAGAAAGAAAACAAAGATGAAGAGCACTCAAATTCATATTGTGATATTGACACACTTAATAACAAAACTTGATTAACTTAGTACAAAAAGAAGCTATCTAGACCAAAATTGCTTCTCAATATGTACCTAAAAATTCTAAATATTTGTCTGTAAGAATCTAGAGATGAATAAAAGGATAATAGTCTGGACTAGGTTAATAACCAAGTGGTTACTAATCCTTGGTGGTGATGCAAGGATTTTTTTCAATGTTAGGAAATCTATTAACATAATTAGATTAATAAATCAATGTAGAAAATCATGATCTTATCACTAGATGATGAAGTGGTTTGGGGTAAAAATTTTTAAGTTATTCCTTCTTAAAGTAAAGCTCACTAAGCAAACAAGAAGGAAAAACACATAAATATGTTAGTTGTATAGGATAATCTATCAAAAAAATTGAACAACATTTTAAAGGGTAAGGTCCTAGGACCATTTCCATTAAAGTCAGTAACACAAGAAAGGCTCATCTACCATCACAATTACTATGCAAAATTGTTTAGACTTTTTAGCAATTGTATAAGAAAAGAAAATGAAACAATTGTTATATATTTTGGAAAACATTGAAACTAGCACTTTTGTTGAATACATGATTGACTTTGTATGTGCAAAAACCATTTGAAATAAAAAACATTAAATATTTGAAGCAAGTTGGTACTTGGGTAAATAGAAGATAAATACATAGACCTCACTGGTAGTGTATGTAGCATGATAGTTAAGAGCATAGATTCTGGATCTAGATGATATGGGTTTCAGACCCACATCTTTCATTCATTAATTGCATGGCAAGTTACCCAGTTTTGGCCAAGTAACTTGCTTAAATGAATTACTTAATTTCTCTGTACTTCAGTTTTCTTCTATGCAGATTGTGCTTTAGCTTTCAATCTATAGCTTATTGAGGATGAAATGAGTTAATATATATAAACTACTTATTAATAGAATAATTGCCTGATGTATGTTATATACCACTTCTAAATATTTATTAAACAATCATTGGCTAAATTTGGAAGTCAGAAAAAATGTCTTACCGCAATGTCAACAAACACTATAAAGTTCTTTGGAATAAATTTTACAAGAGTTGTATGGGACCTAATAAGAGCAGATCCATAAATATTATTGTGAGACATAAAACAAGATCTGACTGAATGGAAAGAGAGTCAGTGTTTTCAAATGGGAAGATAGACATCATAAAAATATCAATTCAACCAAAATAAATGCATAGAAGTCAAGGCTTATGTTTAATTTGAAAATGTGATCTTAAAATTTGTCTGGAAAAATAAATGTCAAAAATAGCCAAAAATATATTCAAAAGTGAGAATAAAATGCCCTTACCATACATTTAAAAAAATTCTAGGAAGCCATGTAATCACATTTATAAGATACTGGCATAAATAAAAACAAGTTGATCAGTGAAGTAGACTAAAATTTCAGAAATAGATCCTAGTATATAGGGAAATTTAGCATAAAACAAAAAATGGCTTTTCTATTCAGTGTAATTTGATAAATGGTGCTGGCACAACTGGCTATCCATCTGGAAGAATATAAAATTGGACCCATATCTTTCAGCATATTCAAAAATAAATTAAGATGGATTAAAGACAAATGTAAAAAATAAAGCAGTAAGAATTCTAGAAGTTCATTTGAGAGACTGAATAAAGTAGGAATTACTTGATCCATTAGTAGCAGAAAGCTTCAAAAACAATGATTTAAACACCTAACCGAATTATTTTCCAACAAAGCAAGAAGTCCAAAGGTAGATTGTCCAGGGTTCGAAGATGCCATCAAGGACCCAGATTATTCCTGCCTTTTTTTTTTTTTTTGCTCAGTCATCCTTCGCATGTGGCCTTTGTCCCACAGATCCCCAGATATTTGCTGCATTTTCATATTCCTGTTGAAATAGAATAAAAGCCAAGATGAGAAGCACTTCTCTCCATTGGACTATTTCTTTTTACTCCCCAGAGACATCTTCCTGCATCTCTTTTTTCAGAACTTGTTATACTTGGCTACACTTAGCTGCATGAGAAGAGGGAACATTTACTATTTTTGCCTTCCAGCTTCTATAACAGAGGCAGGCAAGGAAAAAGTGGTTGTGAATCTATACAGCCTGCCCCAGGGACTTTGTGTACATCCCGAGGATAGAGGAGACCATTCTAATAGAAATTAAAAGTGCAGAAGAAAAGCCTTATATGATTATTTTTTATTTAAAATCTTGCATATAAAATATAAATAAAAGTAAAAATACCACGAACAAAATTATCATGTTGGGAAATATATTTTTAATCTATGTGACAGATAAAAGGTATACACACATATATATGATATACGAAGAGTAACTTTGCAAATTGAAAACAGAAAGACAATCCAAAGGGAAATGGCTTGAATAGACAATTCACAGAAGACCAAATTCAAGTGGTCAGTGAACATATGAAGAGGTCATCGGTTTTCCTATTAGTCTGAGAAGGGCAGTAGCTCATCCCGCTTCCCCCCTGCACAATTCGTGTCCTGCTCCACTCATTGAGCATTCATGAACCAGGTGACCACCAGTGATTTGCTCAGGACATTCCTCCCAGCTTGGTAAGCAGGAAATGAATGGGAGAAGCAACAATTCCTATTTGGAATTCTGAACACATTGTTTTTTTCAAAAAGGTAGGCTTGTATATTGAAGTCACACACTGGAGTGTTCTTCTATCTAGATGACTTAATATACTTGCATGTTTTATCTGGGTTTCCTCTGTATTGTTTTCATGGAAAAGTATATACTGATCCATTATCAACTTCTAAAGGTACTACATTGATTCCTAAAGCAAGAATGTGCTGTACAACTGAAGTTTTGGCTTAGGAAGAAAGTTAAAAAAAACAAATTAGTTTGTATTTCAGTGGGGTTATGAAAGGAAACCGGCCAGTTTAAATCATCAAAGATCAAAGGCAAAGATCATCCTTATCTTGGAACCATAGGAGTGGAGAGGGAAAACCACCTTCCTAGACAGGCAGACACTGTTGCTTATGTTCACTCTGTCCTGATGGCTGGTTTTCAATTCAGGATGAATTCCAGGCATGGTACAAGCATGGCACAGTTTCTGATTTTGTTTCAGTTCAGTTCAGTCATTCAGTCGTGTCCAACTCTTTGTGACCACATGAATCGCAGCATGCCAGGCCTCCCTGTCCATCACCAACTCCCGGAGTTCACTCAGACTCATGTCCATCGAGTCAGTGATGCCATCCAGCCATCTCATCCTCGGTCGTCCTCTTCTCCTCCTGCCCCCAATCCCTCCCAGCATCAGAGTCTTTTCCAATGAGTCAACTCTTCGCATGAGGTGGCCAAACTACTGGAGATTCAGCTTTAGCATCATTCCTTCCAAAGAAATCCCAGGGCTGATCGCCTTCAGAATGGACTGGTTGGATCTCCTTGCAGTCCAAGGGACTCTCAAGAGTCTTCTCCAACACCACAGTTCAAAAGCATCAATTCTTCAGCGCTCAGCCTTCTTCACAGTCCAACTCTCACATCCATACATGACCACAGGAAAAACCATAGCCTAGACTAGACGGACCTCAGTTGGCAAAGTAATGTCCCTGCTTTTGAATATGCTATCTAGATTGGTCATAACTTTTCTTCCAAGGAGTAAGCGTCTTTTAATTTCATGGCGGCAATCACCATCTGCAGTGATTTTGTAGCCCCCCAAAAATAAAGTCTGTCACTGTTTCCACTGTTTCCCCATCTATTTGCCATGAAGTGATGGGACCAGATGCCATGATCTTCATTTTCTGAATGTTGAGCTTTAAGCCAACTTTTTCACTCTTCTCTTTCACTTTCATCAAGAGGCCTTTTAGTTCCTCTTCACTTTCTGCCATAAGGGTGGTGTCATCTGCATATCTGAGGTTATTGATATTTCACCCAGCAATCTTGATTCCAGCTTGTGTTTCTTCCAGTCCAGCATTTCTCATGATGTCCTCTGCATAGAAGTTAAATAAGCAGGGTGACAATATGCAGCCTTGACGTACTCCTTTCCCTATTTGGAACCAGTCTGTTGTTCCATGTCCAGTTCTAACTGTTGCTTCCTGACCTGCATACAGATTTGTCAAGAGGCAGGTCAGGTGGTCTGGGATTCCCATCTCTTTCAGAATTTTCCACAGTTTATTGTGATCCACACAGTCAAAGGCTTTGGCACAGTCAATAAAGCAGAGATAGATGTTTTTCTGGAACTCTCTTGCTTTTTCCATGATCTAGCGGATGTTGGCTATTTGATCTCTGGTTCCTCTGCCTTTTCTAAAACCAGCTTGAACATCAGGAAGTTCACAGTTCACGTATTGCTGAAGCCTGGCTTGGAGAATTTTGAGCATTACTTTACTAGCGTGTGAGATGAGTGCGCTTGTGCGGTAGTTTGAGCATTCTTTGGCATTGCCTTTCTTTGGGATTGGAATGAAAACTGACCTTTTCCAGTCCTGTGGCCACTGCTGAGTTTTCCAAATTTGCTGGCATATTGAGTGTAACACTTTCACAGCATCATCTTTCAGGATTTGAAATAGCTCAACTGGAATTCCGTCACCTCCACTAGCTTTGTTCGTAGTGATGCTTTCTAAGGCCCACTTGACTTCACATTCCAGGATGTCTGGCTCTAGATGAGTGATCACACCATCGTGATTATCTGGGTTGTGAAGATCTTTTTTGTATAGTTCTTCTGTGTATTCTTGCAACCTCTTCTTAATATCTTCTGCTTCTGTTTGGTCCATACCATTTCTGTCCTTTATCGAGCCCATCTTTGCATGAAATGTTCCCTTGGTATCTCTGATGTTCTTGAAGAGATCTCTAGTCTTTCCCATTCTGTTCTTTTCCTCTAATTCTTTGCATTGGTCGCTGAAGAAGGCTTTCTTATCTCTTCTTGCTATTCTTTGGAACTCTGCATTCAGTTGCTTATATCTTTCCTTTTCTCCTTTGCTTTCTGCTTCTCTTCTTTTCACAGCTATTTGTAAGGCCTCCCCAGACAGCCATTTTGCTTTTTTGCATTTCTTTTCCATGGGGATGGTCTTAAGTGATTTAGTTTAGGGATGAAATACAAACCAAATTTCCTGGTGTTAGAGGAAATTTTAACCCTATGATCCATACTTTTTTGGGGGGTTTCCCTGGTGACCCAGATAGGAAAGAATCTGCCTGTAATGCTGGAGACCCAGGTTCAATCCCTGGGTCAGGAAGATTGCTTGGAGAAGGAAATGGGAACCCACTCCAATATTCTTGCCTAGAGAATCCCATGGACAGAGGAGCCTGGCGGGCTACAGGGGTCCATGGGGTCGTGAAGAGTCAAACACGACTGAGCTAGTAACAAACATACACCCATGCTTTTACTAAGGTTTAACTCTTCCTTTTCCTCCTTCTTGGACTCATGACACTGTTCTCAGCTTTGTTTCATAGTCCGTTCTGTTGCCTTCTTTCTGTGTAACCTTATGGGTGGGAAATTTCTGAGATCCTCCAAGTCCGCTTTATAGATGAGGAAGACAGACAACTAGGCTTGTGAAAATGCTCGCTCAGTCAACAGCTGGTGAGTTCCAGAGCCAGAAATGGTTGCCGTTCGGTCACTGAGTCGTGTCTGACTCTTTGTGCACCCATGTCACCAGGTTTCCCTGTTCCTCACCATCTCCTGGAGTTTGCCCAAGTTCCTGTGCATTGAATTGGTGATGCCATCCAACCTCTCACCCTCTGTCACCCCTTCTGTCTTCCATCTTTCCCAGCATCACAGTCTTTTCTAATGAGTCAGCTCTTCACATTAGGTAGCCAAAGTATTGGAGCTTCAGCTATAGCATCAGTCCTTTCAAGGAGTATTCAGGGTTGATTTCCTTTGAGACTGACTGGTTTGATCTCCTTGCTTTCCAAGGGACTCTCAAGAGTCTTCTCCAGCGCCACAGTTCGAACTCTTCAGTGCTCTGCCTTCTTTATTGTCCAGCTCTCACATCCAGAGAGGTGGAAAGACCATAGACTTGACTACGTGGCCCTTTGTTGACAGAGTGACGTCTCTGCTTTTTAACACACTGTCTAAGTGTGTCCCAGCTCTCCTTCCAAGAAGCAATCATCTTCTGCGTTCACATCTGCGGTCACCATCCGCAGTGATTTTAGAGCTCAAGAAGAGGATATCTGTCACTGCTTCTATGTTTTCCCCTTCTGTTTGCGTGAAGTGAGGGGAGAGGATGCCATGATCTGTTTTTTTAAGATTGAGTTTTAAGCTAGCTTTTTCACTCTCCTCCTTTACCCTCATCAAGAGGCTCTTTAGCTCCTCTTCGCTTTCTGCCATTAGAGTGGTATCATCTGCATATCTGAGGTTGTTGATACTTCTCCTGGCAATCTTGATTCCAGCGTGTAACTCATCCACCCTGGCATTTCATGGGATGTGCTCTGTGTATAAGTTACATGAACAGGGTGACAATAAACAGCCTTGTTGTACTCCTTTCTCAATCATAAACCAGTCAGTTGTTCCATACAGTGTTCTAACTGTTGCTTCTTGATGCACGTACAGGTTTCTCAGGAGACAGCTAAGGTGGTCTGCTATTCCCATCTCTTTTAGTGTTTTCTGAGTTTTTTATGATCCACATAGTCAGAAGCTTTAGCGTAGTCAATGAAAGAGAGATAGACGTTTTTCTGGAATTCTCTTGCTTTCTTTATGATCAATCGAATGTTGGAAATTTGATCTCTGGTTCCTCTGCCTCTTTAAAATCTAACTTGAACATCTGGAAGTTGTCGGTTCATGTAATACTGAAGCCTAACTTGGAGGCTTTTACTTACTAGCATGGGAAATGAGTGCAATTGTCTTGTGATTTGAATATTCTTTAATACTTCCATTCTTGGGAACTGGGATGAGGACTGACCTTTTCCGGTCCTGTGGTCACTGCTGAGTTTTCCAAATTTGTTAACATATTGAATGCAGTACTCTAATAGCATCATCTTTGGGGATTTGAAATAGCTCTGCTGGAACCCTATCACCTCACTAGCTTTATTGGCAGCAGTGCTTCCTAAGGCCCACTTGACTTCATCCTCCACAGTGTCTGGCTTTGAGTGAGAGACTACACCATTGTGGTTATCCAGGTCATTCAGATCTTTTCTGTACAGTTCTTCTGTGTATCCTTTCCATCTCTTCTTGATCACTTCGGCATCTGCATCTATTAGGTTCTTTACCATTTCTGTCCTTTCTTGTGCCCACCTTTGGAAGAAATGTTCCTTTGATGTTTCCAGTTTCCTTAAAGAGATCTCTAGCCTTATCTTTTCTGTTTTGCAAGAAATAAGAGTCAAATCCTGTCGTGTTTCTGCTCTTCTCTTTCACCTTCTCACTTCCGTGAATAAACCAAACCATCCTAAGAAAACCATAGTAAAAGCTTTGAATATGCTTGAAACCTTGAAGTAAACACAGATAGGTTAGAGAGGCCATAAAAAGGACAAAACGTAAAAGAAAAAAAAATTGAATTTCATCAAAATCAAAGCTTCTACTTATGAAAAAATACCTTTCAGAAAATGAAAAGGCAAGCTGCATTTTACATATTTTTGCATATTTATATATATATGCATGTGACAAATATATGTACCATTATATATATGTATATTTGACATACGCATACATATATGCCCACATATATATGTTGTATATGTCAAATGAGTCATATCTAGAATATATAAAGAGCTCCTATAAATCAGTAACAAGATTATCAATGCAATTTAAAAATGGACAAAATTCGTATAGCAGAAACCATGCGGATGATACACAAATGTCTAATGAACACATGAGAAAGTGCTCAACATTATTAAGCCATCAGGGAAGTGAAAATTAAAACTACAGTGAAATACTACCACTCACCCACTAGAATGACTAAAATTAAGAAGATTCATAGCACTAAATATTGTTGAAGATGTGGAACAAATGAATTCTCATACATTGTTGATGGGAGTGTAAAAACTGGCAAGATTTGTTTAGAAACTGGCAATTTCTTATGTAAATTTAAAAATAATATCTTCCCTTTTTCCCAGCAATTCATTTCCTAAGTATTTACATAAAACAAATGAAACTTTATTTTCATAGTGACTTGATTCATAATGGGCCCAAACTAGAATGACCAAGTGAAATTATGTAACAAATTGTAGTATATTCATGCAATAGATGGATCTCCCTGGTATTTCAGCTGGTAAAGAATGTGCGTGCAACGCAGGAGACCCCAGTTCGATTCCTGGGTTGGGAAAATCCACTGGAGAAGGGATAGGCTACCCACTCCAGTATTCTTGGGCTTCCCTTGTGGCTCAGCTGGTAAAGGATCCACCTGCAATGCAGGAGACCTGGGTTCAATCCCTGGGTTGGGAAGATCCCCTGGAGAAGGGAAAGGCTATCCACTCCAGTATTCTGGCCTGGAGAATTCCATGGACTGTATAATCCATGGGATTGCAGTGTTGGACATGACTAAACTACTTTCACATGCAATAGGACACAGCTTGGTAATAACAAAAATGAATTACTGGTACAAGCAACAGTGAGGAAGAACCTCAGAAATATTCCATTAAGTGAAAGGATTCAGAGCAGATACTGCATGACTCTGTTTACATTAAGAGCAAGAATGAAAAGAAAACTCATCTGTAGCAAAAAGAAATCAGAACAGTGGTTGCCTGTGAAGATGGGGATTGACTGTATGGGATACAGGAAGGAAGATTTTGGCATGAGGGAGATGTGCCATATTTGGTTTGGGTTCATGGTAGATATATCTGTTAAAACTCACTGAAGTGTCCATTTGAAATTTGTGTACTTCGCTGCATGTAGAATTTACCTAAGCAGTGACAATTTTAAAATTGTTATTGTTGTTCAGTAGCTAAGTCTTGTCCAACTCTTTGTGACCACATGGACTATAGTACTCCAGGCCTCCCTGTCCATCACTATCTCCTGGGGTTCCCCAAGTTCATTCCATTGAATGGGTGATGCTATCCAACCATCTCATCCTCTGCCACCCTCTTCTCCTTTTGCCTTCAATCTCAAAACCCATAACTAGACATTTCAAACAACTGTAGTTGAATATGGAAAGTTTGGGGTTTGCTTTCTCCTTTCATCCTGCTTCAGCCATTTCATTTGATCCTGGGACTGTCATATTGTGTCCACTGAACCACAACCACAGTCCTCTTAAAACCCACCTCTGTTGCCAATCCACTGCAGTGTTTTGCTGAATAAAGACATTTTGATCATTAAGATTATAGCATTCCCAACCTATCCAGGCTTCCCCGGTAGCTCAGTCAGTAAAGAACCCACCTGCCAGTGCAGAAGACTCGGGTTTGCTCCCTCGGTTTGGAAGATCTCCTGGAGAAGGAAGTGGCAACCCACTCCAGTATTCTTGTCTGGAGAATCCCAGGGACAGAAGAGCCTGGTGGACTATTGTCCACAGGGTTGCAAAGAGCCACACATGACTGAGCGAGTAACACTAATCTGTAACACACTAACCTATCCAGGACTGTGCTGAGGGAGAAAATGAAGAGTTGGTAGTACATGGTTAGAACCATGCCTTTCAAATATTTTCATCCATTTCTAAATAGAAAAAAAAAAAAAAAAGCCCAACTTTAGTTCTTGGATACAGATTGCATTTTTGGACAGTTTTATTATTGGAATTCACTAAAATGATAAATAATTTAAAAGTATTTCCCCATATTGCATGTTCCAGATAGGTCAAAAGAATTAAATTCATATTTCTTTAATGTAGGTTATGGAAGATACACATATTATTTTAGAATATCACTAAAGCATGTAAAAGCAGTATTAATAACTCTGTTCATTGCAGTACTAATTGTGTGTCTCTCTGTACTATTTTATCCTGCTCTCAAAGTGAAAAGAAATACATCCATTTTTTCTTACTCTTCTTATTTTTATTTTGTTTATTTGTATTTTTTGCATTTTGAAAATCAATTAAACAGTCAAGCATGTTGGAAATTGTGAAAGAGGAGAATTTGAGAGCCAAGAGCAAAACGCTTTTAAAGACTGAGATTTCGTTTAGTCTTGGATGCCATTATAGTGAATAATGGGAACTGATCCTAGACTTCAAAAGAAATATGACCATATGGTCTTACCATTCAGCACTTAATGCTGCTATGAATTTCCAGTTCTACCCCAACTTTTCATTTCCCCAGTGTTCCCCCTCACCTCTGTCATCTTACAAAAACGAAAGGAATCTGAAACCCTTTTTCACATTTTCTGAAATACTTCCTGGTGCTGAGAAAAACCTTTTCTTTCTGAGAGTAGGGTTTCATAAAGAAAGACAAAAACCTGAAACATTCATCAGATCCCCTGGGCTAATTACTGCGTCTCCAAAGTTTTTTATTCCTTTTAAATATGAACTCCTTACAATGATTCGTTTAGAGATCAACATGATTAATCCTTCTCAGTCACTACAAATGTCAGCGGTGGGATTAAAGGATTTAGACGGCCATGTTTACTCAACCTTAAATTTCTATACTTAAGACATGAGTTAAATAGCTCTAGTTTATCATTGTTTCATGCGAATGTTTTCCTGTTTAGTTCCCTCCTTTAGCTCCCCTGCCTAACTGATTGTTAACTAATTTTGGCTCTTAAGTAGGTAAGTGCCTCTTTCAGGCTTGGCAACCAACCTGCTTTGTAGATTACCTGCCAGAAGGTGTGAGTAGATAGACATAGCTTATAGCCCTCCTCCGGACACAGTGGGGGTAATCCTCTCCCCCTGCCTCAGCCTTTATTGGTCTGATGTCCGGAGCCCCAGATTACTGCTAAACTTGTATCCGGTTCCTTGCCACGTTGCCAATTTTGGATCCACATTGTGAGTCAACATGGTGCCGCTTCAGTCACAATTATTAAACACCTGCTGCTTCATGCCAAACCGCACACTTATTTATACCAGCACCTACTGCAATCTGATTATCAGATACTAGCAGATATGTTGTGGGCGTATTATCATTCATCGTTGGGTCTTGAGTTGTTCTAAAGAAATAATTACTAAGTGAAAAATAAAAGGCAAATTCATTTTCAGAACACTTTTGAGAAAAAAAAAATTAAGTTTACAGTTATCAACCTCATTCCAAATGGTTGCTAATGTCAGAATTGCACTGTTTTGCATTGAGAATCTAAATCCTTCATGGTACATGCTAAGATGCTCTTTCTTTGTAAGTCAGCAGACACACAACCTAATTTTTCTCCTTTGAGTCACTAAACCTTCCCTTCAGCATCCATATGTTTGTCCTCCCCTGGAGGCTTCACAAATCTTATCTTCAAGCAAATGTGTATTCTGTGGGGCTCTTCATGCTAATCCTGCTTTCCCCTGCTTGCAAGTACGCTAGGGGATTTCCCTTCTCAGCGTCCCATCAACTTCCCTGTCCAGTCTCAACCGCACTCTTCCAGTGACAGAGGTGCCGTTCACAGCTGAGTTGCGGATGGACACTGGCGGAGTAGCCTGCCAGGGCTTCCATTAGACCTGTGTTCTGAGTAATAGACTGGGTTATAGACAGGCTGCGTCATGGCTATTTCCTCTGTCCCTTAGAAATTCGAGACTGTCGTTGCGTGTTCTAGATGTTACTGTCGTATGAATAGGTAAACTGAGAAAGTGACGAACACCATTGAAGATATTTATGTTTTATAGTCAGTAAAATGGGGAGGGAAAGTTAAGATATTTAGTGGGATTCTAAGTTAATTTTTCAAATGTATTCATAGTTTTGGGTAGGGTTTTGTACGTAAAGGTTTGTACCCTCATTGAAATCTCTATTGCATGTTTAAGGATGAGTATTCTGTTCAAATAGTGACAAATTTAACATAAGGAAGTTTGGAGTGTCCCATAAAATATGCCTTAGAACTCAAAGGGAAAAAAGTTCCATGCATTTGTTTTATTGTGTGATCTTAACAGTTTGCAAACATAGCAAGGGAACTCCAGATAAGATGGTGACACAAGTCCCCCTGTTTCCAGTGAGAAATGTTTGTCCAATTTGTAGGTTTGTGTTACGGCTCCACTCTTGAGGATTGTTGCTCCATATCTGAGAACAGATAATTCTGTCCAAACTGACAACAACCAAGGAAAATGCTTAAAGACAGTTATAGGTTATTGTATCCCTGTGTATTACATTTATATTGATTCTTCTCTCCATTTCCTATGCTCAGTTTTGGGCTTGTTACCTCAGAAAAAAAATAGATGCTTATTCTCCTTTTTTAAAAAAAAAAGCCCCTCTATGATGAAGGGAAGAATTGAAGTAAAAGAAAAACATTGCTCCCATATTTCTTACACAGCTTCATTTCTTTACAGTAAATGAGGAAGGATTTTTAAAACCCAGCTTCTCCAAGAGGAAGCTGATTAATTTCTAATTATTGGATAAGAGCTATTAAACAGAAAATCAAGAAAATATGTCTTTTTTATGAAAATACTTCTGTTTTTCTTTCTTGTAGTTAATACAAATTATCAGGGGAAGTAAAAATTCAAAACTATAAAATAGAAAATTACTGATTTCCTTCACAGCTCTTTCTGTATGATCCAACATCAAAGTTATATAGCCCTTCTCACCTTCATTCATGCTCCAAACCATACACATTTATTTAATTTGTTGATTCTCTTTCTTAGTTTCCAAAAATGGGATCATATTTATACACACTACTTTGAAACTTGTACTTTTTTACCTAAAATATATATAATAGGCCTCCCTCCCAGACATTTCCCTGGTGGCTCAGAGGTTAAACTGTCTACCTGGAATGCAGGAGAGCCGGGTTCGATCCCTGCGTCGGGAAGATCCCCTGGAGAAGGAAATGGCAACCCCCTCCAGTACTCTTGCCTGGAGAATCCCATGGAGGGAGGTGCCTGGTGGGCTACAGTCCATGGGATCGCAGAGTCAGACACGACTGAGCTACTTCACTTTCACTTTCACTTTCCCTCCCAGAACAGAAGATAGAGGTCCAAACCCACTCTTTCTGCTAGCCACGTAGTCTTCCATGAAAGGAATATAAAGCTTATTTAGCCATTCCCTTTCTGGTAAATATTCCAGTTATTTTAATTTTGCAACAATGTCATTAAAAAAATTATGTGTACATATATGTTTAAGATTAGCTGATTTTATTTCTCTAGGATATAGTCTCAGAGGTAGACTTTATGGGCTAAAGAATATTTTAACTTTGATAGAAAAATACATTTGAAAATTAAAGCAGTATATTAGAAGACAAAGAAAAAATAATAGAATAAAGTAATAATGAATTTGTGTAGCAGACCTAGAGAATCCACTGCTTTCTAAGAGAACATGATGCTTGGCTCCAGTACAAATTTTATTACCAGTGACCATATAGTCCATCTCCTCATTGAAAGATTGCTGTATGGTGTACACACTTGCAGTGTGGTACAAAAGAAAACCAACAGATAGTAACAAGTGAAGTCAAATAGAAGCCGGAGCCCTCACACACTGGTGCTGGGACAGGAACGTGGAAAGCAGGCTAGAAGTTCCTGAAAAGACTAAGCATAAAAGTACATGCAAGATGACCAGCAATGCCGCTCACAGGTGTATACACAAGAGAAATGGAGACATGGTATTCCATAGTAGCATTTTCATAATAGCCAAAAAAATGGAAACAACTCAAATCTCCATTCGCTGTTGAACAGAGAGAGAAAGCGTGCTGTGTCCATACAATCAGAGAAGGCAATGGCACCCATATTGTTTGACCGTAAGAAGTGAGTGCTGCCGCATGCTGTAATACGTGTGGATCTTGAAAACAGCCAGTTGCTAAAGTCTACGTATTATAGGGCCCCTTTTCTTTGAAATGCCCAGAAATAGGCACTTCTGTAGTGAGAGAAAGTGTTTTAGTGCTTGCCTGGGGCTGGAGGGAGTGGTGGGGTAAGAGGAGAAATAGGTGACTGATAATTGGTACAAAGGGTGATAAAAATATTATAAAATTGATCGTGATGATAGTTGCACACCACCACGTGCTTACGAAAAACTGTTGACTTGGACACTTTACATAGGTTCATTGTATGGTTTGTGAGTTAGTATCTCAATAAAGCAGTTTTGGAAAAAAGAACAAGCAGGTGAAAGAGAGAAAACGGACAACTCTAGACATTCGAGCATGTAGACATAAGCAAGGAGAGAATACACGAGTTCCCAAGCTAGGCGCCCCTCCCCCGGGTTCTGCAGTCACCGCAGATGACTGAGGCTAGCTCCTCATGCAGACTTGTTTTCTTGTCAACTCACTCAGACACAGCAGATACCTTAGCTATTGATGAAAATCCCTGAACTGCAGCTTTGAAACGACCCTTCTTGGGCTTCGCTGGTGGCTCGGAGGTAAAGAATCTGCCTGCCAATGCAAGAAACATGGGTTTGATCCCTGGCCCAGGAAGATCCCACACGCCACAGAACAACTACGCCCATGCACCCCAACTATTGAGCCTGTGCTCTCGAGTCCAGGGGCTGCAACTGCTAACGCCCGGGTGCCTAGAGCGTGTGCTCAGCAGCAAGAGAAGCCAGCGCAGTGAGAAGCCTGCACACCACAACTAGAGAGGAGCCTTCCCTCACCACAACCAGAGAAAAGCCCGCTTCACAGCGAAAACCCAGCATAGTCAAAAATAAATAAATGAATGAATAATTTTTTTTAAAAAAAAAGGCCCCTTCTTGCTCAGATTAGGCTATAGACACCATGTAAGAGAAAGGCCATTCTGCAAGCCCCTGTCCCATTATTGCAGAGATGCCCATGCGTGGCGCCAGCCTCATGGGACTTTGCTTTCACATAGTCCTTTCTACTTTGTCACATGCCCTCACTCATTTTTCAAAATGTGAACCTTTTTTTTTTTTTAATGATGCAACTTGCCTGGACTGTTTATTCAGTTTTTCTTTTATAGATTTTTCAAATTTATGAGTGTCATAAAACAAAAATGCCTAATCTAGTCCAAGCTAACCTTGCCTTTTAATCACGAGAAATTTCATCCTCAGGTACACTTTATTCTTGCTGCAATTTATTATTTTGGGACTGTTTCAAATTGTAATGGGAAACTCTGTGGTTGGCCTTGCTGATCAAGGTTATCAAAATTCAATGTGCAGGAGATAAATACTGATTTCATCAGACTCAGCCAAAAAGAATTAATATAAAGACTCAGAGGGCAAAGAAAGAAATTAAAGTAATGGTGTTAGAACCATTGCAAAGAACACAACCTGAAAAAGCAAAAAAGCATGGAAAATAAGAATAAAGGTATCCTCGTTTCTTTTAGGTTATTTGAAGCCAAAGATGACTTTAAGCAAGATGGTTATGTTTTTAGTCTGGTTCCAGAGCATCTTTGCTGCCTTTCTCTGCCTGTCTCTTTCCACTTCTCCACACTGACTTAAAGTCTTGCCTGAACAACTGCACCCAAGCCCCAAACTCCCAGCTCCACAGTACCTCAGCCAACTGCCTCTTCTCCCGATCAGGAATCCTTCTTTTCCTCCATCTTCCTTCTGTTTGTCAAAAGTGGCTGTGCTTTCCATTAGTATATCCCATCTTGCTAAACATTGCTCACCTGTAGGAAAAAAATATAATAGCTTAATGTATTCTAATTTAATTACTAGAACTCCCCAGATATGTTTGCATTAAAATGAGGGGTCCTACAAGCAAGACTCCTTAACCTAAAGGAGAATCAACAATAGTGGAATTTGAAGCACTGGATACACAGAGTTTTGATTGAAGGAAAAGTCAACTTTGGTGGTGATGTGGCTCTTCTAAAATTATTTGAAAGCAATCCTCTGCCTCCCTTCAAATTATACGTTTCTCTATCATTATTACATTTGTCCGGATGTTTATTTTTTGTCACTTTTCACTCTGCTCCCCTTTATGCTGGTCTTTATTTATGTAAAGCATCACTTTTAAATATTTAAAATTTTTAATTTTTAGAATTTTTAAAATTGAATTAAAAATTCTTTAATTCCATAATGCTTGACATAATAACCCTTATTTGTCCCCCCTTCCTTATGTTGTCCCTCCCCTCTTGCCCTCTCCCCACTGGTAACCCCTAGTTTGTATTCTATAGTGGTGAATCTGGTGCTTTTTTGCTTTATTCACCAATTTGTTGAATTTTGTAGATTCAATATGTGATATTATACAGTTTTTGTCTTTCTCTGTTTGACTTATTTCACTTAGTGTAATGCCCTCCAAGTCCATCCATGTTGCTGCATATGGCAAAATTTAATTCTTTTTTATGACTGAATATTATTCCATTGCATATATATGTATATGTGTCTGTGTGTGTGTGTGTGTATATATATAAAAGCAAGCTTATATACTGCAGCTTCTTTAATCATTGATCTGTTAATGGACACTTAGGTTGCTTCATACTTTGGCAATTGTAAATACATTGCTATGAACATTGAGATACATGTATATTTTTGAATTAGTATTTTTTCTTAATATATACCCAGGAGTAGAACTGCTGGGTCATATGGAGTTCTATTTATTATTTTTTGAGAAATCTCTGTACTGTTTTCCACAGTGGCTGCGCCAATTTACATTCCCACCAACAATAAAGGAGAGGCTTTTTTTTCCTGCCACATCCTAACATTTGTTATTTGTGTTATTTGTGATGCTAGCCATTCTGACAGGTGTGAGGTGGTATCTCACTGTAGTTTTGGTTTGCATTTCCCTGATGTTTAGCAAGGTTAAACATCTTTGGCCATCTGCATTTCCTCATTGTAAAAAATAGCTATTCAGTTCTTCTGCCCATTTTTAAATCAGGTTGTTTGTTTTTTTGATGTCAAATTGTATGAGCTGTTTATATATATTGGAAATTAGTTCCTTATTGGTCATATCATTTGCAAGGAATTTCTCCCATTCATTAGGTTGTCTTTGTTTTGCGGATGGATTCCTTTGCTCTACAAAAGCGTAAAAAGCATCTCTTAAACCACGTCATGAGAGCCTGAAAGATGAAGAAATGGAGTGGTAAATGATTAAGTCCATAAGTGGCTTAAACTTAGGTTCACTGGATTTCAAGTTTAGTGCTCTTTCCCAAGAAAGCAAAAGCAGACTTAATTTAGTAAGGAATCTAACACCTTACTTTCTAACTTGCATTTCAGAAACAGCCCTTAAGAATTTGAATCATTGCTAGACATTGGTTTCAACGGGTTAGATGTTTAAGGAGTTTGGGATGCACATATAAATTCATAGGGATGATGCCCTAGATATTTATCTGCAAAGTGAACTGTGTTTGTGTACCCAGATAGCAAATAATCAAGATTGCCATTTTCTGCTTTCCTTCACTCCATAGATTTTTGCATCAAGATGGCAATAGTGTGAAAAGTCAATAATGCGGGGAATTTTTCAGGTTACATTTCAGAGATTAGAAACAGAGTTCTCACTGTCTTTTAACTTGTCTCTGATTTTTATTCTCCAATGTGGGAGCCTCCCACTGGAAAGATGCACAGGATCTTATCATTCATTCTCACACTTGAAAAATTATTTTGGAAACTCAACATGTTTGATGGTGATGTTTAACTGTCTTACACCCTTTCCTCCCTCTCCATTTTAAAGGTGATATAATAGGAACGGATAAGTGCTTTCACTTTAGCCATCCATTACATTCCTTTAACTCTCCATGACATTGACCTTTTTTGGATTTACTTTCATAAGTACAGTCCACACTAACTCTTTGAAAAATACTGACCATACTGTGTCTTACCCCATTAAGCTTGCCCACTTTCTCACTGTTCAGTGGGTTCTTATTCCCTCCTCTTTATTTTTGCTGTTTTCTTTTTGACATACCTTTTGGTGCAAATACATGTTCATGTCTCTCTGAGATAATTTGTAGCTAATTGTAGCAACAGATTTTCATTATTTATGAGTGTCATTGTCAGAATCCATCTGGAAGTCTGACCGAGATGAGGCAGATTCCTCCTCCTGATCTGACCGTGGCCATAATGCAGTGAACCACTCTGGTTAAAATGGGCTGAGTGCTGGAGGGCGCTAATATTTTTACAACCAAATATTTACTATCGTGTGCATTATGTTTGATTCATTTCCTAAAAGAGTCAAGACATTATTTTATTACAAGTAATTTATGATACACTCTTTTAAAAAATGGAATGTATGTTATTTCTCATACCAGCCAATTAACTTTAAAGTGTTCGTGGATAGGTAAGAGAGGGAAGTGGGAAAATGAAGAGGATGAGTAAAATAAATGCTTAATATTCTTAAAAGCTTGGTATTATAGAGAAGCATTGAAATCAGTCTTGGTATACTATTATTCTTTTTCCTGTATTTTGATTCTAGTTGGTATCTAAATCTCAGATTCTACCATGCCAATGAGACACGCAATAGAAGGCACATATGTATGCATCCTCTAAGCAAACAGTTTTCTCTCCCTTCTCACCCCTGGTATCATAAAACATAGGTGAAATTTCAAGAGTAAACACAGGATTGGAAAAGCCATTAATAATGGCAGTCATTTTAAAGTGTCACCTAATTTAAACACTTTTCCTTTAAGTTATTGCAGTGTCATGAGTTTTATTATGCTCAGTTTATTAGTGAAAACCTTCAGGGTTCACAACCATTCATTTTTCAGGGAATTTGATTTTATCATTAATTTTTAAATACATAATACTCCTACTTTATTTTTTAGAGTGCACTTTATTTGCATGAATTGCTATACTTCTATCAATACAGATGTTTCTAGGTGTTTATTAAAGCAGAAGTCAGATGTCTTCACATTTTCAAGACTTTACACTCCAAAAGTTAGTGTATGTTTGTACACAAAAACACAATATTTTTATTGGTTGTCAAGTGTTAAGTGGAAAAATATAATAAAGACTGCCCAAACCCCTGTTTCTAATTAGCAGGTAGCTTATTCTAGAGGGCAATCTTTTCTCGTCCTAAGGGGTGACTTCTGGGTGGAAAAATCCTAATGTTTGGGATAAGAGCTAGGACCAGGGAAATATTTCAGACAGTTAAGGCTTTCTCTGGGTTGAGTTTTCATGGTCTGGACCACTTTTCCTGCCCAGCATTCTGGAGGTGCTTATGGGCTGAAATAAGGAGCTCTGAGCTGGGGTGGGTGGAAAGTCAGAGGTGGAGCCCCCCTCACACCCACCCCTCCCCTAACTGGACCTTACTAGATCACATGTCAGAGAAGGCAATGGCAACCCACTCCAGTACTCTTGCCTGGAAAATCCCATGGGAGGATCTTGGTAGGCTGCAGTCCATGCGGTCGCTAAGAGTCGGACACGACAGAGAGGCTTCACTTTCCCTTTTCACTTTCATGCATTGGAGAAGGAAATGGCAACCCATCCATTGTTCTTGCCTGGAGAATCCCACAGTTGGGAGAGCTTGGTGGGCTGCCATCTGTAGGGTCGCACAGAGTTGGACATGACTGAAGCAACTTAGCAGCAGCAGCAGCAGCAGCAGCAGCAGCAGCAGATCACATGTCATGTGAAGCTAATGCCAATACCTAGTGCTGAGAGCGCAAAAATCTGGATGCTTAAGTGTTTATTTTAGGGAGATTTTGTTTAAGAAAATAAAATCTTAAGTGAAATGTATACTCACTGGCTGTTATGTTTTTTTCCCCTCTAATTAGGACAAAATTTTACCCTAAGGCAGTTAGGCGTTTGTGAACCAGCAACTCGAAGAGGACTGGCATTTTGTGCGGAAATGGGGCTCCCCCACAGAGGTTACTCGATCAGTGCAGGGTCAGACGCCGATACTGAGAATGAAGCAGTGATGTCCCCAGAGCATGCCATGAGACTGTGGGGCCGGGGGGTCAAGTCAGGCCGCAGCTCCTGCCTGTCAAGCCGGTCCAACTCAGCGCTCACCCTGACAGATACGGAGCATGAAAACAAATCCGACAGTGAAACCGGTAAGTTCCTTTTTTGTGGCTTTATAATGTTGGCGTCCGGTGCTTCTGTCTGTTTTGGTTGACTTTGGAGGAATGGCTTTCTTCCTTCTTCTCCTCTTTCCTTCTCTTTTTTTTTTTTCTTCCTTTCTTTGCATTGCAACACAGTAGCACTCAAAAAATGTCCTTCAATATTGCATTATTTTTCCTAGGGAAAAAAAGTCAACGTTTGACATCAGAGTGTTAAGTTGTGTTATGCAAGCATTCTCTGTTGTGTTAGCTATAGTTTTGAAAAATAGTCTAATCATGTACAGAAAAAAAAAAAGGTTGGCTTTGGCTTATCTTGAACCATGTCACCTGTTATCCTCCATGGAGTAGCAGAACAAGTAGTGATAAAATTTACCCCAGAGCCAGCTTGTAATCAGAGATGTCTTTGTAGATTCCTCTTAAAAATATCTCAAAGAAGTTCCAGAATCTCAGAATGGATGAGTGAGCACACAGAATGGTTTATTAACAGGGCTCAAGTGATTGAAGAACAAATTTGATCATGCTTTTAACTTACTGGTTGATGAAAGCAATTGAAATCTTGATAAAGAGAAGGGAGTGTGGTCTTTGATGTGCTTTGGAGACTGGATTACTCTGCAATTAAATCCATGCACAAAAATTGGATTTTTTCGGGTATCCAAATAGCAGTTTTACATACTTTAAGAGAAATATCTTTATAAATTATTTGATCTTTCCCTTTCACCAATGCAAAATGATAAAGAAGCAGTTAGTGTATATGCAATAATAGATTTAAAAGGAAATTTAATTTTCAGTCAGTGCAGCTTCTAGGAAAAATTAGAGCATCAGCACCAAAGCACCAGACAACAAAATGACATTTCTTCTTTAGCATTTAATATTAACAGTGCACTAGCTGCTTTAACCTGGTTATTAATGCTGTGTGTATATGATGCATCAAAAGCAAAGAGAAAATTAAAATGGAAGAATTGTGTGACTTGTGAAAAGAAAGATGGTGTTTTACCAATGGTATTTTATTTTTATTCTTTATGGAGCAACTTCATCAGCTTTGCTTTGTGATAGGAAAACAGGCCCACTGTCCGCGTTCCGTCTCAGCCAGGTCACTGAATGAAGCGCTAGCTAGTGCATCGCACTATGTGTTACTTGTTTTCTTACTATTAGAAAAAAAAATCTGCTTTAAACCAATGAAAACAATATCTTATGGAGGATATTTTAGTGCATTAAAACAAAGTCATAATCGATTAATAATAGAAACTCATATATTCATTTTGAAGTGTGAGTTATTGATGGAGGCTAGCTTCATCCCAACCCAAAATAGGAAACAAGGACGGTTCTGCCTGACACAATGAGTCTTAGAATCTGACTGCAGCATTTTCCTGAACCAAACTGTCCACCTCAGTGAAACCTGGGTTTCTACCACTTTTCACTGTGGATTCAGAAGTCACTCACCTTAAGTAAGTAAGATTTGGCATAAACTTTGCTTCCTGTCCATCTGTATCTTTACATAACTCTCTCCAGGCAATTTTAGGTACTGTGGTTATATTCAAATACATGATTTGATGTTTGATTTTCCTAAAATATGTGTCAAATTTTGTGATGGTTTTGGAGGAGAGCAGAGGAGAATGCGGGAGGACAATGCAAATCACTTCCCATTTGCTGCATCGTGGGCCGTTCATCTGCATATCCACTAAGTATTGTCCCACATTGGGTCAGCTTGCCACACACAACCTGTGAGACATCTCTCTCTTATGACAGATATATCTTGTTATTGTGTCTGTATTGCTAAAAGCTAATTTTTATTATTTTTTAAATTGTATGTCTGCTAAAATGGTCTCACAATGAATTCCCAAACACACACCATTTTGTTCTTTTCAGAAAACATAAAACTTAGAAATTTTTCCACCTTTAGTTAACTAAAGGTTAACTAAAGTGTCTATTATCCAAATGATTGGAGGCGGGAAGCCTGTTGAGTTTCCCACATCACTGCCCCCTCCCTCTGCATGATTATTTTGAACTAGAGGAGGAACTTGTTGCCCTAGGAATCTCCTTGTCCCTGTCGTGATATAAAGTCAAGAATGAACACTTAGACTCGTCTGTTTCTCCATGTGGTCATTCTGAACCAGAATGAAGAGAGACACAGACAGGGTGTCAAGGGCCTTGCCTTGAGATTCAGAACATTTGGTAGTATTTGTCGAGAGTAAATAGGTCAGTCAAAAGTATAAAGTGTCAAAAACAATATTTGTTGAGCTGGGCAAGTGATGACTTCAACTTATGTGTACTCTTTCCCCAAGGTTTGGCTGGGGTTGCTTTTCCAAACAACATTTTGTCGGTCTAAGAACTCCCAGTGAGTCAGCTCGGGGAAGGAAATAAAACAGATATGACCTCTTATTTCGGAGAAGGCAATGGCACCCCACTCTAGTACTCTTGCCTGGAAAATCCCATAGATGGAGGAGCCTGGTAGGCTGCAGTCCATGGGGTCGCTAAGAGTTGGACATGACTGAGCAACTTCACTTTCACTTTTCACTTTCATGCATTGGAGAAGGAAATGGCAACCAACTCCAGTGTTCTTGCCTGGAGAATCCCAGGGACAGGAAAGCCTGGTGGGCTGCCGTCTATGAGGTCTCAGAGAGTCGGACGCGACTGAAGTGACTTAGCAGCAGCAGCAGCAGACCTCTTATTGAACACTGGATCTTTCGTAGACTTCATATGTGTTCTGTAGGAACATTTCAGATCATTTATTCTGAATTTTCAGTGATTTGTCAGAAAGAGCAAGATTGCATTGAGATCCATTACATTAAGGTCTGGGGAACATAATCTTCTGATATTTAGCATACCTTATCATTTGGAATTGTGGAATTAAATGAGAATATTGAGACTTTTTTCTGATATAAAAAAACTTTTTGTTAGGCTGAGTTATAGTAAAATCTAAAATTTGTAATCATACCCAAGGTCTTCTACATCTTTTTAAACAATATCCTCAAAACCTTTACCAATTTTTACTATTATTACTACTTCTAGTCAAATATTGGGCTTCCCTGGTGGCTCAGATGGTAGAGACTCTGCCTGCAATGCTGGAGACCTAGGTTTGATACCAGGGTTGGGAAGATCCCCTGGAGGAGGGCCTGGCAACCCACTCCAGTATCCTTGCCTGTAGAATCCCCATGGACAGAGGAACCAGGCAGGCTACAGATTATGGGGTCACAAAGAGTCAAATATTTCTAACATAGACTTTCTAAAATAATTCATTTTGGCATTCTTAATTGCTGTCACTCTGAAAGGTTATTGATTTTCCAGCTGTATTTTCCTTTGACCTCCAATTATTTAAATTTTCTAGTTGTATTCACTTTTGTGTGAGCTTGCAGTGTGTCCTAAGAAGCCCTGTTATATCAGTGTAAGTTGAACCAAGAAGGATGTGCATAAAATAACTCGCCAAAGTGAAACTAACTTAGAAGCCATACACTGTCTTCTTTCTCCCCTCAGTTTAGAAGGGGAGTTTGGGTTGACTGTTTTCATCATTTGAGGTTAACTGTGAATAAGGCTGTTTTCCCCAGAAAACAAGATAATATTCAACATTTGTGAAATCATGTAAGCCAAGTGACTAATGTTCTAGTTATAACTTCAAAGAAAAGTTTAGTCACTAAAAGGGATTAGATTTCATTTATTTATTGATAAATAGGCCAACAGTTCAAGTTAAGGAGGCACCGGGACTGTTGTGAGGCTAATGAAATTTTGGTGGCCTGAGCATCCCACGAGAGTCAAGGAACGCTCGGACTATGTCATATGTCTCCATGTTAGCAGAGATTCTAAACAAGTGATAAAATAGGTTCTTTTGCAAAGCTAACCCTTCACCAACCATGAGGAGTTGAAATTAAAAAGCATTTTGAGGAAAAAAAAAATTGTTACAGTACATTCAATTTCATATCAAATTCCAAATGTTAATATTGTTCCGAATTAAGGACATGGGAGAAGACCTTTCTTAACAGGTATTGACAACTTTCTGAGTCACCTGCCATGCTCCAGGCAAATGCTGGAGGGTCAGTGGTTTGTGACCACCTATAAACAGTGGTTCTAGTAAGCTGTCAAGAGGTTACAAAATAATTGTGATGAGATGCTGTAATCAAAGGGAAAATTGCCAGTATGTTCTGGATGGTTCGAGGCATCTTTCCTGTCTCTGATGGATTGTTAAAAGACCCCTGACTGAATGCCCACTCTCCAGCCTTGCAAGTAATCTGATTTAAATTCCAAATATCTATTTAAATGTCAGGAACAAAGGACTTTTTTCCTCCCAAAACATCAAGCTTTAAAAATGTTTTATTTGTACATCTTTTCCCAGAAGAAGACTAGCATGCATTCAATGTTGTTATCCTTTGTCAGGCAGCAGCTCAGTACCGTGAAAAATGCCTCGATTCAGAAGCACGGTGCACAGGGTGTTGATCCTCTCATTTGATGGATTTGAGCAAACCCTAAGATGGTTTGCTCTTGAGACACCCAGAGCTCAAGCTCCCAACTTCCCCCACCTCTGCCTGGCCGCTTGGTCAACTGTGTAGCTGGCACCAGGGATGTGGACGTCTTGACCTGACTCCTTCTGCCTTTCTCTGCAGCCTCTTATGCCTCTTGGAAAGCGATGACCTTTGACATTAGGCAGACCAAGAGGAGCTGGCTCTCTTCTTCTATCTGGGAAACTTGAGCGCCTTCACTGAGATCAAAGATGAGGAGGTGTTATTGAGGGCAGACTTCCTGGGTTGGTATTGGCTCTACTGTCTCCCAGCTGTGTGACTTTGGGCAAGTGACTTAACCTTTCTGTAGTATACGGAAATCACCAATGGCATACAGTCCTTACAGGGCTGCTGTGAGGATTAAATGGACTCTTGAATAGGCAATGCTTAGCATGATAGTGCCTGGTGTCGAGCGAGTTCCAAATAAGGGGTGGGGGGATACTCTTTCTGTTAATTGTAAATGGTGGGAAATTATATCTCCTTATTAAGTGTGGAGATTAAGCTAGGTAAACAGTGTCAAGTACCTACACAGTTTGGGCCCAAGGTCAATGTCCCCTCCCTCTTTGCCATCCTCCCTTTGTCTGCATTAGTCGAGTATCTGTGCATTTGGTGAAATGAGGGAGAAAGAATGGTCTCCTCCAGAAGGGGCACTGCCAATTTGCATAGCCTGGAATCTCTGTCACCATTTATTGACTCTTTTATTTTTCTCTAAAATCCCACATACTTTTTAATTCACTGTAATTAAATGAACGAACGTTAAGTGGGGCTGATAATTAGTCTGATGGCTGTAGACTTCAAAGAGACCAGCCTGTTCCTTCCCCTCCTGGTCAAAGGAAATTTCAAAAGTGGTGCTTCCCTCCAAGGCATGTCACTTAGACAGCCAGTCAATTAAAAGGCGATTCAAGTGATGCTCATCCGTTCACATAATAAAGTAAATCATTCCTGGAAGAGTTTATTTCTCACCTGGGATCTTAGCAGTATACCTGTGGTAGGACCTCACTTTTGCCACAATGACTGTGCAGTTACTAAAGTATCCAGGGATGATGCGGCTAATAATAAGGGTAGAGCATTATTGTGCAATATTTTTAGGTGTATTAGAGAGTTGATTTGCTGGACTAAAACACTTTTAAAAACCAAGGTACTTGTGCTTTGAAATAGTATTTTTAAAGTCTGCTTTCTATATGGACGTGTGTGTGTGGTCAGTCGTGTCCAACTCTATGTGTTCCCATGGACTGTAGCGCACCAGGCTCCTATGTCCATGAATTATCTAGGCAAGAATACTGAAGTGAGTTGCAGTTCCCTCCTCCAGGGGATCTTCTTGACCCAGGGATCGAACTCACATCTCCTTTACCATCCATTACCACTGCACCATCTTTATGGATAGATAGATTCTAAAAGTTGAGCTACTGTACTTAAAAAAGAAAAAAGATACACCCCTTAAACCAATTTGACAAATGATCGTAATGATGTTTACATCACTCTCACAACAGAGTGCTTTATTTTGCAATCCAAATTATGTTGTTGGGAAAAATATATTCTCTGAAAAAGTGTTTGTTGTTGTGTATCACTCAGTTGTGTCCAACTCTTTTGTGATCCCATGGACTGCAGCCCACAGGCGCCTCTGTCCATGGGATCTTCCAGGCAAGAACACCTGGAGTGGGTTACCAGTCCCTTCTTCAGGGGATCTTCTAGACCCAGGACTCAAACCTGCATCTCTTGTGTCTCCTGCATTGGCAGGCAGAGTCACTGGGAATATCCCCAAAAAAGTGGGCAAGGAGGTTATTTCCTCTGAGCAACTGAATATATGTGAGAGAAGAGAAATGGAAGGATTTGTAACTATTCTATCACCAATCAAGATCTAAAATAGTTTGGGAGAAACTGCTAGTGACCTTGGAGTACCCTGTTAAGTCGTATACTTGGAATGCTTCTAGCCACCACACAGGTGTCATTTCTGTCCTGGCTCTTTTTACAAAGGGAGAATATCTGAGTTTTCCAGAAATAATTTGAAGAGAGGTATATAATTTCACCTAACTAGCCTAATTTCATTCCTTCAACTTGATCTTTATCAACTCTCAGCCTACTTTGAAAATTAATTGCAAGAATTAAGGTGGAATTCCACTGTTGTGCGAAATAAATTTCACGAGATTCTACCACACATACTGAACCATAACTCGAATATAAATCCCATCTTGGGCCCTCTTCTGGCATGTAATGGTCAATTCTGGCATGTTCTACTCTTGTAAATTATATTTTATGTTTTCGGTGCTCTGCGATGTCAAAAATAGCAAAAGTAATATGTTGCATGCTTGCTAAATCAAGGTCAGAATGAAAGTGCAGCTTTGCAAAGTGCAAATAGTTTCCAATATATAAAAATAATTATATCACCGTGATGTGTATATGTTTATAGTTTAAATAGCAACTTATACCATTCTTTAAGCAAAAGCTTCTCTATTTCATTTGGGATGAAATGTATTCACTTCATAGATATGTTACAAGTCACTTAAGCACAGTAAGTGATGATTTAAATAAAATTTTTTAAAAATTTAGTACTATGAAGCTAGAATTAAGAATACCATAACGTCCACAACCATGGTTGTTATCACTTAAGTATTTACATACATTTATATTTTTCTATTCTAAGAGGATTTTTGGAATTCTTGACAGCTTGTTCTTCTTTACACAAATATTGGCATTTCTACAAAACAACTTGCATTTTAAGTATTTTTATTCAAAGTATATAGAATATATGCTTTTTCTGTTTAAAAGCCTAATGTTCTTTTAATTGTGGAGTTGAAATCAAAAGAAAGCACACCAACACATATCAAAACTGATGATGTATGCTGTTTTAATTTTTGATTGTGTTTTGATATCCTTGAAAAATCACAGCAGTAGCAGTAAAATTGTTTTAATTAATGAATTGAATAGCAGCAAATGCTGAATCAGGGTTATTGATGTAATTATCACTGAAATAGAAAAGATAAGTGTTAAAGCCATAGAACCTTAGTTTATTTGCCATTTCAAGGGTATTCAAGTGTTTGAAGAGGAACTAACTGATTTGGGGGGTGTGTTATTTATAGAATATTCTTCTCAGGTCATAATAATTCTGTTAATGAGCATCACATCCACATACAAGTTTAAATGTGAAAAATCTACGTTATTTACTAAATAGCTTGAATGAGGGTTTCACTGTATTGGAATTTTCTTCTCTTTGTCATTTGACTTGAGATAGTTTTCCATAATGATTAGATTATAAACTAAATGTAAAAGCTTTTGGAATTCATATTAAAATGGATACAAATGCATATAAACTTGAGAAAGGAACAATTTTAAATGTCTTATGAATTATACCTTGACTGTAAACATTAAGTCACACAGAAGCTGAAAACTGAATAAAGTTGGGACATGACTTTTTGAATTGATTTCTTACTTAGTATAGCAACTACATTTTCATTCAATGAGTGGTTAATGTTAGGTATTGTACCAGGGGCTGGAGGAAAAAATGAATAAGATATAGTCTCTGATTGTAAAAATTCACAGGCTGGTTGGGCAAATAGGCAAGTAAATATTGCATTTTAATTTTAATGTGCTAAGTAATACTACAATACAGAGTGCAGAGTTGATGTCAGCCTAGAGCAGATTCTTGCCACAGAGACAGGAGAGGCAGCAGAGGAAAAATGGCTTCATAAAGGAGGAAGAAAGCAGCATTGGTTATTGTTGTGGTTGCCACCCAGTTCAGTCGTCCAACTCTGCGACCCCATGGACTGCAGCACCCCAGGCCTCCCTGTCCCTCACCATCTCCTGAAGTTTACCCAAGTTCATGTCCGTTGCATCGGTAATGCCGTCAAGCCATCTCATCCTCTGACATGCTCTTCTCCTTCTGCCCTCCATCTTTCCCAGCCTCAGGGACTTTTCCAATGAGTCGGCTGTTGGCATCAGATGACCAAAATACTGGTACACGGGCTCAAAGGATGTGCAAAAATGCAAGATGTAGACAAAGCAACGAAGGAGAGGGTGTAAAATCCCCGTGAACTGTTGCAAGAGTTGCAGGCTGTTTGGTGCCTGGAACACAGGTTGTGTATGGATGAGCGATGAGTGTTTGGTCTACAGATAGCCCCAGACCAGACTGCAAAACACCTTCCATGGCCATGCTAAGGAATTTGTACTTTTTCTGTAGGGAATGGGAGTCTCTGAAAATTTTTCATGCAAAGGAATATTACAGTCATATTTACCGTTTACAGAGTACCTTGAGAGCAGTGTAGGGCGTTGGCTGTCTTTCCCACAAAGGGAGTAAGCTCTGTAGGGGCCACAGCCCTGTTCACCTTTGTGTCTCTGTGCTCCCTCATGCAGTGCCTGATCCTGGAGCCAGAACTGTGGCTGCACAGCTCCATATTGGAGGTCAAACTTGAGAGGAAACTAGCCAATCAGGGAGTGTTATAATTAGCAAAGTGAGAAAATACAAATGTTTGAACCAAGAATTGGAAAGGAAAGGGAGACATTAAAATTCGACAGAATGAAAACTTGATTAATTCTGCATTGGGGTTAGGGAAGAAGAAAGCATTTAAAAGACTCTCTAACATGGAAGTGATGGTATAAATCCAAGTGGGAGCTTAAAGCTTATTGTTTAATAAAGTCAGTAATTCAGACAAGGCCAGGTTGTATTTGAGGGGTCTGTGGGACATCAAAATTCTGAATAGATTAAGCAATTATATATATATCTATGTGCTTTGCTGGTAGCTCAGATAGTGAAGAATCTGCCTGTCGATGCAGGAGATGCAGGATTCATTTCCAGGGTCAGGAAGATCCTCTGGCAGAGGGCATGGCTACCCTCTCCAGTATTCTTGCCTGGAGAATTCCATGGACAGAGGAGTCTCGCAGGCTACAGTCCATGTGGTTGCAAAGAGTCAGATATGACTGCGTGACTAATACCTTCACTTTTCATATATATAAAATTCAATTAGATTTTGTTCAGAAATGTTTACCGTATGATCTGTACAACTGCAGTGAAAGCCATGGGGCATAATCAAACCTCTCCCCAAAAGCAGGTAAAATGAGAAAAGAAGAGGAATGAAAGTATAATACTGAGGTCACCAGATTAAATAAAGATAGAAGAAGAAATGAAAGAAACAAAGAGATTCATAGAGAAACACAAAAAGAAAGATACTAAACGTAATCTCTAAGAAACAAGAGATAAAAAATAAAAAATAAAAGAAAAAGAAAAGAAGAGGAATGAAAGTATAATACTGAGGTCACCAGCATTTAACATAAAGTCATAGAAGAAGCACCAATGAAAGAAACAAAGAGGGACTTTCCATAGAGACAAAAGGAAGTATCAGTTCACGAAGACCACAGAGGCAGGAAATGATTAGCAGTCAGACATTTCCAGAAGTGTAGTAAGTGAAGGACTTCAAGCATAGAAGTGATAGCCTGTGGATTGCACAGAGGATATGAATTTCTGAGCAGTGCGTGTGGTCACCAAGTGGCAGTGGGTGGAGAGATGAACAGAAACTATGGCACCAGCAAGCGCAGATTTTTCTCTCCAAACCTGAACTAAGGAAAGAGTTAGGTGTAACTCCTGGGGAACACAAGGGCAGGGATGTTTTTATACTGGAGGATATTTCAGGATCTTTCCAAGGAAATGGAAGGGGTGATATTCTAACAAGATCGAAGTGAAGATTAAAGGGGAAATGAGGTCTGGCCTCTGAGGGGTCAGGAGCAGAGAGATCTTGGAATAGAAACTTAGGTAACTGAATTCCTCATTACTTTTTATCTTCTAAAGTACTTTTCATCTTACAATTTTGTGTACATCAGTAGCTTAGAGTTTGCTGTAGGAGAGATATACGTTTAAAAGGTATCTTTCTGGGACTTCCCTGGTGGCCCATTGGTTAAGATTACAGCTTCCAATGGGGGTGTGGGTTGGATCCCTGGTCAGCAAGCTAAGATACCATGTGCCTCCTGAACCAAAATACCAAAATATTAAAATGGAAGAAGCAGCAGCAATTTTGTAACAAGTTTAACGAAGACTTTAAAAATGATCCACATCAATAAAATCTTAAAAATAAATACAAGGTACATTTGTATCTACACTAATTAAAATCATAGCAAATATCCAGGAAGTGTAGGAAAAATCGATGATATTCAGTGGAGTTAAAAGTTCATGTCATCAAAAGGTTTGGGGGACAGTACATTTTTATTCAAAATTGATATTTTGTTTAAAATAGCTTTATAAAGCTATTAAATATAGCGCATCTAGAGTTCAATGAAAAACAGATAATTATCAATTCTGGATCCTGAAATAACAGGATTGTTCTCAGTACGGGCCTCCCATATAGATACATAGATAACTTCTTAAATCCTTTCCTTGATCATTGATTTGTATGTGTGTGTGTATGATCTATATAAAATATATAGGTATATAATAAAATAGACATATAGATATATAAAATGAAAGTAAAAGTCGCTCAGTCATTTCTGACTCTTTGTGACCCCATGTACTATACAATTCATGGAATTCTCCAGGCCAGAATACTGGAGTAGGTAGATTCCCTTCTCCAGGGGGTCTTCCCAACCCAGGGATCAAACCCAGGTCTCCCACATTACATTGCAGGCAGATTCTTTACCAGGTGAGTCACCAGGGAAGCCCAATATATAAAAGTAGATATGATAAATAAAAAATAGATGTATATTTATATATGGATCATACACACACTTATATACATACATAAGTGTGTTTGTATAATCTTTGCCCCATGGTTTAAATTACTAGCTTAAAAATAAGTCTTGGGATTTCCCTGGCAGTTCAGTGATTAAGAATCCAAGCTTCTACCACAGGGAGCACAAGTTTGAGACCTCACTGAAGAAGTAAGATCCCACAGGTAGGGCAGTGTGGCCAAAAAAAGTAAAGAATACGTTTTTGCACCTTAGTAACTCCTGCATGGTTTTGCACTAGCTACACTTTCTTTTTGCATAAAAACACAATGTATATTTACCAACATAAAATTATACAACCAGATTCGATTAGTAGCAAACACTCAAGGAATTACCCAACATTCATTTTTTAAAAATACACAAAAGAGAGTAAAAAAACAGACCACAAGTGACATGTCTGAGAAATAGAAATAGGCTATAAAAAGCTATAATGGTAGTTATTATTTGCTTATGCATGTTTGCATATGGAAAACTGAGACATTGTGAAATGATTATTCAGACTAAACTGAATAATTGATTTGCTTTAACTGGTTAATATCAAAGTAATCAGTAGGAAGTAGGCTTGCTCTTCCAACTGATTTTTATAGAAGTGTTAAAGTTCACAAAGAGAAATCTTAAATTTTTGACATACAGCAGCTGAAGATTCCTGGGGGACTGGAAAGTGTTTGAATGAAATGTCAGTTGCTACAGAAAACAAGTATAAAACATTCCCTTATAATGGACTGTTTCTCATTGCCTGTGAGTGGAGCACCATTGCCTAGATTGTACAAAATGTGCTTAAAGGTAACTTAAATTGTTTAAATGAACCTATTTAGGAAGTTTAAAGACTTCAGATAATCATTAGAATTTTTTAAGCATTTAATCATTGTTTGTATTGTAACACAAGTTGGTATCAATAACACAATAAAATGATAGGTGATGATATAAATAATAATAATGGAACTTTAAACCAATTATAAGTATAAAATATTATAAGTGTTTCTATCCATGCCCTGAATTTATTTTAGTTACTTAGCATTTAGTTACATTCTATGTGTTGAAGACACATAGAAGTATATGGATAATATTCACTAGTTTCTCTTTTGATATTTATGCTTTTATTTTTTTATCTCTGTGTATATTTTTTTTATTAGAATTGCAATTTCTGGGAGTTCCCTCATGGTCTAGTGGCTAGAATTCAGTATTTTCACTGCCATGGCCTGGGTTCAAATGATCGGGGAACTGAAATACCACAAGCCTCTTGTGTGGCCCAAAAAAAAAAAATAAAAATGCAATTTCTGTTTTGACCTAAGTTTCTCCACATTATTAGACTTTCTTCTTCAATATAATTCTCTTCCATGCTTTGATTTTTCATAATTTATTTTAACATATCCACTACTTTTGGACATCTAGGTTGTTTGAATTTTCAGTTTCATAAATTGTATTGTGATAACAATTCTAGTGGATAAATCTTTGCCTCTAATTCTTATCCCTTAATACCTTAGGATAAATTCTTGGAAGTGGAATATCAGAGGCAAAGGGTATGAAGGGTATGTACAGTTTAAAGCATTTAATAGACCCTGTCAAAATGCCCTGAAAAAAAAAAAAGTTGTATCAATTTACACTCTGACTAAAAATATTAATAAGTATCTTTTCCCATAAGCCATTGACAAGGAAAGTTGCCATGCTTAAGATATTGGCAACTAGATAGAAACATAGTATCTTACTGTTGTATATTGATTTAAGTAATAGGTTAAATATAGTCTCATATGTATGTGAGTACTCTTTGTTTTCTTTTGTGAATTGTCAGCTTATGCCCTTTGCACATTATTCTATTCGGGATGGAGAAATGGGTCTTCCAGAACATCAGGAAACTGAAGGAAGAGACAGCATTCAAGGACATTGGGACACTGACTCTGCTTTTTTCCACCTTGTGTACATCTGGCCTTGATGAGACGGGTTTGGTTGCAGGAGGACCTGATAAAAATAAACATCTCCTTAAATGCAGGCCTTCTGCTTATAGACATATGTGTAAGTTCCCCAGTAGTGATGAATAATGACATGAACCCCAGCTATGAAAGAGCTGGGGCACAGCACAGATGTAACGTCCTCCACTCTATCAGGATTACGCCTTGCTTAAACAGCTGTGCACTCCTTATTAGAGATTCTAGGTGCCAAGAAAATCTGTATTGACTCCAGCTTGGAGAAGCAAGTTCATTTCCACAAAGTTTCTGTATCCTTATTAAATAAATGAAAAACTTAAAGCAGGTGATAGTAACAGTGGGAGGTAAATCTCTTTCCATCAATCAATAGGCTGTTGGAAAAGAGACAGAGATATAGTTACACACGTACATATACATATTTTTTTTCTTATTGAATTGCATAGGTTTCATGAAGCAAGAATCTTAATAACCCCTTGTCTCTTTTAAAATATCTAAATATTAATATACCATTAAGTGCTTCCCTCAGTTTAATTTTGTATTTGTTCATTAATTTGGCATCCCCAAGTGGGCTTGAACCATTTCATTTTTGAAAGAATTTTTTAGAAACTTTAAAATATAGTTATCAATTATTATTTTCCTTGTGGTGTTTTTATGCCTAGAAATATTGACTTTACGCCTAGAACAAACAATCAGTTTTATTTTCTTCACTTTTGTGTGTGTGTGGGTTTTTTTTTTACATTTAATCTATCTGAATTTTAGATATAGTCTGTGGTGTACGAGGACTTCCCTGGTGGCTCAGCTGGTAAAGACTCTGCCTGCAATGCAGGAGACCTGGGTTCAAACCCTGGGTTGGGGACACCTGGGTTGGGTGGTGTATAAATTTAAATTGATTTCCTTCACACAGTTTGCTTTTATAAATGTCATTTAATTTAATTAGGGATTGCTTCATAATGTCCAGTGAATACATGCTAATCTACTTAAATTTTGGCAATAGGACATCAATAAAAATTAGTGCTATTAATTCTTTGCAAAAGAAATGGGGTAAGATTTATGAGATATCTTATATAATAGTAGTAGATACTAAATTCAGGTTTGGTGGTTTCTGAGAGATCTAGAATGTTAACTAAAAGTAAACATTTTCAGGAATGCATAATTAACCAGTAACAATATAATATGTAACTCTTAGGCATTGCAAAAAATATAGTAGAAAAACAGACTCACATAGGTTTGTGGACGTTACATGTAATATCAGCAGCGGTTATGAAATCTATTTTTTATGCAAAAGTCAGGTTGCATTATGCACTTATTTTGTCGACCTCCTTGCCTTAAATAATTTAACATATTTTTAAAGAATAATATTGGACATTTTGCTCTCAGGCCTACAGACTTGAAGATAAAAGGCATTACAAACAGAAAACAATTACAAGACGAAGCAACTGGATGAAATGGTTTAGCAACATGGCTAAATTGCGCACTGGAAAGAAAAAAAGTAATAAAGGTTTAGAAAAGGAAAGATTTTGAAGAATTCGTAGAATTCCAGCAAGATTTTGAAGGTAGTAAAATATGTTGAAATATGGCAGAAAAGCAGTACATGCTTACAGTTGGAAAAACTTGAAGAAATGCTTGGAAGCACCAATGGAAACAATGGTAGCCTCCTTAGTCACCCTTAGATTCTGGAAGACTCCTCTTGGGAAATACTGGAAGCTGAAGTTGACAGTTAAGTGGAATCCACTTGTGAAGAACTGTCAGTGTCATGATGAGAGAGCTAAGATTGTTTCTGCAGGCCACGTCTGTCCAGTCCGCCTCTTAAAACACAGAGACACGATGAACGGACTGTATGAAGGCCAGCTTGGAATGGATGAGCCGCAGTTCCATATACTATAAATAGAAAGGCGTTATGCTGAATCGAGAGGACAGGTGTAGTAGGATTTTCAGGACTTTGTCATGTGAGAAAGACAGGAGTTAAAGATGAGTGCAGAACCTGGAAAAATGTGGCTGCAGTAGGAAAATAAATAACAAAAGGCCACAGAAAGAGAGTTGAAATAGACTGTCATCTGCACAATTACATAAAGCCATCGTGCGGAAGAGTGTATACTGCAGTTTATGAAGCTGTAAACAGTATGAAAAAGATGCTATCAAAAACTAAAAATAGATGTGGATTTAAGGGAATATACAATGATTTTATTCAAAAACGAGATGGACGGTGAATAATAGCAGATCTAGTACAGACTCAAAAGAGATGCTTATTTTTCCCTTTTTTTCCTGAAAGATCCCTTAGAACAAGACACTCAGTTATCACACAATATCAGTAAGAATCCTATCTATTCTATTCCGGTGCACTAATTTGCTACTAGAGTAAGAGCCTCAGTGATTGAAAAGCAGAGTGGGAGAATATTTTATTCCCATACATTTTAGTTGTGTCCTGCCAGATCTCAAAGCAATCACTACATAAAATAGATTTCCTGTGCTCTTGATTTTGTTTATCTTCACCATGGCTAGAATGAGCATTTTGCAACTAACGTATTTTCCATGGGAACCACCAGAAAAACCATGATGGTACAAGGAGGGAGGCTGCAAAAGTATTAATAGTAAACCTTATTCCACTTCCACCAGTGGGTCTCAATCCTGATTAAGATTTTATATCAGTACTATTGAATTCTGTAGATGGTTTGATAAAGGCAAGGGGGTGTCCTAACACTGAGCCAGTGGGCTCTTCAATGCTCTAAAGACAAAGGATTTAAATTCCAGTAGCTCTTATGGTCCATATTTGCATTTCTAAGGGTCTAGGTGTAAACTTTGTGGTTTCACCATTAGTACATTGAGTGTGATTATGATTCTCTATCTCAAAATCTTAAGAGATCAGTACAGAGGATCAGAAGAGGAGCAGTGTTTCTTTAAAGTATTGCAATAATTTTACCTGTCTGTTCCTATTGCTAAAGGGACACAAGGGATGAAAGGGATCTATTTGGTGGTGAAAGGTTTGTCCTTTAAGGGATAAGAATATTGCCATATCTACCCATGACGTGAATATTGCCATATATACCCATGAGTTACTTCCACCACGTTTCAAGTGATTTGTACTAAGTATATAGCTCATTAATAGTCAACAGCTGTCAGGCAAGATTTTGCTTTCTGAAGAAATACTAGGAAGGCTCAGTACTTAGACTGAGCTTTCGCATGAGATATATTTCTTATCCTATCTTAATTAGGAAATTTTACACACGAAAGTCCTCTTACTCCAACCAATTTTGATTCTGCTGTGATGACATCATTCCTTTATGGAATAGTTCATATTCTTTTCAAAATCCTTTCAAGATTCTTTCAAAATCCTTTGGCATCCCATGGAAAGTGTCACTGCTCTGCAGAAGGATTTTGAAAATAGTTACTCTGTAACAATGACAACTCATAAGGATTTTGGATGTGAACGTTGTTATTGTTCTTTTGAAAAATCATTGAAAATCCAAATGGCAGAGTAGAAGTTGACAGAGATAGAGGCAGAAACAGAGTTAGATATTTGTATTGTATTGAGTACCTATTGTATTCAATCTGCTACCTTCTGAGATTTAGTAGTAGTATCCCTATTTAACCAAGAAAAGAAAATTAAGCTGAAAGAATCTAAATATCTTGATATGGTTCCCAAGGCCAGGATTGAAAGCCACTGGGTAATTCCCAAACCCATTATCCGATTCTAAATCCCACTGTACTACACCCTTACTCTTGCATGGGATCTCCTGGTACCTGGGCAACAGTATAGCGAGCGTCCCCTCAAATCACCTGCTTTTCAAAGAGAAGGAACAAGCCTTGTGAATTTAAATGTCTTCCATGTCACCTTGAGCCTCTGTGTAGTTGGATTTGTTTCATACTTCTTAGTCTAAGATATAATCCTCCTATTTTAAGAAAACAGTTTCACTGGAACAGTGCTAAGGACACCTGATTATAAATGGAAAGATCTGGGTTCCTTATGCTGGTTCTATCATTAACTTGTTTACATAAGATCATTCACCCAATGTCTTTGTGTCTGAATTATTTCAAACTGTGCCTACTTATTAAACCATTTTTTAAAATATGCATGTTTATATTTTTGGTTAACCTTCCACGGCTAATATTGAAGTTTTTTTCTTGAGGATTTACCTCAAAGGAGGAAAGTCACACTGGGTTAGGATAAGTCCATCAAAGTGAAGAGAGAATCTAATAAACTACCTAAAGTAGCAAGAAAAATTAGATTCATTATTTGCATCAATCAAGTATAATGCAGCTTTCCTTTGCTTTGTGTATGTCCAGTAATACATTGATAAAGAATGGAACTATGATTCTTAAATGAATTCAAGATATGTTATTGCCTACAACATTTTGTTATCTTTTGTTTTCACTAATATTTCTGTTACCCAGTCATTTCAGATTCCTAATATAAATTTTTTCAGTGCTAGGAGTTTTATCTATGTAAACATTGAGTATTATATGGTATTTCATTATATAAGTTTAGGAAATTTGCTTTTAGTGATATTCAGGAAGAAATTTTGGGTGACTAATTTGCCATATTTGGCAAGTGGGTCCTGAATGTTTAAGAGATGAATGAAAAAAATAACTTTTTGTCTGACTTTCTTCGCTTAGCAAAATCCTCTGTAGGTTCATGCATGTTGTCACAAATTACAATCTCAGTCTTTTTTTTTTTTTACAGCTAATATGCCTGTGAGTGTGTGTGTGTGTGTGTGTGTGTGTGTAAAACATCATGTCCATTCATGTGTCAGTGGACAGTTTGCTTCCGTATCTTGGCTATTGTAAATAATGCTTCAGTGAACATAGGGATGCATAAATCTTTTTGAATTAGTGTTTTTATTTTCTTCAGATTAATACCCAGGGGGTGGGATTGCTAGATTATATGATAATTCTATTTTCAGGTTTTTTTTTTTCCAATTGTTTTTGTTTTTTTTTAATTTTTAAAAATTTATTAATTTTAATTGGAGGTTAACTACTTTACAATATTGTATTGGTTTTGCCATACATCAACATGAATCCACCATGTGTGTACATGTGTTCCCCATCCTGAACCCCCCTCCCAGTACTCTTGCCTGGAAAAAACTGAAAATACACACATTTTTTAAAGTGAAGTTGCTCAGTCGTGTCCAACTCTTTGCAACCCCAAGGACCGTAGCCTCCCAGGCTCCTCCGTCCATGGGATTTTCCAGGCAAAAGTACTGGAGTGGGTTGCCATTTCCTTCTCCAGGGGATCTTCCCAACCCAAAGATCTAACCCAGGTCTCCCTCATTGTAAGCAGACGCTTTACCGTCTGAGCCACCAGTTTTTTGAGGACCCTCCATACTGTTCTCCACAGTGACTGCACCAATTTACATTCCTACAACAGTGCAGGAAGGTCCCCTTTTCTCTACATCTTCGAAAACCCTGTATCTTTTCACTTCTTGGCGGAATATAAAAACAAAACAAATGAACAAATAAAGCAGAAACAGACTCACGGATTCAGAGAACAAACTAGTTGCTGCCAGAGGGGAGAGGGTGCGGGACGGTGACATAGGGAGAAACGACCTATTTCCTGGGGGATGAAAGGGGACAAACTAGCAGTTATAAAATAAGTAAGTCACATATTTATTTTGTAACTGGTAATAATATACAGCACAGGGAATATAGTCGATGATATTTTAATAACTTTGTATGTTATGTAATCTATAAAAACATCAAATCACTGTGTTATATATCTGAAGCTAATATAATATTCTGAATCAACTATACTTCAATTAAAAAACGAAAACAACTGACATCACTTAAATACTCCAATCTTTTAAGAAAGATGTTCAAGCCAGTTTCACAGACGAGAAGAAGTGACACTGGCTCACCCTCTTCCAGGTGCCTGGCAAAGAAAGATTTGATGTAGGGCGTGGTGTTTTGCTGCGGCCATGGTAGTACTTGATTTCCATACATGGATCATTTCTGCCCCGAGCTGCCCCATGTATGGTTATCTCTGTCTTTCTTGAAATAGTGCAGCCTCTCAAAACACAATCTGGTTCAGGTTATTATGTCACTGAAAGAATATTCGTGTGATCATCAGCTTGTTTCTAGAGGAGATGATCTCTAGGAATCAATTCTTTAGCTTCGTGTGGCTAAAGAATCTGCCAGATGACCGAATATCATAATCTATAGGTCTGATGGAGACCTTGAGAGATACCAGTTTCACTCTCTGTTAGGAAGCCTGAGACACAACCGAACGAGATAGCATGATTCTTCTGAGTTTGCCTTATCTGTGTTTCATTAGAAATTTTTAACATGACTTCTGTCCTAAGTTCTTGGCACGAAATGGAGCAATTTTGGTCCTCATCTTCATGTCATAATCCTTCCTATACTTGAGTAGCAGGACTTATCTTTCTTTTCTCAAAGCTAATTAGGCTCAGTAGTCATTCTGTGATAAATTGATCCTACCTCCTAGACCTAATCATTCTCATTCTTCACTGAGCATCTTCCCAATTCATTATGTCTCCTAAGTTTCGGGGAACCTCAAAACACACACACACACATGTACTTTCTCTTGCCATTTTAATGATAGTAATATCACATTTCTGCTCAAAATTATCTTTAGTGCCTACGACATATATCAGCCGTATGTTTAAAAGCATGGCGTCTGTCCTCAAAATACGTTTTCAATGGTTAAATTCTCCTTTATGGCCCTTGAATTCAATTCTGATCTGTGTGAGGTTCCTGGAACCATTCAAAAGATTCTTTGCTTGTTACTTTTCCCTTCCTCTTGTTCCTTCTAAATTTCTTTGTAATTTCAACCTTGGATTTTTTTAGAATCTTTCATAAAAAAGTCTTATTTCCCAGATCATATTTCCTCCCATAGATTAGGAGACCAGAATTTTCATGTGGCTCTCTTCTCACATCCTTTTATCCTACTACTAATTTTGTCCAGTTATATTGTAATGTTTAGTTCACTATCCTGCTTATTAATTATCAGGCCCTCTACCCCTCTTTCTCTCCCTTCGTGTCATCGCTAAATTTGTTTGCAACTGGAATACTCAAATACATGTTTATTCCAACCTGCTGTTCTTAATAATCCAGGATGAACAGTAAATGTCTATTTGAAAGGCTGACTTACTACCCATTCAATTCTTATTTCCTACCCTCTAAAAGTCCATGAGGCTTTAAAGAGATCTACATTTAAAAGGGAATACAATATGTTAGTTGTGGAAAGCCTGCCCTACAAATGTGATATTTCAGTTATTTCTGTTTTAAAAATATACCTTAGAGTAAGTACCTTATTTTAGATTGTCACTTACAGTGTTATATAGGTAAATTATGCAAACTCTCATTAACAAAAATAACTTGTTATCCTTTGCAAACACACTTCCAGTTTAAAAAAAATAACTGCTGTTGGGGAACAGAATGGTAGCTGTCTTTTAGTAGCCTGCATTTTTTTTTTTCGTAATGGATATAAATCATTAGAAATAAATTGTGTTCTGTCATTGTAGCCGGTAATTGGTGACATTTTCTTGTCACCATGGGATTATAAATAACAGCAATATACATACTGTCAAAAAATTCGTTATGTTATGAAAAACATAAACCAGTAGTCTGTTCCTTTTAACTATACTTTGCATATTTTCTATGTTAAGTGTGACACTGATACTTTCACCAATTTTTAAGGACTACTCAACAGCACAGACTTCGTCATTAATGACTTCATACTGTTTCCTTATGTTTTAAGTGTATATTAATTATTTCTATTTCTTCTATAATCTACCTGGAAAATATATACTTCAGAGAGAGTTTTGTTTGCAAACAGACGTTTGATCCATAAAACAGATAGTGTTTTTTTTTTAAGTGGTAAAACATATAACAGATATAAAAGACTGTAAGCATTCATTTTAAAAGTGGGTCATGTTATAAGAATAAAAATACAAGGACCTCAAATTTTTGCTTATGTAATAAGTAGTGATAAGCTGTCCTCAGGCCAAAGAAACAATAATCCATTTGGAAGAAACATTCCTGTGGACCAAATCTCTTAATTAACTCGCTTCATTAATTATTAAATTAGCATGCAAAACACAGCTTTCCTATCTGACTGTCCTGGCAACGTCACATACCTATCACCTCTTAGACCACCACACCCCATAAAAGAAGATAGTATCTCTGTTTTTCACTTTCAGTAGCTTCCATTGCTTCCTGGAAAGAAGTTTTTATTTTCCTTTGCTTCCTCAAAATTAAGACAGAACAGCTCCTGCTGGGTTATGGAGAGGGCTCAACGGACAAACCCATGACAGCTTTTATTCGACCTCTGTCTTCGGGACAAGTTTATCTATCTGCCTCTCCCTGGAAGTCTCTGAAGCAAGATTTGACGGACGTTACTTCCTGCCAGCTCACTGGACTCATTTTGGGAAACTCTTGGCTTCACGACTTCCCCATTGATATGATGTGTTCTAAACTTCTCCCTTTGATTTTCTGTTTCCACTTATGCAACATTTTTGAAGTTTATCTCAGATTCCTTCATTCTGAGAAAATAACATTAGTAATGCTCAAAATTCTCCAAGCTAGGCTTCAACAGTATGTGAACCAAGAACTTCCAGGTGTTCAAGCTGGATTTAGAAAAGGCAGAGGAACCAGAGATCAAATTGCCAACATCCATTGGATCACAGAAAAATATATACTTCTGCGTCATTGACTATGCTAAAGCCTTTGACTGTGTGAATCACAACACACTCTGGAAAATTCTTCAAGAAATGGGAACAGCAGATCACCTTACCTGCCTCCTGAGAAACCTTTATGCAAGTCAAGAAGCAACAGTTAGAATCGGACATGGAACAACGGACTAGTTCCAAATAGGGAAAGGAGTACGTCAAGGCTGTATGTTATCACCCTGCCTATTTAACTCATATGCAGAGTACATTATGTGAAATGCTGGGCTGCATGAAGCACAAGCTGGAATCAAGATTGCTGGGAGAAATAGCAATAACCTCAGATATACAGATAACCCCACCGTTATGGCAGAAAGCGAAAAGGAACTAAAGAGTCTCTTGATGAAAGAGGAGAGTGAAAAAGCTGGCTTAAAACTCAACATTCAAAAAACAAAGATCGTGACATCTGGTCCCATCACTTCACAGCAAATAGATGGGGAAACAATGGAAACGGTGGCGGACTTCATTTTCTTGGGCTCCAAAATTCACTGTGGACAGTGATTGCAACCATGAAATTAAGACACTTGCTCCTTGGCAGAAAAGCTATGACAAACCTAGACAGCATATTAAAAAGCAGAGACATTACTTTGCCAACAAAAGTCCCTATAGTCAAAGCTATGGTTTTTCCAGTAGTCATGAATGGATATAAGAGTTGAACCATAAAGAAGGCTGAGTGCCAAAGGCTGATGCTTTTGAATTGTGGTGTTGGAGAGGACTCTTGAGAGTCCCTTGGACTGCAAGGAGATCAATCCAGTGAATCCTAAAGGAAATCAATCAGAATATTCATTGGAAGAACTGATGCTGAAGCTGAAGCTCCAATCCTTTGGCCACCTAATGCAAAGAACTGTCTCATTAGAAAAGACCCTGATGCTGGGAAAGACTGAAGGCAGGCAGAGGAGGGGACGACAGAAGCTGAGATGGTTGGATGGCATCACTGACTCAATGGGCATGAGATTGAGTGAGCTCTAGGAGTTGGTGATGGACAGGGAAGCCTGGTGTGCTGCAGTCCATGGGGTCGCAAAAAGTCAAACACAACTGAATGACTGAACAACAACAAAAAGGTTTTTCCTTACTTTGTTTTGCAATTATTCATTCAATAAACATAGCCAAGGTGTTGCATCTTTCTCTTCAGGGGCTGCAGAGCTGAAAGCCAAGACCTTCCAGGGTTGGTAGTGAAGAAGCTTAGTAATAACTCTAATAGAGCTCCAGAAACACCAATACAGTATACTAACACATATATGTGGAATTTAGAAAAATGGTAATGATAATCCTGTATGCGAGACAGCAAAAGAGACACAGATGTATAGAACAGTCTTTTGGACTCTGTGGGAGAGGGAGAGGGTGGGATGATTTGGGAGAATGGCATTGAAACATGTATAATATCATATAAGAAATGAATCGCCAGTCTAGGTTTGATGCAGGATACAGGATGCTTGGGGCTGGTGCACTGAGACGACCCAGAGAGATGGTATGGGGAGGGAGGTTCAGGATTGGGAACACGTGTATACCCGTGGCAGATTCATGTTGATGTATGGCAAAACCAATACAGTGTTGTAAAATAAAGTAAATTTTTTTAAAAAAGAGCCCCAGATACTTGTAATTTCAGAGCTCTTCATCACATGTTTGTCTCTTTCATTATTTTTGCATTAATTTCTTGTTATTTGGGCACTACAGCATTCATCTGTCCCTTTTTTCCTCTAAAGGTTAGCCCTTTAGCAGAGTGATCTTTTTACTAATAAAGTCACCAAATCTTTTTTGTTTCCTGTACTGCATCTAAGTTATGTTTGATTTTGAGTTCTGCTTTTTCTTTGTTAGCCTCCTGACGTTTCTTTGATTTCCATTCTTCTTCCTACTTAAAATCATATTGCCATCAAAAGCTGTAAAATGAGTCTCTTTCACATTGGATATTTTTTAAAGAAATTTTCCAAACATAAACTGCTATAACATTTTGTCAAAAAATGAACCCGCATGACTTACATTATATATTTTTCACCATGGCAGTCAAAACTATTTGCCAAAGTGGAACTCAATTTTCTACTTTTTATTCCCACTTAACATTTCCAAATCACTTCCAAAATTTCAACATGATTATTGAATACTTTGTCTTACTTTCCTACTTGAAATCTTCTCACTGCTGTATACTTTCATCAAATTCAACCTATTTATTTATTTCAAAGCTACTCTTGTCCCTAGAATACAGGGAGCGTATATCTACTTCATTCACATTTCTGCATTTCTTTTGTCCTTTCCTTACATCTAGAAATTTTTATTTCTTTCCTCCAATTTTCTTGATTCCTGGCTCCATAAAATGTCTGTTCACCAAAAACAAGAAAGAAGTTGAACCAGTCTTCTTAGGAAGATTTCGATCCTCTAAGCTCATCTTTCCCTGGTCGCTTAGACAGTAAAGCATCTGCTTGCAATGCAGGAGGCCTGGGTTTGATCCTTGGGTCAGGAAGATCCTCTGGAGAAGGAAATGGCAACCCACTTCAGTATTCTTGCCTGAAAAATCCCATGGACCGAGGAGGCTGGTAGGCTACAGTCCATGGCATTGCAAAGAATCAGACATTACTGAGCAACTTCACTTTCACTTTCAAGCTTATCTTTCTTGTTATTTAAACACCAAATAATCTTTTTTTTTTTTTTAAGTTTTATTTTTACTTTACAATACTGTATTGGTTTTGCCATACATTGACAAATCCGCCACGGGTGTACATGAGTCCCAATCCTGAACCCCCCTCCCACCTCCCACCCCATATCATCTCTCTGGATCATCCCCGTGCACCAGCCCCAAGCTTCCTGTATCCTATATCGAATATAGACTGGCGATTCGTTTCTTACATGATAGTATACATGTTTCAGTGCCATTCTCCCAAATCATCCCACTCTCACCCTCTCCCTCTCCCTCGGAATCCAAAAGTCCGTTCTATACATCTGTGTCTCTTTTGCTGTCTGGCATACAGGGTCATCATTACCATCTTTCTAAATTCCATATATATGTGCTAGTATACTGGATTGGTTAAACACCAAATAATCTCATCTTCCTTTCTTTACCTGAGATTCCTTTGAAGATATCATAATGGACTCTTTTTATTGGCTGCCATTCTGTGAATCAACCATGTACTTTCTTGACACTTGGCTTGGTCATGCTAAGCTGGCAATCTGCATTACCTTCCTAGCTACTGTTTATGGGTAATCCTGCGGCTTTTCTGGCTTCACTTGAGTACATCTTCGTTTTCATTGTTCCCAAGTGCAACTAGCTGACCTACCTCCAAATTCCCCTGGTGTCTTTCACTCTAGTTCTCCCGTGACATTTACCATTTACTACATTGTTGTTGTTCAGTCGCTAAGTTGTGTCCAACTCTTTGTGACCCCTTGGACTGTAGCACTCCGGGCTCCTGTCTTCCACTCTCTCCTGGAGTTTGCTCTAATTCATGTCTATTGAATGGGTGATGCTATCTAACCATCTGATTTTCTGCTACCCCCTTCTCCTTTTGCCTTCAATCTTTCCCAGCATCAGCATCTTTTCTAATGAATCAGCATCTTTTCTAATGATGCTTTTTGCATCAGGAGGTCAAAGTATTGCAGCTTCAGCAACCGTCCTTCCAATGAATATTCAGGGTTTTCTACATTATACTGAATTTATCTATGTATCTGTCTTTTTCTCTCCCCTCAATCTTAAAAGCCTAGAAAAGAGGTGCTAGGCCTTAAAAGCAAAAGAACAGACGAGCTACACCAAAAACAGGCACCCAGTTAAATTTTCCAACAACTAAATGACGAAATGTTTGTTGAACTACGCATAAAGTCAGAAAGTTGGTGGGAGGAAGAAAGAGAAAAACTTAGTTCTTTGTAGATGAACATTTTGGGGAAATAGATATTCGTATACTCCGACCTGCTAAAATATGTTACAAAGAGCTTTATATTGTGAAAGTGCTTTTGAAGCTACGTTTGTGAAGAGGAGAATGAGTGCATTGGCCCCCGTGACATACGGTTTAATTAGAGTTCAGACCGTTTGTGCAGCCCTTATTATGGTGTCTTCTTATTTGCGTTCACTGGATTTTCTTTCCTAAATGATTTATACACTCGCATAACTTGAAATTTTAAGCATTGAATTTATTGCACATTGTCATTATACATTAAAGTTATTTTTATAATCTTGAGTACTTTAATAGATCATATGTTCTTACGCATATAATTTATGTTAGGAATTTTTTCTAGCAAGCTTTACACTGTCATTTGGAGCACTTTAGAAATCAATATCATAGAATCCTATAAGGAGAGAAAAATATTTCCAAAAGTAGTCCCCTGTGTTCCCATTAATTTGTGTATTATCAAGGTCTTTATTAGGGATATAGTTGCTAATGTAAGCCTATAATAAACAGAGTATAATTGAATTTTCAATATTTTGTCACCTGGGAGTAATTTCCTTACAAGACCTCTGCTCCATCTTCTGACTAATTGTCAGCAGTTACTCAGTATCACCACATTAATGTCACCAAACATTGTAAAAATATCTACCTGATTGCATTATATTTAAAGATATTCATTTCAAGCTCTTGGTATTTTCTCTTTAAATTATTTACCTCAATTTTAAATATCATTTAGAATGCAAGAAATGTAATGAGCCCACATGTTTTAAAAATACAAATTCAGACGTGAGCTCAGATTTGTTGGGTAGACAGTAAAGACAGTCATGTTGGGAGTCCCAGAGCATCGGGACAGCCTGGTGGTAGAGCGGGGGGCTGGCTGAACCAGTCAGGGCTCCTGCTTAGACTGTGGACGTCAGACCCTCTCCTTCACTGGGTTCAGCTTGCTTTTTGGTCTGTTACTTTTTTTTTTTTTTTTTTTTTGTCTTTTCTGTGATCCTCATCTGGGTGAATCAGATATTATGACACTATTATGCCAAATGATATTCTACATATTATCAAATCTAAAGGCAATACAGTTGAACATGCTAGACACAGGTGCATTGGTAGGAAAGAGGGAGAAACTGTATTGGTGGTGCCATATGGTTAGAATTGATCCTTTTTCTAATCCAGAATGCAAGACAGCATCCCTGGGACAATTCGGGTTTCTCTGTTGTTCCAATATAATCAATACTGTCTCCTTTCACTCTTACACATGTCTTGATTTGGTCATTAAATTAAATGGTCACTCAACCTGTAACACATTTTCAGTTTAGCACTTCTTTTATTTCCCAGACGGCTTGCTAATGACCTGTACAGTTAGATTAAACTGAGTGTTCCTACTCAGGAATTCCACATTTGATCTATTTTGCAAAAACTCAGACTCTTTGTTCAACAGTCAAATACTATTCAACAGTCAAATTTTGACTGGATATGAGCATGGTCAATTTTTTTAATCCTAACATTTTCATCGTTTGCTTGTCAGTGATAAAACATGTGTCTAAAACACAGCATATAAACATATGATGATATGCATATGATTTAAAGTTTTTAATTTGGAAGAAAATTTTCCAAGGAGGAGTCTTCGCAGTGTATGAATGCAGGAGGGCCTGGTGACGCTAGCCTAGTACTGTACACGCTTATGTGTGTTCTCAATTAACTCCGTCTCAACGACAAAGCATGAGGGGATATTTTATCATGTGATCACGGAGAGGGACATCTCTGTATGAGAAGCTGTGGTTTCAGATGACATAGCTGAATTCAGGTAAAGCAGACATTGATGGGTACCCATGATGCCCAAAGCCCTGTGCTCAGCTGTGGGGAGCAGACAGAGAGAAGGCAGCTTCCTTGAGGGGACTGTGGCTCAGAAGTGGAAGTGGATAGCTCCCAGTTAGCAGTCAGCTTCTCCCTGCAGATTCTTTACCAACTGAGCTATCAGGGTTCCCTGGTGGCTCAGACGGTTAAGCGTCTGTCTACAATGAGGGAGACCCGGGTTCGATTCCTGGGTCGGGAAGATCCCCTGGAGAAGGAAATGGCAATCCACTCCAGTATTATTGCCTGGAAAATCCCATGGACAGAGGAGCCTGGTAGGCTACAGTCCATGGGGTTGCAAAGAGTCGGACACGACTGAGCAGCTTCACTTTCACTTTCTCCCTGCAGACTGTGCTCAGCTTCTCAAAGGCAGTGAGAGTAGGTTATTGTTACTCCTATTTTATAAATGAGTAAAGTGAGGAATAGAGAGATTCATCTCTTTGTCTTGAGCATCTCCTTGTGCCACTGTGGTGAGCCAGACAGATACATCCTGTCCTCATGGGGGTTTGCAAGTCTAGTGAGAAAAAGAGAGCTTCTACAAGCTCATGAAATCACTCCACGTCTAAGGAAAGGAGCTAGCTTAGGTGGACTTAGCTAGTTTCAGGGTGGATGAGGGATGGAGGTCTTTGAATCAGAGGGTCAAGGAAGTCTTTCCTGAAACGTGACAAGTTTAAACCTGAGACTTTGAAGATCAGAATGAGTGAGTCAAGAGAGGCAGTGGGAGAGGTTACAGGTAGAAGGAAAGCTCCGCGAAGGCCTAAGGAATGCAAGAGCTTGCAGGAGCATTTGAGAACCTGAAGGCAGAACACTAAAGGGTAACTTAACCATCAAGGCTGGTGTGACTTATGAAATAAGGCTGGTCAAGAAAGCTGGGCTTGGCAGAGCTTGGGTTTTAAAGGCACGTGAACAAATATATGTTGGGCCCCGCAAGTCTTTCCCCAGCCCCAAATTGCAGTGGGAAGCCATGAGAGGGTTTCAAGCTGGGAGAGATGTGATCCAATTTGCCCAAGATCTCAGAGCTAAAAATTCCAAGAGCTGGAATCAGTCTCCGGCCAACCTGATTTCAGAGCCCCAGTCTACATTCTAACACATTTCCCCAGAGACTCAACAGTGACTGAGAATGGGCAGAAGGTGCCTGCGTGAAGAGGCTCCCACAAAGCGTGTGGTGATTCTAAGCAAGAAGAAGTCACAGCCACTGGGGCTTTTGTTTTAAAGTCCAAGGGAGGAGGAGGTGGCATACGTCTGGAGGCTAAAAGGGCATTTCAGGAAAAGGAAAGTTCTTTTAAAATGGGGCAGACACGGAGCCCATGGAAAAGTAAATAGTTCACCTTCACTGACATGTGCCACCCCTAGGGGCAGCCAGGGAATTGCAAAGGTTGGTTGAAGAAAGACTGAATGGGGCTTTACATGCTCGTCTGGGACTCTGGGACCTTTGTATATAATTCAGGAATTATCAAAGAGTCAGGGTAAGTATCTGAATCAGATATTATGACTAGAGCTGTGCTTTAAAAATAATATAATGAAAAAGTGAGAAAAACAGAGCTGAATCACTGAATCACTTGGCTGTATAGTAGATATTAACACAACAGTGTAAATCAACTAGACTTTAATGAAATGAAATTTTTAAAAATAAAATAAATGTTTTTAAATGAGGGAATTCCTTTGTGGTCCAGTAGTTAGGAGTTGGCACTTTCTCTGTCCTGGGATAGGTTCAGTCTCTGGTGGAGGATCGAAGATCCTGCAAGCCATGCCATGAGGCCAAAAATAATTTTTAAAATAAACATTAAAAATATTAAACACACACACACATATATATATGTATATAAGCTCTATCCTGTCCAACTCTTTGTGACCCCATGGACTGCAGCCTACCAGGCTCCTCTGTCCATGGGATTATCCCAGCGAGAATATTCGAGTGGATTGCCATTTCCTCCTCCAGGAGATCTACCCATTCCAGGGACTGAATTTGTCTCTCTTGCATTGCAGAAGGATTCTTTACTGCTGAGCCCCTGGGGAAGCCCAGTACCCATATATACCTATACCTATATCCAGAGTATAAAGGCTGGCTCTAGAGTCAGACTGCCTGATCCCATGTTCAAGTTACACCACCAACTAGTTCTGTGGCCTTAGATAGTTTGCTTCATCTCTCAGTGTCTCCATTTCCTCAGGTTTCAGCGGGGTTAGTCATAGTGGTGAAGACTGCTGCCACAGCCTGCCTGCCGTCTGCCCCGCACCGTGGGGGTTGCTCCAGGATATTGCTTCATATGTGACGGCCTGCACTCTGGAACCAGTGCAAAGAAGATTTTTAAAGGAAGTTTAGTAGCTGAATTTGTGGACCATTTTGGAGTACATTTTTTTGTTTAAAAAGGTGAACACTAGCCAAGATTTCAGGCAAACAATGAGCAAGAAATTTCCCTTCATCATGGAAGTTTATTACAAATCTATTGAACACTCTAGAATGTACACAGTCAGAAAACAAGGTCAAGAAAAATGGCTGAACAGCAGAAATTAGAAATTACCATCGATCAAGGTTTGCCCTATTTCATAGTAGCAGGCAAGATTAAAATTCCACAGTTGACATGGATGATTTTTAAAATATTTAGGGCCCAATGTAAATTCTAATTAAGTCAGAGGTTTTATTCTTTGGGCTGACTGTGAAGAAATTGATGGAAGGTTTGTGTTATGAATGGAGTTATGTTTATACTACTCAGAATAAAGTGGTTCTCAAAAATAATAATAATAGCACCAACTTCCCAATGCTGTTGAACAGAGTGAATTAGATGATCATTGTAGAGAGTTCCCAGGGCGCTTGACTTGCAGTCAGTACTCAGTGCCTGTTCACTACTTCAGAAAAAGAGCTGGTGCGGGAACCCCTGCAGGAGCTCGCTAAGATTCAGCTGGAGTGAAAGGGAAGGGAAAGTTAAGGGGTGGAGTGCCCGGACATATCACCACATTTGACCAGAAGCTCCGTGAGAGCAGGAGCCACAGCCACTTGGCTTCCCGTCATATCCCCCCATGGCTCGCCTGGGGCCTGGCGCGGAGGACGCTGTGATGAATGTACGTGGATTTGAATTGAACTCACCCATGATGTGCTCAATAAATGCACATGTTCGCTGTGGATCCGTTTTGCTGGTGGGTGGCATATGCATATGCTGCTGATGATATGGGTCCGTTTTGATAGTATCAAGACAAACATCTTGAACTCCACATAAAAAAATAAACCGACAGAGGGAGAGATACTCAACATTTATTATTTCAAATGTCTCCCAACTGCGAGGGTTTATGTTAGCTCGCAAAACTCACCAATTTCCAGAAATATAACCAAGGCCACATCTCGCTTTGCCAGTTCAGCAGGCGGGCGATTGGTTCACCAGTGACGCAACTGAGGTTAACCCAGGCTTTGGCTGACATCCCAGAATAATCTAGGGACATCTTTCTGAAAGTCTCTGCCACGTGCCCTGTCTGCCTTCCTGACCCGGAACCTCCTCTTGTTGGGCCCCCCTCTACGTGTGGGGAAGTGGATGAGTTTGTGGGATGGATGACTGCTCTCACTGCCTGTGGGTTCACCGGAAACCTCCCTGTGCCGGAGCTCTTCCGCTGACCTGGTCCCGGCGGGAGGTGTGTGCTTCGATCAGGGATGAGATGGACAGCTGAACGGGGGCCTGACCGACGTTGAACCCAGGCGTGAGAACAGGTGCTTTTGACAGCTAGGAAAGAATTGGTCTGAGAATCCCCCTGACAAAGGGAAATCAGAGAAATTAGAGACAGGAGAAAACCTATTAGTCAATTCCCTTGCCGAGATAAATTGATCCCTAGGGTGTCTTCCTAGTTTCCTGGCCTCTGCAGTTGTATCTGTGTCGACGTCTAAGGATGAGGGGCCCGGGGGATGTGGATGGAAGAGGCAGGACTCCCGGCTGGGTTAGGTACTGGGATGAAAACAGATCTGTAGGCATTAAAGGAAAAGGAATGATATGGGGGAAGAAGCACGGCTGACCTTTTTTAGGGCTGGAGATTTGAAGAGAGAGAGAAAATTCCATGCAAGATTCTGTGGTTATGGTTTTCTTAATGAAGAGCTGAGTATTATTTATCCAAAGGGAAGAAGGGCTCTTATTCAGCGTTGGCTCATTTTTTGCGACAAAGTAAAGGTGTTGAGTAAATATTTTTGACATCACAAGATTAGAATATGTGTTTTGCTTTGGATTCCAGTGACAGAGAAGCCTCCTGGGATAATGTGCTCATACAATGTATTGAAGAGGGAATTGTATGATAATTAGCTAAAGTGTGGTTTTAATTGACTATCTGTAGTCCCTTAAGTGTGCCAAAGAATCCTGTTGCTAAAGATAAGATCATATTGAGATGCAAGCAGGTAGAGAATGATCGGTTCTTATTTGCTTAGACCATTTTTCTCATCTTTTATAAGAAGAAAAGAGATGATTCTCAAAGAAGCTGTGTATTCGGCATTTGTCTTGCTTTTAATCACGGTAAACTAGATGGCTGATTAATTTAATTGACTTAGATTGTCTAACGTTTCTACGCTGCTTCGTGTTTTTGGGGTGTTTTCAAATTGTACGCAGACATTCTGATGCATGTCTCATGTTCACAATGACAGCTGAGCAGCAGCATTCCCAGCCAGGCTCAGCCCCTGTCTCTTTCATGGTGCGAGTGAAGGACTTGGGCAGTAAGCATCAAGAGCGACTTTCCTTCTCCTGTAATATATTCATTTTCCAAACTCATCATCAGGGTACACTCTCCTTGATGCTGTTTTCTTTTTAGATTTCAAGTCTTTGGTGCTAAGACTGCCGCTCGAATTCCAGCCCCCCATGACCCTAGACACTGGCCTGATCTTCAGCCAGATCCACCCTGAGCTCAAAAGACAGGCCCAGGGTGAAGCCACAAGCCCCCAGTTCATCTGACCTTTAAAAACCTCTTTTCATGAGCCCATTGCCTTGATCCCACTTCCGGCTTGTGAGCTCATGTGATTCAGGTCACCTGATGCCGGGCCCAGGTGGCATCTTGACCCCATGATGTTCAGGTCACGGCTTCCCCCATGCTTGTCACCCTGTATGCTTCTCACCGTCCCAGATGCTTCTCTGAAACCCACGGGCTGGGACCACACACAACCGATCCTCCTAAAGAACAATTGATGTGACACTTGTTGGAACAGTAAGGAAGGCTTCACTCAGGACAACTGGCCTCGGTGCCTGAAGATTGTAGTGTTACTAGAGCTGAACACTCGAGTAGGTGGGGGACTTACCACCAAGGAGTACGCTGGGGGATCATGGATATAACAGTATCACGAGGGGATGTCAGGTGTGGCAGAGTGCTTGTGAAACTGACTTAAATGGACAGTTCTTGCTGAAGGCAGGCCAAGGTCTTATGCAGCAAAGGTGGAGGAGTGAGGATGTATTCAGTTGTGGAGGGAGAGGGATTCTCTCTGGACAGATGTGGCCAGAATCTTGCTAAAACCAGGCTGTGCCGGCCCCACAGGAGGGGCTGAGCTCTCAGAAGAGTGTATTATGCGGTAATGTTTATTTGAAAGTTGCGTCCCTGATGGCTCAGTGGTAGAGAACCTGCCTGGCAATGCAGGGGACGCAGGAGAGGCAGATTCGATCCCTGGGTTGGGAAGGTCCCCTGGACAAGGGAACGGCACCCCACTCCAGTGTTCTTCCCTGAAAAATCCCATGGACAGAGGAGCCTGGCAGGCTGCAGTCCCTGGGGTCACAAAAGAGTCAGACACGACTAAGTGACTGAACAACAAACAATAATATTTAAAAGTTGTTAAAAGTCCTCTTCACAAGAAAAAAAATAATTTTTGTTACCATATATTGTTGTTCAGTCACTCAGTCGTGTCTGACTCTTTTGCGAACCCAAGGACTGTACCCGCCAGGCTCCTCTGTCCTTGGGATTTCCCAAGCAGAAATACTGGAGCGGGTTGCCATTTCCTTCTCCAGGGGATCTTCCCAACCAGGGCCTGAACCTGCATCTCCTGCCTGGCAGGCAGATCCTTTACCTCTGAGCCGCCTAGTGATGGACGTTAACTCGACTTAACAGTGGTGGTCATTTTGCATATATACAAATACCAAATCATTGTGTTGTACCCCTGAAGTGAATATAGTGCTCTATGTCCATTATATCTAAATAAAAAGAGATAAGTAAAAGAGAAAGTTAAGGTTAAAAAAAAAATGGTCAGGGAGAGAGTGTTTCTCAGTATGAAAAGCAACAGTTTTATCCTAAAACCTTGTCTAAAAAGTCAGATCTTTATGGCTGTACCAGTGGCAGGACTGTTTCCAGGGGCAGACAGTGCTTGCATTTAAACTCATTTCACCACAGGCATCCTCAGACAGAGGGTCATTTTTTTAAAATTGGGGCACAATTGCTTTACAATGCCGTGTCAGTTCTGCTGTAAAGCAGCACGAATCATCTGTATGCGCGCAGATATCCCCTCCCTTTTGGAGCCCCTTCACACTCCCATCCCCGCCCCCTCGCCACCCATCTAGGTCACCACAGAGCTGAGCTCCCCGCGCTGTTCAGGAGAAGGTCATCTTTGTCTCCTCCCTTCTGCCACCCACATCGGGCTGGGAAATCTGGCCTGAAGTTTTCACTCAAGGCAGATTCTGGGATTTGAGGAGAGCCTGGGAAGATGGCTCTGTAACAATGCTCCAGTCTTTCACACTTACCCTGCGAAGTAGATTTGATCAAATGAAGAAATACATGCGACTCACATGTGACATTTTATTCAGAGCCAAAATTATAAGGGAAGGGAGTTCATGTGTTTATACTCAGAGAAATTGGCCAAGTTTTCTTTCTAAACGTCTTGTGCCGTTCAGTTTATTTTTTCTTGAAAGTATCAACTGTTCTTCATTTAGTACCAGGACTTAAAGACTGTAGAGTGAAGGCAGGTAGGAGTCGCTGAAGAATTTTCTAGTTGTGCGTGTTGACAAACCAAGAGTACAAACAAAGAAAGGCATTTGGTATGTTAATGGCCTTCCCCTTCCCCAAAATTTGTACTTAAGTAGCCCTTGAACAAGTTAGAAAATTAGTGCAGTGAATGGGCTGTTTTAGCTCCTTTCCATTGGCTTTTCAAAATGCTCCCAATATTGAAATATTTGGGTTTGCTTGCCTGGCAGAGCGGATACTCAAGGTTCTCCAGAAATGCAACTCTCTTCTTCCAGCAACTTGAACCCTCACACTGGCCTTCCCCTTGTCTCCGCAGTTTCCTGCTTACTCCCTCCTCTAATTACTCTTCCTTTTTTCAGAGTCTTTTCATGCCTCTTTTAATGTTCTCCTTTATTCCCTCTTGCCTGCATTCCACATTTCTTTTCCACCCCCGGCTTTATTTGGCTACAAGTGCCAAGACTTGTATTGAGTCTCAAGGCTGAATAATAAGCACCATCTCCCACAAAACAATTGTATGGATTTTCTATTGAAAATAACATTCTTCTGGCCTCAGTGCAAGGGGATTTAAACGCTAGATCGACAGCCCCCCAAAGAAGAGCTTCGTGAGACAGATTAGCAAAGTGTTCGTCAGCTCTTGACTCATTTTTCCATATATGAAATGTTTTACCACAAATGCATCATCACACATCCCAAAAAGAAACCTCCTTCTGCTTGTCAAAGTCAAATTCAGATTTCATCCAGACATTAAATCAAGAGAAGGGTGAGCATGAATATGTCTGTACAAGCAAGGGATCTTATAAGGTAGATCTGGCAAGTGGACCTTTCACTGTGTGTCTTGTATAACAGGTTACCAGGACTGTGTCCCACAAAGATTCATTACAATACTTGGTGCTTATTTGGTAGAATAACTTATCTGTGAAAAGTTATTTTTTTAATAGATAAAAATAAAATGACTGGAAAGTGAAATTTTTTTAAAAGGAATTTTTATGGTCTGTTTATCCTTTTTTTCTGCCCCTAAAGATAAATTATTTCAACAAGCAACTGATATAAACTGAGAGTTTCTTCAAGTGGTTAGAAGATGACAGGTGTATGTATTTTAATTCTTTCAAGAGTTACAGTGTTTACAGAATCAGTTATCGTTCACATTATTTTCCAGTAGCATTCTTATAAAGTAACTTGATGGACATCTAAATTGCATTTAAAATATTGTGTCACCTTTGATACTGTACCTAGGAAAACTAATGTTTATCTTACAAAGATGAAAACTCTACCAAGAATATTATAAATTAAAATCACGTTATTATGTCATAAATGGCAGAATCTCACTACTTATTGACTTTAAATGTAAGAAAGAGAAGGTGAATCCTGAACAGAATAGTGAGTCACTGTTGGGAGGAAATCAATTGTCCAATCAATCAGAATTCACAAAAGAATCTTGTTGCTTTGGCTTAAACATTTTAGTAAACACAGCATGATTAGGAACCCTAAAAATTGTGAACAGTCAGTAATTTATCCCAAGAATGGGTTCTTACAAAAGAGAACCTCTCAAGAAAGTTTGGGGACTGCTAACTCAGAAGGATTTTTAACATTATATATTTTTGAAAGTGTTTGTGCTTTGAAGAGAAAGAATGATATACAAAATAAAATTCTTAAATTCTAAGGGATAGTAATTAGAAATTTTAAAAACTAATTCAGTCTTGCTTTGGGATTGCTCTTCTCCATATGGGTAAGTAAATATGTAAGCATACATCTGTTCCCTTGAATGGAGAATGGGCTTTCACAAATTATGAAGAGCTTAAGAACTCTTGGGAATTATGCTTTTTTCCCAACCATCTGGATGTCGCGGGTTGCTTTTCTTTTCTCCATGGCGCTCTTTTCTTCATTCCAGTTGTTCCCATCCCAGCTCAGAGATCTATCACCACTTCTCTAGGATTCGCCTCCTACCTGCTCCCCCTAACTTGTCCATCTTCCCTCTCCACCCTCTGCCATGACTAAGGTGAGCTTCTGAAACACTGTTTCTTTTATGTCATGTTGCTGAAAAGCAAACTTCTGGTGATGATGATAATAACACTAATCATGTACTAAATATTTATTGAGTGGTCTTACACACTAATTTGTTTAATCTTTTGATACGTTTTCTCATTTAATCTTCAAGGCAACCTTACAAGATGTGTTTGAGTTTTAACCATGTTTAATAGATAACAGTTTGAGGCTTGAGCATTTAGGTACTTTGCTGGGGCTTCCACAGCAACTTAAACCCATTCCTTGTCCTCTCACCCGGCAAATGTAAAATATTCTGCATGACTTCCAGGCACCTACAGAATCTACTAGCAACACACTTCTTGTTTCCAATGTAATTTTTTCTCTGAAACATTTGGTAGAGGTTAACTTCAAGGAACATCTGGAAATTGACTGCTATTTTGTTGCATTATCTTGCTTTTGCATCTGAAGTTTAGTTCTTAAATGAAATTGAATGTGAGACTCTCTAGCTATCCCAGTTTCTTGAAAATGAACCATTTTGAAAGGGTCAGGGGCCGATGACCAAAAGGAGCTGACCCTGCTCCAAGACAAGAGGCTGATAACCAGCATGCAGACAGGTGAAGGGGTGATGTGTGGGCAGAGGCTGCCGAAGCCCTTCTTTTGTGCTACTCTCCCTAGTCAGGGTTTCAAGTCTGGTCCCTTTCATAACTGAAACTTTAAACATCAATTATACAGTATGGTCCCTATAGACATGCCTAAAGTCATAAAGGAGGGAAAAAGGAAGATGCTGTTCTCCATACATCCCACATCATCAACATGTCAAACGTCCCTTCCCATTTAAATGAAACTGGGATGTTTCCAACTTTTCATCTTGATGGTGAGTCTAGTTGCCTGTGTCGGGAAGCGAGGGAGGCTCAGATGAAAGTACTAGTTTTGTGTTTCGACTCATCTGATCCCCCCAGCCAGCTGGCCTTCCCACCTGCCCCACCAACTCTGCTCAGAAATTAGACGTTCAAACAATTTATCAAAACCAGACCCCTGTTGTAGCCATTTCTGCCAAGTGAGCCAATTTGGGTTTCATGGAGGAAATAAAGAGATTAAGGAACTACGCCCAGGCCAGAGAAATCAGGCTTCAAATTGGAGCCAAAGGAATTTTGCAGCCATTTTACCTGTTGGGAAAAAAAAATGATGTGTAGTCATTTTAAAAATGAGTGATTTTAGCTCAGTGGATCTGACCCAAGTAAAGAAATCTGAAGTGTAGCTCTTTAACAAAGACTATGCAAAGCAGAGATTTGTGCAACTGTGCATCATATTCTAAACAAGTTGCCAACATCAATTATTATTTCTGGGCAAGCATAAGGCTGCAGTTTCAAAGCCATGTTTTAGTAGATGACTCTTTAAAGGTCATTTTATGAAGCATAAGATAATTCCTTCGAGGGCGCCCGGAGCCCACCTCCCTCGGTCGGGTTTTATGTTTCATTGACTGTATTAGCATTGAACTCTTTAAGAATGACAGGCTGCAGTCGGAGGATCCCAGGTGGGCCATGGGATCTGCGGGGCCAGCTGTTCCTTAGCTCAGATAATTCTTCTTTTTGAGATTTACAGATCCGTTTGCATTTGACAGACCCTGGCATGTCTTTGTACTGCCCAGTCCTGATGTTTTTAAAAGAAAGCAGCTTAATAATTTATTAACTGCTACATTTCCTCTGGGCTTTATATGTGTGATGCTGAGTTGAGTCCCAGAACATGATAAATCGGAAGAATTTTGCAGAAGCCCATTCTCGAAGAGAGCCAGGGCCTCTTTGTTATTGAGGTTGTTGCCGACGACCCCTCAGAGGGCTCTTGTTGGTCTACCTGGGCGGACAGCAGCAAAAAACAATCAGCTCTGTGAAGTGGGACTGCCACGTCAGGGCTGAGGTTGCCGACAATGTGCCCTGATCTGTGAGAGAGTCAGCAGTGTAATGACAGTGAAATGTGGCCGCAGCGTGTTTTGAGGCATTCCTGAATTGTCTGGATGCGCCAGCGACATTATACCATCTCAGCTGTGTGCCTTCCCTCGTGGGATCCTCTCAGCCCAAAGCACCCTGCTGTCCCCACCCCTCTACTTCTTCAAAACCTTGGCCATGTTTTGTTTTATTACTTTTTATTTTATATTAGAGTACAGTTGATTTGCCATGTTGTGTTTCAGGTGCACGGCTAAGTGATTCAGTTTTACACACACACACACACACACACACACCCCTCCACTGTTTTTTCAGATTCTTTTCCCATATAGGTTCTTACAGAATTCTTACAGTTGTCCATGTTTATAGCTGCTCTCAAAAATGGCTTTGTTGCCAGTCACTTTTATTGATCCTCTTCAAAATGGCTCTCACCTTGGCCTTCTTTGACTTGTTTACAACACTTGCAGATCCTACTTTACATGAGGATGACTGTTAGCTTTTGCCCAGTACTGGGTCGAAAGGCCATGGTCTCTGTGGCCTTATTATCTTGGTAATTCCTGTCCAGCCCAGTGCAGTATCCTGCCTGTGGTAGATGCTTATCCATTGAATACAATTTTAGAGAATAGTTTTTACTTCTGTGCCCTAATCCTTTCCTATGTTTCTTGTCCCTTTTCTAATTGTGTGTTATGCTTTACCCATGCTGGTGAAACTTATTTTAGCACTGTTGTTATTCAGATGCTCAGCTGTGTCCAACTCTTTGAGACCCCATGGATTGCAGTACTCCAGGCTTCTCTGTCCTTCGCTATTTCCCAGAGTTTGCTCAAACTCATATCCATTGAGTCAGCGATGCCATCCAACCATCTCAACCTCTGTCAAAATAAATAACTTTTAGAGACTTTAGTGTTAAAAGTGACAGTGTTAGTCGCTTAGTCATGTCTGACTCTTTGTGACACCATGGACTATAGCCTACCAGGCTCCTCTATCCATGGGATTCTCCAGGCAAGAATACTGGAGTAGGTTGCCATTCCGTTCTCCAGGGGATCTTCCCAACCTAGGAATTGAACCCAGGTCTCCTGCATTGCAGGCGGATACTTTAGCATCTGAGAGGCTTTCATGTTAAACTAATAATAAAAATCATATCTGCCTCTGCGAGCTTTTCCTCCATTTTCAGAGATTTTCATGTATATAATCTGACCATCCCATGAAGTTGTGACCCCGCCTGTGAGTAAGGAGGGGGAGACTCCTCCTCTATAGATTAGGAACCAAGTCCTGGAGAAGTTAATTAACTTGTACAAAGTTGCACATCTATTAAATATCAGAAGTTAAAATCAAATTCAGATGTCCTAACAATTCCAATAGGACTCACTCTGCTCATACATTTTTCTCATCAAATTGTTGAGTGCCCACTGTCATGCCCTGTAGTTACAGTCAAACAAGACACTAGCTTCTGCCCTCAGGAGGCCTCCATCATGATAACATAGCCGCAGAGCTGTTAGGAATGATGGTGCAGCCATGTTTTCTCACTACTCAGACTGATGCACAATTAAAAAGCAACATTTTCTGTAACTGAGTAGATTCAATAAATATAATGGCATTTAATGATTATTTAGCTTGTAGCATCTTTTATTTAGAGGTCAATTCTAATGTACTGTATTCCCAACTTACTCTGTTTATAAATTACAGGGATTAATGAATAGGAAACTCTCCACATTAAAGAAATGATTGCACCATTCTGCATACAGTTGGCACCTAATAAATGTTTGTTAGCTAATGCAGTAGGAATGTCCTCTATGTTTCTGGACTTATCCTTTTTTATAATTGGCTTTTTCTTCTGCGAATTTGAATAAAAACTGACTTTTAAAATGCAGTGGGAATAAATAACATGCTATTTAGTTTAAAGCAGTTTCAGGCATAAGTTGAACACAGTGCTTAAACATTTTGTCCCTTAATTTTAAAAGAGATGCTCCAGAGACTAGGATCTGACTAGCCTTTCTCCCTGCTTTTTCGTTCACTTCACAAATAATTCAACCACAAGTATTCTCAAGTTACTGATATACCAAATTGAATGACTATTTTACTATTATGTTCTTCCAGCTCAAGTTTCTAAAAAGTCACATTTTCAGCAAAAGGGCTGTGGGATTTCAATAGTTAAGGGTAATTCTTCCTCAGGGTTGTTCTCTGTCGTTGTCATGGCCACCTGCTCTCCCAAACAGAGTTGCGGGAATTAATAAGAGGCATTAACACGTCTGGTATCACCAGGGAGAGGGGAAAACTGAAATCTGTGGAATGGCTTTCACTGTGAAGCAGTAAATGTTGATGCAGTCACCATCTTTCACTGAACCACCCAACTTGAGATCATTTCCACGGGATGAAATAAACAGTACGCTCACACCCCAGTGTACCTTTCATAGATTTAATTACATGTCTCTGGAAATATGTATTTGGCTACACGGTCAAGCCACTCATCCATAACCAGCATTTCTGGGGGAAAAGAAGAGCTGGTGCTCAGCACAGAGGTGGGGATGGAAAATGTAGACCTGGGGGGAGGTGGTGGTTGAAGACATGAAGCCATGAGTTATCACTCTGTGGGGAGTACGGCGAGGCTAGAGAAGGAGAGAGAGGAGAAAGCCATCACCTCTAGAGGAAGACCTACATGTGGAGATGGGAGTGGAAACAGACAAGACAGGTGAGGAAGAGCGGAGAAACGGGGGCAGACTCGAGAGAGCATGTCATTACACCAACTAAGAGAGACATTAATTTCTTGAGGAAGTGGGTCTTCCAAATGCAGGAGGTAAGCAAGGAAGCAGTGAGAAGCCAGAACAAGCTGTCTTGGCTATTTTTAAATGAAGTTTAATAGTAAATGAGAAGAGCTATCTAGGGGTACAAAATCAAAAGGAGAGGAACTAAATAAGGATGGGTATTTATTTTAAGGATTGATGAGATTTGTGTCTGTGTAGATGGAAGTTAAAGAACCAATGGGGATAGAGACAGTAAAGAATAATAAATGGCAGTTTGTCTTTGTGGGATAAAAGATACCATCAGAGTATTTTCCCTCTTAATGAGATCCATTTCCATCACCATCTCTACACAGCTCATCATTAAAAATAACTAACAGGAAATGTCTTTTTAAGCAACACGCTACTATACTTAAGTCCTTACATCTGAATCCCGTTGCTACTTATTTTCCTGCACTTGTTGACAAGTCGTTAGGAAAGAGAGTGTTAACTTCAGTATTACCTGTCATCTAAGAGAGTTCTAGTGCTTCAGTAAAAACCTGATGGATTAATACTGTTTTAAAACCAAAGAAGCAAAATACTATGAACTGTCCTGCCTCTATTCACAAGCCATAAATATAAGCATCTTTAGACATACATAAAAGTAAAATGAAAATCGAGAAAATAATAGCATAGAAAACTGGAGTTAAAGACAATGAGGTGGTTAGAAATGTGTGCAAATATTATATAATCAAAATATAGGCACGATCGTCATAAAAGTCTAATTCATTTAACATATGTACACTGCCCAGAAGATACTTTTTTATCTTATTTCACAATTTCATAATAAACACAATAATTAAAATATACAGTATAGACATTGATAAACATAGCTAATGGACTTTGCAGTTATCATTTTTTAAGATACAGGATTCCTTTCACTTGATCCCTTGCTTAATATTATTTTTAAATACCATCTAATATCCTGTTATAGATTTTTTTCAGTAGACTGGTTAACAAAATGTCACCAATCCATGCGAGTTGGCAGGAAGTCAATGGCACTTTATCACAGAGGATCGCTGGCATGTTCATAATAATAATGATACTTCTCATATGCATTAACAATTTCCTTCCATATCTCAAAGCCATTGGCTTTAATAGATACCAACTGAAAGGTGGCCAGCTTGATACTATGACACAACAGTCATTTAGAATTCTTATTCACTGACCAGAAACCACACGGTAGGGCAGAGAATATTTACAGGTTTTTTTTGCTGCAAACCCAGGGGAGAACCTTTTGTAGATAGCACATGGTGATTCAAAACAAAATTTAACTAGTAGAATAAAATAAATACCACCCTTGGGCTATTTGAAAACCTGCAGTGTAGTTACCTAGGAAAGTCGCCAGTACACCTAGGATCTCTCCAAGAGCCGTGCTTGACCTGTAACTTCTTATGAAACAACTCATTGGTTTCTCCTGCTGTCTAGTTTATATTTGTTTCTCTGATAAAGAAATCTGAGTATGCTTTTTTAAATTAATTAATCTATTTTTAATTGAAGGATAATTGCTTTCCAATACTGTGTTGGTTTCTGCCAGACATTAACATGAATCAGCCATAAGTATGCATACGTCCCCTCCCTCTTGAACCTTGCTCCCACATCCCACCCCATGAGTATGCTTTTTTATTACAGGGAGGTTTTATTAGCAGGAGGAGAAGGGGACAACAGAGGATAAGATGGTTGGATGGCATCACCAACTCGATAAACATGAGTTTGAGCAAGCTCTGGGAGTTGGTGATGGACAGGGAGCCTGGTGTGGTGCAGTCCATGAGGTCACAAAGAGGTCGCAATTTAATTCTCTAGACTACAGTTAAGACACAACTGAGTGACTGAACTGAACTGAACTTTATTAGCAGCAGAGAAGAATACATTTATCTATCCTGTCTCTACTCCTTTCCACCACTTGACTATAAAAACATAATTATTCTTGTACAATTGAAACGTATGTACATATAGAAGAAATTGTTGTTCAGTCACTCAGTCCTATCTGACTCTTTGTGACCCCATGGACTGTAGCCCGGGCTCGTCTTTCCATGGGGTTTTCCAGGCAAGAATACTGGAGTGGGTTGCCAATTCCTTCTTCAGGGAATCTTCCCAACCTAGGGATGGAACCCATGTCTCCTCCATCTCCTCCATTAACAGGCAGATTCTTTACTACTGAGCCACCGGGGAAGACTTGAGCCCTGACCACACATACATCAAGTTGACTCCACTTAGCTTGGGAAAAACATAAGATCACGTGCAAAGTGATGCGGTAATCATCAATGAACCAATGAATTGGGATGGAATTTATTCTCTTAATAACTGAAGTCCAGTTTTATTGCATTTGAGAGCTGTATAATTTCAAAGAATTCTATGTGAGCTCTGAGGCATGAAGCTCTACGTTTTCTGTTTTCATCGTTTATCTCTTTCATTTTTCATAGACACTGGATTATTTTCTGTCATCCCTCCCACAGTTGCTTGAAAATGTAGTCTAGAGAATTAAATTGATTTGTAATCACAAGTTCTTGATTTTAGACTTCAGATAACCTAAATTGAACCAGAATATTCTTACAGCATAAACAATAGATTGCCTAAATTCCCAGCTCTCATTTCAAGTATTTGCTAATGTGGCATTGATCAATCTGCAATTCCCAGACTGAGGAGAAGGGATAGGAATATTGGATTAAAAAAAAAGTGCCATACAGGCCATAGAGATAAATTGTTTGGGTTGTCTTTTTGCAAGTTTGAGGTCACGATTCATTCATCTTGTTACTTTTCTATATCCCTTTAGTGGCTTCAATTGCAGGATTAAATATTGAATGGTGGCAGATCATTCAATACACAGGCTCTCATAGTTTGGCATTAGAAGGTTTTTCATGCTTAAAATGGAACTGGGTGCACACAGAATGCCAAAGGTAATCGTGCTGATGATCTAGTCTGTGAGATTAATCCCTCAACAATATTATCAGACACTTTTAACACATTGATTTGTCCCTGATATGACATTTCTGAAACAAATGGATATCCTAAGCATCTTAAGAATAACATTGAGCTGCCTATACAGTCTGGTTTTCTTTCAGAAAATTAACCCATTAGCAGATTTTGCTAGAAACTTCCAACCCATTATCACAACCAATGTTGATTACCACAAAAAGAAAAGTAAAATTTAAAAGATTCATAATCCTGTGGGGGAGTATTAATTAAAGAGGATTAAAAAATAAAAATCGCCCTCATGGCTAAATATGCAGAATAGAAGTCCTAAATCAATGCACTGTCTAATAAGTCTAATTAGACCAAGAATAGTCAAACCTCTGTTTAGTCTGAAATAGTATGCTTAGATATTTCGTTTGTTGTTTTCTTTATGTATTACAGGCATTGCTTACTTACTAAACCCTTTTAAAAGGGAAATGAAAATATTAAAGGTTCAAAATGTGTTGCTTAGCCAGGAGACCCAAAAGGCTTAAAGAATAAATGCATATACATTTTTAAAATAAAATGTCTTATTTATAAAACATAAAAATTAAAGTTTGACAAGAACCAAGAGGTCATTCACTTTCTCTCTGCCTGTGCAGAATTCTTTTCTTTCACATTTGTCCAGATTGTCTGAAATGCCCCCAGGTGATAATTTTTCACTCCTTTCTGAAGTTACTAAAACCCAAAAGTTCTTCAGGGTAAAATTGTTTTGGAGTGGTTAGGAAAGATTTTGCCCAAAATTTTCCTTCCATAGAACTAGCTCATTTCTCTCTCCTTGGATTATGCTATTTTAAGCCATTATAATAATTCCATATTGCTCCATAAACAGTTATGTCATATGTCACTTTTTTCTTCAACCTAAGCACATTTGGAATTTTTCTCATTTTCTCATAACTCATTCATTCTATGCCTTTCATCACCTGGATTTATCTCTGGCTCCCATCCAGTTTATCCACATCTTTGTGGAGCGTGAGGGTCGAAGTGAAATTTCACTGTTCTGATTAAGTCTTCTTTTAGAGGCAGTAAAAGTATATAGTCTTTAGAGCCAGACAACCCTGAGTTTGAATTGTATCTCTGCCACTTATTGCTATGAGACTTTCATCTGCTTATTAATATCCTCTGTGCCTCTGTTTCTTTACCCCTTAAATGGGACTAACAATATCTATTTCACAGGTTAGCTGTGATTCTTAAATAAAATAACAGTGGCTGGCGCCAGGTAAGCCAGCAAAATTAGGGGTCACCATAAATACTATGCAGTTTTTAGGTAACAAAAATAGTTTCAGATTGATTATGGATTTGCTATAAAGATCGTTCATTTAGATTTTTTAACAAAAAGATTTTGTATTTGTCTATGGCTCAGCAGTAAAGAGTCCTGCTAAGGCAGGAGATGCAGATTTGATCCCTGGGTCAGGAAGATCCCCTGGAGGTGGAAATGGCAACCCACTCCAGTGTTCCTGCCTGGGAAATCCCATGGACAGAGGAGCCTGGTGGCCCATAGTCCACAGGGGTGCAAAGAGTCGGGACAGGACTTAGCGACTGAACAACAATGACTTCTTTTGAATCCAACCTACTTTAGGTTGGATTTTATAAATGAAGTAAATCCTTCCAGTCAATATAGACATGAAAAACCATGAGGTGAGTAATAAAAGGATCTTGAAATCACATGTAAAGTCAGATACAACTGCACGCGTCATTCATTGCATGTTAGGAATTGAAGACAGTGAACTATATAAGGAACAGGGAAACCTAGGTGGATCTGGGCTGGAAGTGGGACCCACCGAGACCCTGACTCAATCTGAGAGAAAAACATAAGCAGACTGTGGAGACAGACAGCAAGTCGTTTTGACATTAAAAATTTTAAAGAAGCGGTAATGCGGGGCGAGCAGAACAAGTTAATGAGCAGAGAGTCTAGGAGTGGAGGGCCCAGTTGAGCGCTCCCTGTGTCCCGGGGACCACATGAAGAACTTGTTCTAACCCTAAGATGTATATTTTATCTCCTGTTCTTAGATGACTTACCCAAGGCTACAGAAAGATTTTAGAAGAGTGCTTGCCCAGGGTCATATAGTAGCAAGTGGTGAGGCTAGAGATCAAACACAGGCAGAATCTTTCCCTAAACAATGTTCTCAAGCTTCAGTGAGCTTGTGAAGCCCCTGGAGGGATATTAAGGCTGTGTGCACCCCGACCCTCGCCGCCCAGCCTCAACTCAGTAGGTCTAAGCTGGGGCTGGAGCACTGGCTGCTGCTGCCCCGAGAACCACTCTTTGAGAACCATTGTTGCAGGCTTGCGCTCTGCTTCCTCTGCAGGTTAGTAATTATCAGGTGGAACTGCACACCAGGCCCACCTGGGATTTCATTTAGGTGCTTATGTCTGGTTACCCATGTGAGCAGGCTTTAGGAAGCATGAGATTCAGTAGTGGAGGAGGACTTTTAGTCCTGGAGAAACTAGAGCAATGGACAGTCTGTGAAAACAGAAATCTGATTTCTGGTTTCTGTATCTACAGTGATTCCGATTGCAAGGACCTTTGTCTCAGCACCAAGGCACAAGCCCATTTACAGGCAGACCTCGAAGATATTGTGGGTTCGGTTCCAAGACCACTACATGAAACAAGCATGGCAATGAAGCAAGTCAGATGAATTATTTCTTCACAGTACTTATATTAAGATTTTATTTATTTTAATTGGAGGATAATTACTATAAAATATCGTGATGGTTTTTGCCATACATCAGTATGAATCGGCCATAGGTATGCATGTGTCCCCTCCATCCTGAACCTCCTTCCAACCTCCCTCCCCACCCCACCCCTCCAGGTTGTCCCAGAGCACCAGCTTTGGGTGCCCTGCTGACAAAAGTTACGTTTCTGCTACACTGTAGTCTATTAAGTGTGCAGTATATAGCTTTATGTCTAAACAAAAAAAGTACATACCTTAATTTAAAAATACAGTATTACTGAAAATGCCAAAACTACGACAGTTGTAATCTCAAAGGTCACTGATCACAGATCACCATAACAAATATAATAATGAAAAGGTTTGAAACATTGCGAGAATTATCACAGTGTGACAGAGTAAGCCAGTGCTGTTGGGAAAATGGCACCAATAGAGTTGCTCCATGCAAGGTTGCCACTAACCTTCCATTTATGAAAAATGCAATAAAGTGGAGTGCAGTAAAACAAGACCTACCTGTACTATAAAGTGAAACACAAGCTTGGCGTGGCATGGGGGTCACTTGTCCCTGGATCCTCTATGTATGAAACTAGAGTACATTGAGGTCGGGGGGGGGGGGGTGTTGGTTTTTGTTTTTTGCTAACAGTGAGATTGATTCTAAATCTTGGACAGGTAATAGGCTTCGGGTCAAATGCTCATTGTTCTGTAGAGAAGGAAGGCAGAGATAGGGATAAGGAGTCTCACACATACACCTCTCCTGGGTTATTGACGTAACCTGACGTGACCTTTGTATTCCTCTTTTTCAGTGGTGCTATCATATATACTGGGCATAATAGAAATTTAGTGTTTGTTGACTGCCTACCCAGTTAGTATTAGGTGACTTAAACTTGACTGACTGTGAGAAGGGAAGGAGCAAAGGAAAGTGAAAATTGTCTTATGCACTGTTATATCTCACTGTCCTAAATTTCTGGTAGTGAAACACATGCAGAGTTAATAAAGTCTGCATACTTGGCTGGTGGGGACCTGAAATGTGGTTATCAAAGCCGTGGAAAGTGGGAGCAAAGGTAAAATGTTACATTTTCAGTTTGTGCTTAGCTAAGAACTGATACATCCATGGGGAGGGCTGGCTTGCTTTCTTTAGGGTAGGAAGACATCATTACATTAGCATCAGGAAGTTCTTCTCAGAACATGGCAACACCTTGGGTCTTATACAAAGTCCAAAGACTTGGTTTCTCATTTGGGAGTTAAAATGGAGAGTTGCCCACACTTCAGTTCAGTTCACTTAGCATCATCCAGCATTTATTGATTGCCTACTTATGTTTATGGGGGCTTCCAAGGTGGCTCAGTGGTAAAGAATCTGAATGGCAACCCACTCCACTTCAGTATTCTTGTCTGGAGAATCCTATGGACAGAGGAGCCTGGCAGGCTACAGTCCATGGGGTCACAGAAAGCTGGACCCAACTGAGCATGCATGCACTTATGCTTACACTATGCACAGCCCTGGACTTGGTTTTCTGATAGAAAAAGACAGGCCCTTGCAAGCTGGCATACTTTAGGAAGACCATCTCAGAGTTTGCATGTGTTGACTAATAAGTTTATAAATCATTACATTCAACCTGTAATAGCTAGTGAAAGTCACTCAGTGGTGTCTGACTCTCTGCGACCCCATATACAGTCCATGGGATTCTCTAGGCCAGAATACTGGAGTGGGTAGCCTTTCCCTTCTCCAGGGCATCTTCCCAACCCAGGGATCAAACCTAGGTCTCCGGCATTGCAGGCGGATTCTTCACCAGCTGAGCCACCAGGGATGCCTACCTAAAAGGAATGAGTAGACCTAAAACACCAAATTCATACCCTGGTTAAAATGCGAGTTATATGAATAAATGTTTTGGGTAAAATATTTTGAATGGGAATGGGTGGAGACATCATTTCAGAATACTTAAGCTGGTGATTTTTTTTTTCTGTCTTTAAAGTAGTCAAGAATTTGTTTCCTCAGAGAACCTTATAACTGAATTCTCAACACATTAAGCATTTCCTTAGGATGAAAGCAACGGGGCAGAAGCTGGTAGCAGTGGTTCCCTTTGAATTAGCCTTTTCCTGTGACAGTCAGCAGGGTGCTCCCATAACTGGTACAATTTGCTCACAAGGATATATTTTTGCATGTGAAAATTAGCTATGCATTTTCTTGGCATCAGCGATTGGTGATATTTCAACTACCTGGTCAGAAGAAAAATTGGCAGATCTGCTTGCTCCTACAGACTATGACAAAACAAGTTTTCCCCCGCAATCTCTGTATTACACCATGGCCCATTTGAGCTGTAAAACGCACTGCTTGTTCAGTTTTTGTTATAACCTTCATAGAAGATGGAAAATGCACCCCAAACTGCTCTGCAATAAGATCATGGCTCGCCTGCCAGTCTGCAGTTTTATATACAACGTGTTATTGTCGTGAAGGTGAAGTTTATGGCGAGTGAGTCTCTGACAGTCTGTCACTTCACCTGACTGCGGTAAAAGGGTCTACAGATAGTCTGTGTTTGCAGCTACTGTAAATATCCCTCCATGAGTAACATCTTGGCAGCAAAATGTCTGAATTAACCAGCGTTCCTTCTTTGCTGTTTTAAAAACCGAAGTTTGATTTCAAAGGGCATTACCTATTTTACCTGTGTGTCTTGGGGGAAAGAGGAGACAGCTGTTAAGATATTGAAAATATTTTCTTTTATTTTCTGTCTCGAAATTTTTTTTGTTACACATTAGAGACCTTATGTAATGTTTAATGTTTCAATTTACGGTATGCATTTCAGTTTTCGTATTTGTCATCTTGTTCCAATTTAATGAAAGCTTATTTGGCTATGGTTTTCATTGGAAAGCAGAGCACACGTACAACTTTCAGCAATAATATATATTTTTCCTTTTCTTTGGATTTGAACAGCCTTCTAAAATTTTCTCTACTGAAATTCTGGCAGAGTTATTTCTTCAACATTTGGCTGAGGGTTTGGAATGTTTTAAACATTTGAAGTGACTGGGATCAATTACTGTAACCTAAAATGGATAACCTTTAAGACACAAAGCTCATGTTTTTCTTAATCATCTCATTACATGACATTTTTCTGTTTGTATATCGATAAAATACTGTATGTTGGCTAAATAAGGCACATTTCATTTATTTCCAAGAACTGTTGATACTGTAAAGCTAGCATATTACATATAACATTAAAGTTATTTTTAAAATATAACATCTTTGTGGATGAGAAAAATAAAATTCAGAAGATGGATAAACTTGTAACAATTTAGCAGTCTAACAAAGTATAATAAATAGCAAAATCATGTATTTGAAATGAATCTTAAAAAAATTCAAAATACAAACATTTTTTAAGGGAGCTGTTTTTCTAATTAAGGGAGCTCCAAGCATTTTCAGATTCATTCTTACTAGCATTATTTCATTACTGAAAATTTTTCCTTTTTCCTCCATAAAGTCACAGCTCCCTCTGAGAGTTTTTGACTTAGAAGGGGTTATACGATAATATCCTGTTATTTCTATTTATCAGATTAATTTAGGACTCACATTGCACTTTCAAGGTAGACAGAAAGCAAAGCATTGCCAGTTTCAAGATTTGACTTTTGATAAATATAAATGCGGAGCAGCTCTCTGCTGATGGTACGTAGTGAATGTGACCCATGACGGGCAGATGGCTGTAGCGATGGAGAGAAAAATTACAGCCAGAACATTCCTGCTTCTGCTCCAGTGGACTCAGAATACATTAGCGGGGTCCTCTCTCAGCTTCGAGTTTTTTCCCTGATGATGGATTAGTGATAAACTCATATGCGAGTTATTCCAACATTCCTTTGAGACCTTAGCTTTTCATGAATGAAAAGGTCATTTGTAAATGCTCTACATTCTTTCATTCCCCCCCAACCATGGAACCAGATTGCTTTGTGTAATTTTACATTGCCTTATTTTCTTTGAAATAATAGCTCCTAGTTCACTTTTAATGTCCTAATTATTTGGTTGGTGGTTTGGAGAAACTTGCTGTACAGTCAAGAAATAAACAATATTCAGTAAAGAGAATTTTAAATTGAAATCATCCTGTAAACTCCAAGCTCAGACTTTTCAAGAGGCCAGAAGTCTCCTTGCTCATTTTGTCCTAAATGACTTTTGATTTAAGGCCAAACTTTGTACCAGATGTGTGGTATTTTATAATAATTACATGGTACAAGCCTTCAGTCATTTTCCACTGAGACCATTCAACATCTGTTTTATCAAAATGGTTTTCCATTTCTTTTCAGGACCACAGATGAGTAAGAATATTAAGTGAGACACTGAGTCACACACTTTTTTACTGTATAGTATGAATTTCTCTTGCACTTATCTTTTATAAATGACCACAGACCTCAAGACCTCCTTCAGTGACAAGCATAGCAGAGTTGGTTTCTCTCATATTTGGGGATTAACCTTTTCTTGATGGTCTTTGTTCTTTATCCATTTCCTGATCTTTTATAGTTCCAAACGGAGATGAGACTATATGAAGGAAGAGATAGGGAGTGAATGGGAACTGGACGGCATGCTCCATTTCCACTCTTCCCGCTTAGAGACGCTCCTTTATCTATTTACCAACAACTTCACCAAACCTCTTCCTATTTTCCTTTCTTTTCTTGAAGTATAGTTGAGTTGCAGTGTTGTGTTGTTGCTGCTGCTGCTGCTGCTAAGTCACTTCAGTCATGTCCGACTCTGTGCGACCCCATAGACGGCAGCCCACCAGGCTCCCCCGTCCCTGGGACTCTCCAGGCAAGAACACTGGAGTGGGTTGCCATTTCCTTCTCCAATGCATGAAAGTGAAAAGTGAAAGGGAAGTCGCTCAGTCGTGTATGACTCTTCACGACCCCATGGGCTGTAGCCTGCCAGGCTCCTCTGTCCATGGGATTTTCCAGGCAAGAGTACTGGAGAGGGGTGCATCACGTTCTCCGACAGTGTTGTGTTAATTTCTGCTATATAGCAAAATGGTTCAGTTATGCATATATATACATATGTATTCTTTTTCATATTATTTTCCATTATGGTTTATCATGGGATATTGAGTGTAGTACCCTGTTCTATACAGCAGGACCTTTCTGTTTATCTGTTCTCTATATAAGTTTGTATCTGCTAACCCCAGACTCATAGTCCATCCTGTCCGCAGTCTATGAATCTGTTTCAAGATAAGTTCATGTGTGTCCTATTTGAGATACCGCATATTAGGTGATATCATATGGTGTCTGTCTTTCTCTTTCTGACTTACTTCACTTAGTATGATCATCTCTAGGTCCATCCAAGTTGCAATGGCATTGTTTCACTCTTTTTATGGCTGAGTGGTATTCCACTGTATATACATGTTACATCTTCTTTACCCATTCATCAGTCAATGGACGTTAGGTTGTTACCATATCTTGATTTTTGTGAATAGTGCTGCTAAGAACATCAGTTCAGTTCAGTTCAGTTCACTCACTCAGTCGTGTCCAACTCTGTGACCCCATGAATCGCAGCACGCCAGGCCTCCCTGTCTATCACCATCTCCCGGAGTTCACTCAGACTCACGTCCATTGAGTCAGTGGTGCCATCCAGCCATCTCATCCTCTGTCATCCCCTTCTCCTCCTGCCCCCAGTCCCTGCCAGCATCAGAGTCTTTTCCAATGAGTCAACTCTTCACATGAGGTGGCCAAAGTCCTGGAGCTTCAGCTTTAGCATCACTCCTTCCAAAGAAATCCCAGGGCTGATCTCCTTCAGAATGGACAGGTTGGATCTCCTTGCAGTCCAAGGGTCTCTCAAGAGTCTTCTCCAACACCACAGTTCAAAAGCATCAATTCTTCAGTGCTCAGCTTTCTTCACAATCCAACTCTCACATCCATACATGACCACTGGAAAAACCATAGCCTTGACTAGACAGACCTTTGTTGGCAAAGTAATGTCTCTGCTTTTCAATATGCTGCCTAGGTTGGTCATAACTTTTCTTCCAAGGAGTAAGCGTCTTTTAATTTCATGGCTGCAATCACCATCTGCAGTGATTTTGGAGCCCCCCAAAATAAAGTCAGCCACTGTTTCCACTGTTTCCCCATCTATTTGCCATGAAGTGATGGGACCAGATGCCATGATCTTTGTTTTCTGAATGTTGAGCTTTAAGCCAACTTTTTCACTCTCCTCTTTCACTTTCATCAAGAAGCTTTTGAGTTCCTCTTCACTTTCTGCCATAAGGATGGTGTCATCTGCATATGAGGTTATTGATATTTCTCCCAGCAATCTTGATTCCAGCTTGTGCTTCTTCTAGCCCAGCGTTTCTCATGATGTACCGAACATAGGGGCCTATATATCCTTTTGACTTACACTAAAGCTCTTCTTATCTGTGCTAAACAAGGTTTACAGATATTGATTAACAAAGACAAATGTCAGAGGTCATAAACAAAAGAGAGGCCAGAACCATGTAATGGTGTGGAACCCTGGTTCTCATATACCTGGTAGCATTTCCTACCTTCCGTCAAGGGCAGTTCCAGGACTGCCCTTGGTTCAGGTAATGGGCCAATCTCTAGCTCTGAACTTAGTAGCTGCTCCCTTCATTCATTTTATTGAAATAAAAAAACACAGGAATCCTTTCCTTTGCTATTCTTGAACATTTCATTAGAAACTAGAGGGTGAGAGACCTTTATTTTCATTGTTACTGGGCAAAATACCCTCTTTCAGAAATGTGTGTCCTGTCAGCATACAGTTTTTCTGTGCAGCTGTTCCGCATGCCTCCTAGCCTTATAACTGGCTGCTCTTACAGTAAAAACAGAGCTGGAGCAGCTCTTCAAAGCACTGTGCTTCCACACTGACGTTAGTTCAGTAGTCTGCTTTCTGGGCCAACATAGACATAACCAACCATAAAAACAAACATGTGCACATCCATGGCCCAAAATAAATCACAGTGGACATAATGGAAATTTTCCAGTGAGCTTAGAAGAAAATTTAATATACTTCACCTCTTCGGCGGGGGTTGGGGGTTGGCGGGGCATGAGGGAGTTGGTTTGGTTTTCATCAGAATTTTTATGTGGGTAAAACTTGCTGTTTGCTAGGATTTTCTTATCCCACAATTATAATGTGAAGAAAGAAGTAGCAGAGAATTCTCATCAATAAGTTTTGGTAGGCCAAGTGAGTGTTTCATCAGACAGCTCAAATGTTGTAAACTATATAGCACTTGAATATCGTTTTGAAGAATAAAACTTATTTAAGATATAACTTCTTCTTCAGTGGAAGGATTTTTTTAGTCATTTCTCTGACAAAGTCAACTTGAGAATAAAAGGAAAGATGAAACTATGATGGAAATGTGTTTAGGTACCAGAGCTGGTTTTTTTCCCCTTAAATATCTTTGTTCACAGTTTAATTATTTCAAAATATTTTTAGATTCTTTCTTTGGTCACTTACATATTTTGTGGCTAAAATAGGACTGACGTGTCAGCCTGAACATTTCCAAAGCTAGGCTGTTCAATATTCCTATCATTCAGATAGTTTGGCAAAGATGGCAGTTCAGTCAAGTGCAATGTGTTTAAAGTCCTAAGGTTGATGAAGAAGAAGATTTCTCCAGTAAGATACTATTACAAGGCCTCAGTGACTATCCTTTTATTGTTCAAACAAACAGAGCATAAGTAATTATTTTGAAATATAATGATGGTACAGCTGTAACAATAAAAAGGTCTGTAATAAGTAAAAGATTGTGCACCTGTTTTAGAAGGCTTCTGACGTCTCTTCCTCGTTACTTGCCACAGGCATGATGCCCTTAACTTGGAGTATAAATACAAGAATAGTATATACCCCAGATTATGTGTTGTCTTGAAGGATTTTAGGCAGTTACAGGCATACTATCTGATGACTGGGAGAGTAAAAGAGGGTTGGGACATCAGATTAAGTTAAGTTTAAATAGTATCTGTTCTTCAGAGAAGAAGATTAGTTTTCATCCTCTTCTCTAGACATGATACTAGGTCTTTGCTAAGACACGCATATTCTGACCCCCATGGGACCATAGGATACCTTTGCAAAGCAGGATGCAGTTTAATAACAGGTTCTTTCTGTATCATGATTGTTTTCCTCACTAGTAATAAAAACTTTGGCTTATCGTTGTGCATCAGGAGTTACCAGTTCATTTCTGCAATCATCATCAGTACAGTCTGATGTTTTTAAAATCCTAAAATTTTGCTTCCCCGTCTAGTTCAGTAAAATATGAATAACCAGAACCCTTACATTATTCTGTGCAGTAAGATGTCATAAGGCCTATTAAAGTTCTTAATAGTTTTTCAGTGTATAACCTAAAAGTGAAAATCTATGGATGGTGAGCAAAGAATATTCAATCTACATCTTTCCCAAGGTTAGAAATATTATTTTGGAATATGAAAAACTACACCTGCAAAGTGAAGTCATTCATCACTTTAAGAAAAATAAATTTGAGTTTTTAATAGAAGCCAAATGAACTCAGACATGTAAGCCATCAATAAAGCTTGCCAGAATTTGAAGAGAATATCACGATGCAACTCTTTTTATGGATCAAGTACAAATGGAGCTGACAGTGTATGCCTAATCAGAGCGCGGAGAACTGGAAGCTGCAGAGACAGTATTTTCACTTTCTCGTGTTGACACCTCGTGTGCTCAGGCAGTGCAGTTGGGCTGATTAAAAATGTCAAGTCTGTGCTCACGTGAAGCGCGTGCCTCTCCTAGAGAATTCTGAGTTCTAGAGACCCCAAGCCACAGCGTATCAATAAAGCACGTTTATTAATTACTGTGTTCTATTATATTGTATTCAAACAGGATGACACTTAGGAAATCCCATCAGTGTAAGCCTATTGTGGGTATAAAGCCCCCACCAAGTGAGCCTGAGAAACGTAGCCACGTGCCGTGAGCTGAGGACAAGGCCAAGGTGAGGCGCCTCGTCGCTGACTGTCCTTGAACACTCTCCAACACCAGGACTCACGCTTTCCCATGGAAGGCAGGTCTCTTCCTAAATGGATTAGGGGGCGTCAGGAAAGCAGCTGAACATTGCTTTAAGGTGACACTCTGGTCACGAACTTCTGGCCTGGCATTTGGTAGGTATTTGAGAAATCAATGGGCTTCCCAAGTGGCTCAGTGGTAAAGAATCAGCCTGCCAATGCAGGAGACGCAGGTGCGATCCCTGGATCAGGAAGATCCCTTGGAGAAGTAAATGGCAACCCACTCCAGTATTCTTGCCTGGAGAATCCCATGGACAGAGGAGCCTATCAGGTTAAGTTAAAGGGTCACAAAGAGGTGGGCACAACTTAGTGACTAAACAACAATGAAGAATCAAACCCAGCACCCAGCCCTGAAAAGGTGATAGGCGTATTCTTCACTACTTCCCACCCAGAGACTCCCTCTACCTGCATTCCCCTCTGACGTCACCTGTGGCCCCGCATAAGGTAAACCTGGCCCCCAGCCTCCCTCATGGAGCCTTCCCCTATGTTCCTCCCACACTCCACTTGGTTCCCCAGAATGTCTCCTTTCATGCTCAGAGTTGATGTTGCATAGCTAAGCTGACAGGAGCAGACCCAGCATCCTCACCTCCCTCCTCACCCTCCCCTTGGATCCTGATGTATCTGGAAGTCGTGTGATTAACAGGGATATAGTGAAAGCATGTTGAGTTCATGGTACCATGCTGGACACTTAATGTGATGGCAAAGGAAAACAGCACCCCCCCCCCCCCGCACCACACACACACGCAAGGAACTTGACACACACCAGTGGTAGAAGCTGTCCTAGGTCGTGATTATCGTTCCTCAGTTTCTTCACCTGTAAACATTTTCAGATCTTTCGTAAGGACCACTCTCACTCTTAAAGTGATGCTTTCAGGGTTACTTGCTCTTGTTTTCTAAATATCAGATGCTCTGTAACTTCCTTAAGAGCCTGTGGAGGCAAGAGTGTCAGATGGTGTTTCAATGTTAAAAAGTAAATTTGCAAAAGCACGTTTTAATTTTTGCCTCCATTTCCACTAACAAAAATAGACTGAAATGATGTTTGATTAATTACATTTCAAACCTTTAATTCCCATTCTGTACGTGACAAGAAGACTTGCCATCATTAAAATTTTAGGACAAAGGAAGGCAATGAAACAAACTTAGATATATAGTGTGAAGCAAAAGAGCAATCACTTTTACATCAAGAATGCTGTTTGCTTTCATTCCATTTGTACTGATTAGAATTATAAAGAGGTGATTTGAAGAACTTTTCTATCCATGGTGTAACTGTAAAATAAGAGGATTGGTTTTTGATGTGTGGCGTCTGGAAGTCAGTTTTATTGCTTTATACTCATTCCCTGAATATTTCAATCTGGTTCTGGTGGGCAGAGTTCAAGCATAAAAACCAATCTCACATGAAATAAGTTCAATAATATAAGAAAAAACAAACTTTTGCTTATCAATTTAGAAAACTAATGTTTTTACTTCTAGGTGGGATCTTAGCCATTTAGGTTGAATTTTAATACAGCCAAGGTCTACTCATTTAAAGATAAATAGAGATCCTCAGGGTCAGCTCCCTCATTTCACAGCAACTAAATTTATCAAAATATGTCAAAATAACATATTATAGGTAAGAGTGACCCTCGAAACCTCTATGAAGAAAAGCTAGTAGTAAGTAGTTCCGATCTTTTAAATAATGTCATTCCAACAGGAAAGGAAATGTCACATTGTTTGTTACTTTTTATAACATCGTAACCTGAATGACATGGGTGTTGGGACCTGGGACCTTAAGCATTTGTTGAGGGAATGAGGGAGTGAATGTTGTTATATACTGACCTTCAATAAGAAGGAAAACTTGGGGCTGAACATATTAAAGCTATAAAGAATGACTCTGAATTTTAAAAGTCTCAATAATGAAATTGACATTTGTTCAAAATATATTGCATCATTTAAAAAAGACATCCCGTTAGATCATTAGCAAATGACCTGATTTTCCTTAATACCTTTGCTGTTTTATGCTGTCTTAAGGAATTCAGTGTTCAGCCCCAGATCTTCCTTGTGTACACTAATAATACTATATATAAAATAGACCACTAATAACCTACTGTATAGCACCAGGAACTCTACTCATTGCTCCGTGATAACCTAAATGGGGAGGAAATCCAAAAAAGAGGGGATTTATGTAAACATATAGCTGATTCACTTTGCTGGTTCAGCAAAACTAACACAACATGGTCAAGCAACCACACTCCAATTAAAAATTAATTTAAAAAATTATTAGCAAGCACTGGAATGGCAATACCAAAGCATTAAAAATCTCTTTCTGAATTGATGTACACAAAATTGTTACAAGTGAGCACCAAAGAATTGATGCTTTTGAACTATAGTATTGAAGAAGACTCTTGAGAGTCCCTTGGACTGCAAGGAGATCCAACCAGTCCATTCTGAAGGAGATCAGCCCTGGGACTTCTTTGGAAGGAATTATGCTAAAGCTGAAACTCCAGTACTTTGGCCACCTAATGCGAAGTCTTGACTCATTGGAAAAGACTCTGATGCTGGGAGGGATTAGGAGCAGGAGAAGAAGGGGACAACAGAGGATGAGATGGCTGGATGGCATCACAGACTCGATGGACGTGAGTCTGAGTGAACTCCGGGAGATGGTGATGGACAGGGAGGCCTGGCGTGCTGTGATTCATGGGGTCGCAAAGAGTCGGACATGACTGAGCGACTGAACTGACTGACTGACTGACTGAACCTTGATATTTTTTTCAAGCATTTATAGCAATCTCCTGCCCCATTTTTATAAACCTGAACTACAAACCTGAGTACAAATGGCCCTTTCATTTTTTTCTTCAGAGATGAGCTTACCTTGAATCTTGGCTCTCTCTTTGTAAGAGTCATCTAGACGTATAATCATAACTCACCATGGGAAAAAACATCAGGACGGTAAGCTAACACCCTAGTGTGCACTGGGAAGACAGTATTGACCACAGAGTTTCTTTTTTCAGATCCTCTTATTAGTAAATCATTAAGAACAGAGATAAGTAATAACTTAGTTGTATTTAAACCTTTTCTCCCAGATTCTGCAAAAAAAAAAAAAAAAAAAAAAAGACACCAATGTATCAACCATTCCTCTCTGAGGTCCTTGCATCCAAATTCCTTAATAGACATTTCCTTCTGTGACAATAAAAGCTAAATAAAATGCAGGTAGAAATATGAATCGGATTCCTGGAAAATGGGGTAAGGATTGGAAAACTGACTGACTAGAAAGATCACGTTCTTCCAGAGAAAACCTTAGGATAATTGCAAATATTTATCTTCTGTGGACTAGCCTGGTGCTGGTGGTTTAGTCACTCAGTTGTGTCCAACTGTTTGTGACCCCATGGACTGTTGCCCACCAGGCTCCTCTGTCCATGAGATTCTCCAGGCAAGAATACCAGAGTGGGTTGCCGTTTCCTCCTACAGGGGATCTTCTGGACCCAGGGATCAAACCCGTGTCTCTGGCATTGCAGGCAGATTCTTTAACAACTTAGCCACCAGGGAAGCCCTTCTTTGGACTAAAAGGTGCCCAATCGTGAAAAGGAGAAAACAAAAAGAATTCTTGACTTGAGTGTGCTACAGAGGTGGGATGGCAAGGAATTAAGAGATAAGGCCACCAGCTATGGTTGGTTAACATCACTGAACACTATGGCTCTTTTTTAAAAATCAAATTGAACTTGCCCAGTTGAAAAGTCTAAAATAAAAAGTCATCTTTTATATTGCACTCTTTTCCCATTAAAGTTCAGTGGATTCAGTGTGGATGAAATAGAATTTATGCATCTATTGAGGAAGCATGATTCCTCGAGAAACCAGGCCTTCTGCTCAGTGTTATTCATGATGAAATACTCACCAGAGGATCACTTGAGGTGGTCTGCGGGTCTTTCAGCAACCTCTTTCCTGTTAAGTTAGTGGAATGGGCATTATTTAAAGATGGGAAACCTCAGGCTTGGTTTCCCAGATAACTGAGGCCAGTCAAGGATTCAGATAAACATGGCGGGCAGAGGTTTCCAATTACTTGCTTTGTCTGTGCTGTGACACTCTGACAAATGAGGTGAACACCCCAGATGAGAGAAAGAGTAACTGAAGAGTCAGGGCAAATACATGCGACTCCTAGCAACATCGACTTTCAGCATTACAGGGAGGTTTCTAGAGACCCTTTCTAACCAGGGAAGGGCCACGCCAGATTGCCCCCATGGACATTTTTGGTCTTGCCTCCCAGCCACAAAGCAGGCATTTATCTGATTGGGGCAGCTGGCACCTCTCTGGCAGCAGGGTCGTAGGAAGATAAAATGCCACAGCTCTGTTATATCGCAATTTCTATGAGAAATGCAGTTCCTATTCCTGTTTGAGTTACAAGGCAGCCTGTCTCCTTTCATCCCAGCAGCCTGAGCAAAGGCCCCCTGGTCTCATAGTAAGTGAACCAGCCCCATGCGCTCTGATGCAGTTTTCCCTTCTGGGCACAGACCCAGCGCTGGAGCTGGGTATTCCCCAACACAGAAATGGCACCCTTCCCACAGGTGCCCTGCTGTGGGCTCTCCCCCCAACCCTACTCCTACCACTTCTAGTCCTTCAGAATTGGGTGATAAGGACTCTACACCTTACGTCCACTCACGTGGGTTATTTGTCCAATAGACGTTAACCTGCAGAGTGCTTGTTTGTCTTATATAATATACTTAAATCCATCCTGAGGACCATACCCTAGTGATATGAGCACACACAAAAAACGACATTTTCTTTGGGTATTGCTGCTACTGCTGCTGCTGCTAAGTCGCTTCAGTCACGTCCAACTCTGTGTGACCCCATAGACGGCAGCCCACCAGGCTCTGCCGACCCTGGGATTCTCCAGGCAAGAATACTGGAGTGGGTTGCCATTTCCTTCTCCAATGCATGAAAGTGAAAAGTGCAAGTGAAGTCGCTCAGTTGTGTCCGACTCTTAGCAACCCCACGGACTGCAGCCTACCAGACTCCTCTGTCCATGGGATAAGAGTACAGGAGTAGGGTACCATTGCCTTCTCCCCTTTGGGTATTGGCAGGTCTTAAAAAAATCTGTATGATTACCATATTGCAATGATATGCTAAGTTGCTTCAGCTGAGTCCAACTCTGCAACCCCATGGACTGCAGCCCCACTAGGCTCCTCTGTCCATGGGATTCTCCAGGCAAGAATATTGGAGTGGGGTGCCATGCTTTCCTCCAGGGGATCTTCCCAATCCAGCGATCAAACCAGTGTCTCTAACATCTCCTGCATTGGCAGGCAAGTTCTTTACCAATAGCACCACCTGGGAGGCCCATGATTACTGGATTACATTTTATAATTTTAAGTTCACAAGAATCATGTCCTTTTATTCAAAATCCCAACAAAACAACAAGTGTCTAATACAGAACATGAAAGTCAGATATGCTGGGGAAATGTCAGTAATAAGGAAGACGATTCTGATGATGTAGTCATGTGTATAATCACTCATCAGGCGATGTTCGGATTTTCTTGTTCTGGAAATGGTGTAGCACACTCAGAAGGACTTTTAACCCAGCAGTGTATGCAGTCTTGACAGTGCTCATATCTGGATGTCACAGTAGGTGGGAGAGAAGGCCACGGAACCTTAAGATGCAAGAGTCAGCTCCCCCTTTGTCTTTAGAGAAGCACACTAATTCCTTTTGCTGGGCCTCGCTAATGATTCACTCTCAGCTAATTTTTTTTAATGGTGTTTTTTTCCCCATGTAAAATAATTTTGCGACTCTGCAGTTACAACACATTGCTATAATTAATGGGACTTGCTTTCTACTTGGATGCTCAAGAAGCCTCAGTGCCACATGGAAATTAAGAAGCGGTGAGGCGGGGCTAAACAGCAGAGCAAGGACAAAGATGAGAGATTGTCTTCAAATTGAGGACTACAAACAGCGAGCACACGAACAAAAAGAAAGAAAGAAAAGTTTTCCCAGGTTATGGAAATATTTGGGCAGAAGCGTCGCCCTTTGGTTTTGATTTACCATACTGCATTGCTAATGGGAGAGATGAAAGCAGTTTTTTTTTCATTCGCTCTATTTGAACTAAAGTATATTTTGAATATCTTCTTTTTTCCCCTTAAGATGCATTCTCCTTGTCCATTAATGTGCGTAGGAGAAGCATTTGTTATCATTTTTTATTATTTGACTCACGTTTTTTCCCTTGTCATTGCTTCAGTGTGCTTGAAGGGGGATCTAGGAGAGAGTTCAAACCAGACATTACCCTGCTGTGACGCCCCATCAGCTGTGATGGTTTGATACGTGGACTTATCCGTAAGCCCTGCCCAGTGGTCAAGGGCAGTTATCTAAAGCCTGTCCCTCATAGCTTTCTTCACTTTTGAGCTTTGAGATGGCTTGAACTTGTCTCTTGGTGGTAACTAGCAAGATGCTTTTTGCATGCTTTCTTGCTTTTAAGATACTTCCTGGAGGGCTTTGGACGACAAATGTTTCCTGTAGAGTGTCTGAAGTTGCTGGTTATGTTCAAAGCCTTCACTGTTCCTCCTGGGATCACAGGAGGGGGAACCTGGGAGAGTCTCAGAAGCAGGATCTGACAACTAGGAGGTTGCTGGAGAGGCACTGATTCTTTAGACTTGTTGCAGAAAACGGGCTCAAGTGCAGTTAAAAATGCAAACTCCTGGGCTTCCAACCTCAGATATTCCCACATGGTAAATCTGGAGAGAGGCCCAAGAATGTGCATTTTAAATGAGGGTTTCAGATGAGTCTAATTCAAGTACTCTGGGGGTGCTTGGTTTAGCTGTTGGGGTAGAGGAAGTACCATAGAGCTGTCTTTTCTCCTAAATTCAGGTTCCGAGAGAGGATGTCATCCCTTGGGTGTGTTATGTTCATAGGCTGGCGATGTAGTTCAGAGAACAGTGACGATTCCCTGTGAACATGCGTGCTTACGCCTTCACCTCCACCCTGTCCACACACAGACACCCCCTTCCTACCTCCTTGGCTCTAAATACCAAAGCTGATAAGATATTAAAGTAATAGAAAAGAGGCAAGATAAATATCTCTGTGGCTGAAAAATGAAACAGAAATATACCAGTTAAGTGAAGCGGAAGTGAGGACCTACTGAAGTTTAGTAGGAAAGCAGTCAAGAGCAGGCAGGAATCTGTCTCCGGCTGGATGCCCAGGGCTAACAGTGATCCATCAAAGGCTTGGACCTGAGCCAGTCTCTGAGCTTGAAACCAGGGACTGCAGAGTAGCAAAAGGAAGCTGCGAAAAAAGGTCTCCCTAGAAAACAGTATGGGAGGTGGTCGGATGAAGCAGACTCAGCCTGCTAGCCAAGACCTGAGCCCACATACTCCCTGGCTTGGAATTTGGATGTGTGATATTGCAGCTCTGTGACAGCAAGAGCTCCAAGCTACTGATCTGGTTTTGGGCTCGGGTTACGGCGGGCTGCAAGAAGGCAGCAAAATGCTTCAAAACGGGGAGATATGAATGAAGAAAGAGAGAACATATATGGAATACTATTCAAAATGAGTATGCAAATCAAAATCCCAAGATAGATAAGTAACATTAATGCTAAGCAAGTCAGTAAAAACAGTGTTTGGGAGATGAATTTACTGCATATGAAGTAAAAATAATTAGTTTTAAATAAGCATGTTAGTTATCCTCAAAGCGACGAGGGAAGGGATAACATTTGTAAAGAATAAGAAACTATGAAAACAAATTCAATAGAGGAGAGCAAAGTATGTGAAAAAGTGCTGTTAAAAATTCTGAAAAATATGGTCCGAAAAAACATAATAAGATAATCTCTAGATTCAACATAGTTGGAGAAAAATAGTGAACTGGAAGTTAGGTTTAAGAAATTCAAAGAGAGCATAAAGAAATAGAGATTGAAAAAAAATATGAATGAACAAATAAGAAATATGGAGAATAAAATAATCGCCTACAGCTTACAAGTTTGGAGAATATCAGAAAGAGAAAGATAGAAATAGAGAAAAGCAGCATTCACAGAACTAAGGGTTTTCCAGAACTGAAGGATGGCATGTGCAGAGCAGGGAAAAAGATACTTTTGATAAGAAAATTTGAAATGTTAAGAATAGAGAGAAAAATGCTAAAGTAACCTGAGAGAACAGATAGATTACCTCCAGGGAATAACCTTTCAAACAGAAGTCTTCTAAGAGTATAAAGAGAAAACAAAAGATTTTTTTTCAAAATGCTTTTGATGTGCAGAGGAAAAATAAGTGATTTCTATTCCCAACTAAACTGTCATTCAGAGTATTTAATTCAAACTCCTAATGGAAGGAGGTAAATAATCACTCATTTAATACACACTCTCAAGTGTAGATCCAAGACAGTTTCTGTCCTTGGAGGAGCTTTCAACCAACATGAGGACTCAATCCTGTCAACACTAATTATAGTAAATCTTTTAAATCAAGAAGCCATAATATCAATGAGAACTTAATCCAGTAGCGCAAAACTGTCCTAAGGTTGGAATATATTGGCATAATGAGACAGTTACAGAAGTTGTAAGATCATAGTTGAAGATTTTGTTCATTATCTTATATAATATATTCCTTCCTGAGTTTAGTTCCTGGAAAAATTTATTCTTGCAAATAAATTTGATTTCTTATTTCCGAGTGGAAACTATGTAACTTAACATTTTCATTTTTGTTATAGTTGCTAAGAAACTACAGTCAAATTTTGTGCCTATTTGTGGTGATTGGACTTTTTTTGATATCAGATCAGACCAAACCAGGGTTTATTTCCCTAATAGTTCATGATCTCTGCTCCTAGTTGTTCTGTCAAAATTTATCCCTATTGTGGATGTTGCTTAATTTTGTAAAGTACTTGAAAACTATTCAGAAATGTATACTGACATTAAGTTCTTTTAAAAGAATAGTTAAGTGAAATAAACCATTTTTATAACCAATATGAAAAAATAGTATGGTTTAAGAAAAATTAGTTTTTTAACAATCTAGTTATTTTATGATATGTCTGCATGAGAAAAGACAAATCAACTTTCTTTTTTTAATATAAATTTATTTATTATAATTGGAGGTTAATTACTTTACAATATTGTATTGGTTTTGCCATACATCAACATGAATCCACCACAGGTATACACGTGTTCCCCATCCTGAACCCCCCTCCCTACTCCCTCCCTGTACCATCCCTCTGGGTCATCCCAGTGCACCAGCCCCAAGCATCCAGTATCATGCATTGAACCTGGACTGGTGATTCGTTTCATATATGATATTATACATGTTTCAATGCCATTCTCCCAAATCATCCCACTCTCTCCCTCTCCCACAGAGTCTAAAAGACTGTTCTATACACCTGTGTCTCTTTTGCTGTCTCGCATACAGGGTTATCGTTACCGTCTTTCTAAATTCCATATATGCGCGTTAGTATACTGTATTGGTGTTTTTCTTTCTGGCTTACTTCACTCTGTATAATTGGCTCCAGTTTCATCCACCTCATTAGAACTGATTCAAATGTATTCTTTTTAAAATGAACTTTCTTTTTTAAAAGCATCAACTACATTTCCAAAATCTACCTTGGCCCTTTGGGTTTGACGTAACTCTTTAAAATAAGAATTCTGATTCTGCACTTGCCTAGAAATGTGGTTCACTCAGAACATGTATAATATGGAACCAACCTGGAGAAATGTGCAAAATAAATCCTTATAAAATTTCCCAGAGAATTATTATTATGCGACTGTGTAAAAGCTTTCCTGTTGGGACTTCCCTGGCAGTCCAGTAGTTAAGACTCTGCACTTTCAATTCAGGGGGCACAAGTTCTATCCCTAGTTGGGGAGATAAGATCCCACATGCTGTGCAGTGAGATAAATAGATTTTTTTTAAAACTTAGCTGTTTACATCGTATATGAAATAATAGTTCAGAACACACATAGAGACCAAAATCACTTAGAAGAGAGAAAGGTACAAAATAGATATCAGCTTTGCATTTATTTTTTTAAAAATCTACTGTTACTGTAACTGAAAGATTAGAACAGTTTTCAGCTTTCCAGTAGTTTCATTTGTGCCACTTCACTAGATCTCAACTTTTGATGTTGGCTAGACCGGTGGATAATTTTCTTGTTTTGAATACCAATCGGTGACACACTATCGACATACCATTTCAAAATATTTAAATGTCTGTTAAGTCCGTTTTTTCCATAAGCCTGTGGATTTCAGCTGGAATCCTCACAGGGGAGAGAAGGAAGGCCAACTTTTTCTTGCTCCTGTAACTGTGTTTTCTGACCGCAGAGATTTTCAAGCCTCGTGGCATATTTGAACGGTCTCATCATTCTGTCACTGTGGTCTCTGATTCCAAAAGAGAATGTCGCGTTTCAAATGTCGGAGATGTGCTGTAGATTTTTTGGCAGCAGAAAAGAAGTCAGTTTAACTTTCGTGTCTTTGAGAAATATATAATGTTATAACCAAAATTAGTACTCTGAAATTATTTTGCTCTGAAATTGGAAAGAACTAATATACATCTATTATGTTATACATGAACCCTTTGACTGGGAGCCAGGTTTGAACATTTCTCTTTACTAGAAATTGACTTCCATATATTCATTTATTCACTTGGCATGAAAAGAGAAACAGGCAAAGATGGAAGCAAAAAAGTTGCATATAGAAATGTTAAGTTAATATAAAGTAAGGTTCATTAGCAGAGAGGTATCATTTACCTGTTTGCATATATGACAGTGAAGAAACAACTGTGTGCAAGTATTTTAATTATCCTAAGTTGCCAATCTATCTAAAAACAGAAAAACTTAAAATACATCAGTATAAAATAAATGCTTATTAAAATTTTAAACAATGATCTCAAATTGAAAATTGACCTAATTTAAATATAGATTTTTTTAGTCGTGATCTGATATGCTTTTTTTTCTTCTTCACATCATAAAGTGCACTTATACTATGCTACTTATAGTCATTTAAAAGGAGTTGTTTGGCATGCATGTCATCCTGAGACACCTTATAATAAATCCAATCTCCACCTCCCCAACATACCATATGTTCAATTAATTAAAAATAAAACTTTTAACCATACTTGTAAAAGCACCAAGAAATTGTCTCAAGTAAAAAGCACCTGGAGCCTATATTTTAGAATCCCTATGGTTAGTTGCTATAATATTGGTGAAAATTTGAATATTATAAGAAATAAGTAGTCTTAATGCACACCCCAGGAGAAGTTACTTTTCTCTCATTGGTGTCTCTTTTCAAATACCTATAATGCCTTTTTATTTTCAACAGCTGCTTAATATGTTATATAAGTTAAAGTATGATGAAGCTTAGTCATATAAAACCTTTTGAGACATCAAGGAATGTGATATTTCTGACCAGCTGCAAAAATGGTAACTTCTTAGAAAAAAAAAATGAGCATCATAAAACAAAAAGTAGGCAGGGAGCATATTAATCTTTTCCTTCCTTGTATTTTCCCTCTTATATTGCTTTCTGTCTTTTAAACCTCTAACAGAGCTCTAACCTTTAAAAGTTCTTCAAATCAAGCAATTTTTCATGATCTGGCTGTCTCCTGATTGTTTTTATTTCAGTTTAACATTTCTTCTGATACACTGCATTTTTTCAAGGTATTTATGAGATTTTATTCCTGAGTTCAGCTGAGGTTAATAACTCATGAGTTACATCAGGTCATATGCATGTGACTTTTCTTAGGGTCACAGCTGATTTCCCAAAGTAACTGTAATAATATTATTCCTAGATAGAATTTGTTGTAAGATAAAAAAAATCTGTCTATACAGTTGTACAGCCCATACTCTAATAAGTGGTCTTCCCTATTAATAACATGGAAATGATCTTACTGATTAAAAGAAAATCTAAGCCTGTAATGCAGGGTCTTTACGGTATCTTACGGGGTCTTTACAGCAGCTTTACGAATTCTTACAGTAATGTCTGCATGACTGTCTGCTTCCTTTCTGTGTCTTCATCACAATTGTGTCATTCAGTATATTGTAAGTAAATATGAATGACAAAATACTTAATTCTAAGGTAGTGAATTCCATTTCCAACCTAATATGCAGAATGGAAAACAATAATAGGGAATAAATCTTCAATTTTGTTTCTCATTGATCTGTGCTATGTAAGATTTTAATGTTTATTAGTTTCTCAATAATCAAATATAAAAATCATTATCACCAATGCAAACAATTATCCAACCCTTTTACTTTGTGAAAAATATACCCCTATCTTGCATATTCTTTTACATTTTGCTTCCATTCATGTTTTATTGGTTGCTAACATCAATGTGTAAAACAATGATAGAAAAAGTATTCATAAAGTATAGTCTCCTAGAGCTCTCTCCCTCATAGCTCAGTTGGTAAAGAATCTGCCTGCAGTGCAGGAGACCTGGGTTCGATTCCTGAAGAGGAAATGGCAATCCACTCCAGTATTCTTGCCTGGAGAATCCCTTGGACCGAGGAGCCTGGCAGGCTACAGTCCATGGGGTCACAAGAGTCGGAAAAAATAGCCAATGCCAGAAATGACTTATTATCCAATAAAAGCTTAAAAATCGCTTTGAGGGAAAAAATAAGTGTTACATTGGCATATTCAAGTGTTAAGAAGTAAAGACAAAAATAGGTATCAGGACAAAGAAGAGATTTATATTTTTCTAAATGATAGTTATATTTCATGTAAATTTGGCAAAGAGTTAAAAATCCATGTTCTTAGGACAGAGCCAAAAACAAACAAGAAAAAAAGCCAAGAAGAGTCCATCATTTTGATGATTTATGTTTCTAACCTACTCTTTGAAAATATAGATGATCAAGGGCATTTTTCATGTTTTAACTAAATGTTTGATGTCTACACATCTCTCCAAAAGGAAGATTTACATTTCAAAATTTGAATTTATACATAAAGACATGTTTCAGGTATATGGTTTTTTAATATCCCTACTTTTGGGAAAAAACCTCTAATTTGGCCTTAAATTAAACTATAAAATGAATTATTATTATTTCCAAAGTATTTATCTCTGTAGATGCTCTATGATTTGCCTTGGGAACAAATATTTTTGAAAATATTGGTGAACAAAGAAAATCAGGCCAGAAAAGTTGAATATTTCAACAGAAAGGTATAGTGTGTCAGATTGCGGTTCAGCGATGCTGCTGGAGAAGCTGGACAGTCCTGTTAGGTACAGCTTCCCTTTTATTTTCAGATAACAAATCAAGGAAACAAGTCAGAGACAGAGAACATATCCAACAGGTTCTCCAGGAGCAACGTGTGTTTACCTGTAGAATTCATAATGTGCTTTACTTATGTAGTAAGTAAAGAGAGTTTCTGGGTCTACTAGGGGTTCATGGACACAGAACTTGGACCTGTGGGGGAGACAGGAACCAAGAACGTAAGAGATGAAAGGAGGAAATCTGAGACAAGCCCTTAGAATGATGTGGCCGGTCCCTCTCTTCTGAATCACATTCTGCCTTTGGGGTTATGCATGAGAGTCACAGGAGATTATATATAGAAGACATAGAAGTCACAAGGAGATTATATATAGAAGGTGATTTTTAAAATAGTTTTGGAGAATTAATCTTCAGATCAATGCTGACAATTCTGAGTTGCCAGGATCTTCTATTTATTTATTCATTTAAAGATTTTAATTATTAATCACCATAACAAGTGCTTCCTGAGCATATTGTGCTGGCCCTTTGCTAAATGTATGTTACTCGTGACCTTATGTAACTTTTTATATGAACCCTATAAAGTAAATCCTATTATTATCCCCACTTTTCAGATGAGGAAACTGAGGTTAAGAAAAGTTAAGAAATGTGTCTGATTATATCCAGTAAGTGGCAGAAGTGGGATTTGAGCAAATCTCTCTGATTTTTATAATGTTGCCCAGTTTGCAGGCAACCTTATATTTTGAATGAATTTCTGACTCTCACAAATATAGATGTGTTGTAAGAGGCAAATATTGTGCAGTTCTAAGGTGGATGAAGTCTTGCTTTAAATTAATCTATTTGTAGTTACGAAATGAATTAATGCTGAACAGCTGACTTGGCTCAAGCACTCTCACTTAGATTACTGCATGATTGGTCCCAGTCACCCATAGAGATTAATCTATTGTGCATCTCTCTCTTTCTGTCTCTCTCTCAAACACACACACGCACATACTATACTATCCTGGTGAGGATTTATTATTCCCACATATGGCCAATAATTTGAGAGGTATGGCCTCTGGGATTCTTCTGTGAAATGACGAGTTTTGTCTGGAAGTTTCTAGAGCCCTTATAAAATTTAAAAGTGGATCATAGGTACAGTTTTTCAAAGAAGTTAAAGGAAAATTTTAGTTTAACTATGGTCTCTTTGGAGGTGAAACCTTTTGAATATGATTGTTATATCATGAACATTCATATTAGGATTGATAAATGGATATATACCAAACTATAGGTATTTCTAAAGTAATGGTTGTTATAAAGATATTCTAGGTTGGAGCCATGATAGCAAACCAATAATAAATCAACAGTGTGGAATTCTAGGTTTTATTTAACTCCCTTAGAAGTCATATCTCAAAGTGGAGAGGCAAGTTTTCTTCTGTCCTATGTACTTCTCCATTTTGGAAGCCACTTGCTTCTAGCATATACGTTGTCTGGATGACCAGGAGTTGACATAAGTGCAAGGGAAAAAAGTTGAGTGCCGTAGAAATAAATCTAGTTCTTGCAGGGACTAGCGAGGTTTCATCACTGGACAGCTTGCAGAACAGCTTGGGGAAGGTAATTCTGAAATGCAGGCAATGTCACCCGAGAAGTGACATTTTGGAATGAAACTTTCCCTGTTAGTCTGTTTCTGTTTTGTAGATAAGTTCGTTTGTGTCATAGAAACTAACATAACATTGTAAATCAACTATCCCTCCAATTTGGGGGCATGGAAATAAACTTCCCCTATTAGACTAGTTGAAACCCAAATTTCTGTGAGCCCTTGTATATATCTTTATCACCCTTACCCAACTTCATCTTCACGTCTATTATCATCATCCTTTGTTATCTTCTGGTCCTCTCGCTGCCAGTCACACTGAGAAAAAGGCGATAGAAAAGATACCATCCCCAAAGTAAGTGACAGCTTAGAGACACTAATGATTATGCAGTGTCACTTGCCTAAGCCAGTGGGCAAGCGAGGAATAAACTTAAGCCCTGGCACAATACACTCATCCTTCTAGATCAAAGTTTCTCCCCTTATTACATGCTGTCTGTATGACTTTGAAAGATAAAATAAATAGGAGGTGTATTGTCTTAATTCCCATTTGTTGCTGGGTGCTCTCCTGAGAATTCCCAAAAGAATCCAGAAGAGAGAACTTCTGTTAGTCAATGTTTAGCCTCTGGCCATAACTATCTTCAGATTCAGAGCAGTAAGAACGAGCCAAAAAACGAAATGTGAGAATCAAAGAGAACTGAGATGTCTGCTCTTGCATTCATGTGGATCTGTTCTGTATTTATGCTTATTAGGATTCTTTTAAAACAAAAGAAAATACAATGAAATGAGCTATGAAGAAAAGAAACACTCAAAGCTGTTTCTAATCAGCAGGGAATATTCATATTCTTGATTTGCAGCTTATGGAGGTCTAAATCAGCTAGCCAAGGTCCTCCCAACCTTGACTTCAGGGGCTGTAATGGCCCTTCAGAATTCCCAGGTTCCCACTGAAGTTCATCATCCTGGATTACCATTGGTTGAAGGTTAGATTTAAATACCAGCTTTGCAATTTTCTTCTTAGGCAATTGCCCTGGGAGATGAATCCCACTGCGGTTAAGAGGAAACTGTCTTAAGATAACTTCCTAAATACGTCCTGGTAAAATATCCCTCATCTCCAAGCTCAGTCTTCTCTTTTTTCTTTTTTGTCTATGTAAAAACTATTTGTAATGCAAATGCAGCCCTCTGTCATAAAACACTTCTGAAGCCATGCAAAAATTCTTTAAATGCGGTAAAGATGTCTATTTATCAATGGGTAGCTATACTTTTTAGGCAATGGCAACCCACTCCAGTACTCTTGCATGGAAAATCCCATTGGCAGAGGAGCCTGGTAGGCTGCAGTCCATGGGGTTGCTAAGAGTCGGACATGACTGAGCAACTTCACTTTCACTTTTCACTTTCATGCATTGGAGAAGGAAATGGCAACCCACCCCAGTGTTCTTGCCTGGAGAATCCCAGAGACGGGGGAGCCTGGTGGGCTGCCATCTATGGGGTTGCACAGAGTTGGACACGACTGAAGCAACTTAGCAGCACCAGCAGCAGCTATACTTTTTAAAAAATCCCTTTTAGGGACGGGGAAGCCTGGTGGGCTGCCATCTATGGGGTCACACAGAGTCAGACATGACTGAAACGACTTAGCAGCAGCAGCAGCAGCAAGCTGTAACATTAGAAGCTGTTAAGGCCAAGTAAGCAGTGGGCTGTAGTTCTTTGCAAATGGCATCATGAAGTGAAGTTGCATCTTTTGAAACCAAAACACATGAATTCTGCGGTGGCCTAGAAGGCATCCCTGCGTTACTTTGACCTGTTGTCACGTCGACATCGCCGCTTCTGTTGTTGGCTTCAGGTAACCTCATAATCAACTCCCTGCTGCCTTAAAAATTAATTATGATAAGAATTTCTTTTCAGTTCAGACTGTTCAACAATGCCTCACGTGCAGGCTGCAAATTATGAAGTGTAAATTAGGGCATCACTGAGCAGGAAAGATCCCAAGGAACCAATTTAAGAATTCTCTCTGGATTTGGTAGAGACCTGGAAATCATCCCTTCTGGAGGAATCACTTGAAATTAGAATCTTAGAATCGACTTGCCATTCAGGTTCACTGTGTATTGGGCTGAACTTTCTTAGGGGAAAAAAATGTGCTAAATGTATGCGAACAAATTTTTTAATTTTGCCTGTCACAGTACAATTCATTATTGAAAAAATAATCACTTACAACTACCATGCACAATTCTCAGCAAGCCAGTTTCATACTAACTCATTTAATACTTACAGCAACTCTATGAGGTAGGGGGTATTGGTGCCCCATTTTACAGATGATGCCACTGAGGCTCAGAAAGTAAGCGATGGGGAGGTCACAGAGCTAGTGTCAGCCAGTTTTGCTCCATAGTCCTTGCTCCTAATTTCAAAATTATGCTGCCTTAACAATTTGGCTCAGTTCCTGAACTCTCCTTTATTAAATGTACAAAGTAGGCAGTAAATAGTTTCTAAGGTGTGCTGAATAAGATTACTTTAAAAATTAATTTTCCACACATCAGACTTTAGGAACACCAGTCATCTGTTTCCCAAGACTTTCTGAGGTCTGAAGGAAAGAATGAGCTTGTGCTTGGTGGGTTTTCCTTTCTGATGGCCCTTGGGCTTTAACCCCTTCCCTCGGCTTCACCATTATCACCATTTTGTTTGTTTTCCATCTTCCAAAATTTGTCAACATCCTTTTCTGCTGCCATTGCATTTCCTCTTCCCTTTGTTCCCGTGTGTATGCATTTAAAATTTTTCTTTACTCTCATTTTATTTTCAGAGTTTTGGTCAGGTTGTATGAAGTATTTATAGAAGAGGTGGGGAGAGGGTTATAAAGAAGATATTAGTTATTTCTTCACATCCTTAAAACCCTTTCTTCCAGATCACCTTTTATTTGCAGAAATTAAAGTTTAGTCCCAAATAGCTCTGACTATGAAATCCATAATGTGAAAGTTTTCACAGCTGTGGTCAATATGGCCGCATTATTCTTTCAGACTGCTTGGCGATGTCCAGTGTTAAGGAGACAGTATTCTGAAAAACTGCTCACTCCAAAGGCTTTAAAAATGGAGTTAATGAAGTTCAGTGAAATAAACTGAAAGTTAAAAATCCCCAGTGAGCAAGGGAACAATACCACTACAAAACACTCATGTTTTCTGAAATGTATGCAAAGCTTCATATGTTAATACTTCAAATTCCAAGATGGCCAATTTATTTTTAAAATAAGAAACACCTGTTTATCATCAACCATAACAATAAGATGTTTAATTTTGAGAGAATGTTTTTGGCAGTTGCTAATAAGCCATACTTTAAGATTTAAAATAGTTTTAATACATTCTAATGAGCTACTTATAAAGCATGAGGAAGAACATTTAGATGTTTCTTGACTTTCATTATATTCAGTGACTATTAAACCTATACTTTACATTAACTTTAGTCATTCTTTATCCATATTATAATTAGTGGAAAAAAGGTACTTAATAGTTCTATTACTTTATCTTACTGTGTTGTATGGAAAATTAAGGCAGGATTATCAGTGTTCCACAAATATATTCTTGAAAAAGCATTTTTACTTGTAAAAGTATATGAGAATTAAAATGAAGTGTATGATAAAAAGAAACCCTACAGTAAATAAGCTAAGAATTGTCATTCAATTATATTTTAAATTGTCAACTGATCCAATTTTTTCCTACTTTTTTTGTTTGCAATTGGTAATAGTTTACAGCTAAATAGAAAAAGTTAAAAATTTTTAGAAACATTAAAAGTGGCAATTTAACTAGCAGCACTTTCTGAAAAAGTAGAAAAAGCAAAAATGTAAATGGAATGTTTCTTATAAATTTCAGTGTAAAAATATCTTAATAAATCTTTAATGGCAATTTGCATTTTCGTTTCTCAGATTTGAAGCTTTCAGTTAGAGTCTTTTTCTCTAACACTTTATTTTCCCTGTTGATTTATATTTTTTACACAGTTTTGTTCATTTTGACTGTTTAATTGCTGTTGTCTCTGATTTAGGCCTGAATTTTTTTTAATGTACATGACCCAAAATTTTCAATGTAAGAATGTTCAAAACAAGTGTTTAATTTGAGGATTTTGCACAAATTTTGCCATGTTATTACCCTTAAAAGAAATAATGAATGGACAAAATTAATATAATCTGCTTAAAATGAGCTAAATTGACCTGTTTTTAATTTAATTCCATAGAGAAGTGAGTACATTTGCTAGGGGCAGGATCAGCTATCAACATCCTCCTCCCTCCAACTACAGACTTGCTTTTTGTTTGTTTGTTTGTTTGTTTTAACAATCAAGGTTAAGAGGAATTTAAAAGGAAAGAATAATAATATAGAGAAGAGTGCCATTTCTATGAGTTAAAGTTTTGCTGACATTATCTCCTAAAATTAAGTCTAACCTCACCAGTTATGACTTAAATGAAAGAGCAGATACATGCATGACTAAACCACTTGGCTGTACACCTGAAACCAACACAACATTGTTAGTCAACTGGATCCCAGTATCTGGAGAAGGGAACGGCAGCCCACTCCAGTATTCTTGCCTGGAGAATCCTATAGACAGAGAAGCCTGGCAGGATACAGTCCATGGGTGCAAAGAGTTGGACATGACTGAACGACTAATGACCCCAATAGAATATAAAAGGTTTTAAAAATAAAAGAACATAAAAATCCTGGAAATTTATTTACTCAAGAATTTTATGTTAGTCACAAGGTAATGGTTACTGGCACAATAGAGTTTTTACTTTAATCTGTATTATTAACATTTTATCCATCATTTTCTTGACTTGAAACAATCAACAGAACAGTAAAACTAGGTATAATGTGTTAAGAAAAATATATTATGTAAAAACGATATCATTTTGATGATATGGCATAACATAGATAAGAAAGATGTCTGAGATGTTATATCAAAATTGAGTGCTTGTACATTGATCCTTATTTTTAAACTTTTTTTAGAATATCCACTTGCTACATTATTTTATTTTTCATAATGAAGATAATCATCTAAGGAAATAAACACTTGACTCATTAACTATTTTTCTTTCCACACTAGCCGTTGTACTTTTAAGTAATGGCTTCTGAAGATAAATTTTATATAATTTAGGGGATTATGTGAGCTGAATTACAGTCTCTGGAGTGATCAAGGAATTGCTTTTTATTGTTTTAAATCTCTTTAAAAAAAAAAAGATCAAGCAATCCATATTATTCCGCTTGCCTAAGACAACTACTGAAAACATTTGTATTTCTTACATGTCCTAAAGACTGATCTTGTCTAACTCATATTAACCTACTCTGTAAGGATCACAAATCTTCAGACAATCTCCTATATCTTAGTAATTTATTTTCTGTCAAACATATAAAACAAATCTTGGAAAAACATTCCATTAGAAAGGGAGAGAGTTTGGAGGAAACTTTTCCATGGTGGAATGCCCTGCATTTTCAGGAGTGTCTGATGAAACACAGATGTTTCAAAGTGCCCACAAGGATGGTTAGTCAAGACCAGATTGATCCCTGGTTAATCTCTGAAACCTCTTGCTTCCATTCTTTCTATCAAAATATATTGCTTTCTTTTGCTGAATGAACTCAACTGAGTTAGCCACAAAAGAGTTGAATCAAAAACACTCAAAGTGGAAATTGAACATGTTAGGATTTCTGCAATGGTTTATTATGCATTTCTTTCCAAAATGTTCCAAATGTAATTTGGTTTGGGAGTAAATGTCTCTTTTACTTTAAACAGTGCCAGTATTTACACATGGACCATCAGTTCAGTTCTCGTGGATATTTTGCAGTATTCTGACAAATAATGGATTTACTGGAGAAAGTAATTGGTTGCATGGGTAGCTTAGCTCCTTCCACATTCCAATATTGGAGAACCACGGAGAATGTAGTATTTTATCTAGTTGTTACTCTTTGACTTAAAAAAAAACTAATGAAAGCAGATACACTGCCCTAGAAAAATCTTTAAATCAAAGAAGTGACCTGAAGATAGTTAATACAACCACCAAGGTAATGATGAAGGACCGTCACACCACCGTCGATGCTTAGGTAAATCTCTTTCCAGAAACACAAAGAAAAACATGAGTGGATGCTTTTTTCGTCATTTTCATTGGGTTGTCAATTTCTTTTGTACAACTAGAACCCTACTTTTACCAGAAGTTAAAATAAAATAGGGATTAATTTAATCATTAACGTACTTTGTGGTAAACTAATTGTATTTGAGAATATTTAGACTTTATTTCAATATCTTAATATCTTTTGGGCCTAGGTCACGTTCTTTAATATGAAACAAAAACCTGTTATTAATCTCATTACTTGATCTGACAAGTATTTTAAAACTTTATGTGATTTTGAACCTAGGCTTAATACTTTGACAAATATAATTTAAAATATCAAGATTAATTGTTAAATTTATAGAATAATTCACAATCTTCTAAATAGAAAATAAAATACCCCCATGTTCATTATCTGTTGAAAAATATTGAATTTCCAAACATGTTTCCAAAATATTTGCCTTTCAGTTTTGCATATTTGTATTTCTAATTTCTTTCATGCTGAGGCATCTGTTCATGATTTCTAGCTTATTTTCAAAATCTTTTTGTGTTACTGTTCAGATTTGATATTTAAATTCTTTATGTGCTGAATGACTTCTAGGGACCCAGTCAGTAAGACTTTTCAGATTCATAAATTTTTAAAAACATCATTGTGGGTTTTTTTAACTTAGGAAAATATTCCACTTTTTACTTATACTCGTTGAACAGAATCTGTGTTATAACTTTTGTTTTGTTTTGACGTTTGCACATTCAGATGTATTTGTGATGGAGATCACATTTCTGAAAAATTATTTTTTTAAATATAGCCTTAATTCCAGAATATAGAAGTGAAACCTTAAACATGCAAAAGGGAGTTTCTGTTTGCTTTGAGAGAGGGGTGGCCATATTTTGAGAGGAACTTCTCCTTCGAGAGAGAAAGGAAGCCGGGTTCCCCAGGATGGAACTTGCTTGGCTCCCTTTTCAGCAATGGAAATGTTACTCATTAAGGTAAAAGCCAGGCTGTGGTTTGGGTTATATGTGTTTTCTGTTAATTCACTTAAAACATGCTTTCCTTCCATACATATTCCTTGTAAACTATAAGTCTACAGGATAATATATATACCCATCTTTATATATGGCCTTAGAAAATGACATAGATAAATATCACTTTGTGCTAAAAATAAGCCCATAGTAATAAAGAGGTCAGTCCAGAGTCACAGGGTACATAAAACAGACTGGATTTTGAGTCATGACATCTACACAGACTGCAATACTGCTGAATTTTCATATTAAGAGATTTTGGCTGAAGGAATTCAGACACATACACAGTATGGCCCCAGAAATCTTGCCAAGAAAAGTTGAGTTTAAAATGTAGGGGAACTGATCCAAGAATAGGCCTCAAACATGTTGCATTCATTACACGCAGCTGTGTACATGAGAAGTGACTTTTTATCCCCACCTACCAAAACCCTATCCAGAGCTGTCACTTTTTTATTTTTTATTTTTTTGCCAACTTGCTGACCTTTCTCTTCCCACAAAAGGGAAATGTGATTGACAGATGATTATTCAAAACATTTTGGCAATTAAAAAAAAAAGGATGCTAATGTATTTGCTCTAAATACAACACATTTTTAAAGAGACATTTCTTACAAGCTCAGTTTTTGTGAGTAAATATTAACTAACCAAAGTTATGGAGAAAACCAGCCTGGAGTCAGAATGCTGGTGGATACTGCAGTGGGTGCTTTTGGAATATAAAGATTTAGAGGTACTCAGGTTACCTAGGCGGTAAAGAAGTATGATCAAGAAACTTGGCAAAGAAAGAAAAACACAGCAACCCGTGTCCATAGGCCTGGAAGAAACAAATGTCAATCATGACGCATGAGCAAGGGTTGAGCCAGGTTTTAGGGCAGTGGAGGGAGCATTGAGAAATACCCATCGCTACCTAGTATGGTTATCTGGTTAGGTTACGTGTTCTCTGCTTCTGCTTCTCACACCACTGCTGGTTGATGTTCCCCCATTTTATCTGCAGACCTAGCTTCTCCAAAACAGCATCTGATCAATGGATTCTAGTCTCCATCTAGTACAGAGTGCAGCCCATGTTGGTCAGAGCAATCCTGACAGACATTTACTGGATGCTGGCCCTGCCAATAGTTGGTTTTCTTTGGGTCAGCTTTTAATTCCATCAATCACTTGCAGACAGAGTTCCAGGAATGATGCCATGAAGCCAAAAACAGGGATCTTTGGAAAGCTTTGTGTGACTTGTGCAGCCCATATATTTTATCATAAATGCATACATTAAAATAACAAAGATTTTTTAAAAATATATGATGCCTTTAAAAAATATTTTACTCTGCTAAATTTTCCAAGCAGAATATTTTAATTTCTCCAAGAGGAAGTACATAATACTAAAGAAAATAGTAAGGGGAATGATTTGTATCATTAGTTTTCCTGTCTCTGATGGAAACTAATTCTTATGAAGGGCACTGGGCTGGTATAAGTGCTTCCCTGTTCCAGTAAGCACAGCGGATAAATACTGTTTAGTCTGGGTGCAAATATGTCTGGCACACAGGGAGTAAAGTCTAATATTTCCCAGTGCTAGGAAATATATTCTATCTTTTGACCCAATAGATCCTGAGACAACTTCTTCCAAAGACTCTAACCAACTCCATTTTTAAATTTTTTTTTGGTGAAATATATTTGGGGATTTTGTGACTGTTGATATTCCAGAAACAGGAGGCTAATCTTTGCATCTTCCAAACTCAAAGAGGTTTTGCCAGTTAACATACAACCAGGTGCATCTCAGAAACAATGACACTGCCTCTGTTTCTAAATTCTACTCCAATTCCATAATATCATAGGACTGTTAAGCATTGCTTGCGATTGTTGGACATTAGTAGCCTACTCTAATTTTTATTTGTGTCCATGAAAATTGTTTAATTTTAGCTTTTAAATCAGTGACTGAGTGCTACATTATGAATTTTATTTCCATGCACATATATAAATTGCATAAGCAATTTCTTCATGTGATATAAACGAGTATGATAAAAATAGAAATGCTTAAATACTTGTTTTAACTTATATCACACCTACAGTATAAATTCTTTAGATCCAGTATTAGTTTTTTAAATAATTTATTGCCTACAGTGATTAATTGAATTAACATTTCTGTTAGTGCCAAGGAGTAGAACTGTTTTGCCTTACCGATACAGATCAAATTCAAATGATTGGCCTTGACATTTGGCAAATTTATAAACCTTTATTACTGTAGGAGCTATTAATTATCTAATAGCTACAGTTGGTAATTAATCCATAGTTCAAATTCAATTCAGGTAGACCAACTTTATTCAGTGTCTATGCATAGTTAATACTGTCAGGGATTGAATGTTGAATGAAATATGAACCCTGCTTTTGAATTTCTAGTATATTTAAAGTCCTATGATAAAATGTTTCATAGATTATCTCATTTACTTTTAACAAAAATCCAGTGACATAGGTATTATATTATTCCTAATTTACATACATACACGAGGCTCAAAAATGGCAAGCTATTAACTCAAGATCACACACCTAGTAAGTGAAAGAGGCAGGATATTTTTTTTCCTCAGTGTGTGGCTTGCAAGATCTTAGCTCCCCAACCAGGGATCAAACCTCTGCCCTCTGCACTGGGAGCACAGAATCTCAACCACTGGACCCCCAGGAAAGTCCCAAGAGACGGAATTTGAACTCAGGTATGAGTGTACTTGAGGACTTTGTGACTGTTCATATTCCACAAATGGGAGGATCATCTTTGCATCTTCCAGACTCACAAGAATTTTTGCAAATTAACATGCAACCAGTGCCTGTCAGAAATAACGATGCTGCCTCTGTCTCTATATTCTTCCCCAATTCTCTAGTTTTAAGGCAATATGTAGAATGTAATAAGTGTTGTTATTTTTATGTGTTCTTAATTTGATGACTATGCAATAATCAAGCATTTAATTGATTGATTACTGACATCTAGCCACCAGGGGGGGTGGTCAGAAAAGCTTTCAAGTCAGGAAGAGGAGACATCCAAGATAAGACTGAAAGAAAAATAGGACTTAGCTAAGAGAAGATGGATGCTAGTCCATAGATTAGGCATATCCTATGCACGGTGCCAGAAACTGTCACTGTGGTTGAAAGTACAAGGAGATGTGAGGTCACAGAATATCTCACCAGCTCTACTTAGGAACTGGGATGTTATCACAATGGCAGTGGGGAGTCATTCAGAATTTTTCTGTCAGGAAATTGGTATGATGATTTGCGTCTTTTTGAAAGATTTTTCTGAATGGAGTATGAAGAGTGGTAGAGGAAGGTAAGAATAGAGGCAGGTATGATGTTACATCCAAGTGAAAAATGATGGCTGCATCAACAGAGGCAGGTATGGCAGAGATGAAAACGGTGGAGGGCCTATGGGTTGATGCAGTGTAGGGAATGGGGAAGGCAGTGCTGACAAATAGCTTCCAAGTTTCTTGAGCATTTGGACGGACACAGATTTTTTTGTTCACTGACTCTAGGAACCCAGGAAGAGATGGAAGCTTGTGGCAGATGATTATTTCATTTCATTTCATTTTTTTAAAGGAGAACTACTCAAAGTCAGGGTTTTGGTTCAACTGTGATGAGGTCTTTTTTTTAAATTATTTTATCTTTTTGGCTGCATTGGGCAGCTTGCAGGATCTTAGTTCCCAGACCAGGACTTGAACCTGGGCCCTCAGCAGTAAAAGTGTGGAGTCCTAACCACTGGACCACCAGGAAATTCCCCGAAGATGATTATATTAGCTTTGAACATGTTGCATTTTAGATGCCTGTAGACATCCTGTTGAAGCCATTAAGTGATTGGCTATGAGCCTGGTAGGCAATTGGAATTAAAGGAACAGCATCCAGTATTCTTGCTTGGAAAATCCCAAAAATGGAGGAGCCTGGTGGGCTACAGTCCATGGGGTCACCAAGAGTCAGGCATGACTGAGCGACTGGCACTTTCATAACTGGTCAGTTAGGCCTTGTGAGGTGGCAGTGGTTATGGAAATCAGAGAGAAATAAAAGGTGGGGGGTTGGGGGTACGGAGAGAGAGAGAAAGGAAGAATGGAGTAAGGGGGGGGGCACCGAAGAAGGACCTCTTGGCAGAGGGAGTGATATGACAAAGTGACAGTGAGAAATATCCTATGTCAAGTGCAAGATAAGACTAAGATGGTTCTCCTGGATAATGGTTGGTGGTGGGGTTTACTCTGTAGTCAATGGGGAACCAGTGAGGCTTTGAGAGTGGGAGGAGCATTCGCAAATGAGTCATTGGAAAGTCTGACCCGAATGCGGATTGGAGTAGGGATGCAAGGACCGTGGCACAGGCTATCGATGCATCTAGGGTAGATGTGATGAGATTGAGAAATTGGGTAGGATATATAAGGAAATTTAAAGAAAAAGCATGGATGCAGGAAGTACTTCTGAAAACAGAAGTCTTCCCACTACTTCTGACCCAGGGACAGAAGATGACTATTTGAATGGTAACAACTTGGAGTTTAAAAAAAAATAGAGAGAAATCAGAAGAGGGATCTGGTTTCCGGAAATGTGTATCTTGTATGTTATTTAGAACTTAATGATCATTCTTCTTAGAATTAAAAATAGAAGAATAGTGTATCAGTATATTTTATTTGTAAACTTGCCTTTTCTCCCTGTTTTCCTGGAGCTTATAAACTATTCCAGAGACTAGACCAGATGATATTTTTCTTTTCCTGTGCACTACAAGAAAAAATAAAAAGGACTTAGAAATCCATTTGGAAAGAAAGTCAAATGAGAGAACTCAGTAATCCTTACCAAGAGTGACAGTCCTTCATCCTAGCTGGGCTGGACCACTGTGGGGCAGGGGAAGAAGGGGGTGGTGAGAGAGAGAGAGAGCAAGCTCCTGTTCAGCCACAGGAGCTGAACAAAAGGTCTGAGCACCTCAGTTCAGCAGGAATCAGGGCAACAATGGATAGAGAAAAGATGTGGAGCTTTTCTATGGGAAGCGCTGGGACGCAAGTTGTTCTTTCGTCGGCGTCTCTGAAGTCTATAAAAATATGATTCTGGATATATACCAAGAAGCATCTGATGCAAAGTCAAACAGAAGACTAAATGCCATTTTCACTCAAGTAGCTGTCTGTGCTGGGGGGCGAGGGGAGGTCTTTTCATGGTTTTTATCGGTGGTCCTCATCAGTTCCCTGGTTTTATGGAAGTTCTGGTCTTGTTCAGGAGAGTCCCTGCAAGACTGAAAGCTATTTTTCTTCAACTGTATTGCTTCAGACAGTCGACAAATACAGTGTTTATTACGTGACTTCTTCCATCCTCTGTGTTTACACTGCAGGTGAATTTTTCTTTTTTTTCCTTTAGTGACCTGACTTATGGGTTGGTTATTATGACTGTTTCTCTAATTTTTTTTTTCTAGAAGTCTTCTTTCAAAGAACAGAAAGGTTTTAATTCCCACTGAAAAGAAAGACAGGGGACCCCAGCCTGTGGACCCAAGTGTTAAGATGCTTTTGAAGATGGGGCAATTGGAAGCTGCTAACAATATGGAGATCAGACATTCTGTCTCCAGCCCGGGGAACAGGACCTACATCAAGTGAACAGGCAACTACTTGCCTGCCTGTCTTCCTCTCGCCAGATAAAGGCCCAGAAGGGGCAGCTGCCAGCTGGGAGGAATGTGAGAAAATAGGAAATTGATTTGAAATAGGATAGGGAAAAAGGCAAAAGAGAGTATTTACGAATTTTCAAATCTTCCCTTTTTAGGCATGAGTAGATACTGTCTCTGCAGAGAAAGGTCATCTTTATATACTCGCTCACGAAAGCCGAAAGGCACCAAAGTCACAGTTGAACAGGTATTAGAAAGCCCTGAAGTTGGTTTATTTCTTCATAATTGGAGGAAAATTGGATATGGATATATATTTAACTGTTTGGCAAAGCTTCTCAGTCCTTTTGAAATAGAAAAAAAAAAGGAAATAGAAAATTATAAACGTTTTAATTCTAGGCTCAGGAAAAGTAGATTGTTTTTTTCCTGCTAGTTACAGTGATAATTAATTAAATTTCACATTCATCAGAGGGGGCGGGGCAGTAGTGTTTGACTGTGAAGGTTGAGGGCATTCTGATTTTCTATTGACAGCGGTTCTTTAGCTTTGATAGATGCCTTTAGGCAAATTATAACGCCTCTCTCTACTTTTTTGCTTAAGGAAATATGAGGAGGCGGTCATATTAGGGATATTTAGAATCACTAGTAAATAGAGGAGATGTTTGTCTTCGGGATCGTGCGTGTTGGCTTCACTGTAAGAAGGCAAGAGGGTTCCACAAGGAGCTGTAAGTTTCTTTTGGGTCCTAATGTTTGGTGATGCTCTGTGATCTCTTGAAGGCAGGAAACCAGTGGTATCCTCTCAATCAGTGGTCCCCAACCTTTTTGGCACCAGGGACTGTTTTCATGGAGGATGATTTTTTCACTGACTGGGGTGGAGCATGGTTTCGGGATGATTCGGACACGTTACTTTTATTGTTGCTGTTCAGTTGTTTAGTGGTATCTGTCTCTTTGTGACCCCCCCTGGACTGCAGCACACCAGGCTTCCCTGTCCTTCACTATCTCCCAGAGTTTGCTCAAACTCATGTCCATTGTAGGTGATGCCATCCAACCGTGTCATCCTCGCTTGCCCCCTTTCCCTCCCTCCTGCCCTCAATCTTTCCCAGCATCAGGGTCTTTAATTGTGTACTTTATTTCTAGTATTATTTTTATTATATCAGCTCCACCTCAGATCATCAAGCATTAGATCCTGGAGGTAGGGATCCCTGCTCTAAACTATTCTTATACCCAGAGCCTCCTCTTTGTAGCCCACCTTGCTTGAAGTTGTTGATAGGATACACAGGCAATGAAAGACAAGAGACCTTGCAAGAGATGTAAATCTTAGCTGAGAAGAATAAATAGGTGTGATTGCCACAGACGATATAGTAACAAACCATATGATAACAATATGGTAACAACACATAATAATAGGGCTCATGCATACCTTACTGCCTCTCTTGGCTTCATTAATCATCAGTGCTGTTCTTATGAAACGGATAACCTCTCACCTCTTACAGACAATACATTGAGGCTGGTATCGCAACACACAGAAGGTTAAAATATGGAGTGAAATAAAGCTGAGAACAGCTGTTTTCTAAATCACATCTGCCTTAAAATGTCAACATATGGAAATGACTGACCCCTTTTACTGTTTCTTTACTCTTTACTCATTCTTCAAAATAAAATTTGATCTTTATACTGTGAGGGGATAGACAGACAAACAAACAATCAGGCCAGTGGAAAATCAAGATGGATAAAAGAAAAACATGAAGAAAATGAGAAATGAATAGAAATATCTAGGAACTGAAAACTGTTATCCTAGAACATTAAAGGAGTAGGAAGAAACTCTTGCACGGCCATTTAAGGGATTCAGAAGGCCCAAGCGATATTCCCCTTTTTAGAGGGAAAAATTGAAGCCCAGATAAACTAAGATTTAGCAAGATTACACAGCCCATCAGAAGAACTATGTCCAGAACCTGAATTTCCCAATTCTCAGAGAAATTGTAGACAAGTGGAGAAATCCCTGAAGGGTGGACTGTGATGTGTTTTCACTGGTTTCAGTCTGCAAACTATCAAAGCTGCTTTATTCTTTATAGGTTCTTTTCTTTTGCATTGAGCCCATTTTATCATCTATTTCAGTGGTGTCTCTTCACATCACCTAAGGTTTGGGTAAAAAGATGCCGGCTTATCTGAATCATAGCCATGGATTTTCCTATTGCTGATTATGACACTACATTTTTTTAAAATTAAAATTGCTAGAAAAAATCAGCAAGCAATGGAATAAGTGTTTTATGGAGTGAATACGTTGCTATAATTTAGGACCTTACTCACTAATGATAAATTGTTGTTAATCACAACTAATCTAACTACTTTGTTTCCAGTTAGAAAAGTCCTCATTATAACTATCCTTCTGAAACCCTACCAGAAATTTCTTGAAGGGAAATTTACCCAACATCGATTCTAGAACACAAGCAAGAAGGGTACAGTTATTCAACCTAGACTTGCAGCTAAATATTAGAGCCTTTCTACTAATTCTAGACACCTATATCATCTGGTTGAAAGCTATATTGGACTCTGTAGTTAAAGTGACACTGTGATATATTGATCTAATGAGTAATATTATGAAATTAATTCAAAAATACTCTAACTTGTTCTGCCTTAATCTTTAAAATTCATGTGAAGGAAATCACATTGTGCAAATCTTTTTTGGAAGATCTTGCAAAGGACTTTGGCCAAAAATAACATAGAGGTCTACATATTTTCACAGTGGTTTCTATTTTGGAGTCAAATTGCCATCAAGGAGGGTAGACTGGAGCACCTGTGCAGTCTTGGGTGAAACTCTTCACCTGGACACTTGCCTTAATGGGTCAGGATCTTCAGACTGCGGTGGGATGGCCTTGCGGGGTTAGAGTCACCTTGGTTTGCATCAAATACATAGATGCCCTTATTTTGCCTTTCAATTCCTCTCTGCCTTTTGAAAGACCTAATTCCCTTTGTGCTAATTCTAAAAGAGATAGCCCCTGAAGCTTGCTGTCACCCAGAAACTGCAAGCCCACAGGACTAGATATACAGTCACTAGAGTTTTCCTTACCTATCAGCCTCTGTCTCTACCTGCTTTTCTCTTTATTCTCCCTCACCTCCCCATTTCTAGAGAATTCATTTCTTCTCATGTAGTACTTTAGGTATGCCTTGGTAGGATTCCCTGTAAACTCCTACATTGCCCCTTGCAGGACCCTAAGCACACTTGTTTGTTTGTTTGTTTTTATGAACCAAGACAGATACCAGGTAGAAATTTGCCGACAGTGTATTTTCCCCTACAGAGTATTTTAAACAATGAAAATACAGTTTTCTACATTAATTTTAAACTAGTCTTGCCCTGTGAGGTTTAAAAATGGCATTTCAAGCCAAAGTATTTAAGGGGTTTCAGGCACATAATAGGCATTCAATTAAATGAAGTTGAATTCACATGTATCAAAGTGAAAGAACCACTGTCAATAGTAAATTAGAATCCCTGCCACCTTCACAGCCAAAGACAGAACTGTCCCGCCCCTCTGCTGAGGGTGAAATTTAATTATCCTTGTAACTAGCAGGGGGGAAAAAAATCTACTTTCCTGAGCAGAAAATTTAGAAAAAAAAATTTAATTAAAACTTTTTAAAATTAATGATTATCCATATTTGTTTGTCAATAAAGACCTTAATAACTATTTGCAAAAAATGATATTAATACCGATGGGTTCTTTGCAAATTTTTTGATATTATAAATTTTGAAGAGTGACTCTAGGGCTTCTCAGATGGCACAGTGGGAAAGAACCCACCTGCCAGTGCAGGAGATGCCAAAGATGTGGGTTTGATCCCCGGATTGGGAAGATCCCCTGGAGGAGGAAATGGCAACCCACTCCAGTGTTCTTGCCTGGGAAATCCCATAAACAGAGGAGCCTGGCGGGCTACAGTCCATGGGGTCGCAAAGGGACTGAGTGAGCACCAGGAGTTGGTGTAATTTCTGTCTTCTCTCCACTGCAAGAGGGATTTGACCTACAGGTAGCTAGTGCCTTTACGGACAACTACCCACCTGACCACATCACTTCATCACTAGCCATCAATGAACGACCAAATTTTAGCATGTGAACAAAGAAAACAAATTGTTTATGTATATTTAATTTCAAAGATCTATGGCCTAGCTTTTTGACATCTGAGTTGTCAGTTTTTGAGAACTAACACAAAAATATGCTTGGGAGTTGAGTGAGTAGAATGATGGCTGGAAACAAATAGTCCAGATTGAAGACTTTAAAACAATTCAATCATTTTTATTTATCACATATCCATGTACTTTCAAAGCACCTCCCCCAATGTGTTTTTATTGTCAAAACCTACAAATAAGTTGAACACCAATAAGTTGCCAGCATAGACAAACACTGCCATCCCCGGGTGAGCCTGGGAATTTGTCTTGCTGGTTTTGGACCTTGTGTCCAACCTGCCAAGGATGAGTGACACTCCCTCTTTCTTGGCCACTCCTGCACACCTCCATGTGGAGGTTGACTCACATAGAACTAGGGTTCTACACACTGCTACGCACCCACTTGTAACATCGCCTTAGGACATGTGGTGGCTTGATTGGGCCCTTAGATCTTGCTCTGTACCCAGTTCCTGCCATCCCTACCCCTATCTGACCTCTTTTTTGGGGTGGAGGGGGGAGGGGTGATAGAAAAGAATAGTTTTATTGCTTTGTCATGCAAAAGGGACCACAGTAGGGCTAAGGACCTCAAAATTGTGTCCCACCCCAGTGGGATTTGGTGAGGAGTTTAGAGCAAGGATCAAGGTATGTGCAGGGCCTGCACTTTTTAATCTGGCTTCAAGTGGTCTCTTGATGAGCTTCTTGAGATTATCAAATTGTGATCTTCTCTGGAATGAAGAATGCTAGCTTCTTCCATTTGTTGGGGTTTCAGTATTGTTCTTGAATCTCCAGTGTTCTGAGTCTCTCTCCGCTGGACATGGCAGCATCTCTGAGACACAGATCCCCATGTGCTGCCCTGCATGAGTGAATCGCTTCTGGTTTTAGGACCTAATGAAGCTCAGGTTCTTGATGTCTCATTGCAGAAAGAATTCAGTGAGAGACAAAGTGATAAGTAAGACGTGGATTTATTCATAGAGAAACTCACTCCACAGACAGAGTGTGGCCCATCGTCATCCGACCTCTTGCTGGCTGTCTGGATTTCTCTCAAAGCTCTGTGCTCCTGGGCCGGTCCTGCTCTCACCCGTAGAGAGGAATGATCTCTCTTCCTTACCCACATCCCTCCCACTTGGGTATCTGCTGGCACAGGACTGAAACCCGCTAAGCCTTCTGGATACAGTATATTGCTTGATTGCCCCCCTGCAAGGCGTCCAGACCTCATTCCACACACCCACATCCTATTCCCCTCCTCTCTGCCTGCCTGGGCTGTGGAGGACCCAGCATGCTCCTGCCCAAGGTCATCCTCCACCCAAGGTCATCCGCCTTAAGACAGAAATCAGACCCAGTGCTTTGGACACACCATACAAGTGACTGATTGGAGATGAAGTGTCATAAGTCTTCATTATGGGTCAGATTTCAGAAGCCACTTGTGTTTTTGGTGAAATAACATAAAGCTTCTAAAAATAAAGAAGAAAACTTATCTTTTAGAAATGAATTTGGATGTGGGTCATTTCAAACAGTTGTGAAATAAATAGCTATATTGTGGGTGGATTTTTCTGTAGTTTGGATCAAAGGATCACCTACATATTATATTAGCCTTTTAGATTTACTGTAGACATCTGTGAAAAATTATAAATTGGCCTTTATTATGTCTCTTTTTTTTCAAACCTTTATTTCTGTTCCAGTGTAAATGATAAGTGAACTTTACTGGAAAAAGGACCCAGAAATATGATTTTAAAATAAAGTTTATGTCAGCTTATAACAGAGTCCACATAACTGTTCAGGATTTTTGGTGCTCCTGACAAAATAACACTTTACAAAACAGAAGATAAAGTCTAAAATTTTATTTACAGCATGTAACTAAAGTAATTGTACAGTTATTATGTACCAATTGATATCAGTGTACTGTAATTTCAGTGACATAAACAGTTTCTTTGATATATTGGTTATTTTAAAAAGAACAATTATATATAAGTGTATGCATGCATGCTCAGTCACTGAGTTGTGTCTGAGGCTTTGAGAACCCATGGACTGTAGCCTGCCAGGCTCCTCTGTCCATGGGATTTTCCAGGCAAAAATACTGGAGTGGGTTGCCATTTACTCCTCCAGGGGATCTTTGCAACCCAGGAATCGAACCCACGCCTCCAAAATCTCCTGCATTGCAGGCGGATTCTTTACCACTGCGCCACCTGGGAAGTCTGTATTAACAGAAATATCAGTAAAAGTGGAAGTAACCTGACAAGTTTTTCAGAACAATTGTTGAAAATCTTTATTTACAGCAGAAACAAAAAATGAAATATCACATTTCATATATGTATTACTAACAGAATACAATTCTGAGTTTAGTTTCATAATAAATTGTATAATTTTTAACAAAGCCTGTTTAGAGAAACTAAATTTAAAATTGACAGATACACATTTACCTATTGATGTCGTTTAGTTGCTCAGTCCTGTCCAACTCTTTGAGACTCCATGGACTATAGCCCGCCAGTCTCCTCTGTCATGGAATTTTCCAAGAATACTGAAGTGGGTTGCCAGCTCCTTCTCCAGGGTATCTGCCCACCCCAGGGACTGAACCTGCGTCTCCTGCATTCTTCACCGCTGAGCCACCAGGGAAGCCCATATTACTCGTTCCCTTAACTCCAACAGCAGCTTCAAAACATAGGAGAAATCAGATGTGGTGCCTCTTCTTTTTTCCCCCTCCCAAATCCACAAATGATCAGTTTTTAAAATTGACTATCATGTTTTCAAATCCTTGGTGTGGATTATCCTGACGAATCTTATTTTGAAAGTGAACTACACTCCTAATGCCAGTTTTTACTAATGAGTCGATACTAAGTGTTTAGTGAAATGAGTTAAGTTGAGGACCTGGGGCTGGGTTTAGTCTCTGACACTCCATGTGGGCTCTTTGAGCTCTGGTTTCCTCATTTATAAAATAGGATAATAATATTACTTTCTCACTAGGGCTTTAGAAAATTAATAAAAATTGTATATGTCAAATGTTCAGTATAGTGACAGTCATACAAAGTGCTCAATGTTAGTTTTTATCACATTCACATATATAACACAGCTAAAAGTGTTTGATTATGATTTTTTATGAGCATCTCTGAAAATATGGATTTGGTGCTTAACCATTGGCAAGAAGATAATCATCCCAGTTTTGGTTAAACTCTACTTTGTCTTCATGGCTTTGGGCCTATGTAGCAAAAGGTCAGAAGAACTCTTAATATTAAAGCTAAGTTGGTGCCAATTTGAAGTAACAGCTCACGCATGGACTTTTTTTTCTAAAACACAATTTGCTTTGATTTGATTTGGTTCATGCATTTTTAAAAATCTTTTTCGTGGTGTGCAGTCATTAGGCTTTTATGCCTAAAGAACTAAATTCAGTTATAAGTAAAATTCATTTAACAGCACAAGTATGATTCCATGTGGTTATTTATTTACAACATAAAATAGCCACATAATTCAACATATTTGATAGTGTCTGCTCATGGAACTGCGGGGAATTCTGCAGATCTCAGACAAGACATGCTTAAGTTATAGAAGGCAATATCCGTAAGGCTAATTATTCCTGACAGCAGCAATATGGCAAACAATAGGAAATAAAAATTCACATTTAATGTGTGCCTTATTATGTGTCTGGGTATGGGATTCTTCAGTGGACCCCAATATTGAAAAGATGGCAGTGATTTAATGCAGGGATGGGTGTGGCCAGAAAACCTTGTATCTTTTCTTGGGAAGATATATATGGAAACAGTCCTTCACTTTTTAGCAATAGAAACTGTTTAAAATCCCATCTCTCCCTTTCCTTCTCCATGGGCTGCTGCTGCTGCTGCTGCTCAGCTGTGTTCAAAGTCAGCCCTTGATCATTCTCAAGGGATAATGTCTTGGTCCAGTTTGAAAATAATTAGTTTTGTATTCAGAAAAGGTAGAATTAGATATACAAGTAGAAGATTCCAACGTAGTCCCATATAAAAATTTACCTAACCTGTATCTGATATTTGTAGATTGGCATGGCTTAATTAGTATGTTAAATTGGAATTTTAATAAATGCTATTCATCAGTGACCAATTTACATAGCATTTATCTGGGGAAATGAGCATGCCAAATATCAGTTTTCTTGAGATTTATCTTGACCCAAGCGGTGATTTAAGATTTAGAAACCTTTCATTCCTCAGTTAGAGTGTTTATCTTCCTGTCTCCTAATGTTCTAGTTCAAATCCAGATCTGATCATTGGTGGCATCAAAAACACGGGGGGTATATATCTGAAGCATTCACAAGCCCGTGGGTCTGAGGAAATTCTAAAGGTGCAATGTTGTACCTATTTAATTCTTCTTAGATTCCAGTTGAATGCGTTTTCTTTATATTACAGGACCTATAACTGTTCTATAGTATTTATTTGCAATTACGTCAGGCAATCCCCACCCCCCCAAGAGTCACACACATTACAGTCATTCGTGTAAGGATCCTTTCCAAAATATTATGACTTAGGAAGATATTTGCTTAAGAACTTAGAAGTCTTTCAGTACCCCACAAAATACCTATTGTTCTTTACTAAGGAGAATTTCAAAACCTTGAAATAAGTTTGAAATCTAGACTGTGCCAAAGGAATGTTAAAATACTTTCTCTGATATCTTAATGATGTCCTTGTTAAAGAATGGAGACATTGATCACTCAGGAAAGAATAAGCAGGATACTTGCGATAATCATTTAATATAATGTGTTTGTGAGTTGCGAGTGGAGAAGAGTCATTGTTACTGAAAGACAAGATCACTGAGGTGCAGAGAGCTTGCTTCGACACTGAGAAACATCAGACATTTCCATGAATGACAATGGACGTTAGATGGTAATGAAACCTGGACAGGAAAGGTATCCAGTAAGAGGTAGGTGAGCTGTAGTCACATGGCTGTAGCTTTACCTTTAAAAAGCGGCCGGAGTTAAGGTAAAGAAAACCTAAAGAGGGAAAAGAAATTTCAGTTGTTGGATCATGGAGATGAGGAAAGAATATAATCTTTCTTGGGTCTTATTCACAAATGAAGGAAAAACACAGATGCTTTGTTAAGTAGTCCTTTTTTGGTGCACTATTTTTAGATGAGAGTTAAAATGTGGAATGACGGCTAATGAGGTAAGGGTTATGTTGATTGATCCTGGTATTGTAAATGCTGCTTGTGTTGTTTCTTTATTCATAATAATACTTGAGGGGTTTGGAGGGACTGGAAGAAAACACAGGTGAATCTCTCTCATTTAACCAAGAAGTCATCCCCTTCTTGGTTAAATGGAGGAAGAGGCTGAAGGGGATGGAATGTTCTAGAAGAAAGAGAAATTAAAGGGAAGAGGGACGTCCCAGAGGCAATGCAAAAATCATGATAAAAGTGGGTCTAGAGGGAGAAAAAGGCAATTAAAAAAAATTAAAATGTAAGATCTTGCAGTATCAAGTGTCTTGCATTTAAAAGTAAAGGAAGCCCCATTAGGTATTCCAGATGCGGGTTGTCCAGCCCTGGTGCATCATTCAGAGTTAGCTCAGACCACTTGAACACATGCTTCGAACCCCGGGGACCTCCTCCCCTCCCCGGGGCCCCCTGGCTGGCGTGGATGGGGTCCGAGGCCCTGGAGAGCACCATAGGCTCGAGCAGCAGCCCTGCCGCCCGCCCGGGGGCCCCAGGGCCGACCTGAGTGGCCGAGTGCCAGCAGTCCAGGCCGAGGGGCGATCCGGGCCGAGTCGGTCCCCGCTGCAGTTCCCAAGCGACACACACACACACACACATGCACACACAAGCCGCGCCCGCCGCCGCCGCTGGACTCCAGGCCCCGCTGGCGACCCCTCCCGCCACCTGGACCCCCGCCGCCCACCTTCCCCAGCAGAGCGTCCCGCCAGCTCCAGGACTTAGTTTGGCCGCGACGAGGGGGGCACGCGGCCACCGCTCGCATCCGGATGAAGTCCACGCCGCCGCCGTGTGAGGTTTACCGGGTGGCGGCTCAGGGGGGTCGAGACTCATTCTTGTGCTGGGGGAAGAGGTTCTTTTGTAAGCACGGCAAAGTCGCGCTTCTGGAGAAAAACCGATTTGGAAAAAAATCTACTGCAACCTGCAAAAGCCCAGGAGGGAATATTGATGTTTGAGAGTCTGCGTGTCCGTGTGTGTGTGTGTGCGCGCACGCGTGTGTGTGTGTGTGTGTGTGGAATACCTCCAATTGGGGTCTTAAGAGCATGCCTGGAACCAGTTTGGGATGCAGTTTTCACACGGCGTGGGGCATGGCCGTGGAGATGGCCCGGGCCGCGTGCATGCATGCATGCATGCATGAGTGCATGCGTGTGTGTGTGTGTGTGTGTGTGTGTGTGTGTGTGTGTGTGTGTGTAGAAGGGGAGGGTCAGGGGGCGGCGACCGGGAGCGCGGGCGGCGGGGCGCGGGACCAGCGGGGCGGCGGCGGCGGCGGCCCGGCCCGGCCCGGCGCGAAGGGGTTAAGCGCCGCCGCCGCCCCCTCGGCGGCCGGGTGTAAACAGAGGAGCCTCAGCCTATCATGTCTGGCTGCAGCTCGCAGCCGGAGCCCCGAGCCCGGCGCTGTAACATGATACGCTCCAGACCGAGGCAACTTGGCAACGCTGGGCTCGGCTCCGCACGGCCACAGCGAGGGCGCGCCGCGGCAAGGTGGGTGAGCGGCGGCCAGGCGGCCCGGCGGCCTGGGCGGCTCCCCTCCGCGCGGCTGGATCGCGCGGCTCGATCGCTTGTTAGCGCCCGGAGACCGCGGCGGCCGCGATCTCCTCCCCGGTGGGGTCGAGAGGGGAGGAGGCGCTCCGCGCGGGTGGGAATCGGGGCCGAGGCCACTTAGCATCCGAAATGAGGTGGCATTTTAACCCCTGAGGGGCCATCTTTTGGCGGGGTGGTGAGAGGAGGTGGAGGGTGAACTTTCTCCCGGACTCCTGAGCACTCGGAGCGGTTGCAGGTATAGCCGCGGGGAGCATGGAGTCTTTTGTTCCCGGGGATTTTTAATTAGGTGGCTGTTTTATGAGTAGTATCCCGCGCTCACCCGGGAGGGGAAGCTGGCGTTTTTCCGGCCTTCGGTGACTTTTGCGGTGTGCGGTGTTGAATTCGTGGGGGCGCGCATCTTGAGCTCTAGTGGTTTTGGATAATTTATGTCTGTTGGGTTTTTTAATCTGCATTGAGCCGAAATCAGTCAGTCCTTTGGTTTCCTGAACTAAAATCCATCATGCCAGTGGTTTCGTGGGAGGGGTGGAAAGGCACAAAATTATCCGGCTAGTAATGAAAAGAGCAGTTTTTCTTCTGCGAAATACTTAGCATGTGAATTTTGCCACGAGAGGATTTTTGCAGGGCAGCCTTTAAAACGAATCCAACTTTACCGTTGTGCTTCAGTGCAGGTTACTCCCGTGGAAGAACGAGTTGGGAATGATTTCTGGGGCGGGGGGAGCTTGCACACTTTCTGTTGGAGTAAAATTCATTGCCCCATTTATGTATGTGTTTTACTAGAATAAAACAAAGATCTGTGGCAGCTTTCAGAATGCTAAGTCGGATTTCCAGCCTTGCCCCCTCTGGAATATCTCCTAAATGATATGTACAGAAAATGTGTTCCTGTGTCACAGGCTCATTCTGTCTTCTGAAAGCCTAGTATAATCAAATTCAGTGCCTTAAGATGGTGTAGTTGAAGATTTGATCCCCTTCCACTGAAGTGGAAATACTTTCAGTAATTGAAAGCAGATTCACGTCTGGAGTTGTACAAGCCAAGGTTTTCATTTTTAAAATAAACCTTTTGTTCTCTGGTTTTCAGTGTTTCAGAAAGCCATCCAGAGACCTCTGTGTGCTAATTGTTAAAGTAGCCCTTAAGAAAAGGATTGAAATTATCCAGAGAAGGCAATTGAGAAATATCGCTAACTTACTAAGCCTCCCTCCTGGTAGGAGACTATTTCAGTGCAGCCTGTATTGTGCCACACATTTCGCTCTTTCTGCGGGTTCCCAGGCATTAAGAGGCAACTGTACTGTTCAAAACCTCCGAACCCCAAGTAAGAGTCTGTCAGTTTTAAGAGGCTAAAAACTTGAGAAATGCTGGTGTTATCCCATTATATGCTGTGGTTTACACAGTTTGATGATAAATTTGAAATCTAGTGTGAAGTATGTTTCATTTAAAAGGAAGCTGATTAACCGGTAGAACTTAAAAATATGATCACAGGTTATTTATCAGGTTCCTTTCTCAGCTTTGGAGGCTAAGTGTTAAAAGCTTTTAAAAATTGACCACTGAAGACTGAAATTAGGATCCATTGTAGACAAAGACAGAGTCACTTGCTGTCTTATTAGCTGTAAAGATTGAAGAGGGTGGTGGTGTATAAGACTGATACCTTCCTTTAGGATAAGAAATCTGAAATGAACTGTGTAATTATGAGGAAAAAGTTAGAAGAGTTGTACTTTTAACAATGATAATTGAGATCTGAAAAAAAAAAGTAGAAAGTCGTATTCCAAGTGTTTTTAATTACTACATTCTTAAACCTATTTTGGTGATTATTAATAAGATGTGAATGGGTGTGTTTACAGAGTGTAACCTGGCAGTTTGATTTCTTAAAAATACTTGGTAAGTCTGGATTTTATCTGATTTCCTTGTCTTCTCGATTGTTAATCCTTTGAGCACTTTAAAATAAATTGAATGGGAGTAACTTGGTCATGATTTAAATGATGTTCTTTGTGAACATGTCTCATGTTAGAGTCCTCTTTTATAAAATCAGTATTTAAAAGACTCAGCAAATCTTTATCAAATAAAATCTTAGCTACATTTCCATTGTGTCGCATTACATTTCAGTGGCCTAGTGCATGGCATAATAGAATTTAATTTTCCTCAAAGATCGAGAAAGAGAAACTCAACTTCCTATGGACCTTTGCAGATGTCTGAACACTGATTTTCAGTGTAGGATCCTTGTCTAAACATTTCACCTCACCCTTTCTGTGACTTCCCTTTACTGTTAGTTTTTATGTTCTTAGGTATTTTTACTTGCTAAGGGATGTGCACAGGATCTTCTGTCATCTGAAATAACATATTCAATTTATCACAGGATTCCTTTCTTTCATAATGTAGGGAAGTGGCAAAGGAGGCTTGTCTAAATGTAGTGATCTTGATAATTAATGCCATAAAATAGATTAAAATGCTGTATTCCAGGTATTCATTTCCTTAAAAGGGCCACCAGAACGGCGTTGCTAAGCACCCGTCACTATTGCAAGTAACAGAAAATGACCCAAATTAAAGAACCTGTTCTAAGCTGTATTCTTGCATTTTCTAAAGTGTATTTCACAAGGTTTAACCAGACTCATTCAATTAGTGGAGGAAAAAAGATCTATTTTCAGTTCTGATCAGCAATTAAGAGATTGGGCTTTGGAGCATCAGCCCTTTTATAATTTATTTTATCTTCTAAACGTTAAACAATTGTGGATAAAGGTTTTTAACAAACCACCTTTTTGACAATCTAAACCTAAATGCTAAATGTAGAGCAGTATATTTCTTTAAAATTTTTGTCTAACAGTAGTTTTTATTAACTTTTCCCTCTTTTTATAAAAGTTTAAATTTTACGCTAATATGGTATACTACTGCTTTACTCTGGGTTTCTTACTCTTTGTGCAAATACGTATATGCAGATATGAGTGCTTTCGCACCAAACACTTGAGAAATAAAATATTTAGATATTGTGCATTTGGTACCATGAAGGAGACAGAGTGATATGTCGAAGTGAGAATGTAAGTAAGTAAATCAGGGGCAGTAGGATTTTTTTTCTAAGCATGATGTTAGTTGTACCCTGCTGGGTTAGCCCACAGCTTCTACACAGTTAGAGCTAAGCCACAACTATTGGAGTGTTTAATGAGTTAGATCTTCCAGTGACCTGGTTCTTAGCTGTTCCAGTAGCAATCATAAATACAAGTTGAGGAACTTCCCCAAAAGGACGTGATGGATAAGGGCTATTAGAGGAATGGGAGAGATGAGCCAGGGGTTCCCAAAGGTTTAGATTAGGCTTATCAGCAAGTTTTTTGCTCTCACATTTATTTGGACACCTTAATTAAGTGATTATATATAAAATGATTCCATATCCTCAAATATTGACTATTTTAAAGCCAAAATGACACTTGATTCTGTTTTCTAAAACCAGTGTTTTATAGTAAATACTCATGATAATTTAGTTTTATCAACTTGCCTGGCATTACAGATTTCTGTAGTAATATATAATATAAAATAGATGAGATTTGTATGACTTCTGTTGTAGTTTTGTCTAAAATGAAAATTTATTATAAAATTTATGTCTAAGGCCTTTCAACATGAAATCTCAGTTTAGGTATTTGGTAGGTGGTATTTGTTTTTTGACATGTCAAAATTGGTTTTCCCCCATAGAGATCAACATTTTGATGTGTTGAAGTGATTAGATAATGTATATTTTTAGTAAACCTTGAAATTGTATATATGTTAAGGTTTAGAAGAAACCACTCGTTTGAAAATTAGTGTTTATATGTTGATTTTAGTTAGAAACCTAGCTGCTTAGTTACCAGTCCTGTATATGTAAGTTTTGAATTATCTACTCTTACTTTTTACTACAAAAGGAAGGAAACAGCGACATCTTTGGTATCACAGAAACCATTTATGCATGGATATTACTGATGGGAAATTTATTTCCCAAGGGAAGAATAATAATTGAAAAGTGTACACAAATATTTGAGGGCTCATCACATTTAAATAATAGTTGAGTTTGGGAAACCAGATGCTGTGCTCTTTTAAAAAGTTTCCCTGTTAAATGTTATTATTCCCCTCTCTTAAAATTAAATAGTTTCACACAAAAGTCTTGTTCTGTACATTTAGAAGCCATGATGTATTATAGAGTATTCCAAAATGACTAACAAAAGCTGATGTAGAGCAGTGCTTGCATTTTTTCTATTCAGACATCTTGACCTGAAATTTTAAAAAATTAAAATAATGTGTGGACATTTCCATGACACTTTGTCATGTTAGTTCCAGCACAGCCTCTTTTTTCCATAATCTTAAACTTTCAGCTGGGAGAGAGGGAATCCGCTGTCTTGAGACCTGTAAGGTAGAGCCTGGAACTCTTTTTAAGCTTTTTGTTTGAAATAAAGCAAAACTCCCGTACATAACAAACGTATCACTGTTAACCTTTTCTAATTATTTAACCGTTATTTCCTTTTACCTCCCGCTTAAAAATTGTACATTAGTGGAGTCGACACCTGGCAGTATTCTTAAAGGTTTATTTGTCTTTCAGTTCTTGTAGTAGTAGGGGGCAGTACCATCTCCTTAATTATCTTTGTTCAGGGAAATGCTGAAAGGCCAGGGTAGTTAAACAAGGCCACTTGGATTTGTGAGCTCGAAGTCAGATGCAAGGAAAGTGGTTAAATGCATTATCATCTTACTGAGCCCACCATCCGTAGAGTGACCTTGATGGAGGGAGAAAGAGCCACTGGCTGTTTTATGACGGCCACCCCTGCTTGTTTTATCTCTGACACATCGTCACGTCCCACTTTTCCTGTTTCCTTCTCTCTGTTTTCAAATATTGTTTGCTCTCATCATAGGCAGTCCAAGGGAAGGGGAATATTAAAAATTCACTTCTTTTTTATTGATAGTAGATTTTCCTTCATGCGTTCGTCTCATCTGTTGATAGGTATGGAGATATTCCTTCATTAAAAATTAAGGTGATCGAGCTGACTGACCGTTCTGTATTTGCTTTTAAGGATCTTTTACCGGTGATGATTAGTCTCTTTGCAAAGAAGCTGCCATTCTGCTACTTTAAAACTGCTTCTCAGCTATTAAAAGGAGAGACTTGCCAACCTCAGTTTTTGCAGTGGGAATCATGTTTGTTTTAACAAGTGCCTAAGTATGTTGACTTGACCCGTCTTCAGGTTTTAGTGGTTCTGTTGCTGCTGTTCTGGACTCATCACTTCCCTTAAAAAAGGCAAAACCAAACCGGAAGACTTATAGTTTAGATTTGTTCACTTTATGGCAAAGATTTTCCTTGTCATGTCTTTTATGTCAACTCCATTAAAATGGAAATCTAGCATCAATATTTGAACAAGTGTTGTTCACTAATAGGACGAGTTTTATGAAATGCAGTACAAGATCTAACATTTCTGGAAACACCAGTTAAAGCAATTAAGTGCAGCATGCAAGATTGTTTTCCTAGGCAAAGCCCTCAGACATACCGATTGGAGTTCATGCTTTACTTTTTGCTGTTTATTAAGTTAATCAGAACTAAGTATAAATCTTACCATAAAGAAGGAAAAGGTGGGTCCATTGGCAAAATTCCTAGAATGCTATTTCAAACTTGGTTAGAGGTATCACCCTACCATCATGCTATGAATTATATAACACTAAAAATCACCAAAAATAGTACCATCAGGCAAGTCACATTTTCTTGATCGCAAAGGATTATGTCTTTAAGGATTCTTTAAATTTTGAAAACGAACATGCTGAATTGAAATATGTTTAAAATGAACCCCCCCAACCCCAAACTTCTCTTTACTCTGATCTCACAGTTAGGACCTGAATTCAGGCTCTTTTCCTCTCACGTGTAGACTTTTTCATCAGCCTTCTAACCTGGTTCCCCTGCCTTCTCTTTTAATCCAACCTCCACACTATGATCAGAGTTGTCAGTTTGAATCATACTTCCAAGCCTGGCACATCCCTGCCTAAAAATCTTTGTTATGCCCTTCGGGTTGGATCCAGGTTTCCTTAGCATGTTTAATCGGGCCTTTCTCGTCATCCCTCCCTGTGCCTTTTCCGCTTGAACCTTTCCATCCATGCTTCAGCGTTTTCACCTGATCAGTGCCACTTACACCTTTTCCTGCCTTCTCATGGATCTTTCAAGATCCTACTTGCTGGGCATGTCTTCTCGGAAGACTTTGCTCTTTGCCCCAGGTAGAGCTGGCTGCTGCTTGTAGATTTCCGCCGCACCTGGGACAGATTTCTGTTACTACATACACATTTTGCTGTAATGGTTTGTTGACAGTTCTCTCTCCTCCCTCCACTAGGGGGACATGGTCTTTCAGGTCGCAACTGTGTCTCACTCATGGATACCCACCTGCAGCTGGAAGCTGAGAAAATAGTAGTCATTCAATAAACGTTGTTGAATGCTTACTGAACGAGTATTTTAAATACAGCTTCACTTCTTGGTAATGGAAGGTCATCATTATTCACATCAATTATCTCGTTCTCTGTCAGGATAATGGCTTTGTCTGAAGTTGGTGAGGGTTAAGTATCCATAGTCTAAAGCCTCACATGACAGTGTTTGCTATTACTTTTAGCTATCATTTTTGAGTCCTTAATCTATGCAAAATGCTTTATACATATCATTTCAGTCTCACAAAATCCCTCTTAGAAGGGATTTCTGCATTGTACTGATGGGCAGATTCTTACATAGAAAAGTTAAATAAATTCAGCAATACACAGGTCAAAAATGGTGAAACAGAGATCTGAACGTAGGACTGTGTGAGCTCTGTGATTGCAGACCTAGTCTAGATATTACACTGCTGAGAATTCTTAATGACCTATGTAGTTCAAGTACAAGTTTTTAGATGGGTTTTACATTTTCTTCCCTTGTCATGCTGTCAGCTTTTGCTTCTTGTGGCTCAGCTGGTAAAGAATTTGCCTGAAGTGCAGGAGACCTGGGTTCGATCCCTGGATTAGGAAGATCCCCTGGAGAAGAGAACAGCTACCCACTCCAGAATTCTGGCCTGGAGAATTCCAGGGACTGTGTAGTCAATGGGGTCACCGAGAGTCGGACATGACTGAGTGACTTTCACTTTCACTCTGTCAAGAAACAGCCAAAGTGATTCTGTTGTTATAATTTTTGCATAAAATAGCAATGGAAAGGTTCTGAGCCAAGACTATTCTCAGAGCTAATTTTATTAGCTTTATGAGTTTTGGCCTTTCAGAAGCCTTTTTGGTCTAATGCCTCCATTTCTCTGCATTTCTGGTCAGATGAGAATTTGGGGTAGCTAAATTCCAATTAGGTATTAGGTGTTTGAGTGAAGCAGAATATTAATTTCCATAGTTAAGGACTTTTAAGAAAGCCAGTACACTGAATTAGAGTAAGGAAAAAATTTTGCTAACATATCATGCATGGATACATGTGGAACTTAAACGCACTGATAAAATATTTCTGATTCTGATTTTTTAAACTGGTAAACACATCTAGTGGCACTCTCTTTTGGGTGGGTAAAGCAAGGAAGATATATCCTTTGGAATATATATTTGGAGCAATAGCTAGTACATACTTTAATGTTTTTGTTACCAAAAAGTTAACAGGTGAGGTATGCCAGAAGGACCAAAAAGAGACTCCATATTTCTACTCTTTCACCCCATCTTAATCGACCTTAAGAACAACAACAACAACCAAAAAAAACCCTCATAAAATAAAAAAAATTTTTTTGCTAACTCCTCCTGTGAAATTGAACAGAATTAGAAATTTTGGGAACTGAAGAGAATCTTCAAGATTACCTAATCTGGACTACATAATTTTATAAGTGGAGAAGCAAGTCTAATATTTGATTTCTTGTGTACTTTGTCCTCGTCTCTGTGCTAAACCTTTTCTGTGGATATTCTTTTTATCTCACCTTCAGAATGAGAGTTAAACGCTCTTACAAGCTCCATTTCAAAGAGGGGAAACTTGAGGCCTAGAGGAGTTATGTACATTGCTAGCCACTGATGCTGGGAAAGATTAAAGGCGAAAGGAGAAGAGGGCGGCAGAGGATGAAATGGTTAGATAGCATCACCGACTCAGTGGACATGAACTTGAGCACGCTTCAGGAGACTGGAGGACAGGGAAGCTTGGTGTGCTGCGGTCCATGAGGTCACAAAGTCGGACACAACATAGCAGCTGAACAACAACGACAGTTAGACACGGTGCTCGTGCCTACGAGGAGCTCCTGCTCTCCCTTGAGGATGAGCACCCCATCCCTCTGTTAGAAGGAACTGGAACCCAGAATCCTTCCAGTCCACTCTGGCATTAAGATAAATTGTTACAACACCTCAGAACACCTGAAATATAGAAGATGGCTCATGAAGTTTTAATATTCTTGCATGCTCAGTCCCTCAGTCATGTCTGACTCTTGAGACCCCGTAGACTGTAGCCCACCAGCCTCCTCTGTCCATGGGGTTTTCCAGGCAAGAATACTGGAGTGGAGTGCCATTTCCTTCTCCAGGGGCTCTTCCTGACCCAGGATTTGAACCCACATCTTCATTGGCAGGCAGATTCTTTACCACTGAGCCACCAGGAAAGCCCGCATAAATATTCTTACTCCCTATTTCATAGATGAGAAAATTGAGGCTTAAAGAGATTAAGTGCTTTGCATAAGGTTATTCAGCTACTGAAGAATAACGGCAGGTTGCTCCTAATCTCAAATTTTATATCATCCTTTATTACTGAATTCTGCCTTCACTTTAAATGTCAAATTAGATTTTGTTAGGACTTTGGTCCTAACTTTGCATTATATGTAGCTTCTTTTCCTGTTACAGAATAGAATTTTGCCACTGTGCAACGGTTCCTAAATATGGTCACCATTGAATGTTACTATTTCCATATCTGTTCAAGGCAAATCATGTAATTTACCAGCAAGTACTTATGGAAAGTGTATGTGTTTAGTGTTGTGCTGTTTTTAATCTTCCTTGTTTTTTTTTTTTAGTGAACCATGATCATAGGTGATCATCTGTGATATAGGTAATGTTCACACCTTGGTTAATATCCAGCAATGATTAGCATCATTGATTAAAAAATTAGTAGATAATGCCTTTATTGACAATTCTCCCCATTTAATGGTTTGTTTATTTAATTGATGACTAATGCCTTTACTATTAGGCTATTAACACATCAAAATGGTTATTATTGAACCTGGCAAGATGATAAATTATGTTTGTGTTGATTTATTTGTGCCCAAGGCTACTCTGGTAGTTTTTTTATCTTTTCTTTTCCTTCTTTCTTTTTTTTTTTTTTTTTAAGTTTTGATCTGCTAAGAACTTCTGCTTAGGAAGTCAGATAAATTAGCATTGAAACCATTATCTGGTGGTGTGACCTTGGAAAAGTTGTGAGAAGAGGGAAGTAAACCAGATCAGGGGCTTTAAGCGGTGTGGATTGTTGCAAAAGTCCTGTAGAATTTCTTCAGTTGATTCAACATTCTTTAAAAAAAAGAAAATCAGACAAATGGTAATAAGACACATCATGTACAGTAAAATATACAATAAATATTTGCATTGTGTGCTCATGAGTTAGCTTATTTTCATATATTTGTCCTGCTTCTATGCGAATATTTGGATTTCTGTGAGGGTGTCATTGGTGAGGGACACCCTCACACCCCCTCATTGGTGGGGCTTTATGATGGCTTTTTTGTTAATTTGACTTGCCTAAGGAATAGGAAGAGAAAACATCCCCTGCAGAGCTAATCTGGGAAAGGAGGATCCTTTCTCACCAGCTTCCAGGGAAACGGGGCTTGTGCTGTGGAGCATGTATGCTTGCTGTACCTATCTTTGGTGGTAATAGAGATTCTGAAAATGAAGGTGGTTGTGCTCATTATGAATAGATAATTACTGTTCTCGCGTTTCATCATAGTACCATGACCAAAACTTTTTTGGAGCTATTCTTGAAATTGAGTTTATTTGCAAGGCACAGACAAAAATAGTTCTTGTTATACAGGCATGTCTCATTTTGACCAAATACCAACTTAGCTAGTTTGACTGTTTACCTTTCTTCACGGGCTTGACAAATCAAAGTTTGGCTATTTCATAATATTAGATCTTAGAAAGAGAGTATTTACTACAGATAAATATATTCCATGAGGCCTTTTCAAAGGGGGAATATCAACTATATATTGAGATATGATTGCACTCGCTGAAAAAGGTGGTAAGGCCTGAGGTGGCCTGTATAAGGCAATGATTTTCATGTGGATAAATTCTAGTATTTTTTTAAGATTTGAGTGGCATTACATTCAAGATAAAGAACTGAACCTTTGATGGGCAGAACAATTAAATATAGAAATTGAGAAACTAAAACTTTATAGTTGTTTCTAATGTATAATTGTTTAAACAGTTCTTAGACTTTTTAAAACTACTAAGGCCTATAAAGATGTGATAATAAGTTTGATTTCTTTAAAATATATTTAAATTTCATGCATATTACTTCTCATACAGAAAGCTAAACTCAATCTTTACTTTTATGCTTCCAGGTAGAAATGGGGACTCAAGGTGCTAGGTCTTTCATAAACTGAAAAAAAATTATTTACTTTCATGCTCAGATATCAGTATAAACACCTGATTTATTTAAATGCTGATTTATAATATTTATTTATTTCAGTATGCCTCAGTTTCTCAAGACTAGGCATTAGAATTGTAAATGTACAATATCTTTCTACCTCAGTAAAGGCAGAACATGGATAGAGTTAATATTAAAGATTTTTACAGGATATCTATGGAGAAAGTAAGTTGGTAGTATCTTTTCATATAAAAAGCATCTACTTGTATGTATTTTATAAAATGCATCTCCAGTCCCTATTTCTGAGAATATCTCAATTAACAATAAGAAGATATCTACCTCTAAGTGCCTGGGGTCCAGTTTAGACTCTAATGAGATGCCTCAATGGAAGGAGACCACTTGAAGATTTTATTAATCTTTGCAGTGTGGAAATGGAAATTCTCTGAGACAGAGATAACTAGTTCTAAGGTCCGATAAAACCACTGTGACCCTACAGAGAACCTTAAAACTGAGTAAAGTTAAATTTAAGACAAATATTAAATTATTTCTTTGTTCTTAAATTCACAAAGAGTAAAATTCTGTATATATTAAGCTGTTCCATTTAGGAGAATTCTTCTGTTACATGTCTTTTTTGACAGTTTGGACACTCATAACCCAATTAAAGACAGTATCTGAGAGTCGGATGCACATTGTCAAAATATATGTCAGCCATGAAAATCAGCCTGCTTTAACTTTAGGCCAAACTATTTGAGGTGGCAAGTTGAAATACACAGGAAAACACTGAAGTTCTGTGCCTGAGAAGGACGTATATCAAATACACATCAGTAGTTGCTTAGGAGCTGGAGGAAGGGAGACAGAGGAGCAGGATGGGAGGAGAGCTTGAGGGGCTTACAGCCACCTCTATCACGTTTCTCTCATAGCTCAGTCGGTAAAGAATCCGCCTGCAATGCAGGACACCTGGGTTCAGTTCCTGGGTTGGGAAGATCCCCTGGAGAAGGAAATGGCAACCCACTCCAGTATTCTTGCCGAGGGAATCCTGTGGACAGAGGAGCCTGGTGGGCTGCTATCCATAGGGTTGCATGGAGTTGGACACGACTGAAGCGACTTAGCATGCGTGCATGCATTGGAGAAGGAAATGGCAACCCACTCCTGTATTCTTGCCCGGAGAATCCCAGGGACGGAGGAGCCTGGTGGGCTGCCGTCTATGGGGTCGCATAGAGTCGGACACAACTGAAGAGACTTAGCATGCATGCATGCAAATGTGATTGCACTCAATCGTATTTGATAGTGTACTTCTCACTAGCCTCCCTGACTGTTAACTTTCCTCTTCAGTACCCCCAAAGCAAATCATCTTTCTTGGGGATCTCCTTGATCTTATTTCTCTCCTACTCAGAAAATCATAGTGTTGTATCGAGAAAATGTTTGAGCCTGATGGAAGGAATGACAGAGAGAAGACATTGCAGGCTGAAGGAGGCAGGTGGGCAGAGCTGTAAAAGTTGGAATGTGTGACGTATATTTGAGAAAATAATAACCTACTTGGAGCATGAAGTTCATGAAAGAGACATTTGGAAGATAAGGCTAGAGAAGTTGGTTGAAGCCAGGATATGGAGGACCTTGAATCTTAGAGGAAAGGGTTTATTTCGATGTTCATTTGGGATCTGTTGGGAATTTGGCATAGAACACCTGTGCAGTATATTTGGGAGATCCCTCTGGTGGATAAATTGTAAAAGGGAGGTAGTAGGAAGAAAGAAACCAACCATGAACTTTTCTTGTTGCTGTTTTTAATTCTTGACTTCCTCTTAAGTTTTACATTTTTCAATATAAGCTTCACAAAGGCAGGAGTTTCTCTTGAAATTGGTATCCTTGAGTGAGAACAGCGCTGGGGCCCTTGGCGGTGCTCCGTGAATTTGAATGAACGAGAACACCAAGATCCAAAAAGATTAAGTGACTTGTTTGCATTTACACAGATAATCAATCGTGGCAGACCCAGAATTGAAAATTGCAGCTGATTTCCAGACTGGTGTTCTTTGACTGTGAGTCGTGAAGGTGTCCTACAGGTCCTTTCCACCAGCATACCTTCTTTCTTCCTTGTCTACTCCTTTCTTCCAGCAAATGGTTGCAGGGTATCTCATCTCTTACATACCCATTACAGCCTTCACGGAGCTCTTAATATGTACTTTCATCAGATATAATTGGTTAAATTATTTATTCTACTGCTTTTTTAATTTGGATGCTAAACTCAAGGTCAGAGACCCATGTCTTCCATTCAGGGTTTTGTTTGTTTCCTTGTTTTATTTTCCAGCAGCCCTCCTCTCCCAGAACGCTTGTACTCAAAACTACTTTTTTCTGATCTTGGAAGCGTGATGACTGACTAACCAACCTTCACATCTGGCTTTTAGTGCAAGTTATTGAGAAGTTACAAGCATACAGTTGAAATTATTGTTGTCATATTGGAAAAGGGCCACTTAAAATTTGCTGGATGTTTTGTAGTAGTTGAAACAAGTAGTGAAATGAAATTTTTAAGGATTTTCTTGCTCTCCATTCAAAGCCATAGTCTTGTGAATTTAAATAACTAGTTTATCATTTTGCAACTTGAAAAAATTCACTGTCTGATTCTGTGAGACCACCTTATGCTGTGAGACCACCTTGAAATAAAATGCCACAAAAAGAGCATTATTGTATGAAACCATTGTAAAGACTAATGAGAAGGCCCACTATTACTGCCTGAGTTTTACTCAGTAATACTGAATAGTCATTGCCTCTGTAGTCAATGTATTGCTTTATTTTAGGAGAGTAGTATAATTGGTGGAGTACTTTAGTCTAAGTATCTTTTACTTGTGTAAGTACTTTGCTATAATGTCTTTCCCTGAAAAAAAGTGTTGCTCGTTAAGTGTAATAGAGGCTCTTACTATGATTAATAAAATGTTAAGGGATAAATGTTCTTAAATAGACCAAGAAATTGCCACACTTTTATAAACATATATAATTGTCAGTGAGTCATTAACCTTTAGATATAGAGATGTTTCCCTCACAGTTGAAAGGAAAGAAGGTAGAAATACTGTACTCGTGAAATGTGAGTTTCACCAAAATGTGGAATATTCATTATGATTCAAAGGCATCCTGAAATTATGTAACTTTCCAGATTTAAAACTTTCTGGAGAAAAGTTCACAATTCATTTCAAAAACGAATTAAAACTACTAAAATATGAACAGGCTTATGCTGAATATGGCAGTAATATGTAGTTCTTACAGTGTGTTAATTTAGAATTTTTAAAGTTGAAAAATTCCAGGCTTTTTATGCTACTGAAAGATGATTTTAGGGGAAATGTGTGCTTTGAGACAGGTTTTGTGAGAGAACTGTAAGTCTATATGGTATTTATTAGTTGTTATCTTATAATCTTATTACCTTGTAACCACTTCATGTTAATAAGATTAATATATTTGTATTTTTGTTTGTTGATGTAGCTTTTTGAATATCCTTCTCCTCCTCTCATTGCTCAATATTACCTGCCTGGATGTGCTTATTCTTTTGATGCTTACTCTCTGAATTAACTAGGTTTCAGTCTTTGGAAGTCCTTTAACAGATTTTAGAGACAGGCTTTCTGAGATAATGCCACTGAGGTTTTTTGGGGAGTTGGGGCAGGGGAACGGCATATTGATTCGTAACTCTTAGGAGAGTTGAGTAAAATGATCTACATAAGCCATTAAAGTTATTTTATAACAATTAAGTCTTTCTTAAGGAAAGAGCTTGTGCAGAGTGAAATAAATGTTCGCAGTGGTTTTATACAAATTACTAAAGTAAGACACTAAAATGTTTTGGGAGCAAATAAATATTTGCTGAAATCTTAGAGAATGGAACATTACTCTTCTGGCTTTTTAATTGTAACCGTACCCTGCTAGAGTATTCAGCTTAGTTTACTAAATATATATTTAGTAAATACATATGTATGTAGTAAAAACTCTGTGTTTGACATCAGTGATTTATTAATATAAGATGCAAAAAAGCTCACTAATAATAAATATGCAGGATGTAAAGAAAATAAATAAAACAGTATGTAGTTCTTATAACACTTTAGTGCTTATAACAATTCAATAAATATTGACCTTTTAAAATATTGTTCCTTTTAAAATTGTTCATTTTAAAACAATTTTTTTGTTTGTTTAAAATTTTCTGTTCCTCATATTAGAGGCCAAAGTTAGATCCAGGTCTCAATCTGTATTAAACTTTACTAAACAGAGACAAAGCTAAATCATTGCTGGAGGTTGGATCCAAAATATAATACTGTTTTTGAGTAGTGGTGTTAGGCTGCTGGGCTGATGGCTTAGTTCATATTTTAATGTAAATCACCAAAGAAGAGATCAAAGCAAAGCACTAGCCCAAAAAAGAAGTAGTTCTTCATTAGCTGTGTTTTTAGGCATTTGAGGATGAATTAATTTCCTAGGGCTACTAAGAAAAGTTATTGCAGACTGAGGGACTGAAAACAACAGAGATGTATTGTCTCATAATTTTGGAGGCTAGAAGTCCTAAATCAAAATGTGGGCAAGCCGTACTTCATCTGTAGGCACCAGTGACAGGTGCTTCTGTGTCTCTTCCAGCTTCTGATGGCCCAGACATCCTTTGGCTGGTACCCGACCCCTGTCATCTTCATCTGGCAGTCTTTCCTCTATATCTCTGCATATCATTTCCTCATCATATTTATGGTTCTTATATAAAGGCATCAATCATTGAATTTAGGCTCACCCTAATCCAGTATGACCTTGTATTCACTAATTTTATCTGCAAAGACCTAATTTCCAAATAAGGTCACATTCTGAGGTTCCAGGTAGACATGAATTTTGAAGACGCTATTTAACCCACTACAGAGGAGAAAGAGAGTAGCATAGAAGAAGGAGGTAAAAAATGATTTTCTTCGCTGTCCTCAGCTTTTTGCTTTCCCATTTCTTCATGGGTTTGGGTAAGTTAGAATGGAGTGCTCATACCTTCACACTCCGAATCCGTTGAAGATATCTTATCTGCCAAAACTGATTGATACTTCTTTTCTACTGAGTCTTGCTGCTGCTGCTACTACTAAGTCACTTCTGTCGTATCCGACTCTGTGCGACCCCATAGATGGCAGCCTACCAGGCTCCCCGTCCCTGGGATTCTCCAGGCAAGAGCACTGCAGTGGGTTGCCATTTCCTTTTCCCATGAAGGAAAGTAAAAAGTGAAAGTGAAGTCGCTCAGTCGTGTCCGACTCTTCGCGACCCCATGAACTACAGCCCACCAGGCTCCTCCGCCCGTGGGATTTTCCAGGCCAGAGTACTGGAGTGGGGTGCCATTGCCTTCTCCACTACTGAGTCTTAAATTACTGCAAATGCCAGTGAGAGAGCCCTGGAATTTTGAATGTTTGCTAGTCAGTCATAAGGGGAAATCAAAATTTAGTTTTTATACTTCTGTTTTTATTTTCAGAATTTTAAAAACTAGAAAGAAACAGGAACAAGAAAATGATTGTGACTGCCACTCTGGGGATGTAGTTACACACGTTATACTTGTAAACTAAGTGTCCTACAAGATCCTGTAGTCATTGGTTGATAAGCTTTACGTGGGTATGGTCTGTTGCCTCTCAATTTCCCTATACATTTTAAACTTAGAATCTATTTTTTAATGAGAAAAGAAACAATTTGATAAATGAACTTTATGATTCTCAAAAAGCTTATTTGTAATTTATTTTAAAAATTACCCTTGACTTTCTATTTAAGTTGCCAAATTGAAATATCCATACATACCAGAAAATAGTTTCTAAAAGTCAACTATTTTTTTAATAAACACGTGAAATACCATTCTGTGAGAATGAATGGATATCTAGGTCAGGAATTTCTAGAGGTTTGTCTTCATCTTTCAAGACAATAAATGATGCACTGAAGTCTAAAGTATTAAATTCCCAAGGAGTGATGGATGAGGTCCTTTCCTGAGAACAGCTATTGGTTAATTAGATGTGGGAATGGTCTTTTCCGGGTAGTGCAGGTAGGCTGCAGACAAGGGGAAAACCTCAGCGCTCACACAGTACATGACTCTTCATTCTGCTTTGGGTCAACACTGCAGGAAGAGGTTTTCTACGTGGAATATAATACTACGAAATAGTTTAAACCTGTCTCCTGAGCATCCACCTTGTAAATATTTAGTCTTATAATTAGAGTGTGAGGACAGTTTGTGCCCTTCTGGGATTAGGGACTAGGGAATGGTTTGTTGTTATTCAGTTGCTCAGTTGTGTCTGACGCTTTGTGACCCCATGGACTGCAGCACACAAGGCTTCCCTGTCCTTCAGTATCTTCCCGAGTTTACTGAGATTCATGTCCATGGAGTTGGCGATCCCATCCAACCATCTCATTCTCTGCTGCCCCCTTCTTCTGCCCTCAATCTTTCCCAGCATCAGGGTGTTTTCCAGTGAGTCGGCTCTTCATGCCAGGTGGCCAAAGTATTGGAGCATCAGCTTCATCATTGGTCCTTCCAATTGAGGGTTGATTTCCTTCAGGGATGACTGGTTTCATCTCCTGGCAGTCCAAGGGACTCTTAAGGGTCTCCTCCAACACCACAGTTCAAAAGCATCCATTCCTGGGTGCTCAGCCTTCTTTATGGACCATCTCTCACATGGGAAGGGGTTCTAAATCTGGGACTTTCTGCCAGTTATATATTTTATAGGGTTTATAGGGGGGCTCCTCCTCAGGGGCTTCCCTGGTGGCTCAGATGGTAAAAAATCTGCCTGCAATGCAGAAGACTCGGGTTCTATCCCTGGGTCAGGAAGATCACATGGAGAAGGAAATGGCAACCCACTCTAGTATTATTCTTGCCTGGGAAATCCCACGGACAGAGGAGCCTGGCGGGCTGTAGTCCATGGAGTCACAAAGAGTCAGACATGACTAAGTGACTTTCAGTTATTCTTACTCAGACTTCTCAGTCAGACATAAGAGAATATCCACTTATATTTTTGGATCATCATGCAGGCTTCTCTTCAACTGGTGGGATATTTTTGCCACATGAAGAAAGCAGGCGTCTCACCCACCACCCTTCTGAGTGTGTGTTCTCCCACATGTCATTTATCCACAGTCTCAGTCCAGGGCCTCGTTAGAGGAGGGGGATATATTTTAAATTACAAACATTTTCCTTCTTGTTTTCATGCCATTCACAATTAGAATGGATTTCAATTAAAATATGCATTTTGAACAAACATCTGCTAGATCTTCCAAAATGAGTATATTTTATTATATGAAAGTTTATCTGAATCTTTTCCCAGAATATTTTCCATGCAAAATATTCTAAAAATGACCAGCCTGGGAGAATTTGAATTGGTTGCTCCTTTCTCACCTCTGCCCCCGGTTTGCTTCCTCTGTTCTGTGACTTTATACCCTTTTCACTTGCAATGAACTTGAAGTATGCTGCTTTCTAAGGACAACAGGGAGACCCAAGTCTTAGCTCTGGAATTCCTCAGATCACTCAGGAGAAAGAAGATGGGTTTAAATTCCTAATACTATTCATAATTATTAAATTTATTTTTTAAAAATGTTTGCTAGTTTTAAAATATTTTAAGGGACTTTCCTGATGGTCCAGTAGTTAAGACTCCTTGCTTCTAATGCAGGGGAGTTGAGTTTGATCCCTAGTCAGAGAACTAGATCGTGCAACTAAAGATCCTCCTTGTCCCAACTACAACCTGGAGCAGTCAAATAAATCAAAGTAAAATAAAAATAAATAACATTTTAAGCTCAGATGCAACAGATACAAGGCATACAAATGTTTCATGGTCATCTGTTTATTAAGTACCTGGTTTCTCATACTTGTTTTGAAAATGCCAGTTACTTTGTTCACTTGTTTTCCTACGGAATTTAGGTCCCCAGTGTATTTGACAGTAGTCAGATTCGAGCTTTCTCTGCGGCTGTGGAGCATAATGGCACAGCCTGTTTACTGCTTTGGGTGGCAGAGATGTGGGCACTACTCTTTGATATGCTGCCAACCACCTGACTTGGTTTGGGTAATAAACTCCTGATAATGATGCCAAAGACTTGAAATTCTCTGAAATTCCTCCATCATATTTTTTTAAAAACTGACACATAGCATTTGTCTTTTCAAGAGTATATCATCATTGACCAGAACTGTGTTCTCTGTCTCTACCTACATGGAAATTTTCCTGATAAGACAAACATTCCTTTTTTATGATCAGCTTTATTAGTTATCTTGATTTATGAATAAATAACCCAACTTGGCGTATTATTTTTAGTAGATCTCCCTTCCGATATTTTATTAAGTTCTGTACTCTCAAGTTCTTTAATTATGTCCCAGGGCCTTTGCATGCTAAGTCACTTCAGTCTTGTCCGACTCTTTGCGACCCTATGGACCGTGTTGCCTGCCAGGCTCCTCTGTCCATGGGATTCTCCATGCAAGAATACTGGAGTGGGTTGCCGTTTCCTTCTCCAGGGGATCTTTCCAACCTGGGGATCGAACATGCGTCTCTTCTGTCTCTTGCATTGGCAAGCGGGCTCTTTACCACTAGTGCCACTTGGGAAACGTAAATTGGAAAAAAAAAAAATCGTGTGTGCATGTGTTTTAATTAGCCTGTTAACATTTTTGTCTTCTTTGTTTCCAGTAATAGTAGTCACTAATTTATCTCTGTTTAAAACTATTGGCCAGTTATTTTGAGGTTAAAAAAAGTAATATCAGTATGGATGTCTCCAGTAAGTGGTTTAAAACAAAGATCACTGTATCAGTGATGATGAGAAGATTTTAGTAATCTTTGACATAGCTAAAAGAGCCATCAGCCGATTTTTAACAGTTTATGTTTATCTTTACAGATCTCTGATGGAAGCACTGTTTCTAATAAGTAATTTTTATTCTTGAATATTGTTGATAAGCATCTGAGTGCCTGCATAAATGGGTTGTCAAAACCAGAATAAAGAAACAAGCTGACATTTCATATCTCTCTTTTGTTTAGTATTAAGCTCAACCACCATATGCCCCAGTTTCATAATTCTACAGTAGTGAAATAAAGCTAAAGCCTTACTTGCCACATTTTCAGCTCACCTAATTCACATTTCATATGGTAAAGTTCAAAAGAAGTTTATAACTCTAGAGAGTAAAGGTCTTGAGAGAGCATGAGGAAAGCAAGACCCTAAGAATTTAAGCAGTTTGACTGTGTTGGTATGTAAGTATTGGTAGAAAGAGAGCTAGAAGCCAGAGCTGGATTCCTACCCAATATCCTCTCCATTATACTAATATTTTGTTAAAATAATGACATCTGCTGTGGAGAAAATACAACAGCTATCTTTTTAGTCTGTGTGATATATATGCAAAATGCTGCTTTATGACATAAATATAAGGGAATGACTTCAGTGTTTTTTCTTCTGTTATGTCAGATATTCCAGAACATTTGGGAGAGTTCCTATAAATTTAAATCTTTTAATTACAAAATATCCACCTGGGACTGGGCCACGTTCAGAAGTAAATAATAAAATCATAGAGCTGGAAAGCGTCTCAAGTGGCCGCGGATACTAACTTACCTCTTGGGTAAGGTCATCGTTAAAAAGTATGGAAGTTGTTTATAGGCTGTTGGAACTAGCTTTGGGCTGGATCCCTGAAGTCATTTATATGACTATACCGTTTTAAGTGAGTTTTTTATTAACTACTGAGAATAATATATAAAAGCTGTGTTATAAATTTGGTGATCAAAAATTATTTTAAGGAAACAGATAAAGCCCCCTCGCATTTATGTAAATCTGTATTTTAAGAGCCTGCTTGGAACTCAAAAAGCATTTCCTCACCTTGGCTTAGTTTCCCGAGGTAATCCACAAAATTTTGTTGAATTCAGTTTAACATAAGAAGAATGATACTCCTAACACTCATTCTCAGTTCTGAACACCAGGAAGACAGCTGTTTGGTTAAGTTTCTGGACTCCAATCTTACCACTTCCTACATTACTATAGAATAACGCGTTTGTGTGTGCTCAGTAGCTCAGTCTTGTCCAACTCTTTGTGACCCCATAGACTGTAGGTCCCCAGGCTCCTCTGTCCATGGAATTCTCCAGGCAAGAATACTGGAGAGGGTTATCATGCCCTCCCCCAGGGTATCTTCCCAACCCAGGGATTGAACTCAGGCCTCCCGCATTGCAGTCAGATTCATTACCATTGGAGCCACCAGGGAAGCTTATGGAATAATGTGTATAGATGATTTCAAAATGGGAGAAGGAAAGGAAACAATAAACCTTACTGGCTGCTGAGAGGAGGGAAAAGGAACTTAGGAAATGATCCTCAGTTACTCTTTGCCAGAAGTGAAAATAAAATACTCTGGTCAAGACTATCATGCTTTGGAGCTTCTGCAAACACCAGGCTGGCATTTCCCATTAGCTATTTGCTCAGGTGTATGTTATCCATTATACAACATGTATTGTCCACTGGAATGGGTCAGTTCTGAGACTTTGTGAAGCTTGCAGGTCATGAGAGAAAATCAACATTTCCCATGATCCCCAGCTAAATTGCAACACATTGTATAGCATTTTTCCATTCAAATAAGACAACTACAGGGTTTTAAATAAATTAGACTTGGGACACTATTTTAATGAATTATAGTGAAAGTTGGTATTGTTTTTCTAGTACAGAAATCCTCCGGTAACAGAACTTTCCATATCTGTCAGTAAGAATAAAATTATACTTGCCTTGAGTTTTATTTGCATTTGTTTCCCTGACGATTTTCTTGTGGAAATTTTAATGAGCAGTGAAATGACCAAAAGCTGGACAGCCAGGGGGAAGAAAATAAAGATAATCTAAAACATGCTTAATTATCCTCAGTATAATAAAAACTTAACACTAATAGGAATAATGCAAGAACATTCATATTATCTAAAACCATTTTAAAGTGACCTTCCACTATAAGGAGAGTAAATGTGCTGCTCTTAATATATATTATATCTATATGATGATTTTTCTCATATACATGAAAGAGAGTACATTATAACATTATCTAGGGCTCCCTCGGGGGCTTGGTGGTAAAGAATCTGCCTGCAGCACAGAAGACGCGAGTTCAATCCCTAGGTCAGGAGGATCCCCTGGGGAAGGAAATGGCTACCAACTCTGGTATTGGTATTCTTGTCTGGGAAATCCCATGGACAGAGGAGCCTGGAGGACTATAGTCCATGGGGTTGCAGAGTCAGACATGGCAGAGCACGCATGCAAAAGTAAAAAATGTATTCATGATTGAAATAGTCATAGATGAATAGATATTTAAGCAGAACAGTTATCGCTTATACAGTGAACTTATTTACAAATTAGAAGTTGACTCAGTTCAGCTCAGTTCAGTCACTCAGTCGTGTCCAACTCTTTGCAACTCTATGAATTGCAGCACACCAGGCCTCCCTGTCCATCACCAATTCCCAGAGTTACTCAAACTCATGTCCATCGAGTCAGTGATGCCATCCAGCCATCTCATCCTCTGTCATCCCCTTCTCCTCCTGCCCCCAGTCCCTCCCAGCATCAGAGTCTTTTCCAATGAGTCAACTCTTCGCGTGAGGTGGCCAAAGTACTGGAGTTTCAGCTTTAGCATCATTCCTTCCAAAGAAATCCCAGGCCTGATCTCCTTCAGAAGGATCTCCTTGCAGTCCAAGGGACTCTCAAGAGTCTTCTCCAACACCACAGTTCAAAAGCATCAATCCTTCGGTGCTCAGCCTTCTTCACAGTCAAACTCTCACATCCATACATAACTGCTGGAAAAACCATAGCCTTGACTAGACGGACCTTAGTCGGCAAAGTAATGTCTCTGCTTTTGAATATGCTATCTAGGTTGGTCATAACTTTCCTTCCAAGGAGGAAGTGTCTTTTAATTTCATGGCTGCCATCACCATCAGCAATGATTTTGAAGCCCAAAAAAATAAAGTCTGACACTGTTTCCACTGTTTCCCCATCTATTTCCCATGAAGTGATGGGACCAGATGCCATGATCTTAGACTCACAGACATAGAAAACAAACTTATGCTTACCAAGAGGGACTGTCACTATTTTCTTTTTTTGAAATATGAATTTATTTATTTCAATTGTGGGTTAATCACTTTACAATATTGTATTGGTTTTGCCATACATCAACATGAATCCGCCACAGGTATACATGTGTTCCCCGTCCTGAATCCCCCTCCCACCTCCCTCCCTGTACCATCCCTATGGGTCATCCCAGTGCACCAGCCCCAAGCATCCAGTATCATGCATTGAACCTGGGCTGGCAACTCGTTTCATATATGATATTATGCATGTTTCAGTGCCATTCTCCCAAATCATCCCACCCTCGCCCTGTCCCACAGAGTCCAAAAGACTGTTCTATATTAAACTTTTTCTAAAAGTTAAAAGAATGCTTCATTTTAATTACTAAAGATCTACAGGATGGAAGTGAGTGGATTTCTTGAGTAGACTTTCCAATTTTAGGAATTTCAAGGTACATTTTATTTATTTATTTATTTTTGCTGTGTAATAAATTATAGAGTGAAAGCTATTACCAAGTTCTCCATTCTGTCTAGCACCTTGAACTTTTTATATTATTCTTCCTAAAAGTAGCTATAACTGCCTTTTTCTTATCCTCAAGGTGTTTTTTTTTTCTTTATTAAACTAGCAATGAGTCTCTGCGTTGTGTGTCTTTTCAAACCTTACCTCATTTTTGTTTTCTTTTCCCTCTCTTCTGATTAGCAGTCTCTATTCTAATTAACCTCCCTTTGCTTGTCATTGCTGGACGTAGTCATGACTATTAATATGCTGCTGGTTACAGCTTTGTCCCCATTCCATGTGTGGATATTCTTTTCTTAACCAATATTTTGTGTACAGCTTTTGACTACAGAATTTATTTTTCTAGGTTTAATCCAGTGATATCATATAATTTTTTAACCTGAAGAATATTAGCTTTTTAAGAATTTATTGGGATTTTCTTTGCCTTTTTTAGTGGTCTTTAAACTCTTTGCTTACATTCTTATTAAAAGAATTTTGACAAATGGTATTCCCTCACACATTTTTTAGTTGAAATCTGAATTTTTTCATCACAAGTAAAAATAGTTGCAGAGGATTCCTTTCCCAGGTATAACAAATATTGACATTTTGAATAAAACTGTTGAATCACAGTTATTTAAATATCTGTTAATAACAATGAATGATAAATGTCTGAGTAATTTTATACTTGTAAGTGTTAGTCATTCAGTTGTGTACGACTCTTTTGCGATCCCATGGACCTTAGCCTGCCAGACGCCTCTGTCCATGAAGTTCTTCAGGCAGGAATACTGGAGTAGTTTGTCATTTCCTTCTCTGGGGCTCCCGTAGTGGAAATTAGAATTGGACGCCTTGATCCAAGGGACCCACCAGGACACATTGATTATCCAAGTATTCCTCTCCTTTGTAAAGAGATTCTGACTGCCAGATTGTTTAATTGTGAGCCATTTGAGAGACCATTTCTCTTCTGATCTTAACATATCTAATATGCTCCCCAAAGATCTTTCCTTCAGAATAGATAATTTTATACTTAAAATCATTTATTTACGAATTTAAAACTTTCTCACGATTGAATATTTTGCATTATTTCATGTTCTCTGAGACTTGTATTTTCATTTCGCTTTCCCAGGAGTATTTTGTTTTCATGCAGTTTACCTTTCTTCTTGAAAGTCCTTTTATTCATAGTCATATATAAATAAAAAAGTTAATTAAAAGCATTTTCTATGGCTGCAAGATTCTTAGAGCTATTAACAAAATTTCTGCTTTGAGTTTTTAATGTAGTTATAATAGTACACACTTGATCCAAAACTAAAATGTACATTCTAATTAAAATATTGTTGGCCATAAAAAACAAAATTCCATTGGAACAACATATCTTAATGAAACGCAGTGGGGTGGTGCTTTTCGGGTCCTATTGAGGGATAATCCGTCCACTGTTTGCCGCCCTACAGTGTTTATGTTGGGACAGTGCCCCACGGGTGGTTCTCTTTCTTTTTTAGATCGAATGTCAGAAAAGAAAATCTTCTCTGCAGATACTTCCTCAGGCAAGTCATTATCAAGGCATAAAATCAATTACTTTGCGAATATTCAGGCATGCATACCCTTTAGACATTTTTTTTCTTTTCCCAGAATGACACATACCACAACTTGGAGACTGTTGTTGAGCACATGATACATTTTTATGGTCATGAGTATTTCTTTTTTTTTTTTTTTTTTTTTTTTAATTTTTTAATTTTTTTTTAAATTTTAAAATCTTAAGTCAAATAAATAACCTAACTCTGCAACTAAAGCAACTAGAAAAGGAAGAGTTGGAGAACCCCAGAGTTAGTAGAAGGAAAGAAATCTTAAAAATTAGGGCAGAAATAAATGCAAAAGAAACAAAAGAGACCATAGCAAAAATTAACAAAGCCAAAAGCTGGTTCTTTGAAAGGATAAATAAAATTGACAAACCATTAGCCAGACTCATCAAGAAGCAAAGAGAGAAAAATCAAATCAATAAAATTAGAAATGAAAATGGAGAGATCACAACAGACAACACAGAAATACAAAGGATTATAAGAGACTACTATCAGCAGTTGTATGCCAATAAAATGGACAACGTGGAAGAAATGGACAAATTCTTAGAAAAGTACAATTTTCCAAAACTGAACCAGGAAGAAATAGAAAATCTTAACAGACCCATCACAAGCACAGAAATTGAAACGGTAATCAGAAATCTTCCAACAAACAAAAGCCCAGGTCCAGACGGCTTCACAGCTGAATTCTACCAAAAATTTCGAGAAGAGCTAACACCTATCCTCCTCAAACTCTTCCAGAAAATTGCAGAGGAAGGTAAACTTCCAAACTCATTCTATGAGGCCACCATCACCCTAATACCAAAACCTGACAAAGATGTCACAAAAAAGGAAAACTACAGGCCAATATCACTGATGAACATAGATGCAAAAATCCTCAACAAAATTCTAGCAATCAGAATCCAACAACACATTAAAAAGATCATACACCATGACCAAGTGGGCTTTATCCCAGGGATGCAAGGATTCTTCAATATCCGCAAATCAATCAATGTAATTCACCACATTAACAAATTGAAAAATAAAAACCATATGATTATCTCAATAGATGCAGAGAAGGCCTTTGACAAAATGAGTATTTCTTTAAAAGAATATTTTGTCAGTATCAGCATTTGCTCTGTATATATTAGCCCAAATTCAAAGTTACTAATTTTTTATAGATGACTGAGTATAATTCATCTGGGGCAGGAACCTGTGTTTTAGAATACCTAGTATTCCTGACTCCTGTCCTTAGTAAAGAGACTTTGTGAAAACCCAAACACCTTCTCTCCCTGTACCCTGTTTCCAGATGTTAGGCAAGTTAGGTTTGTCCCTGTTGGAGGATCACTGATTGAAATCTCCACTATTCTTTCTAAGCCTCTTGGCGTTTTCATGTATTTTAAGGACCTGTTAAATTTTAAAGACTTCTATTGCTTCTATTCTTCTTTTAAGTAAGTTTCTTACCATTTTTTAAATATGATGACAATTCCTGCCTCCTGTATCTTCAGTGTAGACTACAGCCTTACTAGACCAATTTTCATCCACATTGATGTACTTTTATTTCATGGCGGTAGTTTAGTTGCTAAGTCATGTCTGACTCTTGCTATCCCACGAACTGTGGCCCACCAGGTTCCTCTGTTCATGGGATTTCCCAGTCAAGAACACTGGAGGGGGTCACCATTTCCTTCTCCAGGAGACCTTCCCAATCCAGGGATTGGACCCACGTTTCCTGCCTTGCAGGTGGATTCTTAACTAACTGAGCCATGAGGGTAACCTTTTTGTCTCATAAATACTACCTTTTCTCATGTTAATATTGTGTCCCCTACTTGCTTTCCAGTCGGACTTTCCCAGTTTATCTGTACCTGAGCTTTACATTTAATCTTCCCATTGTATCTGCTTCCTGATACTGTTGATCACCCTGTGCATAGTGGGTTGCAAGTCACGTTGTCTCATTTCTCCTAAACCTACTGCCCCCATCTACACACTTCAGCTCTTCACAAAAGTTGATGTAAGCCATGTTTCATGACGATTTCCCTAAATAAGTCCTCTGATTTTGTAGAAATCTCAAGATGGCCAGTGAAATGTCCTTGTAAGTTTCTCCCTTGTCAGGTCACAGTTACCTGGAGCCAGCTGGACTTCCTACAGTGCCTTTAGAATGGGATGGGCTCCTTTTATAATGTGATGGGTTCCTTATAGTGTGCTGTGTTATCTCCTGGTTTGACATCCTTTGATCATTTCAGTTCTTATTAGGAGAGGGAGAGGCAGATACCTATGCTTAAGTTACCATTTTATTCCAGAGTTAATTTATGGATTATATTCTTTTGAAAACTGTATCAGTGATTTTCAAATTGCGTAACTGCAAAATCCTGGCTTACGGGACTGAGAATATGTTTATCTACTATTTATGTATATTGCTTTTTAAAAACTAGCTCAGTTTTGCTCTGGGCTTCCCTGGTGCCTCAGCTGGTAAAGAATCTGCCTGCAATGTGGGAGACCTGAGTTCAGTCCCTGAGTTGCGAAGATCTCCTGGAGAAGACAAAGGCTGCCCACGCCGATATTCTGGCCTGGAGAAATCCATGGGCTGTATAGTCCATAGGGTCACAGAGTCAGACACAACTGCACGGCTCTCACTTCACTAGGAAAGTTTCAATATTCAATGAAATTACTCAACCGAAGTGTTAGAGAACAAATGGTATTTATGATGGAGGATGTGTTTAGCATTAGACAGAAATGCCTTGAGTACCAGAGGAAATTTAGAAACTGTTTTGCGGTTCTTAAAAAATTGGTACTTTAGTGCCTTAAATTGTTAGAAACCCTTACCTCTCTTCTCCGTACGTATTTATTCTGTTCATAAATTCAACTTGTGTAAATGGCAGGTGGTAGCAAGCCCACACTCTGGGGTTTCATCTTCACTAGTTAATTCATCAGATGTTCTACCTTTTTTTCTGTAGTCACAGATGGTTTTCATATCTGTCTCTATTGAGTCACTCAGATGTGTCCATCTCCATCTTTACTGGGTAAATAATAATTCATCATCCCTCAAGTGACTATGATAATTGGATTCCAAAAGAGGATTCAAGATCTGTAGGCACTGTCCTATTCAAAATTTGCACTCTATGTTCCTGTCTCTTCTGTATTTGAATAGATTCCAGCTTAAGTGCAATTCATGGCACAGTTCTTTTTTCTTTAAGTTACTTAGAATAGATCTTGTGGGGAAGCCCTAAGTGTAACCTCTTTGCTTTCTAAAAATGGCATTTACCATTCCAGAAAAAGTCCCTGGTGGTATCACTTGACTCATTTCAAAGTGACCTGTTCTTGATAAGTGAAGTGTCCTCTAATAACTAAAACCCCTCAGAGATTTTCAGTGGGTGTTTAAAATGAATACTTTTATCTAAAGCCATTTTAGTCTTTACCAAACCTTTACTTTCTCCCTATTTTCCGATTTAGAAAATAGGTTTATTTCTTTTTTCGATCTCCTTTCAGTAAAAACAAAATAAATGACGTGGCAGTGGTGCGTGGGTATGCTTTTAAGTTTATTTGGGCATGGTGAGGAGGAAAAAAGGGTGAAGAAATAAAGTCTTAAAGAGTGGCTTGCTGATTTCTTTGATGCTGGAAGAGTGTATGTTTTTCAGAATAAATCTTTTTAAGTTAGAAAATGTTGATTTTTTAAGGTGAAAAATGGTACATTGATCAGGGCATACAATTTTAGCAGCTCATTGTATTGCTTCTAGATTTTTAAACTACACACATGGCATGGATGTGTATGTATGTGTAGATTTCTATTTAATTTCTTAAGTGTTCACTGTTCTGATTTAAAACTCCGAATTTACTCATGCTTTAAGTAATTCCTCATCACAACCGCAGAAGTGAACTTTGAGGTCTGACACTTCCCAGGATGGAGTGCGTGGACTTGAAGATCAGATGTTTTAAATGTTATAAGAATGTCCTGTTGAAAGGAGAAGCTACCGAATACCAGCTCTGCCATCCTCTCCCAGGAGGGCACTAATGACGCTGGTTCTGCCGCTTGCTTGAGTCTTCAGAGAAAGGTTACTGACGTCCGCTTCTTAAAGTTTAAGCTTCCAGACAGACACTCTTTCAAGCCACGTTTCTTCAAATGTCACATCTGTGAGTTCATGCATTTAATTAGTGTAAGATTTAGGAGGAAATATATAAGCAAAATTTACCCTGTGTATTTTTTAGTTTCTGATTCTGAGGCCCACTGAAGGCCTCTTAGGCCAATTAATCCATCTCCGTGATAGTTTGAACACTTACTCTTCTTCCTCACTGTTAAATTCTCTTAAAATTTGTTACAGATTCATCTTAGAAAGAGACCTTAGGGTTGAAGTTATATTATTTTGCCAAAATTTATGTAAAGAGAGTAAAATTTTCATTGATGTGTCTTGGTTCTTTCAGGGAAGTAAGTAAGTAAAGTAAAGTCGCTCAGTCATGTCCGACTCTTTGCGACTCTATGGACTGTAGTCTGTCAGGCTCCTCCGTCCATGGGATTTTCCAGGCAAGAATGCTGGAGTGGATTGCCGTTTATTCTATGATTTTCCTTTAAGACGAGTTATGTGAGTAATCTATGTACATTTCCTAAATACAGCAAAGCTGTTTAGTAAATTTTATACCTTAGATACAAAAGATCAGAGTTCATCCACTATATTTTTCATTACTTATTTTTAATGATCATAAATGAAGTATTTATATCATCCTAAAATTATTATTTCTGGTAAAGGAAATGGATATTGAAAAATAAAGCAAAAATAATGAATTATGGAGATGCTGTGGAAAATACTTGGAAGATCTAGTTTAGTAAAAAGAAAAAGGATGAAAAATTAATTTACTTTGACATTATATATATATATATATATTTATATTGGGCTTCCCTGGTGGCGCAGATGGTGAAGAATCTGCCTGCAGTGCTGGAAACCCAGGTTCAGTCCCTGGATTGGAAAGATCCCCTGGAAAAGGGGATGGCAACCCACTCCAGTATTCTTGCCTGGAGAATTCCATGCACAGAGGAGCCTGGCAAGCTACAATCACAGAGGTCACAAAGAGTCAGACACGGCTGAGCAACTAAGCACACACACCCACACACTTACTTTTGTATTATTTCAGTATTTACTATATATTTTATATTATGCCAGTATACATAAGAGCTGTTTCTAAAAATTTGCTGTTGCAAAATGTCTTTAATGAACAGATCTGAATGTTAATTTAGTTTACTTCATTTTGTGGAATTTAAGTACATTTTTATTTGTTGAAAGTTTTATAATTTTAGAGAACATTAAAAATAACTTTTGTGAAAAAAAAAATAACTTTTGTGAACTTGCCTCTATCTGAAAGAAACAAGTCCAGTAAAATTAAGAAATTAGCCAAATATTGTCTATAACGTCATGTGGAAGAAATTTACTGAACTAAAAGTTTTTTAAACTGCTATTTTTGTGCCATTTAAACACTGACTTTATTTAATGGTTGATGTATTGTTCATGCAGCTCCTATAATTCTAATTCTTTTAGCAAATAAAATTTGACGTTTGCATATAGAGTTTTCTTTTGTTTAAGAATTTAATCTCCTGGAAAAAGTATGACATACGCCGTAAAATTTTAGTTCTATTTTTCGGGATCTTTTTGTAACCCCCATCATGCAATCTTTCATACAGTGACGTGACTCTTGGCCACTAGAGGGCAGTAAAAAAATTGATGTTAATAAAGGTCATTGTAGCATTTTTTAAAGCTTTTCTACCATTGTTCTAGATTATCAACCCCCAGAAGTTATCTAGATGTCTGCTTTTAAACCAGAAAAGAAGTGTACAAGTCTGAAAAAGAACTTACCTTCATATCTTCATAGATTGTAACTTTAAATCTTCCCTTTTTTGTCAGTGGTAATAAATTAGTTATGAATCTAGATAAAATGTTATTTAATCATGTAGAGTTTGAGGAATTTATGGATTAAAATGCTCTTTTGTTTTATTAATGTTGAGCTTTATTCTTGGGATTGAAAAATATTTATGATTGATGGCTGTTGACTAAATTTTATTGGATAGATTTTTATTTGACACATTTTATTTACCAGCATATTTTCCTCCAGGGAATATTTGTCTTATAAGGTGTTTTCCAATTTTATTGGAAATTGGACCTAGAAAGTAAAAGGTTTCATATGTAAAGTCATTTGGAGCTCAATACATACCCACATTTTTCAATAACTTAATACAGTAAGTGTCCAGTTTAGTTTCTTGTTAGACACGAAAATGTACTATTTTAGCTTGAGAAGCTTAATGTCTCTGTAATTTTGACTGTTACTGCTTTCTTAGTTTAGAAATAGAAAGAATTACTGAGTGAAATAAATGTTAAAGTTCTCCAGTGGTACTACACACATTTATGATTTATTTAGTCCCGTGATGAAATGCCAAAGACCACTTTTAAGGGTTCGTCAGCCTATGCTTTTATATTATTTTAACTTACCTTCCCATTTATTTTATGTATCTAAATTCATTAGTTTGAAAGTTATAAATAATTATCATCACCCCCAGAACACTGCAGCCTAAACTCAGGCTTATGAATACTTAATTACTGACTTTGAGAGTGTTAGTGTCTTGTTGAAAAAGCAAAGCTTATAATATTGAATGTGCAATTTTGAAGAAATGAGGAATGCCATTTGTTTTTATTAAGCTGGGATTTGAATGTTTGAGAAAAGCATTGAGGGAGGCATTTCCTTAGAAATTGAGATAATAATCCTCATTTGTGGTGTTGAAAATATTATTTTTACAGTACCCTCATTCTATATAAATAAACAGAAGTTAGTGCCTGAAAGAAATAGGTTTACTTTATGTGTCTACTGATAAATTGCTTTCTGTCATTTTTCATTCTATGGAGAATTCTGTATAACTTCAAAATGAGAAGTAGATGTTTTTGATCTCTAAATGGGGTATCACTTTCCTCTGATGGAAATATCAATATATTGATTTAGGATTTCCAATACATGAAGAACTTTTATGATGGCATTGATATCCATTGTTTAAAGATAAATAAATAGATTGAATTATAAAGAAGTCTTTTCCTCTGAAGTTTTACATACATGTTTACAAAATAAGGCAGAAGATAAAAGAAGAGGAATAGTGATTTGTTTAATGGAATCTATACTGCACTCTTCTTTGCATGTGATTTACAGTAACAGGAAGTATTTCAGTATAATTTCAAAATTTATGTCAACAATATATTATTGCTTTGAGCAATTATGCTAAGTATTACTGCAGAATTTTTACTGCAGAATTTTTTTTCAAGCCATCACATTTTTATTCTCTCTAAGCTGTGTAGAAAATTCACTTGTTTTGGTCATGCTAAGCTTGTTTGTGAAATTGGTACTAAAAATAAAGCAAAACCCAATAAATTTAATTTCACAAATCTTAAGTGGATTCCTGAGTTTTACAGTAATTTAACCATCATCCTAAGTTTCACTCTCCCAGTCTCAAAGTGAAGCTTTTCACCAAGGAAGTTATAGGAGGCTGTTGGCACAGTTAATTGTTTGCTGAAATTTCCTGAAAGTATAGCAGGCTAGTTTCCTAATGGTATTTTTCAAAATTGCAATTTCTCTTCTGTCAAAGTGTGAGAGAAGCATTTTTGAAATACAGTTTTGGAGTTTTATTTGTAAATCTTAAAAAATTTTAAGATAGTAATGAATTCACTTTGAAATTATTTCTTAATTTAAAAGGATGTGTTAGTACAGATGAAAAGTTAAAATGTGGATTCTAATTGTATTTGGAAACTTGTAATTTTGAAAAACATTTATAGAATAATGAACAATGAATTGTGTCATTTTAATTTTTCTTTCAAATTTAAAAAAAGGGACACACATATTTTGTGAAGTTTTCTTAGGCATCTTATCTTAACTCTAGGTTTGTATGGTTGATTTCCAGATGTAAAATGAATTAAAATTAATTAATGTAAAATTAATCAGTGACTAAACTATGGTTTTAATATGTCAAATCTCAGCTGACATCTTTTTTTACGTAATTATTTCAGAGAGGGGAGAACTGAGTATTTATAGAGTAATTTTGAGATGTATGCTGAGCCATTTTGTTGATTTTGAAAGGCACGAGTAGTTAGAAAAGTTCCTTTTCTTATTAAAGATTGATGGAGCTAAAGATTCATTAAAGATTGAGCTAATGGTTCCTTATACTTTGTAAATCCTCATCTTTGTACTTATGTTGAATATTTTAAAATGACAGTTCATTCTGTTTTTAAATGTAAATATAATTTACTTCTAACAATTATTCAGTCATTTTTTATAACTTTATAGCAAAATTTAAGAGGTAGTATTTGCTTTTGTGGTTCATTGTCTTTCCTCCCTGGTTATTTTGATGAGAAGCAGAGTACAGGATACCAAAGAAGCAAATTTTCTTGAACATCATTGAAAAATACATTGGGAGGACAATTTTTGTTTTAAGATAAAGGCACATATTTTGTTACACTGATGCTTTTGAGTTTATAGTTTCTTTTCTTTCAAAATAATGATAAAGTAATTATTAATAGGCTTAAATCCGTATTATAGATTTAGTCTATATTCCTATGACCCTAATAATACAGATTGATTTTATTTTCCTTCCAGTGGCATGAACAGAATATAATGTGAAAGTTGCATCACTAACTATAATTTTAACAAATATTACCCTTAAATCTAATCCTGCAGCTATGACTGTTGAATTTATTAGTATGATTAAATGTTGGCTGGCATGGCAGAATAGACTCTTCACTGCACTTTAGATTACAAAAGAGAAAATAAAGCTTCTTTCTTTCTTAACCTTGTGCAATTTTTAGTGTGATTTTCATTGCTAACCTGTGAAAATACCTACATATAGGCCATTATCTGGTACATGGCAAGATAGTATTGCCTCAGAGAGATTTGCATTATTTGAGAAGCGCATGTTCATGTCAGTTCCTTTCAGAAACCACAAGTAGTTATTACACAGGAATACGGTCTATTTTTATGGATCTTCTCCCATAGGATACTTTCTTTGTAACATATTACAATATGCTTAAAAGAGGTCATTATATTGAAATAAAAAGGATCCGAGGAAGCAGATAGTGCAGACTTTCAACAGATGAATTATATTGGGATTCAAGAGTCACCTCTAAAATCAAGATTTTACATTTGTTTTAGCTTCCTATATGTCATATACTTAGCTTCCTGGTGGCTCAGATGGTAAAGAATCTGCCTGCAATGTGAGAAACTCAGGTTTGATTCCTGGGTCAAGAACATCCCCAAAGAAGGGAATGGCAACCCACTCCAGTATTCTTGCCCGAAGAGTTCCAAGACAGAAGAGCCTGGCTGGCTACATGGGGTCGCAAAGAGGTGGACGTGACTAAGTGACTATACTTTCACTTTGTCATATACTTAAAGTGTTCATTGAAGCTAATAATATCCAAATTCATAATTAAGAATACGTGTAGAAAAAAAGGTACTTACTTGTCCTTCAGATAATTTTTCTTTATGATTATTATTGTTTTTGTTGTTTTTAGTTGTTAAGTCATGTCCCACTTGTTTGCGACTCCATGGACGGCAGCCCACCAGGCTCCTTTGTCCATGGGATTTCCCAGGCAAGAATACTGGAGTGGGTTTCCATTTCCTTCTTCAGGGAATCTTCCCAACCCAGGGATCAAACCCACATCTCTTGCTTTGCAGGAGGATTCTTTACCACTGAGCCACCTGGGAATACATATACCTCACCATAATTTCATAATCAGGGCTTCAAAGCAAGACTCATAAATGAATGTTTTATATATGAATTCCCCAAACTATGAAGTTGTTTACTTGCGTTATGGAGCAGTGACATTTTTAAGTGGAGTAACAGCATTAGGGTGGTTTCCACAAAGCATTAGAGATCTCTCTTGGGCAGTAGAAAGAATACATGGTAGGAATAAATAGTAGAAGTAGACTGCAGTGTGTACGTGTGTAAAACAGTGCAATTTTTCAGAGCTCTTATTAAATACCAGCACTTTATTCCATACTGAAAGCAATTGCAAACCAGCCACTTGAGGCCAGTTTATGGCCAAATATATAATGTAAGAAGTCTGAGGGATCGAGCAACTCCGCTTCTTTGATATTAAGGCTGTTTGGACCCCCTATTCCTCACAGAGGTGATAGGACCATTGTTTCTAGAATTAAAGATTGAATTACTAGTAACCAAGGGAGCAGTGTGTCGTGCCCTTCTCAGTCACATCCCATCTACCTAGAACAGCACAGCACCATAGAAAAGACTGCCACATACCCATTAGTGTGCCTGTTAACTTAGAGAGAGTAGCAATTGCTTGCAATTTATTTCTAGCATTTAGCGCAATGCCTTAGATATAGTAGAAAATAAGGGTGATAATAGGAAATATATTATGTGCCAGTTCTGAGTACTCTCCAAAGATGAATATGTTTAATCTTTACATCAACTCTGTAAAGGTATTATTTTCATCACCTATTTTACAAGAAACTAAGGTACAGAGAGATTAAGTGACTGGTGTAAAGCCACACCGCCAGTCAGTTGTGGAGCTGGAACCAGAGGACGGGCAGTGTGGTTTAAGGCAGGGCTTCTGCGCTCACGTGTTTCCTTATGCCTTATACTTAAAGGCTTTGTTTGCTTGCTTTTCCTTTCACATAGCTGATAAAATAATATAATATTTTACCTTATTTTTTTTACATGATTATTTTTCACACATAGAGACTAAAAGTTTTAGAAATTCGTTGGTATAAGTTAATGTTTGAATAGAATTTAATTTAACTGATTGTGTACCTACCTACATATGAGAATGTTTGTTAAAAATTTTTTAGATCAGGAAGATTTAGAAAATACCAATTTTTAAAAGGAAGTAATGATGATAAATTAAAATTATCATGGATTATTTTGGGGTATGTTAGTCATTTAAAAATGTATTTAAAAATTTGCAAATTTCTTATTGGAGTTATAGATAATTGTGCTATCTAGTGTTAATGATCTTGAAAGCTACTAGAGTTTGTATTATCTTTGAAATACTTATTTTAAGAAATTACAAGACAATTGACTTTTTCTTCAGTACAGTTGATACTGGTCCAATAATATGTAGTGATAAAGTTATCTAACTGCCACAGATAGCCCATTTTTAGACATAAATTAGAAATTATGTTTCATTTTAATGTAGATAAGTAATACCTTTATTTTAAATATTCTGTTATTTCTTAGTGCTCTATACTAGTAATTCATATACTTGTAAGAACATATTTTATTTTACATGTGCTATAAATAAAAGTGTAACTATTTTCCTTTCAAACTCAAAAACAATGTTGATATAGTGTGGTGATCAGTATTTTCTGGTAATGGATATGCAAATAGCTTTCACAGCACTGTTCACACTTACTTTTTAGGAGCAACATAGGTATAAATACCATTGTGGTTGTTCAGAATCTAAGTTGTGTCTGACTGTTTGAGACCCTGTGAACTGCAGCATTCCAGGCCTCCCTGTCCTTTGCTATCTTCCAGAGTTTGCTCAAACTCATGTCCACTGAGTCTATGATGCCATCCAACCATCTCATCCTCTGTTGCCCCTTTCTCCTCTTGCCTTCAATCTTTCCCAGCATTGAGAGCTTTTCCAGTGTATCGGTTCTTCGCACCAGGTAGCCAAAATATTGGAGCTTCAGCTTCAACATCAGTCCTTCCATTGAGTTATCCAGGGTTAATTTCCTCTGGGATTGACTGGTTTGATCTCCTTGCAGTCCAAGGGACTCTCAGGGGTCTTCTCTAGCATCACAGTTTGAAAGCATCAGTTCTTCAGCGCTCAGCCTTCTTTATGGTCCAAATCTCACATATGTACATGACTATTGGAAAAACCGTAGCTTTGACTCTACAAAGCCTTGTCGGCAAAGTGATGTCTCTACTTTTTAATACTGTTTTCCTTAATTACAGATATATCACCAAGCTACTAATACTGAACTTGCAAGAGGTATCTCTTCACGCTTCATTTGTATCCTCAACAGTATTCACTGGTTAATTTTTTAAATGAGAGTGATAGAGGTCCTGATGCCTTACTGGCACCTCTTTGGAAATGAACATTTCAGTCAACTTCAGAAATTTTTTCCTTCAATACCTTGAAACAACCAAAAATTAGCATGCATAAATCCAGAAAATCTGTCCAGTAGCATATGCAATCATACCGTTTTTCAGTCCTAACCAAGCAATCAATGAATTTAACCAAATTAACTACAAATAAAGATTGCCCTAGAATCTTACCAAAGTTTTTAATATTTGATCATTAGCTCTAGAGGTAAACAGTGAACATAAGAGGCCAAACAGTGAGATACAGTTTGATGTGTTATTTTCTGGAAACAAACTTACCTAACAGTATTTTAGCATATTAAATATTTATTGAGTAACCACTGGTGGGAGGTCCTGTGTGAGCCACGGGGTATATTGCTGAAGAAGACAGAATTCCGGCTCTCAAGGTCTTCATGTCTGTTCTTAAATATGATCAGGTAAACGGGGCTTTTCAGAGAGTGATGCGAGTTATGACACTGTGCAGGACAAGAGCCATGGGAATGCGGAAGGTGGGCCTCATAGGACTCTATGAAGCCTCGCTGCAGGAAATCACACTTAAGCTGGCTGGACATTTGTTTTTTACAAAATGTGAAATACGATTTCCTCTGGCCTCAAGTTGTTAATATAGGTAACATACTCACATAGTAAAGGCTCAAGGTACTTTTTTTTTATCTGAGGCCTAAATAAAATTCAGGGAGTTATTCAAATATTTGTTCTCAGGTAATAGTAGGTTCATATAGTAGGTTCCATAATATTTATTAAGTGCAGTGGTGAATTTATTGTAGCAAGCAGCGCCTTTAAATTTGTTGGACAAAATAGAACAGGAATTCTAGAATATAATAGATTGAAATAGGAAATTATATATGGCAGTGATGACTTTTAAGCTAGGTCATTTTTAAAATAATTTTTTATTGGAGTGTAGTTGATTTACAATGTTGTGTTAGTTTTAGGTGTACAGCAAGGTGAATTAGTTATACATATACATATATCCACTGCTTTTTAGATTCTGTTCCCATAGAGCTCATTACAGAGAATTGAGTAAACCTGGGTCTCGAGGGAAGTAGAGGTAGAGATTTGTACGGATGCTGAGGAGGTGAGAGTTTTGGGGATAAAATGCAAAAGAAAGGGCATAAAAATAATAATGGCCAATCCATTCCCTGTGATGACAAACAGATCTGTGGATAATCCACACGTGTGGATAATGATGATTCAATTATTAATAGTTCCCAGTTTCAAATACGCACATCTGTTTTGTATAGTGGAAAGAATTCCACCTTTAAAAAGACTCCAAAACATATTTTGGAGCTGCAATTTTATTTTGAAAGAGTGCAGGCTTAACCAAAGTTAGTACATTTTATAATGTGTTCTAAAACATATAGGGAGAATGTATCCTTATAGAATAATTTAATCCATTCTCTAATTGTTTTTGCTTCCATGATCTCCAAAGCTATAGCTTCATGATTATTTTTACCAGATATGTATTACGACTTAAAATGGTGTGAAATAGAAATTTCCAAATCCGTATTGTGTCTTTTCTGAGCTATGAAATCGCCTTTGGTTATTTTAGTCGTAAACTGAGCTTTCAGGATTTGTATAGATTCACAGTGTGGGAAGAACATGCCAAGTCTCGTAGAAGGCATGTGTAAAAAATTTTGACTTTAATAGAAAGAAAAACCAAACTTTATTGAGTTAAGTGTGAGTGAGAACACTGCACTGTTGAAATGATTGATGGTTTTCTTGTCACATGAAAGAGACTAACATAATTCCACAAAACCTTTGCTTACCACTTACAAATTATCCAAAATTCTTTCGCAGTAAAGATAAGAGTTTATGTTCCCTAAGGGAAAACACTGCCTCACCCAAATTCACCCTTCCTTCCTTCCTTTCCTTCTGCTTCTGAAGTTTACTATTTTTAATTTTGTATTCTTTAAATAAAAAAGTGTAAATGCAATTTGATAAATATTTTCAGTGATTAAGCATTTTATTAGAAAAGAGGCTACACATAATAGAAAATTGACTGTAATAGAAGGTTAGTAAACTAGAGCGATTGACTCACTTCTTCCTTTGTCTTCCTTCCTTCTATCCTTTTACAAATATTTTGAGCACTGATATATATGAAGCACAACACCAAGATGGTGAGAGAGGATGAGAAAAATTATTCATTCATTAATTATTCATCCATTAATTATTCATCCATTAATTCACTGATTCCACACAGTCTCTGAGTGTCTGCTCTGTACTGGTTATGGTAAGTTATCACTGAACCAGACGGTAAATTCCTGCCATAATGGAACTTGTATTGCAATTCTGCAGTTAGATGTCATAGAAGTAATACTCCATGGAGGCATGAGACAGTGAAGACATTGACCAAATGATGCCGTAGAAAAAGCGAGAGTCATCTCAAGATGGGGCGGTGGCGGAATGCCTCTGTAGGGATGTGACACCTGAGAGGTGAGCTTAGACCAGCCACGCCGATATCTGGGGAAGGGCATTCAGAGCAGGAGGGAGAGACATACAGGAAAGTCCAGAGTGAGAAAGATGGGCGAGGACGCCAGTGAGGCTGCAGAGTAGTGAGAGAGACAGAGAATGGGGTGGAGCCAGTTAGGAAACTCAGAAGGTCACATGGGCTATGAATCTTTTGTAGATGCTTTTGTAAATGCTTTGGGTTTAGACAGGGAATGGTAAGGTATGAGATTATATGTATATATAAAAGATCACCCTGACTGATGGGTTGAGATTAAATAGATATTACCTTAACAGAATGCAGTGGTAATAAGGAAGCACAAACCGTGTGTGTAATATAATACAAAGTAAAGAATGGTAAATTCTCTGAGAGGTAAAGACCAAATGCTGTTTGAGACAGCAGCAGGCTTAGCTAGGAAGGCCAGGAAAGATTTCAGTGGAGACATGCTTCAAAGGATGAATGATAAGGACCTCAAGAAAAGGAGAAAGAAAGTGAAGTCACTCAGTCGTGTTTGACTCTTTGTGACCCCGTGGACTGTAGCCTACTAGGCTTCTCCATCCATGGGATTTTCAAGGCAACAGTACAGCAGAGGGTTGCTATTTCCTCCAGGGCATCTTCCCAACCCAGGAATCGAACCCAGGTCTCCTGCATTGTGGGTAGATTCTTTATCATCTGAGCCACCAGGAAGTCAAGAAAAGGAGAAGGCTATTCCAATAATGAGATACCATCAGGGAGCTAGTGAGTAGGTCCATTGGACTAGGACTTAGTGGAAAGTGACTTTGGGACCAGATTGTAGAGGATCTTGAACTCAGAATCAAGAATTTGCACTTTCTTGTTACCATGATGCCATTGAAGAAATTAATTGTGGCAAAACATCACAAAACCTAGTTAATTTGGGATCAGTTCAGTTCAGTTGCTCAGTCATGTCTGACTCTTTGCGACCCCATGCACTGCAGCACCTCAGGCTTCCCTGTCCATCACCAACTCCCAGAGCTTGCTCAAAGTCATGTCCATCGAGTCAGTGATGCCATCTAGCCATCTCATCCTCTGTCATCCCCTTCTCCTCCTGCCTTCAATCTTTGCCAGCATCAGTGTCTTTTCTAATGAGTCAGTTCTTTGCATCAGGTGGCCAAAGTATTGGAGCTTCAGCTTCAGCATCAGTCCTTCCAGTGAATATTCAGGACTGATCTCTTTTGGAATGGACTGGTTTGATCTCCTTGCAGTCCTAGGACTCTCAAGAGTCTTCTCCAACACCAGTTTAAAAGCAACAATTCTTTGGCTCTCAGCTTTCTCTGTGGTCCAGCTCTCACATCCATACATGACTACTGGAAAAACCGTAGCTTTGACTAGATATGTATAAAATATACTAGCTAGGGGTAGAGGTGATGGTCAGCTAACTTCACCACTGACTAGCTCTGCCGCCTTGGGCCTTGGTTTGCTTTGTCTTTAACATCCGTGAAATATGAAAGTTTAATTAGCTGCTTTCAAACTTCCCCATTATTTTAAAAACACTATGATTTTTAATGCATAAATACCAGGAATATTTTTAAGGTACAAGGCCTTTAAATTCATTCATTAATTTAAGAAGTTAGTTTATGTAGACAGTCTGCAGACAGCATTAGCAGATGAGTATCTTTATTGCCTTTTCCCCCAAGTTTTTATGTCCTTATTTGTTGAACAACAAATCTGTGATGCTACCTGGGCAGAAAGTCCAAATACTTTTTTTTCTCACTACAGAGTGCACAGTATTGGACACAATAATTTTCCTCTACTATAACATTTCTCTTTTTTTCCCTATTTATATTACCTAGGAGGATCTATATTAACCCAAGTACTCATGTCAGAATGTAATGTCCTGGGGTTGTTTGCTTTTGCTTTTGGTTCTCATTCTCTTTGGAGGTCACTCACTGTCACCCTCTCCTGTTTCATCTAGAAACAGGTAAACCATTTGTGCACTTTTGTTCTTACAAGTGAACTGAAGCCACCATCTCCCACACATTCCTTTAATTCTCATTCTATCCCATTAGAAATTTCTGACCATCAGACTCACAGAGCAGTTATTATACACTTTAATATCTAGGGGTCTTTATTATAATGCTATATAAAATAGCTGACCTTTTGAATAGTTATATTCAAATATTTCATTAATACATGCATTCATTAAAAATATATCTTGATTTTTGTCATGTTTAAATAACCCTGATCACCACCTGATGCTGATAAGAGTTGCTTCAGATACTCACTCTGTGATTCATTTCTGCATCTGTACTCCTATAAGGTGCCTTGTGTTATCTTTCAAATGCAGTCCTCTTGTCTTTTTTTGGCACTGGGGAGGGATGGTGCTGAATAACAGCATCCTCTGTACTCTCCTCTCCTGAGCTTCATGAGTCAGGAGCTCCCCAGGCACTTCCCTGGCAGTCCAGAGGTTGGGACTCCACACTTCCCCTGCGGCAGGGGACATGGGTTTGATCCCTGGTCAGGGAACTAAGATCCTACACAGCTCATTGGTTTTTGGTGAAACCCAAAAAGTAACAACTGAAAAAAGAGCTCCCCAAACGATGTCATACTGTAGTTGGTATCTAAAGATGTCAGATTACGGGGAAAACTGTTGTACTCTAAGCGGTTATACTTTTTGATTTTATGGAAAGGTAAATGGGATGGATGGTTGGTCTGAGAACATTCTATGAGGTTAAACATCTCTATTATATATTTTAGTTATACCAAAGAGTTGCTCAAAAAGTACATTGAAAGTGATTCTGTGAATGATGGGGTGTCTGAGATTGTTCCTAGGAACATTTAGTACCAAATGGAAGGACTCCTTGGCAGCTCTGGTGTTATCTTGGGCCTCCTATTAAGCTTGAACTTGCTAGCCATTGACCTTGCAGCAGCCAACACTTAAAATTGATGCTGAACTGTTACCATATAGTTTCCTGAACCTTTTCCACCCACTATGGTCTCAGCTTTATGCCTACTTGTCTTTTTCTCACCTTTCCTGGAGACTTCCCAGTATAGTGCACATAAGAGACACTTGAACAATTTTGAAGAAAAAAGAGACAGAATTTAACATATACAGACATATGTGGAACTTTGTATTTACTATTTCAAAACACTCTGGTGAATCCACAGAAACTTTTCATTCTCCTGACCTCACCTGTGAGGCTAGGAAGCCTGCTCTGGGTTTTTACTGTTTCACAAAGAAAGATTTATAATGAGGATTTTCTTTGAATGAGATGTGATCAGTATGTTTTTTAAATTAATGAAGTAACTGTTCTAAGCTCATACTCAGTCATGTCCAACTCTTTGCGACACCATGAACTGCAGCCCGCCAAGCTCCTCTGTCCATGGAATTTTCCAGGCAAGAATAAAGGAGTGGGTTGCCATTTCCTTCTCGAGGGGATCCTCCTGACCCAGGGACTGAACCCGCGTCTCCTCTGTATCCTGCATTGCAGGCAGATTCTTTACCCATTGAGCCATCAGGGAAGCCTCTAATGAAGTACACTCGAAGGCAAAAAACTACCTTCGAAAATAATTGCAGATTTCAGCTTTGGGGCTATTTCTTCATTCTTTTCTTTAAGATTTTTTAATGTGGACCATTTTTTTAAAGTCTTTAATGAATTTGTTACAGCATTGCTCTTGTTTTATGTTTTGGACTTTGGCCTGCAAGGCATGTGGGATCTTAATTCCCCCACCAGAAATCAAATCCACACCCCCCTGCATTGGAAAGTGAAGGCTTAACCACTGGGCAGTCCCTGGGAGATATTTCTTTATCATAGTTCAGTTTGGGACACATAGGATGTTTGTCAGATGAATGAATGAATTTCACTACATGTGTGTAACCAAATATACTTAAACAACAGTATCTGCCTAATTTCATAGCATTAAAAATTTGCAGAGCAATATATATATATATATAAGTATATTCCATATATATATACACATATATATATGAAAAAGTGGACTTCCCTGGTGGCTCAGATGGTAAAGCATCTGCCTACAACACGGGAGACCTGGGTTCAGTCCCTGGGCTGAGAAGATCTCCTGGAGAAGGAAATGGCAACCCACTCCAGTATTCTTGCCTGGAAAATCCCATGAATGGAGGAGCCTGTTAGGCTACAGTCCATGGGGTTGCAAAGAATCAGACACGACTGAGCAACTTCACTTCATATGAAAAAGTTATTTCATATATAACTGTAAGCACTTTGATGACCTGGTATTTTCCTCTCTTAGTTTGATTATTTTTCACACCCTGGTACATGCCTCTAATCTAATCTGAAATTTGCATTTCTTTTAAAATTAATTCATACAACGTGATACTCTGTTAGGTTTTGGTATGTAGATTATTTATATATATCTCACATCAGTGTATTCTGTTCATGTTAAAGTGGTAGTTAGTGTTTTCAAATTGTTCAAGGATTCCACTGAAATTTGTGAAACGTGTCAGGGAAAACTGTGTTATCTCCCCCCCCCCAATCTTATTTTTTTTAAGTGAATTATATTTAGTTGATTATAAGAAATCTCGGGGGAGTACTTTTAGTAGGCTGGAGTCGTTTACCGTAGATGTTAACACAGGACACCTACAGAATCCACTTTTGGCGAGGGGACGTTTTCAGTAGTATTGCATTACACGGTCAGCAGGTGCTGCCATGGACATTGGTGAAAAGTAAGATGGAAGGGATTGGGATGCAGAACAGTAATTAGAAAGAGAGGAATAAATCCTCCCCTTTCAGTTGCTTCACTGATTCCCAATGTTCCAGGTACAGTGTGCCTGCTGCGTGGCTGAGAACAGGTACACGCTGGCATCCCATTAGTCTCAGAGGCGTGTCAGTGGGCTGCATCCTCCCCGCAGGTGTGATGGGCTGAAGCAAGACGATGAATTGGGGAAACAGCATGGAGGTGGAAAGAGGCAGCCCAGCTAGAGTGGTTCTCGAAGTGAAGGACGTGATGTGTGGGACATCGCCGCCTAGGCTGTATTTTCTAATCATCCTCCCGTAATTCCTAATGTTACTGTGAATTTTTGTGGATTGAAAACCACATTAGAATTACGACAGCATATGTTAACATTGTGCAGTACGGTTCAGTAATATAAAGCTGGCATTTACTGAAATGATTTTAAAATCTAGCAGACAGGGAAGTTATCCTGATAAGGAACTTGGTTTGGATGACAATAATGAGATATACGGTATGGTGTCAAGAACTGTCTTCCAGTTGACACAACAATCCATACTTTATAGATTGCCGTAAAAATTAAAAGACAAAGTCAATTATAACTAATTATGATGCTACATTTGCTTGAGAAGTTATTATATCCTTTGGGATGAAGGAAGTAAGATTCATGTCAGTCAGGAATCTCTAGCTGCAGCTTCCTGGTTCTATCTTGAGAATTTTTCAGTTTCGTCTCGTGTCGTGAGAAACCTAAGCCGTTGAAAGCCTGAAACCGCTATTTTTAGAAATAACTATAGTAGCTGCTGTACATCATTGCTCCTTTGTTCCTATTCTCAACTTCTTATCAGTGCCAAATCTTCAGAGAGGCCACTGGAAATTTTGCTCGATGACTGCTGAATCAGTCAAAAATGAATTTTAAATTATCCTGGAAAAGATAATAATAACCTGAGTTACAGCATCAAGATATTCTGATGGCTATTGGTTTCAAATACGCGATAGAAAATAAAAGTCCTGTTGCTATTGGTTATTCCTACTGCTAGTGGTTTCAAGTACTCAGTAGAAAATAAAAATCCAGAATGTTACATGTTTATTAAATCTTTGTTTCAGAATGATCAGCATTTTTTAACAAGCAAAACCCAAATTCTCTGCAAATGATATTATAAGACTGTTTCAGCATCTTGTAAAGAGGTGACAAGTGGTTTATATTTTCCTGTAATTTTATGTCATAATGAGAAGAGCTATGACATTCTTCCTTCATAAGCAGGACATGATTGGATAAAAGAAAATAGATCTTTGCATAAACTTCCTAGAAAACGTAAAGACTATATAATGAGCAGCTGCGTGCCAAGCTGCGGGTGAGCCTTCTTCTGTGCGTGCTTTGATCATCAAGCTGTGTGTACGTGTAGGTGAGGCATGTGTGTTTCATGTTGTGGAATCGGCTGCAGCGCGTATATGTAGCATAGGCTTCTTTCCTTGTCTAGGGAGAGAAAGGGAACTTTCTAGAGTAACATTGGAAGAATAAGTACTCAAATAAGACCCACTACAATAAACTAGTTGTTTGAGTAACGCTGTAAGTTGTTATCCTTTTCATTTTAGGGTAGCACGTTGAAAAGCTTTCAGAGGGTGACCTAGTACATGTGCCAATGACAAAAGCTCCTTGTAACAATTCAGAGCATGCTTTATGCTTTCTGAAATGGGATTGTAAAAATCCTCTCAAAAAATGACATCCGAAATAGCATTAAAACACAATTTCCTTTGATAAGGCTTTAAGGCACTCACATGAAAAGTGATACCACTTTGAGTGAGACTGTGTCAGCATTATGCGCTGTTGTGTTGCTCATAACTGACATTAATCCATTAAGGGTGCGAGGGTCATTTATTTTCCTCATGAAGTCATTAAATACCATTATTGATTTCTGTTCAGTCAGTCAGATTGTGCCTTCCTTTTATGATCATTATATACATTAATGCTGTCTTCATTTCATGTACTTTAAATAATAGATATTATCATATTTAAAGTTAGAGCTTAAAATTAAAATAATAACAGTAATGGGAAAGAAATACTACACTTGGTTCACTAACCAAGATCATGTCTACTAGAATTATAAAAATGATACTGATATTTAAAAATTTATAACCATCTATCTTCAGTGTGTTATTTGCTAAGTAGTATAAACAGATAATTTTTAATTCATTTGTAAATTAATAAAATAAAGTTAATAAAACTGGAATGGGAGTCTTGATAATATTCTTCTTTTACTACTGTTATTTTTACAACTAGTTATATTACTGTCTACTGATTCGCAAATATGTCTGTTGCTCTTCCATTTTCAGATTTCCTCCCCTTTGCTGTGTAAATGGAAACAAAGAGTAAATACTCAGCCAGATTTGGTTCTTCAGTGTTTTAAGTGGCAAAATGTAGAAGGAAAATGAAAAGACACAACTATATGGTTTTGTTATAAAGTCATTTTACCTTAAACTGTTCATTTAATTGAAATGATGTAGGGTTGATATTTCTTTACAGTCCTTTGAAACAATTTAGTCAAGAGAAAATGCGAAATGGAGAATTCTGTTCTTTCCAATTTCTTGTTTTTTAAGACCAGGAATCTTTTCCTTAACTTCATACATTTATGTTTTACTAAAAGGAAACTGCAGTACTACTGGGAACTTTTAAACTTTCCTGCTTTGAGGATATTTGAAATGTTTCTTTCCCCTTTGCTTTTGAAATTTGATCTAGAAATGATTGGCTCGTGCAGCCATGGGATGGTGTTTTTGTAATCTCCTTTCTCCTGGGAGGTACTGTGGAAGGTCTTTAGCCTCTAGTGCAGGAGGACCAAGTGGTACCGAGTCCATTGCCGCGGCTTGTCCGGCAAAGTTGTGTGCTCAGCGCTTTTTCATAGGCTTCTTGCCTGGCTCATTGAAGGAAACCTGAGCAAAGCTAGGATATTAATGGATTATGACAAGCCTTTTGCCTGTCAGGCAGAGGTACCCGCCTTCTTCCTTTAAGACAGAAACTTAATGGAAGATGCTCAGATGGGCAAGCTCTCTGATGATACCCCTTAAGTGCTCAGCCCTTCTCTGATGTGAATATTCAGAGAGCCGTGAAGCTGCAAGTGGCAGCGTTTGATATCGTCTTTCTCATAATGCCTGAATAATTTTCCAAAGAGTGATCGCTGCAGCTGCCGCGAACGTGGTTATTTGTTTATTTTTCACCTTAGTCCTGGTGGAATGCTGACCCAGCTAATCTTCAGGACTCACGGGGAAAATGGTTTCATATTCATAGCTCTTCATCTGGGCTCTCAAATAAGCACAGAACCAGAGCTGATGACCAGCCACTTTAAATAAGAGAAAAAATAGGAGAACGGGTTCTTTAGTTTCCTTTAAAAGTGAAAAAAAAAAATTGACTGTTAATGAAGAATCTGGTGAAAAATGAAGACAATCTTGCATGTTTTTAATGGATGTTTGTGAGAGGAAAGGAGAAAGCATAGGCTGTCGTGGTGAGTTATAGAACGTTCCTGCGATTTCCCTCTGGTCGTCCTGCTCATTATGTTAAACAGCGGAGCTTTTAAGCTACTGTAGTTTTCGTTTTATGTGTATTGGCCTTCATTTGCGGGAATGCTTGAAGTTCACAGTAGTAAAGTCATTTTGAAAACGGGATGTAATTACAAAGGTATCTTATGCTTACCAACAGCTTTTTTGGATCAATTTAATTATCATTACTTGTGGATACTGTAAATTGAATATCCCTTCCCTAATTACATTAAACTCCGGGGTTAGCTGCTTAAACATCTAAATGAGAAAAGTTCATCCTTTGCTATAAGTAGGAGAATTGTTCTCTTATTTAGGCTGACCTTAAAAGCTAAGCATTTTACATGATATTGTCAGGTGAGCATTATAAAGACAGTCTGTAATGAGATCTGTAATGAGGAACTAAGGTATAATGACTCTTTGAAAAAGTTAATTTATTCAACATGTTCTTACTGCATGATGGAATTAAAGTTTGTGTGTATGTCCAGACCCCTTTTTTTAAGGGGCCAGTCACATTGTTCTTGGTTTACTCCCCTTCTGCCAGTAGTTTGATGTAGGTTAATGTAGGTTTTAACATTATTATTCCAGCTTAATGGAAGCCACCATAAGTGCGATGAATTAGTCTTGCCCTTTTAAACAGAGCTAATTTATTTAGGGACCAGGAATACTCTTTTTGTCTGCTTCCCCCTCCCCCCCCGCCTTTTATACAAATGATGCACAAGAATTTGTTCAAGCCACAGAAAGGGTGTTTTTCTCAGAGGGGAAAAGATGCCTTTAGACACCTATAAACGGGAATTGTTTTTCCCTGTTGTGGAAAATCAGCCTTTAATTAGTTACTACGTGCGTATTCAGTATTTGTTGTCTGTTCAGCTAAAGTGATTTTTGTGCTTTGTAAGAAAACAAAGATTGTTCTGGTGAGAGATCTGATTGATTTCTGCTTGTTATTGTAAATTTTAGTGCGTGCATAGCGACTGGCTTTCATTTACTTTATTTTCTTTCTCAATCATGGCTTCATTAAAAATCTGACTATTATATAGTTGCAACCCTTAAAAATGTAAACCTGACTACTTATTTTCACAGAACAGTTCCTGCTGAGCGTGCTTTATGATTTATCATAAAATCTTGCAAGATACAATTGGGGCTATGTGTGTTAGCATCTGAAGCAACTCCTGAGATAACTAGAAGAGATTTTTGTGATGCAAACAAGTAGCTAAGATCATTAATAGGTAATGACCAAAACATGTCCTGAATGTGTTCTGGATTTTCTGATGAGATGTATTGTAGAATACAGCAGAATCCAGAAAAAAATAATGATAATAAAGACTTAGTGACAGTAAAGAATTAGCAAGTGCTGTGGGTTTCCCAAAAGTAACTCCATGTTATATGGAAGTGTACCAGGAGTAGTGTATTTATAGCTGTTCTAAGTATTTTCTACCATACTAAATTCTAGAAATTATTGGTGGGGTACTAAATAATGCAGTGAAAATACTTTGAATTTAGGTGTATCTTTTAATATGTTTTTAAAGCTAGTATCTTAAAAATACGGAGTCTCACAGAGCATTCAGTGGTTTAAGGTATGAAATTGAATGTTCGTACAAGTGGCAATTTTCCTAATCAATTCAAACAGGTACTGAACTCTGGAATTACATTTCTAATATTAGAGGACTAACCATAGGCAACCTAACTTTAAAAAACAGGCAGCAATTTTATGCTTCTGCTATAATTAGACACAGTTACCAGTTCTATCAGTCCATTAACAGTCAAGACGTTTAAGCATATTTGTCTAAAGATAAGGCAGGAATTTCAAAGGGCCATACACCTAAAACTCTGCCAGAAAAAGAATCTTGGTAAAGACAGTGTATAACAATAGTTGAGTCACAAAAACTCAGTGTCACATAAAGAAAAGAAGGGATGGTTTGAAGCTGTTTCAGGCTTCAGTCATATGATACTTTTCCTGTTCAAAGTTAAATAGAGGTTTAGGTGGCTGTTTGTTGGTATGTTTTGTTCTCATCAGAACATGACATGTTATAGTCATAAAAATTAAGGTTCTCAGTCCAGAGTTCATGGGACCAAATATATCTTAATACATCAGCTTCTTAGGAAGATGCTCACTCATGGAGTCTCTTTCTGCAATATCTAGAAAAGCGCCAGATGTAAGTGTCTTTGACATTGATAATAATAATCAACACATTAAATTTAGCTCAGAAATTAAGGGCTGCTAAGAATGCTGCTCTTCATCATTTATCCCCACTTCTCGGGAAATTCTTACACATTGTGGAATATTCATGCTGTTCTTCACGCTCTGTTCACAGTGTGATGGTCCCTTCTGAGCACTCTAATTGTGTTTTACTGAGATGGCATCAAACTGGGCAAAATCTCGCTGAAACTTCTCTCCTATTAGCTTTTTCAGTAGCTTCATATGCTTTCTCATATTATATTAAAAATCATTCTGGGACTTTGTTAAAAGACATTTTTTTTTAAATTCTAAAATATTTTTAAAATACATAGGATGGGTTATCAAGTAGTATGTATATAAACTTTGGGCTTCCCTGGTGTCTCCGTAGTAAAGAACCCACCTGCCGCTGCAGGAGACATGAGTTCAGTCCCCAGGTCAGGAAGTTCCCCTGAAGAAGGAGATGGCAATCCACTCCAGTATTCTTGCCTGGGAAATCGCATGGACAGAGGAATCCGGCAGGCCTACAGTCCATGGGATTGCAAAAAGTCCGACAACTTAGTGACTGAACAACAACAAATATAAACTTTGCCATAGGCAAGTTTCTTCAAAGAACTAAGTGGTTTTTCCTTAAGTAATATTAAGCATTTACCAGAATGTGTAGGTGCTTTGTACTGAACGGTATAATTCTTACAGAAGCTTGACAATGAAAGTACGGAGTCCATGGGCACTCAGTGTACAGAAACAGTGCCAAGTATCTGAAATGACTTGACTTGAAACTAAAATCATTCACCTGGTGATGAAGAAGTGTATAGACGACTGAGTTTACTTAAACAAAGATGATCTGAAGAGTGCCACTGACAGCTGGAGCTTAAAGAGCTCAGTGCTAACATGTAATAAAGAAGAGCATGCATTAGAGCCTCAGCTGAAAAAGAGAACGTGGTAGTTAGTTTTCACAACTAGCCTCTGAGATGTTGATCCCACTTTTCAGATGGTATAACTGAGTCTCACAGGAGCTAAACGATTTTCCCAACATTGCAGAACTAATTAAGAGACTGGTATTTGCACCCAGATGTATGTCACTCCAAGGTCTTTCAGTGAAAAGCTGCCTACCGTAGGCTGTGGCCCACGGCCTGGGTTGTCAGGATAAACACAAAGAATACTGAGAAAGAGAACCCTGCCCCTCCTCCCTCTCCTTCTGTTTCCTTTGTGTTAATCCTCATCCCAGCTCACCGCCATATTCTTCTCCCATAACCTTTCTTACCTGCCCCCAATTCATGACTAATAAATAAGCCCATGGAAAGAAAAAATAGGCTTGCAACACAGATGCACCTTCAAGACAACTCCCCAAGCCTCCACTGTTAAGAAGTTCTAGAACTCTTATTGATCATAGTGCCTAGGAACCAAAGAAATAGGCATCTGATGCCAGGATATATAGTTTAATAGGACTTACTAACTGAGAATTGTATAAACCCAACCATAGGCCAGACTCCCAACTACTAAAAATCTCTGCCTCCCTTCTCCCAAGGTATATTATTTTCTTCTTTAAAACTTTTACCGGCTATAATAGTGCAGGATACATAAACCTTGGGTAACAAATGTCATTGTAAAGTATCTATGTGTTTTTAAAAGGGAGTGTGAGAAAAGGTCTTTCCACCACGTACCTCTGAAATAACAACAGGGCTAGATTCCAAAAGAGTGAAAAGTAATTTTTAAATAAGGTAGTTATGTGACTTCTGGTTTACATAACCATCAAAATATTGTTCCTGAGTGTCAGAAATAGTTCTGGTCTATGTCTGAAGCTTGGAATTCAGGAAGTAAATACTCAAGGAACTGAACATTAATAAAGTGAACCCAAGTAAGTCTCTGGAGTTTATCAATGAATTCTTCAATTATTACAAATAATTATTAGGTAATATGTTCCAAAGACCATCTTAGATATATATATATATATATGTATATAACCAATTGTATTAAATGTTAAGGAGATTTTTATGTGATTATAACTGTGGTGTTGGAGAAGACTCTTGAGAGTCCCTTGGACTGCAGGGAGATCCAACCAGTCCATTCTGAAGGAGATAGACCATGGGATTTCTTTGGAAGGAATGATGCTAAAGCTGAAACTCCAGTACTTTGGCTACCTCATGCAAAGAGTTGACTCATTGGAAAAGACTCTGATGCTGGGAGGGATTGGGGGCAGGAGGAGAAGGGGACGACAGAGGATGAGTTGGCTGGATGGCATCACGGACTTTATGGACGTGAATCTGAGTGAACTCCGGGAGTTGGTGATGGACAGGGAGGCCTGGCATGCTGCGATTCATGGGGTCACAAAGAGTCGGACACGACTGAGTGACTGAACTGAACTGAACTGAACTTATTTTCATCTTATTTGTACTATAAATGTGGCATGCATTATTTTGACCCTTCCTTTCTTATGATCCATCTCTCCTTCCCCTCAATTATATCTGTATCTTTTTTTTTTTAACCTGGATGCCAAGGAGTAAGTTAGTACAAGCTTAAATAATTCTTATTGTGTCAGTCCTGACTATTATTTTTCATTTTTACTCCTAAAGGTAGATTGAGTGTTTACTTCATTTTTTCATTTTCCCTTTCTGGTCCCTAAATTATGGTTTATGCTGAAAATCTTGGGCCAAATATGTTTGTCAACTAGGAAAAAATGGGCATCCAATGGCAGAGAACTGAGTGTGATTGACTGATGTCTTCCTGGCACCTTAATACAGACACATCAGCAGACCTCAGTTTAATATAACAGCTATATTCAGTTGTGTGTTTCACTTGCTAATCATCAAAGGTACCAGTCAATAGTACCTAACTTTACACTATTCAGAATAGCTTTGTGTACTGACAAGAAGGCATTTAATTTTCATCACCCACTGCCCATCCAGAGACTGAATGTGAAAAGAAGCTTTGGAAAGATGCAAATAAATGAGTTAATGATTTACAGTATGACAGGGGGTTGATAATCTTTAATGGGAAATTTATATAAAGTGGCATATGGATAGTTAAGAACTGTAGAAAATATTCAGCATTATTAATGATCAGTGAAGTCGAAATAAAGCAGCACTGAGATATCATGTTTCATTCCTCACATTGGTAAAAATTGTAAAAGCTTACTGATATCACTGTCACACACTCCTAGTGGGAGTGTTTCCTGGTCAACTGTTTAAGGAGCGCAGTTAGCAATTTTTATTAAAATTTTTGAAAGTAAATATCATTTGATTTAGACATTTATATTTGGAAATCTAAGTGAATAATTCAGAAAAGCGTGTGTGTGTGTGTGTGTGTGTGTGTGTGTGTGTGTGTGTGTGTGTGTGTGTAAGAAGATGTATCAGCCTTGTTTGCAGTGTCAAAAAAGAAAAAACCCTCAATGGCCAAAAACAGGGAATTGCTTAAAGTACAGTTTAACATCTCATAGTCTTTGAAAGTATTTGGATTTAGAACTAGATGACCTTTAATGATTATTGAAAGAATTTATGCTGTATTAGGTAGAAAAAATAGTTTATAGAAGAGCACAAATAATATGTTCCTATTTAATGTATATACAGTGTATATGTAAATGAGAAAAGCCTGAAATAGTATATCCTAAATGATAGTCATATATATTTCTGGGTGGAGAGAGTTGGAAAGATTTTATTTATTCATTTTGTCTTTTCATTTCCTTGACTGTTCTAACTTCTTTAGAATGATGAGCATCGCTGTTTTGTATGCAAAAAAGCGAAGAGAAAGCCATGAGGCACTGACCAGAAAATGATTTAATCCATTCTTATCATCTCAAAAAAGTTATGCCAAGCAGATATTTTCTCTTGCTTGGGTAACAAGAGCCAAGTAACAGATTTCTTTAGTTCAAGAGTGTTACCTGCTACACTTAGTAAAATTCCTAGCATAGCCACACTGATAATCAGCATTAAATCAGTCAATAAATAGACTGAAGGAAAAGGAAAATGAGGAGAAGAAATTCAGTTTGAAAGAGATACTGAGATTTAAAAAAATTGAATTTAAAATTACATCTACAGGTAAAGAATTGCTGTTGAACATCGTATATAATTAATCTTTGCAATTTATCTAATTACATGGTATCTTAGGCACATTAGCAGGGTGATTTACCCAAACTTTATAAATATCCAATAGGTAATATTAATATTATTAATGGGGCTTTTGCAAGAGGGATTTGAGTTGTATATTAGAGTATTTGTTTTTTCCTAAATTATTTTTTAACTAAACTAATTTAGGTGCATAGTTAAAAATTCAACACTATTGAGCCATCATGAATAATGGCAGTCCCTCATCTCATTCCACCTCATTTCCATATCCAGAAGCAGCTACTCTTTTTTTTTTTTTTTGCCTGTACCCAATGGCATGTGGGGCTTTAGTTCCCCCAAGCAGAGATTGAACCTATGCCCCCACAGTGGAAGCACGGAGTCTTAACCACTGGCCCACCAGGGGAATCCCTGGAGAAGCAGCTACTCTTTATGCGTTGAGGTGTTTATTTGGTGGGTAAATCCATGTTACTAAAGAATATACCATTTTTCCTTAATTTTAGATGTTTTCTACTGATGTCTTGCAATGTGAGGGTCCCTCTTTCTTGCAGTTTGTCTACTTATTTTTTCCCCCATTCTTCCAATATAGTTATATGACTTTTTAAAATGCATTCATACATATACAGGCCATACATACAAGTATATACTGTTAACTGTGGGGCCATAGACTGTAGTAGAATTATGGTTATTCTCCTGTACAGCGCTCTATTTTTTTTTCCTTCACTAGAGCAGGTTCTTACGGTCCTAAGGCTCAGGACAGGAAAGCAAATTTTCTGAGTCCTTACATACCTAAACATGTCCTCTCTGCATTCATATTTATTTGATAGTTTGGGGATTTTTTTAAGTGAAAGTCACACAAAATGATGTCCTCTCTAAATGCTATCGTAAGTAAATTGCTTAACAAAATAACTATGACAAGGTCTGGTTTGGTTTTTGGTTGGTGATGCCAGGCTTCAATAACAGCTTTAATCTTATTTGTTCTTCATTTAAAAAAATAATAATAACACGATAGGATAGTCAGCCTGCTTGAAAGTAGATTTGTTCTTGCACAGGTGTGAATGAAGAGGCCTGCGTCTGATCGTGAGCATTTTTATACTCAGTGCATATGACATTTGGAATTTGTATTCAGAGGACCTGTTTGCTATTTTTGGCATGCCTTCTAACCTTCTAAATGCAAAAGGCAGCTCCAGCCCGCGCAGCTATGGGCCAGCCGTCTGTCGGCTGCAGTTACTCCCCATTAGTTACTCATCACTGCTTCTGACTCTGTTTCAGTGAATTGCTCCTGCACTGTTCGCTGCCCTCGTTGCTTGTAATCTCCCCAGCCTGGGTCAGAGTACAGCAGACATTTGGGTTTTGTGCTGTTATATATTCTTTTCCAGTCTGGCATAGTGATATCGTGATGGTGATCTTTTTCCTGTTACTCATAGGTGAGTTTGATGAAACATTTTTCAGTTGTTTTGGTAACATCATAATACTCATTTGTTGACTGTCACGGGAACCATAAACTTACATCAATGTCATCAATATAGATTAAAACATTTTGCAACTCCTCCCATAGCATTACCTTTAGAGTTAGCTTAAAGGCCTTATTTTAAGTCTTGTTATTATCTTCTAGCCTCTTATCTCTAATGAGTCGAAGTTAACTCAGTGTGAACACCTGCGTTCTGTAGCATTTTTGTAACTCCAAATAGTGTGTTTATTTCCAAAAAGAGAATCCATTCTGCAAAAATGAAAATCAGTATCACGTCTAAAATCATATGATGCAGATCTCAAATCTCCCTGATAGCATTCCAGAGCGTTTACTTTGAAAGGAAAATAATTGTTTAAATATCTAAATTATTATAAGGTGAGCCTTTTTCAGAAAGTCTCTTTACCTTTTGGCTGTACCTCTTACTGCTTCTTGTGCTTCATTTTCATACTCCAGTTCCTCATGACATCATCTCTGACTCTACATAAATCATTCCTTTGTTGGCCTGTCACCCCGCGCTTACTGAAACATGCCTACCTAACACGGCAGAAGGCGGCAGCTTTCAGGTTTCTTCTTAAACCAAAGCATCACGTTTCTCTCGGAAGAGGTACACGTTGAGTATGAAATGAACCGGAAAGATGATGTCTCCCACTGTAAAAGCCCAGGGTTTTACAAACGAAAGGGACTTGAAATGGTTGCTGATGATAATGGCATAGCTCTCTGGTCTAGGAAGGGGCAGGAATTGCTGGAGGCCTCTGGAGTTAGAGACAAGGAAAATTCCCTACTGAGTTTTCTTACCACACCACTTGATCGTTAGCATTTGCTTGACTTCAGCCTGAAGTACAGGCATATGATCCTGAAACTGTGTTGATCACCCTTAAGGCCCTTCAGTTGTTTGGCTTTTAGGTACTTGGTACATCTGAAATGCTCTCAGTGTTTAGAGGTCAGATGGTAGGCTTGAAAGAATGCATGTTTGGGAGTCAGAAAACCTGGAGTATAATCTTGTCTTCACTTTAGGCTAAATTTCCCCATCTGTAGAATGGATTTAGTAGTAACAGAGATAAATAGTAACAAGTAGAAACAGTAAAGATTCAAGAGATTTAAGCACTGGCCTGACACATGGTGGGTGCTTAAAAATGTTAGGCTGTTTCCTCTCTGCCTCCTTTATTATTTAATAAGGTTTGTCTGGTGTGTGTGTGTGTGTGTGTGTGTGTGTGTGTGTGTGTGTGTGTGTGTGTGCGCACGCGCACGAGCGTATGTGTGTTCTGCACATCTCTGTCTTATATGCTACATTAAAATGAAAAATAATCAAAAGCTAAATTTCTGGTCTCAAATATTTTAAATTCTGGTTGGACCATAAAATAAGTGCAGGTACTCCAAGTGTGTTTACAAAGTAGATTTTATTAAATGAACTGATACCTTTGTACATAAAAGATTAAAGTAAAAAATGATCACAGTTTTTAGGAAGTATGGAGGGAAGTAAGTTAGGAGCTTCATTCCAGACCTTCCCCAGAAGAGCCCCAAGACATATTTTTGAATTTCCTTAACTGCTTTCGGCAGTATTTAGTCAGTTGGATGGTTCTTTGTCCCTTAAACATGGCTGGCCGTTATTATCCTGATAGTAGAGACTATGGGCTGGTTAAGGTTATGTGTGTTTAATCTTCATAGGCAAATGCTATGGAACATCTTTATCTGTCACATTCAGGTTCCATAAAACCCCTTTTGAAGGTTGCATAGTGCAAAAAGTAGAGCTCGAAAGTAGGTCACAGTCCTAAGAGACACACTGGAATCAACATCTGAAATTGAAAAGCTATTCTCCATCTGTATTAAGTTTTTAGGTTACCACTAAGAAAAAAAGCATACTAAAATTAGATGAAATAAAGGAAAACCGACTCATTCAAAAGGTAAAGAACTGCAGAATTTACGCTAAAGAGTTTTCTTTTGTCTTTTCTCCCCTCTATCATTATGTCTGAAAACTGCAGTTAGTCTGGGTAGCAGCCCTCGGAGCTGAGAGCTGGTCCGCTTTGCTGTGCTCTTGTTTCTTCTGAGTGCTGACAGTCGGGCCTGTGTGCCTTTTCTCTGTTTCAGAAACTCATTGCCGAGTAAGGGTCTTTAACAGTCACTTACTGTGGACTTAAACATTTCAGAACAGAATCAACTCTTTGGTTTGATTTTTCAGAGGTCATTCTCTCATAGGTGGTTGCATCAGCTTTTTCTATAAATCAGTGTGTAAGCAATGGGTTTTCTTAATTCAGTCTTGTCCAGAAAGCTACCAAAGCGTGACAAGAGAATATTTTTCCATAAGAAGAAGAACAAAGTGAATTACCAATAGGTACTCTTTTTATGGGAGAAGTTTGGAAACAAAGGTTAATAAATTTTCAGTTTTGAGAAGGAGATTCTTTACAAAACATTTAAACAAATACCTGAGAAATTTTCTCAGAAATATAGTACCTGCAAACCTATTTCTCTAAATATTTTCTGGATAATTATTGTCTTTTTCTTTGGCTGATAATGGCAAATAGAAATATGAGAAACTTTTCTTGGAAGCATAAAGCTTTAGTATTAATATATTTATGTTATCTTCTTACATGTTGTCCATGGGTTGCTTCGTATACATAAATTGTGAATATAATTTGGGTCTTAAATTCCAGATCGCTCACAGACACTTGTGCTTTCCCGTGTCCTAGAACAGGTGGTTCCTGTCCACAGAGTGATAATATTCAGGCTCTAGAAGCCTGATTCTCTCACTCAGTGACTGGGCCATTAGAACAGATAATTTAACTGCACTAGGTATGAGTTTTCTGTGGGTAAATGGCAGTGAATGCTGGCTACCCCACTGCGTTACCATGAGGATGATACATGTATGATACTGACTTTGGCTAGCTCACAGTCAATGTACGATAAATGGCAGCCACCATCACTGAGGTGGTTACTGTGGGTGGCCTTTGAAGGACTAATTTGCATTTTCTATGTTATAAATATTTTGTAGGGTAGGAACCATGGACCTTCATTTCAGATATTTACAAGGAATGGTTTCTTTCGTTTAGGGATTTTCAAACTAGTATATAGGGTTCATTAAAATAACAATTCCTTAATAAACCATAATGGAAAAGAATACTTTAGAGAGGAATATCAGATTTCCCTAGGGGTCCAGTAGTTAAGACTCCATGCTTCCACTGCAGGGGGCATGAGTTCAGTTCCTGGTTGGGGAAGTTCTGCATGCCCCGAGTGTGGCCAAGAAAAAATCATAGAAATGAATAAAAATGTCTGTATGTGTATAACTGAGTCACTTTGCTGTGCAGCAGAGATTGGCACAACACTGTGTAAATCAGCTATACTTTAGTAAATAAATAGCATTTTGGAAAAAAAAAATTCCTCTAAGAGTTTTCTTCAGTGTGATTTTGGTGATAGAAATCTTGTTTGGCAATTAAGCACTAACATGCTAGTCAGAGAGTAATAATAGCTACCTGAACTCTGACATGCTGTCAGCAACTGCTGAAAGAATATTTTGTAAAAATTAGCACTATCATTATTACTTGAACTTCATGAAATTTTGAATCTTTCTCCATAGCTAATCACTGTAGTTATAGATATCACGGAGTGTGTGAGCGCAGATGCTCAATCACGTCTGACTCTTTTGCAACCCCATGAACTGTACCCTGTCAGGCTCCTCTGTCCATGAGATTCTGCAGGCAAGAATACTGGAGTGGGTTACCATTTCCTTCTCCAGGGGATCTTTCCAACCCAGGGATTGAACCTGGTCTCCTGTGTTGGCAGACAAGATTATTTACTACTAGCACCGCCTGGGAAGCCCAAGATATCACAGAGGAAATAATAAATGAGATCCTTTTCTTCTAATATATTGCACATTAGTATATTCTGATATACTGGGTACTAATCAGTGTACAATCAGCTGTCCAGTTTTGTGCAGGTAAATAAGAAATGATGAACCAGGATTATTTCTTTTCTTCTTGGAATCAAAGTGACAACCTAACTTAGACTTTCAATTAAGCTTTCCAGCTTCCTACCTGTGTTCTTGTATTGGTTTCTTAGGTAGGAACATTTTCTCTGCATGGACAGAAGCAGTTGATAAACTCAACTCCAACAGAGAAATAAATTACATGCCAGCTATAATGAGACATCAACGTCTAGTAAATTTTCTTTTTGCTTGTAAAAAAAAGTGGCAGTATGAAGTAAGAGTCAATAATTATTTATTGTTAATTCCCTAATGTTGCCTTCTGATGTGCATGTAAATTGTGGTGTGACTAAATTGGACAGAATTATCAGTTATTTAACATATTCACTCTAGTGCACGTGGATGAAAGTGACTGATATTCTAGCAGGGATCCTTTGTGTTCCACTGAAGCATGTGGGTATCCATCCTGCTGTCCGGTACAAATGTATTGCTCACTGAATTTAATGAAAATTACCTTGATTCACAGCAAGCCAGGCACTCAGTTCAAGGAATCATCACTATATTCTCAGATGTGTTAAACTCCATTTCCATGTTTCCACCTTTTGGGGGGAGCTTGTACTTTCTAGTTATAGATTCTTGTAGGAGGTCCAAGGCCTGCTTCTGTTTTGTCTCAGAGAATAATACAGTAACCACTATATACTACTTGCTTTGTTTCATTGATATTTCTTCATTAGCTTTCTTTTTGAACATTATTTCATGCTCTGGTGATAAGAGGCAGACCACACTTGTAAATAATTACACCCTTTTTCTAAGATACCTTGAGGAGAATGCTATATAGAATTTTATCTTCACATATATAATTCCTTTCAGTAATTACTACCAGAAAAATTGGGTGTCTCTGTTGAATGAATACCATGTCTAAAAACAAGAAGGATACAATTAAATCAATCAGTAGGTGGGAAATACTTAGGTAGGTACAGAAATATAGGCTGTACTTCAGATCTAAGATCATTTCTGCATCTGAATCAGAAACCATAAACATTTGATACAAAAACACAAGTAGGCCAGTAAAGTCTTGGTTGTGTTTTTGCCAAACCCTATTAAATTTTCTTGGAATTATCTCTCCCAGCCATCTTATAATCTCTAGGTCCCTGCCATCTCCAAAGTCCAGTCTCTTTCATTGGTTTATTTTTAATGTTTGCTAGTAAAGCGTTCACACTAATCTAGACTAAATATTGCTTTATCATTCACTGTCACAGAAAATCACCAGAGTGGCCTCTTCTTCACCATCATTACTAAACAGTTCCGTCAGTCCGATATTTTCTTGATTCAGTTCCTCTCCTGCTCTCCAACCTTATTTTCTTTACTCTGAAGACAAACCTCTTGGAGTCAGCTCACCCTGTTCCCAGTATGATTATGCCACATCCTACTTGCCTAAAAGATGATCAGGTTTCGTCATAATCCTCAATTTTGGAATACTGCTTACTCTTTAAAGATCAACATTGAGGACTGATTGCTTTTCTGATTATTCCAACTCTCGTTGCTAATCCTATCCTCTTAAGTTCTCTTGCACATGTTGCATCCATTTAGCATTTAATTATTGTATTTAATTTATCTTATGGATAATGTATCTTACAGTCAATGACATTTCCCTATTTGTTCTTACCACTAGGAAGCACAGGGCTGGATTACTGGCTGATCTTTAGTCGTTGCGGAGAATCTTTGTTATCCATTCCAACATACTAACTTTCCTACAGCATCCTCTTCATTATGCTCCTTCTCTTTTGAAATTATTTCTTCTCATTTTTTAATCTTCTTATATCTTCTCTCTTCTTGTAAGCCATCTAAACCCTTGTTGTTTAGTGGCTAAGTCGTGTCCAATTCTTTTGCAACCCAGGGGAGAGGTTACCTTCCGCGGGTGCTAAGCAGCCTTGCCTGGTCCTGACTGCTCTTCACCCAGAGCATTTCTCAGGCTTGTGTTTATGGCAAGAAACCTTGAGGGATGAAATGTCAAGCAGGAGCAGGCTTGCTTACTGGTTACGAAAGCAGTGGGTTCCGTAGCTCAGTGTTCCTCAGTGGTGATGTTTGCTCACTGCGTGCCCAGCGTCCAGTCCAGCCCCTGGGACTTGGGCGCCGAAGGAGCCAGCACATATACTCACACTCTTGCTGCTTGCTGAGCTGCAAGCCGTCAGGTATTTTGCCTCTGACCCAGGAGTCTCGGGTCTTCACCAGTGCTCTCGACAGCAACGGGCTAACTTAGGAGGTAGTCATCCACATAAAACCAGATCCTAGACCAAACCATGCTTTGCAGAAACAGAGAAACTATTCCATCCACTCATATAAAGGATGTGTTTTGAGGCTTTAAGACTGACCCACTGTGCTTAGCACTGTCCTAAATATGCTGATCATGTAATTAGATGTAAGTAAATATACCAACTATGCTTGGCAGAACTTACCTTTCATAAAATCATGGTAGCCGTTAACAATGATTCAGTCGGTCACTTCGTAGAATTATATTGAGAATCCTCAAGCTGTTAAAATGGCTTGACTTTTCTGCTTCAACTAAAAAATGAATAGAGAATACGTTTCACTTCAGCTTTCCTGTGGGGAGGTTTCTGAAGAGCATTTCTGTATAGAATTAGCAGTTTTATTTAGCTGTCTACCTCAGCTCTGTGCTCTGCCTCGTTTTATCCTCTTTCTTCCTTTAATTTGTTTTCTCGTTGAGAACGCAGCACCTCGATGTGGACCAAAAGCAGTAACATGAGTTTTTAAATGGTTAGAGTGTTTTTTAAACTCCAGCCATAAGAGATAAAAGGAAATTATGAGTTTAAGAATCAATGACATATGACCGCTGAAGTATTGGGATAGAAAAAAGTGAATATTCATTGATCAGTTAGCAAGTGTCAGGTCCTTTGAAAGTGCTTTACGTGCATTATATCATTAAATCTCCCAATTATCTAAGAGTTAAGTATTATTGAGGGAGAAACTAGACTATTCAAAAAGGAGACTAAGTAGCGTTAGGGAACCAGCCCAAGCGCCTGGCAAAACCTGACTCCTACCTGATGGGCCAGCCATTTACACCAAAGGCACTTAACCATGAACTCGCGCGTCCAGGGAGGGTTAAAGGAAGATAGGGAGAGATGGCCGTGTGCCCATCAGAACCTGTTTTCCCATCCTCCAGGGAAGAAGACTACGTTTCCCAGCCCTCCTCCACCCCCTTGCATCTAGGCATGAACCCATGGGTGGTTCTCTCTCTACAGTGGAATGTGAGCAGAGATGACAGACCAGCCACGAGTGTGCCTCCCGCAGGATCTCTCTCCATCTACTTGCTAAAAGCAAAGGACTTCAAGGATCCCAGCAAGGAGTGGAAGGAGTCCAGGTGTCTGAGACATCATGCAGAAGACACTCCCCTGAGCATCAGCAGTGGGCGGGGCTGATGCTAGAACGGAAAAGAAGAGCTTTTATTACGTGACAGCACTAATATTTCAAGTTTATCTTACTACAGCAGCTCCCATTACCTTACTAATTCGGGTGGAAATGACCAGAATATCACCTTTCAGTTCAGTTCAGTCACTCAGTTGGGTCTGGCTCTTTGCGACCCCATGAATCACAGCACGCCAGGCCTCCCTGCCCATCACCAACTCCCGGAGTTCACTCAAACTCATGTCCATCGAGTTGGTGATGCCATCCAGCCATCTCATCCTCAGTCGTCCCCTTCTCCTCCTGCCCCCAATCCCTCCCAGCATCAGAGTCTTTTCCAAGGAGTCAACTCTTCGCATGAGGTGGCCAAAGTATTGGAGTTTCAGCTTCAGCATCAGTCCTTCCAATGAACACCCAGGGCTGATATCCTTTAGGATGGACTGGTTGGATCTCCTTGCAGTCCAAGGGACTCTCAAGAGTCTTCTCCAACACCACAGTTCAAGCATCAATTCTTTGGTGCTCAGTTTTCTTCACATCCATACATGACCAGTGGAAAAACCGTAGCCTTAACTAGACAGACCTTTGTTGGCAAAGTAATGTCTCTGCTTTTTAACATGCTGTCTAGGTTGGTCATAACTTTCCTTCCAAGGAGTAAGTGTCTTTTAATTTCATGGCTGCAGTCACCATCTGCAGTGATTTTGAAGCCCCAAAAAATAAAGTCAGCCACTGTTTCCACTGTTTCCCCATCTATTTGCCATGAAGTGATGGGACCAGATGCCATGATCTTCATTTTCTGAATGTTGAGCTTTAAGCCAGCTTTTCACTCTCCACTTTCACTTTCATCAAGAGGCTTTTTAGTTCCTCTTCACTTTCTGCCATAAGGGTGGTGTCATCTGCATATCTGAGGTTATTGATATTTCTCCCAGCAGTCTTGATCCCATCTTATGCTTCATCCAGCCCAGCGTCTCTCATTATGTACTCTGCATATGAGTTAAATAAGCAGGGTGACAGTATACAGCCTTGACGTACTCCTTTTCCTATTTGGAACCAGTCTGTTGTTCCATGTCCAGTTCTAACTGTTGCTTCCTGACCTACATATAGGTTTCTCAGGAGACAGGTCAGGTGGTCTGGTATTCCCATCTCTTTCAGAATTTTCCACAGTTTATTGTGATCCACACAGTCAAACGCTTTGGCATAGTAAAGAAAGCAGAAATAGATGTATTTCTGGAACTCTCTTGCTTTTTGGATGATCCAGCGGATGTTGGCAATTTGATCTCTGGTTCCTCTGCCTTTCCTAAAACCAGCTTGAACATCAGGAAGTTCACGGTTCACATATTGCTGAAGCCTGGCTTGGAGAATTTTGAGCATTACTTTATTAGCGTGTGAGATGAGTGCAATTGTGAGTAGTATATCACCTTTAAGAGCACTCAAATATGTTTAAATATTTGATTAAACCATGATGGCATTATTTGGGGGGTGGGCTTCTAAAATATTTGATTATTACCTTGCAAATGTGAAAGAGCAGATATTGTTATTAATATTACCCTTACAAAAAGAAAAGGCTCTGAAAATATGAATATGTTAGGAGTGCTGTAATAGTTGGTTATCACCTGGTGAGTGAACTGCCTCTCTTTAATTGGGCAAGTAGGGGACTTCCCTGGGGGTCGAGTGGCTACAGCTCCATGCTCCCAGTGTAGGGGGCCTGGGTTCAGTCCCTGGTCAGGGAACTAGATCCCACATGCTGCAACTAAGACCTGGTACAGTCAAGCAAATAAAAATAAATATTAATTGGGCAATTAATTGAATTTCTATGAACCCCAGTTCCCTAGTCAGTAAAATGAAACAATCCAACCTCTTTAGGGTTACTCTCACATTTCTTTACTGACAGTGTGCAGTCTTTGAGGATAGAAATAGTGTCCAGTTTATCTGTGTGTCTATATTAGCCCTGTTGTAGCACGTAGGGTGTGTCAATATATATTGAATGAATTTCTGATGGAAGAGAACATGATATCCTTTTAGAAAGCACTTTGAGTCAAAAGCCATAAATGTATCTATTCTAGTTGGCCCAGTATTAACATGCAGCATTATTTATGAATAATCCAAATAAAAGAAGAGATGAGATTGGATAGGGTTGCAGAAGCCTTATTTCAGTCTTTGAAAATCGTCTATGTATCCAGCTGTAACTGAGTGATTTGGTGAAGTGTGGTGCAGTTTTCCTGCTTTTAAAAGGTAAATAACTCCCGGTGACTATAGTTAATAATACTGTATTGTGTGTTAGAAAGTAGTTCTGAGAGAAACAATAGTTGTGGATATGTTTGATGGTGGATGTAACTGGAATAATGGTAGTGACCATTTTGCAATATATATAAACATCAAATCATTACGTTGTACACTTGACAGTTAGCATTATGTCAGTTATACCACAAGTAATACACAATTAATAAATACATACACAAATAAAAGGTAGCATAAACCACATAAATATCATGCACGTTTATGCTAGATAACTAACGGAAACAGAAATGGAACTGTATCTTTATGAAAATTATTGAAAAATGAAATTTCCACTTAGGAAAGCCTTAGAAGGGAACATACACAGGAAGTGGAAAACGTTTTTGCTATGTTAGTGATAGAACCATAGAATAACTTTTTTTCCTTTTCAATTGATTTACATGGTGAGATGGGAGAGGAGTCTAGAAAAGAATGTATGGGGCCAGCTATTTAAGGCTGTTGAATGGCAAAAAGCACCTTTGTACTTCATTCGGTGGGTACCAGGTGGGTATGCATCATGTCACAGTATTATGTAGATCTGTGATTGAATCTAGTTTTTAGAAAGATGATTTGTGGTGAGAGAATGTGGTAACAGGGAGATGGGTCAGACAGTTTCTGCAACAGTTCAGGTGGTGGTCGGGCGAATATGGATTAACTGTGTCTTTCTCTTTTTTGATGCTTTCACATCTGGGTCCTTGCTTACCCCAGAGAGATGGCTCTTCCCAGGGTTGGCCAGTTTCTAGAGATTAGGAACAACTGGCTCAGGAGGACTTCCCTGGTGGCTCAGATGGTAAAGCATATGACTACAATGCGGGAGGCCCAGGTTCGATCCCTGGCTTGGGAAGATCCTCTGCAGAATGAAATGGCAACCCACTCCAGTACTCTTGCCTGGAAAATCTCATGGATGGAGGAGCATGGTAGGCTGCAGTCCATCGGGTTGCAGAGTCTGACAGACTGAGCGACTTCACTTTCACTTTCAGGAAGATATTCTTTCAGTTGCAAACCAACCAATTCAGAGCCTCTCTGGTTCATTATCCACAAGTCCTAATCACCCCCAGGCCAGACCCCAGACAGCTAAGGACAAGCCCTGTACCAGGAGCCTACCGCAGTTATTCAAACTAGACAGTCAGAAGCCTGTTTGCCTGCTTCGCCCCCTCCTTCCTGCAGAAACCACAGGAGAGGCCCTCACTCACAGCTCTCCTGCCTCCTGACCCACCCGATGCTTCCTTGGGGGAATGAGGAGGGGGCCCTGCATGGTGCGGCCTCCCCCACCTCCTGGGAGCTGGGATCTGTTGGCCTTACATAAGTCAGGTTTTCTATTAGTATTCTGTATTTTAAAACAAGAAGTTGTGGACCTAAATGAAAGCAGTAAAGTGAGGACAGGGGAAAAGATGGAGCGATGTTTAGGTGTCAGAATGATAGGGCTTTAAAAAATTTTTTCTTTATTTTTAATTGGAGTATACAAGGTTGTGTTAGTTTCTGATGTACAGCAGGTGAATCAGCTGCATGTGTGTGAGTGTGTGTATCCCCTCCCTCTTGAGCCTGCCTCCTGCTCCCCCAGTCTCACCCCGCTAGGTCATCACAGAGCCCCGAGCTGGGTGCCCGTGCTGCACGGCAGCTTCCCACTAGCTGTCTAGCTGTGTTACACGTGCTAGCGCTCCTCTCTCAACCCGTCTCACCCTCTCCTTGGCTCCAGGTCCACAAGTCCCTTCTCCGTGTCTGTGTGCCTACTTCTGCCCCACAAATAGGTTTGAGTGATATGGGTGAACCTTAAGTCAGTCATACAGAGGGAAGTAAGTCAGAAATAGAAAAAGAAGTATCACATATTAATGCATAGTCGTGGAGTCTAGAAAGGCGGTACTGATGAACTATTTGTGGGGCAGAGTTACAGGTTTTGATGGTGACGTTATGTGGGGATAAACGGATGCGGGGAGCAGCTGATTCCTGACAGATCTCTAGCGTAATGATGCTGTGGAAAGTGATAAACTAGAAGAGGCTTTGAGGGGAAAGAAACACCTCTGGTTTGAAGCTTGTAGGGTTTCAGTTCAGTTCAGTCACTCAGTTGTGTCCAGGTTTTTGCGACCCCATGGAGCGCAGCATGCCAGGCCTCCCTGTCCATCACCAACTTCTGGAGCTTACTCAAACTCATGTCCTTCAAGTCGGTGATGCCATCCAGCCATCGCATCCTCTGTCGTCCCCTTCTCCTCCCGCCTTCAATCTTTCCCAGCATCAGGGTTTTTTCAAATGAATCAGCCCTCCGCATCAGGTGGCCAAAGTATTGGAGCTTCAGCATCAGTCCTTCCAATGAATATTCAGGACTGATTTCCCTTAGGATTGACTGGTTGTATCTCCTTGTAGTTCAAGGGACTCTCAAGAGTCTTCTCCAACACCACAGTTCAAAAGCATCAATTCTTCAGCACTCAGCTTTCTTTATAGTCCAGCTCTCACATCCATACATGACTACTGGAAAAACCGTAGCTTTGACTAACGAACCTTTGTTGGTAAAATAATGTCTTTCCTTTTTTTTGTAGGGTTTAGGGTCCTGAAGGACATCCATATAGAAATATCTAGGAGGCAGTAAGAAAGATGCATCCTGAATAGTGGTTTTGTATCTTTTATCACCATGACCCACAGTATCATATATATTTTACATTTGACCCTATACACGACCCTATACACCCTATACAGAAAGTTTCTGTAATGTTACAGTTTATTTGTTCTTTTATTATTTTGTTCTTTTAATTTTTACAATGTTGTATTGATGTCTGCCATACAACAACACGAATCAGTTAAAATTATGCATCTATCCCCTCCCCCTTGAGCCTTCCTCCCTTCCCCCCATCCCACCCCTCTTGGTCATCACAGAGCACCACACTGGGCTCCCTGTGTTTTACAGCAGCTTCTTACAGCTGTCCACTTTACACACGATAGTGCATGTATGTTGATGCCACTTTCTCTATTCATCTCACTCCTCTCTCCCCCACACACAAGTCCCTTCTCTACATCTGCTGAGACGAGCCTCTTTGCACAAATACAATTTATTTCACAGAACAATACCTCTCTCTTTTGTGATGCTCCCTGAGAGTTTCTATCTCTGCCTTCCACTGTGTTTCATTTTTAAATGTGAGTTGTAAGCCACTAAATTGAATTCATGAACTGCTACAGAGTTACAGGCCATCCTTTGGAAAACACTGGTCTGGGGCATTAAAAAAAAAAAAAAAAAAAACCAGACTGAAAAGATTTTAACATCTTAAATATACTGATATTAGCTGAAGCTGTGGGACATTTTCTAAGGACAAGGGTGGAGAGTTACAACATTTCCCAGATTATAACTGTGTAGAATACCACACATTTAAAAATGTTAAAGTGGATAGAGGAAGGGGAGTCTGCTTTTGCTGGGAAGGAATAGTAAATCTTAGTGGTAGAATCACCAATGTTGAAAAACCAAGAAGGGAAGACTTTACAGGTGGGCAGTAACCACAGATACTGATGATATCAAACAATAGGAAGAATAACAAGACTGGATTCATAATCGAGCTGTCATGGGTGGTAGATGAAGAGTAGGTAAGAAGGTAGGTGGGTAGGCTGCAGTGGCTGGAAAAATGAATGGAAGGTAAATGAAGAGAAGCAAAGAAGGTTCTACTTATTTTTTCAGAGAGTTCTTTAAAGAAGAAAAGATGTAAATATCTGTCTGTCTTTCTAAATGACAGTAACTACGGAGGGGTAGAAAAGGATTCAAGCAAATTCCTTGAAACAGGCTGTTGTCTCTGCTAAGGATACATGTTAAAGACTGAATCAGTGTTTGCTGACTTTTTTTGAAAAGAGAATTTAAAGACTTAAGAGGAAATAGATGAAAGTGAGCAATAAGTGGAAAGATAATAGGAACAATTAAAATTACAACCACTGAATTTTTTCACTTGGAAATGGACAGCCTAGAAACTAATAGCAAGAATCATCTAATAAATAGGGCCCTAGATTAAGAAAGATGAAAAATAATCTGGTTAAATTAATATGTATTTGAATATACATGCATACACAAATATACACATGTATATATTTTATTAATAATATATATGTAATTTCTTAAATGTAAATTGGTTTGGAGAGAATTAATGCATATAAGCTTTGTTAAGCCTAGGAATGAGTTTTAATGGAGATTAGGTCCGTTTTCTGAAACGCATGTTATTAATACATATTTTGGATGCTTCACCTAGAAGAAATGGTAAATTACTACTGGAAGCTCTTTACAATTCTGTGTGTTTGTGATCTTATCTGTGTTCCAGTAAAAGTCCAATCTAATATTGGTTAAAAAGTTTTCACTGCTGCTGCTAAGTCGCTTCAGTCGTGTATAGCTCTGTGCGACCCCATAGACGGCAGCCCACCAGGCTCCACCGTCCTTGGGATTCTCCAGGCAAGAACACTGAAGTGGGTTGCCATTTCCTTCTCCAATGCAGGAAAGTGAAAAGTGAAAGTGAAGTCGCTCAGTCGTGTCTGGCTAGAAGCTGCTAAATAAATTAGTCCTCATTTTAAAAAAATTTTGTGATTCCACACACAGTTTAAAGAAGCAACTCTGTAGTGATCACTCTTGCACGCTGTGTTAGTCTCCAATTCAGAGGCTCGCCGTGGTCCTGCACGACCAAAATGTTGATTGTTGTTGACTCAAGAAGTGAAGCTTGTGGATGCAAAAATTTCATGATACTGTTCTGTGTGTGTATCCTCGGTTGCTCATTTGTCTCCCACTCTTTGCAGCCTGGAAATTTCCTTATAATGTAGGATATCACAGGAGTGCTAATCCATTCTAATCACAGATGTCATTTACACTCGTGGGGAGGAGTTGATACAGGGCTTGTGTGTGTACACCAAGGGATGGGGATTTTGAAGATCAAAAGGGATTTTGCAGATGTAGCTAAGTTTCCTAATTTAGAAATCCCATGGACAAAGGAGCCTGGCGGGCTTGAGTCCATAGGGTCTCAAGAATCAGATACAACTTAGTGACTAAACCACCACCAGTTAGTCGTGTATTGTGCTGTGCTTAGTCACTCAGTTGTGTCTGACTCTCTGCAACCCCAGGGACTGTAGCCCACCAGGCTCTTCTGTCCATGGAATTTCCTAGGCAAGAATACTGCAGTGGGTTGCCATTTCTCCAGGGGATCCTCCCAACCTGGGGATTGAACCCACGTCTTCTGCATTGCAGACGGACTCTTTACCAACTGAGCCACCAGGGAAGTTCACCTGGGGCCTGTAACTGCAGGGAACTAAATCACGACAGCAAACCAGATGAGCTGGAATAGACACCTCGATTGAGCTCTGATAAACACAGCAGCTTGGCTGACACCTACGTTTCAACCTGATGAGATCCTGAGCAGAGAACCCAGTGAACATGAGCCCGGACCTTCCCGATCCATAGAAACTGTGACATAATAAATTTGTTGTTGTAAACAGCTTAGATTAACTGGAAAATTATTACTCAGCAACAGAAAACTAATATAGGAGCACAGAGAGGAAAATCAAAGACTGCACGGGCATCCCATACCTATTCAGAGAAGCACTCCCTGTTCAGTGTGGTGTCCGTGTGTCGTGTTTGTTAGTACAGTACTTGCAATGTGGCTGGGCTGAACTGAGATAAACTGCACTGTGAATAAACAGTAGGTTCTAAAGCCTTAGAGCCAAAAAAAAGAACATGAAATCTATGATTTGTATATCGCTTCCATGATGATATTTTTTGGATCAGTTCTCTCGCTCAGTCGTGTCTGACTCTTTGCAACCCCATGAATCGCAGCACGCCAGGCCTCCCTGTCCATCACCAACTCCCGGAGTTCACTCAGACTCACGTCCATCTAGTTGGTGATGCCATCCAGCCATCTCATCCTCGGTCGTCCCCTTTTCCTCCTGCGCTCAATCCCTCCCAGCATCAGGGTCTTTTCCAGTGAGTCAGCTCTTCACATGAGGTGGCCAAAGTACTGGAGTTTCAGCTTTAGCATCAGTCCTTCCAATGAACACCCAGGATTGATCTCCTTTAGGATGGACCGGTTGGATCTCCTAAGTCCAAAGGACTCTCAAGAGTCTTCTCCAACACCACAGTTCAAAAGCATCCATTCTTCAGCGCTCAGCTTTCTTCACAGTCCAACTCTCACATCCATACATGACCACTGGAAAAAACCATAGTCTGGACTAGACGGACCTTTGTTGGCAAAGTAATGTCTCTGCTTTTGAATATGCTGTCTAGGTTGGTCATAACTTTCCTTCCAAGGAGTAAGCATCTTTTAATTTCATGGCTATGTTAGACTAAATTAACTGTATTGTTAAATACATTCAACCTGTTTCTTTTTAAAAAGTGATTACTAAAACATTAAAATTATATATGAGGCTCACATGTGTCTTTGGACAGAGGAGAAGTTGAAAGATAAGTAAAAATTCCATTTCACCAGAAATTACAGTTGTTTGCATTTTTATGTACTACCTTTCTATTATTTTTAAGGCATAAATTTTTCTTTCCCTCTGCTGTTTATTCCATGATATCAAAAAACAGGTACAGGGCAAGAGAAAAACAGCACAGTGAGCTTAAAGTGTTTGCCTGAGATGTCACATTTGTTAAGTGAGCAAGCTGACCCCATGTCTTTCTGGCTCCAAATTGTCCTCTAAAACCTACATTCTTATACACATAACACAATACCTCTCCTGAAAAATCTTGACAGAAAAAAATGATGACTCAGTATTATATTACAGAAAGTATTAAACACAGAAAGAAAATTCAGCAAGGCCTGAAATTTTACATTATTATGGAAGATTTTTTTTTTTTTTGTAGTTTCTAAGTAGTTACCAAAATGTTTACAGGGTTGGTGGTCAATTTTTTTTCTAGAATATATTCAAGAGGTATGGATTTCCCAGGTAGCACTAGTGGTAAAGAATAATCTCCCTGACAATGCAGGAGCCACAGGAGATGCAGGTTCTATCCCTGGGTCGGGAAGATCCCGTGGAGGAGGAAATGGCAACCCATTCCAGTATTCTTGCCTGGGAAATCCCCTTGACAGAGGAGCCTGGTGGGCTATAATCCATGGGGTCTCAGAGTTGGACACAACTGAGCAACTGAGCTTTTTTTGAGGATCCAGCGGATTTTGGCAATTTGATCTCTGGTTCCTCTGCCTTTTCGAAAACCAGCTTGAACATCTGAAAGTTCACAGTTAACATATTGCTGAAGCCTGGCTTGGAGAATTTTGAGCATTACTTTACTAGTGTGTAAGCTGAGTGCATTGTGCGGTAGTTTGAGCATTCTTTGGCATTGACCTACCTCTTGAGAAATCTATATGCACGTCAGGAAGCAACAGTTAGAATTGGACATGGAACAACAGACTGGTTCCAAATAGGAAAAGGAGTATGTCAAGGCTGTATATTGTCACCCTGCTTATTTAACTCATATGCAGAGTACATCATGAGAAACGCTGGGCTGGAAGAAGCACAAGCTGAAATCAAGATTGCCGGGAAAAATATCAACAACCTCAGATATGCAGATGACACCACCCTTATGGCAGAAAGTGAAGAGGAACTAAAAAGCCTCTTGATGAAAGTGAAAGTGGAGAGTGAAAAAGTTGGCTTAAAGCTCAACATTCAGAAAACGAAGATCATGGCATCTGGTCCCATCACTTCATGGGAAATAGATGGGGAAACAGTGGCAGACTTTATTTTTTGGGGCTCCAAAATCACTGCAGATGGTGATTGCAGCCATGAAATTAAAAGACACTTACTCCTTGGAAGAAAAGTTATGACCAACCTAGACAGCATATTCAAAAGCAGAGACATTACTTTGCCAACAAAGGTCCGTCTAGTCAAGGCTATGGTTTCTCCAGTAGTCATGTATGGATGTGAGAATTGGACTGTGAAGAAAGCTGAGTGCCGAAGAATTGATGCTTTTGAACTGTGGTGTTGGAGAAGACTCTTGAGAGTCCCTTGGACTTCAAGAAGATCTAACTAGTCCATTCTAAAGGAGATCAGCCCTGGGTGTTCTTTGGAAGGACTGATGCTAAAGCTGAAACTCCAGTACTTTGGCCACCTCATGTGAAGAGCTGACTCACTGGAAAAGACCCTGATGCTGGGAGGGATTGAGCGCAGGAGGAAAAGGGGACGACCGAGGATGAGATGGCTGGATGGCATCACCAACTAGATGGACGTGAGTCTGAGTGAACTCCGGGAGTTGGTGATGGACTGGGAGTCCTGGAGTGCTGCAGTCCATGGGGTCACAAAGAGTCAGATACGACTGAACTAAACTGAAATAAACTGCTTTAGAGAGGGTTCTTTTTAAATGAAGTGCACAAGAAAAAGAAATGATAGACATACAAGAAGGAAAGAAATTAAAACTTAGCAGAGTATATGATCTTGTGTATAGAAAATCTTAAGGAAAATCTTTTTTAAAAATTTCTAGAATAAGAATTGAGCAAGACACAAGACCAATATGCAAAAAGAATTTTGTATTTCTATAGTCTGGCAATAAACAGTCTGAAAATGAAATTAAGAAAACAGTCAGACGTAGTAAATCCAGGCTGTGGGCCGGCAGGGTTTTTTCACCACAGGTAGATATAGTTCTTTGGTATCTGAATAATACCAGAGGTGTATATTTGGGATATTTTGCCCTTAAATGGAAACATTTCATGTTGTTTTAATTCCAGAATATATACTGCTAAGTTTGAGCGTTCATTTCCGAATTTAGCTGAGAGTAGCTTATTTCACATCCCAGCTTTTTCAAAAAGCAAACATGAAAAAGTTACGCATTAAATTATTCCTGCTAAATGTATGAGCCGGTAGGAGAGTTTGCTGCTGCTTTTTATTGCCCAACAGATGTTGGCATTTCAAAAATAAACACAGTTTTTTCCCTAGGAGTGAATTTCTTTCTTTATGAATCAGTTTTTAACAAGTTAATGTACGCTTATATCTTCTAGAGAGTATGTGATTTATTATTTTGTAACGAAATGGCTTAAAAGAAAAATAATTATTGTACCATGAATTCATACATCAGCTCTTGCCTTCTCTCCTGGGCCATAGTTCTAATTATTTTTTCTAATGGTAATTGATAACCAGGTGAATTCCCTTGCTGTTACAGCTTTATAGAATTTTTTTTTCCTCTTAGCTTTCTTGGGAATAATAGAAAATCTCCAAGTTCAAATATATGTCAAAGTGATGTACTTCTTCTCTACATAAATAATAACTGGAGAGGGGCCTGTTAAAGGTGGCTTTCATTTTTTATTTCAGGTTTGCATCAAAAAAGTAATGACAGTTCATTAGCACTTGAAATATCTAAAACTTCAAAAATATATTTCACAATTCAAGGTTAAGTGGGTCATCATCAGTTATGAAAAAAAGGATCACGCCCTGTGTAGAATGTTTCACATATTTCAAAGTGTTATCTCTTGCGGGGAAACACAAGTCACCATCCTTCTTCAGAGAAGTGACATGCCAATAGAAAGATCTATACAGGCTTACCCTTTAATATATGTGTAAAGGAGAGGCTTTGCAGACTTTTCCTTGGGGAAAGTTTCCCACTGACTCGAGTAGTTGTCGTCGGTATTAAAACATTAGGTGGAAAGGATTGTCTGGTTATAAATTACCATGCTTTGTATGTGCCTTTGCCACGGCGCTTTTTAATACCGCTATATTTGCATGGAGAGTTTTAATTAAGAGATAACTGTCACCACAGGTTGGCTGCAGAAGGCTACAGGCTCCAGCAGCGAGAGAAACGCTGCTGCCAAGTCGTGCAGGTTGGGTAGCAAATGGGGGGTCGGAAACATGAAATTAGGCTATAATTAAAGGCGTAACAGTCACTTCTTTCTAATTGAATGAATAATATAAAAATATTTTAAATGCATTCACTTATTTTTTAATCATTTCTTATTCCTTTGAATGCCTCTTAAAGGACTATGAACGTTCCTGCCCCAGTAGGCACTTTTTTTTTTTTTTTTTCATTTTCAAAACAAATTTTATTCATTGTTATTGGAGTAGAGTTGCTTTGCAATGTTGTGTTAGCTTCTGCTGTGTAGAGAAGTGAATCAGCTATCTGTATATGCGTATCCCTGTTTTGGATTTCTCTCCCGTTCAGGTCACCACAGAGCACCAAGCAGAGTTCGTGTGCTGTACAGCGGGTTCTCATTAGTGATCTATTTCATACATAGTAGTGCATGTATGTCAATCCCGACCTCCCAGCCCATCCCACCCTGCCTTCCCCTCTTGGTATAAATACGTCTCTTCTGTACATCTGTGTCTCTATTTCTGCTTTGCAAGTAGGTTCCTTTGTATCATCTTTCTTGATTCCACATATAAGCGATATTATACGATATTTATTTTTGTCTTTATGACTTACTTCACTCTGTATAACAGTCTCTAGATCCAGCCACATCACTGCAAATTGCATAATTTCGAGGAAATTTTAAAAAAAATTTCAACACATGGTTTGTTTTCTCAACTGGATAGTACAAATCCTTAAACATGAAAGCTCTGATCCAAGATTTCATCTTTTCCTGTTGTTTCTCTAATAGATTTAAGTCAGGATTGTCCTTCCGTGTTCAGAAAAGAATTTTTCTTGCAAAGTGGCTTATGACAAAGCAAAGGATTATTTTACTTATTGTCTAGGAAAATGACTCAGAAGGAGTCTCCTATGAAGTTCTAACTATTTAGAACTAGGAATATTTTATACATAAAGGTGGGAAATGAAGTTGAAATAATTCTATGTTATTCATTCATGGACCCCTTTTTATCCCATTTTAACATACATTTTGAGTAAGACATAATTGCGATTTCCAATCTTAATCCAGACTACGCACATGTGGATCACAGAAAGAATGCTCTAGCCTCAAGGTTGTAATTCTGATCAGGGCTCACTGTTTTCCCTTTCTGCTTTCACCATGTCAACCAGGTAATTGCTTCTGCTTGGTCTTCAGTTATCTGAACCAACTGTAACCTTTCTGGAACAGGTAGGGTTTCTTTAGGCACAATAACGTGGGCGGGACGGCCGTCCAGGCCCTGTTTTCATAGTAAATTAGCAGGTACTGAGAAGGGAACACAATTGCCGTGCCATAATGTAACTTGAACTTAACATAATCTATTGTTTCTTAACTAAGGTATTTTGAATTATGGCAAATGTTATTCCCCGAGAGGAAGTTTTGGACCGTCTGAAAATGTTTGTGTTTAGTAAGAGCACGTCTTCTGATGTCTCTGATGATTGGCTTTGGTTTTTGGTCGAAAGTTATATACAGCCCATTTGGATTAGAACGGGTTGGATATGGGCCAACCCACTCTCCTTTTTCATTTAAAAATAATTTTTAAGAGTGAGAGACAAGTTGAATAATTGGAGACAATAGAAACAAAGCATTCTACTTTATTACTCTATTTTATGATATCCTACATGTATTCTGTAGGGTATTTACTTAGCTCATATGTATGATACCATACTGCAAAGGCAACTATCCAGTTTAGAGGAAAGAATTTGCCGTGGAAATAAAAGGGCTTGCCTACAGTTCATTTCATATCCTTTCCTCCTCCCTTTGTTATCCGCCACTTTCCTGTAACTGGGATGAAGCTCTCATCTTTTTACATTTCCAATCCAGTTGACTAAGAGGCAATAGTTACTTAGGTTTATTTGAACAAGAAGAAAGAAAATATGTTCACAGCAGGGACACAAAAAATTATGAAATTTATTTCTTTGCCAAATACTTGAATGTGTTATTTCAAAAGGTGATGTGTTCAGAATCTTGCATTGAGAACCAAAATCTGTCAGCTCACTCGGAATAATTGACTTAATATACCTCCGTATTAGTGAAACTCTTAAAACCTGACCAGCTTTGTGAATCCAGACTTAGAGTCACTGCTTTTTTTAAATGAGAGGGAGTCAGATTATATCCAAACAAAACGAGGACCAGGAGAGGTTCTGTAGTTTACATAACCATATAGTAGTTAGGTATTAGTGGCCATGAGTTTTGGACCCTACCTCTTGGATCCTGACCCTGCCTTCCGCTGCTCCACTCTGCCTCTGACTTTTGAGTAAAGAAAAGTATGATGGTTGTGAAAATTTACCAAAAACCTGACCACAGGGTTGCTTTACAAAGCAGCTTCCCATAGAGTATATTGAAGATGTAATTTTCAAATTAAAAACAAAAATAGAAACTAGTTTCAGACACAAAGTTCATCTTTAGAACCATGCTGTTGGATATTCATTGTTATGTCCAGTGTTACAGATTAAAATATGGAGACTTGGAGAGGTTACTTAGGTGATTTGTTCAAGGTCAGATAATAATAGCTGCCAAAACATAGAATTCGCAGCTGGTCTGACTTCAGACACCAACCACTTTCCATTCCACTATGCTTTCTCTCCTTTGTACTTTATACTTTTAACGCAAAATCAATTTCTTATGAAGTAAAACCTATCTGTTCAAATAAGAATGAATACTGCTATAGAGTGTTAATATTTTTGAACTGTATCTGTATCCACCCATCCCACATATGTCCACCTTGTGTCAGAGTTATATTAAGGAATTTCTGTTACCCATAAGAGTTCCACTTCATCCGAGTCTCCTATGCCTCCATGCTTATAATTCACTGTCCTTCACATCATCCTTCAAAAGTGTATAGGTGTAATAGGAAGGAACAAAATTGTGCTATTCAGAGACATAGATGGTAGATGGCCCTAGAAACTTCCACACAGTACAGTAAGTCAGAAAGAGAAAAAAAAAATACTGTATAATATTGCTTATATGTGGAATCTTGAAAATTTGTGCAAGTGATCTTATTTGCAAAGCAGAAGTAGAGACACAGATGTAGAGACAACGTATGGATCCACAGGGGGAAGGGACAGTAAGATGGATTGGGAGACTGGGATGGACCTGTATACGCTACTGGGTATAGAATGGGGACTTCTGCTTCTCTGGTGGCTCAGCAGCCAAGAATCCAATGTCAAAAATCCAGTCAGGAATCAGTCCTACAATGCAGGAGATGCAGGTTTGACGCCTGGGTCACAAAGACCCCTGAAGACGGAAGTGGCAGCCCACTCCAACATTCTTGAGTTGGAAATCCCATGGACAGAGGAGCCGGGCAGGCTACAGTCCATGGGGTTGCAAGTCAGACACACTTAGTCACTAAACAACCCCATGTATAAAGTAACTAATGAGAGCCTTCCATATAGCACAGGAAACTCTACTCCGCACTCAGTGGTGCCCTATTTGGGAAGGAAATCCAGAAGACGGGATAGATGTGTAAGGAGAGCTGACTCACGTTGCTGTACAGTAGTCTAACACAACATTGTAAAGCAACTATACGCCAAGAAAAATTAATAATAAAGTGTAAACCTCTAAAGTCACTCAACTCCTTGTCAGTTAGCAGTGTTACTTGTTTGCTTGGGTGGCATGCCATGTTCAAAATGAAGCCAGGAAGATGTCCAAATAAATGAAAGTCATTTTGATAAGAACCAAGCAAGGGGACATAATGAGGAAAACCACTGATTGACCACAATTGATTTGGTTTACTTTACTATTTTCGGTGCCTGACACCACTTTTTCTAGCACATTTCCTTCCTTCTGGGCCATCTGCACCCTGGGCAGAGGCAATCTCTGACTGTCTCTTTCAGCGTGAACTACTCCTCCCTCCCCCGTGTGTTTAGAACCCTCCCAGCCGCTCACTACCTTTAATTTAGTCGTTGGGCATTCTCCCTTCTCTTTCCGCTTTCCTTTTGCCCAAATCAAACACGTAACTCCTCTTCCTTGAGTAGAGCTACATAGCTGGCATGGTGGTTAATGCATTCAAGTTACAGGAAATAAGGTAAAGGAAATAGTGGGAAGAATGGGTATCGTTTGTTTTGTGTCTGCATCCTCTCTAGGACGTTAACTCTGGGAAGGTAGGACTGTAACCGTCTCATTCACCTCTCTCTCCCCAGAGCCTCAAACAGTGAACTCGAATGAATGACAGAATAAGTGAATGGCACTCACTTACTGGGAAGCCCCGATAGCCGTCCCAGCCATTTCACTGTCAAACCTTCGCCGGGACAGCACATCTTCATTACATACGAGGTGTTACCATTCTCGTGCTGACTCCAGCTACATTTGATTCACCTTCAGACTGTGAATCTGTCTGATGAGCATGCTAACTTGGTCATTACGACTGTGTGCGATGTTGTTGACGTGGTCACTCGTCTGTCTTCTAGTTTTTTGACACTAATTTTTAGCACCTCTCCCTCCTTAAGTTCTTTGACTTTTTCTGAGCTCCTAATACCCATTCCCTTCTCCAGGAGCTCTTCCCAACCCAGGGATTGAACCTGAGTCTCCTGCATTGAAGGTAGAAGCTTTACCGTCTGAACTACCAGGGAAGTTAATAATATCTGATATTTCCTGGTGTGTATAATACATTCTGACAAAGGAAATTTAGATAATTATATTGTTTTTCTTTAGCGATACCATGTGTTGTCTGTAGTGTTAGATTTGAAAGCAAGTATTTCAATTAAAACAGTCAAACATAGTTAACAGTCAAAAGAGGTGATCCAGGGGAATAGAAAGTTAAGAAACGGGCTCTGGCCAGATGTTTTTTCATTACCTACATTTTTTCCTTCAATCTTGAAACATCCTTCTGTTTTAACTTTCTGAAATTTGAATGTATTTTTTAATTGGTGTCAAAAGAAACTTGCTTGCTGTTGGATCGAGAAGTAAATGGTAACATGGTTGTCACCATGATGCTCTGCCTAATTACGAATGATCAAAAGCGATTCGTTAGACTTCAAATGAGTTTTGTGACCTTGTTACCAATGCAAAAAAAAAAAAGGTATATAATTGTATGGATCAAGAAGAATTAACACCTGTTGGTATTAAAACAAGCAAGCAACAACAAAAAAACAATTGTGAACATTTAACATCAGTTTTTACCCCATACAGGAAGTAATTAAAATGGGAGGTTGATGTTAAAATCTACAGTATCATACATGAGAGGAAATACAGTTGTTGTGTGAATTTGGATAGGTCGTTTAACTTCTCTAAGTGTTTGTATTTTCACCTATGTATAAGGAATTAGGCCAAGTGTATTTTGAGATCCTTTCATGTATTCTTACATGAAAATGAATCTTCAAAGTTTAGCAAGATTTAAAACTCCTAGTAGTCTTCTAATGTCACATTCTTTGCAGCCTGCAAGGATTTCTCCAGTGCCATCTCCTGAAATTGTTTCAATAAAGGAAATTATAGAAATGGTGGTCTTTTCAAGAAATCACAAAGTTCTGAAGAAAATAAGACTTTTTCTCTGGTCCTTTTTTGTATCTAGGGAAAAAAGAACTATTTATCAGCAAAGACCATTACCCAGAGTCTAAAAACAAATCAGGGCTCCATGTATCCAGACCAAAATGTTTCTTTTATTACAGTAGTGGTTTATTATGCTAAATTATGTGTTAGGTGGCAGCCTGGATGTTGGGGGGAGAAGGGATACACGTATATGTATGGCTGAGTCACGCTGCTGTGTACCTGAAACTGTCACAGAGTTGTTAATCACCTATGCTCCGCTATACAGTAAAAAGTTTAACAGAACTGGTGTGTTAGTTCTAAAGCCAACCAACTTTATAGCACTATGAGTGACTCAGATGGTGAGTTCTGATCACTTCCAGTCTTCTACCTTGATTATAGCAGTCAGCACTCACCTTCACTCTGTTCCCTAAGTACCCTCTGTGCCTGGTCATGCGCTGTTTAACTGCATCCGTGTTTAGCCTCAGTGACAAATTTTTGTGATTGCTGTGCTTGCAACTAAAACTCACCTTGGCTCCTGAGCTTGCCAATTTCTATTCCTGTAACTTTGAAGCAATTTCAGGGTAGATTCTAGCTTCTGGTATTACCATGTGGAAGGGGGAAGAAGCGTTTAACGTATTGGGGTCAGTAAAGTAACTGAACTTGAATGGGGTCGGGAGAGATGGAAATAAGCACCGTGAAGGTTGCTCTTCTAGAAGGGAACCCAAGTCTAATATCACTTGGTCTTAAAAAGACTATCTCGTGGTGTATTTTGTATATTGTGGATGAATGGGATGCACTTCCAGGTGTATAAAGATGGGCTATATGAGAACACCATGGAGAGAGTGTAGATAGAGGAGGAAACGGTGATCTCGCAGTCAAGCTCTGAGTGGTCAGAGGAGGGCTGATGGGTGAAGAAGATGGGACGAGAAGAAAACCAGCAGTCTCTGGTGTCAGGGAAACCCAGGGAGGAAAGTATTCGGAGGAATATGTGCTAGAGTCAAAGGCTTCTGAGATACTCAGTACAAAACACTAGCAGTTATTTTATTATAGTTGTTCAGTCGCTAAGTCGTGTCTGACTCTGTGTGGCCCCATGAACCATAGCCCGCCAGGCTCTTCTGTCCATGGGATCCTCCAGGCAAGAATACTGGAGTGGGCTGCCGTTTCCGCCTCCAGGGGATTTCCCCAACTCAAGGATCCAGCCCGCCTCTCCTGCATTGGCAGGCAGATTCTTGACCATTATTTTATTATTATAAATAACAAATCACTTTTAGTTATCCAAAAATTAGATCCCAAAAACAAATAAAAAGTAAGTAGCAGAGACATAAAATGGACTATGAAGTGATGTTAAAATGCTAACGTGCTAAACATGCTAACACCCTTTTTGAAAGCTGGTATTAGTTATTTGTATTCACAGTGACCACAACGTGAATCGGACCATATCAGGGTCCTCAGGACCACCCCCGGGTTAGAGGAGCTGCTGCGATGACACGCAGGCCTCAGTCTTCCTAAGATTTCTTTCAGTGAAAGGACCCAAAGCAAAATCAGCCAAGGGAGAAGGCATGGGGTGGCTTCCAGAGGAAACCAGACACAGCCTCGCTAGACTCCCCAGCTCGTGGAGTCACGCAGGGCCAACTTAAAGTCCGGAACGAGTGATGACCACCCATGTGAATTACTGTCTAACAGGGAAATTCATGAGAGACTCAGCATGCAGGGTCTGTCACCTGCAGGCTGATTATGAAATCGCCCTCTGCCTTGCATGTGCCAAAACTCCAGACTCACAGAGGGAAAGCGTACACAATTGATATGAAAGACTGTGAGCATGGTGAACCACTTTTATCAGTTTGGGGAGTGATGGGAACTCTCCCAAAATCTGAGCTCCCAAATGCCAGCCAAAGGCCAGTCCTGCCAGCATGCCTTTCTAAGGAGAGCCCTCTCAGGCCTGCTGTGTTAACTCTTTTTTTGTACACAGGCCAGTGCCCAGGAAAAATGAAAGCATTGTTGGCACTGAGACTAGTTAGAGTTTCTCTGGAATGGCTATTTGATTGATAAACTCTTTCCAACATATTCCAGGTCATTTGGCTAGCTAGCAAGCTAAAAATGTTGTCGCTGTGTATTGGGAGGCAGTCTAGCATATAATATAATAATCATAGACTGTGAGATCTGAAAAACCTGGCTTTTGGTCAAGACTCAGCTACTTATTTCCTCTCAGAAACTCCGTTTCTGGTCATAAAACCTACCATTTCAAAGATTCCATGAGATAAATATAATACAACTCCTGGAATAGTGACTGGCACACGAGACGTTCAAAAATAAGGGGTGACATTGGTATTGGTGTTAATAATTGCAGTAATAGCTGTTGCTTTATTATTGTCTTTTGGTGGTTAGATGTGCCATTACTTTTCTTGGATTAATCGATTGTAATATCCACCCTACCGTATTTTCAGCTAAATGGCTTTCAGTTTTTCAATTAAAATTTCAGTTGAACAGTATCAGAGGCATTTTAATAAAAATTTTAGTGAGCTTGATTAGTTGATGAGAAGTAAATTGCTCATTTTTGATTACCACATTAACTCTTTCTGGCCATTCGGGTGCCATTCAGTAAATTACCTCTTTTAGTGTGGCGCTCAAAATGTTACCCAAGTGACCAGAAAGAGTCAATAATGCTTCGACAGACTGAGCAGTTTAGCGCCTTCTGACTGTCAGATCTGTCCCATTGTATTAAATGTTTCCCTTCCTATAATGGTCATTTTCTTTAAAAATTAAATTTTAGAGTTAGTTATTTTTAATAGGCGGTATATAAGCTTGATGAAAAGTAGGGTGAGTTTACTAAGCTTTCTAAGGGGGATTGCGGTATTGGTGTTCACTATATAATACAGAAAATAAATCTGGTGGGGGTAATAAATATATCTTAGTGCCCGAGAAGAGCATCATTGTCCAGGGGCACAAGTGATTCCCTGATTGTGATCTGAGTGCCAGGCAGTCGTATTAATGCATCTCCCTAAGGGTGTGAGCCCTGAAGAGAATTCTGCCTCATAGTATTGTACTGGGGCAGGTAAACTTTCGCATGGGCGGGAATCCTGCCTTTCTATAATGTATACATTATCTGTCCCCTGTGGATGTGTTTTTACCATTCATTCTAATACAGCATTTAATTATTTGGGAGTGACCCTTGCTTTCTCATGAACAGGCACCTGCAATCAGTTGTTTAAAATTGCATCTCTAACTCAAATATTTTTCCAGATAGGCTGGAAAAATCATTACCGCTCACTTGGAAAAATCACTTGACTCCTGAAGTACTAGTTTTTTTTCACATAATAGGCTGTCTTCTCACTGATGTGTTGCAGTCTGTAGTCTATGAGCCACTAAGTATTTACTGAGTCGTCACTGTGTGTGTAACATTATGTTAAGTGCTTTGAGTGATACAGAAGTACGGTATGACTGGCTCACTCAGCCATTTATTCAATAGATACTCACTGAGCCAGCTGTGTGCTTTGTACTCTAAGAATACAACGATGAAGAAAAAGCAACAAAGAACTTGAAGTTGGGTTGAGGATATGATTAACGATAACATCGTATTCAAATACTGTCGCACCTATGAGAGTGCAGCAGCAGCAGTATACCTGTAATATACTGTATATACCTGCAGTATACCCAGCTGCTCACGGAGGTCAGTGAGCGGGACCTAACCCAGCTTGGAAGGAATCTGGGAAAATTACCTGCAGAAGATGAAGGCAGAATCTTACAGCTTGAATAGGAATCATTTAAGAGCAATGAGCTTTTCCCCCAGAGAGAACAGTATAAGGGCACAAAGCTGAGGGAAAAGAGAAGTGAAGAGGGGCAGAGGGCTGGTGGTGCGGCAGTGATTTGTTTTGCTGAACGTCACATGGACAGAAACAAGAAAGGCTGAAAAGTAGGGAGATCAGTGATATACTATGGTTTAAATTTGCTGAGGTTTTAAACCTAATTAGAGAGAGGAGACTAAAGTATGCACGTGCTGTAGATAGTATTACGCGTGGTTGACGGTCGGTTACTGCAGTTCATTACTGTAGACATTCTCCCCCCACCACATCTCGAAACCCAGGAGGGAGCTACTGTTATTTCCTGCCATTTTATTGATGAAACACCTATTGTTTAGAAATATTAAGTAAATTACCCAAGGATGCAGAGAAGATAAGCAAGGGAGATAGAATTCAATTCTACAATTGAATTCCAGAACACAAATACGCAGAGAGACTGAATAATTTGTGCAGGAATACCAAGTAAGTGGTTGAGCAACTATTCCAGATATTTTTTCCTTGCACAGGGCAGGATTGAACATGAGTTCTACTTATGAGGAAGGCAGGAACAAACAGTAAAAACTCAGAGTAAAACTGGGAGTTGGGGAAGGACGAGGGTGTGTAAGCTTCTTATTATAATAATGTTATGATTATTATATTCTTCTCATAGACTCTATAGCAAAGACAGAATACTTCTAAGGCTAGAATTGGGATAGAGGGAAGAAACTTATCCCATTTCAACATTCTCTCAAGTTACTGTCATTTGTCATTGTTGCTGTTTTATTTTAGGAGATATTTCTTCAAATATATAAGGCTAAAGATTAATGCTTACAGATCTTTACATTTTTTTGAACAAGGACTTTTTTTCTGATAGTATTTGATCCATAATGAATTATGTTACATATTATTATATGTTAATAATAGCACCTACCTGTCAGAACTAATGTGAGAATTAAATGAGTTAAAATAGGTTACTGTGTGTGAAACGCTTGAAATAGTGGCTGTACCAACCACCGCGCTATGCAAGTATTTACTGTTTTATCAGTTTTTCCAAAACAGCAGGTAGACTTCACAGCAATGAGGTATTCTGTCCAATATGTAGATAAATGCTGCACCCACACGGCGTATTTTTGTTGACATTAGGTTTGTATATTGTTTCTATCATTAGTATTTCTACCAGCATTTCTTATTGACACCAAGCTTTTCTTCTGGCCAGGTCAAATTTGTAACTTGTAATTATGCTGGGGCAACAGTGTCAAGTGGCACTGTCCAGGGAAAAGTTGGTTGAGGTTTATAAGCCATTCTTACAAAATTAACATCCCAATAGCTTCTCAAGTCTTTCTTCTAGCCCTCTGGCCCTGCTAAACAGACGGGCCCAAGGCCAGTGAAGAGAACTGTCGCAGCTAGTGCCTCAACTGGACAGCTGAGCAAAAGAGCTGCCAATACGCACGCCGTGCTTTTTCAGCGTCGGTGAAATTCCAACTAGGAATCTGGCATGGTTTCCTAGTGGCTGATGACAGCTCACAAGTGGGTCAGAGGATCAGATGTTGGCTGCCGGAGCAAGTGCACGCTTTTATGTTCTTCCCTTCTGCCGAGGAAAGAAAACAACAACAACTTGCTGAAGAAAGAAGCAGAAATGACTGCTCTTCTGCAGGTCATCTGACTTAGAAGACCCTTGTGTGCACATAAGCTTTTCCTGTAATGTTAAGCATTGTCCCTTAGCGCAGAGCCCATCTCAGCTCTGTGAGCTCACAGTGGAAAGTTTCTGTAAAGCCACTGCTTCTCGTCGCAGATGTTTGAAAATTTCGCTGTTACCTGTCCTGGTCTCAAAAAGCTGAAGTTTAGCTCTTGTAACTATTAGCTATTTCCTTTGCTTGTTCGGTGGGATGTCTTGACTATGTTTTCACTCTCAGGGACCCTCTTTTTTCCCCTGCTTTTTTACTTTTTATGCATTCAGTGATTATTCACTAAAAGCCTGAGATTTGAGAAGGTTTCAGTGTGCTGGATACTGTGAAGGAGTGTTCAGGAAAATGAAAGGGCGTTTTGATTGGAAAGAAGCAGAATTCTGAGGGGCTTCTCCTGCAGTCCAGAGTTTAAGACTCTGAGCTTTCACTGCAGGGGAACAGGACATAGGGTCAGTCCCTGGTCGGGAAGCTAAGATCCCGCGTGCCATGCTGCTCGGCCAAAAAAAGAAAAGGAAAAGAAATAGGATTATGAGATAGCACAGCGTGGATAAACTGATACAGAAGCTCCAATCCCTAGCCACCACTTCTTTTAAAGTGCCCTGATTTATTTCTGGACCTTCTTTGTCTCATCCTTCATTCTCTCAGCATCACGTGGAACTCGTACGTAAAGCGCAGTGTGTCAGAGGTGGTTTCTTACATCAGTTTTCAGAAGGACCATCCCATGCAGTTCACTGTGAGCCAATGCCTGTAACTGCGAGATGTGAGTTCTCACCATGTAAATATCCCTGGCTTCTGTCTCTTCTGTGTAAGACTCTCTCTCGTCTAGCTTCATCTTCTAATAATTACATTAAAGCCTTTTAGCCATTCTCGCACCAGCCACCATATCTTCCTGCTTTCATGGTTCTTTCCTGCTCCAAGCCAGATTCTCAGCTTTGGGCAAGTCAACCATTTATTACCGTTTCCTACTCAGGCACTTGGCTGTGTCCTTTCTCTTGGCCTTGCACTCACCAGCCCTTTCCGCTCACAGGCTTAATGCCTTCACTTCTTCTCAATGTGAGACCACTTTTTTGCCTTTGTTCAAAACTTTTCTTCCCTGTGAGGCTGTGTCTGCATAACCCCATCGCCTCCATCAATTCTAAGCCTCCCACTTGTGTTTCATTATATCACTAGACTGTGTTCCTTAACGCTAATGTTGTGTGGCATCTGTGTGTCTGACTGTATACCTCTCTCTGCTGGGCTGTGTGCTGGATCTTACCTTCAGTCTCCTGGTATCCGGCAGAGTTCTGTGAATATGAGCAGATGCAACCTGACATATTTGTGGTGGAAGGGAGGACTTACCTTGGTGCTCACCGACCACTGTTTTTGGGAAAAAACAGCCATCTTTTCCTCTTCCCAGTGGCTTACCTATGCACTGTCTGTTGGCCTTTTAATATTTTTTATTTATTTTAATTTTTATTGCAATATGTGCTTTATTGAGGGGATCTGGAACCAAACTCACAATATCTCCAAGGCAATATAAAACTAATTGGTTCAATATAAATTTCTCAATAGTATTTTTTTTAATTCACTTGACAGACAGGTAGGTATATATTCATCACTGGGCAGGTTAGAGCAGTGGGCAGGAAAGGGCAAGAATACTGCTGTTTGGCCAAAGATTGACTCAGGAAAAGTTTGATGAAACCATTTTATTAACAAGTGTTTTCTTGAGTGTCTAGAAGTATGAAGCATATTTCTAAGTGCTGAGAAGACAGAACTTAGCTAAACAGGGGTCTCATACCACGAGGAGCTTCCAGTCTAACAGAGCACACCAGTGAGATGGTCACACAAATAATGTCCCCACTGGCATTGGGCTCACCCAGGAACCCTTACCCACACTGAGATGTGAAGGGCGGGTGGCATTCAGATGGGGATGGAGGAGGGGGAGAAAGAAGGCGATTACAAGTAGGGAGTAGAACGGGGTCCCCAGCCTCTGGGATGTCGTGCCTGATGCTCCAAGGTGGAGCTGTGTGTGCATGTGTGTATGCGTGCTGAGTGGTCTCCTACTCTTTGGGACGCCATGGGCTGTCGCCGTCCGTGGGATCCTCCTGGCAAAGAATCCTGGAGTGAGTGCTGTGCCCTCCTCCATGGGATCCTCCTGGCAAAGAATCCTGGAGTGGGTTGCCGTGGCCTCCTCCAGGGGATCTTCCTGGCAAAGAATGCTGGAGTGGGTTGCCGTGGCCTCCTCCAGGGGATCCTCCTGGCCCAGGAATCAAGGCCATGCCTCCTGCGCTGGCAGGTGGGCTCTCTACCACTGTGCCACCTGGGGAGCCAAGGCAGGCAGAACTGATATAAAAGAATAAAGTGCAATAAACAGAAGGCACTTGAGTCTTCCTGAAACCGTCTCTCCCCCGATCCGTGGAAAAAGTTGTCTTCCGGAAAACTGGTCTCTGGGGCCAAAAAAGTTGGGGACCACTGGTGTAGAGCGAATGTGATGGTTGTGGGAGGGAGTATGATTTGAGCAACTGAGAAGCAGGCTCTGTGACTGCAGCACAGCAGAGAGCTTAAGGCAGTGGTGAGCTGGCTGTAAGGACTTGCCCTTGTAGCTAAAGAGCAAAAAGCCTGCTCAGACTCAGAAGGATGTGACCGTATGAGCATCTTTTTGACAGTTATTACATGTTACTTTGAGCTTTCCTGATGGCTCAGTGGGTGAAGAATCTGCCTTCAGTGCAGGAGCCACAGGAGACCTGGGTTCCATCCCTGGGTTGGGAAGATACCCTGGAGGAGGAAATGGCAACCCACTCCAATGTCCTTGCCTAGAGAATCCCATGGATGGAAGAGCTTGGCGGACTACGAGCCCATGGGGTCGCAAAGAGTCAGACATGACTGAAACGACTTCTTATGAGCACAGTATATTAATTTAACTCTCATATAGAAGACCAAATTGGAGGCCGCACAGAGGTAGTAGTGGAGATGAGGAAAGTAGGTGGAGTTTGGAAGATGTTTATGAGACGATATCAGCGCAGATTGAACATAGTGAGGGACAGGAGGTTTGCAGGATGAAGCCCACATTGATGATTAACGACGGGTGGCAGTGGTATCTTCTGACATGCAGTATGCTAGGGGAGCATGACGTTTGGGGGTGCAGAAGGTCGTGTGTTTTGTTTGGAACATCCCAAGTTTGAGGAGGTCTGCAGTATCCGACGGAGAACGCGATGGCACCCCACTCCAGTACTCTTGCCTGGAAAATCCCATGGACGGAGGAGCCTGGTAGGCTACAGTCCGTGGGGTCGCTAAGAGTTGGACATGACTGGGTGACTTCACTTTCACTTTTCACTTTCATGCATTGGAGAAGGAAATGACAATCCACTCCAGTGCTGTTGCCTGGAGAATCCCAGGGACGGTGGAGCCTGGTGGGCCTCTGTCTGTGGGGTCGCACAGAGTCGGACACAACTGAAGTGACGCAGCAGCAGCAGCAGCAGCAGTATCTGACCAGAGATATCAACTGAGCAGTTAGATGCACTCTGAGTAACTCAAGAAAAATGTCAGGGGTATAGATACAAATTTTAAAGTGATTGTTATGTGGATGGTCATTGACACTGAGGGCACAAATGAGATTGCTTTTGATTAGCATATAATTAGTTCTCTGGGTAGTTGAATAAAAAGAGAGTAGATCATGAACACTGAACAAGGACGTCAGCCTCTGAGAGGAGATGCTGAAGACCTAACCTGCCAGTGTTCTTTTGACTGAGTTCCCTCAAAGATTAATACTTGCTTCACAATCTCTGAAGGAATAAAAAGTAATGGAAAGTTGTTGCTTCTCATAAAATAGCTGTGGTTTTTAGCCAAGATGATATCTAAGATGCCATCCAGTTCGGTTTTACAGCCACTGAGCTGTGATTCTATCATATGATTCAAAATTGACAAAATCACATGAATACAACAGCAACCAAAAAACTCAGTTTAATTATTTTATGTGCCTGTGGTTTGCATGGAAATACCCCATGGGGGTTTGTAGTAACTTATTAATGTGCTGTGTTCAGTCGCTTCAGTCGTGTCCGACTCTTTGTGACCCTAGGGACTGTAGCCCCCAGGCTCCTCTGTCCGTGGGATTCTCCAGGCACGAGTACTGGAGTGGGTTGCCATGCCCTCCTCCAGGGGATCTTCCTGACTCAGGGATGGAACCCAAGTCTCCTGTGTGTCCTGCATTGCAGACAGATGCTTTACCACTGAGCTCCCAGGGAAGCCCTCAATTCATTAATAGATGCATATTTTTTAAAAAAATAGTGTTTTGGTTTTTTTTTTGGCTACACTGGGTCTTTGTTGCTGCGCAAGGTCTTTCCTTAGTTGTGGAGAGCACAGACGACTCTCTAGTGATGCACAGGCTTCTCGTTCAGTGGCTCCTCTTGTTGCCGGGCACAGGCTCTGTGGCTCATCAGCTGCAGCAGTCTGGCACTTGGGCTCTAGGGCACAGGCTCTGTAGTCGTGATGCGTGGGCTTAGTTGCTCCGTGGCATGTGGGATCTTCCCTGACGAGGGGTCGAACCTTTGCCCTCTGCATTGTAAGGCAGATTTTAGTTCACTGGACCACCAGGAAAGCCTAGACGCATATTTTTTGAAGGTAAGACCTCAACAGCGCTGCTGGCATCTCTGGTAGCACATCTCAGAGCTACCAGATCGTCTTCAGCCCCATGCAGATCTGAGCCCTCGCCGTCTCCTGTTGTCTGGACCACTGCAGTTGCCTCCCGGCTTGGTTTCTAGAGCACAAGATATTTTTAAAATCAAAAGTCACTTCCTGGTTCTCTACTGCTCAGAAGCTCCCATGGTCTACCAGGCCCTGCCTGCCTTCCCGTCTTGTCTTGTTCTGCTTCTGCCCCGGCCCTCTGCTCTCCCTTTGGTTTTAAAGCTTCCCAGGCTCTGTGGCACAGTCGGCTCCCCTTCCCTGGAAGACTGCCCTCTGGCTTGCCATTAAGTCTCATCCTCTGTATGGATCTCAGCTCCACAGAGTAACCCTCCCTCACCACCCTATCCCTCCCTCACTCTGCTTCTTTGTCTGAGTTGTTTTCTTTTCGTAACAATTACATTATTTTTTTTCCTTTTTATCATTTATCTGCTAGCAGAGGTCACGTCCGTTTCGTTCACTCACTTCAGTTCAGTCTCTCAGTTGTGTCCGACTCTTTGCAACCCCGTGAATCACAGCACGCCAGGCCTCCCTGTCTATCACCAACTCCTGGACTTCACTCACACTCACGTCCATCGAGTCCATGATGCCATCCAGCCATCTCATCCTCTCTCTTCCCCTTCTCTTCCTGCCCCCAATCCTTCCCAGCATCAGAGTCTTTTCCAATGAGTCAACTCTTCGCATGAGGTGGCCAAAGTACTGGAGCTTCAGCATTAGCATCATTCCTTCCAAAGAAATCCCAGGGCTGATCTCCTTCAGAATGGACTGGTTGGATCGCCTTGCAGTCCAAGGGACTCTCAAGAGTCTTCTCCAACACCACAGTTCAAAAGCATCAATTCTTCGGCGCTCAGCCTTCTTCACAGTCCAACTCTCACATCCATACATGACCACAGGAAAAACCATAGCCTTGACTAGGCGGACCTTAGTCGGCAAAGTAGTGTCTCTGCTTTTGAATATGCTGTCTAGGTTGGTCATAACTTTTCTTCCAAGGAGTAAGCGTCTTTTAATTTCATGGCTGCAGTCACCATCTGCAGTGATTTGGAGCCCCCAAAAATAAAGTCTGACAGTGTTTCCACTGTTTCCCCATCTATTTCCCATGAAGTGATGGGACCAGATGCCATGATCTTCGTTTTCTGAATGTTGAGCTTTAAGCCAACTTTTTCCACTCTCCTCTTTCACTTTCATCAAGAGGCTTTTTAGTTCCTCTTCACTTTCTGCCATAAGGGTGGTGTCATCTGCATATCTGAGGTTGTTGATATTTTTCCCGGCAATCTTGATTTCAGCTTGTGCTTCTTCCAGCCCAGCGTTTCTCATGATGTACTCTGCATATGAGTTAAATAAGCAGGCTGACAATATACAGCCTTGACGTACTCCTTTTCCTATTTGGAACCAGTCTGTTGTTCCATGTCCAGTTCTAACTGTTGCTTCCTGACCTGCATACAGGTTTCTCAAGAGGCAGGTCTGATATTCCCATCTCTTTCAGAATTTTCCACAGTTGATTGTGATCCACACAGTCAAAGGCTTTGGCATTGTCAATAAAGCAGAAATAGATGTTTTTCTGGAACTCTCTTGCTTTTTCCATGATCCAGCAGCTGTTGGCAATTTGATCTCTGGTTCCTCTGCCTTTTCTCAAACCAGCTTGAACATCTGGGAGTTCACGGTTCACATATTGCTTTAGCCTGGCTTGGAGAATTTTGAGCATTACTTTACTAGCATGTGAGATGAGTGCGATTGTGCAGTAGTTTGAGCGTTCTTTGGCATTGCCTTTCTTTGGGATTGGAACTGTACACTAAACACTGGGTACCATGACGGGAACACGGTGGGTGCCTTACAAGTATTTGTTGAATCCTTGAACAAATCAAACATTGACCTTCCTATTTGCATTTTGCTTCAGTTACTTAAAATAAGTTTTTAATCTCTGAAAACCTACACCATCCGGGCAGCTGAAATAGACGGTGTGGAAATGTGCAAAGAAATAGGGAAGCCTGCTAGAGGTGTAATTTGTCCATAGATCATCCAGAAAACGGATGCCTTACTAACCGACAGTCAAAAGAATATCCAAGAAGTGTCTGTTTTTGAGAAGGTTCTACACATGCCTTTCCCCCTAGTTAGCAGTGATCACCTCAAAAGATATTCATATTGGAATCTGAATGTGTATGACTAAATATGTAGCTGAATGCATGTGATTTTATGATTTCAAATCTTGGTAAATGTGCAGCATGTTCACATCTGTAAAATCTGGTCCGTCTGGTCTCTGCTGAATTAGTCCTGTGTGTGAGTTTTTCAGATCTTGACTGTGCACGGTTTTATAAAACAAACATCTCTTCCATCCCCTGGTCTATTTAATGTGATTAATTCTCACGAGCAAGCAGAGATCTTGACCGGCAGCTACTTTTATCTGCCTGTTTGTTTAACAGAGCAGAGAATGATAGGAAAACAGAGGGAGGGGGCAGGTATTTGCATTTGCTTTGCAGACAGGTCTTCTTCCTTGGTCCAGAATCTGCTTGTTTTGGGAAAATGATAAGGGATTTTTTTTTTTTTTTTACTTGTGAACTAACATTTCATCCATTGAAAAAAAAATGATGGGAGTATAACTGCTGTTCAGTGTTGTGTGAGTTTCTGCTGCACAGCAAAGTGAATCAGCTGTACCTATATGTACATCCTTTCTGTTTTGAATTTCCCTCTTAATTTTAGGTTTTCTTGGGTTTGCCATTGATAGAAAGTGAAATACCGTGTTACAGATTTATTTCTAAGCTATGTTATACTTTTTCTCCTTGTGCTTTTTAACTGTTTAATAACTTGTTTCTATGTTACTACGAATGTGATTGTCACTCTTTAGTGTTAATGAATAACATTCCTTCAGAATAACCTGGTGAGCCTACCCACTTTCCCTGATGCAATCTCCTAGCCCCTATTTTAGTTTTTTCGTTTTTCTTTTCACCTAGTTCCTTCCATGTCATCTTCCTTATCTGGCCCATCAGTTATTGAACATGTACCTTCCCCTCTTCCAGTATCCAATCTCCATGACAACCAGAGGTGGTTGCTAAGTGCTGGTTTTATCCAGGCCGTTTTGATGCCAATACTGAGTACACTACCACCCCTACCTGACATGGACTGGCATGGCTTGCATTGGAATTCCACTCCATGGAAGAAGATGACAGCTTGTTGATAGTTTCACTCAATTCTGTTTTTCACATCATGTAAGGAACCAAAAGCTTATTTTAAAGTGTTACTTGATATCTCTTTATATCCAATTTCCTAGGTATATTTTGTAGTTATAGATGTTAAGGGTCTGAGAAGAAATAAATGCCTTATAGAAGCCACAGAAGCAGGGTTTTTTAACCCATCTCTGGAGTAGAACATCTGAGTCAGGTGTTTGCCATCTCCTTCCAAAAAAAAGTTTCCTTCCTGTATCTGATTGAAATAGAAAAAGAGACCAGTGTTGACTCAGCATTTAGAACTCCTCTATGCCAAACCCAGATTTTCTTCTTGTTTTAGGAAAAAATGAGATGCTTTCAGTTGTAAAATATTCACAGTAGAAACATGAGTTTTAGGAAAGGAAAGAATGTCCATATGTATACAAAAGTTGGTATACTGGAAAAGTAGAATTGGGATTAAAATTCCCCAATTATTCCTGTTTTATCTACGAAGCCTTGAAACTATTAATGAACAATTACTGTGCATAAGAAAATTGCAGTGCTTAGTACAACTTAAATTATGCATGTTTAAATTTTCATGGGTGTCACTAGAATAGATGACTGTCAAGATGCTGTATTCTCAAATATTACCTACTATAATCCGATTTTAGGTGAATATTTGATAAAATTCAGTGCAGATTAGTAATTGTTGCCATATTGCATATTGCCCATTGTAAAAGATCTTCACTGGATTATTATTTGTGTCAAGAATTTAACTTGCTTAGCATGTCATTACAATACTTTCTTTTCCTCATAAAAAAAAAAAAAAAAAGAATGTCTATGTGTATAAAAGACTCTTCACAGCTCCAGCACAGGTCGCTGGCACTTTGGAGTGGAGAACACGAAGCACAGAGACCTCTAGGCCTCTGTCTGTCTCCCGGAGGAGGGACACCCAAGCCCTCCGTGGGCTCTGGTTCTCCTCCAGAGGTGGAAAATGTGTGGCATGATTGTTAACACTCCCAACCCCTAACACTTCTAGCAGATACCAGTCACAGATCATGGCGGTCTTCCCTAGGTGGGTGTGGAATTTTTCTTAACGTGGTGGTTGCCAACCTTATTTTAAAAAGGAAGCATCAGAAGTCCCTGAAATCCTTCTAAGTTATTCTTCTTCTGTTTCCTCTTTTCACACCACCATTGTCCCCACCATGGCAACTAGACTCCTATTTTCATGATGGCTTCATGGTATTTTCTAAGGGACCTGTCATCTGCTTTTACAAAATGAAGCCAGACATGATGTGATTTTCCCCCCTTTTTTACATGGTATTCCAGCAATCACTTACCTAAATGAGCAGCAGAGTAGGTGAGGTGGAAGTTTAATAAATCTGTCCCAGATACAGTTCTAATGTATCCAGTGTGCAATTCTAATTGCAGTAAATTTTAATTCTCCCAGAACTATGTATTATCCTGGTTTGTGTGTGTGCATATGTATGTGTGTATGCTTGTTTGTGTTTGTGTGTGTGAGAGAGAGAAAAAATGGGAACGGTATATGTGTGTGTAAGTTACAGTCAATTAAAATATCAGCATAGTAATTGTAGACCAAAAAAAGGTCACTTTGAAGAATTTATTCTGCTCAAAGGCAGGTTCATGAATTGGAAACTGGCATTTAAAAAATAAAGCCTTAAAAAAAAATAAAAAATTTAAAAAAAAAAAGGCAATGATTAAAAAAAAAAAAAACAAAGGGTATTGGAAAATGAGGAGAGGGATTACATGTAAAAAAATAAAAAATAAAAAAAATAAAGCCTTTTCCTTTAGTTCTCTTCCAATAAAGGATGGATGGAGTATCATAGTTACCATTCTAAGATGAAGTCTGTAATAGCATAAAAATCCCTTTGGATAAGGAAGAGTGTGTTGTTTGAGTTTTCCAGCTCACCTTGTGGGATTTTAGGACTCTTTAAGTGCTTAGCTTCTAGTGTCTTTCGGATTAGAGATATGTGTTAGGTGAGCTCTTGCAGAGAATTGGAAGGCAAATGTTAGGCTTGTCAGCATCTCAGAAGCACAGAAGCAGCCCCATCATTGTTTGAGTCACGCTTCCAGAACTCAGCAGTTTTCACTGACTAGTGAGCTTTTGAAGTGTTTTCTTTGCTTCATTTTCACCTTTGAGGTCCTTTCAGAAGTATTTTCTTCTTAAAATATCATGCATTCTTCTTGAGGAGAATTAGTCTTTCAGAGAGTATAAAGAAACATAGGGTACTTGTAATCTGTCAAGTATGGCTGAAAAACCTTAGGGCATTAAGAACAGATAGAATGAGGGTTGAAAAAGCAGCAGCTTTGTGGTCTAATTAAGAGTCTGCTTTCTTGTTCCTTTTAATTTAGTGTGACTGTAGTGAAATCTACCTAGGTGGAGAAAATAAGAAATGTGGGGTGCATTTAGGAATTGCAATTTCTTTTTTTATAGATGTGGTGGGAAATAGTGGGAATCCTTTTTGGGGGCTGTAATTGTGTATTGAAGTCTGACTTGTATATGAAAACAATTAAAAATCTTATAAAAATTCTACTCAAATCCAACACTTAATAGTTTACAAAGAATAACTTGAAAATTATCCAAGATGACCATAAAATGATTTAGAGATTTTAATTTTAAATGAGGTTGGCATAAATTGTAAACATGGGATTTATAGCAGAAAATAGGAATTCCTAGAACAGCTCAAGTGGTCCTATGTATGTATGTATGAAAATGGGTTTATAAATTTAAAGAGAGTTTGAAAATTTGAGTATACTTTGATCCATAAATAAACAAAAAGTAGCTGTATTTCCAGGCCTGTGTATTGACAGCTAATCCCCAGAATTATATATTGCTAAACAAGAGCTTCATTATTTGCTGAAGCTAAAACAGTGGGGCCACAGTCCCTGAAATAATTTTGAGTTTCTTAATCTCTCCTGCACTAATTAATCTGTGTCATTTCTCTCTGATGGGAGCATCTTTTGCAGATGCTAATAATTTCAACATCTGGCAGATTTGTTTTTTATTTTGCTCTGTGAAACCTTATTCTAGCTTTAATTGTTTGCCTCTGAAGGCTTGCTTGCTTGCTTAAAATGTTTAGAGTCCCTGGATTTTCATCACTAGAAGTAAGTTATTAATACCTCCTAACACTAGGATAGATGGTGGCTCTGATATTTCTATAAACCCTCCCTCCCTTCTTGTGAACTGTTAGAAGTTAAGATAAAATGTGTCTATTTTGTGTAGCTCCAATACCTAATACACGGCTTACCACAGAGTAGTTACTGAGTCAAGTTTTTGTTGGCTGAAAATGTCCTGAGGACCTGCGACTGGGAAGGGGAGATGTTTATTTCAACGTTTACTGCAGGGATTGAGCAGTATTTCAGAGAGTAAGCCAGTTGGGGGAATTGATTAAAGGAGTTTCTGTTAAAAAAAATCTTTATATATAATTGTACCTCTCTCCCCCCTCTGTAAGACAAAGATGGTAAACTGTTCATTTGAATAATCGTTTGTATAAAAATGTAAGAGTAAAGGTTACAGGGTAACTCCATGAACTACACAAATATAAACTCAGCTAAATGATTTTTTATTTTTTTGGCGCTTCTGTGTGGCGTGTGGGATCTTAGTTCCCTGACCAGGGATCGAACCTGCACCCCCTGCGTTGGGAGCATGGAGTCTTAACCACTGGCCCTCCAGGGAAGTCCATAAGTGAGTTCTCATGAAGAAATAACTTTTCAAACTCTGGTGATTAGAAATGGTACTGATAGAATACATTGAACTCATTATAAAGTGTACTAAAGGAGGGGAATAATATTCCTACTGTAAGGGTAAAATTAATAATATAAATATAATTTAATGACTCATTCAAAATAATGTCACTCTTGCAACTGACTTAATGTGACCCCCCTGTTCACTATGCAGACTAGTAAAATTTGATAAAAGTACAGCAGTATTCTAAGGCTGCATCCTTTACTGCGTTTAAAGTTAAACAATATATGACATTTGGGAGGGACAAGACTGTTCATCTGCTTGCATCTTGGCAGAATGTTTTCCAGCATGAGCATTTTTCCTTTCCCCCACCATTTTGTAAAAATAACAACAAAAAGATAACTCTTGATTTATTTTTCAGTAGTGGGTGACACATTCTGAGTTCTGATGATTGCTGATCCATTCATTCGTCAATTTTTGAATACCTGGTATGTTTCAAATACTACAAAGATGTACGAGGGATTGCTCAGACTAGCTATGTGATATTTGAACTATTTGATTTTTGCATTATTTTGGATCTTTACCAAAATTCAGATTTGCTGCACCATTCTGAAACTTGGAGAGCCACCATGCTAATTAGAAGCGTAGAAAATGAGACTCTTGTGATAAAAACAAAAAAACTCAAGAATTGAATTATTCAGCAGAGAGAAGAGAAAGCTGAAGGGAGATATATTAATTGTTTTGAAGATGTAATGGATGGTGACCATCTGGTTCTAGTGTTGGCCAAAAATGGGAGAAAAGGAGTGGATTAAAGTAGAATGAGATAGTATTTAGGTTGGACTTGAAGGTTTAAGACCAAGTGAGTTATTTTAATGGGGGTTTCCCAGATGGCTCAGTCGTGAAGATCATGCCTGCCAATGCAGGAGACTCAGGTTCCATCCCTGGGTCGGAAAGATCCCCTAGAGAAGGAAATGGCAACCGACTCCAGTATTCTTGCCTGGAAAATCCCATGGACAGAGGAGCCTGGTGGGCTACAGTCCATGGGATTGCAAAAGAATGGGACACGACTTCTCGACTGAGCTCACGTGTGCAAGTTATTTTAATATGGATCCTATTAATGAACGTAATCCAGACAAATTTTAAAGTATCTTAACAAATCATTTAGAAAACTACAGAAGAAGGTTCAACATTCTCCATCATCTTTCAGAAACTTGTAGGACTTGACTAGAGAGAAAGCCAGCACCTGATCGCAGAACGTACATGACATTGAATCAACAAAAAATAAATGTTCCCAGCAAGGGCAGCCCTTAGTAAGAAGTCTGTCGTGATTCATTTTTATTATCTTAACAAATCATTTAGAAAACTGAAATTCTTTTTACTGTGACTAAACTTAAGGGTAGGATGTTTATCCTTTTAATGATTGCTCTTTAATTTTTTTATTTTTGAAATCATTTTATTACTCTTACTGTGCCGTGAGACATGTGGGATCCTAGTTCCCCACCAGGGATCAAACCTGCACCCCTGGCTTTGGAAGCATGGTGTCTTAAACCACTGAACCACCGGGGAAGTCCTTTTGTTTCAGAGCCTCTGATTTTCAAATCCCTTCATTGCAGGTATCTCAAAGCACAAGACCCCTTAACTCAATCTCTCCTCTTTGCCAAACAAGTTTCATGTCAGCTGTCTTACCATATAGGCCCTGAAGTCTAGTATTCAGTAATATGATTAGGAAGGTATTTCAGTTTTGTCCTGGTGAAAACCATCTGTATCATGTAACTTGCAGCCAGTCCTAGGCATGAGTATATGTGCCTCTGTGTGCCTAACCAAAAGATTAGCCTGGGAAAGTGAATATCCCTTATGTTAAAAACTATTCATTTTTTTCCTTCATGCTTTGGGTGAGCAGGGAAACATTTTAAACATAACAAAGGTTTTCTGGTGACTGGCCATTTATTTTACGCGCTTGATCTCAGGTTTAATTAACCTTTTGTATTTTTATTCCTTAGTCGCAATGCCAAAGCAACTTGTACTATTCTTCTAACATGCAAAAAAATTTACTTTTGCTCACTTTAAGTATGCCTGTTTTTGCCAAAAGGTAATTACTGTACTTACCACATCTAACCATTGACCATTTTTATGGCATAGTGGCACAATTAGTAGAACCACCTTATTCTTGTTATTCATATTTCTTCCAAGAATTATCGTTTTCTAGTTTGTTTTTTTTTTTCTTGATGATTGAGACAGGACCAATTATGTCCCCTCTGAATGTGGGCTTCTCCACTTTCAGGGAAAAGTATCCTTTACATCTTTAACATTAACTGCATATCCTTCATTTAAAAAAATGATTTCAGCCTATTCACAGATCAAGAGGTTTGGAAAGACAAATGATTCCTTCCATAGGGAGACTTTCTCCCAGAATGGGCCAACCGCAGAAAGTGTAACATGCTATAGGCAGGAAACAGTGACAGACTTTATTTTCTTGGGCTCCAAAATCACTGCAGATGGTGATTGCAGCCACAAAATTAAAAGACCCTTGTTCCTTGAAAGAAAAGCTATGCCAAACCTAGACAGTGTATTCAGAAGCAGAGACATCACTTTGCTGACAAAGGTCCATCTAGTCAAAGCTATGGTTTTTCCAGTAGTCATGTACGGATATGAGAGTTGGACTATAAAGAGGGCTGAGCACTGAAGAATTGATGCTTTTGAACTATGGTGTTGGAGAAGACTTTTGAGAGTCCCTTGGACTGCAAGGAGATCAAACCAGTCAATCCTAAAGAAAGTCAACCCTGAATATTCATTGGAAGGACTGATGCTGAAGCTGAAGCTCCAATACTTCGGCCACCTGATGCAAAGAACTGACTCATTGGAAAAGAGTTCCCTGTTGCTGGGAAAGACTGAGGGCAGGAGGAGAAGGGGGTAACAGAAGATGAGATAGTTGGATGGCATCACTGAATGAATGGGCATGAGTTTGAGCAAACTCTGGGAGACAGTGAAGGACAGAGAAGCCTGATGTGTTCCAGTCCACGGGGTCGCAGAGTCAGGCGTGACTTAGCAATTGAACAACAGTAGTCCCAATGACCTATGATAAGAAAATGTGAGATCCAACAGAATCTGGAAAGGCCATCATTGATTCTATAGTAGACATGATGTCCACTCAGAATTCCAAAAAGCAACACTTAAACCAAAGGACAGAACTGTCTCCACATATAAACTGGATTCTCTTTCATTGTCTCTTGCTCAGTCATGTCTAACTCTTTGCAACACCATGCACTGTAGCCCACCAGGCTCCTCTGTCTATGGGATTTTCCAGGCAAGAATACTGGGTTGCTATTTCCATCTCCAGAGGATCTTTCCAACTCAGGTATTGAATCTGTGCCTCCTGCATTGGCAGGCAAATTCTTTACCACTGAACCACCAGGAAACTAGGTTAGTATCTAGTAACTTGGCCTCAGATAGCTTTACATGGACAGTTGAAGTTAAAGGCATATCTGTACTGTTCTTGCCCAGTCATGTTTTATTTATGCTATTCTGAAATGTGCAGTTTAAAAAATCACATGCAGGAAAAATATAATTCAGAAACCTCCAGTATTAGAGAGATGATCAGGAAGACCAGCTTAATTTTTCATCTAACCCGAAAACATGTTTCTTGAGTCTTTCAAATGAGATTATTGAAAAAAAACATTATTGACTTGAGAAATGGAACACTTGCTATGTTATTTGTGTGCTTGTGTATATAGATGTCTTTAACATTTATTGGGTACCTGCTATGAGGAAGCCAGGATGCCAGTTAATTTGTGTATATGTGTGTGTATGTTTTTAATTTAATGTTCACAGCCCTGAGGAGCTGGTATCATTAACCCTGTTTTACAGATGAAGAATCTGAGGTTAAAAACTTGCCCAAGGTCATAGGATTATTAAGTGGAAGTTAAAATGCAGATCTATCTAAAAGCGATGGAAAAAAAAGTCATCAAAAGAATTTTGAAACAAAGCCCTCTTCATCTTATCATGAGTACTTGGGGGACAGAATGAGATCTGATTTGCCTTTTTTGTAGCCTAAATTCTGTTTCCTCTTGTCTGCTTTTCCTTGTAAGCTTCTTTTCCCTCTCTGTTGATTTCCATTTCTCTTTTCTTCATTTTTTCTGAAAGCCAAAGCAAGTGAACAGCTTTAAAAGGTTAAGGAAAAGAGAGAATCGAGAGGCGGAACTAGTGTGGTCTCTTTATTTGTTATGCCTCAAGCGTGTGATGGCTGCTGTAATATTCCCAGTCTTTCCAAAAAAGCGGCGAACGTGGTTACTTACTTAGTTCACTATAATGACCGTGTGAGTGCATGCTGAAAATGTATAGTTAATACAAAGTAAGGGTATGAGTAACTTAATAATCTGTCCTGACAGAGTTAGTTTCTGTCTGAATGAGGCAAGGAATGCCAAATCATTGTGTATTATTAACTGCAATTCATTTTTTGACTACAGTTCTTTCTTGATGTCATATGTAAACTTAACTGTGTATTGTAACCACCGACAACCTATCATAAAGTGTTTTTTAATCAAGAAATATGGCTTGACTCTCGTTCGCCCCATTAACTTGTAATGCTGTTTTCCGGTGTTTTGTTGTTTAATTTTTCTTGGGGTCGAGTTGCTTTACTATGTTACGTTAGTCTGTGCTGTACAGCAGAGTGAATCAGCTCTGCATACACATATGTCCCTTCATTTTTGGATTTCCTTCCCATTTAGGTCACCACAGAGCACAGTACTTGTTTAAAACGTCATGCTCATGTAGTAGACATGTCATTAGTGTAATTCTGAAAAGGAAAATTTACTTTCCTGGTAGCAGCAATAGTAGCTATAGAAGCTTTTTAAAACCTATTTTCAGTCATTTTAAGGAAAGACTTTTCTGTATGACTTGGAGCCTAAACATAGATTTGGGACTTAAAATGCACTTCAAAGGGTGATATTAGAAATGAAATTCCATGGCTAATTCATATTAGGTGCTCAAAAAAATGAGCCTTGAATGAATGTCCTAATGAATAAACTTGATGTAAACTCAACAGGCATGCAAGTTGAGAACATGCCAAGGAAAATTCATTGTCTCAAAAAAGCACAAAGGCAGACACTAACTTACATGCATTACATGAATTTTAAATTGTTACTGCAAAATTCAAGAACATATTTATTGATCTTGATTTTAGAACATATGAAGTATAATATTTTATAATTTTCTGAAAACTAAATTTTAAAATGTAATTCATAAGTCCAGTATTCTCCCAAGTTAAATTTTTTTTTTTACAAATGCTGAAAAGTTGTTCTGAAAGAATAACTTTCCAGGTCTAAGTGCTTAATGCCAAAAATAATAGCAGTGTGGGTTTTTTCTGTTGAGTCTCTCTCCAGCCAGAGGCACCTACCACCAACTCGAGTGTCCTTGTCCCCAGTCCATTAGGAGCAGCAGCAACTTTACCCCACTTCACCCTCTTCTTAGCAATGTAAAAATCTGGCTAGAAGGCACAGCAACCTCCCTCCTTTCTAGTAGACCAAGGATTCCTATTGTTGGATGCAGTGGGCATGAAAGCAGCAATTTTACAGCACAAAAGCTCCAATAACATTTACTTCAGTTGGCTGAGATTGAAATGCACACAGGCACTGCTCAGTCTTGGTTGCTTAAGCACCAGCTTCCCCTGGCTTCTTGCCATTTTGTGCATTTCAAAGAGACAAATCCTTTAAGGAAAAAGAGTGTTCCTTGTAACGTGCAGTGGAGTAAACAGACCGTTCAGGCATAGTTTATTGCATTACAAACTCAACTATGCAAACTATTCCAAATTGAATGCAGCAAAGTAATTAGTGAAATCATTCGGTCATTAGAATTCATAAGCTTGAATTGTCCTATTTAAAAAGGAGAGTTTTTTCTCTTCTGAAGAACACTTTCTATTTAGCGAGCGAGAGTGTATCTCTAAAAGTTTTTCCTTACTCAAGTACTGAGGTTTAAGGTCCTCCATTTACAAATATATCTCTTTTCCCTTCTCACTCCCTCTAACCTTTACTGAATTAGTTTGGAGAATCATAAGTATGCATATTGCATCACAGGCAAACACTGAAGCGAGGATGAACCGCTGCTCTAGGTTGAAGTGGTGGTCATTGCAGCCCTTTGTTGTTATATAGGCAGAGTGTGATGTAACTGGGAGACAGACAAAAACATTTAGTTATCCTGACTCATGCTGTTCAGTTCAGTTCAGTTGCTCAGTCGTGTCCGACTCTTTGCGACCCCATGAATCACAGCACGCCAGGCCTCCCTGTCCATCACCATCTCCCAGAGTTCACTCAGACTCACGTCCATCGAGTCCGTGATGCCATCCAGCCATCTCATCCTCGGTCGTCCCCTTCTCCTCCTGCCCCCAGTTCCTCCCAGCATCAGAGTCTTTTCCAATGAGTCAGCTCTTCACATGAGGTGGCCAAAGTACTGGAGCTTCAGCTTTAGCATCATTCCTTCCAAAGAAATCCCAGGGCTGATTTCCTTTAGGATAAACTGGTTGGATCTCCTTGCAGTCCAAGGGACTCTCAAGAGTCTTCTCCAACACCACAGTTCAAAAGCATCAATTCTTCGGTGCTCAGCCTTCTTCACAGTCCAACTCTCACATCCATACGTGACCACAGGAAAAACCATAGCCTTGACTAGACGGACCTTTGTTAGCAAAGTAATGTCTCTGCTTTTGAATATGCTATCTAGGTTGGTCATAACTTTTCTTCCAAGGAGTAAGCGTCTTTTAATTTCATGGCTGCAGTCACCATCTTAAAATTGTGTTTCTTTACTTCATCAGAGTCCCTGGAAGTAGGCAAAGAAAGACTAGAGGGCTGACTGTTACCTCAACCTGGAAGCTGTATGAATGAATCAATGAATTAATAATTCATTCATTCCTATAGCCAAATTTTATCCCACATGTAATATATGCTAAGAATGAGTTGCTACATATGGTTACCAGACAATATCTCCTTTCTACAGGATTCCTAGGTCTGTATCATTTTCTGTGGGTTTTAGGGGGAGAATCTTAAAATTATAAGATCTCACCTAAAATGTAAAGTGAAATGACTTTTCTCATTTCCACTCAACATTCTAATTATCGGTTTATAAATCGATTGTATTAGTCAGGTCCAGCCTGTATTAGTCACATCCTATCAAAACTGTACAAAGTGACTACCACACTTAATAATGGGGAGTCTATTTACTGTTCACTTGCCAACTCTGGTCACTTGTTTTTGTGTCCTTGGCACTCTGAGCTTCATTAAAATTATTGTCTATGAGTAAATTATAATATGTATTTGAATTTCTGCGTGTCTGTCTATTTTTCACATTTCTATTACGTAAGTCAGGGCTCAGCTCTTCACCAATGTTTTCAAATACTCATTTCTTTTAATAAAGGACTGGCATCTTATTTAAGCTAACAAATGAGCCTGCATTCACAGTGAATCTGAAGCGAGGGGCTTAATTTATTAGTCCGTGTGTTAACAGTTCTTCCTCACTGATGGATTGGCCCCCTGCTCTATTTAATCTCCTTGTAGTCTCTGGCCAGCGATACTCAGAGAGAAGCCACTGGACAGTGTCATGAAACTTGTAGTTCAAACTGCAGTCTCCCATTTCCTACCCTCTAGATTCTGATCACACCCGGGGGCAGAGAGACGCAAACTCACTGTTTCCCGCCTCTGTGCCCACCTCTGTTCTCCCCAGCAGCCTCCAGCTGCTGCACCATCACCACGCTACCACCCTGCTGAGAAGTGAAGTCACTTCTGAACTAATGGGGTCCCTCACATGTGCTTGGGCGTAAACAGGCTCCATTGACATCAGAAACCCTTTTACCCAGGTGCTGAACCATTCGTACATAGTTCCCTCATTTCTTTCTGGATAAACATAGGTAACTATCAAAGTTTCCAGTAGAGTTACCTGCCAGTTGCTCAGCTGCAGTCCTAGATTCCTTCTTGCCCTGGGACCGATTCCATTCCTTCAGAGTAAATAACTAGAAAGAGAGGGAACTTGCCAATGGGTTTCCTAGGTGTATCCTCTTTACCTCGCCCCGCTTTCATCCATGGCCACAGTCTGACTTCCCTTTAACGTATTAGTGAAGTGAAAGTCGTCCAGTCGTGTCCGACTCTTTGCGACCCCATGGACTATACAGTCCATGGAATTCTCCAGGCCAGAACCCTGGAGTGGGTAGCCTTTCCCTTCTCCAGGGGATCTTCCCAACCCAGGGATCAAACCCAGGTCTCCCTCATTGCAGGTGGATTCTTTACCAGCTGACCCCCCGGGGAAGCCCCAAGAATACTGGAGTGGGTAGCCTATCCCTTCTCCAGCAGATCTTTCTGACCCAGGAATCAAACTGGGGTCTTCTGCATTGCAGGCGGATTCTTTACCAACTGAGCTCTCAGGGAAGCCCTCATAGCTTAACGTATTAAGGAGGTATCTGATTTATTAAAGAAGATTGAAAGGCATGTGAGGCAGCCTTGAGTTTCTGGGTCGCTTTTCAGCAGTTTGCCCTCAGTGGCATGCAGATGAGAGAGGAATGGCGGCGACCTACCGCGTCAGTGCACGCGCATAGCAAAAGGACCAGGAAACGAGGGAAGCGCTGCTAATGAAGTGTGCCTTTGCTTCTTTGAGTCTGCACAGCAACTCCATCAGGTTTTTACAGCTGGACTCTAACCGTAATTGCTACTGGGATGAGACGCGCAATAGGGGGTGTTGAAGCTAAGTACTTACAGTGTTTTAGTGGCCAAAAATATATGACATGGAAGGAGCATCCGGCTTCGGGCAGTTCACACTTGTATATCTTCATGTTCCTCACCCATTTCTGACACGCTGCTGACTTGCCAGCAGGCACCCGAAATGAAGGTGATAAAAATGGCATAGCTGAAAGTTGTTGTTTCTTAAAAGATACTGTACATCAATTGAGAAAGCGGAAGTAGATTGCAGATGGAAATGCTTAAAAAGCCACAGTAGCCTTGTTAGTTCCTCAGTTAAGACCCTTGATAAGAATCTCATCAGTGCACACAAAACGCCTAAGTGAACAGTTTTAATCTGACTATAATATAGTGCAGAATGGCACACTGAAATTGAAGTGTATACCTAAAGTAAACAATAGTTCTCTGTTTCCGTAGCATGAACTCTCAGACCCCTTGTCTGGATTTTTTACATATAAATCAGTGTTCATGCTTCTTCCGGGGAAGTTTTAAAACCTAATGTTTCCTTTTTTGAGACATTATAATTCTGAGGAGGGTTAAATTGATAGTTTTGCTAGAGAAAATCATATCCAAAATCATAATAAGAATAATCCACATGTCCAATGCTGATCCATCGTTACGGTTATTGAAGGCGTAATCAACAAGGTTTTGAACTTAAGGCAGTTCAGTTGGCATCGTAATTCTCCACGGTGTCAGCTGTGACCACCGAGTCTCCAGTCAAGTTAGATTATTCTTTGTTTAACATTATTCTTGGCATTTTCTAATTTATTCTCTTTCTTTTCTCTCTCCTTCCCTTCATATCTTATTTTTGTTTTTTGAAAATGTTTACCCCTCCTTATGTCAATCCTGTGAAAAGATTTTGTGGTACTTACATTTAATAATATCCTAAAGCAGTTTCCATATATCAATTAATCCTGAGAATAATACAGTACACAGAACTGAATTATTTGAACTGAATTTGTCAAAAGTGGTATAATGCAAAGAGTTCCCTAAAACCTGTGAAAGGAGTAATTTTCCTTGTTGCCATAGAAATGAGGAGTTCCTTGTTCTGGTCCTCACTCAGATCTCGCTACTTTTGTTTAATTACAATAAAATAGTAACCACTAATCAAAAGATCCTTTGTTCTATTTAGAATTCAAACTTTTGTTCTCTTGAACAGATTTACCTGCCTTTCTAGGATTACTTTGTAATAGCAAAGCCAGAAACTGGCAACACGATAGCCTGAATTGAGAAGAAAAATGTGTTCTGTATGCAAGAAGCCTATAATAAAACTTTAAGATTTTCTATTGATTTTTTTTTAATGTCCCAGCTTTGCCATATTCATTTCATACATTTTTTTTTCACTCCACACTGGTCACTGTAAGCTTGATTTTATTCAGAATTACTTGAAAGCCCATGCATTCACTGATATTTAATTTGCAAGAGGTAAGACTGGGAATGCTTGTACCTTCTGTCAAGAGAAACTATCGCCACAGTACAATACAGTACAATGTATTGTACTTTACAAACACACACAGACACACACACAGCATTATTCTGGCAACATTGCAGTGCACAGCAGTAAGTTATTAGAATTAAAATTTCCAAAAGTATTATAATGCAAACACTCACAATTATAGACACACACTTCTATTCATTAAAAACCAAAAGAGAAACGGTTTAAAAAAACCCTGAAAAACAGAAGGGGAATAATAATACATATGCCACAATTTTTTGTCAGATTTTTTTCTTTTAACATTCAGTTGAGAATGGATAGCCAGTGAGGGTGATTCAACTATTTAATAATTTCAAAACTTCGGTTGTTCCCTAGAGTTCCTCCCTTTGCTGCTTCTCCTGCAGAGGATGATCTAGCAATTCCAGGAGAAGCAGCAGAGTGAGGCTAATGCTGTCCCTCTGCTGGGGAAGAGAGATGTTCGAGGCAAGCCAGGGTGGTTTCACTAGTTCTTTCCTACCGGTTAATGCCACCGGTGGGTGGTCATGCCTGCTCTGTTCTTGAACAAAGGAGTTGCTTCTCTGGAGCAGCAGGAATAAAACTGACAAGTATCACGTCTGTTTCCTGCTGCTTCCCCAATTCCCCAGGGCTCACAGCACATATATATATATATATATATATATATATATATAGCGGCAGTTATCATGGTACCACGAGGCGACCAGGCAGTAGGACCTCATAAATGAACATAGCCTGCTCGAGGGAGAGGGGAAAAGAAAATATCCCATGACTTCCATATGAAAAACAGCAATGCAGAGGAAAAAGAAATGGGCAAAGATGCAACTTGTCAGAGCAGACAATGTTTTAGAAATAGTCTCTCCATTTGGAATAAAATCTGTGTGTGTGTGTGCGTGCGCATGTACATATATATATTTTTTTAAGCAGTATAGAATATCACACCTAAACTCTCTCCATTTGATATGGCATTAATGGAAGTGTTCTAACACTGGATTGGCTGATAGATATAAAATTCTGTAGATTTACTAAAAAATTGTTGAATATATGAATCCAGATTTCCAAATGATAAACTTTATAAGATACCTAAATAAGGATATTTAAAATATAGATAGTATCTTCCTAGTTCTTTACAGTTTAAAAAATTTCTTCCAGGTATCTAATGACATAGGGGAATGTTCATGACGTGGTAATACATGAAAAATAGCAAAATAAGACAATACAGTATGATCTAAAGTGTGACTAGATTTGTATTTAAAAAAAAAGCCAGGAAAGAAAGAAACCAAAATTCCCCTGGGTATATGAATTATGAATACTTTGGGTTTTCTCTTTTTTATAGTTTTCTTTATTTTTCTGCAGTTCTGTTTTTTTCAACTTTTATACAGTTACATGCATTTTTATGATGAAAGAATTAAAAATTTTCATGAGAAGAGTTTTCGTTAGTATGTTTCAAAATTGCTTATGTGAATGAGCTGTGACTCAGTATCTCATTTCTCTGGATGGCTTCTGTAGAAACAGTTACATAAGTGACTGACTGAAAGTATCAGTACACAGTGGACATTAGAAGCAAAGTGAATGCCCATCAGAAGGAAATTTATACTATGTGACAGTACTATTCAGTTATTACTTTAAAAGTATCCCTAAGGTATATTGTGTATATATGTATATAAACAAGAGAGTGTGTGTGTGTGTGTGTACATGCACGTGTATATAGATACATACACACTAGCTTGAAAAGACGCCTATGCTTTGTTGTGAAGTGGATAAAATACTTTGCCAAACTAAATAGGAAGATTGATTTCATTCACTGAAAATGTATGTGTGCGTGTCTACACAAATTTATATACATTTATAACTGTCGTTATTCTTTTCATTTGGAGTCCCCGTTTCACCAGGGAGTAGAAAGTCTTCAGATGGATATAGTCAAATAAGGGTCTCCTATCAATTTCCTAATCTCATTCTAGGAATATGATTACATTAATAGCATATTATGGGTGAGTGCTGTGGATTGAATTACTCCCTCAAAATCCCATGTGTTGGAGACCTAATCCCAGTGCGACGGCATTTAGAGATGAAGCTTCGGAGAGACATTAGGTTAGACAGGCTTGCGAGGGTAGCACTCTCTTGATCATATTAGTGCCCTTATAAGAATAAGGAGAAAGAGAAACACCAGAACTCTGTCTGCCATTGTGGAGGCACAGCTGTCTGCAAGACGGGCCAGGAGGAGGGTCCTCACCAAAGTCCCAGCCAGCTAGCACTTTGATCTTGGACTTCCTGGCCTCCAGAACCGTGAGAAACAACCATCTGTCATTCAGCCACCCAATCGATGGTGTTTTGTTGTAACAACCCAGGAGAGATTTTGGTCTCAAGAGATAGGGTGCAGGTTGTAACAAACATCTAAACGTGAGGAAGCGGCTTTGGCATGAGTATTGGGTAGAAGCTGGAGGAGTTTGAGTTTCATGCTAGAAGTATGAATGCTTAGGTCGATCGTAGTACAGTCTCACATGGAAGTGAGAAACATGTCTGTGGCAACTGGAGGGAGATGATCTTGTTATGGAGTGGCAGAGGCTTGGCGGAGCTATATTCTCATGTTTTGGGGAAGGTAGATCTGAATGATAAAGCTGGATATCTAACTAAGGAGACTTCTACGCGAAGTTTTGAAGAATCAGCTGGGTTCTTTCTCAGTGCTCAGAGGAAGGAGTGTGATGAACTGAGGAATGAACTGTTAGGCAAAAAACAATCAAAACGTGGACACCTTTTCTGCCACGTAGGAACATAGAGAGAAGGTGACCACCTCTACGCCAGGAAGAAGGACTTCATCAGGAGCCAAATTGGCTGGCACCTTCGCCTTGGACTTCCAGCCTCTAGAGCTAAAGCAAATGTCTATTGTTTAAGCTAACCCAGTCTGTGATATTTTGTTACAACAGTCTGAGCTGACCAATACAAAAAACATCCGGTCTTTTTTCTTGCTTTGCCCCTGGAAACCTATGAGTATCTTTATTTATGAGTTTGTTACAATCACCGTGGCCTCGTAAGTCCGTACTAACCACAGACCTTTAAAATTCTAGTCCTCTTTCAGTGATTTTCATGACCCTTTGATTTACTGAGAGTGTATGGCTGCCACGTAAGACACCCTGGGTGTTGTGGGGATTGGAGATCTGAATCTGTTGTTTCTTCAAAGGGATATCAGTCCCATCTGCCTGAACACCTTCCCCGCATGCATCCTTAGTCTTATCCTACTTCACCATCTGGGAAAAGGGTAAAATTTTGCTGCTTTTGGGTTCACTTTTTGTTTCTATTCTTGCATCCAGTTGGTATGCTTCCCTGGTGACTCAGTGGGAAAGAATCTGCATGCAATGCGGGGAGACTTAGGTTCAGTCTCTGGGTCAGGGCGATTCCCTGGAGAAGGAAATGGCACCCCACTCCAGTATACTTGCCTGGAAAATCCCAGGGACAGAGGAGCCTGGCAGGCTACAGTCCATGGGGTTGCAAGAGTCAGACTTAGCAACCAAACAACAATCCAGTTGGTAGGGGGCAGCATTGAGCAAAGTGTCTTCTCACACAAGCAAGTCTTTGCCTGGATTTTCTTCTCCTCCAATTAGTCATCAGTTGGCAGTGCCATGGTGGGTGGGAGGGGAAGGTGCTAGAAAAACCAGCTCTGAACACTCAGGAGTTCTTCTGGAACCTTTCTGCTTCTTGCATAAGTTTAAGCTGTTGAAACTCAAAGATTGAGCATTTATTTGTTTATGCTTTACTTCTGTGTTAGCAACTTTTTTCCAAGGTACTGTGAACTAATAGAATATGGAAAAAGATACAAGAGAAAAGACAATGGCGGTAATGGTTAGCAGCCTTGATTAATATTTCAAAATATGACTCTGGTATACAACTGGTGATCTTCAGAATTTAGTATTAGAGAAGAGAAAGGAATAGCTTTATTTAATTCTATAATTTTAAAAAATAATAATAATCCCTTTTAAATAAAAATATTAACCACTTCCATCAGTTTCCTGCCAAATGATCTTCACTTTAGCACCGTGATGAAGCCAAGGTAGTTACTGTTCTCCCCGTTTTAACAGATAAAGAAATGAAGTCATTTGCACAAATGATAAGTATCTTTGATCTTGGACAAGTAAGAAAAATGGGAGACAAGCATGTAATGAGCATCTTCAGCATGTAAGGCATATGCTGGAGAGGAAACTATTAAAATGTTGCAATAATGCGTAGTGTTTCTCTAAACCCTTATTAGTTAAGCATTGCCAGGCTTACTTTTTGATGGACTTCTCCACTGAAAATCTTGAGTCCATCCTTTCCTTTCTAGAGGTCTCTCCTTCATTCTGGTCTTCATGGCTTCATATTTCAATGACTACCTTGTCCTTCCCAGCTGCTCTTCATTCCTGCTCCAGTACGTTCTTAGCACCAATTAATTTTAGTAAAACATTGCTTAGATCATATAATCATAAGGGCCTTAGAATTGCAAGAGCTGTGCAGAGCTCAGGAATCTCTTCTAAGGGATGTCAGGCATATGATTTTCCAACCTTTCCTTGAACTGTACGATAAGGGATTAACTACTTCACAAAGCAGCTTGTCTTATTTTTGGCAAGCATAAAATGCTGTAAAGGGCGTCCTCGTGGCTCAGATGGTAAAGAATCTGCCTGCAGTGCAGGAGACCTAGGTTTGATCCCTGGGTCTAGAAGATCCCCTGGAGAAGGGAATGACTACCCACTCCAGTATTCTTGGAGAAGTGGAGAATTCTTAGAGAGAGGAGAATTCTTGGAGAATGCCATGGAGAGAGAAGCCTGGCGGACTACAGAACATGGGGTTGCAAAGAGTCGGACACGACTAACACTTTGCCTGAAAGTGCTGAAAAGTTCCTTATTGCTTTCCTGAATGCCTGCCTTTAACTTCCGTTAAAATGAGTCCATTCCTTCTTTTCAATGACAGTCTTTCCACAAAAATAAGAACGTCTGTCTTCCCACCTCCATCCTCCTCTTCACCAGGCTGGTCATCCCCAGTTCCTTCCTGGTTTTATTTGTTCCTTGGTCCCTGAGATGATGACAGTTCTTGACACACAGTAAGCAGCCAACACGTATTTGTTTCCTGAGTTAACGAATGGTTAAAATGCCCATCATTACAGGATTGCTTTGGTTCCAGTTTCATAATCTGTAGAGGAAGGCATCAATACATACCCTCCATCTGGTAGGTGATCTCTAGTAACTTCTGCAATCATGAAACATCTGTTTCTCTCCTCTTTTAGCTTCACAGAAATGTCAAATAAGTCTCTGCCAGGGTAATTTTTAACTGTATAAGCTTATTCCCTCTCTTTGCTTTTGTATCTGATTTTTTTTGAGCAGCACACTCCAGCGTTACAGTATAAATGTCTTCAATGAATATGTGCCATCTTACTTATCTCCTGTGTTGGAAACATTTTCCATTCAGTTTGTTTTTCCCCACAGTGTGCGAAAAGTTACAGTATTCATTAGTGTTCAGATATAATTAGTCCATCACTAAGATGAAGCAATAAGGCTTTATTAATATGTTCAGTTATAGCATTAGTCAGGATACTCAATTACACAATTTATAAAGTAAGTGCAGATACTTAAGGTGTAGACTAGAATTAAAAGAGACAGTCCTGATGAAATCAGTCTTGATTACTACTTACTTTTATTTGTTTATCCTACTGTCTAGACTGTTTTTTAACCTCCAGGATGATAAAACCAAAAAAAAAAAAGCTGAAAAGTAATGTCAGTTAATTTCTTCCCTGGTAAAAGGTGTATTGGCTGTGAAGATTAAAGCTACAAACTATCAATTATATGTGACTTTAATTCCTATCCACACCCAGTTATTGCAAACAATGAAGAATTTTCTGTCATTGAATTTCCTACAATACACAGTTCCAAGGCAGCCATGTCAGATTCTCTGTAAATACTTCATGGAGTTTTGCAACTATGTGGGTTATTCAACAACAGGATTTTTAAAAGAAAAAAAGTCAAATGTCTGAGAAAACTGTTTTAAATTATTATACACCTTTGATGTCAGTTTCCCTCATTCCAGTCGTCATTATTAGTTTGTTTTCACGCTTTCTGTCTTAAATCAGTGTCCAGTTTTATAAGGCCCTTTTGGACATCCAGATGACTCTACCAAATAAAACACTGAGAAAACACATTTCCTGCTTGCAGACCAAAATGGATTAAACATCTAGAGTATTCTGCTTAAAGAAAATTCTTCTTGGTGTTATTTAAGAAGGAAGGAAGAAAGAGAATAGTGGGATTTTCACATCTGTTAAATAATCACTAGTATGTGGGATTGAATTCTGTCTTCTTTCTCAACTTAAGACCAGCTGTTGAAGTAAACTTGAAGGGCCCCTTAATTACTGCATATTTTCAGTTGCTTGTGGAGGATTCAGTTACCTAGTTTCCACCACTCTGATCAAAGGAACTCCTCCACTTTGTACACCATTGTTATTGAAAGCATTCCTCATTTGATTGTTGTGCTTCTGAAATGTTCTGTGAGAGGTCAGATGGGGCGTCTTTCTCTGATTTCATCATGCTTCTGAGAATAACCTCTGCTGCCAATTACGTGTCACTGGGGTGGGTGCTAAGATACCCCAGGGCCTCTTTCTGTTGGTCTTAGGACGTGTCTGCTTTTGCCACTTACATTGCTGAGCCAAAGATGTGTCAGTGTCCACACGATATCTGGAGTCAGTGGAAAACAAATTCAGAGAAGCAAACTGATTTTCTCTGTCTGAAACATGATTTGCCCCGAGCTGTGCCTCCCAATCAAAGGCTTTAATTATGTGGAAGGTTTTCCCATTGTTGTTGTGCTTCCTGGCTTTTTGTAACCATGGAATAAAGACTTAACCTGGCATAACACCCAGCTCAGGAAATGAACGAAACGAAGCCAATGCAGGGAACATTGGCCCTTCCACAGCAAGCATCGTATGAATAATTGGAGATGAAAGTCAAATCTTGACTACTTCCAAGTAGATCGCAACTCTAAATTACCATGCTGCTGTTGTGTATATTGCTTATTTCCCTAGACCATAATGGACTGTATCAAATTGGCAGACTATTTTCCAATTTTAGGGAGCCCATGAGCTCTTGAATTTTGCCAAGTGGGTGCTCTCCGTTTGTAGGTGGCCTGTCCATCGACTGTCAATGTAGAGTGATAGCGATGACATATTCTGTCTGGAATACGTTCTCATGTCTGCACAGTTATCAGATTTTAGGTCTAAAGCTGTTTTTCTGAAACAGTGAATGTCAAAAATTTTTTGAACTCTTTATATCGGATGCACAATAAACTGCTTACCTGGACACTGTTCTTTTCCATCATATTTTGCTACTTTCAAAATTAAATTTATTGGTATATACAGTGACATGTTTTAAGACTTAAAAAGACCATATTCTTTACTGTGATGAAAGGGTTTTTTCTTTTTTCCCTCTAAAGAGGTATAAAAGAAGTGAAGCATAAATTACTCCATACCACAAAGAGTTTATAGGAAGGGAAATAAAAAATAACTCTTAAATAAAGAGATAAATATAAGGGACACAATCTAGTCTATACCATTCAAATCTAACATTGGGTAGTAGAGCTCCAAGTGGAGGTTTCTTTTAAAGATTTTTTTTTTTTGGTCCCTTTTTGTGTGATGGAATGACTTGTAAATTAAAATTTTGAGTAGATTGTCTCTATGGTCAAAGTAGGATGAGAATCCAGTAATCTCCTATCGGCTCTACTGCTGATGTGTTAGCCATCACCATCTCTCACCTATGTCGTGGTCTGGGCACAGGTTGGAAAAGAATTTCCAGACATGAGACAGAATGAGAGGAAAATGAAGTTTATTAGAGTGAGAGACGCTGTTAGAACAGTGGACCAGCTCAACGGAGAACCGATGTTGAACGGGGGTCCTTAGTCCACTTTTATACCCAGGTTCAAGGAGTGGGATAGGGGTCTTGCGGGTCAGTTGCTGATTGGATGAGGCACATATCCTGGATGAGGGAAGAGTAGGGAAAGTACCGTCTCCCTCTGGAGTCAGAGGGGAGACAGGCTGCACTGTTCCATTAATAGTTACAATATGGAGGAGGGAAGGACGATAAGGGTCTGGTTCCTGCAAATTCCAAGACCGTCCTTGATGTTATCTGCTCTTTCGTCCTTGGGTCACCATAGCCTGGATCCTGCAGAAGATTCCTATCTGGGCTGTCTTCTTGCACCCTTGACACGCACTCCCTGTCAGTAATCAACACAGTAGCCCGAGTACTTCTATTAATTTGTAACTTGGGTTAGGTCACTTAGCTCCTCGGAACGTTCTACCGGCTCCCCAGTCCACTCTGAGTAAAGTCTCGTCTTGATCGTGGCTTATGAGGTCCCATGTGGCCTGACTCCTGCTATCACTGACCTCCTCCCCTGCTCCCCTTCCCCCATGCTTGTATCCCTCCAAGCAGCTTGACCCCCTTCCTGTTCCTAGAGGATACCAGGCGTGCCTTTGTGCTAATTTGACCTTCCCTGAAACACTCTTCAACCAGACTTCTCCCTGTTGAACACTCTCGTCTCCTTCATTCAGTCTTTGCTCAAAGAGGCTTCCCCCAACATCTCTACCCTGCCCTCCTTTATTTCCCTAAAGCACATATTGCCTGTTGAGTTACCATATGCTTTCCTTTGTGATTACATTTATTCGCTGTTTCCCCCCAAAAGACTGGAATCCTCAAAAAGACAGAGATTTACTCGGTTTTGCTCACAGAGGTAACCCAAATGCCTAATATCTTATTTTGCACTGAGAAAAAGATGGCCAACTATATGCCAAGCCAAGGAGAATGGCCCTCAGAAGAAATCAGTCCTCTGACACCTTGATCTTGGACTTCTTCTAGCCTGTGTGTGTGTGTGTGTGTGTGTGTGTGTGTGTGTGTGTGTGTCACTCAGTTGTGTCCTACTCTTTGGGATCCATGGACTGTAACCCGCCAGGCTCCTCTGTCCATGGAATTCTCCAGGCAAGAGTACTAGAGTGAGTAGCCATTCCCTTCTCCATCTAGCCTCTTTAACTATGAAGAAATAAAGTTCTGTTGTTTAAGCCCCACCAAAAAAAAAAAAAAAATCACACACTTAAAAATATGTATCTTATCTTGGGTACTATTTAGATGGGTGTATACGATTGATCGCCAGATTCATCAAATGGAACACTAAGACCTATGTACTTTATTATATATTAACTATACCTCAATTAAAACACACCTAATAACGATGTCTGAGCATATATTATGAGTCTCTTGAGATAAACAGGAAGGAAAATGCAAGAACTCTCAAACACGTTGACTCAAAACTTAAAAAAGTAAAACACTTCAGTCATTTCCTGAGCTTGATGCATGAGTGATTTGAGTGGAAGATTAGAAGGAGCTTAGAGCAGCCACATTAAGGAATGTGACGGGAAATGAAGAGATAAAACAGAAGCCTTAGTGAGCAAGAGAGAGGGCCAGGCTGCAGCAGACAGTGTGGCCGTGCCGCCGTGGAAGCAGTCAACATGATTTTGTGATGAACGGAGAATAAATTTGATGACTGCCAGTTAGGAAGTCAGGGAGAAAGTTGGAGCCTAGGGTATTTGTGTCTTTCTGAAAGTCTTCTCAGGAGAGGTGAGGTTTGAACTTTGCCTCAAAGGGTAAAGTGGGAATTTAGTAGACCGAAAAAGTGCAGGTAGAATATATTGGTTTGAACAGAATGTACTACTGGAATTAACTCCACTTGTTTCTTTTCACTTTCTTGAATTTGATTACTAGAAAATTTTAATTCTCTATAGCTCACATTATATTTCTTTGGACAGTGTTGGCCTTAAAGCATGGAGAGGAGTTAAACTAATTGCCATAATGGAGGCAAAAAAATAATGAAGGCCTGGACTAGCACCGTGGCAGGAAAGAAAAGGAGCATTAAAATTAAGAGCTATTTCTTAGAACAGAGTTGACTGGCCTGGGGGAGTGGTTATATTTGGCAGGGCAAGGATTATGGAGTGAGCCACATCAGAGAATGTTCTATGATTTCTAACTTGGATAATACGGGTTGAGATTGGATACGATGTATTGATATTAATACCTCCTTAGAGAAAAACGCAGGAGGAAAGAAACGGATTTTTAAGGGGTTTAGGGAAAAAAGAGGGTACTACCACATCTTGAGTTTTGGGCACTTAATTCGAATGTCTGCAAACATGTAAGAAATTAAGACCCAGAGAGGTTATTAACTTGATCAAGGGTCAGTCAGCTACAAAATGTTAGAACTAGAATTTAAACCCACACCAGTGATGGTTTTAAATGATTTGAAACTTTGGGAAGGGCCAATGAGCAAATGATAGTTTAGGTTCTATAAGTAGTGACGGGTGTTCTTATTCTCAGCCACATTTCAAGAATGCTGTATATATAATTATAGTGTGCTATAAGAACTGACAGACCAACCAGGAATACAATAATCAGAAATGGCAGGATTCATTTTGGGAGGGGTGGGTGTGATTCTTAAGTGTATGATCACAGAATATGTACCACTTTGTACCAACAGCTCCAAAAAAGTATGTGTAAATGGCAGTCCCTGTAGTAAACACTCAGTAAGTAATAACTCTTGTTTCGTTTCTCATCTTAGAGGTATAAAGACTGTGAGGATAAATCTGTATTATAACAAGGATAAGCCCTATGCTTTTTTTAATATTTATAAATCACACTTCTTCTTTTCATTGTCTTCACTTTTAAAATTTGAAGGATAGGGAAAAGTTCCAGTTAACTGAGAACCCTAGTTATTCAGGTTGGATTTTCCTGATAATACATTTTGGTGATATGATCTGTTTCAGTCAGCATAAATTTCCATTGAAAAGTAACTATTTCAGAAATCTTTATGAGCATTTTAAGAATTAAGTCTTTTCTTCCTGTGTATGTAATTAACACACAAGACTGCAAAATTTCAAACAGTATGATACCATTATAAATTGCTATGAATCAAAAACCAAAGAGGCTTGTGGCACACAGCAGCTAGAAATGATATGGCCTGTTTTAAAACAAAGACTTAACTGACTCTGAAGTGAGTGTCAGATTTGCACACAGCAGCATATTTTATAAACAGCCACAAACCAAAGGTGAGTCTTAAAAGGAGAACTTTGTTGTAAAGACGGTTTGCTTATCTTTCAAATTGGCCTTTTCAGACACACATAAGTAGCTGTCAGTCTAGAGGAACATATACTTTAAATGCGAAAGATAGCAATAGAATGTGTACTAAGTCACTTCTTACAGCCCTCTATAGGTAATCTTAGGCATAGGTCTATGTTTAATTAGTAAATTCATAGCATCTTCAGAATCACAGTGCCATGAATAAATCCTACAGTAGAGCTGACCTCAGTGACACTGTCATTGTTGAGAAACCCTACTTATTTGCAGACGAGTGTACCTATTTGCAGTGACCTGTCTCCTCCTAAATTTCATTAAACTGATATTTCAGTCACTTCTGTTTAGAGTTAAGTAGAAAAAACAAAATTAGAAGTATTCGGGTTAAAGGAACTTCTCTCAGTGACTTATAAGATGGTAGAAATAGTTGCCCCTAGGTTTGATCCAGAGGCTTATATTCATGTACTAACTTAAATGCATTGTTGGTAACTGCCTGATTCAGAGATTTGAGAAATTTGTAGGACCTTATTGGTGGCCAAGAGTGCTGTATACATTAATAATAGCTGTTAAGATCATAGACGTAGGAAAGGCATAAGGGGATAAGAAGGAAGGTATTGAGGGATGCGTATAGTCCATCTAAGGCATGGCTTTGCTGATTCTGCCTCAGTCAGTCATTAAAAAAAAAAAAAAAGGCAACTATCAATTACAGATTGTACCAGATATTATTTCATTGAATTTCATTCTTCTTGAAACTCCAGAGGTAGTAACTATTATCCACATTTTCTCCATTAGAAAATGAGACTCAGAGATTCAAATCCAACTTGACTAGACTCCAAAGACATTGCTTAGTTTAATGGCACCCCACTCCAGTACTCTTGCCTGGAAAAGCCCATGGACGGAGGAGCCTGGTGGGCTTGCAGTCCCTGGGGTCGCTGGGAGTCAGACACGACTGAGCAACTTCATTTTCACTTTTCACTTTCATGCATTGGAGAAGGAAATGACAACCCACTCCTGGGTTCTTGCCTGGAGAATCTCAGGGACGGGGGAGCCTGTTGGGCTGCCGTCTATGGGGTCTCACAGAGTCGGACACGACTGAAGCAACTTAGCAGCAGCATTGAGTAGGAAGACTCACCTGAATAATGAGACATGTTGGAATACAGTTGACCCTTGTAGCTCAGATGGTAAAGCGAGTGTCTGCAGTGCAGGAGATCCAGGTTCTATCCCTGGGTTGGGAAGATCCCTTGGAGAAGGTCATGGCACCCCACTCCAGTACTCTTGCCTGGAAAATTCCATGGATGGAGGAGCCTGGCAGGCTACATACAGCCTGTGAGGTTGCAGAGTCAGACACGACTGAGCAACTTCACTTTCTTTCCTTTTGAACAAGGTAAGGGTTAATTCAAGTATGATTATGATTTATAGTTGGCCCAGTATATTCGAGGTTCCTCCCCATCCGGGGAGTCAGCAACCACTGACCACGTAGTACTGTAGTACTGACTACTGAAAAGTATATGCGAATAAATGGACCACATAGTTCAAACTCCTGTTGTTCAAGAGTCAACTGTATAGCCAATAATGTATGTTATACTAATGAGAACTAAATACTTAGTTCTGATATTTACAACAAAATTGTATCAAATCAATTTGAAATTTTAGTTTTGAAGAAATTTCTCAAGTGTTTTGACAAGTTTTCAACTGTATACCTTTAAATAAACGTTAACTAGGTTTTCTTGATGTGGGAATCAAGTCGATCGTATTTTTAGGAGAATATCACAATAAATAATGATGACATTTTGATTGACACCATTGGAAACAATTGTTTATAAAAAGAAACAGGGATATAATAAAACAGAAAAGAAATAGTGAAAATCCAGTAAATGTGTGTTTTAGACTAGTTTCCCATATCAAATGAAGGCCATAAATATGACGTCAACACAGTAGATTTGTTAAAACTTCTGAAGATTTTTCTCAAGGATTTGAGATGGAAACTAGAGAAACAGCTATATGAAAAAAGAGTGCTGAGTTGAATTGTTTCTGTGATTTAATATTTAAAAGAAAGTTTATTTATAACTTATTTCCAGATAGTCCCAAATGTTATAATGTTTTATTTATTAATAAGGAAAAATATTGAGATTCATATTTCACACATCATTGCAATGATTGTACTTAAGCAGTAATTCTTTTCACATTTGTCATTATTTATTACTCCTTATTTTTTAGAGCTGAAAGCATCTTGTTTTTTGGGAATAAAAATAGATTAGCTATAATAAAATAACAACAACTAAAATGAATTCTCCTTAAGGACTTTTAACTCAGTGTATTTTCCATTTTATTTCAAGCACATAAAAGTATTTTAATTTACAAAAAGACTTCTTGAACATCCTTCTCTATGTATGGCTCGAAATACTTTCTCACAATTTATCCAAAGTCTCATATTTTTCATTAACAACAAACTTGACAGTTCAGTTTAGTTATCTGAGGTTAGAAATTTACATTCTTTTATATGCCTTTTATCATTCTTGCAAAGTGACTCGTCATGTCAAATTGATTCCCATAACATGAAGATTTCTACTTGTATCAGAATTGCAATTTGCCACAGCTTTATTATTTATTATTTATTTATCCATTAATTTATTCTCCACTTTATTCCAGAAAGGATACTCACAGGAAGGGTTTACTTAAGGATTGTTTTCATTTGATATGCATTACTTCATGCATTTATTTATTGCTTTCTCTACTAAATTGTATTTATGAAACTTCTGTTTTATTAGTTTAGTTTATTTATTTAGTTCCTTGCTTTAGAAATGAAGGCAGCATCTTTAAAAGAGTGAATTCTCCCAAGCCACTCTCTAAAGAATTATTTAAAATGCTAAACCATTTCACTGAACCATTTATAGGTGCTATCTATTCTGTATTTTAACTCAAACACACAGTAAAATATATATATATATATATATATTTTGCCTTTCTGATACGAATTTCAAATGACTCATACGGATAGAATTTTGTGGCAAATAACTGTTGATCCACCTAAATTTGGTTGCATTTTTGTTCCTTTTTCTCTTTCTCCCCCCTCTCACTGTCCTGATAACCCTCTCTTTCCACAAGATTTGGTAGTAAGAAAGTAAACTTTTCAATAAATCTTATTTCAAAAAGAAAAATCTTCACAATGCAGTTGCAGATGGTAAAGCTGTTTATTCTTTTCACGGACATAAAGCATATGGTTCCTTTTTAAAAATGACTTTACAGATAGGCCCTAAACCTGGCTGTCTTTACCCCAGGTAATCTCCCCAACTTCTGCTGAACTTGAAGTTAATGTGAACTTTATGATATTTGGTTTTAGAACTGCAGTTTTTGCTTTCTAAACAAATGAGAAGAAAAAGCCTTAACAACTTTCTGTTTAAAACGAATCGACATAGACATTTGCTAAAATCATACTGAACAAATACACATACACTCACACACAAAAAAACCAGAAATAAAAGGTGAAACCTGGCAACTCTGAAAAAGAAAGGTGGATGTATTAGTTTCCCTAGATGTCATCTTTGGGGAAAGCTGAGTAAAGAGTGTGTGGGTCCTCTCTGTGCTATTTCTTGAAACTGCATGAGAATCTGTAATTGTCTCAATAAAATTTTCACTTAGCAAAAAACAAAAATCTGGTTGACAAACTTTTTTTAAAAGGGGCCTGGTAAATATTTTAGGCCTTTAGGAGGGGACTGGAGGTGGCAGCTGCTCAAATCCATTGTTTTAGTAAAAAAGCCATTGAATACAAAGGAATGGGCATGGCTGTGTTCCTTTGAAACTGTTTATAGAAGCAGACTCTGCGGACTTGCTATTTACTGATCTCTGGTTTAAAGAGACGTTAGCTTTTGCTTTCACTATTTTATCTGCTGCTCCCTTCCAGGGAAAAAATGGTAACAAATGCTAATTATACATTTATTAATTATTATTTTTCTTTTATTGAAGTCTAGTTTCTTTGCAAATTAGTATGCGTGCCACATAGTGATTCAGTGTTTTTATAGATTGTTTAAGTTGTAACAAAATAATGGCTGTATTTCCCTGTGTTGTACAATATATCCTTGTTGCTTACTGATTTTATCCACAGTAGTGGTACCTCTTAATCTATACCTGTGTCTTCACTCTCCCCGCTGGTAACCACTAGTGTTTTCTTTTTGAGTTTTTTCTGTTTTATAATGCTGTAATTTGCGGCTAATCTCTTTATAATTTTCTGTAATTGTGCAAGTATGTATCTGTAAAGTATACATATACACTTTCATTTATTTTAAATATCCTATAAGCATGGCTTTGGTTTCATGTTTCCCGATATTAGGAAAACAAGATAAGAAAGTAAGAAATTCCTTTTAGACCAAGCGCTATAAGGAAGGAAACACTGAGAGTTTTTCCCTAAAATCCTTATCTCTAACCATGAATAGTAATCAGTTGAAAGAGTAAAATTCTTAAGCTGAAAAATCGTCATTTTCTTGACTTTCTCTAGTATTTATCCCTTGTGGCCAAGAGTTGAACTTCCCCTGGAAGAGTTTAGGCTGTGTCTGATTACCCTCCCTTTCAGCGTGTGATAAGGCATTACTGTAAGTGGAGTTAAGAGTGCACTCAGGCTCATGTTTCAGACAGTGTTAAGAAAAGCCCCTGTACAGGGTATTTGTGCGGTAGATGTATTTGCTTGGTAGGGTTTGGGGTTAACTTTGCTTTCTCCCCATCAGGTCATGTCCTGAGTGTAGTTTTACGCATTCAGGTTCAGTTTCCCCTCATACCAAATTTCTTTCTCCCAGTCTGTTTCTTTCTCCTTCTGCCTCTTCATCTGTTTCTAATGTGAGTAGCTTGTGTGAAAAAAAAATACTTTGAATGCGGGATTAAAAAAAAAAAAGAATCGACTTTAGAAAGACATGTGTATTAAGTTTCACTCGGTGCTGTGGAGTGTTTCAGAGACAGACAATAATATTAATACAAGCACTACCCTGCCCTGGTGTGTAGAAAAGAAATGTTTCCATAACCACAGTTTAACAGAAACATAAGCCAGTCCTGTGTAGATTTCCAGAACGATTAGAGTGGTTAGAACCAAATACGGTTAATATGATGAGATCTTGTGATTTTTAAGTAATTTTAAAAGATGAAAGATATCGCTCAAAATATTCTAAAAAATTTATGCACATCCCTCTTGTTTATCCTGCCATTCATTTAATGTGTTACTGAAGGTAATCAATTTATTCACCTCTTAATTATCTCTTGAGTCTGACCCAGCATATTTATCCGTATTTCCAGGGGTTTCATTTATGTACTCCATACAAATATTTACTGCAGATCCCTGCTAACTCTCATCACCTGTCACTCATCCAACACTACACACACACACACACACACACACACACACACACACACACACACACACACACACACAATCACATCATCCCTCCAAGCTGCTGCCAGAGTAATCTTCATAAATTGATCTCTGTCCTTGTCATTCATTTGTTTAAAACCTTTCAGCAGCTCCCTATTGCTAATACAACAATATGCAAATTTCTGAAGTCAGTATAGAAGGCAAAGCCCATCAAGACCTTTTTCCTCCCTACTTTTCCACTCTGTTTTCTGTCTCATTTGCCGTTCTCTGGCTTGATCCCAGCATCCACTCACACCCTTGATGCTCTAGCTAATCTGTAGGAATGCTGCCTTCTGCTGCTTCTCACCTCCATGCATTTGCGTTTTTCCCAGTTTTCTTGTCGGCTTCTTTGCCTGAAATTTGTGTTTCTCAGGACAACTCAAGCATGTTATCAGAAAAGCATTGTGTGACCCTGTCAGAACTGAGTGTATTTCATCTCTTATTTACCAGATGACATTTGATCTCTTTGAATGTTTCTATACTTAAGAGTTGGAGGGCAGAACAAGGTAGTAGGAAAGAAAACGTTGGAGTCAGATACAGTGGAAGCTTCAAAAGGACTGAAAAGTACTTAACACATCATTGAATTACTAGTACCAGGGAGGTACCTGAAATGTTGCAAGAGTTGTTTATTGTATATGTGTAAGGAGAGAAGGAAGGAGGTGACTGTGTCTTACTGGTTGAAGCTGGGTGAGATAATAGTCCAAGACACATTTCTAAAGATATTAAGGGTGTAAACCCCTTCTGGAGTGTTGCTGAATTGAAGAATGAATATCTAAAGGGAATTCCTAACCATTCACTAAGTTACATAGGAAACTGTAAGAGTTCATTTCAGAAATAGCAGTGGAGCCATCGTCAAGTGGATCTGTTACGTTGCGTGTGTGTGTCCAACTCTCTTGTGACCCCATGAGTTATATATAGTCCGCCAGGCTCCTCTGTCCATGAGATTCTCCCAGGCAAGAATACTGAAGCCGGTTGCCATTTCCTTCTCCAGGGGATCGCCTGACCCGGGGATCAAACCCAGTGATCTCCTGCATTGGCAAGTGGATTCTTTACCACTGGTGCCACCCGGGAAGCCCTCTATTATGTTAAAAACGTAGAAAATTTAGTGAATTTGGAAGAGAATATATAAACTTGAAAATGAAAGTCTCTCAACCATGTCCGACTCTTGGCAACGCCATGGACTATACAGTCCATGGAATACTCCAGGCCAGAATACTGGAGTGAGTAGCCTTTCCCTTCTTGGGGATTAATATTCTGTATTAACTTCAACAGGTATGATTATCATGCACATAAATAATAGCACTTATTTCTTTCAGTTCCTCAATAATCTGCAAGATATCTCACCAAAATATTCTAACCTGTAAGTGTCTCTCAACCATTATCAACATGGCTAAAACCTAATTCATTATTTTTTAACTGATATATCCCTCATGCAGTGGGAGGTGCTCACTAAATATGTGTGGCCTGAATGAATGAAGCATTACCAATGAATATACTCAGCGCCAGACATAAAAAGAGGGCCATCACTTCACAGGCACTATGCTGCTACAAGGGCCTTGTACCCTATAAGAACATCCAGGTTACTCTTCCTCCAGCCTCTTTTCTCATAATAAATCCCTTCCTAGGGACCTCTGCATGGCCTCCCAAATCAAGTACAAATTCTCCCACTTGGAGTTTAAAGTCATCACTTGGCCCCACGTGATCTCCACCTTGACTTTCCTAAATGTCTGCTTCTCCCTTCAAGTTTAGCTAAAGCTGAGCCTTCACAGGACGCCTTCAAAACTAACTCCTGCAGGAAGCAATTGTTTTCTTTTTCCCTTTCCTCATAATTTGAATGTATTTGTTTGTTTCTTTTTTTTTGCACTTGTCTGAGATTTGTGTTCTTGCTGCATCTGGTATGCAAGTTTCAGCTCCAAAAAGATGCATCAACTCCTTTAGGCCAATAAACTTGTCTTCTCCTTCTGTACATCCACAGTTCTTGGACATTATTGGGGAAGCCCAATAAAATGTGGGCTTGTAACTTGGCAACAGCAAAACAGTCTTGGTTCAAGAAGGAAAATAAATGTATAAAAATGAAGCTGTCAGTTGTATGTAGAAGGGATTGGAGTAGAGAGTCAGTTTGCAAAGATGTCAGCACATAGCTTTTCAAGGGCCTATACCTAGTCTATAGGCAAGGATTTTTACTGAATAATTGGTAAGGAGGAACGGTGGTAATGGTCTAAGTAGGGTGATGCAGTGGCGTTTCTGGGAAAAATACAAAACCAAGGTACATTTTGAATGAACTAACGACCCACTTGATGAATAAGTATAAAGTAACAGTCCAAAATATCACCACATTTTTAAGGAGAAAATGGTGATTTCAGTGGAAGAATGAAAAGGTTGAGAATGAGGATTTGGGTTGGGCAAGGTATGTAGAAGGATGAACTTAGTTTTGCACAGATGACAATGCATATTGAGAAGGCAGAAAATAGGTTTTCCAAATTCAAATTCTTTTCCTATTTAGGTTGTTATATACCTTTGAGCAGAGTTCCCTGTGCTATACAGTAGGTCCTTGTTGGTTATCTGTTGTAAAGTTTTTTAATGAGATTTTTTTATGTGAACCATTTTTAAAGTCTTTATTGAATTTGTGGCAATATTGTTTCTGTTTCATGTTTTGGTATTTTGGCCAGAGGCATGTGAGACCTTTGCTCCTCAACCAGGGATCAAACCTGCCCTGCTTCCATTGGAAGGCAAAGTCTTTACCACTGGCCCACCAGGGAGGTCCAGGATATCCATTTAAAATATAGCAGTGTGTACATGTCTATCCCAAAAATCTGAAGAATAGATAAGTGTCTATGTATCCCTGAATCACTTTGCTGTACACCTGAAGCTAACACAGCATTGTTAATCAACAATACTCCATTATAAAATAAAAAGTATAAAAAGTAAAAAAATAGGTTTCCCTGTAAGATGTTTTAGAATAAGAGGAATGACTTTACATTGGTTACAATGGATTTTTGATTTGAGAGCTTTTTCTCCCAATACAAATGTGACATCGAGACTAATTTTCGAAGATCGTACTTCATACTGGTCTTTCAAAATCACATTAGTTTATAAAAGCAAGGTTGTTATGGAACTCTGCTATAAAGAAAGATAATTGAAACATTCATACTAGTATAATTTTGTTGTAACTCTCATTTCAAATTTAATGAATCAGTGCCTGCTGCAAAGGAAGAGACACACTGGGAGCTAATTTACCTGTGAAAAGACGGGCAGAGGATGAAACCTTGGTTCTTTTGAGAAAATTGCATGCTGTTGAGGTTTGTTTTTGCTGTGACTGTTTCTATTGCTTTCAATAGGACCTAACTATGCTTGAAGGCCATTAGAGGACAGAAATCAAATCTTAATCAGCCTGGATGTATTTTTCTGTTTTAAAAAACTAGAGATCCCACTTCACTTTAAGGCTTAGAGAGTTTAATTAAAGTAAGCAGAGACAAAAGTACTCTTTTGAAAACTGTCATTTCTCTTCGTGTGACACTGTTAATAATGTAGTGTAATGCTATTTTGGCAGTTTGGTTCTTTCCTTGTCTTTTGTCTTGCTCTGACTCTTTTCTCTCTTCTAAATGAAAGAGGAATAAAGCACTTAAAGGAAGGTGCTATCCTAAATTCGCTGTCTCCTTGTGCACCGTATTATCTGTGACCTCAGCTATAATTCTTTGAAGAAATAACCCTCCCAAGCTCTCTTTTTTTTTTCTTCCCCTTTCTCTTTTATTGTGAGCCTCTTTTCACACAACATTTGCAGGCTTCTTTACAAAGAATTTTTCTTTTTCCAATTAGGATGAAAACTAGATCATGATGTGAGCCTTTCGTTGGGAGCATAACTTCCCTTTTTGACAGCTCCATTAGATCTGCCCAGTTATAAATCTTCATATTTCTGGCTTGCCTTGAAATCAGAAAGTGTCTTCATTCTGCTTGTTTTCAGTAAGCAGCAAGCATGAAGGGAGGCATGGCAGACATCGTAGTCTCTTCCACCAACTTTCCTGCCTTAACCAAGCGCCAGGGCAAAATGTTTGTCACCAAACCTTATGATTCTGCTTTAATGGCTAATTATGGGTGGTACATTTTTGAACTTAAAGGGTGACTCTGAAGTCACTTTCCATTTTTACTTGTGCAGTAACGTGCAATGTAAAGCGTGAATTTCGCACTACTCATTGTTTGAAAGTTAATTAGTATTCTTTGCTAGAATACCTGCTTCTTTGCTTGAGTAATCATTTAATTGTATCTGTCTGTCTCACTTGATTTTGGTGGGTGCTTTTTAAGTCAAATTACGTATTTTAAGCCTGCTACCTCTAATTGCATTGACAAGCAAAAAGCTGCTTACTAAGCATGTTCATGTAAATCATACTTTTATTCTATTCTAATACTTGGTTTATATAGCATGCCTTTTGTGAAAAAAATTGAAATTATCCATTATTTTAAAGTAACAGGGAAGAAGTAGGAAGTTTTAAAGGAAGCAGATATTATTTTGTTTTGAGGATAACATTGGAAGCTATTTGACCCTACTCTAATGCGCTTGCAAAAATATAAACATGGAAGTATGTGATCAAAGTAAGGAATTAAAGAGTTAACATTTCTTTAAAAACAAGAGAGCCATTAACTTTTGATAATGCTGTCTCAAATATTTGTCTGTAAATTGTGGTGATAATCAAAGATGAGCCTATGGGATTGTGCTTTGTAGTTCTGTTTGATTTGATAATTCTAGTAATCCCTTAAGAACGTTAGAAAAAAATAGTTTATGCTTACATTAGCAACTATTGTGAGATTGTAAAAATAACCTGGCAATCCCAAGGTATAGTATAAGGATAGGAGGGGGGAAAAAGTGGTATCTAGGATCTTGTATGTGTTTAAATCATTTCTTTTAGAGATGTTTTTAAACCTAATATGTTTTTCTTTCTTAGCATGAGAAAGAAATAAACTGGCTTCAGAAAGTTTAAAAATGAGACAAAACATTGCCTGCCTACTACAAAATGTTATACAGCTTCGTTTTCTTATTTTAAAAGAATGCTTCTGAACTTCCTGGCAATCCAGCAGTTGAGACTGTGAGCTTCCACTGCAGGGGCACGGTTTGATCCCTGGTCAGGGAAGTTCCCATGCCACGCATGGTGCAGCCAAAAAAAAAGGAGAGAAAAAAAAAAAAATGCTTCTCTTTTTTGCTGCTAGGTTTTGATCTCCACACTGGCCTTTACTAGATGGCATTCTAACCCCACACTCAAAATAAAGCAAATGTTTCTTCCATCTAAAGTTGAATTTCTACAGGCCTCTTTTAAAGCTCATGTTTCCTCTTCATTCTTCATTTTCCTCCTGACAACATGCCTGAAACAAAACTGACAAAAATGATTATTCCCATGTAAATTAGGGTGAAAAGCTTTGGAATCATACTCCGTGACCGTTGCCAGAGTTCTCAGTTTCTCGAAACTTTTCCCCCTCTTCTTGTGAAATATTAATAAATACTGACAGTTTAAGGTGGCTATGAGATTAAAGGAAATAATTTCTATTGAACTCATAGCATAGTGAGTTTTAATAAGCTTTACTGAGTGTAAATTTCCTTTGTGGATTTTCCCCTTCAGGGTGCAACCCCTCTTTTGCATTTAAGTTCTATAAATTTACGTTAGATTTTTAGTAACTCCTTGGGATTGTTTGGTAAACCTAATTTACTTATAGCTAGCAAAAAAAAAAAAAAAAGGCCCCATAAAATAGGGGGAAAATGTGTAATTTCCTTTTTTCTTTTTCTTTTCTTAACATGGAGAGCATTATCTTTTTGAGCACACAGTATTTTTGAGTATCAGCTGTAAAGGAATTGTTATAGGGTATATATGGATGTGTTGGAATGCTTTTAAAAATCGATCCTAGCTAATGGAGGGAATATTTTCAAAGTGAACTGTTTCCATTCCTTCAGTCAACCACATACAGCAGAAAAAATTCAAGTGAACATTGTAGAAGAGGCGAGCTCTTCCCTATAGAATTAATGAGAGGTGCAGTGGTCTTCCATGGGGAATCAAAATTTGAAAACACTCTTCCACATGAGCGTTTTCCCCTCATGTCTAGAACCAGATAAGAAGGCTAACTTTAGATGCACAGTATCCAAACAAGATGAATGTACTGGGCACTGCTGGATAAGAATGTCCATCTTAAGGTGAATATTTCTGTTCTCCTTTGTAAAGGCATATAGTTGGCAAAAGCCATGTCTGTGAGATCTGTAAAGACTGCAGCTCACTCGGGAGAGGTGTAGCCAGCTTTCTCTTACATCAACTGCCCAAGGGAGACACATCCCAGAATAAGCCCCTCACTATTGTCCTTTGTCATGTTTTAGATGAGTTGTTTTATCTTGAGTAGATTTGTATTTTGTAAAACTCCAAATGGTAAAGAATAACAGCATCAAGACTTTAGCAACTCTGTGTGTATATGTATACACCACATATACTGTTCATATACATATATATATGATATAAGATTTTTACCTATAGCCTTATAATCTGTATATAAGTAAGATTCTATCATAAGTCTGGGTATTTAATAAATGAAATTGACTTGTCTTTGATGTGCTTAAATTTCAGAAATTTTAAATTATTTTTCAGGACACTAGAATCAGTAATCAGTAATTATATTTAAAAAATAAAACACACACTTTTGTAGCACAAACTCAGTCAGCATTCAGTAAGTATTGTATACTCTAGCTCTTTAATACCTACAACCATGTTTTCCGTATTAGGCAGATAATGTACTTGCCTAGTGATGAAGGTTTTGTGAGCTATGTGTATTTGGCATATATTCTGTGTATATCATAACAATGATTTACTAAAAGACTTGGTTGAAAGAAAATATATTCAAGATTAGGTGCAAATGGCAATACACCAGATTCAAGTAGAAGTTTCTTGTACCTACAAGTAAATTTTAATCATCTACGTTTAACCTCACTTTTAAGAATCATTCAGATTTTCGACAGAAGGACGTATTTATTTATGGTAAACCCAAAGCAGTCTTTGTGAAACCTGAAAAAGATTTGTGAAAACAGCCTGCAATAAAACTCACAAATGCTTCATATAACACTACTTGATAGATATCACTTGCACCATTAAGAACTAAACGACAAAGGATGTAATTTCAGTTCTGGCATGCAATATTAATCGAAACCCTTTAAAACATCTTGCTGATGGGAACTATGACAACGTGACATTGAAGAATTATGAGCTAAAGACATCCATCTTAATCAGATTTTCAAAGTAAATGCCATAAAACATAAAGTTGCTCCATTCATCTTTACATTTTCACATGTTTCGGTGGGAACATCATTTCCTAGTGTGTTGCCCTAAATGCAAAGAATACAGTTCGGTACTTAAAAGTATGAATTCAGTCTGGAGGATTGAAATACATTTTAGCCAGCCACCCTGTAAAGTCAGGGAATTATTTCTCTAATAATGTACATTTCTATCTATCTTTTATGCTACTGATATATTATCCTAGGTAAACAGTTTAATTAAATGATAGTAAGAGACACTTTTGAAAAATAATTAGATGTATATTTGCCTTTATAAATTTAGATATGAGAGGAGAAATGTTTTCAAAGACATACCTGTAGAAAGAAATTACCTTATGGGCATACTCAAACCAAACATCTTCTGTAGTCGCCCCTGACCCCCGCAAATTATTACTTTATTTGAGTAAATGGGAAAAGTCTAAAAATTAAGACCTTACATTAAAATAGCACATCATAGTTTATAAAAATCCTGTAGTACACATTATCTCTTTTAATCCTCACATTTTACCCACATTTTACAGATGAGGATTCAGAGAATTTGGAATATGACATTGATTTGCTCGAAGTTCCACAGTTACTAGATTTCAGGCAGGGAGCTTGAACCCCAGATTCATATTTCCCAGATCCTAAGTCCTCACATGACTATATTTGGAGCTAGGACCTGTAATGAAGGTAATTAAGGTTTAAATGAGATCATAAGGGTGAGGCCTTGTCTGATACGTTTAGTGTTCAGATCTGGAGAGACCCCAGAGAACTCTGCTGGGCCCTGCAAGGACTCAGGGAGAAGGTAGCTACCTCAGCCCGGGTGGAGAACCCGTGCTGGAAACTGACCCTGCCAGACTGAAGGTTATTTCTTGTTGCTTAGATCACCTCATGTGTAGTTTTTCATACAGCAGCCGGAGCAGAAGTAATATTCCAGGTCTTCCTTATTCTTCTCTGCCATAAATCTAGTGTTTATTTCCCTCTTCTATGGAAAATTTTAATCAACTGGCATTAAGATATTTTTAGACTCCTGAAATAAAAGTTTAGAAGATCTGGGCAAGAATACCTCAGTCACTAGCTTCTTTTTGAACCTCTGTTTTGAGAGGAAGGCTTCTAAAGGCAATTAGCATCCTATGGAAAGATGCAGGCTTCCAGCTTCAACAGATCATGCTAACCATTTTAAAAGGTGCAGCCAAGACTCAGAAGATACCTATCATTAATCTCCCAAAGAGTAACAGCACCTCACTTTTCTATAGAACTTTACAGTTTATGAAATACTTTCCTATGCATGATCTCATTTTGATACTGGTCTTCATAATATCTTCCATATTTAGTGTTCTTTGCACTGTATCATCCTGCTCTTCATTGGTGTTCAGCCATTGAAGCAAGAGGAAAACCTATGTTGGAAAGAGGCATTTAGTGTTGGCATGCACACACACATTATACTCTAATTAATAATGACGGAGAAGGGAGTCCAGCAGACATGCATGTGTCAGCTTAAACTGTGACTCTGTTTCCTTTTTAATCAAGTTATGATTGGTTTCCACGTAACAGATCACCCTCATTGGAAATGCCAAGAATGGGAAGGGGACAGTGGGTCCGATGGAGTCTGTGTTGGATCTATGTGATATTTAATGTTTGTGATAACACCATCTCTGTTTAGAGGCCATGATGTGATTGGAAGGAAACTAAAAATTTGACTCCATTTTAATGTAAAACATTGGCAGATAATGCAGACTCAAGCTGCAGGTAGCAAATATGACATCAAATAATATGTTCATATAAGATAACTTTGTATCAAACTGAAATTTACTTCAGATTTCAGTAGGTAAACTTGCTTGTGAAAATATCTATATAAAAGCCAGAAAAGAACTTTCAAATTTAAATAAACTGACCTGTTTTTTAAAAGTTAGGAAGACGGTTATAGCACATTCAAAAAATTACAGCTAGTTAATCAATTTTAGGGAAGAGACAGGCAGCCTGTTTTCTCTGAACCTTTTTCTAATTTCCATCTGTTAAAATATTTCAAGCATGGTAGAAAAAAAAAAGTGACTAGAGAATACATAGAAAGTATACACCCACCCTGTTCATCCGGGTCTCCCCAAATATTAACTCTGCCACTGGCCTTTTTCCCTGGCGTATTGTGTGGCGTCGTACTTGTTTACTAGGGGCCTCCCAGGTGGCTCAGTGGTAAAGGATCTGCCTGCCAGTGCAGCAGCCACAGGAGACGTGGGTCTGGTCCTGAGTTGAAAAGATCCCCTGGGGGAGGAAATGGCAACCCACTCCATTATTCTTGCCCGGGGAAATCCCACAGACAGAGGAGCCCGGCAGGTTACAGTCCGTGGGACTGCGAAGAGCTGGACACGACTGAATCGCCTTTCACTTTCTCATCCGAAGGCAGCTTTTGGAAGAGGGCTCTGCCTCTGTGGCTCAGCTGGTAAAGAGTCTGCCTGCATTGTGGGAGACCCGAGTTCGATCCCTGGGTTGGGAAGATCCCCTGGAGAAGGGAATTCCCATTCCAGTATTCTTGCCTGGGAAATCCCATGGACAGAGGAGTCTGGTGGGCTACAGTCCATGGGGTCACGACTGTGTGACTGAACACACACGATTGTTACTGCATGTACCTTAAGATGTCACTAGTTACAACATTAGGCAACATAGAGTGGTTTATTTAGGAAATAAATACTGTTTTTAATATTTATAGCATAAGATAATGTGATAGAGTAGTTATGAATTAATTTAGTAGCACTTTCATAATATTTAGATTTGAAGTAGTTTCTTAAAAACTAATATGTCCCATAAACATTTATAGGTATAACTTGAGATACTAGGGTAAGATTTTTAAATTACCTTAAGTTTTTAATAAGGAAGCCGATGGCTCAGAGGTAAAGAATCCACCTACAGTGCAGGAGAGGCAAGAGATGACAGTTTGATCCCTGAGTCTGGAAGATTCCCTGATGAAAGAAATGGCAACTCACTCCAGTGTTCTTGGCTGGAAAATCCCATGGATGGAGGAGCCTGGAGAGCTACAGTCCATAGGATTGCAAACAGTCAGACACGACTGTAATATAATATACACCAATATATCTCAAGAAAATATTGTAAAGTACATGAAATAAAAAGAATTTTAAAGCTAAAACACTTTAGAATTTATTGTATGACCCCACTATACCCCACAACCACAAGTATTCTTTGACAGAGGAGAAAAACTTGAGGCTCAGAAGTTAGTTGGTTTATGTGTGATTATATTTAATTAAGTAAAGTAAGTACTCAACTGTGTATTTCCTGTTTCCTCTCCTAGTACTTTTTCTTCTATACCAGACATTTCCTTTGAGATAGAGAATATGTTGTCTGAAAAGCATAATAAGTTCTGCGTTATTTGGAATATTCAGTTTGCTTTTTTTTATTCTTTATAAGCCACTTATCACAATAGTTACAGCTGTTAGTTGCCTTCCAGCCTGTTCTTATCCATATTACAAATATATGCTTTATTTATATCATATCATATACTCCATTTAAGGTCAATAAAATTTAACTGCACTAAACTCAAATGCCCACTAGGAAATCAGAGAGGAGAGAAAAGTGTTTATTGATTGTATGTCAGCAGTTCTTCCTTGTCACAATTGGGACAAGGTCTTCCTTTTCCCTTGCTCTCTCAGGTAAATTATTTTTAAATGGGCAGAAGAATATCCTGAAATGTATACTGAGGCATTTACAACATACTTAGATCCCTTTTTCTACTCATGTGTAAGTTTTAAGTACTTTGCTGTAAACAATGATTATGGAAAACAAAGAATTCTGTAGAAGATAATGTGTTTGGTGGCATTTTTGGTGGTTTAGTTGCTAAGTCCTGTCCAACTCTTGTAACCCCATGGACTGTAACAGCCTGCCAGACTCCTCTATCCATGGACAAGAATACTAGAGTGGGTTGCCATTTCCTTCTCCAGGGGATCTTCCCGACCCAGGGATCAAACCCAGGTCTCCTGCACTGTAGGCAGATTCTTTGTTGACTGAGCTATGAGGGAAGCCCTAGTGTTACGTATATTGAAAGAGGAACTACTTTAACAAGTGGAAGGTATTGTTTCCAAGCACTGACTTAGAGTGCTTGACATTTTAGATGTAGTACACACTTTTGAGCAGCAAAGAAGCCAAAATATCCTCAAAGAGGTTTTTGCCATTCAAGAGAACTTACCTTTAAAATGAAACAGCACCCCCAAAGGCTGCTTTCCAATAACAAAAAAAGAGAACTGCAGAGATAATTCATATGAAATTAACAGAAGATGAAGTTTAAATTCTTTATAATTTGACAGCTGTGTCGCTTGCTCCTTGGAAGAAAAGCTATGAGAAACCTAGACAGCATATTCAAAAGCAGAGACATTACTTTGCCGACCAAGTCCCATCTAGTCAAAGCTATGGTTTTTCCAGTAGTCATGTATGGATGTTGGACAGTAGAGAAAGCCTAATGCCGAAGCACTGATGCTTTTGAACTGTGGTGTTGGAGAAGACTCTTGAGAGTCCCTTGGACTGCAAGGAGATCAAACCAGTCCATCCTGAAGGAAATCAGTCCTGAATATTCATTGGAGGGACTGATGCTGTAGCTGAAGCTCTAATACTTTGGCTACCTGATGCGAAGAACTGACTCATTGAAAAAGACCTTGATGCTGGGAAAGATTGAAGGCAAGAGAAGAAGGGGACGACAGAGGATGAGATGGTTGGATGGCATCACTGACTTAATGGACATGAATTTGAGCAAGCTCTGAGAATTCGTGGTGGACAGGGTAGCCTGGTGTGCTGCAGTCCATGGGGTCACAAAGAGTCGAACATGACTGAGCAACCAAACTGACTGATGAGTGTGGTATTAGGAGCTATATGGAAAGCTGTTTATGTATCTCCAAATAAAACTCTATCCCTGCTTTCTGGAATTCTCACTGAATGTATATTGACCTTTCTTTCATTCTGTTTTTTGTCTGTGAATTACTCTTTTATACTTAGACAGTCTGTCTTTCTGATGCCATCTGGGTGATTTTCCCAGATCTCTTTTCCAAGGTACTCTCTACAGTTACCTAATATATTGTTTGAATTGCCCAATGAGTTTCTAACTTCAGTGTTTGCATACACATTGTACTATTCTGTATATAACTTTTTTTAATAACACCTCTTCTTTTTTCATGGTGTCTTATTCATATGCTCTTAATTCCTTTTAAATCTGTAAGCATTGTAAACATGCTTGTCACTTTATCTAATGGCTGCATTATCTGAAGTTTGGAGGAGAAAAATTCTTGCTTTTTGTTTATAGAATTTGACCCCAGGTAGATTGTTTTCTCTTATGTTAAGTAATTTTAGACTGTAAATTCATTAAAAGTAGGGTTTTATCTACGGGGTGGGAAAGGAGAGGAGAAGAAAGCACTTTGAATGTGTAAATATTTTTGTTTAATTTGGGCTCCATTGAATTGTGATATGGCTAAGAACACAGTTTATTGACTCAAATTTTTCCCATTTATAAGGAAAATTCTTGCTACTTAATTTTTATCTTCATAGGGAAGTAATGTCAATTAAATGTCTGCAATATGTATATTTTCTAAGCAATGGAGACATTTTAAAATATGATTTATTATTTTCAGGGTCATAAAATCTTTGTAATATACCTTTGCCAATAGGTCCTGAAATGTAGTCAGATGAGGGAGGTATATTGTTTCCTAAGCTTACCATTAGAAAATCAAGGAAAAGCAACTTCTGTAAGACCACTGAGTTAGTTGATGATGGAACAAAAGATTAAGCTAAATCCAAGAATTACGTTAGAATTTCAAACACAAAAGCTAATTGTGATTCATTCCTTGTACACTTAGATCGTCCACTCCAAACTCTGGTCACTAGCAGCCCTATTTACAGTAGCTGAGGCCTCGAAACAACCTAAGTGTTCATTGACAGCTGATTGGTTTAAGAATATGTGATATATATTGACAATGGAATATTACTCAGCCTTCAAAAAGAATGAAGTATTGCCATCTGCAGCAACATGGATGGATCTAGAGAATTTTATGTTTAGTGAACTATGTCACAAAGATGAATATTATATGATATCATTTCTTTGTGGAAAGTCTAAAAATAATTCATACAATGAATCTATATTGTTGCTGTTGTTCAGTCCCTAAGTCATGTCCAACTCTTTGTGACCCCCATGGACTGTAGCACGCCAGACTCCTCTGTCCTCCACTGTCTCCTAGAGTTTGCTCAAATTCATGTCCACTGAGTCAGTGATGCTATCTGACCTCATCCTCTTCCACCCACTTCTCCTGTTGCCTTCAGTCTTTCCCAATAAATGAACCTGAATACAAAATTGAAACAAAGTCACAGACATAGAAAACAAACTTAGGGTTACCAAAGGGGAGAGGGAGGAAGGAAGGGACAAATTAAGACTATCAAATTAACAGATTAAGCTACTGCACATAAAATGGATATGAAATGAGGCTTTATTGTATAGCACAAGGAATTATACCCAATATCTTGTAATAACTTGTAATACTATGTGGAAAAATAAAACCCCTGAATCATTGTTCTGTATACCTGAACTAATGCAATATTGTAAATCAACTATAATCAAAAATTAATAGGGTAATAAGATATATACTATCGAAGTATTTTATGTGCTTTGGTGATCTGTTTTAAGAAAGAGGTCAGTTTTGCAGAAAACTTCAGTTTTGTTTGAGACAGCTGGGAGAAAGTAGATACAGCCGGGAAGTCAACTGAGAATGAGCGAATTTTGTGGTAAAGAAACAAAGGCTTTAACCTCAACATTGCTAATCCCCACTAAATGAATGTGGGCCCTCCTAAATGTGTGTCCGGGTCAGCATGGTCGGTATATCTTTTTGTAAACTCTGGGGAGTAGAAGGGGGGGTAGAAGCAGAGTTTATTCATATATTCAAGTTGCTGTCTTTGGTATCCAAGAGTTCTCAAGCCATAGGAAGAAGGCTGCTTCTCTGGTTCTCCAGCAGTGTTGCGCGTTTCTCTCCCCTTGCCCCACTCTTAACCCCTGCTCTTCATCCCTCTGCTTCCTCTCCCCTGCACCTTCCCCTCTTCATCCCTTCATCCTCTTCACCCCATCTGTACTTTGTTAGCAGACTCCACGCAGACTGCAAAGTTATTTGAAAGCAGCACAGCTATCAAGTCTAGCTTCTAAGCCTCTTCCAAGATAGCGGGTTTATTCCCCGGAGGTCTTTGCAGCGAGCCTGCCAGTCCGAGTCGCTGGGGAGGACGAGCAGGACAGAATAGGGAAGGAACGCAGTGGGGCCCAGCCCTAGGGGCAGCCGGTCAAAGCAAGCTCTTTCTCCTCACCCCTCCCGGCACCCCCGCCTTTCAGCCTCTCCCACCTGGGCAGGGCACACCTGTGGACAGACAGCCACACAGAGGTATTTCTGTCTCCGAGGAGCTAGTCTTTCCTCTCCCCGCTTTCCTGTTTGAAAGTCCATTTCCACTCAGGTCCGCGGAGACCGCAGCCCAAGGCAGTGAACCAGAGCGAGCTAGACTGAACTGCGCTTTACTGTCTGGAAGTTGTCTGCAGTGGCTTTTAATTAAAAAAAAAAAAAAAGACAAATAGCAAATATGCCCAAATAGGCTTAAAAAAATGTTCCTTTTTTTTTTTTAAATTCTTGACATGATGGTCTGGTCATAGTAGATGGGAAAAAGAGACACTGCCACACTTCACGAGTGAGAGATCAGATTCCCTCTTCTCTGGGAACCGCCGAGGCTGTAGTTTATTTTTTTATTCCTCCTGTGACATTTCTGCGTCTTGCTTTGTTGCTGTGAAAGGAAAAGCGTTTCCTCTTCAGAGATATTGGATAGCATGTTCTTCCTTCTTGTGATAATAGTGTTAGCTGCTGGCAAGGCTGTTGTGTTCCTTTGTTTCCCTCAAGATGTTCTGCCCTGAAGCTGGTTATTTCTTCCATTAATAAGTTGCCTTTTAGCTCTTCCTGTATATGCCAGGCACTGTATCTTTCTCTCAAATAGGCACTATAAAATAAATGAAGCTAAGAGAGAAATATAACTTATTCAAGAAAATAACCCGTGAAAAGTAAATTATCTTGTGTCTCTCCCATGTGCCGTGGCCCTTCCACCTCAAGGGTTCATGAAGCAGAGTTGCTGTTCAGAAAAGCTGGCAAAAGTTCTTCCTCCTCTGGAGCTCAGGGACTATGCCTTACATTTGCTTGGAATTGGGTTTTATAGGTTGATTAAACTGGAATCTACTCCACTGTCAAATAGCTTTTTGTGGTCTAATAGTCTGCACGCCTTACTGCCTTACTGGATCTTCCACCTTTCTGTGTATCTTACCCCAGGCTGATAGGTTTAATGGGACAGCCTTCAATGCTCTGTCAAAGACCTGACTTCTTTGATGGCAAGGAGCTGAGCAAAATTAGCAAAGTCTATTTAATATTTATTAATGTAAAGTAAATTTAAACAGATATTGGCTATCATCTGTGTTCAGTTTATCAAATAAAAATCAGAAACCATTAGGCTATCATGAAGGATATATGACCTGTAGGAACTTGGACAAAGAAAGATGGGGTGAAAGAAACAACACTAGTTAGGAATAGTATATAATTTCTAAAAGCACAGTGCCAAAAGTTTTATTTTTTAAAAAAAGTACAGAAGACTGTTTGGAAAAATTAACCTACATCTTTTCTAAAATATCTAATTTGGAGCATTCCTAATCATAAACTTAAAAATATAAGGAAAACATTATATTTGGCAAGCTATAATATATATTTTATGTATTGCTCATATCATATATTTATATCATATATTATATATTTTATCTAATTGTCCCATTATTTGTACATCTTAAAAGGTAGATTTTAAATATTGGAACATCTGCCATGGTTCAAAAGAAATATTCCAGAACTCCAATTTTTGTAGCGAGTTGCATGCTACCCTTCTTGGATGAGATGACAACCCCCCCACCCCCACCCGCCAAGGTCCTGTTAAGGTGTAAATATCACCAACCATCCAACATGTTTTTAGGAGTCTTTAAATAAGGCTTAGTAAGTGAAGTGAAGTCACTCAGTCGTGTCCGACTCTTTGCTACCCCTTGGACTGTAGCCCACCAGGCTCCTCCGTCCCTGGGGTTTTCCAGGCAAGAATACTGGAGTGGGTTGCCATTTCCTTCTCCAGGAGATCTTCCCAACCCAGGGATTGAACCCAGGTCTCCCACATTGTGGTCAGACGCTTTTCTGTCTGAGCCACCAGGGAAGGCTTAGTAAAGGTACTGATAAATCCAAAGGACTTTAAGTTAGAGTCCTGCCTTTCAGGATCTAAGAATTTAGTTGGGGAAACAAGACTTGTTTGCAGATTGCCTTACAATTAAAGGCAGTACAAGCTGTCTAACTGAATTATTGTGTGGTACGCCCGAGACTAACATAGCACTAACATCAACTATGCTTCAGTAATAAAAATAGAAGGCGATGTGAGAAGGCTCCGCGTTTACTTCAACTCACCCTTCATCGACTTCTTCACAAATAATCCTTCATTCAACAAGTATCCATGGAGTATTTATCATCGTAGAGAGTCTAACGGGGAACATGAGACCTCTAAAATTAGTTGTAATACAGAGAGGAAAAGGAGAAGGGCCATGGGAAAGAAAGATAAGAAAAAAAACTAAGAAGATTCAGGGAAGAAATAACTGATTTCTGTCTGAAGGAAACAGAAGTAGAGTCGTGTCATCATCCTTAGAGCTAGACATACACAGGGTTTGGATACAGAAAGGTGGAGGAAAATGTCTTTCAGATAGAAGCCACTGTACAGAAATCAAAAGGTGGGGGGGTGTACTGGGTACAGCAAGCTTGACTAGGACAAGGATACATCAAGAGAATTCATGGAAGAAACATTTGCAGAAATACCTGGGGGACTATCGTGGACAAGGATCACATTGACCTTTAGAGTTCATTATAAGTTTTATAGGCACTAGGAAGCCATTTGGGTTTTCCAGGAATAAAATGACATGTTCAGAGCTATGTCTCAGGAACACTGAACTTGGTGACTCTGTGCGGTCCCATCTAAAACTTTTTCTCAAGTCTATGTAAAGCCTATATCAGTGGATTAGCTTAAAGCAAAGTCTATAGTAGATGTTTTGGCTGTTCGCGCGTGGACCTGCCCACTTATATTAGATTCTTTTTGCTGGTCTCCAAGTCTAAACCCTCGTGCCCACTTCGAATCTTGGTTATAAATCTTTGCCCTGGATGTTCATATGTCTTCCTATGAGGTTAAATGAGAATGTTCTCTCTGTCCTCAATGCTTTTCTTAAGCAAGTTTTTTGAGCTTAAAAACACCCCAAATCATGTCATTGATCATGTTTCCCTCTTTGTGCTTACAACAAGGTAATTTAGAGCCAGATTTATACCCTGCTTTAAAAATGTGTAGGGACTTCCCTGATGGTCCAGTGGTTCAGAACCTGCCTTCCAGTGCAAGGACGAGAGTTCAGTCCTTGGTCTGGGCAGTAAGATCCCACGTGCAGTGGGGCAACTGAGCCCACATGCCGCACCCAGAGGAAAGCCGACACACCCCAGCAGAAGATCCTGCATGCCACGTGAAGACCTGGCACAGCCAAATAAATAAATACTTTCAAAAATAAAAGGTCCTTCTAAAAACAAAAACGAAGAAAGTGTAAAGCCACAGAGCAGGAATTCACCCACTCCTCTCATATTTGGCTCTATCTTTCCTACTTTCAGTTTTCGTTTATGCTGTTGTCTTCTCTGACAGTGTTAAATTTTATTTCATCCTGTTATGCTTTATAAACATAATCGATCTAAAAGAAGTTGGTATAGATAAATACGTGCTCCAGCTACTTCTCATGTCCTGTGAGCTGGAATCTTTAGAACTAGCATTGACCTCCAATTGCATCCTCAGATTTAGCTTCTGTTTGTGGTAAATGCTGCAGAATTTAAATGTCTGGCTATCCATTCCATCTCACTCAGACTCTGCACTTACTCTGTCCTGTTGTCAGGTTTTAAGTTGAACCTAGCTTTCATTATCTGGGTTTGCTTCACTGGTAGTGAGGATTCTGTGGTGGCTCAGTGGTTAAGAATCCACCTGCCAGAGCAGGAGACGTACGTTCAATCCCTGTGTTGGGAAGATCCCCTGGGAAAGGAAATGGCAATCCACTCTAGTATCCTTGCCTTGGAAGAATTCCCATGTATATTTATGGATACATTGAGGAAGACCTGATGTGGAGGCACAGAGGACGACTGGATTTATCATATGTTTGATGATTGTAAGATGGTGATCATTTCAAAGGCACACTGACTATAACTGAACTGAATTATATTTTTAAGTATATCGAGCCTCTAGAAACTAACATAATATTGTAACTCAACAATACTTCTATGAAAAATTTTAAATTCTTTTAAAGTTAAAAAAGAATAAGGATCTTAAATTCAACATATTGAAATATATGCTGATAATAGACCTTAAATCTTTTCATGTTTCAATAACAATATTTATAATAATTCACCATTTACACAGTGCTTTTACCTGTTACTGGTTTAGCAGATCCCTGAAATATAAAAGCTTGATAAATGTCTGTGGGATGAATGACCAAGTGTGTGCATAAGTGGATGAATGCATGCATTTCATTGAATTCTTAGGTGGTACTAATACCTCCGTTCAGTTCAGTTCAGTTCAGTCGCTCAGTCGTGTCCGACTTTTTGCGACCCCATGAATCGCAGCACAACAGGCCTCCCTGTCCATCACCAACTCCCAGAGTTCACTCAGACTCACGTCCATTGAGTTGGTGATGCCATCCAGCCATCTCATCCTCTGTCGTCCCCTTCTCCTCCTGCCCCCAATCCCTCCCAGCATCAGAGTCTTTTCCAATGAGTCAACTCTTCCATGAGTTGGCCAAAGTACTGGAGTTTCAGCTTCAGCATCATTCCCTCCAAAGAAATCCCAGGGTTGATCTCCTTCAGAATGGACTGGTTGGATGTCCTTGCAGTCCAAGGGACTCTCAAGAGTCTTCTCCAACACCACAGTTCAAAAGCATCAATTCTTCAGCACTCAGCTTTCTTCACAGTCCAACTCTCACATCCATACATGACCACTGGAAAAACCATAGCCTTGACTAGACGGACCTTTGTTGGCAAAGTAATGTCTCTGCTTTTCAATATGTTGTCCAGGTTGGTCATAACTTTCCTTCCAAGGAGTAGTGTCTTTTAATTTCATGGCTGCAATCACCATCTGCAGTGATTTTGGAGCCCAAAAAGATAAAGTCTGACACTGTTTCCACTGTTTCCCCATCTATTTGCCATGAAGTGATGGGACCAGATGCCATGATCTTCGTTTTCTGAATGTTGAGCTTTAAGCCAACTTTTCGCTCTCCTCTTTCACTTTCATCAAGAGGCTTTTTAGTTCCTCTTCACTTTCTGCCAGAAGGGTGGTATCATCTGCATATCTGAGGTGGGGCAGTATTATTTCCCACAGTACAGATGAGGAGATGGAGACTCACTATCACGACACCTGACAGAGTTAGGAAGTCAGTTTGTTATCCTGACCTCTACTACATAGCTCTTTCTCAACATAGCATAATATCTGATGTATCATTTATTCTGTGTAACCCATCTATAATATAATTCCATTCTTCCATGAAGCTGTACTTAAAAACATGGAGTCATTTGCCCCGTTCCTCTTCTTTTTAGGCACAATCTTAATGTTTTTCTTTTCAAGACGTTTCTTTTTTCTCTCTTCATTATGAGGCCAACCTAGTTTAGGCCCTCATAACTGTAGCTTATTCTATCATCCTATAAGCATTTTCTTGAAATGTTCCTTGAAGACCTCTGTAGCCATTCTGATCATACGCACTGATGCTAGAAACAGCAGAGCTAATTATGTTAAATGATGTGCTTCCAGGCATGCTAAGTCCCTGCAGTCATGTCCGACTCTCTGTGAGCCCATGGACTGTAGCCCGCCAGGCTCCTCTGTCCATGGGATTCTTCAGGCAAGAATACTGGAGTGGGTTGCTGTGCCCCTGCTCCAGGGGATGTTCCTGACCCAGGGATCAAACTCATGTCTCTCTCACGTCTCCGCATTGGCAGGCGGGTTCTTTACCACTAGCACCACCTACCTGAATGGTATATCTTCCATGAATTTTAAAATGTCTGTTTCTTTTCCTCACCAGATTAAAACCATATTTGTATTATAACCCTGCCATTCCTTCAAAGGCTGATTCACTTTAACTGATATTTGAACACCCATAGTTTTTCATGAGCAGCAAACCAATGGGCCGAGTAAGATTTGTGTAGTTTCTAGTGTGGGAATCTTCAAGAAGGCTGCAAGGAAGCAGCTCTGTTGCATGGATTTAGGTGTGATTTCTGTCCTTCATTTCAAGAGAAAGAAATTATTAGTTGTTAAATGGTATGATATGGATTATTAGGGACCGCTGGAAACATGCAGTAATTACTGATATTATGTACTGTGGGAGGAGCTATTTTAATTGTCATACCCTGTAAAGAGGTTTGATAATATATATTCACACTATTAACATGTCATGTATTCATTCCATGCAACCAGAATTATAATGTTTGACTGTGTTATTTGGCTTAGCAATCACTGCTGGAGTTCACATTGTAGATAAAAGATAGTCCCTGTGTTTCCTATTCTCTTTTAATACATGCATTTATATTAATAGCGTGATTTAATACATCACTTCAAAATTATATTGCACTTTGAACTGCATTTAGTCAAAAATTGACATCTTATGTGCGCAGAACCATAATAAGTTTAGCATTAAATTAAGGAGTCATCTGTCTGTTGGCTAAAATGTAGTGTTTGTGAATTCTGGCATGTCCACAGCTTAGGTAATGGGATTGAGACGTGGGCCTCAGATGTTGCATTCATTTGTGCATTTTAACTTATGGCTTATTAGCTTGAGGGACTTTTTTGCCCAGCTATAGACTACTGTTGTATTTATATTTTGAAGCTGCTGGATCCGCTAGGATTCTGGTTCGAAACAAAATATTCATACCAGTGACATAGTGACATGAGTCACTGTGGTCACCTATGACTTACTCCAAAATGTACTTCCACTGCATACTGTGAAATTGGAAAATCTGTTCTGTGTGTGTTCTAATGGATGTAAGGGTCATTAAGTATATGAGTCTTCTGACGTTGTAATCAGCTGTGATTCAGTCTGTTAAATATCCATGAAACAACATCTGCTTCACAGAGTGACCTTCTGCTAAAGAATACTTAGCGTCTATTAGTAGATCACAGTGCAGATCTGCCTTATTTGAAATGCACTAAACTAGAGTAGTCAACTACTGTTCAGCAATGAGCTTGTAATAATTTATTGCAGTTAAATAAAGCTTAAAAAAACTCCATTAAATAATTATAGGGATTATATGCATTTCCAAAACCTTTGTGTTCTACTGAAATTACCCATTTAATTTCAGGGTTGGTTTGTTAAAAAAAAAAAAAAAGCTGAAATGTAAAGACACATTAGGGGAGCTGTCAGATGCTATTTTCTGTAGGTGTTAATAAAACCAGATGAAAAAAAAATCTGAAACAAATTAAAACCAAAAGCAATTTTACCATCTGTTGTAGATTAATTAGAACTTTGCGTATCAAGGGTAAACTTGCTCTTAGAGAATGTCACTGAACACCCGCCTAATAGAATAATATGCAAATATATTAGGTAATGGATTTCTATGCCATTTTTAATGCTAATGGATCTATGGTGGAGCCCCAAGAAATTGGTAGTGTGTGTAAATGTGTATGTACGCAGACACGTATATATAATGAGTTTCCTTTTCTTTTTTTTTTCAGAGCAACCTGCAAACAACCAAGGCCAGTCCACCCTCCAGCCTTTGCCACCTTCCCATAAGCAGCACTCTGCACAGCATCATCCATCCATCACTTCTCTCAATAGGAACTCCCTGACCAATAGAAGGAACCAGAGCCCGGCCCCGCCGGCTGCTTTGCCCGCCGAGCTGCAAACCACACCCGAGTCCGTCCAGCTGCAGGACAGCTGGGTCCTTGGCAGTAATGTACCACTGGAAAGCAGGTGAGTCCCGAAGGGGAGGCTTGTGGAGGATTTGACTGTTAGGACCACACAGTATACCTGCATGGAGAATGCATGTTTGACAGCAGTCAACAAACTGTATTTTTTTTAGCATCTGAAATGGAAAGATAAGCTGGTCCAACCCTTTCCTCAGTAAGAGAGATTTACTTTTTTAAAAAATGTGGGGTACAGTTGCTTTACAGTATTGTGTTAGCTTCTGCTGCACAGTGAAGTACCTCAGGCGTATGTGTGTGTGTATGTATATATCCGCTCCCTCTTGAGCCTTCCTGCTGCCCACCCCCACCCACCCAGCTAGGCCACCGCAGAGCACCAAGCTGAGCTCCCTGTGCTAAGAGCAGCTTCCCACTTGCTGTCTGGCTTACACGAGGTAGTGTGTATGTGTCAGGCCTGATCTCCCAATTGATCCCTCCCTCCTCTTCCCCCGTTACGTCCGTGTCCATTCTCTGTGTCCGCCTCTCTATTCCGGCCCTGTAGTTAGGGTCATCTGTCCCATTTTTCTAGATTCTGCATATATGAGTGAATATACGATATTCACTTTTCTCTTTCAGACTTCACTCTGTATGACAGACTCTGGGTCCATCTACATCACTACAAATACCCGATTGCATTCCTTTCTGTGGCTGAGTAACACTCCTTTGTATGTATGCACCACATCTTCTATGTCCATTCAGTTGTCAGTGGACATTTAGGCGCTATTATAAATAGTGCTGCAGTGGACACCAGCGTGCATCATTAGTGAGTTACGGTCTTCTCAAGGTGTGTGCCCAGGAGCGGGATTGCTGGATCCTATGGTAGTTCTGTATTTAGTTTGTTAAGGAGCCTCCAGTGGCTATACCAGTTTACCAGCAGTGTAGGAGGGTTTCCTTTTCTCCACACTGGTTGTCTTCTCTAGAAACAGAGCCACATTATTGGTGCTCTTTTGGTTGTTGGGGCAGTGCACTTTGCCATCCTTTTCACGCTTTATTTATTATTTTTATCTTCAGATTCTCAGGCATGTGGGAAAAAAGGACTAGAGATTTAAGGGTGATTACTCCCAGTCCCAGGATGCAGTGATTATATTGTACATCTACTGGGTTCTAGATGCCCCTGATTCTCACAGGCTCCATTTTGTCCATTGCATCCTAAAATCATAGTGGACTCTCACAGATGATAATTCACCATGAGTCAGATGACCCTTTGCTACGGAGATTTTAGTTTTTTGCAATGTGAGGGAGGTTTCAAGTTCCTTCCAGCATTACTCCCATTCATGCCTAGACCATGCTATTAGGAAAAGCTTCCTTATGATGAACTGAACTTCTGTTCCTGAAACTCCCTTCCTCTGGTAGTCATCGTGCAGGTGGGAATATGTAATTCCACAAAGCTGTTTTGCCCCATCTCTACACCATAGCCCATGGGCCCCTCTCAGTCTTCCCTTCCAGAAGCTTCGCCAGCTTGGTGCTTTTTCTCTAGCACGTGCTGATGTTTCCATGAGGTTCTTAACAATTACGAGTTCTAGCACCGCTTGGCCCGCAGTTAGCAACCTGCTCGCACAAGAATATAGACCAGCCAGAGCTATTTTGAGCTAATCCATTTCATTTTTAAATATCTCCAAATACAAAAAATCTTATCTTCTTCCTTTGGTCAGGACCTCACCAGTCAGCATCTCCTGAGAGCTATGTATCACGCAAGCAAAGGCTGTGTTGTCTTACTTCATGGGTTTCCTACTGACAGCTCTGCAGCACAGGTCCCCTAAAACTCCTGTTAGTGTTTATTTCTTCCCTGCCTTCCCTGAAGCTTCTCGTAGCTTCAGAGAAAAAGATTCATCTCCACTTAAAGCCAGAAACCAGAGGATGCTGAACCTCCTGGGAGAATGTTCCCCCAAGTGCCCTGCCCTGTGGAACCCCTGGCTAAAGTCAGCTTAAAAAAAAAAAAAAAACTTGTTTACTTATTTGTTTTTGTTCACACTGGAAACTGGTTGTTGTGCCAGGGCTTTCTCTAGCTGTGGCTCCCGGGCTCCTCATCGCAGTGGCGTCTCTTGTTGCAGAACACTGGCTCCGGGGCGTGTGGGCTTCAGTAGTTGCTGCGTGTGGGTTAAGCAGCTGTGGCTCCCGGGCTCTAGAGCATCGGCTCAATAGTTGTGTCTCAGGCTCAGTTGCTCCGAGGCATGTGGGATCTTCCCGGATCAGGGATGAACCTGTGTCCCCTGCGTTGGCAAGCGGATTCTTAGCCACTGGACTGCCAGGAAGTCCTAAAAGTCAGCTTTATACGTTAGATCCTGGATGAAAAAGTGGGTCTCAGTGAATAAACTGCTGTTTTTTGCCATTAATTGTGTGACCTAAAGCAGTTCTACCCTGAGGATGAGCAAACAGGAGGTGCTCACAGTTAGTTGTCAACAATACAAATCTTTCTGGTTTTTCTTTTTACTCTTGAACTAAGAACAGGTTAAAAAGAACCCTTTTTGTCAATAGTGTCAGCCAAGAGTAGCTGGGTTTTATCATTTATTTTGTATTATTGAGCACTCTTCCTGGAGCAGTTAGGAAGAGAGAGTACAGAAGTAGGCAAGCAGCAGATTTCTTCACTTAAAAGCAAAGAGTCACGTGCACAGATTTTTTTCTTCCTGAGGTTATTAGCACAGTGTCATTTAAATTTACCCAGTGTCATTAATTAGCACACACTAAACAACTAATCAACATGATTCACTGTTGTCATTTGGAAAAAAAAAATGTATTAGGAAAAAAGTAATTTTCCAGCTGAAACATCAGATTGAATATGGATAATTGCATTGTAGTTGACAATAAGTGTCTTGACAAATATTTATGAAATGTGCCAAGTTAGGTCATCAGAAATGTGTTTAATTGGGGGATGTGGTAGTTAGCACAAAAGCCTCAAAAACTGGTGATAGGAAAGATGGTATTCCTTGAAGCCATATCCCTTTTTTTTTTCAGTTAATTAATTTGTTTATTTTTGGCTACTCTGTACTTGGTTGCTGTGCTCGGGCTTTTTCCAGTTGAGTGTGTGAGCATCTCAGTTGCTGTGGCTTCTCTTGTGGCAGAGCATAGTCTCTGGAACATGAGCCTCAGTCATTGCAGCTTCTGGGCTCGAGAGCACCAGCTCAGTGGTTGCAACGCACGGGCTTAGTTGCTCTGCGGTATGTGAGATCTTCCTGGATGAGGGACTGAACCCATGTCCCTTGCATTGGCAGGCAGGTTCTTAATCCCTGACCTCCAGGGAAGTCCTGAAGGCTTAATTTGAAGTGCAGATATTTGGGATCATTGGAGGGAAGTATATGGCGTGTTCTTGTTATTCCTCATTTTGTGCTAATGAATATTTGTTGGTGGTGAGTGAGCAAAGAAAGTGGCTCTTTAGAAGAGAACCCATGGTGGCTATAGGTGAAATTGTAACTGATTTCTCCAAATTCAGACCATATAAGAAATCACTCTCAGAGCAATTTCAAAGCTGTGACATTTGAAATTCCATTTCAAAGCAGTACCACTCATGAACCATCAACGGAATTACATTTTATAGTTTTATGAATTGACAAAGGAAGAAAATCTACTCGTTGATATTCTCACACACATACATAGAAAGTACAATGAATCTAGACACTGTACATCATGCTAAAATATTTTAATCTGTGGTAGAGTTTTGTTCGTTTCTCCTTTCTCCTTTTCCCGTGTTCACACCTTATAATATTACTGATCAAAAGAAATGGCATTTCCACTTGCAGGCACTCGGTGCATCAACCTAAGCAGTGGTGAGGAAATTTCACACCATCCTGACATGGTGCCACTGTGGTTTCTTTAATAGTCTCACTTGGCTGGAACTCTTGAGGTGAAGAACCAGGCTTATTTATCATTGATTTTTCCTTTTTTAGTGAAGATTCCCTATTGAGTATGATTCTTAGTTTCAACTATATTAACAACTTCATCCAGACTTATGTCTGCCTTTAACTATTTTTTAATCTAGTGTAGAGTCTCATCTTTAGCAATTATTGCTACTTATGATAAGTAAGACTTATCTTACTGATTGTCATTTTCCTGAAACTGTCATTTAAAAGGTATTAGCTATAAAGATTAAAATTCAGCTCTGTGTAGATTAAGAACCTCTATTTTTTTCTCTTTGTCTCTTCCCTTTTTCTCCTTTCAGTGATAATAGTTGGCAACAAGTGGCATGTAATAATCCATTAAAATCTCAGTAATTCACATCTAAACTTGATACAGAAGACATAAAAGATATGTCCTGTCTGTTTCAACATAGCTTCCATTTTGATTTATTAAAAAGCATTTTTTCCCATCAGCAGATTCTTGCTTCTGTAGAAGTGTTTCTTTCCTTTTGCTAATGAATTTAAACATTTGCTGCTGCTGGAAACAATCAATAGTATTGTGTCCTGTACATTTCTACCCAATAAACAGAATAGCTCTGGTCTCCCATCTCCAGTGAGTTTTCAGATGTAGAGTCATATCAAGATGCAAACAATTATCTGTCATTTATGAGTATATTCTTCTAATGTTATCATCACCTAGAAATAACAATCCGGGCATGGACAGAACACCAATACTTGCTTAGAATTTCTCTGACGACTCTTTTCCTTGGAGCTCAGTATTTCTTGTCTTTTGTATAATTCATTTTTAGGGCATCTGATAGCCTGTAGCTCATCCTTTGTTTATTTTATACTTCAGCTGCCTCAGTACATAATAATAGCTGCTACCAGAATACAGAGCAGCTGAAGAAAAGCTTGCACTTGACTCCGGATGGCAGTGGTACTTAAAGGTACAGTACAGAGACACTCGCTGAGAAGCCTGACCTTCAGTAATTGTAAAGTTAACTGCCTGCAAGTTCCTCATTTATATATGTGAATTAAGTAGCTTAGTAGTTACCTATTAGATGTTAACCAAGTGGTTCATGTGTAGCTATTTAATAAAAGATTTATTAAAGTCTTGTTTTATTATGAAGTCTACTTTGGCATGGATAGCTCATTAGTTATGTTCCCATAGCTTTTTACTTTGTAGCTCAGTAATGTTTTGCTAATTATTAATGTATGAAAACGCATATTCAGTTACCTTTTTATTACTGCATTTTTACTTTAAATATCAAGATGTCTTAGGCTGCTTTAATGGGAAATCAATGGGTATATCTTTTAAAAAAATTATGTAAACAGAAGTATGATGTACTAAAGTAAGATATTTTCCTTCTTTCCCCCCCTTTTATCTTTACTTTAAATGGTTCTAAGGAAAAAGAAAGACAACCAGGTCTGAGTTAGCCTTGGCTATTAGAAATCTAGGCAGCAGCACACATACTGGCTGTTCAGTGCCAGAGGAAAGCCTTCCCAGTTGAAAAATTGTACCTCCACCTACAAGCCGATAACCAGCTACCTTTAGCAAGGTAGTAAGTAGTAAGATCCTGCTTCATTAAAGACACAGCTTTAAGTAAAATATCACTGGAAAGGTAATCCACTAACTTAATTTTACTAATTGATGCCATATCCTTTTTTAATTGCAGTTTTTTGTTTACTTTCTAATTCTGTATTTTATTGGAGTATAACTGTTAAAGATATTTTCAGGAAACCCAAGAACACATGTGGGAAAAGAGAAAACCACAAAATATGGTAACAAGACGTAACAATGAAAAAGCTCAGGTTTCAGAACATAAACTTCAAAATCGGACATGGGCCTCAGCTAAGAAATTCTTTGAGAGTCTCACCGTCTCCATTTGTTTTTTTTTGTTTGTTTGTTTTGTTTGTTTTTACAAACACCCTGTAAACTCATCTAAAATTGCATATTAGTGAATAGTCAAAATCAAAGGGATTCCAAGATCTCTTGAGATACTTTGTCTTTAATAACTTTTGTTATTTGCTAAAAGGCCCATAGAGGGATGTGTGTGTCCAGTTATAAGAGTCATAGAAAGACAGAGGAGGGCAGAGGTGTGATACAAGAAGGTTTGCTAGGAGGTGTTTGTATTTAAGATGTCTCAGTGTAACCAGAAGTAGGATCTGGCTGCTCACAATTGAAAAGCCATTGAAGAGGTCAGGTTAGTGGAAAGGAAAGTTTGCTTTATTTTGGATGCCAGCAACCGAGGGGAGGGCAATCTCCTGTCCAAAGTCCCCCTCCTCCTGACAATCAATGGGCAAGAGCTTTTGCAGGCTGAAGGAGGGGGCTGCATGCAGAAACAGCACAGTCATCTCTAACAGCCATCTTGATACTGGTCATCAGTGGGCTGGTCAGCGTCATCTTGGTTATTTTAGGTACAGTTAGTCTTCAGTTCCATGGGCGGTTTGTTCTCAGAATTGTGGCAGCTTATGGCATGGTTACTGCCTGGCCATCCTGTAATTACCTTCTCCATCTGGTTAGGGTTTCAGCATCTGTAAGACAGCTCACAGGATATGGCTCAGCATATAATCTATAGCCCTCGAGGAGGAACTAAAGGTCCGTGGCTGTGCTTAATGACTAAGCTATTATTATTTGCTCTCCTTTGGCTGTTTTCCTTTGTTTCTGCATGTTCTCACTTCTCTGATTAAACTTATTCCTTGGCTAAAGGTTTTCCACAGACAAAAGGCAGGCTGAGGACCTGGGATATTTTATCCATTTGTAGCTTTAAAATGTATCTCAGTGAGAGGAGGATAACTCCAGAAGCTGCTGTACTCTTAGCTCAGCAGCTGTATTCTATCATAACCGTATAGTTTATCGTCCAACCAGGATAGTATGTGAGTGACAGGAGCCACAGGGACTGCAGGCATAAACTGAGGCTGCTCTTGGCAAAGAGGCATATGGTACCCCAACTAAGCTTTATTCCCAAGAGTAAAGTTCGTTTTTAAATTCAAATTACTTCTCACATAAGGTAAATAACAACACAGAGAGGAAGTAAAAGAGGTAGTGGGAAGGCGGCCATTAGTTGAATACATGTGTGATTTCTACTTTGAGATTTTCTAGTTTTTATTGCTGACTTGTAGCAAATATTTAACCCTTCCCAGAAAAAAAACTTCTGTTGGCCTCCAAAATATGTAATTCCTAGAATGATATGTAAAATAGTCCTCTTTCTTTTCTTCTTGCAATATCCGGAGAACAAGAGGGGGCACGTATTAAATTGGTGTATTGAATGGCTTTTTTGTCCAAAAAGTTCAAATTTAATTTCTTAGATGTCAGATGTTAAAGGTAAATCATATTAACTAAAAATAATAAAGAGAAAATTTGATCCTGAATTTACTCAAAGAATGGACATCCATGTCTCTCCGGTAGCATTATAATTTGGTTTCTGAAACCATCTGTTATATTGAAGGAAACCTCATTCTAAAGTATGAGATAAAGATTCATAGATGATTACTAAGATAAATGAAAGTGAAAGCATAATTTTTGAATGTGAAATTACTACTAACCAGTTGTAATGCTATAACCTCAACTAGGTTGTTTAGCAGGCATCATGCCAATAATTAAAATGAGAAAGTAGGCTATGGACTAATTATAGCTCTAAAATTTTGACTCTCAGGAGGCCGTATTGATATATATTCCTGAAGATCTAGTAAATATATAAACACAATTTAGCATCATGAGACAAACATCAGCTTTGCAGTCCGACCTGATTTTTAATCCTAGATCCATCATTTAAACTAGCTATATAATAATCTACAAATTATTTAAATCTGAGGTCAGTTTCCGATGCAATAATAATATCACCTCAAAAATGTTGTGTTAAATGAAATAATGTAAGCAAAGCCCCTAGAACATGATAGGTGCTTCATAACTATTTTTTAATTTGACCAGATAATAACAACCATTGCATAGGATAAGATAAGTTAATTGGTTAAGAGTTGAGCAAATATCTTTTGTCATTAAGTAGCTCTCTTCTCTCCAAAAATGAGAAACATATGTTTTAACTGGAGTACTTATGTCTAATTTATCTTTATGTGCGAGATAGTCTAAGCCTAAACCATAGTTTTACCAGAATAAAATCTCTTGTTTTTTTCACTGTTCCTGTCATTCAGCAAAAAGAAGGTAAATTTATGCAGATAGGAACCCCAAGTCTGTTCATTTTGTTCTTGAGAAGAAAAAAGAAATCTTCAAATTATAATGAAAGGCAACTATTCATATCCCTGAAACATTTAATTAACTAAAGTAATAAATGTTTGGAATGAATCCATAAAAACCTTGATAGATGCATTGTCTTCCTATCAGTCAGAAGTGAGACCCCAGTTGTGTTTTAAGGCTTTTAAAGCTTTAGGTATCTTTTGAGTATGACGAAGTTACTGTACAATAGAGTAGGAGTGTTATTTTGTTTAATTGAGGTGAACCAGTTTTTTTTTTTAATAGAAATTAAGATACCAAGAAAGTATGCATTAATCATTTGCTAAAGGCCTTAAATGACTTTTTGAAAGCGTAATTCCCTCCAATTGCAAATACTGTGTACTCTGATAATGTCTGGTTTTGGATAACCAGCAATCTGTATAAAATATTCATATATGATAACCTTAATTTCCACGATACCTAGGGAAATGAATTCTTAATTACTCCTAACACATTTCTAGTCGCTTCTCTGAGCGTGATCAAAGTAAAAGGTCAACTGTGCTGTTACTCTGGTCACAGCTAATGACTGTGATTTTGTCATTACCTTTTTTCTGTATTTGACCTATTCATTGTAAGGTGCCTCTCTTCTTCCTCAGCAAATGTGTTTGGAAGTTTTTTTAGAAGATTCTTTTACTCTTCACTGAGATTGTCTGTGAAAATATGTTTCAGTCCTCTTTCCTTGATTACGAGAGTATGTACCTGTGTGTGTTATCTCTACTTAGCATCATCCCTTCATGTTGATTTTATCTTTTTCTTCTAGAATACATTGTCCAATTTTGAAACTATTTTTCCTCTCTAAAATTTCATCCTCTGGTTTCATCACCAATGAACAATACCCTGTCAAAGATAATTGCTTTTCTTTTCCTGTGTTTCTTCATTTTGCCTTGACTTACTTTTGCCTATTTTATTTCTTTCTCCTCTCATTTCAAGCCTGAGTCTGTTGTCCTATTACCCCATTCTCAGAATGCTTTCTTTTTAGCCCTAAGATTAAAATCTTGAACATACAGTTAGCCAAATAAGTTTAATACATTCTATTTGGTAACCCCTCTGATTCTGCTGTGACCCTCTATGAGTTCTTAGTAACTCACCTCATATTCCGAGCCACTTAAAATACTCCTACCTAGGAATTCCCTGGCAGTCCAGTGGTGGGGCACCGGCTCAATCCCTATTTGGGGAACTAAGATCCCACATGCTGCACAATGCAGACTTAAAAAAAAAAAGTAGATTTTATAAAACACACAGAGTGGGGATTTTATGAAGTTTAAGTAACGTAATGTTTTCTCTACACACTTTGAATAGGTCCTTAATAAGCTTTACTTAGAACACTTACCGCTCTGGACTGGTTGCTTTCTGTTCTGTTAAATACTTCTTGCTTGCCATCACACATCTGATTGACAAGGGTATCTTCCACATCTCTTAAAACCCTGGAACGCTTTTATCCTTTATCAGCTTACATCGACACCTGAAATTATTGTTTTCGTAGATCACGCTTCCCTTCTCAAATTTATAGAAAGAGCTTTGCTGAACAATTTTAAGGCATCAATAATTAAATGAATTAATAATTAAATAGATTAAATCTTGTTCAAATAGCACATAGGAATTTTAAGATCTCCTTTTTCATTTCTATTTTAATTTTAATATATTTAATATGTAATAACTCCCAACAGTAGTATAATTGATATCTGAAAACATGTAGGAAACTATCTAATGTAGATTTGGGTCTTTGATATCATGGCTACACAACTGAAACAGCTAAAATGTAACAAAGACTAGTAAGTTATTTTAGCAATTTTGATAATAGTTTTAAAAATTGTGCATATGTAATCCAGTTGTTCAGTTCTTAATGCTCCCAAGCAAACTCTGCGAGATGATTTGTTACTTGGTTATAGACATGTTTAAGTTAAATCATAGTAAAAATATTTTTCTTCCTATTATAGCCTTATTTATTTTTTTACAAATGTGATTATACTTAAAATTTACATTGTATGTCTCTCCTTATTTAAAACTGAAAAGTAAATGTAAGACAGTAAAAAGTTTAATAAAATACATTTCCTGCAAATCACCTTAATACTGTCCAGAATTTTGCCTCCTGGTTTTCAAAGATCAATTAACACATGATGCTGTATTTACCAAGTACATGTTTGTGTACTCAGTATGATTACAGATGATCCAAGGGCAGTTGCCAAAATGTACAGTTATCAATACATTCATATTGCAATTTTTTTGTAAAATATTATAAAACAATTTTTTGTCTCAATCCTCCTTTTGTAAACCACTAATAGTGCATATTAATTCAGGTAATAGCAACAAAATATATCTTGTTTATAAACTTTTCATTTAAGACATTTTTCTTGTTGGGATCACCTCCTAGTGTGAAAGTTGTCCAAAGATAATAGCACATCAATTCAAAAGTATAATAGATTTGAGACCACAACATGCTATCAGCATGAAGTAGTTTATCAGTCTCACTAACTCACTGTCACAGCTAGAATCATTACACATTTGTTCTTTTGTTTTCATGTCAAAATATGTAATTTACATTCTAATGCTGCTTACTCATGTGGAGGATGTTTAATTTTCTTATTTAAAATATTTTTTAAATGCATACCGCAATTAATTTAAAGGTAATGAAAGAACAGGCACTTTAATTAGTAGGAATCTAAAATATTTCATTTTTTGCACAATATATTACTTAATATAAAATATATTCAGTTGTTTATAGTGATAATACCTTTACATCAGAAGCAAAATAATTACTCTATTTTGAACAAGCCCTGTCCAGTTCTTAGAAAATTTATCCACACACCCACACGCATCAGCTTTTCTAGACTCATTCTGTTTAGACATTAGCAGGAATCAATTCTTTTAATTCATTTGGCTGCACTGGGTTCTTTGGTTGTGGCATGCAAACTCTCATTTGCAGCATGTGGGATCTAGTTCCTTGACCAGGCATCAAACCCAGTCCCCCTGCATTGGAAGCATAAAGTCTTAGCCACTGGACCGCCAGGAAGTCCCCAAAATTAGCAAAGATTAAATTATCAAAATGCAAAGTGAAAAATATTGAGGTTTGTCATTGACTCACTGTAAGTAAATTTTGTTTTTTTCTCAACTGTTTCACCTTTTCATCAATCCTTGAGACAAGCCTATTCAGTTTTAATATCCCATTTGGTAATTTTTTATTCTTAGTTTTACCTTTTGGCAAGTGCTGCTTCAGCACAGTGGTTGCTGAAGAAGTTAATTAAAAACTAGTTCTCCAAATACTTTTTACTTTCCTGCTACCAGTTAAGTAAATCTTCACTGGTTTTCATACTCACCGTTGAAAGCGTGTTCTAAGATAATATCTAAAGGATGAACTTCAAATGTAATAATGAGGATCCAGTGTAGGATTTCTTTTTTCAAATATACTAGAATGCTGCTCCCTCTGAACCTCAGTGAGAGAATTTTTTTTCACTCTGTAGTTTTTGTGGTTCAGAAGCTCCTAGTGCTGCAGCCTTTGTCAGGACGTGTGTGGTAGTGCACACACCACGGTCAGTGCTGGGAAAGTCACCCCAATCGTCACTACTCTGTCCTAAGCTGCTTCAAAGGGGAAAAGTCAGGGAGAACTAACATTCTACAGGAAAATACTCATTTTCGTTTCTTTTGCCTCATAGTGACAGATGTGTAAGGAAGTAAGGAGATTAGATTTGTGTGTGTGTGTGTGTATCCAGTGCTTTTAAAATGTTTAGAATTGATTTTTCCAGAAGTATTTCCTAATAGAGAATGAGTAGAGATAACTCTTTCTTTTAATTCAGGTAATACATGGAAGCAAAATATTTAGAGGAAAAAGGAGAATATATAAAAACAGAAAGGTTAAGAGTGGAGAAGGAAATGGCAACCCACTCCAGTATTCTTGCCTGGAGAATCCCAGGGACAGGGGAGCCTGGCAGGCTGCCGTCTATGGGGTCGCACAGAATCGGACACGACTGAAGCGGCTTAACAGCAGCATTGTCTGTATGAACAAAAGTCATGAAACCTTTTGGGAAGTTGTATACCCAAGATGGATTATCAGGTAGCCTTCTACATGACTGACAAATCCAAGTACTAAGTTCAATGGAAAAAGGAAAGAGCTCTCTAAAAAAGAGATCCTAATGGAATAGAGTAGTTTGTTGGTGAATGTCTGATAAGCACATAGAAATATAGATACTCTGGAAAACAAAGAAGAACCAGGGTAGAATGGACCCCGGTGTCTCATTTAGAGATAAGTAAGAGACAATAAATGTGGTAGGCATTTCAAAGTGGCAATGAAATTAGAAAGGACGCAGGAACCAGTTTCTTAACAAATAGGCAAAATCGAAGGGGAAGAGCAGTAAAGGAAAGGTTGTTGCAAGTAAAGAATAAAGAGTGAGATGATATAATACAGTGAAAAATGGGTAGGCCTTTGGATCCTGAGGTCGGATGGATCAAGCCTCATGTCCTACACATTCCATTTGCTCTAAACTACTTGAAGAGAGCTAGCAGCAGTGACTGTTTAAGCAAGAGTCTTTGGGTTGATTTTCTGATTTGTTATACAATCTGGATGGGAGTTAAACCCAAGTTAAGAAACTAACACACCAGTTGCTTTACTGCAGTGGTTCTCAAAAGTATGGTCCCTGGACCCAGAAGCATGAGCTGCTGGGGTTCCACCCCAGACCTTCTGTGTCTTAACAAGCCTTCCAAGGGATTCTGGTGCAAGCTGAAGTTTGAGAACCACTGCTTTAACATATGCAATAGTCTCAAAGCACATTTCTGCTCCTGTTGGTGGCCTAAGCCTTGGCTATGTAAATTCTCAAGGTTCTACCAAAACCTGTGAGTCCAGAATCCATCTGATGGAAGGCTCCATGAGAAAGATGGGTGACTGCAGAATACTCTATGCAGTCTTATAAAGATGTTAGCCTGGGTGGGCTTCTCCATGAAAACTCATGGCAGCGACTACAATCTCTTAGTTCTGGAGTCTTCACAGAACTCCTGAGTGCCATCATCCTCAACTGATGGAGATTCTTCCCAAACAGTTAGGTATTTAAGAACAGTAGGTAATTCCCCAGGTGTCTCTGGGTATCTGTTGAGTATCAGTCGCTGAATGGTAAGGAAAACTAACAGGAACCCAGCCTTGAATAGAGATAGCTAATTTTCTACATGGACTTGCTTTCTTTAGATTTCTGTTTAATAGTGGCCCCCAAAATTTATATTTGCTTGGATCATTATCCTGAAGCCCATCACTTCAATAAACTGTTTTTTAGGTCTTTTAATCAGTCACAAACACATTGCTAAAAATATATTTAGCAGATAATCCAGTTGGCCTTGAGACTGAAAAATCAGAATTTGATAGTGAAAATGCTCAATAATGAAGCACAGGTTTTAAGGTTCAAAATTCTTAGATAATAGTTCATATCATCTTTCAGTTTTATCATTTCTTATATACTGACAAATATTTGGGGCTATTTTAACTCCTGCAATGTTTAATATATATACTCTCCATGATAGACCACAAGTAATTAAGTCAGAGGTAATTGGCAATATGGAAGACAACATACAGTAATTAAATTTATATTTTGAAAAATAATTTTAAAGTATTTTGTCTTAAGATGAATTCCAAGAAAACCATCCATTGTTTCAGCATTATCAAGTGACTAAAACTATCTGAACTCAGTAGTTAATTTTAGCTCTCTTATATTACCAGGTAAATTTAATCCACAAGTATGAGATTCATTTGCTTTAAATCTGAAAATGTCATTTCGGAAGAGTCGTTTGAAGTTGAGGGAATCTTATGAGACCTTTAATAAGCCTCTTAAATCTAGAAAGTTATATTTTGCCAGAAGGAAAAAGAACCTATACCTTCAAATTTCTTGAGCTCTTAAGTGAGAACTTTGGATTCTGAAAAGGTTGTAAATTTGGCCAAATAGAGCCAATCTTTCTTCTTACCGGCGCATTGTCTATGAAATCAGAGCATCCAATTTGAAGCAAGCAATCTAGATTCTGGGTAAGTTTTTTTTATTGATTTGCCTGGAAACATAAAAAGCAAGGCATCAAGACATTTAAACAGTTCACATTTAGCTTGATGTAAATTACTCTTTCTGTTCAACAGAGACTGTAAGAAGAGGAAGAAAGTATCAGTAATTCCTACGCAATAGAGCCTTTCTCGCAGTTAGATGGAACAGGCTGTGGACAGTAGAAATGTTTCTCCAGATGCCTGTATCTCACCATGAAGGTTTCAGCTGTGCCTTAGGGATTGAAACTGAACACTGACTATTACTTTCTTTTTCATTCTAATCATTTGCTTTGTTTGCTCATCTCTCAAAAGGTTTTTAACACTGTATAAAACACTATAAGAGGGGGGGAAACTATTTTTCTGTGAAGATAACCAATTATGAAGTTAATCTATTAAAATTTCATTCAGTAGTTATACACTTTCTTGTTGACTTTTATCTTCCATCCCAGTGGCCCACTGAGTAAATCACTCACACAGCTTTAAATGATACTGTAACACATTTTTCTGGGGTGCTTCTCCCCATCTGGTCCCTATAATTTCTGACTTACTAAGCCATGTTCTTTGATTTTAGAGGAACATCATGATTATATTAACCTCCTGAACAAAAGACTGGTCTTAACCTGTTTATTTCCTGGTGATGCTTATACAATTACAACTTAATTATATCATAACTTGTTTAATTTTATACATGATGTTAGGATCTTATAAAATGAGCACTGAATGAGTTGATATTACATATAATGTAATATGGAAAGGCATACTTAAAATAACTCAAAAAGCCCTATTATTTCTCCACTAAAAATTTTAATGATAGTTAAGTTTTTTCAAAGTAATTACTTTGAAAGACTAACTCCATCAAAAGTGAAGAGTTAGCAAGGAACAAAGCATACCTGCTGAGAGATTGAGTAAAAGAGCAAAATAAATGATTGAAAGCAGCTGTAAGTGGCCCGAGGTGAGGGTAGATAGACATGAGTGGGCATACAGAGGTAATTGTATTAACTACTGTAAATGTATTGTGAGGGTTCAGTATTTAAAACATGGCATCTCACTCGAGAGTAGAGAAAATTTGAAATGAAAATGTTACTTGTGCCCGTTCTTGGCTTTGGCCAAACAAATTAAAATGAGGATGTTGAGCTGTAAGAACTCAGAAGAGCTGCTCCACCCTGGCAATGTAGCAAAATGAATGAAACGGGGAACAAAAGCAGGGGAGAAATGCGGTGAAGGGAAGAGCACGAGATTCTCTGACAGTCGGATGCTAGTGGGAGGAGGGGGCAGGCAGAAGAGAAGAGTAATTGAGAATTGGCTCTCCGCCTGTCGTTAAGGACAGAGGCACCAAGAGTGACGGAAAGGTGGGAATGGGGGCAGCGACAAAGACAAGGAGACTCAGCCTCTGTCCTGATTAATTTTCTCAGTTTTCATTTTATACTGGAGTATAGCTAATTGACAGTGTTGTGTTCATTTCAGGTATGCAGTAAAGTGATTCAATTATACATAAACCTGTATCTATTCTTTTTCATATTCTTTTCCCAGAAAAGTTATTACAGAGTACTGAGCAGAGTTCCCATGCCATACAGTAGGTCCTTATTGGTGGTCTATTGTATATATAGTTCTTTGTGTGCATTAATCCCAGCTTCCTAATTGATCCCTCCCTGCCCCACCTGTCCCCTTTGGTAACCCTAAGTTTGTTTTCTATGTCTGTGAGTCTCTCCCTGTTTTGTCAAGAAGTTCGTTTGTATCCTTTTTTAGATAGTAATTTTTAATTTGTGACATGTCCCAGGGAAAGACCCATCACAGAATCAGAAATTAGAAGCTAGAACTGAAGGCAGAAAGCTGAAATGAAAAGGTTGGTCTGAAGGCAGATCAACAAAGAAACAGATCTTTGAACTTCAGAAAAAAAAAACAAAAATGAGCAGCTCTTAATTGTGCTTAATACGGGTGATCTCCCCACGTGTGTTTTCGCTGCTCCGTGGCCTTACAGTTAATGATGCCATGCAGTTCCACGGCGCTGTTTGTTGTTGTTAATAGAATCCCCCTCAAGATTCCAAAGCCGCAAAGCAACGTTAATGTTCGGTGACCTTCTGTACCGGCTGTCTTTGGGGCTTTGAAATTGATTTTCCTCATCCCAGTCTCTGATAGTCTCTCTTCAAGTGTGCGTCTCTAGTTCATCACCAGAGTGAAAACGGTGGCACAAATAGCAGAGGAGCTGGAGGCAGGCACCACGCCGGGCATCATTAAGAAACATCAGAAAAAAATCAGCCAGCTCTGGTGTGCTCTGTGTTACAAAGAGGCTGCTGCTGCTTCTATTTTATTGCCGAATACAATGGGGGAACATTCTCCCCGGATCCGCTGGTTTCATTCCCAAATATGGTCTGAGAAGGAAACAGCGTCTCTCCCTTTATTCTCCAAACCTTGTGTGGATGCCGGATCAGAAGCATATGCTTTTGATAGTAATTTTTGCAGAATTTTTGATATATGAGAAGCATGTTCCCAAGGCTATATGACCTGGCAAAGGGTCACAGGGTGGGAAAGACTGTCATGATATACACAGGAGTAGGTGCCTTAGAATTTGGTGATAAAAGAATTTTCTGGAAACTCCTTGTATACTTTTCATGTAGCTGCATTCCAGTATCCACTTTCCCCATTCATTTCTTAGGTATTTGTGGAGCTCCAGACATAAACTAAGTATTGGGTTCGACCTTGAAACAGTTTTTTAAAAAGTCCTGGGCTTAAAGTCACACAATCCGCTCGTCAGTGTTCTATGTTTTCTGTATTGCAGTGGAAAGGACACTGCTGACTTTGGAAAGACGGCATCCTGTCTGAGCCTAAAAATGGACAGATTCCTACCAAATCTGAAACCAAATGTTCTCTATAGAAAGTATGTTGACACAGAACTTTTCTACTAGTCTAGTTAATGTCTAAGAGGTTTTTGCATGTGTGTTTTAACCTGTTTTGAAGCCTTGAAAGATTCCTAAAGGAATCATCCTCGCATGAACAATACCATTTGTAAATGCTTTCAAAATGCATCCGTTTAAGCAGTCTTTACGAATTCTTTCTGTACTTACATACTAAGAAGCCATCTAAAACTATTGAAGACCAGTGATTCTAGAATAAAATTCATGGGTGATTTGATTTCTCTTTCAATGTGTTTATAATGTTTCTTTATTTACTATGCAAATCTCTAATGTACTAATTTGAGGACCCCCTGACATAGAAAGTCATTTACACAGAGGAAGAGGAAATGCACTTCTGAGGTTTAAAGACAGTGGCAATAAATACATAAAAATTCTATTTTCTCTTGCAGAAACAAAATAAACGTATGTATTAAATAACTTAGAAACTCTTTGAAAGTTAGGAGTCTTCAGTTCCACTCACATTGATAAGCAATATATTTTTGAGTAATATATTTTCGTTTTCAACAATGTCTCAAAGCTATATTTTACCCTAAGAAAAATAATGATTTCATAGTGGCTCAAGCCTGGTTCTTGAAAGAATTCTTTTCCAGGATCAGCAGAGCAGGTAGACATCATGTACTAAATACCATAAATTTCAGAAACTGAAACAGAGGTATCTAATTTGAAGTCAACCTGTGTCTAACTCCCTGTCTTGATCCATGTTTTCAGTGTTAAAGGCCCAGAGTCAAATCCCATTTCCTATTCAGAAATGACCCAACCACTTTGAATAAACCTTTAACACATTTTCCAGGTTGAGGTTTGGGATAATTTCCAACTTTTATTTATTTTTTATCATTTGTTTATTAGCCATGAGTCTTTGTCCCAGGTCCTTTTTTCTAGGAGACTCACTTTCCACATCGGCACAATAGTCACTGTTTGCTTTATTTCACAATATTTGTGGAGCAACAAGTCTGTGCCAGGAACTCTGTAAGTCCTGAAAAGACAGAGGTGAATGAGACTTTGTGGAATTTACATTCTAACCAGAGAAGACAGACTGCAGACTTACGCCATGGATATCCCATTTGTATCCATCCACATTTGTATGCCAGATAAATGACCTTTTCAAAAAAATACTTCTGTGTATATTTTATTTGAAACTCTCAACCCTAGGAACTTCACCCGGGTAATTTGGGTCTTCCCCCCGCCCCTGACCCCTGACATGATGCTGTGAGCACAGCGAGATGCCCCTCATGCTTGGAGTCTCCACGCAGATGCTGGTCTTCTGTCTGTCCCCTCAGCATCAGTCACAGTGTGACTGCGGTGACGGCCTGCATCCCTGTCTGCACGGCCTCTTTGCGGTGATAGCAACACACTCTCTCTTTTTTCTGCTGCTCTAGAAGCCACAGAAGTCATTCCGCTTCCCACAGACTGCGCTGAGCTGCAGGACTCTCAGGAGGGTCTCTTCAGTGTGCATTGAACACTTAACCTGGTGCTGGATGTGAACATGCCATATATGTTACTCATTTAATCCTCATAACATGCTTTCATAAGAGGTGACGTTTTATTGCCATTTTATAGGTGATAAAACCAACACACAGAAAATTTGAGTAATTTAGAAACATTATCCAGCTAATTATAGGTGAAGTCTGGATTTGAACCCAGGCATGGGCTTCCCTGGTGTTTCAGACGGTAAGGAATCTGCCTACAGTGCCGGAGACCTGAGTTTGATCCCTGGGTCAGGAAGATCCCCTGGAGAAGGGAATGGCAACCCACTCCAGTATTCTTGCCTGGGAAATCCCATGGACAGAGGAGCCTGGCAGACTACAATCCATGGGGTCTCAGAGAGTCGGGCACAACTGAGCTAACACAGTCACCTTCAGTCTGGTTCCAGAGCCCACATTCTTAATAATTAAGCTGAATATCAATATGGTAGCAGATGCCAAACACTGCTTCCAACATACCATTTAATTCAGGTTGTAAACTTTAAAGTTTGCTTTGTAAAGTAGTTCTCTGGGGGGAAATGGACCTCATAATATGGTCATTAGTATAATTCATAGAAGTAGTTACTTGTCATCTGCATGTGTTCTAATTTTGTGGTTGACAAAGCCTTTTTAGATGCATTAACTTCTTTACAGCTTTGTAAGGTAAGTAAATCATTAGCTTCATTTTACACATGAAAACAAGATCCTAAATTTAGGAAATGTTAGATCAGGAACTTAAATCTTCCGATTTCTAACCGAGAATTCTTGCCACTATACCCGTGAGGCAAATTTTCATGACTTTTACCATATCTGCACCCCACTCCAGTACTCTCGCCTGGAAAATCCCATGGATGGAGGAGCCTGGTAGGCTGCAGTCCATGAGGTCACAAAGAGTCGGACACGACCGAGTGACTTCACTTTCACTTTTCACTTTCATGCATTGGAGAAGGAAATGGCAACCCACTCCAGTGTTCTTGCCTGGAGAATCCCAGGGATGGGGGAGCCTGGTGGGCTGCCGTCTCTGGGGTTGCACAGAGTCGGACACGACTGAAGTGACTTAGCAGCAGCAGTACATCAGCTACACATTTATCCACTTAATAATTTTTCCAGAAATGGGTTCTTTGTAAACTTAAATCCCTGGTTAGCCTTGCCTAAGCAATAATATGTTGTTAAATCATAAGCTTGTTTTTTCTTTCATTTTTCAACACTTATATTTTTGCTGGTGGTTGTTGTTGTTTAGTCACTAAGCCCTGTCTAACTCTTTTGAACCCCATGGACTATTGCCCACCAGGCTCCTCTGTCCATGGGATTTCCCAGGCAAGAATACTTGAGTGGGTCGTCATTTCCTTCTCCAGGGGCTCTTCCTGACCCAGGGATCCAACCCGCATCTCCTGCATTGGCAGGTGGATTCTTTACCACTGGGGCACCTGGGAAGCCCCACATTGTGCTCACTGTATTCCAGGTACTTTACAGTAAGCACATTAACTCATTTAAGCCTAATAACAACTCTGACAGATAGATACTATTCTTGTTTTCCATATTGAGAAACCAAAACACAGAGAGGAGTTAAATACTTTCCCCAAGGACACATACCTAGCGTAGTAAATGAGGATTTGAACCTCGGCAATCTGCCTTCTAGGTTCTGTCCTTTAACCCCTTGTTCGTGCTGAGTCACTTCAGGCGTGTCCGACTCTGTATGCGCCTGGCTCCTCTGTCCATGGGATTCTCTAGGCCAGAATACTGGAGTGGGTTGCCATGCCTCTCCCAGGGGATCTTCCTGACCCAGGAATCGAACCCCTGTCTCTTTTGTCCCCAGCCTTGGCAGGCAGGTTCTTTACCACTTTAGTGCCACCTGGGAAGCCCCTTTAACCCCGTTAACTTGTTTGATATATTCAGTCTATTTTCTAATAGCCATTAAAACAAATTACTTTGCATTACAATTTAAATATCCAGCTGTACCCCATCTAAAATCTTCTTGCATGCAGACTGTTTTGCACCATGATGGAATACTCTAGGTTATTTCCTATAGTCTCCTGCATAGGAAACAGAGCAGAGTCTGTTGACCTCACTGAACATGTTATTAGGGAAAATAATAGAAAAGGTTAGGACACAAAGTAAAAACACAGTAAGATACTCACATACTATGAAATTTCAACCATGAGAAACATGATGCTTTTTTCTCAATTTGAGGACATTTAATGTTCATAGGAATCTTAACACTAGTCATCTTTTATAAAGAATTTCCTGTCACTCCTTTCGTGTGATCACTCAATTTCTGCTTCGACATTTTCAAGAGAGTAGAGAACTTTTAGAGGCAGTTTGCCCCGCTGTCATTCAGCTCCGATCATTAGGGAATCTTTTTGTGTGTGTGCCTGTGTGTCCTCAACCACTCAGTCGTGTCTCTTTGCAACCATGTGGACTCTAGCCCTCCAGGCTCCTCTTTCCATGGGATTTTTCAAACAAGAATACTGGAGTGGGCTGCCATTTCCTACTCCAGGGATCGAACCCGAATCTCTTGCGTCTCCTACACTGGCAGGCAGATTCTTTACCACTGCACCACCTGGGAAGTTGATCTAAAAACTTGCTTCACTAGCCTCTTCATTCATTGAGGCTGGTTTTAGAAAGTGTTCTGTGTTTCCTTCCCTTTCTCCATCCCTCATCCCAGTAGACTCGCTTTGCTGGTTATGTTTGACGTAAGCAAAAGATTTAAATTAGTTTGCCTCCCTCGAGAACTGGCCAGCCACCTGTGGCCAAGATTGGCAGTACTCGATATGGGTGGTGGGAGGTGGGGGACAGGTGAGAATTTTCCGAGCATGTCCAGGAAAGAAAGCAGCCTATTCTATGTGATCGTGCATGCTTGTGTATGTAGGCGTACATATCCTCACATGGAGCAAAGCCACATGCAGCTATAAAGTCATGTCATTGCTTTCCTTCCGTGAAATGTGGAGGTGTTCTGAAGGCAGTCCATAACGGGAGCTTCCAGAATGGTTTTGTACCGTAGAATGGTGTGACTAGAACTCCTCTGCAGTCTCTCCAGACACCTACTGGAAGGGACAGGAGTCCTCTGTGTCTGTAACTCCTCCTCCTCTATTCATTACAAATCAGTCTCTTCAAAGTCATATGTTTCCGAGTTGGGTTTTTAGGTTAAAATATTTTCTTAATGTCTCTTTTTTTTTTTTTTAACTCCATGTAGTAAATGATTTTAAAGCCAGAGAGAGACAGAACGAGAGGTGAGCTCATGCCTCACTGTCTCTGTCTCTCCGATCACAGTATATTTGCATCTCACGATGATTTTCTCCTGTCCTGCAGGCATTTCCTATTCAAAACAGGAACAGGGACCACGCCACTGTTCAGCACTGCCACCCCAGGATACACGATGGCCTCTGGCTCTGTTTACTCGCCACCTACTCGGCCGCTACCTAGAAACACCCTGTCAAGAAGTGCTTTTAAGTTCAAGAAGTCTTCAAAGTACTGTAGCTGGAAATGCACTGCCCTGTGCGCTGTAGGGGTCTCAGCGCTCCTGGCAATACTGCTGTCGTATTTTATAGGTAAGAGCCCGTTTCTAGAACTCTGCCGTCTGTACATCGGGACGTCGCCTGATTGTTCATTTGGTTTTATGTGTTTGTCTGGACAGGGCTTGTATTCAGAGGTTATACGTCATGGGTGAGAAGTTGGTCCTGATGGATGATAAATGGTTATTCTCGTTATGTAGATGGATGGAGAAGCTGTGTTTGCGTGAAGTGCGAGGTCTGCCTTGGACACTCACTAGAGCATCCGTCTGTGTTGCATTTGTCTCTCGTGAGTGTGTTCACTTCTGTGACATTTCCTGTCCAGGAAGTAATTCATGCGCTTGCAGGAATGGGCTCTGTGTAGGAATCCCCTTCAGGGCGGCGTCAATAGGGAGCTCGCTGCTCCTCCTCGTGATGTTGCTCATCTTTCAGCCAAGCCTGCGGTCTAAATGTAAAACCCACCACTCAGAGCCATCCTTGTGCACTCAGGAACTTCTCTCCAGAGAGCTGTGCATCCATAAAACCAGGGCTGGATGATGTACACGTCCCTGTCTGTGGGTTTTCCACCTTTTCGGATGGAATATTGATCGTGGTTTTTGTCACCTGACTGATTGGAGCTGCTAAGAGAAGTTGCAAATGTGTCTTTTCTTTAACTATTTCAGAACGTAGATGAGCGTTCAAGCTATTGGCCAATGGCTTATTCAAATGTCAGAAATGACCATATCCAGTCTTGATCTAAGTGTGTACAGAAAGGCATACAGCATCGAAAAGCAAATCATGTTTACTGAGCTAAATCACAGGCTGTGTGTTTCGCCAAGAACAGCCAGTGATGCTTCCTCAGGTCTGCAGAGCTATTTGTGATGCCCGGTGAAATTCCATAAGTGAATAAGTGTCACGGGGCTGTCTGTGGAATAGTAAGACCCTTTTGTGGTGAACTGGTTTCTGTCTTTAGCTATAATACTTCTTAACTATGAGTTAGGTCCTTAGGAAGTGAAGGGACCATCTTGAGTCACGTCACTGAAGAGGAAAGTAGAATTTTAGAGCATGAAGGAAGTTGAAAGATAGTTGAGTTGGGGGGAGCAGTGCGGCTGCACCTACCTACTGTGACTTGCGATTCTGTGACCATGGCTGACTCACTCATAGACCTGGCACCCCTCCCACTAAACCTGCACACAGCCTGATCATCCTCATCACAGGGCTGTGTGCAGCCACCGTCCATCAGAGGTGAAAACAAGATGAGGCCTTTCTGTCATTTTTTAATCGTCTAAGTTAACTCCCTCCTTGTGAAAGTGGTCAAGCCAGGTACTGAAAGGGTTGTCACTCGCTGAGATCACACTAATGACACATTGCTGTGCTGTTTTGTAACACTCGTGATGCACAGGAATGTCACAACAACAGCAGTCAGCCTTCACAAACAGATTCCTAGTATTTAGCTAGAAGATATCCGGCCTTGGAGAGCGTCTCTTCTGGTTAACTATTTGTTCATTATTTGTGTACGTCAACAGTGTACTGCTAGATAATTTTAAACGGTTTCTCAAATGTAACAGTCATAAGTGGGATGTAATAAATTAAGCATATTAGTAGGGGATTTTTTTTTTTCTGTAGTACATGCTAAACCGATAAGTACTACGCAGGGTTGGAATTCAGTGTCTGTGTTGTTGGACATAGTTTCTGATCTTAAGTGCCTGTGTCCTCTTAAATATTTATCTAATAGGTTGTTAAATGTTTTGAATATCAGCTCTGCTACCATTTAATTTTATTTACACTGTGTGATTAGGAAGAAAAACAGCATTTTAATGTGAGATCAGATCACTATTATTTGTGAGCCTTTCCTCCTTTTAAGGATCCGTCAATGAATATAATTGAATATTAGACTCCTAAATAAAAACTCAAAATGTTCCTTTTTTTCAAATTATCTGTTTTTACTTTTTCATGGTTAGCATCCTACTTTAAACATCTCCCTTTGATTTTATCTTTATCTTCATGGAATTTTTTTTTTTTTTTAACAGTGAGAGACTTTAATTTTTTGGGTTCCAAAATCACTGCAGATGGTAACTGCAGCCATGAAATTATTTTTTTTCTCTTTTTTTTCTTTTTTCTTTTCTTTTTTTTAATTTAAATTTTTATTTTTACTTTATTTTACTTTACAATACTTTATTGGTTTTGCCATGCATCGACATGAATCCACCACGGGTGTACATGCATTCCCAAACATGAACCCCCCTCCCACCTCCCTCCCCATAACATCTCTCTGGGTCATCCCTGTGCACCAGCCCCAAGCATGCTGTATCCTGCATCGGACATAGATAGACTGGCGATTCGTTTTTAAAATATTCATGTACTCTTGTCAGTTCAACAGATAATTTGTTGAACATTTGTTGTGATTTAGTTACTGTGCTGGAAATTAAGGTGATACAATTCCAAGAGTTATCTGACAAAATTACTTTTTTTTTTCCCCCTTGGAGTATAATTGCTTTACAGTGTTGTATGAGTTTCTGCTGTACAGTGAAGGGACTCAGCTGTATATATATACACATGTAGTATATATGTACATATATTCCCTCCCTCTTGAGCCTCCCTCCCTCCCCACCCCCATCCCACCCATCTAGACTATCGCAGAGCAGCAGTCTGAGCTCCCTGGGCTAGACAGCAGGTTCCGCTAGCTATCTGCTTTATACACAGGAGTGTATGCTTATCAATGCTCCTCCCCCAATTCGTCCCACCCCCGCCTTCCAACCTCCATGTCCACAAATCCGTTCTCCATGTCTTCATCTCTATTTCTGCCCTGCAAGAGGATCGTCAGCACCATATATAGGGAATCTAGAAAAATTACTTTTATCATCAAAGAATTAAGCCATCCTTTTATTGCTTTACTTAAGCACACAAACATACTTGTAATTTTCACTGGTCTTTCTGTGTTAAATAATTCTTAACACAGTGATTTCTTTGCTGTTGTGTAGGTCAGGTAAAGAATTTTACTTCTTCATCAGTTAGCATGATAAATCTTCTTGAGAGTGAAGATACTGCCTTTACCCTTGAAAAACAGAGGAGGACACTTTGCTCTCCGGGAGGGCGGTCCTTTTCTATTGAGTGGTATAGAGCCGGGAGAGAGATTTGTCCGGGCAGATCAGCCTGATAAACCCTAGAATCAATGGGGAGACCAATGTCATCATCAGATTGACCTTATCACCTTTCACAAAAGCACAGCCATCCTTAAATTATTTCCATTCCCTTAGAAGTCCCCTTCCCTCGTATTGACTGTCAATATAAAGTCAAAGCCTTAAAGAAATAAAGGGCCTGAGGGATTATTTGTCTCCTAGAATTTTCTCACCTTCCAGTAAGGTCAAGAGAAGTTACGAGAATATAGCATTTACCAGTCTCTTCTCTAAGGTAGAATTATCTCAGAACAGTCAGAAAGGAAGGGAGAGAAGAGACAGGCTTTGTGTTGGTGGTTTTTTCCTATCTCGGACAAAGTGAAAGTCGATCAGTCATGTCCAGCTCATTACGACTCTAGGGACTGTAGCCTGCCAGGCTCCACTGTCCATGGTGTTTCCCAGGCAAGAACCCTGGAGTGGGTTCCTATTTCCTTCTCCAGGGGATCTTCCTAACCCAGGGATCAGATCCGGGTTTCCTGCGTTACATTCAGATTCCTATTCCTAACCAAAATTTCAGAGACAGAAGCCGAAAAGAAAGTGAAAATTAATTCCCATAGGTCAATGTTATATCTTTGCATAGGTAACTGCTATTAACTTTCTGGTGTCCACCGTTTCAGATATTTGTCCATGCACATATACACCTAGGCTTCCCTGGTAGTTCAGATGGTAAAGAATCTGCCTGCAATGCAAGAGACTCAGTTTCTATCTCTGGGTCAGGAAGATCCCCTGGAGAAGGAAACGGCAACCTACTCCAGTATTCTTGCCTGGAAAATCCCAAGGACAGAGGAGCCTAGCGGGCTACAGTCCATGGCCTTGCAAAGAGTCAGACACGACTGAGCAACTAACACACACATATACACCTAGAAGTCCATATTTTTAATGCATTTTGTACCAGATTTTTCTCTTTCACTAACCTATCACTTTGAAGAAGGGAATGGCAACCCACTCCAGTATTCTTGCCTGGAAAATTCCATGGACAGAGGAGCCTGGTGGACTACAATCTGTAAGGTCACAAAGAGTCAGACATGTCTGCGTGACTAACACACACACAAACTATCATTTAGCACCTATTTTTAATTAACCAGTTTCCAAAAATGCATGACCATTTTCTTATGCATTTGTCTGTGTGTGTTTGTGTTTGCAGGGTGTCTTCCGTTGATGAAATTTTTGATCAGAATAAATTCTTTGAAAGAAATTTTCTGTGCCAGAGCATTGGCATGTCTGAAATTTATTCAGGTCCAAGTTACCCTCAGTTTATACAGCTCTCAGTGCTACATATAGTCAATATTTTTCATTCTTAGCAATCTCTTAGGTAAAAATATTTTATTGGCATTGTCATTTTTTACTGGTAGGGCTGAATATCTTTTCAAATGCTTATTGACCATTTGTAATTTTCCTATATGTGTTTTAATAGCTTAGTTTCCTCCGTTTTTCTTTTGGGGTTTTTATTCTTTTTTTAGGGGGCAATTGTACATGTTGATTAAGGATACGAATCATTTGTCATATGTTATATATTCCTCCAGTTTATTCTGAACTTTGTTTTTGGTTATCTTGCCATATACTATGTGGAATTTTTAAAGTAATCAAAGTTATCAATATTTTCTTGTCATTTCTAGTGTTCATGTTATACCTAGAAAATTCTTATTTACTCCAAGTATTATTTTTTAAAAGTCACTTACAAATTTTCTCCTGGTACTTCTAAGGCTTTTTAGTAACCATTTTTAGCTCAGCATTTTTCTCATCACTCCACTCTGCGTTAGAGGTTCAAATTAGCCCTTTCTTCTAGAAGCTCCCAGTCAAGTTATAAAGATGTGTGCAAAGGTATGTATACTGTACACTTTTAATAGAACATGGTTTCATAACAACTTTGGCCAAATGAGAAAAAGAGAGAGAGAGAGAAAAGGAAAGAAGGAAACACCTGCCCCTGGCTGAAGATGTTGGGGAAAGACTTGATGTAGGAATAGCAGGTGATGTTTGAGAGATGCAGAGGAGTTCATGTCTCTGGGCTTGACGTCACAATGGTTGCTGGGAGATCACTATGAGACAAGGTCGTCCGAGGCGGGAAAGGAAGAAGCAAGAGCTGTCCAGAACGCTGCCTATGGAGGCTCACGACATACCACTGCTGTGTTCGAAGCTGTGTACAAATTTCCTCCCTTCATTTTCCCAGCAGCCCCATGAGTTATCTCTGTTTAACAAATACGATAGTCTTAGAAAGGCACTTCACCTTAAAGTCACACGGGCCAGTAAATGATGGAAGCTGGACTGGAAACTACCAAGGATCCCAGGACATTATCTACGGGGCCTCCCATGAGGTTTTTGAAGAACTGAAAAGAGGGAAGAAACTGAAGAAATGGAAGCATTGTAGTGAAAAAGCATCACATTTATGTTTCGAAAAATTGCTCTAGTGGCATTCCAAAATATGCAATTCTAAGACAGAAAGTCCGAAGTTGGGCTTTTCAGACTTAACAGCTCCTCGGAATCACCTGGGGATCTTGTTAACATGCACATTCAGCAGATCCAGTGTGAGAACAGAGTCTGTGTTTCAGACAGGCTCCCTGGTGGTGTGGTCCACTGCAGCACAGTCAGATGTGGTACTTGATGAAGGAAACATTTCTACAGTGTCCAGTTCATAGCCACTAGACACACATGACTAGATAGCCCTTGAAAAGCGGCTGGTGTAACTAAGAGCCTGGAGCTTAGATTTTATTATTCTTAACTAATTTGAGGGGCTTCCTAGGTGGCACAGTGGTAAAGAATCTGCCTGCTAGTGCAAGAGACACAAGAGACACAGGTTTGATCCCTGGGTGGGGAAGATCCCCTGGAGCAGGAAATGGCAATCCACTCCAGTCTGCTAGCCTAGAAAATCCCGTAGACAGAAGAGCCTGGCAAGCCACAGTCCAGGAGGCTGCAAAGAGTCAGGTACAGCTAAGTGACTGAGCACACACATGTGCACGCAAATAATTTGAACTCAAAAAGCTACACGTTGGACTGGGGGCTACCATTTGAACGGCACAAACGTAGACAGCGCTGTTAGAAAACTAGTCTAAGTGGGAGGTCATGAAGCCGTGTTGTGACAGAGAAGTGAGCAGAATTGAGAAACCATGAAGAACTGGAAAACTGTGATGAGGCTGATTCATAATAGAATAGATGGGCCATGATTTATCATATCCGAGTTCTTAAAAATCAAATGTCCCGGTCTACACATATGGCAGACCTCTTCTCAACAGAGTCAAATGTGGTTTTCTTTAGATCACTGAGCTCCCGATTAAGATCCTTCTCTGACGCATTATCTTTAAATGATATGCCTTTCCAGAGTGAAAATTCTCCTGATCACTAAACATAAAGGTTAGGTTCAATGATAGTGGTTAGTGGTACAGTCCTATCCAAAAAAATAGCTGTCCCGCTTTTTCTGGGCCCTAATTTACTCCATTTTGAAGAGACATTACTTTGTCGACAAAGGTCCGTCTAGTCTAAGCTATGCTTTTTCCAGTAGTCATGTATGGATATTGGACAGTAAAGAAAGCTGAGCGCTGAAGAATTGATGCTTTTGAACTGTGGTGTTGGAGAAGACTCTTGAGAGTCTCTTGGACTGCCAGGAGATCAAACCAGTCTATCTTAAAGGAAATCAACGCTGAATATTCGTTGGAAGGACTGATGGCTGAAGCTGAAACTCTAATACTTTGGCCACCTGATGCAAAGAACTGACTCACTGGAAAAGACCCTGATACTGGGAAAGATTAAAGGCAGGAGGAGAAGGGGATGACGGAGGATGAGATGGTTGGATGGCATCACTGACTCGATGGACATGAGTTTGAGCAAACTCTGGGAGTTGGTGATAGACAGGGGATCCTGACGTACTGTAGTCCATGGGGTCGCAAAGAGTCAGATGCAACTGAGCAGCTGAACTGAACTGAGCTGTTTTTCTAAAATCTGAAAACTATGAAGATGGGCAATAGTCAGCAGTTGTTCACCAGAGAATGAATAGAAAGGAGATAGTCTTTTGGTTACTATTGCTTCTGCTCACAGTTATGGGATGAGTAGGCATCTTGATTATTGTTTTTTACTCACAGAAGGCTCTTTTTCGTAGGTGGGAGATACCCTGAAATTTTGCCTTTCTACACACTGAAATATGCCCACAAATCTTATCATAAAGTGTAAATGTCATTGAAACGTTAGGAAACACTGGTCAAAATCTGTTGAAATTAACTATGTTAACACCAGCGAAAACTGCAACGCATCAAGCCAAACTTCAGATAGCCCCATTATGGACACAGCCTCATTAATGTGACCATATACTGCTGGGCAGAGTCTGAGAATTCACAGAATTATCATGGGAGATTCCATGTAGAGTAGCACCAACAGAGTTTGCACATAGAATGTAAACTTAAGGGAAACTCGAGAAAACAAAAATCTTATCAACATATATTATGCTTGGGACTTCCCTAGTTGTTCAGTGGTTAAGACTTCACCTTTCAATCAGAGGGTGTGGGTTCAGTCCTTGATCGGGAGCTAAGATTCCACATGCCTTGTGGACAAAAAAAAACCAAACCATAAAACAGAGGTCATATTATAACAAATTTCATTAAAGCTTTAAAATGGTCTACATCAAAAATTATTTTCAAAAAATTACATATTTTAGCATAGTTTCTCAATTTTGGGCCCTTTAGGCCAAGTTTATCATAACCCACTAATTTCCATGACTATTTTTTTTTTTAATAATGGCTTAGAAGTATTGACTTTGTGCTCAGTTGTATCCGAGTCTTTGCGATGTCATGGTCTGTAGCCCACCAGGCTCCTCTGTCTGTGGGATTTTCCAGGCAAAAATACTGGAGTGGGTTGCCATTTCCTACTTCAAGGGATCTTCCCCACCCAGAGATCAAACTGATATCTCTTGTGTCTCCTGCATTGGCAGGTGGATTCTTTGCAACTAGCGTCAGCTGGGAAGTCCATTATAACAGCTTGTTAAGATATAATTCAAATACCATATAGTTCACCCACTTAAAGTATACACGTCAATGGGGATTCGTATATTCATACAGCTTTGCAGTCATCACCACAACCAATTTTAGAGTACTTCTATCACTCACACAAAAAACAACCCTGTATCCCTAAACAGACACTTCCTATTGCCTTCCAAACCTTCAGTAATTTTTTTTCCACGAAAGTCTGAACTTGTAAGGGGCTGGTTTATGGACTCATTTCCAACAACAAATAACTCAACATTGTTTTTCTCATGAACTTCTGACATAGGCTGCTAACCAAAGAACTACTCACATTTTCAATATTCCTTTTCATTTAGGAAAAAATACTATGTAGTTATTTATTTCCTTTGAACAGCTGCTACCAACCGATTCCTAAAATAGATGTTGTCATACATCTGCTAAAAAGGCTGTTTAACAACATAAGCATTCCCTAGAACAAGCAAAACATAACCTGTCGGATCCAGGTTCATGGTAGTGATGATTCCTTAGCAGTTATCTGTCCTACTTCTGGGTCTATTTGCATTTTATGAATATCTTTACCTCTCTGTGTACCTTGAAATTGATTACGGTACTAGCTATATGTATGCAACTCGGGGTCAGGAGGAAAAATAAGCCAGCCCTTTAGGCTTTGTGGAAAAATCAACCACTTAAATATAGATGGCAAAATAAAATGTGTTGTGACATTCGTTTTTTTCTTTTGCGACATGTCTTTGTCATAAAAATGCTGTTTTATTAGGTTCTTGAACACAGCCGAACGATGAATTATATACCATTTTTCATGATGGCTTCTTCCCTTAGCTCTTAGTTGTATTACACTCAGTAAAATGCATTTTGTCCAAGATGGAATGGTGGCATTTTTAATACTAATGTGGTGTCACCACAATATAAGAAAAAAAATGTATTGCGCGTATTTTAGCTGGTTGAAAATTGTAAACTGAAAATTTTAAATCAATAGATCAGTATTTTATTTCACTTATCTTCTACATGATCTAGCATATCATTTAGAAACCTAGAAAAGATCGAGAGATCACTTAAAATTCAGTTCTTTCCCTAGCCACCTCTGTATAATCATTTCAGTGACTTCTGAGTTGAACCTATACTAGGGAAAAAATCAATATATTGTACACTTAAGAGTTTTTTGATGTTACGGATTTTTTGCTGCTATTTATTAGCAAAACATAAAAATGTTTAGTTTTACATTGATTCTAGTATTACTCTAAAGAAAAAAGAGGTTACTACCAAAATCAAGTAATTATGCAAATGTAGAAAGTATGCTCTTCCTCTCCTCACCAAAAAGTATTGATTTACTCTTAGTTTGGTGGGCTTCCCTCGTGGCTTAGATGGCAAAGAACCTGCCTACAAAGCAGGAGATGCAGGTTCGATCCCGTCAGGAAGATCCTCTGGAGAAGCGAATGGTTATCTACTCCATTATTCTTGCCTGGAGAATCCCATGGACAGAAGAGTCCGGTGGGCTACAGTCCATGGGATCGCAAAGAGTCAGACATAACTGAGCGACTAACACTTTAACTTTTCAAAGTAAATAATATATGGGAAATAGTATAAGCAGACTGGTTTTACCATTCAAATATAAGACTCTCCCTGACTTGAAAAAGTCCAAGGACAACAGCAATAAGAAATGCTTTTAAAGTCATCTAAACTCCAGTTTGCACTATAGATGAATATTTTGCCTGTGAAATACAGGGCTGTCTTCTTTGTTTTAGGCTATCATTTTTGCAGAATGTAGCAACAACTCCTGACTAATGACAAGTGGAAAGCATAATACAATATTTACCATTTCAGTGCTACATTGCATAAATATTTAATCGGTATTACATATGTCATTTGCTTTAACGTTAGTGCTACTGAGAACAGTGTGTACCAAGAGAAATATCTACATACAGAGGAATGAAAGGAAAAGTAACTGGCATATGTGAGGTTAAAAAAAAGAGCTTGATGGATTGCTAGGAATCTTAGGAATGAATTCAGCAGAAAACCTCTATGTTCCATTGAATCTATGTTCCAACAAAGATTTCATCCTTAAATAAAAGAGATCAAAGAAAATGCACGTGTGTAGCGACTCTTTTTAGTTTATTGTTCCTGTGTCATCTTAGAATGTCTTCCTACTCACATCTTGTCCTTGCTTAACAATACGATACCACCGTTCCTTTAGTGGCCAAATAAAATAACATCAGAAAAGGAAGTGACCGTTCATTCATGCATCCATCTATCATTCTTTGGACATTTATTTATTGAGGCATTATCACAGAGAGTGCAGTGAGCAACCTTACACAGCCCTTGCCCTCTTAGAGATTTTGTCTTAGAGACTGTAAACACTGAGCACCTAGTTTTAATCAGGGTGTCTATTTTAAAAGGAGAAATAAAATGTGGAAGACTCGAGCAGTGCATAAAATGCAGTATTTACTGAATTTCAGCATTAGAGAAAGGTTTTCCTGCTAAAACCAGAATAAGTAGTATTATGTGTTTTGACAAATTCTGACATAAGGACAAATTTTAAGCGTTACCACATAAACCTAAATGTGGCCCCAAAAATCAATTCTCAGGAATATTAAAACCAATGCATTGTGATATAATAAAAATAAATTTGGAAGTGTCTGAGGGGGAAAAGTTATGATATTTTTTATTTGTTAGTTTAGCTAGAATCCTCTTTGTAGTTAATATCTAGAAGTCAAAAGAAACCTTTTGTTGGAGATTTGGGGTAACTAGATTTAAAATTTCCACAGGAATTTATAGTCTGTTTCTGTTTGTCTCTTTCCTTTAATTTTAGATAACACACTTTTTTATGCTTTAAGAATTTTCTGTATAGAGTAAACCCAGAAAATAGTTTTAAAAGCTGTTAAATCATATTTCTGCATTCTTTTCCAAGCATTCATGAGTGCTATATTAAGCTATTTTGAAGATACTTCTAAAACATGTGTTTCCTGTATTTCAAAAGTTGTTTGGAGATAGAGATCATTGTTCTGCACTGGAGAACCAAAGAGGTCGACCTGTCCAATTTCCATTCTTGAGTTGGGCCTAGAAGGGGAAAGAACATTACCTTGAGACACTTCCATGGTGCATTTTAAGCACATATACGCTGAATCAAAGAACAATTACATTTTTTTAGCTAGCGCCACTTTTGTGTAGTACTAACTTGTTTTGGGAGAAAATACTCACTATTTTTGAAGATAAGAACTTCCAGTCTCTTCTTGAACTGTTGCGTTTCATCACTGATGACTTATCCAGGCTTCCAGAGAGGCTCATCTTGGGACTGCCCTGGCTGTTTGGTAGTTAAGACTTCACCTTCCAGTGGCAGTGCCCAGGGCATAGGTTTGATCCCTGTTTGGGGAGGTAGGATCCCACATGCCTCGCAGCCAAAAAACAAAGCAAATTCCCCTCCCCCTACCCATAAAACAGAAGCAATATAGAACCATATTCAATAAAGACTTTAAAATGGCCTACATTAAAAAAAGAATCAAAAAACAAGAGGATCATCCTGTGGCTTTTGCCATCAGCCAGCCTGACTTGGTGGACTCCGCTGGAATTGTCTTTTCTCCCTAATGTTATAGCCACAGCCTGACCCTTTCAGTCTCCTGCACTAGTGAGCTCTTTCTCCCCTTTATTGCTTCTGCCGCTAAGAGAGAGGAAGCCTTCTGCATATCATCCTCCATTTCCCGTGGTTTTCCATGGCTGTAGAAGGACACTCGAGGCTACCTAACATGTTACTGTATGTGAAGCTAGGATATGAGGCCCTTTCCTCTGAGGAAAAAAAAAAATGATACAGTACTTTTGCATCTTGGACATGTTTATTTGTTTTTCCCAGGCATTTCCTTTTAATTATTTCCAAGATCACAACCAATTTAATCCCATTAAATTTACCAAGTATTGAATATCCTTCGTAAACACTGAGTTCACAGTAAGACGTAACCTTTACAACAGTGATCTTATGTGGGAAAATGTGTCAATTTTGAATATCATATTACAGTGTATTTTTAGAATGCTGTTTATAAGCACAGAGCCTCAAAGCAGTAAGATTTGAATTTGTAATCCCACCTCTGTCACTTATCAGCTATGTCATCTTGAGCAGGGTAGTTAACCTCCATAAACCTGGGTTTCATTGTAAATAGGATTAGTAATAGTAGAGATCTTTGGAATCTTTCATAAAATAATTATTAAAAGACCTACTATATTGCACAGGGAACTATTTTTAATATCTTGTAATAACCTATAGAAAAATAGGTTATTTTTTATAGTAGAAAAGAATCTAAACAAGAATAGATATGCATATATGTTTAACTGAATCCCTTTCCTTTACAATTGAAACTAATGCAATGCTGTAAATTAATTATATTTCAATTTTAATGATAAGAAAAATAATAATCACTGTGCCTATAAAATGTAAGTGGTGAATTAATTTTAACTGCTATTATTTCACAACCTAGTGAATCAAATATCAGTATCCACAATTTTTTAGAAAGAAAAATCTTTGGCCCAGAGAATCAGTGACTTGTCCAGCATTAAAGCCAGTCAGTGTTTAAGTGGCCACCATCTCCAGTATTCTTTCAAGGGAAATCCCATGGAGAGAAGACCCAGGCAGGCCTCAGAGAGTCAGACATGACTTAGGGAATGAGCATGATAAGCACATTATCTAGGTCTCCTTACTTTTAGTCCAGAACTTTATTCCACTATATCAGAAGGCATTGTTTCTCATCAGACTTAAGAATTTACTTAAAAAAAAAAAAAAGAATTTACTTAAAAATTGCAATTTCTTATAAAAAAAATTAAAAATGTGTTTCAAAATTTTCCAGTAATCGCAAGGAAAAACTAAAATATAAAAATATATATAAAATAACAATACCACAGAAGGTTCACAACTATATGTTAAAGGTGAAGAGCATATTAAAGATGTGTACAGGGATCACTGCTGAGGGGACTGAAAGTGCTGTAGCTCTCTACCATGGGATCTTTTAATTTTGTTCTGGATGCTTCATCTGTTCCTTATCTCCAGTTTCAGTTTTTATAAGCCAGCCTCATGATGTAGTTCCTGAGACACCGAGTTACGTAGAATTTATACATAAAACCTAACCATATCGTTTCAGTCATTTCAAGTCATCACAGATTTTACCATTATTTTCTATTTTAAGACTAAAGCTGTTTTTAGATGCATTTTACTTCTTCAAAGATATTCCTTGTGATCTCAGAAGAGAATCACAGAGAGAGAAGCACTGCATGTTGAAAGTGGGAAAGTGGGTCATTTATTTTTAGGAAAGGAGCCTGAGACCACCAAGTACAGAAGCAGGTGGACAGCGAGAGCCACCTCCAGGGTATCAGAGACGACTTCCTCAGTATTTTGCTTTGAAAAAATTTCCCAGAAAAGCTTTGTAAATATCATTAATTAGAGTTAAGTCCATAACTGAGGAAAGCTGCTCTCCACGTGAGCCCAGACGAATGGGGAACAGCTGGAAAACTGGCTTCCCACGCTGTTTTTCAGCCCTGCTTAATGAGATGACGTGAGAGGTCCAGGCAGGCTGATGGGATGTATTGAATTTACGGTTACCTGCGAGGAACCTGAAGTGGTGACGTGGTCTCCACGTCATCCAACTTTCATAGGCAGCAGAACTTGGTAAGGGAGACACTGACTAAATCTTTGTTGACAAATGAATCCCAAATAACAAACTACTTGAGCCGGTTGTGCCTGTGTTCCTGAAGGGTCTTTGATTTTGTTATTAGTAGAATTTATCACTTGACAACCACACACACGCACACGCACACGCACACTCTCACACACTCACAAATCATGTTCTTTCTCTCAAATGTAACTTCTCAGGGAAGAAGTGGACTCATTATTTCATAATTATTATTATGAAAGCGACATTTTGAAGGGGATATTTTTCTGGATTTTACCTTTTAAAATTTTTTCACATTAACTATTCTTTATTAATTCATTGGAGCAGAAATGTAGATCTTTCTAAAAGCAAATGAAGTGTTGGAGAAACAAACCACCTAAAGGAAGACAAAGAATATTTTTATGTGTACCTGCAACAATAGTACTGTAAGAGAGGTTCTTTCCAATGTGTGCAGTAAGTATGTCCTACATCACAGAATTCCTAAGTTGACATTTTAAAATGAACAATAGAAACCTAAATTTTTAAACTGGAAAGGTCTTAAAAATATATTCATTTAAGTATTTCAAACCGACACCACCAGATAGTTTGGCCTATACAGAGGGTTGTTTGTTTTTTTTTTAACTTTTTATTTTGTATTGGGGTATAGCCGATTAACAATATTGTTATAGTTTCTTGCGAATGGTGATGGGGCCTCAACCATACATGTACCTGTTGGATTTTGCCATATTTTAATCTACCAACCTTCCTCTAAGAATCTCCATATCCCTAATAGTTAGATCTTTTAATAATGATGATTAAAGTGTCTTAAAATTTCAAAGAATTATCATTTTCAGGTCTATTGCACTCTTCTTCCAGAAAGTTAAAACAAGCCAAGGAAATATTATGTGCTTAAGTAGGTCACTAATATCTATACACATTTATTTGCATAAAAGTAGGATATAGGTCTTAAATAACATTTTGAGGAGAAAGGAATCCAGATTCCTTTTAATATTATTATTTCTAAAATTGAGTCAGTACAATAAGCCTTTAAATAATGAGTAGGTCCACGGGATGTCAATGGTGAAGCTACTAATAACTGTTACCAATGAATCCTCTGTCACAAACATTTCACGATAACAGCAAACTCAGTATTTTGGCAAGCAAGGCTTAGTCTATAAATCATGCAAATGATTTCATTCTGTATTTTGAACGTTCTTGGAATGGGTCCTCATACCATATTCTTTAACGCTGACAACTGTTACTTCAAAGACTCTCTGGCTTATTGATGATGACTGGCCCCTCTGGGCAGTCAGTCATGAGGGTGAACACTTTTAGTCTTTCTATTTGGTTGGAGAAGGAATGCTTCTTTCGTTTCTAGAGCAGAACCTGGAAACAAGAGAAAAACTAATGAAACACTAGGAAAACAATCTGTTGTAGAAACCCCAACTTAATTCTCTTGGTGACAGAAACAACAGCTTGATTTTCATACGCCTCTGTCAGCTTCAGCCCTGGCTGTCAGTGGGCAGTTGGAATTGCTATTTTACTAAGCACCATCTTTCAACGTAGTATACTGAATCTCCATAGTGGAGAAAGAAAAAAGGCTTAGAAATTTAAAAGCAGAATTTTTAATATAAAAGAACAGGTGTCTAATATTCTGGCAGAAACAAACCTACAGAGCTGAATCATAGCAGTAGTTTTACATGCCCATTAATGACACAGGCCAAGAAAGGACAGAAAGGAAAAATACACAGTATAAAAATATAAAATATCAGCAGTCGTTTCTTACTTCCCTCCCCTTTTCCCCTTCAAAACTATTCGTTCATAAAGCTTGTGACTTCCAGTAGATTATAATGTTCAGAGAACCTTGCTACATCAAGTGTTAATTCCTTTGAATATCAAAATATCTTTTTAATGGCAATTTGAGCACATACTAATATTTAAGCTTTCAAATGAAATATTGATTTTCAAATAATCATATTTGGGTCAGCAAGGTATAAACTTGTGAAATAACGTTAGCCTTAAAAGTTAATAACAAATAATAATGGATTTGAATGCCAAAATATTGCCCAACACATTCCGTCAACATGTATATGAACACAGCAGGAAATCCAAAACAAAAGCTAATTTATGGAAAACTATGTATTCCTAATGACAGTTTAGACCAGTAGGGGTCCAAGTTACAAACTGCAATCTTTACATGAGATACTTTCCTTGTGCATTGAAAACTTGGTTGCATTCTGGAAACATGAATCAAATCAAACCATTGCCCTATATTTAAGAGTATTCTTCTCATTTTCTCTGTAAAATCTAATCATTGCACATGTGCATCATGTATATTTATGTACTCATGAAATTTAAACACAAAATGAAGAAATTTTGCTTTCAAAACCCAAGATACCCAAGGAATAGTATGCATAAAATGATAGTTTGAGCCCATGCAATTTTACTTTATTGTAAAATGAAGACAAAGGAACCACAGCACTGGTATTCTAATATGTTGATATTTTATTGATGCCAGATGTTTTTTTTTCCTTGGGCTCAATGATTTAGCCTAAATATTTATATTTTAAAACATTGTATTGACATACCATAGAATATAAATCTGGAAGAAACCTTAAAGATCATTGAGTGCAGTTCTTCAGATTTTTACATAAATAAGATATCTAAGCCTCAGAGAGGCCCAGGGACTTGCCAAGGTTCCAGAACTCGATAGAGCCAGAATTCAGACTTGGATCCAGGTCTCTTTAAACGTAAACTGAGGGCTCCACAAGATGCCACACAGCCTGTGCTGAAAACTGCATTCATACCTATAAATGATCAGGTTCTGATTTTCTTCTCCTGCAACTTCTGATAACATGTTCTTAATGATTCTTTCTCAGAAAGATTATTTGGGGGGAAAACATACATGGTGGATGTGAGGTGAATTTCAAGACAGGAAAGCGTTCAACCTTAGCTTGCTGAGATGAACTTAGAAGGTTTTGGAGGCTAAATCCCACTGAATTGCGAATACTTTCAGGATATCTTTTAGCTTAGTTTTTTGTTTGTTTGTTTTACCAGAATCTGGTTCTCATATTACCTCATACTTTTTTTGTCTTTGTTGGTTTTTACCAGAACCTGGTTCTCATATTATCTCACACTTTTTTTGTCTTTGTGTGAATGCATGCTTGATCTTGTGATATTAAATAGCATTTAGCCAATAATGCCAGGCATGCTAAGAACTAGATTTTAAGTTGCCAAAACCTCAGAGTGTACTCTTCAGGGTTCTGGTGACATAAGCTGGTTTCAGGTTTCCGATGGCAAGGGTGCTTGCTTCTGTGTTTGCCTCTCAACATCCCCTGTAATTTACTCTAAGGTTCTGGCAGATTGCTGGACCATGTCACCAGCTGTCACCACCCCTCCTTCCCATCCCTGTTTGGCAGTATCTGAGAACACAGGCACGCCAGTAGAAATAATAGTAGCTGTGATAACAACTTCGGTGGCATGGTCCCCAGAGACAAGATCAAAATTTGGCACCATTTCTCTCAACATGGAACTAAAAATGGCACTGAATTTGCTCCTTGGTGGCATATAATTTTCCTTAATGACACATTTTGGTTTCAAGTCTTCTACATGCTGGCTTTTAAATATCAAGCCAGCATACATCGGTTAAAAACAATGCCTTGCCCATTTTTTTATGGGGAGGAGGTGAAATAAATATAATACCACACACTCCTTTCATCTCCATCAGCCTTGAAAAATAAAGGGAGCGGATACTATAATTTCTCTCACTTCAGCGGTATTTCAGAGCCTGAAAATTTCTTCATAAAATTTCACTGGTAGATTTTCACTGGCATATTGTCTCAAAATTCTCTCAATTAATGAGATTTTTTTCTTGGCATTTCTGAAACAAAAAATTTAAGAAATTATAGAATATTTTTTGAGTGACACAAGAAATATTTTAATTTAAGCAGCTTGAATGTGGTTACAATCTAAGAATACCAGGCAAAACCCTTAAAATGTAGTTCAGAGTAGACTACTGGGCTATAAGTAACATAGGTTGCAAAAGTGATTGACAGTTTAGCACTGAGTTATTTCTAGAGTTGATATCTTTGTAACTTTTTTATCATTGACTTGGGTGGTAGTATAAAAAGTATGCTCATGAATTTTGTAGATGATAAATGTCAGATACTACAACTAATTTAAGAGAGTTCTGACTGAGAATCATCTTGAAAATCTGTATTCTCCCACTGTGCAAAAACAGGAATTATACTAGGTACTTCCTAACACATTATTGACTGGGGCATTTTGCAGAAACTAACTTCTGTGGCATTTATGCATCTCCAATCAATAATGTGCTAAGACTGCTTATGGCTGTTACCAGTCTCAGATTCTCTGTTATCATCCTTATTTCTCAGGAACCAAGCAATGGAGAGCCAGCCCTCTAAGATCAACTCTAAGCAAGATATTGAAAAAGCTGAATTACATATTAAAATTTTCCTGTAACTATCTCCTCCCATTTTTCCATAGCTAACATCCTATACATTATTCCATTACCCCACCCCAAACTCATCATTTTCCATCAGAGTACCTATTTTTAACCCCCTATCTGCAAAGGTCCATTTGTGCTTCTCCTACGACCCCCCTACTTCTCACACAAGAGACAGTTAAAAACGTATTCAAATATAAGGTGGGCTGTTCAAGATAAAATAATATAAATTGCTGTGGCAGTATATGGACATGGAACAACAGACTGGTTCCAAACAGGAAAAGGAGTATGTCAAGGCTGTATATTGTCACCCTGCTTATTTAACTTATATGCAGAGTACATCATGAGAAACGCTGGGCTGGATGAAGCACAAGCTGGAATCAAGATTGCTGGGAGAAATATCGATAACCTGAGATATGCAGACGACACAGCCCTTATGGCAGAAAGTGAAGAGGAGCTAAAAAGCCTCTTGATGAAAGTGAAAGAGGAGAGTGAAAAACTTGACTTAAAGCTCAACATTCGGAAAATGAAGATCATGACATCTGGTCCCATCACTTCATGGCAAATAGATGGGGAAACAGTAGAAATAGTGTCAGACTTTATTTTGGGGGGCTCCAAAATCACTGCAGATGGTGATCACAGCCATGAAATTAAAAGACGCTTACTCCTTGGAAGGAAAGTTATGACCAACATAGATAGCATATTCAAAAGCAGAGATAAATTACTTTGCCAACAAAGGTCCATCTAGTCAAGGCTATGGTTTTTCCAGTAGTCATGTATGGATGTGAGAGTTGGACTGTGAAGAAAGCTGAGTGCCAAAGAATTGATGCCTTTGAACTGTGGTGTTGGAGAAGACTCTTGAGAGTCCCTTCGACTGCAAGGAGATCCAACCAGCCCATCCTAAAGGATATCAGTCTTGGGTGTTCATTGGAAGGACTGATGCTAAAGCTGAAACTCCAGTACTTTGGCCACCTCATGCGAAGAGTTGATTCATTGGAAAAGACCCTGATGCTGGGTGGGATTGGGGGCAGGAGGAGAAGGGGACGACCGAGGATGAGATGGCTGGCTGGCATCACCGACTCGATGGACATGAATTTGGGTAGGCTCCTGGAGTTGGTGATAGACAGAGAGGCCTGGCGTGCTGCGGTTCATGGGGTTGCAAAGAGTCGGACGTGACTGAACTGAACTGAACTGAACTGATAGCAGTATAGAGTACAAATTAATTCTAGGAAGACTTCATGAAGAAATGTTATGTGGACTAGATTTTAGGGTGTTGGTGAAATTTCATCAGGCAGAGTTTGGGGAAGGCACCCAAGAAACCAGGAATTATAAGGAACAATGTCACGGAAGCAGAATAATTAAGGACGCTATGGTAGACAGGCAAATCTGGCCAGCTCATGGGGTCTGTGTTATATTCACCTTGTTATGCAACAGAGCTCTAGAACTTTCTCATGTTGCAAAATAGAAACTCTCTATTCACTAAACAACTGTCAATATCCCCCCATGCCAGCCCTAGGCACCATTCAACTGTCTGCTCCTTTGGGTCTATCTTAGATGCCCATATAAGTGAAATCAAGCAGTATTTGTCCTGTGTATTTATACAATAGGCTTCTCTTGTGGCTCAGTAGTATAAATAACCTACCTGCCAATGCAGGAGACACAAGTTTGATCCCTGGATTGGCACCCCACTCCAGTATTCTTGCCTGGGAAATCCCATGGACAGAGGAGCCTGGCAAGCTACAGTCCATGGGGTCACAAAGAGTCAAGTTTGACTTAGCAACTAAACAACAACATATGTATATGGTGTTTTCTTTATCCATTCATCAGTGGATGTGTGGATGTCTTCTGTCTCTTGACTGTTGTCTCACTCCTCCCCTTTTCCTCTTAGCGGATGGAGTCGCTTACCATCCTTCTACACTGGGTCTTTGCTGTGTGTGTGCATTTACTCTATTTATCTCGGTGGGGCCGGGGGTCGGGGTGGTGTTGCTGTAACAGGCTGTCTTCATTGTCTCGCCCACAACCTTATGGGCAGGAATGCCTGGGAGCTTTGCAGAGAAAAGCGCCTGTGGCAAAGGTTCAGGGAAGGTAAAACATACATTCTTTAGCTATGCTCTGTGTCAGATGGACTACTTTAAATAAAATATTTAAGTTTAGTATGTAGTTAGAAAAGTATACAGAACCTAAGTGAGCAACCCAGTGGAGCCACTTCCCAGGCAGAAAAATGGAATATTACCCGCTCTCCAGAAGCCCCCATGGGGTCTCCCAGGCATCACCTCCCCACTTCCCCCTGCAGAGAGTCACTCCGGGGACTTTCACCTGCTTTGAATGTTACGCACGTGGACTTCCACAGTATCAACGTCTTCTGTGAATGGGGTCCCTTGCTCAGTATTCCGTTTGTGAAGTTGTTGCATATTGTGGCATCTGGAGGTGGCTCACTCACTCACACTGCTGTGTGGAATTCCATTGTACGATGATCCTATCATCTGTTTCTCCATCCTACTGCAGGCAGACATCGGAGTTCTTTCCAGTTTGGGGCTGTAACAAATATTTCTGTGAACATTCTTGTTCATGCCTTTTGGTGCTCTGTGGATACGTGTTTCTATTGGATATGCAGACAGAATTTTGTACATCTATGGGGACTTACCCACTGTATCTAAGATTTTTTAATATGGAGAAAATATATTCTAATTCCCAACAAGCAACCTTTAAATGATCTTGCAAAAATACAACTATTTATAGTTGGTAAGCATCTTGTATTTACAACTCAATTTTAAGAAATGGACAACTTCTGAGTATGTCTGCTACTCAAAAGAGAGATGCATTAACAATTTGTGTTAGACTTTTTATAATTCCCTTGAGGCGAATGCTCAGTTTTGATTCAGATAAGTAGGAAAACAGCACATAGTACAGGGAAAGGAATCCTGAAATAGAATCAGGAGGTCTGTTATGTAGTTTGAAAATGAAATCTGGTGTTGAGTGAAGTTCTTGACACTTAATATGTATAACTTAAGATCTCTATGCAAATACAGAGACTGAGCCCAAGTTAATGAGACAGAGAGACACACACACAGAGATACATGGGTCCTCTTCATGCACTAACTGGGTGAATCACTGACCCCCTCTCTGCCTGTGTTACAGGGGTAACGATCCTATCACACACTACATTTATTAGGAGATAATAGATATCAAGGTATTTTAAAATGCAAAAACACGCTGATTATATCTCCATTAGTATTTCTGTAACTTTAAAACACACACTGCTGTTTACTTGCGTAATTTTTAATTTGTTTTTAAGACTCTTGGAGTTAACCAAAACAGCCTGTTATTAATTTAATCACTGTCATAACATTACTGTAGAACTTTCCTTTTGGAACAATACACACGACGGAAAAGTATTTGTGTGGCAGGATGGTGCCTGGAGTACACAAGTGTTACCGGTTACTGATTTTTCCTTCCCTCCCCTCCAAACTCTGTCTCTGCCTTCAGTTTCCTAGATGTAGTGCAGAATCATGTCTCTAGCCTACGACCCTCACAGAAGTTACAGTTGACTCCCTTCGGTGTGGATTTTCACATTCCACCACCCTCGGGTAGGTTATAGGTGGTGTGTGTGCCCTTTTTCACCAGAAGGTCTGGGTCACGGTCCACAACTTACTCATTTGGAACCTTACGCTCAGAAAGTCTCAGTTTTCACAGATTTACAATTTTTTTAAAAAAGTGACTACCTAATGGAGTCTTTGAGAAGATTAAATGAGATGATAGGCTAAAGCATAAGCACAACACTTGACACATAGCTAAGTGTTCAGTGAACATTTTATTGTTAAAAATATTGCATCCCCATGTTCCCACACCAACGCAGGGGACCCCGTCTGCGGCTGAGAGAATGCCTGGTATTGCTACCAGTCTGTGCCACCTCGCCTAAGCTGTCCTCATTAGCTAAGCTGTCCACCCAGGGGTTGAGGGCCCCGCAGAGCACAGAGCTGCCAGCCTCCTTTCTGGCACTCTTCCCATGCCCTCCGTCGGGTCCTGGGCAAACCAGGACCCGTCACAGCATCGTGAAGAGTGGCCGCAATTGCCTTCTCATGGGATCAACTCTGCTTTCCAGCCTGGGCATTAAAGAATTAGGATCATTCTTCTTTCTTTATAGATGTATTTTGTTTCTCTAATTCTCCCTTGATGTGTCTGCCAAGATAGCTCATTACACCAGTGCTCAGTAATTTCAGTAGCGTTCTGACTTTGAGTTTGTTGCCTCCTTTTTCTCACTCTCTCTTTGTATCTCTCTCTCTGTATGTGTCTCTGTCTCTCATTAACTTCGGAATCAACCTCTATATTTGCATAAAAATCTTTCGTTACACATCAGTGTCAAGAGCTTCACTCAATACCAAACACCAACATTTTCAAAGTACGTAACATCCTAAGACCAAACAACTGTTTGGTGTCTGTTTTCAAAGCAGAGTTTAACAAGCTACAGTACCATTTGGTATGTTTCTTATTATATGACATCTTAAGTAGAACCCAAATCCCATTTTACTGAGATTTTCTATAATAAAAAATATATGTAATAAAGCTGTGGCCCATCTGGCAAAAAGTAAAATAGCTCTCCAAACACAAACATAACATTGCTTTTTAACATTTGATATCTGTGCATGACCCAGGGACTGTTCCTCCTCTTCAGAGTCTTTTAAAACCAGTAATGTAAGCAAATCCATCATTCAAGAAGGCTTTTTATGTTACATAAAAGCTCACAATGATGATACATTATTTTGTGTAGAAACTATGGCTCTTTTGGAATATTATTGCTAAGCCAGAGTATGTCTGTCAAAACTTTTACTGTACGCAGAACTACAGCATTTTATTCACACATTGCTGAACTATCTGAAACCTTGAAAAATGTATGAAGTGATAAATGTTGAGAAAGCTTCTGATATTTTGCCACTCAAAAACTACATACTCTAATGCAAAATGACCTGAAATTATACTTCTTTATGAGTTGACAGTTTGTATATTGGAGAATTGTAAACCTGTATTTTAATCCTTGAAAAAATTAGTCTTTAAAGGAAATTGCTGAAACACTATAATTTAAACATTGAGTATGAGCCTATATGTTTGTTACAAATTGTCCAGGGTGAATGTGGCTATGTTCCTGTCTATGTTTGGTGTGTTTCTTTACTAAAGGATGATTTTTATATGAGAAATTGTTATCAAAACAATGTGAGACTGGTAATAGAATGTCCCCAAACTGTTGAATCTTTTTTAAAAAATTGATCAATTATACACAGTGCTAATGGCCTTTCACTCAGCTATTATACTTTTCCTATAGCATTATGCTAAGACCAGTCATTAATTCATCATTAATAATGTAACACTCCATTCTTAGCCATTTATATTTTTATTTGGTTTTTATTAATTTTGCCTTAAATTGCTATACTTGTGTCCACAAAAGTGTTGTCAGAGATTTTAAAACCTCCAAAAATAGAGTTTATTTCTTTGACAGATGCTTACTGAGATCTGGTCAGTAGCAGACACTGTATAAGGCAAATGAGATACATGAATGATCTAAGACAATCTTGGGAGATACTTCACGCAGTCAGGAGGTCTCCCCAAGAAGCTGACACCAACCATTAGAGGGAAGAATAGGTATTTTGCAGTGGGTAAGGAGCACTGCAGATGTGGGGCCTAAGTGGGGTGTTTATCGAGACTCTATGGTCTGTTCAGGCGACTACAAATGGTTCAGTAACCTGGAGTACAGAATAAGTAAATGAAAGAGCTACATACTATGGGCTGTCCCAGTAGGTGCCAGCTATCCTTCATATATATGGCCTAGAAAATTCCTGGAGAAGGGAGTGGCAACCCACTGCAGTATTCTTACCTGGAGAATCCCATGGAGAGGAGCCTGGAGGGCTACAGTCCATAGGGTCACAAGAGTTGGACACAACTGAGTGACTAACACACACACATCCTTCATATACATGGTCTAGAAAATTCACATCATTTAAGGTTGGTTTAACCAGCCTCATTTTGTAAGTAAACCTAATGTTTAGTATTACATCATTTGTCCAAAGTTAAATTCTAGATTGAGCTTCCCTGGTGCTAAAAAGTCTGTCTGCCAATCCAGGAGACACAAGAGATCGGTTGGATCCCTGGGTCAGAAAGATCCCTTGGAGAAGGAAATGGCAACCCACTCCAGTATTCTTGCTGGGAAATCCCACGGACAGAGGAACCCGATGGGCTACAGTCCATGGGGTTGTAAAAGAGTCAGGCACAATTTAGCGACTAAACAACGACAAATTCTAGACTGAGATTGAACCCACGTCTAATTGCTCTTTACACTGTAACAGCTTAGTTTTATTATTATATATTCGATATTTAATAAGGGCTTCTTAACAGCAGTCGTTATCACACTGTCTCTAACAGTACTTTCTAAACTCTCACATCTCTCTTTGGTAAATTACAATATGTATAATGAATATATACTGTCAAATAATGTTGAAAAATTCTCCTTCATGACATAGTAATATGACAATCACCAGATTTCCCAATGGATATTTAGCCTTCCTTAGGGATTAATTCCTAAACTCTATTTTGTGGAGCACAAATGAACCTTCAGTGTTAATGATTAATGCGACAGTGAGTATTATTCTAAATATTTTTAAAGAATAAAATAAAAATATGTAAAATAATAAATTGTTACCTTTCTCTTTCTAATTACTTAGTCTTCTAGTTAGCTATTTGCATAAAGCTATTATAGCTATTATATTAGCTATTTTTACATAAAGAAAATTAGTAAACATATAAAATTTATATATGAATTTATACGTAAATTTATAAGATTATCAATCCTACATCAAAAACTTTATGTGAAGTTGCCTGACACTTTGGAAAACACCCTGACGCTGCAAAAGATTGGAGGCAGGAGGAGAAGGGGATGACAGAGGATGAGATGGTTGGATGGCATCACCAACTCGATGGACATGAGTTTGAGTGAACTCTGGGAGTTGGTGATGAGCAGGGAGGCCTGGCGTGCTGCAGTCCATGGGGTTGCAAAGAGTCAGACAAGATTGAGTGACTGAACTGAATTGAACTGAATCTGACACACACTCATGTTGCTTGATCTGTGCTAGTGCTAAATTGTAAGTCAAAGATTTGAAGATTATTCATCTTAAATTAAGAATACTCGAATATTACTGTATGTTGTGCATCGGAATCCATGTTGACCATTTCATGCACCATATTGATCTGTGAGACCACTTGTCACCTTAGTCCAAGTGAAGAGCCGTCTCTTCAATTCAGTTCAGTTCAGCCGCTCAGTCGTGTCCTACTCTTTGCGGCCCCATGGACTGCAGCACACCAGGCCTCCCTGTCCATCGCCAACTCTTAAGAACCTATAAATGTTACAACCAAGTGTGCAAGGGGCATGTGGTCCTGTCCTGCCACTCACTTAGATGATGGTGAGTGGTAGAATCGGAACAAAGCAGAGCACAGAGGGATTCATTCCAAGAGTTTCCCGGTGCTCATTAGCCGAATCAGATCAAATCTTTATTAAAGTGCTGCCGTGTTGCCTTGCACTGCTGCCTGAATTGCCTTTGTGAGAGGAACTGTTTTCTGATTTTTATTAGGTGATTAATCCTTGGCATTTCAGAACATGGGAATTTCCACTTTACATGTGACTCTTGTTACTCAGAGTATGGACAGTCTAACTTTACATATGACTCTTGCTATTCAGAACATGGTAATTCTAACTTTACATGTGACTCTTGTTATGAACAGATGTACCATTTGCTGTTGTAGCTGGAAGCAGCAGACCTTTAAACAACGTGTGTTTTTTACCCCCAGCAATGCATCTCTTTGGCCTCAATTGGCAGTTGCAGCAGACAGAAAATGACACATTTGAGAATGGGAAAGTGAATTCTGATGCCATGCCGACAAACACGGTGTCGTTACCTTCTGGCGACAATGGTAAGAGAAAGAATCACGTGTCCTGTGTTTCTCTTTTAACACTTCTTTTCCATAAATTTATTTTTACCCATGTTAGAGCCAGTTGTGTATGGGAGAAGGAAGAGGTTTTAGAATTACAAATATTATCTCTGAATGAGTGACTTTCATTCAGTTACTTGAAGCCTTGAACATTCACATTTTTATTACAGGAATAATGCAGTGCTCTGCCTTCTGAGTCGATGGCTAGGCTTTTTTGCCTTTCCTTCAAAAGTGTGCGTTTTGTTTTATTTTTAGTCTGTAAATAGATTCTAATTCAGTGTATCATCTCTTATATCACCTTGGGTTTATTGAGTTTTCTTCATTCAGCTAGTATGTGAAGTTGGAATACTATCTTCATTTTGTTTTAGATGCTTTTACATACAAAACACATTAAAGGATTATCGTTCATTGACCTTTCCTCAGCTTTGCCCTTTATCTAAACTTTCAAAAGTTTACACTTTAAGCTAACAGGCTTTCAAATCAATTGGTTCCGAGGTTAAAAATTGGTATTTAAGAGGTTAGAGAATGCTGTATTTCATTTTTTTCAATATAAACACCCAGAAAAATGTGTACATGTGTAAGTATATTTATTTGATGTAGCTATTTTTATTATATGTGTGTACATGCTTGTATTTATGCTTGGCATTTGGCATTCTCTGACTTTTTGCAAAATGTCAAAGTACTTTATATCTCAAAGCAACCAGATAAAGACACCTTTTTCCGTCACATGAGAAACAGGCTCTTTGCCTTTCAGCATTTCCCTGGCTCTCCTTCCTCTTTGTTTCTAATCTAGAATATTTTTCTTCTGCTTTGGCATCAGTTATTTTCATCCTCATGTGGCTGATTTCTTTGCAAGACTGAAAAGAAGCTATTATATATCTATATAGTATATTTATTTGTATTTTATATATGCAGCTACTTTACATGTACCCACTGGCTGTGACTAATGCTTTTACCGTATTTTTTTGTTCTTTGCTTTTCCATCTTCTGTTTTAATAATAATACTTCATGACACCCCTCTTCTTTTTTAGGAAGGCTGATGGATTTTAGAAGATGTTAGATTTTCACAATAATAATAAATACCACCACTCTTGCCCCTGTATAGAGTGTTTAATACCAAGTGCTATATATTCACCTCTCTTCTTTCTTAGGGAGGCTGAGGGATTTTAGAGGACGTTTCTAAATGTTAGATTTTCACAGTAATAATAATACCTCCACCGCTGCCCCTGTGTAGAATGTTTGATACCAAGTGCTATATATTTCAAATAAACTATAATCTAATGGTTGATGACAGTGACAGTGGAAATTAGCACACAGTGGATTAAAGAGGAGTGAAGAAAAGCTGGCCTAATTAAAACTGTTGGTGGGAAATTTCAATTAAGTGAAATATAATTACTTTAAATAACTGTTTAATCTTTAATGCACTGATAACACAAATATGAACAGATCAGTAACTATACAGAAATTAAAAGTATTTCTTTTGGGTTTATATAGATTGAAATTTAGAGTGTCTCTTTAAGTGGATGATTCCTGTGAATGATCAAATGGCACTTGTTAACCACACATGTAGGGTACTTCTTACAAACGGAAGAGAAAAATGCTTATTGTACACATTTTGCTTATTTGTTTATACATCCTAACGTTTTATTGGGTTTCCCCCAATGCCTTGGCAGTAAAGAATCTGCCTGCCAATGCAGGAGATGCAAGTTTGATCCTTGCATCAGGAAGTTCCCCTGGAGAAGGAAATGGCAACCCACTCCAGTATTCTTGCCTGGAGAATCCCATGGACAGAGGAGCCTGACGGGCTACAGTCCATGGGGTCGTGGAGAGTCGGACATGACCGAGTGTCTGAGCACAGCACATTAATATAAGACAAAATGAAGGCCATCAATTTTGGTTAGTGTGACTCTGGCAAATGACTTCTCCATGTTAAAAAAAAAAACTTTTATAGAAACTTCCAGTTTTACAATTACTAAGTCATGGATATAATATACAACATGGTGACTTTAATTAGTCACCATGAGGATGAGGTGGGGGGCCCCCACTCTTTCCCTCCTGCAGTCCCATAGCTGGGGCTTCCTTCTCAGGGTCTCCTTGACCCAGCCCTCCTGCCCCCATCCCACATGGTGCTTTTGAGTAGGGGTCCTGCCAGGAACTGACAATTCAGCGATAGAGCCATAGTGTGTATATTCACACAAGCAGGGACAGAGGGGCACATGGGAGGTTGTGCCCAGGCATTACCCCCTAACCTCTGGGGAAAGCGAGACAGGGCAGAGACCGTGTCTGGGGTCAGTCTCTTCCCTTCCTCCACTTGTCTCATGTATTTGAAAGCTGTGAAAAAGTAGATCTTAAAAGTTCTCATCACATACAGAAAAAATTGTGACTGTCTATGTTAGACATATTGTGGTAATTGTTTCACAATATATATAGTTATCAAGTCATTATACATCAGAAACTAATATAATGTTGCATGTCAATTATATGTCAGCAAATAATTAAAAACCCCTTTTGTATGAGAACAAATTGAAAAACTATGTGATTCATCCTCTTTAAACAAAAAAAGGTTCAGACTGCTTTTAAATTTTACATTATTGTTCGCCATGTATGAATTTTCTCAAATACAAGCCGATTTCAAAGAATTAGATTTTAGAGCAAGTTAAAAGTTGCCTATGAATTGAAGAAATGGGGCTAACAGTGCTTCAAGAGTATTGAGTTTTATTCAATATTGCATATAGTATTTATGTTGTTGCATTGTATAATAGCTGCTTAATTAGATGCTACATTGATTTTGTCCATTAAACTACATTTGCAAGGTAATGTTTTAATTCACTTAGCTTGTGATGTAACACTCTGTATACATAATGTTAAGTTATGGCATGCGGTTGTTTATAAAAAGATATTTTCTCTCAGAGATCTCAAAGTCAGAGTATAAATCCAAGGTTAGATCATAGAATTGGAGGGTGGGCTATTGATTGTCTATAAATGCCCAACCTTGCTTCCTGATGCCTTAATTATTAGTGCCTCTGTGGGACCTAAGATGATATTTATTATCATTTACCTTCCTTGACAATTGTTAGACCTTCAGAGTTGGATGTATTTTCTGCCTCTTCATTTTAATCAGTATAGGCCAGTTCACTCACATGATGTGCAGGCAGCAAGCTCATGATATCTATGACCCCAAAGAGTAGTATTTTGTAACTTTGAGTGGTTTTCTGATGTCATAGAGTAATTCTCAAACAGATACCAAACCCCCTAAATTACTGATAGAATTTTTAAGTACTACTCTGTTTTGTCCTTATGATATCTGGGGGGTATAAATTATAATTCAAAAGATGTCTCAGAGTATAAAGTCCTTTATTTAATGGAGTTATCTGAGAAATGCCACTTTACTGATGTGTTTTTATATAAACTAGGAATCTCATAAGAAGAAGAGGAATAACAATAGCTATATGTACTCAGCCTCTTTATGTTTTCACACTCTGACAACCATATTTTAAGACGTTAAGACTGTTGTGACACACACTTACTGATGAAAGGAAAAATCACAGTTAGCAGGTGAAAAGAGAGCCAGTGGCTCCCACGTTGAGGCACAACAGGACAGGATGGGGGCGGGGGGAAACCTTCAAGATGATACTTTATTGTGTTTGAAGACATGGTACATCTCACTCTAACTGTGAAGGTTTTAATTGGTTTGATTCCTAACCCACACACTTTGAGTTTAGAATAACTACAGGGCAGTCTGTTGCCCCGTCTATTTTTTTCCTCCATCCTTCCTCCTTTTTCTCTTGGTAAAACCTACAGACCACCTTCGTATTTCCTGTGATCGTTCCCAGGTTCAGACTCTGGGGGCTTAAGGATGGAGTGATCTCAGTAAGGGAGGATGGCGAGCACTAAAACTAGCCCTCCTTTCATTTCCTCTGAAGCCAGAGTTTTCTGGAATTCAGGACATGATGAAGACATCTGTCTCCAGGCTTTTATCTGGGAGGACTGACGAGCTTCAGAGGAAAAGGTTGTCCAAGTATTTACAAGTTTATCAAACGGTGTCAATGGCACACTGACTTCCAGGTGTGTTTACAATCAATAAAGAGCGTTTGAAAATGCTAACAGCAACGACCACGCTTGACCTGGCCGAATGAGAGGAGGGCCATGACTTGAAAAGCAGCAGTGCAGAATTTAAAAAAACAAGGCACCGTCACAAAACTCTAGTCTCCTGACATTCAGATAGAGGCTTTTTAGCAGGATTGTTGTACTAATATTAGCGGCCAGTTCCATGGATTTAAGCAGAGAGAAATCTGTGATGTCCTTATCTCTCTGCATCACTGAATATAGTGAGAGGGTCAGGTCAGCATCTACCTTTTAGGAAAGAGACATTTTGAGACCTCAATTCAAAATAAATCCTAGATTCTAAATAGTGTAATAATTTGAAGCAGAGAGACATTGATAGGCACTTAAAAATGAGCACATTTCATAGGATAAGCTAGATCAGTGATCTTAAAACTATTTCGTTCTTGTGAGTCTAAAATATGTGTATTGAGTTGTATTTCCTGCAACCATAGTACTCTTAGGTGGTTTTTTTTCAATCTGTTTCATTCTATACTGAATTTTGTTTCCATTTATCAGTTGCACGTATTTGGCTGAAATCAACCTAATTATGATATACATAATGTCAGCATTTTAATAATTATTAAATATAAAAAGTGAAAATGTATTAAAAAATACCTCTCTGGATGAGATGGAGACTTTTCAGACAGTTTATGTATTCACTGATGAATATTACCTATTATAAGAGCAAAGCAAATTTCAATATCAATTCTATTCCGTTTTTCCTTTTTTATAAGTGTAAACATAAGAACTCTCCCTACAAAATAAGCAGATGGGAGTGTTCGAAGTCCTTGTTAGTCCTTTGTTAAAAATCACAGTGATCTATTTCCAAAAAATATATTTAGTGGTCTACAAGTGTCAATTCCACCACGTTTCTTCTTCAGTTTTATTGAAAGTGAGGAATTGGCAGCTACCTGATTTCAAAAGGATTCTTTACGCAGTTTTCCAAATCAATCCAAATTTCTCAGTTTCCATGGAGTACACCAGAAAAGGCTTCACCAAGGCTTAGCAAGATGCAAACCACTAATGATATGTTATTCTTTTACTTAGTGGCACTTTATTTTATCTGATATGTACAGAATGCGGTAGAAAATGGAGCCATTGTTCATTTTCATTTACCTTTCTTATAATCTCTTTTGAATGCTTTTATCATATTATATACTTTTAGCATCTCTAATTAGCTCATCAAATGTATGGGAAATACTATTTAATTTACTGGTAGAGCTAGTTTTCAATAAAATCAAACTTACTTTCTTCCATAAAAAGTCTGACTTGTTTTTTTTCAGTTCAAATAAATTAATATAAATTTTGTCACAACCATCTCAGCTCAGAATTCCTGTGCTAGGCAGGCAGTAGAGAGATGGATAAAACTCAGAGCCTTGCCAGGAGTTTGACAATTGGATTAAATAAGGTATCATTGCCGTGAATACTTCTTACTTTATTGATGTTCTCTTTGCAATCATGAAACTCTTCTGCAGATGAAAAGCATTTAGAGACAATGGGTGAGTGGGTGACAGGGCACAAAAACAAAGATTTCTCTCTCCCTCTTGATGCGTCCGATGTGAAAACTGCCAGCAGTCTTAAATAGTCCGTTTCTTAACTTCATTGTACTTTGCCTTTGCTAGAAATACGTGTATGGCAGGAAAAACAAAAGAGACCTTCCTTGGGTTTATGGTGTCTTGGTTAAAGAATGTTTATCAAACCTGGACTGGCGATTCGTTTCATATATGATATACATGTTTCAATGCCATTCTCCCAAGTCATCCCACCCTCTCCCTCTCCCGCAGAGTCCAAAAGACTGTTTTATACATCTGTGTCTCTCTGTGGCAGATTCATGTTGATATATGGCAAAACCAATGCAATATTGTAAAGTAATTAGCCTCCAATTAAAATAAATAAATTTATATTTTTAAGAAATTGTAAAAAAAAAAAAGAATGTTTATCAGCAAAAATACTTTCAATTTTGCCTGTTTGACACACTGGAAACTTTATGTTCTAAGAGAATGTATCAAAGAAAGATTCTGGATATGTGAAAAGTATGCCTGTCTGTTGTAATGGAAGTCTAAATATGGGAATTGTTGAGGTTCTAGAAATAATTTCCATAAAATAATGTTCCCCTTTTTCCTACATTGAAAAGTCCTCATGTTCCATAGGGGTATGAACTACTCTTATTTGAAGAATACTGGACCAGATAACCTCCAAGGGCACTGGAACTCTGAAATTCTAGGAAGATTTTTCCATTACAGGTAGACAAAAAAGAAGCAGTCCACTCAACCTTGGTTCTTTTTGTATTACAATTAAAAATAACCTTCTTTCTGAAAAAGAGCCACCTGTTAAATTAACTATGGGACTAACTATACAAGTAGATACACTTCTCGACCCAGAAGTGGGTACACATATTTTGCAGTGAGAAAGATTTTAACACCTCAAAATCAGGATATAAAGAAAGCAATAAAGCAAAACCCGAAACCCTAGAAATCAGAACTTGGTTACTGTTTCCAAAGCTAATGCCCTTGGGCAAAGATGATGTTTTGGAAAACAGTGCTGGGATTAGCACCAGCTAATGCTGACCAGCTCTCAAAGCATGGGTGCACTGTTAAAACATCTATCAGCCATTTCTAGCAGCAGTAGATAGGATCAAGACCAGAGAGCAGATTAAATCACGTAAGCTTCAGATAGGAACGATAGAACTTGTTAATGGCAATAATGTATAATAATAGAGTTAGAAATCTGTGAACATAATGAATGAGTCTAAATATGAATGATCTCGTGTAAATACGTGTACTAGCGGATCTTAGTGGGATAAGGGACTACTACTCTACTCAGTATTTTAAAAAATAGTATATGTAGAAATCAACCAAAACTTATTAGGAATTTATAATAAATTATAATGCAAAGAATTTTCCGTGGTGGTTCAGGCAGTAAAGAATATGCCTCCTCCAATGCAGGAGACCCAGGTTTTATCCCTAGGTCTAGAAGATCCTCTGGAGAAGGGAGTGGCAACCTACTTCAGTATTCCTGCCTGGAAAATCCCATGGACAGAGGAGCCTGGTGGGCTACAGTCCACGGGGTCGCAAAGAGCCGGACACGACTGAGCAACTTCACTTTCACTTTATCAACAGTGAATAAAAGGGTAGATGTCAAAAACTTAGAATAGTGTCTGGCATGTAATAGGTATACAATAAGTTTATTTAACACATTAGAAGTGAAGAAAAGTTGACTAAATTAAAAGTAAATATGTGTGTCTAGGTTGATAAAAAGTCATAAATTTATATTCTCTCTGCGTGTGTGTATGTGATGTTTCCCTTTAAGGACTTAATATTTTGTTATATTATCATTAATACTAGATATTCAAAAGGATTACTGTCTTAATTTTTGAAAACTTACAGAGGACAGAGGAGCCTGGCAGGCTACAGTCCATAGGATCACAAAGAGATAGACATGACTGAGCAACTAACACGTATAATATGAAGAATATTAGGTCATAGTAACCGTGGCACCCAAAGCCTAGCATTCCCTCCCAATAAAAATAAGTACAATTTTATGTCCTAAAACTGAAAGCTAAGCAGTTTCTCTGGTGTCTTTTAGTGGGCTAACACCTGATTTTATATGAAATAGACAGATAAATTTAAAACCTAATAATTTGAAATAAGTATTTGTTTTTAATAAAAAGCATGGGTTTTATAGGTGATTCTATAAGACACATAGTTTTGGAATTATGCAGACTTCTATTTGAACCTTGACTCAACCCTCCCTTTGGGTTATAATTTACTTCTTGAGCCTTAAATTCCTCATCTCAAAATAGTATCAATCTCAGAGAGTTGTTTTGAAATTTAAAATACATAATATAGATGAAACTACCTAGCATGTTATAGATTCTCACTAAAAGTTAATTCCCTTTTCCCCCCTCCTTAATCTTTTCAGTAAAAACTATGACAAATGTAGGTTCTTGTGCAAAAGCTTCCAAAATGAAAAGCAGACATTGATCTCAGGTATTTAAAATTTTCTATAAATAAAGATATTTGGTTTGCTAGCAAGCAAAAATATTCTCTGGGTGTAGGGCTATATTTTTTTATCCTTTTATCTATATATTCTAGTTTTGCTAAAATGAATATTAATATCATAAGATAAATATTTTTAAATTCGGTAAGTGATGCACAGTTGATAGTCTGTGAGTTGATACATGAAAAATTACAGTGATTACTGTAACCCAATTTTGAACTTTTATTTTCAAGAGCATTTTATATTGGTAAATTAGTTCAACAAAAATAGACCTGGCAGGTGAAGGACTGTTAATTGCCATGAGTGTGGACATCAGGAAAAAAAAGAGAGGAAGTGAGACTGTTAATAATGACTTTTTATTAAGCTTTCTTGTACAGCCCCCTCCTGCTACCTACCTGGGTTATTACAACTGTATTCTCATTATTTCTCCACTTCTAGGGTTCCCACACGACTGCACTTTAATGCCTTGAGATAATGACTTCGTGTCACCTTTCACCTTCTCAGAAACTTCATGGATCTCTGTTTAGCCGTAGCTGTCCTTTGACCTGGTGGCCATGTGTCACTGTAGAATGCAGTAGTCCAGGTAGAAAAGAATCCCAACACTTAGCAGTAACACACTTTCCCCCAGACTTCATACTCATCCATAAGTGTGATTTGTTGTTACTCTAGACCCTCTTGGCCATAACCTGGACATCTACCTTAAACTTTTGTGGTAGAAAGGTTCCTTCATGACTAATCTTGAATTCAGTTTCTCCTGGTCTCATACGCACACAGACACACAGACACACATACACACAGACACACATACACACACACACATACACACACACACAAGACATAGGAACAAAAATCTGCCTTTGTGGCATTGAAGTGTAATTTACCCATAGTAAATCTGTTTCAAGTATATGCTGCTGCTGCTGCTGCTAAGTCACTTCAGTCGTGACCCCATAGATGGCAGCCCACCAGGCTCCACCGTCCCTGCGATTCTCCAGGCAAGAACACTGGAGTGGCTTGACATTTCCTTCTCCAAGTCGCTCAGTCGTGTCCCGACTCTTAGCGACCTCATGGGCTATAGCCTACCAGGCTCCTCCGTCCATGGGATTCTTCAGGCAAGAGTACTGGAGTGGGGCGCCATTGCCTTCTCTGATTTCAAGTATCTGGGATTTTTTGAAATTTTTTGACATGAAAATACTGTTTTTTTATATATACTTTTTGTTTGTATATGTATATATCCATCCTCCCCCAAACTCCCTTTCATCCAGGCTGCCACATAACAGAATTCCCTGTGCTCTACAAGTGTCTACTTTTAAAGTGTGCCATGAATTATATGCATAGTAACACAATGCTTTATATATATATACACACACATACATTGTTGCTGTTCAGTCGCTCAGTCATGTCAGACTCTTTGCAACCACAAGGACTGCAGCACACCAGGCTTCCCTGTCCCTCACCATCTCCCAGAGCTTGCCCAAACTCATGTCCATTGAGTCAGTGATGCCGTCCAACCATCTCGTCCTCTGTCCCCTTCTCCTCCTGCCTTCAGATCTTTCCCAGAATCAGAGCCTTTTCTAATGAGTCAGCTCTTCACATCATGTGGCCAAAGTATTGGAGCTTCATTTTCAGCGTCGGTCCTTCCAATGAATATTCAGGATTGACTGGTTTGATCTCCATGTACACAGACACACACACACAGACACACACACACAGACACACACACACACACACAAAACCATCTACTTCCGGAAAAGGGGTGGAATAATGCCATTCGATAGAACTGAAAATAAAAAAATCCATGAATATGAGAAGACCAAATTCTTTAACCTGGCATTCAGGGGCCTCCACCATCTGATACCATTTTTGCTTTTCCAGTTTTATCTTCTATTTCTCCCATGATAAATCCATTGATGTCTTCCATTCATTTGATATCTTCTGAGAGCCAAGTGCTTTATATAGAATACCTCATGTAAAGCTTGGAGGAGTCCTGTGAGTGCATAGTTACTTTTACAGATGAGATTTAGTACCAGAAGCTTAGTATACACCTTCAGGTCACACAGCCAGTGAGGGTTCAGACTCCAGTTTGTCTGACTCCAGGACCAGTTTTCTAGGCTTCTTTTCTGGCTAACATGGATCTGCTTACCATTGCCCTAACATGTGTGCAGTTCCATTGCATGTTTTAATTACAAAGTTTACCTCTACTCAGAAACCTTATCCTACTTGTCCTACGAAGTCGAGCTCCGTGCCCGCCCCTCTGTGGCATCTTTCCAGCTCTAGCCTTCTGTGATATCACTTCGGTCTGACCCTTAACCATACGTTGCTTAAGATAGTCATTCATTAGTTTGTAGGTGTCGTCTTTCCAACCAGCTAATCACTTGCTTGATGACAGAAGCCATCAGAGCCGAAGTCCATAATCTCTAAGACCCTGTTCTCTAGTTTATGTTTCTTCTTAATACCTACAATTCTGTGTCCCTAGTAAATGCTCCAAAATGAACTCAGTGTTAAATCAATAGTTCTTTGTAGACAGAAGACTCTCTTCTGTCATTAAAATAATTTACAACTACTTGCAATCATCTGAATTTTGAATTTGATTGATTTGGAAATCTTCATAATCCATTCTGCCTTAATTTACACTTTGCAGGGTTATAGTATGTTTAGAATGGCTGATAAGTACCAGACTTAATCTCTCCCAAGAAATAACACCACATATAATTTGTAAGATAATTATGTTTCAAATGATCAAGAAAGACTGTAAGTGTGAAAACAGTTGCAGTAATAGGTGTACCTTGGGGGAAAGTAAAAGGATTTTGACTTAAATATCTTAAAGAATGTGCTAAATCAGGATTACTTGAAGAATATCTTAACAGAGAAAAACCTTTTAAAGGGAAAATTAGAAATAAAGAAGAGCATTTCATTTATCAGAAGGAATGAAATTTCTGAGCATTTCACTGAAAAAATTTTTTGGAAAGTCAGAAGGCTGTTTTAGTTTTGGTTCTGTTTCTTTTTAATTTTCCCTTCTTTTTCAATGTATCTCTTACATTCAGGAAAATTAGGTGGATTTACACAGGAAAATAATACCATAGATTCTGGAGAACTTGATATTGGCCGAAGAGCGATTCAAGAGGTTCCTCCCGGTATCTTCTGGAGATCACAACTCTTTATAGATCAGCCACAGTTTCTTAAATTCAACATCTCTCTTCAGAAAGATGCCTTGATTGGAGTATATGGCCGAAAAGGCTTACCACCCTCCCACACTCAGGTAGGCTCTATTACCAATAAATTGAAAACTGCTAGTTTGCATTTTTAAAGTCATTCCATTTCTTAAGTGCACCTATTTAACTCTTTGACCACTTTTGTATTGATGTGTTACAGCGAAGAGAGTTTTGAATGTAGGTGACACTTATCTTGAGACTCTTGAATTAGTAGGAAGAACAGCTTTTTCTTTCTGATTCGCTTTAATCAGTATTGATTGATTAAAATGTACAGAATTTGTGAGTAACCTGATGAATATTAAACATCATCTAGGTAGTAAAACATCATGGATTTTCCAAGTGTTTTAGAACAATTCTGTGATCATTTCCAAAGATCACACAGCTTTCATATAATAAATACATGACATTTTCATCCCAAACATGTGTTCATTCTGTTGAAAATACATAGTTTTTACTTTATGTCAGATTTACTCTTTGTAAAGAAATTATGGGACCATAAACATATATAATATGAACTTTTATCAACTCAAGCCACAATTCCTCATCTAAATATGATAAACACTAAAATACAGAGGCAAAAAAGCTTTCATAGATCATCAAGGATGATCACATTATTTAAAACAATTCAAATACTTCTATATTATAGGTTCAAATAACTTTAAAGTCAGTTTGCTTTCATGAAAATCATTTCACAACTGTCATAGATTAATAAATAAATAGTAAATAATAATAATAATAATAAATAAATAATCCAATAGACCTTTTCATGATCCAGTACTGACTCATGGAATGTAAATTGGAAATTGTGGTTTAAAGATATGCCATTACATCTCAGAAATTATGTCAATTACCTACCACAAAACTGGAGCCTAGACTTTTTCCAAAAACAGGAATTCCAAAAATGTGATAGATGGGTAATTAAAATGGACAATTAGATGAGCTTAAAGTTATACCTGAAAATCAGTTATTTACCCATGGAATTTCATGCTGACTAATTTGATGTATTAAATGAAGACCAGATGCTTTATATGACGTAAATTTGTGAGAAATGCTTTTTCTCTAACCTCAGAATATAAATTATAAGAAAAATTGTTCCATATACTAATAAAAATAGTTTTTAAAAAAGATGAGTAAGAAAAATTTGAACATGCTTTCTCTAATGTCATGGATTAAAGAAAGTTTCATGTACATATATAATTCATACAACTGAATTTTTTTAATGCCATGCTTTGGTGTATTCATTTTTCTGAGTTAACATTTTTCATATCTACATTGTTAAACTAATGCCTTTAATGCTCACATATCGAAACACCTCTTTCTATGTACTAGGCAGGGTCCAATTGTGAATTTTAGATTATAGTTACATCTGACTCTAGTTCATGTTACAGGTGATACTGACTAAGATGTAATGACAAGCTTTTCTTAAGTAGAAGTGGCTCTCCATGAGTTCAGTTATAGCAGACAGATTACATTTAGTAAACAATATTCCAGTGAAATAGAAAAAAAAAAAAACAGGTTTTTTTCCATTGGAATCATGTATGATTATTTTTATAACTCAAAAAACATACCTCTAAGTATAATAGCAAGCTTGTAACCTGTAAATTCCAAAAATTAATTTCAGGAAAAATTAATGCATTGAGCACTTTAAAGGTTTATTTAAAGATTTAGAATTGACTTTTGCAAGTTATATATACCATAAAAGACTAGGGAATAAAAGGTGTAGTTCAGGTTTTCTCATAATTCTTCTGGTATTTAAACACAATACACGTGACATTCACTTTTCTTTCCTCCCACAATGTATGTGTTTAAGTAGGTTATGCATTTTCTTAAGCTCCACAGTTATTAGAGTTCCTTCCTCCAGTTTATTCAGGATCAGCAGAGCAAACAGCTTTTTCCGAGTTCAGTGTTTAAACATGAAATATGCTATAAAGCAGCCCAAATTGAACATTTCTCTGTTTCTGGGGAACGTTAAATAAATCAGCCCGAAATAATTAAAATTGGCCAACCATTCAGAATAATCACTTGAGTTTTGAAAGTCTCTGTGACCCGTTATAAAACTGTCCGTGTGACTGTTGCCAAGGAATCAATTGACTTCCTTCCCCCTGATGCCCGATTCATTCTCCTGGACAGTTAGAAGCCTAAAGAAGCAATTAAACGCTTTATACAGTTAATAGCATACTGTATCATTTGAGTGCATTTGCATGAAGCTGTTTTAGAATGGGAGTCAGAAACCTGGGTTGCCACTTTTTGACCTTGTGACCTTGAACAAGTCTAACTTCCTGGTGACTCGGTGTCTGTCTGTAAAATGAAAGAGTTGAATCAGGTGATCTCTAAAATCGCTTCCTCCTCTGTGTTTACAGTGAGACTAAACCACCACCAAAAAGTTGAGAGCACAGTTAGGTATTCATAGATTCTGAGTTCTCATGATTTTAGTAGCTGAACCGTGTTAAGAATAGGGATAATCTGTTCAGAAACGAACCATCAAGATACCTTCAGTATAAGCTTTGTTTCATGATCGCTCCCCCAATGTGGTGAGACTGAATTTTGTCCTAAAAATAACAAGATTCTAAGACTTGCTGCACACAAAATCCATAAGAATCTTATGAATAGGTATTACAGAACAAAACTCAGGTTTGCCCTTAAGTGATTACAGTACACCCAAAGAACAAAGGTTACTAAATTTCTATTCCATATACTTGTGTTTCTTTGTAGCAATGGCTGTAGTGTTAAATAGGAAACTTACCTTTAGGTATTTGAATATCCTCCTGAGGTTGTGTGTGAAACGTCCCCAGGGAAGAGCCTAGAGCTGGGTAGATAATTACTCCACAACCATCAGCTACTCCTCACCACAAGCATCATGCTTACCACTCCAGCCTTAGTTTACTGTTCAAAGTGTGATGCAAAATGGGGATTTCTATGATGAAAGGTGACACTTCACAGGGCTTGAAAGACCTACTAAAATTCAAAATTTCCTCCCTTTCACTTTTTCAGTTACTGTGTTTATGCTAGGGGAGAGAAATGTTTATATGCAGGGGGACCATCAAAAGAAACTTTTTCTGGTCTTTTTGCCATGCTCATGCAACTATTTAAAACTGATAAGAAAATGAATGGTTTATTTGAGACAGAGGCACCATTCAGAAGTGCTGAGTTAATTTCCTCTGATAATTTTGGAATATAATTCTAGTGAAATTTTTGTAGTTCAAGTATCCACACCAGTCATTATCTTCATCCTTGTAAGATATAAATTTTGAAAAAAGTTTGAATGCTAATCACATTATGGTTTTTTCTATATCCCTCACAGCTGAATGATGTTATAGTATAGTTCGACTGCACCAAAAAAATAACAAAAAATGCTTTTATACTTAAAATTTAGTATGCTGGAAGCTGAATTAGATATTCTAAATTCTGTCCAGTAGTAACAGGAAAAGGTCTATGTACAGTGGCAACGAATTAAACTGTGATTTTCTGAATCCCAACAACTGATTTTTTTCCAATTTGATTGTATTAGGGGATTCATTATAAATAAGTTTTCCTTAAATAGACCTCTGATGAAATTCCATTTAAGGAATCTATCAGAAAGTAGAATATTAATGATTCACACGTGCAGTGCTCTAACATTAATGATTTATATAGATAGCGCTGTAGTGTACTTTTCACCATCAATACATACCTCAGGAGTAAAGTGAAACCGGGTTAAAAGTCTATAGACAGTGACTAATTACTTTCAAGAAACTTTTGTCAAACAACTTTATTAAAATTCTGTTGGAAAAGTCTTTGCAGTGTCTTCCAAATTCACTGAATTATCTCTGACTACAAAATATTATCCCACTATTACCAGCCACATCACATTTTTTAAAAATTACCTTTGAATTCTCTGGTTAAATTCTTCCAGCTGCCCAGCGTTCATGATTAATCGTACTAGAATAAATATTGTTTATTGATGATTGACTTCATAATAATAATTGGCTCATCCTTTCAGAACTCCTCTGGAAAAGGAAATGGCAACCCACTCCAGTATTCTTGCCAGGAAAATTCCATGGACAGAAGAGCCGATCAAAGATGTAAAGGCATCTTATTATATGTTTTTAATCTAACTGCAACTAAGTAAAACTCCATGGCTGGCTTTCTCCATGGCGCTTGCAGTGGTTCTGTCAGGGTCACAGAGAGGTGTGGAGTCAGGTAGTAGAAACAGCCCAAGCTTTGGAGCAAAGCTCACTGCAGTTCGCAAACCACCTGCACCACTGACCAGCTATCTGACCCTGCTCAGGTTTCAGTTTCCCTTATCTTTAAAGTGTAAACAATAACGTCTTCCTAGAAATATTGCTAATGATGATCAAACATAATCCTGGCACAGAATAAGTATTCAGTAGCAGTGGTTACTACTTAAGTATTAATTAGGAGAAAACCTTAAGAGATCATCTAATGTCTAAGTAAAAATGATGAAGGTTTATGGTAGTAGCCCCAAATTAACTAGACTCACAAATTTTGTAAAAAAAAAAAATTATAGTTTATTGAAGTATAGTTGATTAAACAACGTTGTATAAATTTCTATTATACAGCAAAAGATGCTGAGTATATTTCCCTGTGCTATACAGTAAAACCTTATTTATCCATCCTATATACAACAGTTTGCACCCAGCAGTCCCAAACGCCCACTCCATCCCTCCCCTCCCCTGCCCCTTGGCAAACCCCAGGTCTGTTCTCTATAGCCTAAACTCACAAACTTTCCATCAGTTGGAAGAATTAAATAAAATTAAGGGAGGAAATGGTCCGTGATGTTAAATACAACAATGGTATGCAGGCGGTAATCTCCATCACCCCTGTAAATACAGCACCTAGAAGGACTGTCCATCAGGAACGCTTTCCTGCCGTTGTAGTATTTCTGACTGCTAAACAGGTTTCCTTGTCCTCGTCCTCAGTATGACTTTGTGGAGCTCCTAGATGGCAGCAGGTTGATCGCAAGAGAGCAGCGGAACCTGCTGGAGTCCGAAAGAGCTGGGCGGCAGGCGAGGTCTGTCAGTCTCCACGAGGCCGGCTTTATCCAGTACTTGGATTCCGGAATCTGGCATCTGGCTTTTTATAATGATGGGAAGAATGCAGAGCAGGTGTCCTTCAACACCATTGTGATAGGTAAGGACCATCTTCCAGGTATCACTTCCAGGCGTCCAGCCTCAACGCTGTGTTAAATAGAAACTAAATTACCTTCACCAGTCCTGAGTGAGTCCTGGGATATTAGAGCCTGAAGTAATTATGAGAAGTTATTTTTTTTAATTGTTTGTTTATGCATATATTGACATACCATGAAGCACTGAAAGAGTGTTATTCGAAAGTAGCTTGGAGAAGGAGAGTGTATCACAAAAACAGTTAAAAACACCTGTGTTTGAAATTAGCAGTGTTTTGCTGTACTGTTCAAATAATCTGGTATTAGGGGCTTCCCAGGTGGCACTGGTGATAATTTGCCTGCCACTGGAGGAGACATCAGAGACTCAGGTGGCTTAGTTGTCAAGAATGTGCCTACCAGTGGAGGAGACACAGGTTCAACCCCTGGGTCAGGATGATCCCCTGGAGTAGGAAATGGCAACTGTCTCACTTCCCACACTGTTCGCTGAACCCAGGGTAGGTAAGGCACGAGCAGGGAAGCTGGAAGAAAGCTCGAGGAGCCGTAGAAACTGCAGACATGTTTATTCTCTCCAGACTGGCGCAGCAGCAAAGGGGTTTCTCAGGTGGGGCTTGTATACATTTACAGAACCAAAGTGGCCCATGGCCAAGCAGGTGCAGTGTGATATGCATGCTCAGTGCTATAAGTGATCTCAGCTATTACATAACCATACAACGTCATTCTTTACAGGATGTGGGGCGAGAGGGCCTAAGAGCTCAACTTTCGCCATCCTGGCTATATGATGTTTCCCCACAGCACCCCACTCCAGTACTCTTGCCTGGAGAATCCCATGGACAGATGAGCCTGGCAGGCTACAGTCCATGGGGTCACAAAGAATCAGACATGACTGAAGCGACTTAGCACAGACACAATCTGGTATAAATGAATCCTTTCTGGGATTATGGAGCCAGCCATCCGTACTTCCTTCAAGATGTAGCTAAATGATCCAAGTGACACAGTTTACCTTGCACAGGAGGCAGGGTGCACAGCAAGGATCACTTCTTTTTCTTTTCTTCAGAGTCTGTGGTGGAATGCCCCAGAAATTGCCATGGAAATGGAGAGTGCGTTTCTGGAACCTGCCATTGTTTTCCAGGATTTCTGGGTCCGGATTGTTCAAGAGGTATGCGACATAGATTCTTTTCTTAAGCCAAGATAAATAAGCTGTAGAAACATGAGTCATTCAGGAAACTCCCAAGACAGGAAAGAAGGTTGGGGGTCAGGGGGTGGAGAAATGGCATACTGCTTGTTCTGACGATGACGAGCTGCTGCTTTGAGCGAATCTCGATGAGAAACGCAGCTGATAATTCCCCTGTCGTGCTTTATTTCACAGCAGCCTGTCCGGTGCTGTGTAGTGGCAACGGCCAGTACTCCAAGGGCCGTTGCCTGTGTTTCAGCGGCTGGAAGGGCACAGAATGCGATGTGCCCACGACACAGTGCATCGACCCGCAGTGCGGGGGCCGTGGGATTTGCATCATGGGCTCTTGCGCTTGCAACTCCGGATACAAAGGAGAAAATTGCGAAGAAGGTAAACATGTCAATATATGCTGAAGTCTATTCTTAGGTATTCAAAAAGAAAAAACAGGTGATATGTGTAACCTTTAGTTTGGCAATGAATCTTTTTATATGCCTCCTTCTGAAGGTAATTTTGATTTCCATATTCATGGAGGCATTGCTTCATGAACACTTTACCTAATAAAAAGAAAAAATACCAAGGAGTCCCTTTGCTCTTTCTCAATTGTGTGAATAATTTTTTTTTCACTCTGAGAAAATAAGCAAAAACTTGTGTCTTGGAACCAACAGTGGACTGTTTGTTTATTTTTTGCCATTTTTCACCTTGATGCCAGCCTCTAAATCTGTTAGCATTTGGTATCTCTAGAAAGATGAATATTGAATATAATAGACTGATGGAAAAAGATATATCATGGGTTTGCTCCATAACTATATATAATGATGATAGTTAAGATACTATACCGTAAAGTGCATTTGAGCTAGTTTTTTCAAAAAGCAGAAAAGCACCATTTCCGTTCTTCAATCAAATTGATTTTATTGATCTGCACACACAAAGTAATGCAATTAAGTCTCTGGAATTAAATTTTCAGGCCATTGACCCTACAAGTGTAAAGTTTTATTGAGTCAAATTGCTAAATTAAATCTCGTCATCTAAAGCACATTAAAGTGAATTAAGAAGGATAGAGGGTATGCAACTCATTTATTTCTCAAACATGTGAGGGTCCCACACAGCTGTCAGTATTCAGTGGTTATGGATTAGGCCAGCTGATTCAGATTTTGTTACAGTGAAGCCAGTACTCTCTGATTAGGCAGAATGGAAAGCGGTCGTCTCAAAAGCAGAAGTGAGAATTACGAATCCTTGTAAGAGTCTCCATTACCTAAATGGCATGTCTCTTAATGCTTTATTGCATAAATTCTCTGCATTTTCAGAGACAAGTTCTTGCAAATGGTAGGTAAATATCTGAGTAGCCAAAATGTTCAGGTAAATTGGGATTTAATTCTTTGTTCTGAATGTACTGTGTATATCTTCTAGATTTAATGGTAAATTGGTTCTCTTTTCTTTCCACTAGCTGACTGTCTAGACCCTGGATGTTCTAATCACGGTGTGTGTATCCATGGGGAATGTCACTGCAATCCTGGATGGGGTGGTAACAACTGTGAAATACTCAAGACCATGTGTCCAGACCAGTGCTCTGGCCATGGAACATATCTTCAAGAAAGTGGCTCCTGTACTTGTGACCCTAATTGGACTGGCCCAGACTGCTCCAACGGTGAGGTTCATACATTTGAGTGTTTAGTATTGTTTAGCTTAAGTTTACCATGGGCTTCCCAGGTGATGCAGTGTTAGAGAATCTGCCCGCCACTGCAGGGGACCCAAGAGACAAGAGTTCAATCCCTTAGTTGGGAAGATCCCCTGGAGGAGGAAATGGCAACCCACTCCAATATGTTTGCCTGAAAAAATCCCAGGAACAGAGGAGCCTGGTGGGCTACAGTCCATGGAGTTGCAAAGAGTCAGACATGACTGAGCACACACACAAAGGTCACCATATTTTATTAGGTTGGCCGAAAAGCTCATTTGGACTTTTCCATAGCGTCTTACAGAAAAACCCAAAGGAACTTTTTGACTAGCCCAATAATTTTTAAAACACTCTTATTACACTTAATATAGATTTTATTAAAGTGACCATTTATAGAAAGAAATGTTAAAAGTAATGAGATTTGTTCTCTTTTAGTATGGAAAGAAACAGGCTTCATCATTTGTCATTAAAATTTCTCCTTTAGTATTAAAAAAAATTCTCCTTTAGTATTATTGTAAAGAAAAAAATATTTCAGTTCAATAAAGCTGTCTTTCTTCTTAACTCTGAAGGCCTACGTACAACTTGGAGATTAACGCACATTATCTCATAAACAGAGAAACCTCAATTTAAAAATTATGTGACAACAGAAGACTCTTAATATGGTCACAATAAAGAGTATACACATGTAGATTTTATGGTGTACGTAAGAGTTCAACACTGAGTTTTTAATTGCCACTGTATGATTATAATAGAAATGGCAAGGAGTAATTTTATTCAGTCAGTCATGTTTTTACGTACCAACTCTGTGCATGGCTTTGTGACAGGCCCCAATGGGATAAAAGAACAATCAATCATTCCTGCCCTCTAGAACAGTGGCTTTCAAGGTTTTGACCATGACCTAAATGACCTGTGGTCTTAAATATATTTTTACATTGTGAGCTCATATACCTTTGTGTGCATTTACTCACATCACTGAAATGAGAGCTTTACAAAGTGATGTATAGTGATGCTTTCTCTCAGGTCTGTTCTACTGGTTTATTGCCGTTTGCAGCCCATGAATTCATTCTGTGACCATTTGCTAGTCCCACAGTATGGATAGAGGCTATTCTAATCTGGGTGCTCGGTCCCTCAGTCGTGTCTGACTGTCCGCAATCCCATGGACCGTAGCCCACCAAGCTTCTCCATCCAGGGAATTTTCCAGGCAAGAATACTGGAATGAAGATTATAGTTTCATTGGGGAGATAAGATAAATACACATGAAATACTTAGAAACTAATACGCTCCGGTTTAATATTCTATTGAGTGTTACATGGACTAATGCACTAACTTCAGTCAATATTTAGATCCTGCCTTGATGCATATTGAAAGTTTACAAGATTTTTAATATTTCTTTCCTTCAAGATTGCAGTTAGTGTGGAGGTTGAGGGGATATTTTTTGACTAGGGGAATAGCAGTAGAAAGTACTTAAGAGCAGGAGCTCTGAACTCACTCTTTCCTGGCATTTTTGAGGAACTTGGGTAACGTGTCTGCTGCCCTAGGAGTCAATATTGGCATGAAAGATTCACCGACTACTCTCCACCTGTTACAGACTGACTCTCAGAAGCCCAAACTAGAGAAAGTCTTATCTAGGTTAATTTGTGGTATTGATGGAAAACGTCTGTTGAACCCATAAGTAGACATCATAGTTAAAGGAGCAACTTAGGAGTTTCTTTCTTGCTCTTTTTCCTTCCTTCTTTTCTTCCCCTTTCCCTTCTCCTCTCCCCTCCTTCCTTCAGTCTTTCTTCCTTCCCTCCTTGTCCTCTGCTTCCCTCATCTTGTGGGCCGTAAATTGTGAAGGGCGACAGTGTCTACAGTATGCCCATCACTGCCTCATAGACACTCGAGTTGATCTAGAGAGCTTGGTGAACCAGAGACTTTGGTTAGAAGATTCCTGACTGTCAGAACATGCAAGGTGTATAGGATAAATAAGAGTGAAAAAGACCTAAATTGGGGGCTGAATTGCAGAGGACCTTGACTGTCTCAGTAATGAGTTTTAAAAAATCATCACCAACCAAGGTTTATCAAGCATGGATCCATGGCATTGTTTTCAATAACACGTTAGCTCATTTTATCCTCCACTTTAAAAAAATATAATTACAAGAGCAATATAGGCATTTAGCTCTTTCTTTGGGGTTTTTATTTACATTTTCAGCTTCTATACTAATAATGTAAAAATCCAATTAAAGTTTATAGATACAGTTGCTTGTATAAAGCTACTTGATTCAGGCCTCTCTGCCTATTAGTGAAATAGGCATAATAATACTAGTTATAAAATAATGCTTGTTTGAAATATTGTCATTCTGATTTGTTTCCCACAGTTTTCCAAGTTGGAAAGGAACAGAACAATGGCCCCTTTTTTCATGTAAAGTTATTTAATACATTACCAGGATTATTTTATAAAGGATGGTTTGTAATTGATATTAAATAGCTCAAAAAGTAATTTGATCTTCTTCATAAAATGGTAAAAATGGTATTGTTATGAATAGCCAAAAAAGGATATCAATGTTAGCTAAAAAAGTAAACTGGCTGCCAAAATTACATACCATTATTTTACATATTTAGACTAATTTTTTTCATTCTGCTGTTACTATTATTTTGCTAGCTGAAGATCTAATTTTACTTGTATATCTGACTTTTGACATAATGAGTGACGGTCTTCATCCTATTCATCTTTAAATCCTTAATGCAAAATGCACACTTATTAAATTCTCAATATAGAGAGTTGACTAATAAACACAATATACTTCTTTGGGAGAAAGCAATTAAGCACAGAACAAAACTTTATTAAACTTTACTATTAGCTGCCGAAAGACAGAAAACTTACTTAGAATTGTTAGTAAAGATCTCAAATACGCATAGAGCTATCCTGTGAAAACATCTGGATTCATGTGTCTCCAATTAGTTTGCATATTGCACAGTTCTCATTGAAAGTTTAGGAAAACACCTTTGTTAGTCTACATTCGTGACTTAAAAGCAGTAGCATTTCACATTTCTAACCTATTGAATTCTAAAGCAGAGCACTCACTATCAGCTGCCTGTATTGTTGCTGTGGAAATGACCTTCAGAGATCTAAATTCAATAGAATAGGTTTTACACCTGAAGAAACATTTGGTTAAGCTGCTAAAAGAGAAGAAATGAATTATTTCCATCAGAAAGTTTATAGGTTTGAAAGCAACAGAGCTCTCCTCTCTCTTCAGCAGCAGTTTGTCCATTAATTAGCCCTTCAATTCCACTTCAATTAAATTAACTCTAATTAATAAGTTCATTACAAAGATTGACGCACCTTGCTCAAAGCAAGTGTGCTAAACGCTGATAAACACCTTCACCCTAATGAAAAATTGATTAGATTGAATAAAAAAGGGAACCTCAGAAAGAAACCTCGCTCTTCTGAAGCTCAGGTGACGTTCTGTTCCTCTGAAGTTAATCAAAACATCTTGGATCCTTTAATCAAAAATTTAATTCAAAGGAGTTGGAAAATGTGGCGTGAAAAACCACATACCACTCTCCTCCAGCTCATAGCCCTGACTGTTGTTTATAAGAAGTGTTCACCACTGTCAGAGCCTGGATCAAGTTTTTAAAAATTTTGCAGCCCTGTGAAGTCCACTGTCTGAGAAATATTATTTGGCCAATGACTGGGGAACTGTGGGATCATGCATGTGACTACCTAAACAGGGACTGGCTATTTTTTATTTTGAAATTCAGCTAGTCCATTTCCTGTTTGTTAGAAATGATCTAAGGTTTTTATTCATTATTATTTAAAGAAAACCAAAACTAAACTATAGTCTTCCAATCTTAAGAAAAAAAAATAGTTCATTTTATTTAACTTTATATGTAAAAAGTAAAAAACAAAATACCTTCAGAGTTCTGTCTGCCTGTCTGTCTCTCTCTCTCTCTTAACTGGATCTCATCAAAAAAAACTTTTAAGAAAACTTTTTTAAGAAAAAACTTATGTCAGATGCCTGAATTCTGTTTTAATGACCTAACTTCTTGTTACCATTTATAAAGTCCTTTGGTGACTCCTGCTCTTTTCAGTAATTCTAGTAATTGGAAAACCTTGCTTTTCAAATGTTAGAGTTCATAGTTATATATATTATTAAACTGCTTTTCTATTATTGTTTTGCTCAGCAACTTCTGTCAGCAGTACAAATATACTGTCGAGGAAAAACAACAACAATTTATTTTATTTAACCAGTTTGTTTGTGTGTCAGACCCAAGCTAATATGCATACCATAATAGATTCTTTTTTTTTTTTACTTTTTTAAATAACAAATTCTTTCTAATGAAAGTTTCTAAATATTTTAAAAATGTAAACTATAAGATTAAAAATAACTCCTTTTCAATTTTTGCTACCCGGGTGAAACCCAACTGCTGTTAAATACCTGACATACACAGACACAGAATATTTCATAAATTTTATATCAGTTTGATGTATATGTACATGTGTTCCTGGCTGCCCAAAACATCCTCTGAGAAACATATAAGTGTGTGTGCGTGTATTTTCTTCTCATTATGAATCCTGTGTTCTGTTTTGTTAGTAGTGTGTGTGTACCCAAATATATAAATATAGGACATTGTTTATAGCATAATTATCATGTGCATTTTATGCCCAATACGGCAGAATGTAAAATTTTAAAAAGTAAAACTACGTTTATCATTCTTAGCCGCCAATACTGAAATTGACTTAGTAGGTCAAATGACTTAGTGGGTAAATACTTTCGTGCTTACGTTCAAGGATTTTGCTTTTCCCTGTCACAGGTTAGAGTTGAAGACGAAGCACTGCTTATTAACTCCCCTTCTCACTCCCCTCTACTCCTCCCTTGACCTGCTTCCTCTGTTTTACATCTAGAAATCTGTTCCGTGGACTGTGGCTCACATGGTGTTTGCATGGGGGGTTCCTGTCGCTGTGAAGAAGGCTGGACGGGCCCAGCGTGCAATCAGAGAGCCTGCCACCCGCGCTGTGCCGAGCATGGGACCTGCAAGGATGGCAAGTGTGAATGCAGCCAGGGCTGGAACGGAGAGCACTGCACCATCGGTAGGCCCGCCCCCTGCCCTGGCCCCGCCCCCCGCCCAGGTCACGCCCCCTGTCCCGAGTACCCTAACAGAGCTCACAAGGTGCTGCTTTTCACCTTGGAAAAACTCTTCTAATTATTGATAATTTGTCCTCCTCTTTCTTCCAGAGGAATAACTTCATTTTAAAATAAGGTCCTCGTTTTCCAATTGCAATCTAGTTCTTTTTATTTTTCTAAGTTTTTAAAATTCTTATTGGAATATAATTGCCTTACAATGCTGCGTTAGTTTCTGCTGTACCGAGAAGTGAATTTGTTATATTCCAGTTCTTTTTAAAACTGCTGTATCAAGTATGAAGTATAAGGGTACTTTATTCATTTTTTGGGGGGATGGCCACCAAAATTGACTCGTATAAGGATTTCATTTCTTATAAACCAACTCTCATTGAATATTTCTTTTGTGTGTTACTTATTGCCACCGTGGAACAGCAGTATTTTTTACTTGAAAGAAAGATTCTCTGTATCTAGCCTTTTGGACTCCTATAGATTCCAGAATCACACATCTTAGGACTTGTCCATCTATTTGAGTCTCTAAAAAGGAATTTTGAGTTTTTTGTAACTTTATTTTGTAGTACTGTGAAAAAATAGAGCAAAATGCACAATTCTAGTTTTTCTTAGATTTATATGCTTCACACTTCTTAAAATATGATGAAATTCTGACACATGTGTTGGTTAAATAAGACAATCAAATAGGTGTTTAAGATCAAAATGTTAGTATGTAAGTACTATTTAGCCTGGATACAAAAGTATCCAGAATACATATACTGGTTCTGTATTTTCAGGGTGTTCAGTGCCTTTGCCTTTACTATTTTAGTCACTGAAAGTAAAACATTTATTTAAAGAAAATGCAACAGAGTTAAGTAATACATTTCTGCCTCACTTCAGTGAAAGTGTACAATATTAATTATAAATGACATGATCCTACAACAATTTTGTAATTTGAGAAATGGTGTTTCTCTGAAGATCAGGCCTTTGTGGTAACTCTTATCTATGAACATCCTTGCAGGGTCACCTGTTAAAGGTGAGCTACTGCCAACAACTGGGGAGCCTGTAGTCTTACTGGGGTAAACTGCCAACGTGCACGTGCAGGACCCTTGCAGAGAGCTCACCCCTAACATCTTCCCTCATGAGACTCTGCCCTCCTCTACTCTTTAAGGGAGGCTCCACAGGGAAGGGGCCGCCTGTTGCTCACGCGAGCCCCACTTGTGAGCTACAGCAAGGCAGAAAATAGTTGACAACCACGATTTGCATCTTTTCTGAGGATGTACAAGAGACAGTGTGGTATCCCTGTGATCAGGCAGCTCCATGCCCCATTCCCAGAATGGATGCACACTAGAAGCAGGGCAGGAAGAGTGTGCTTCTAATCCTACTCCATTGTGTTTTTTGACCCCACCACCCCCATCATAAGTGAATTGAATCTAGCTAGAAGGGAAATGTTATATACTGGACTATTTGTATCCTGGGAAGTGCAACCAACACATGTATATATAGCTTGGACTATGGGGAAGTGTACTGTAGAGTTATCCATGGGCAGTTTTAACTTGTCAGCCAACAGCCACCAAACAAATCATTCTCTGGGTATCCTTACTGACGTTGGTAATATTACAGGGTTAGTTTCCCACAGAGGACCTGTCTTAAACAACTTTCCCTGCGTCTGGGAAGAAAGGGGACTTCTGTTAGTAGCAGGTCTTTTTGTTATAATTTAACATGTCTTGCAGTGGTTAACAATTCCACTTTCTATTGTTTCATTTTATTTTGTTGCTTTTATACTCCATATGAGTGACAGTGTAGAAGAAAAGGACCTGCTTCATTTAAAAATAAATCTTTGAAATGAACCTTTTAAAAGATGTAGAGAACCTTTAAATCATTGTTTTACTCTTTTGTACTCTCAGAAGTAGTTATTCCAAATTTTTGCATACAAAGATCCAATTGCTTTTCCGTGTCTACTTCCTACCTTGTGTATATGTCCAAAGTGAAGTCTCAGGGGTCCTTTAAAAGGAGGCCTTTGTGAGCCACTGATTAAACAGCCCAGGAAACTACAGTATGTTTTCTCATTCAGAAGAGTTACTGTTCTGTTCATTTCCTCTCGATTTCAACACTTAGGCGTCTGGCTGAAAGGAGCTTTCACTTTATGAAAGAAGACTCATAAATCAGCGAGATTTTTTTTTTTTTACTTTCTCCGTATTATGTGCCATCTCATTGAATACAAACAGGGAGGTTAATTGAAAGAGAGATGGAGGAGAAATTAAACAGTTAGAAGCAAACAAAAGTTCCCAATAGAAAGCAAAGAATATTCTTCATTAGTCATCTTGCTGTCTTCATAAACTCTTCATGCTTCCATGAAACCATAGGCATTTTGAGAGTAAAATATGTTATGAATTTAGAGTATTCGCAGAACACCCAACTACCTGAAGGGATTGATGGCATTCTGATATTTTTATTAGTGTGCTCACACTTTGCTCTCATTACGAATCATGTATTCAGCAAATTCATCCCCAGGTTTGCTGTCCCAAGTCCTTCTCCTTTCTTGGGTTAGACTTTGATTAGTGATGTATCCAGATTAAACAAAAAAAAAAGAAACAAAGAGAAATCTCCTTTTAGAAATACTATGATCAGAATGAAGATATCTCCCTTCCTCCCCTCAAAACCATTTAAGATTGTTGGACCCTTTCATAAACTAAGAGTCATATGACCGAATCACATCAAGGAAGCACCAGCAATGATTACTGGCATAGTTTGCTACTAATAGCACTGGTAGAGATGCTCTACTACCATACTGTGCTCCTTTGTAAGCAAACACTCCATAATTGGTCAAAAGATTATCATACTCATGTTTCTATCTTTGTTTTTCATAAGATTGGAAAGATAACTATTTAGAGGATACAGTAATTAATCTAAAAATATTAAATATAACTATGTGGTCTATAAGTAATAGTTGACAGAATTAGAATATTATTACAGATTAGAATGTTATTATAACTATATTATAACTATATTATTATTTCTATATGACAAAACTTAAACAATTCTGTAGTTTGAGAATTGAGATGGATCAAAGTCAGATCTGTGAACTGGAAGATACTTGGCCTAACTCCGTAGGCTCACTATTTGTAATGTATTTAATTGGAACCAGAATCTGTGACCCTGCAGAGGTTCTCTCTTTTCTTCTCGCTCAGGAAACAGAGGCTAGTTACCCGAATGGCCTATGGTTGGAGTGAATGGGACGTAGAAACACCACAAATACCACGACAGCCTCTACTGAACAGATGTTTGGAGGCAGAATCCATAAAAGTGTCACACTAGCTAACTATCTTGGTCAATGATAAATCCTAAGTACCGAATTTTAAGTATTATTAACCTGTACTTTCCCCCAAGAAATATTCTTTTCCGCAATGGCTGGAAGAAATTTGCCCCTAGAGCCATCCATTTGTATCTGAGAGCATTGGAGGCTGTAGATGAGGCTGTGACCCGAAGGGTAGGGAGGAGGGAGACTGAATGATGGAGCTGATCCAGTGGAGGGTTGTTAGGAAGGTAAGGAAGGCTCAGATCTCCGTGTGGCAAATCCCCTATTGGATGCTGATTTCCCCACAGACACAAATGGAGCAAATGGGCTTAAATTGCTTAAAAGTGATTAGACTTAATGAAGGCTGGAAACTTATTTAAATCCTGGAACAAGATTCCAAGCAAATTTCTGAATCTCCATTCCAGTAAGCATTGACAATATCATAATTATTTAGGTGTGAAACTTTGGGCATTTTGGTTTTCATCTGTTTGTTAGAGAGAGGAGTGTTTTAGGAGAGAAGTGTTTTTTAATTTCTTTGTAGTCTCTTGAACAGTATCCCACTGGGGGCTCTTGATATTCGAGAATGTATTGATAATTTCTGCTTAATTTGAAAAATTGCTAGTGTTAAGCACGGGGTTCCCTTTTTTTTCTCAATTTCATTTAACTTCCATTTTCATTTTTCTTGTGGCATTTATGTGCCTCAGTTACATTTCATTTGTTAATTTATGCATTTTTATCCATTAAGCAATTATTGATCAGCTCATCTGTGATAATTGAATACTATTTCTTAATGAAAGTCAGTGTAATATAATAAGAAAAGGCATGGGCTTTGAAATTTTAAAAAAAATGTTTCCCAACCAATCCTGTGATTTATTCACTGATTTAACTGTTCTTTGCCTCCATTGGGGTTTTTTTTTTTTTTTTTTTTGCAAATGTGAAGTGGTTATAATGGTCCTATTATATGAGATTTTGAAGCAGAGTGTCTGATGTTTAAGAGCTTTTGGAATTTGCATCTTTGCTACATCATTTGCTTGCTCTGTGACTTTGGGCAAATCATTTAACTTCCCTGAGTATGTTTTCACCATAAATTTTATTTATCTCATAGGGTTGTTGGATCCTATGAAATACCAGAATGTAAATCACTTATTAAAGTGCCTAGCAATGTTTACCAAATTAGAGTTTTTTATTTCATTGTTAAGTATAAATGAGTCAAAGTATAACGCAGACAACATTTTGAGTGCTAAAATTGTTTTAAAAAGATAAAACAAATGGCTATCCAGCAAATTTACTCTAGTGAGTTAATATAATTTCCATTTCATTATTATAAAGAGTGACCTAGTCTCAAATTGGATATGGCTTAAGAAGAAGTTAATATGTTTGGGATGGGAGTTGAGGAGGTGTTGCTCTTTAAAATCACAGTGATGAAAGACGGAGTCTAATGTGATATTTTTCTTCTAGTTATGTCTCAAACACAGAGCTGTTTATTGAGCTACATTGATTTTCATGTACTTTCAGGCAATGCAAATGGATATTTGGCCTAGGGGAAATCCTAATTCCTTTAAGGTACAAAAGACTGGCTATTTGTTTTTATTCTAATTCTTTAGCACATTGGTAAACAAGATCGTTAATGATCACAAAGACATGCTTTGTTTGTTCAGACAAAACCTAGTCTTAGTAGAGTACTCAGCACACCTCTAATAAATACCACAGTGCTCTGGGCTTAGGGGTGCTGGAGATTAGAAATTGAAAATGCAATATACACAGCTGGGGAGTTATCTGTTAAACAGTAAGGGGGTAAAAGAAAGAGCGGAACTGTGCCATGTATGGGCATGGCTTAGGCTTGATATTCTAATTCTCACCTCAGGACAACGGTGAAAGAATAGTGTTTTAGTTGTTAAATTAAAACATTTAGGTGACAAATTTGAAAACAAAATGACCTCGCTGATATATACTTCACTGAGATGACAAAATCAATATTCTCTGTGGCTTTTGTGAACTCTCCCAAATTAAGAATCACATTCATAATGGTATGAAATATGGAAATTCTAAAACTATCTTTTTATATTTTAAACTCTGATTTCTCCCTTAACAAGTGGCTGTAAGGACCACATTACACCAGCAAATGATTGCTCTGAGACCAGGCTTCACGTCCATCAGCATCATGTTAAGAAAGGGGTCTCTGATGGGGCCACTGACATACTTGTTGTGAAGCTGGTGAAGCTCAGGCATCAGGGCCCCTCACTTGCATGGGCCCCTTCTAGAATCTTACACGGGGACCGTGGATTTATATGGTCACATGTTGCAGATCAGTTAGGACTTTGGTCTCTTTCCACTCCCAACTTCTCCATCACACTTTTCCGTTGCATTGGAGTGGCTGTGGGCACTTTGAGGATTCAGCGAAGGAGAATCTGAGCCTCAGTTCAGTTCAGTCACTCAGTCGTGTCCGACTCTTTGCAACCCCATGAATCGCAGCACGCCAGGCCTCCCTGTCCATCACCATCTCCCTAGTTTCCATTTAATTGGGTATTCTTCTGAGACATGAGTATCGCTCTGTTTCTTAGTGCTAGCCGTTGGGAATATTCCTCCCACCCACTGACTCACCTAGGGACATCAGAGTAACAGAGTCAAAGGTTAAAGGAAGAAACGAATTTGTCCTGTGGAGCCCCGAACTACAGCCCCGAAAATAGGTTGTTGTTTAGTCGCTCAGTTGTGTCTGACTCTTTGCAACCCCATGGAATGTAGCCAGGCTCCTCTGTCCATGGGATTTCCCAGACAAGAATACTGGGGTTACTTCCTTCTGTAGGGGATCTTCCTGACCCAAGGACTGAGGCCTAGTCTCCTGCACTGGAAGGAGGATTCTTTACCACTGAGCCACCTGGGAAGCCCGGGAAAATAAGTAGCGGAGCAGAAATAAGGTTTGAAATGTATGGAAACCAAAGCTCATCTATAAGAACTCCTTCCTGTCACCAGATATGTTACAAAACGCCCATCGAAACAGAAGTTTTCTCTTGTCAGCAGCAGGTTTGATGGTGGAACTTACACAGCTATAAACTTCCCTAATTCTCACTTTCAATGATTGTTTTTTGTTTTTTTGTTTTGTTTTGTTTTGGCGGTGCAGCATTCCGGATCTTAGTTCCCAACCTGTGCTCCTGCAGTGGAAGCATGGTATTCCAAGCACTGGACTCCCGCGAGAGTCCTTACTGATGATTTCTCTTTTCAGGAATTGATCAGGATGCTTGTATTTTTAAAGCAGGAACCTATAGCATGCTGGTTCCAAGAACAACCTCTCCCTGCAGTTTGTAGCACCCTGACAGGATATGTCGTGTAGGGTGGAGGTGGACCATCAGGGCAGGTGTGGAGTTGAGGGGAGGAGATTCCCCTTGGTTGGTAGTAAAAATCCAGACAGGCTAGAAAGTGTCCCATGGAATGTGCAGAAAAGGAGACCTTAAGTTTCTTCCTGCCCTGCAGTCTCAGTGATTCTTAAGTAATTTCATGTGACCAAGAGCCTGGCAATTCCTAAGAGAACCCTGGAAAGCCTCCTTCACAACTCACTGAGAATCACCCATGTCCTGAAAACCAGGCTGGTTTTTTAGATGTCTGTTTCTTCCTTTGAGATAACAGTCGCATCCGCTGGGGGCCTCTCGCTATTATTTTCTTTCTCTGAGTCTGATTTATTCAGTTAGCAGTTTTATAAACAGTGCTTGATCCTCTGTAATCCCCTCAGAATTGTTTTTTGTTTTTTTTTTAATGAGGTCGCTTAATCTCTCTTCTGAAAAATGCAAAACTGGTTTCTTGGACCTTTCTGAATAATGGAGGCCCCATTTTGCTAAGTTGTCAACCCTCTCTCTACGTGGTTTCAGTATTCACATCACAGAGATTGTGTTTGTCTCACTAGTCAGTGTCACCGTATTCCATTTATTTTCATTTTTTGTGAAGAAGTGCTTGGATAATCCGAGACGTTGTTGAAGATCATGGTCACTCGCTGTCCATTTTGAAGTTTTAATTCAACTCTCCTCTAAGTGCTTTTTCTCCTCACTGTATAAGTTGTTATTTTCTATCAGTCTGTTTTAATTTATCTGTACGAATTTCAGCCTCAAAGGATGTGAATGAAGCCAGGGTTCCATTTAACTGAAGCCAGCATTGCCAGCGACGGCAGATCTGCACTTAAAGCTAAATTAGTCATCTCACTCACTGTTCAGTAACCTTTGCGGAAGAGAGGAATCCCGAACCAACAAAAAAAGTTCACCGTCTTAAATTTGAAATTTTAGTGTGTGTGCATGCATGCTCAGTCACTTCAGGCGTGTCCAACTCTTTGCAGCCCAATGGACTGTAGCCCACCAGGCTCCTCTGTCCATGGTATTCTCCAGGCAGGAATACTGGAGAGGATTGCCAGACCCTCCTCCAGGGATCTTCCCGACCCATGGATTGAACCCACATCTCCTTCACTGCAGACAGATTCTTTACCCACTGAACCACCTGGGAAGCCCTGTGTTTCCATCATACATGAGGCATAAGGCTGTATGTCTAGATTTTTTAATCGCTCTGAATCTCTAATAACGTTGACAATCTGTAGCTTCTAAAGCTTCAGAGTGGTTTTTAGTATTGACTCTTCTTCTTGGCCTTTTGGCTAAGATCAAGTGGTGGCTCAGACGGAAAGCATCTGTCTATGATGTGGGAGACCTGGGTTCGATCCCTGGGTCAGGAAGTTCCCTGGATAAGGAAACGGCAACCCACTCCTATACTCTTGCGTAGAAAATCCCATGGACGGAGGAGCCTGGTGTCCATGGGGTCGCAAAGAGTTGGACACGACTGAGCAACTTCACTTTCTTCTTTCTGGGAACTGCTTTGCAACCTTAACTTTGAGCACCCTTAACATGTTAATCCCAACTCCTTAATTTGCTAACTCCCTTAACTTGTCAACCTGCCTGCACAAGTAGTATCGGGTCTCAGGACCATCGGGAGAATTAAACCCTCAAATCAGACAAATGCTGGGCAAAGTCTGGATTAGAATCTTCACAGAACTTTGCTCCTGATTTGCTGGGTGACCATCAGTATAATCCACAGTCCCCAGAGCCATCATGATAAATGCTCATTCACTGTTGTGACGATTTATCTCCCCCAGCATCAGTTTATGTACCCCTAAGAACAGGAGTAAATGTACCTAAGCACCCTTTGCTCTGTTATTCAGTCACGCAGTCGTGTCGGAGTATTTGTGATCCCGTGGACTGCAGCATGTCAGGCTTCCCTGTCCTTCACTATCTCCCAGAGTTTACTCAAACTCATGTCCATTGAGTCAGTGATGCTATCCAACCATCTCAGCCTCTGTCGTCCCCTTCTGCTCCTGTCTTCAGTCTTTCCTAGCATCAGGGTCTTTTCCAGTGAGTCAGCTCTTCACATCAGTGGCTAAAGTAGTACACCTTCAGCTTCAGCATCAGTCTTTCCAGTGAATATTCAGGACTGATTTCCCTTAGGATTGACTGGTTTGATCTCCTTGCTGTCCAAGGGACTCTGAAGAGTCTTCTCCAAAACCACAGTTTGAAAGCATCAATTCTTCAGCACTCAGCTTTCTTTATGGTCCAGCTCTCATATCTTGTGCATAACTACCGGAAAAACCACAGTTTGACTAGACGGACCTTTGTCGGCAAATTAGGGTCTTTGCTTTTTAATACACTGTCTAGACTCATCAAAACTTTTCTTCCAAAGAGCAAGCATCTTTGAATTTCATGGCTGCAGCCACCATCCGCAGTGATTTTGGAACCCAAGAAAATAAAGTTTGTCACTGTTTCCATTTTTTCCTCATCTATTTGCCATGAGATGATGGGACCAATGCCATGATCTGAGTTTTTTGAATGTTGAGCTTTAAGCCAGCTTTCTCACTCTCCTCTTTCACTTTCATCAAGAAGCTCTTTAGTCCCCCATCACTTTCTGCCATTATGGTGGTGTCATCTGCATTTCTGAGGTTATTGATATTTCTCCCAGCAATTTTAATTCCGGCTTGAGCTTCATCCAGCCCTGCATTTCTTATGATGTACTCTGCATATAAGTTAAATAAGCAGGGTGACAATATATAGCTTTGTTGTACTCCTTTTCCAGTTTGGAATCAGTCCACTGTTCCATGTCTGGTTCTAACTGTTACTTCTTGACCTGCATACAAGTTTCTCAGGAGGTGGGTAAGGTGGTCTGGTATTCCCATCTCTTGAAGAATTTTCCACAGTTTGTTATGATAACACACTCAAAGGCTTTAACATAGTCAATGAAACAGAAGTAGATGTTTCTCTGGAATTCTTTGCTTTTTCTATGATACAACAGACGTTGGCAATTTGATCTCTGGTTCCTCTGGCTTTTCTAAATCCAGCTTGTACATCCGGAAGTTGTGCAGACAGAAGTTTATGTACTGTTGAAGCCTAGATTGAAGGATTTTGAGCATTATCTTGCTAGCATGTGAAATGAGTACCATTGTCCAGTAGTTTGAGCATTCTTTGGCATTGCCCTTCTTTGGGATTGGAATAAAAACTGACCTTTTCCAGTCGTGTGACCACTGCTGAGTTTTCCAAATTTGCTGGCATATTGATTGTAGCACTTCAACAGCATCATCTTTTAGGATTCGAAATAGCACATCTGGAATTCCATCACCTCCACTAGCTTTGTTCATAGTGATGCTTCCTGAGGCCCACTTAACTTCACCCCCTTCACACCCTTTGCTGTGAACCTCAGGTATCTGAGTTCCTCTGTTCTCTGTCTGGGGCTTCCCAGGTGGCTCAGCTGTAAATGGTCCGCCTGCCAATGCAGGAGATGTAGGAGATGCCGGTTCGCTCCCTCGTTCGAGAAGATCCCCTGGAGGAGGAAATGGCAACCCACTGCAGTATTCTTGCCTGGAGAGTCCCATGGACAGAGGAGCCTGATGGGCTGCAGTCCACGGGGTCGCAGAGAGTCGGACTCAGCCGAGCAGCTGAGCACGCGCTCCTCTGTCCAGTCCTTCTTGCTGTGTTTGCCCTCAGCAGCCTGAAGCTGAGACTCTGCTCACACGGCAGCAGTGTAAACCCCAGTGACAGTGGCCTCGTTTGGGGAAATGTCGCGTGTGTTTCTATACTTCAGAAAAGGGGCATTTTTAGGACTTCTCAAAGTCAGCTCTGAATGTAGATACTTCTGGTTAAGTGTATTTGGATTTAACATAGATCTTTCCATTTAGATGATTTACACGTAGCCTATAAGGATGAGAGTTTTGAGTTCTTTAGAAGAAATATGCTTGACATTCTTTAGAGTCGACTGTATGATAAAGAATTCTGTCCTGTGGTGGTTATTTGTACACAAATCTTCCTCCAGTCTGTTTCCTGTGGTGTAGCTTGAGTCCCAAGAGCTGCTATAAATTAACCTTACTCCTACTCAGCTTACTTTGAGGCCCTCTGGCTTTAGAGGTACTGTGTGTTTGGGGAAAAAAAAAATGGAGGGTTAAATCCATTGTTCTTTTTCTCTAATAAGAGCAGTAGAAGAAAATAGTGGTTATTTGTACTATATTGTGATCCTTTAGGTGTCATTGAAATATACCTGACAGACCTTGAAATACACTTTGACAAACCAGTTCCCTCCTTTCTTACCATTTTGTATTTATCCCCACTATGAACTTAGAGGTTTTCCAGCTAGTTTTTTTATGTCTCTCAAAATACATTATTGTATAAGTGCTCTGTGTCTTAGGGAACCAATTTATAAATTATAACTTTTAATTGCAAAGAAGATGTTTAATCTGTTCATTTGAATTAAAATGTTGTATGCTATAGTTTTAAAAGTTTATGAAAAGATAGGGTATCAGGATAAAAACCACTTAACTAGCACATCAAATGTATATCATAATGTTTTATTATGCCATTGTGTTCCTTCACTAATATACTAAAGCATCTTTTTTAGTTTGGAATACTGTGTCAATTTGCATCTCTTAAAAATCATCTAATACCTTAATTTCCACCACATCTAGTGTAGAGGAAGTTTGAAAGCACCATTGACTGGATATACCCTTTAACCAGAAATAAAGATGAAAGATGCTCCTTTAAAGTCTTCATCAGAAGCTTTTATTGAGAAGTTTAGTTCCAAGGCATTTGGGAGTGAAACCAAGGGCAAAATAATATATTATCAGTTGATATTTTCATAGTATTAGTGAGGAAGAGAAAGATTACAAGAGAGCCAGATTATGAATATGTCACTGTCTTCGGTAAACTGAAGACAGGTAATCATAGACCACCAGTCACCTAATGAAGTGTTTGTGTAAATTTTAAGTAATTCTCGTTATCTACAAAGATCCTATTGCCTTAAAACAAAAAATCAGAACTTTGCATTTAGTGTCATGTAAGGGTGGAAACATTAAGCCCACAATTTTAAGGGACATGACTATTTCTTCCTGCAATGATACCTCAGTGTCCTTTGAATGGTGGAATTTCTCTGTGTCATTTCTTGAATGTGACAAATTGAAAATAGCCTCTTTTCATCTTGAAACCATTCCTTTTCCACCTACCTGGTTTTCAAATGCAAGTTCAGTTACGGTGTTAGTCGGTGCAAAAGCCGTGGCCTTTCTCCCTTTTCATATTTAACGTATTATTTTCACAGATTACCGTGTGACTCGAGCCAATTTTTTTCTATTGCTCCTCTTCATGATGGGTTCATTGACCCTCTCTTCTTTGAGTACTCTTTAGTGGTGCTGGAAAACAGCTGCCTGAAATATGGCTATTATTTCTGGGGTTTAACAGACATGTGCCTTGGATAAATTAAGGAGCAGTTCAGAGGAGGTCCATAAATATGAATACTTTGCCAGCTGCTTTTCCATTAAACGCTGTTGGTTGAATGAAATTAGTAAATAATTATGTTGGTGGGGAATCTGTTATATCCAAATGGAATATAATGTCTTCCTTTAACAACAGAGCTTAATTTTTTTCCTATACACCAAATTAGTTTTTAGGGTAATCTCCATTGCAAATGGGCCGATTTGCATTAAAACTATGCCTCCTTGTTCTGATTTGTCAACACCTCTTTTTTTAAAAAGTCTGTAACATTAAGCATGGGTGGGTAAGACCATCTGCTTCTGGAGCTTGCCTGTAGCTCCATGACTTAACACACGAGACAGGTTACAGCTGTTTAATTGTTATGAAGCTGAATGATTATCGTTCTATCCAAAATTAATATTTATATATGTATGCACAGAAAGCATGCGGCTAAACATAAGTGATCTAATTGTGAATTAATGGCGTTAGGTATTCATTAATTAGTCCCCACATGAACAATGAAGTGTAAAATAATGCTTTTCACATACACTTCCGCTCTTGGCTTTTAAGATGAGTCCCCAGTAGTGATTATTATGCATGCGAGAAACCCACTCCAAATACATTGGCATATGCAGGGGAAAAAACTCACCATACATAAAAAAAAAAAAAAAAAAACCATCATAAAAAGCAAAGAGAAAACTCTCCACGTGGTTACTGCACATACCCTGACTTTCCTGCCGCCAAAAGCTTTATTCTCTGATCTGTGATCAGTGTAGGTTCAAGCCACATAGTAAAAGTCTAGATGGGCCATTTCAATTGGGTGTACCAGCATAGCACCCATGATGACAACCACAAGCTCTTGGGAACCCTTTTCTCAGCCAAGTGACAGTGAATTTCCTCCTGTTTGTAGGAATGGTGATACACAAACTCAGATCATTCTGTTTCAAAAGTTAGCAATGTATATTCTGTCAGGCCTGCTCAGTACATCCCATAGTGAAGAACAGAATGAAAATTTTTCAGCCAAATTGTAGTCTGGGGATTGTGATATGCATGTAAAATAGAATATCTAGATGTCTTACTTCCCAAGTAGTTACTGTAAAAGTGACTTGCATTTCCAAGTTTATGAGCAGATTATACGAAGATTTATAGCCCTGTAGAAAATATTAATGTACGTTGCTCAAGTCACTAATGAGGGAACACAAAATATATAAGGGCAACTGGTGATGTGTTCTTTCTTCCAAAAAGCTGATTTGGCATTTGATTAGGAACTGTGCATCTGTACCATCTGAGGGTTATGTGAGACAATGAGAAAACTTGTTAATATAAAAGTAGGGTTGTCTGCACTTTGGGATCTAGCCTGTTCATATGGAGGATGGTCCCATTAAAGGGAGTATATCGTGAGGAGGTGAACATGCGGCAGCCGATACGATCCTGACATTATTGGGGCAGAGTGGACGTCCTGGTTTATGAAAACAGATCGTTGGCAGTCCTGAGGTGCTCTTCTTAAAGTCAGGTTCCTTTCTTTCTGGTGTCTCTTAAAAGATACCAGTCGCTTTGTAATTTTGTCCTTTTTATATGCTTTATTTAAAAGATTGACTAATAGTACCTATTATGTATCAAGTGTTTACTGTGTGCTAAGGCACAGTCTTCCCTGGCTGCTCAGAGGTTAAAGCGTCTGCCTGCAATGCAGGAGACCTGGGTTCGATCCCTGGGTCGGGAAGATCCCCTGGAGAAGGAAATGGCAACCCACTCCAGTGTTCTTGCCTGGAGAATCCCAGGGATGGAGTAGACTACACAGTCCACGGGGTCGCGAAGAGTCGGACACGACTGAGCGACTTAACTAACTAACTAAGGCGCAATGTAAAGTTCTCAGTGTACATTATCTTATCTTATTAAGTAGAAGCTATTAAAATCTCCGCTGACAGAACCCAGGCTCAGAGAGGTTCTAAGACTTTTCTGTGGATGCGCAGCTAGTAAGTAATAGAACCGGAATCCAGATCCACATGAACCATTCCCAAGCCCATCCTCTTAAGTACTAGACTATGCTGTCTCCTAAATTACTGTTTGTTTTACCTTGTATGTATACAGCGGAATAGGCCAAAGTGAACTTTGTTCTGTTCTGTGATAAAGATACATTATTATCTATATGCCTGTCACATAAGATTGAATTGTCATAGGAACAGATGCAGTGATAACAATGTCAGTAATGTGTTAATAATAAAATGTCACTTTCTATTCAGAAAATTATAACTGGTAATAGGATCCATAGCTTGCCAAAATAAAAATAACAATCCCAGCAACAAAAAAACAGTTTAGGTAAAATCAATTTATACTGTGGAGGATTTAAGAAAGTTGTAAACCATTTACTGAAAACACAACACTCTTCCTTACATATTGTAAAATAACTAGGTCTTTCTCTTGTCAATTTTTAAAACTATATCAGGAAAAAACAAAGTTGGATAATCTGTTTAATTTGCTGAAGATAAACATGGCACCCCACTCCAATACTCCTGCCTGGAAAATCCCATGGATGGAGGAGCCTGGTAGGCTGCAGTCCATGGGGTCGCTATGAGTCGGACACGACTGAGCGACTTCACTTTCACTTAAACTTTATTCTATAAATTTTCTTAAATATTAAATTTTATAAGTAGGCAAAAGTAATAATGGTAGATAACAAATTAAAACTCATTGATATTGTCCAAATCAGTAGATGATTTTCGTGGTTTTCCTGCCACAAGACTTGGAACTACCAGCAAGACATCCCTTTGGTAATTACAGTAAGAGCTTCCCTGGTGGCTAAGATGGTAAAGAATCTACCTGCAATGCAGGAGACCCAAGTTTGATTGGTAAGATCCTCCAGAGAAGGGAATGGCAACCCACTCCAGCATTCTTGCCTGGAGAATCCTGTGAACAGAGGAGCCTGGTGGGCTACAGTCCAGGGGGTCGCAAAGAGGCACAGAGTGACTAACACTTGGTAATTGCAGTAACCAAGTTAATTGTGTCAGGATGTTAGCGATCCAAATATTTATTTAGTGTACAATAAATACATTTGTATTCTAATTTTCATATATAAGAACTTTTCTGAATAGCTTAGTTTCCAAATCAAGGTACTGAAATATACCTGATTGTTTTAAATCTAGGAAATCATATGGAAATGTGGGTTTGCTTATGTCATTCACTGAATTGAAACAAGGAGTGAGAATCTGAAGGAGACATGTGTTACTCCATGTTTATGTATGTGGTCCAGCAGATGAAGTCATGCCATGTGTAAAGACTGTACCAGAAACCCTGTATCACACGCCAAACACCACTCATCTCTTTTGTAGTCTGTGTGCATGCCAGCATCAGTGGTGCTCTCTGTGTTCTGCCTGCTTCTCTGTGACTTCTGTTATGTAGATGCACTCAATGGTAAGACATGAAATTCTAAACTGAACGAAGATACCAAATATTATTCTCCCAGTTGTCTGTACAAAATTCTGCAGCTTGTCTTGGCACTTTTTCAGCAGTGCTGGCTTGAAAATGTTGGTCTACCTCAAAGCACCTTTTCCATAGAATCTAGATTTTTTTTTTTTTCCTGGGCAGACTTAAATCAGGAAAAATATTATTTCACTTTCTTGGAATGTCTTGGCATAAATAGTGTTCCTAACTGAAGAATGGCATTTTGCTTAGGGAGGAGCATGCAAGAAGCAATGCATTGTACAGGTAATTGTTTCACCAAGTTTCCAATCTCTAAAAAGAATGAAACATGCAAACTTCCAAAGACAATTTATTTAAAGCAGGTTTTCAGAAATATGCTGCCAATTTTGGAGGAGCAAAAGCTCTTTCAAGAACACGTGCACGTGTGTGTGCTCACATGTATGTGCTCACACACGCACAAACTGTTTTTCTCTACTGGCACAACCTAGTTGTTAAAACTCACTTGCTAGTTGTTAAAATTCAAATTATTTGATGCTCCTAAATAGAATAAAGTATTTGCAATGTTTTATCTCAGTCTTAGAATGAGAGTTCAATGGTGAGGGAACACATGTCTTTAAGGAGCCTGAGTAAATTGTTTTGCAGTGTTTAAAATTATGTCAGTGTTATAATTCTTTATGACAGGGTAATCCGTGATAAAACAGTGCAGTGGGTACCAATTAAGGAACATCAGATCAATGGGTATGCAGGCTGCACACTGATTTAAACAGTTGCTGGTTGGAATACATGGATTTAGTATGTACTGATTTGCAAACTGTAGCTTTTCTGGCATCCTACAGAAACTGGTATATGAGTAATCTAAAAGAATGATACCTATGTACAACTTTTAATGACATACTAATGTGAATTATTTTTTAAGACTGTATTTTTTAAGTATTACAAAACACACAGTGCTAAATAAACATCTGTCCTTGACTTCGAGGCCTTTGCAGTATTCGCTGTAGTAAAGGATATGTCTGTATTTTATTATGGGTTCATCGACTGAATTACCCTCTTTCAGAGATGGGCCCCTAAGATTCTAGTGTTGTAATTAAGCTGAGCAATATTTCCAGCATTCTAGATTCTGTCTTCTTTCCCTATAGCTAGGCTATCCCCAGGAGTGAATTCAATAGCCCAGTGAAAATATGGTCCTATTTAATATGCTCCAAGTGGGCACATTGTTGACAGCAGAAACAGTGAATAGATCATAACTACACATATCAGCAACAAATACAAATATACACAAACTCTTTGTATTTTTCCCTTGTGAACTGCCTAATAGAGATATATCAGCAACTGGGTTTGCCTTTGTTTCTTCTCTGTGTTTTGAAGAATCAGTTTGATGGTGAGGGGAAAACAAAGTTGGAATCAATCTTATTCCAGGAAGACCTCCAGATATCCCAATTCCTCACAAACAGGCACGTACAGTCCTCTGACGTCCTTTTTAAAGGAGCAGTCTTCTTTGCAGCTATCACTCAGCTGATTTTTTTTTTATATATACAGCAGGCATCCACTGAACTGCTTCTGTTCTTTAATTTTTCAGACACATTTGTTTTCATTTTCCCTGATTTATCCCTCAGTTTTAATACCCTGCCAATCGGTTCCCCAAACATGGGATTTTTAGAACAGGTTATAACAGTTCTCATCATAGAGATTTCTTAACTACATAAAGAACCCTCAACATATGAGACTATGTTCACAAATGAACATTTCAAGTTGTTTGGATTTTAATCTAACTTTCCCATTTCTCCTTTTGACTGTTGATGTTGATTTGAGGATTTCTACATTTTTTTCGTCTTATTTGTTCATTCAAGTGAGTTCATTGATAATCCAAAAACAGATGTGCTTATGGTCTGCCTTACCCAGGTACACCGTTCTCTGTATGCCAAGTTGTACACAGAGCTTCTTCGTTAAGTTTTATGGACTTTGAAATTTTGGCCACTTGCTAGCATTTTGACCTGGAGGAAGTTATTTAATTTCCCATGTCTCAGTTTCCTCATTTGAGAAACAGGGAAGATAATAAAGAGGTGGTGAAGATTAAATGAGCCGATTCGTGTTAAATGCTTAGCATAGTTTTCAGCACATAGTAACAGTCAGTCAAGGCTAGTGATTGTTAATAGCGCAGTACTCAATCAGGATGGATGGATTGGGCAAGGGGAGAGGAAGAGATGGATAAAGGAGAGGGGAAGGATGTAAAATGAGGTATTGTTCACATATACTTCTTTCACAAAAGGTAGTCTTTGTATTATTCAGAGAATGTCTTCAAAAGCTGCAGGCACATGTAGGACAGAGCAGGAATACCATAATAAGTACATTTAATCATTTTGCTCAGCAGATATTAAGAATCCCTTATGAGCAATGGGAGTACAGTGATTAGCATGCCCACAGAGTTTGCATTTCTAATGGGAAAGGTTTACAGATTAAGTCGCATATGTCTATGTATCGTTAAAGCCTTGTGATTTCCTGGACTGTCTTAACTGACATGAATTGATCTCTGGATATTTTCTCTTCTCCTTTTACATTTAGCCTGCTGTTTGTACTCCTAGACTTCATCCATGAGACATATTCAGGGGGAAATGAGAACTATCAGTTAGCTAGAGGAAACGGAGGGAGGAGGGCTGCCCATGATTTCGTTTTTCTCTATTTTTGCGAGGGGCCACACCATGCAGCGTGTAAGATCTTAGTTCCCCAACCAAGGATCGAACCCACATTTCCTCATTGGAAGCACAGAGTCTTAACCACTGGACTACCAGGGACGTCCACATAATTTTGACAGATAAGCAAGTGGGGCAGCAACATGTAGGTAGAATTTCTTAAAAGGTGCTATTCTTCCTTACTCTCCATGTTGGGAATGCAAAATGGTACAAGACTGTGAGCAGGCTTCTTCCCAGGGGTCTGTGGAATCCATGTCCTTTGCTAAGTGGTACAGACAAGAGCAAATCATTCTGTTTTCAACCCCACCTCGCTTCCCCAAAAGTAAAGGGAAAAATATGTTAAACAGGGACCTTGAAGAGAGAAAGCATTCTTTTTAGAAAGAAGCACCTCAAGGGGAGTGTGTGAAGAGGATACAGTGCTAATCGTTTGGTTTGGTGATGCTGGAGGTTTATGAGCTGATAGTATAATAACAATTCTTTCGCTGAGCCACACCCTTCTCCCGCATCTCAGATTCACTGAGCCCTTGCCCACCTGTACCAGCAAGTAGACAAGGGCTTCCCATGCATGTGAAACCAGAGCGGTGGTTTCATTTGTTATGTTCCGGGATGACTGTGTATCCGAATGGATTTTGAAAGACAGTTTAGACCATGATGAGCCAAGGCATCTGGAGATCAAGGGCTCCGTCTTTAAATGTCCAGCACTCACCTGCATTCTTCCGTGGCGGCTCAGGTGATAAAGACTCTGCCTGCAATGCAATGCAAGAGACCTGAGTTTGATCCTTGGGTCAGGAGAAGGGAATAGCTACCCATTCCAGTATTCTTGCCTGGAGAATCCCATGGACAGAGGATCCTGGCAGGCTACAGACCATGGGGTCACAAAGAGTCAGACACTACTAAGCAGCTAACACTTTCACTTTCACCTGTTTTGTGCACTTTGCCAAGTAAGCCATGTAGATGTCAAAAACGTGGGAATACCCCCCTGTGACTTTGGGAAACAGTTACCTGCTGAGATTCACATGAGGTCAGGAAAGATTGCACAGTACTTCTGAGCTTCTTTCATCCATTTCTTCTACTGAAGAAAAAATGTTTGTTAGTTTCTAAAGGTCTAAGACTGCAAGGAGATCGAACCAGTCCATCCTAAAGGAAATCAGTCCTGAATATTCATTGGAAGGACTGATGCTGAAGCTGAAGCTCCAATACTTTGGCCACCTGATGCAAAGAGCCAACTCATTAAAAAGACTCTGATGCTAGGAAAGATTAAAGGCGGGAGGAGAAGGGGACGACAGAGGATGAGATGGCTGGATGGCATCACTGACTCAATGGACATGCGTTTGAGTGAACTCCAGGAGTTGGTGATGGACAGGGAGGCCTGCCTAGTGTGCTGAGGTCCATGAGGTTGCAAAGAGTCAGACACGACTGAGTGACTGAACTGAAATGTCTAAAAAGAGGCATTGTGACAGTGGTTAAGTGCACCTTCCAGAGCCAGGCAGCCTGGCCGGCTAGCCTGTGACCTCACACAGACTGCCTCACTCTTCCTCTCTTCATCTCTATTTACTGTATCAGCTGTATTTACATCCTGGGGTTGTGGTGGAGATTAAATGAGAGAATGATATGTAGTGCTTAGAGCTAGAAATTCGGGCATCATTAACACATCAGCCAGGTGTTCATAATTTGCCAGTTATGAAACCAGGGCTCCAGCAATGCTCAGGTCATAAGCAGCACTTTGTGAGCACGTGTGCATTTTTTCAGGGGGCAGGGAGAGAAACCGGAGAATATGGAGAATCCATAACTCCCAGCACTTTTCTCAGAGAACTGAGACTATGAAAAAGATTAAAAACCACTATCTTACAGAAAATACAGTAATACTCATCCACTTATGCCCCATTTGGTCTTCTTAAAAGATAAATAATCAAAACTCCAGGGAAAGTGTTTTATGAATTCAACATTTTACCAGGGAACAGTTTTTTTCCAAGGGCTCCATTTTATATGTCAAGCACTCATATTTATAAATAGAGTTTTCTTCTATAAAACAAATTTAAAACTTCTTAGTAGATCTACCAGAAACAACTTTCCTTCAGTGTCAGAATACACTTACTCATTTTCAAAGTGATGTTTTTTGCAACTTAATGTGCAGTTCAGCAATTATTAGGTGTATTAATTTTTAAATATACTGTATTATTTTTTATGATTATTGTTCCTAATGGCTTTTTACAACATGCCTGCATTTTTCTGATAATTTCCTGTATTGACTTATATAATGATGTTTTCATTGTTGCAATTATTACTTTTAATAATTCTTTGAACCTCATCTATGGACATCTTCTTTTGACTTCATTATTTAGACCTAGGCTCTTGTGGTATTGTTGGAAACTTTACTCTTTGAGGCCAAAATGTAGAAGGTGGTTTGTTTTTTTTTTTTACCTCCTTCCTCTCTTAGTTTTAACCTATCAGCCTAATAACTATTCCCTATGATATAAAATGCAAATGACAAATCTTGGTATCTTTTCCTCAGTGCAGATATTTTTCTTATGGTTGGTTTCTAAAATGTGTCATAAACATTTTTTTTTCTTCCTTTTTTTAGTGTTTTTCTTTCTTTCTTTCTTTTAATGTAAATTTATTTATTTTAATTGGAGGCTAATTACTTTACAGTATTGTATTGGTTTAATATTTAAATCTTTGTGTAAAATTTGACCTGCTGGGTACTTTAAATCTGTTTTCTAATTTCAGCTCCACTTTTGCGGTTCTTTTGGTCCAATAACAAACCTTCCTTTACCTGTAATTCCTTGTTTTGCATAATCGATTGTTTGCGAAAGTAATAGGATTGGCTGGATTCTAATTTATTCTTCCTTTAGAACTTCTAATCCAGATCAGGATTAATTATATTCCTTATTGTGGTGTGTTAATTGACGTGGACCTGATGTAAAAGCCAAAAGCTATTCTCCAACTCTGATAAGTGATATTAATAATTCCCTCAAACCTGGCTGAACCAGAAACTCCAGAATGTTTTAAGGCACTTGTTTATCCTCCATATCAAATGAGCACTCATGGGACTCTACTGATTTATATAATGCTTGGAAGGAATTATTAAGAAATGATATGAATGATGTTATACAGTAATATAGTTTTATTTTAATGCTTGAGAAACAATTATTTTATGAAATTATAATTGCAGGTTAGTGCCTGACACTGTTTCTCGAACCCCCCTTCACTCCCCCAACAATATATTGTCAATTAGCTATAAACATGCTTATTTTTAAATGCAATTCAGAAGCCTCTAATGGAATCCTGTGGCAAAGTGAAGCATCCTTTCATATAAACGGTACAGCTGGGTCTGAACCATTTATGGTTTTGTTTATGCACGTGACAGAACTGCCAGGCTTTAGTAGCTCAACTGAAAGTTATCGTTTAAATCATTCTGTTAAGAGTTCCGCGACCACTTGCATATGTCAGTAATGAAAAATAATCAACATAAGCGTCTTTGAAAAGCAATTTTAGATCATTAAAGATGCATGAATTTTGACAAAGCAAGAAGATTTGAGGCTTATTAAGAATATATTAGGTCTCTCTGTTGAGCGAAGAGAGAGGGATTTTTATGCTTCTGTTCAAGAGGAAAGGTGTAGGCTAATTGTAACCTCATGAAAGATTAAATGGACAGGTACAGTAAGAGACTTCAGTCTTCATCCTGACTCTGTCTGCAAAGCTTTTGTGAGAAACAGAGCCTATTCCTGTATGAATCCTGAAAGGAAACAAGATCTTAGAACAGTCTGTATTTCCTAATGGACTACATACTGGTTACGTCATTGTCCGTCTGACAAGTAGTCAAGGGCTGCTGGGTAAATCATATAGAATTTAATGCATGCCTTTTTCATAATACTATATTACATTTGCTTTTTTGTTTTATTATTAACAATTAAAGTTTGATTTTTTGTAAATATGCAAGTGATTCAAGAGAAGGTGAATGAAGTAGAATTTCTGTGGGTGTATGTCACAGATTAAAGAAAGGATCTAAAAATGCATCAAGGTTCCTCCAGGGCTGCTGTGTGTTCTTTCTGCCCTTCCACCATATAACCCTTATGAAACTACTTTGTTCAAAACAAACTGAAAGAGAATTATTTTCTCACCCCCTCCAAAAGTTTGATGTTTGTATATCTCATAGTTGTAAATTTCCAAAATTCTCTAATGACAAAAATTGATTCCATTTGTTCTACTTAGTTATGAAGGTATAATCTTAGGAAGAATCGGAGTGGGTCCGTCCCAAATAATCTGCAAAAAGAAGTGTTAGTTTACCTGCACACTTTCCCTTAAAGTGCTGAATATTTTCTGGAATCGTGACTGCATTTGCTAAAATGGGAATATACTGCATTTGTAGAAGATATGAAGTGCATCTCTGTCGTGTGATGTCTGATGTCAGCCGCAGCTGCTCAATTTGCATGTAAATTCTGAAAATTTCCTTGTCCCATGTGACACTTCTGAAATGTCTGTCTGTTCTTTTTTCCTTTTTAATTTCTCAAGCTCACTATTTGGATAAGATAGTTAAAGGTACTGTATACTTGCTCTTTGTTGACATATCTCCATATATATCTCTATATAACCGTGTTTAGCTTGTAGTAGGTATGAAAATAGATTGTTTTCCTGCATATTTTTGTAAATGGTAAATCAGGCCTACATTATGTGAAATCCTTTGGATTTAAAGTATTGAGACTTCAGTGTCTGTGTCTCATTTTTATAATTTTGGGTTATCACAGATTTCATTCCTATGTAAAAGCATTAGTCGTCACTGGAACCAAAAACTGAAGATAACAGTATATTTGCTGTTTTTTGTTTATGGAGTTTTTTTGGGTTTTTTTTTTTGGCTTTAAGATCTTCATTGTTGGCAATTCAGCTCATAAGCTTTAAATTCTAAATCAAAGAATCACGAACACTCCCTCTTATCACAGAATAAGAAATTGTCAATCTAAAGAAGATTCTGGTTAACATATGTTGAGAGAAATCTCATTTATCCTCATATGGAAACTTCTTTGGCTTTATCTCAGTGTTTCAAAATATATGTGATATCATAATTTATGTTTTGTGATTTTCTTTAAAAAAAAAAAACTACAAAATACTGTGCATTCTAGAGAACGAAAATGATAACTCTGCTCAGCAGAAAACAGCAGATTCTTTGTCTTCAGTTATCATAGAAATAAATGAAAACCATATCTTTCAGAAGAGAAGAGTCCCTTTCCCTTGCTCCTCAGATTACCTTTTTTAATTTCTTGTTTGTGCTTTTCATTGGAATATGAAAATATTCATGGCAGTACCCAGGCTTTCATGTAATAACTTCCTGTGTGCCCGCAGTCGACTGCTGCACCCCTTTGTCACTGGGGCAATTAAACCTTTTAAAAAAAAAAAAAAAACAGAGGCATCCATAAGGAAAATTTACCTTTTAGGCATTGAATAATCCATAAAAACAGACGGTAATTGTCTGAAAGAAAAGAAGCAGCAAAATTAATATTCTCCTGACTTGATGGCGTCCGTAAGTCTAATTTCATCACACCCCGCCGCAAGGGACTGTCAAAACAGTCTTCTTTCTGTTAACTCTAATCTGAAGAGACAGAAAGTCTCTTTGAGATCTTTTCAAGTTCCACAGTGAAGGAGGGAAAGCCAGTTATATGAATAATTCTTTTAATACAGACCTAAAATAAACATCCTTTAAGAGATGGTTCCCTTAAATTTTGTCACCAAAAAAAGCATTCTAGGTATAAGAAGCTAGAACAAACCCCCAGCTGCTAGAGCAGGCATTAACTAATATATATATATATTTTATACCAAATTATAAATTAATTCTTTCCAAAGAGATCTGGTTAATAGCCCATTATTCTTGCCATCTTAGCGCGTTTATACCCTCGTTTCTGTCGGTATCATGTCACACTCATAGATAAGAGCACCAGAACCTACCCTAGTGTCATCCTCATAAACAGATCATGTTGGCTGCATGCCAGGTACCATCTGTAGGAAGTGGCAAAATTTGTTTTTTTTTTTTTAATGTCATATTAGACTGAAACAATTATAGATTTCGGATATATTAAATTATTTTCATTGTTTCCCAAATTTTCCCTCCTTGCCCATAAAAGCAGACAAGATAGGATATAAAGGTAACAGCATAAAAGCTTTAGGGAGATTGTCACAAACTATCACTCTTTTGCGCTCTGTCTTGAAGCACGTCACTACCGTGTTTTTGTTCAGTCTCTCGATGTTTTACTGTGGTCCTTACGGTATTTCATTTTGTCCGTCCTGAGTAATCAGATATGCACAGCTATTACATTCAGTTGGAAATCCTGTCAGTCCCGTCCCATCCGTATGCAGCCTGAATCCTAGTGTCTGTTAGAATAGATGCTAAGCTGCTTCACTATTTCCTGGGCTTTGCTTATTCTGTGAAAAGGAATGTATTCTCAGCATAAAGTATAGTCATTGATACTGGCCTATACTTTGTGCAGTTATTTAATGCACTGTAATTTCACATGAATATACGGCAACTCTGAGGCCAGATAAAATTAACATTCTCTTTTGAACATCCTTCATAGCCACGTACCCACACATTCATGGTTTTAAATTTAGAGGGAATTTTTGAAAGCAACAAGGCACTTTTAAGAAGACGTGTCCTAACCAATGACCAGTAATGTTTACAGCAGATTAAAAATCTATTCTAGGGCTTCTGAAATGATCCCGCTGTGATGCTTTTTTCACACTTTAATGATCAACCTTGTTGCTTTGCTAAAAAGGGAAAAAAAATTAAGTTAATTTTGTCTGGCCTGCAGCAATTTTAGTGGGTCATTGCAGACATTTCTGTCCTACACAGGTAAGTGGTGTCTCAAGGGTCAGGCCAATCAAAGATGCCACTTGGATAAGAATCAGATTCCTTAGATTGCGTTGCTCTTTCTATCCATGTGCAATTACAGTATTTGTGCTGTTTCGAAAGGCCTGTTCCCACTAAGTGTCCCTCATCTGTTTAGCTGAGGTGCAGAGACTTTAAATACTCAAATCGCTTGTGTTGTCCTTCTTTGTCTTTTGGCAGAGGGGTGTCCCGGTCTGTGCAACGGCAATGGAAGGTGCACACTGGACCAAAACGGCTGGCACTGCGTTTGCCAGCCAGGGTGGCGAGGAGCAGGATGCGACGTAGCCATGGAGACCCTCTGCACTGACAGCAAGGACAATGAGGGAGGTGAGAGACGCGGAGCAGGAAAGCGAGCCTGTGCCAGAGCTCAGGTTTATAAGTTCTCGTGGGCCCGTGGTTATCTGTTGCCAAAAAAAACAAACATTTGATCCCCACAGGTTAGATTGACTGAAAAATGTATGAGTGCTGATAGAATAATTTTGCTCCCTGTTTTCCCTGAAACAAATGCAAGATTATTATCATTCAGGGAAAAGGCAAGGTAACCAAGCTGCTGTATAATGTGCATTATTGTCCATTTCTTGTCCTAATCTCCAGGTGATGATTCTCCTTGATGCAGTTTTTAGGGCGCTGTGAATTGGGAGCTCAAGAGCAGTCTTTTAATAATGGAACAGTCCAAAAGAGGCAAGGTAGTTCCCAAGCTCTTCTGTTGAAAGGCCAGGAAGAGAAAGCAATCCCCTTGAAGCTGTACTTCCGGTGTCTTTTTATCCTTAACTTTACAGCCTGTGAAAAGGATTATGGTATTCCACCCCATGTAAGCCCAGAGTGAAGAAATACTTATTTTTTTCCCGTTGTGCCCATCCTCTGTGCTGGTGTGTTTCGATCGCAGAGAGTAGAGAGTGAGAGTTAGTGTCTGTGTCTCCAGCGATGGAGCTGTTCACTGTTGGTGTCCCTTTCGGACTGAGTTTTTCAGAAGGAATTATTATAGTTTCTGTCTAGACCACTCTGGTCACCTGCTCCACGTGTGACCTTCCTAGTGTGTGTTTCCCTTCCTCCACCTTCATTGAACCTGCCCTGCTGGGAGTGTCCACGTGGGCAGTTTGGTGATGGTTATGAGTGCCAGTTTGGAGTCAGGTCTTCACTCCACCAGGAAATGGCAGCACACCCCAGTATTCCTGTCTGGAAAATCCCACAGACACAGGAGCCTGGCAGGCTACAGTCCATGGGGTCACAGAGTCAGGCATGACTTAGTACTGAGCACACATGCATCGCACCACCTCGTAGTCCTCATGTGACCACAGACAAGATCCTGACTGTGTTAAACTTCAAGTGTTTCACGTGTAAAATAGACAGAAAGGAGTTTGTGGAAGTGTTGAAAGAATGTGTATTGCCAGGGCTATGTTACATTGTAAGGAGCAGCTCTCATTATCCAGTTTTCCTTCTTTTGCTTTCAAAGTGCTCACCTTGACTAGGTGAACTTCATAAAAGGTTGTCAGAGAAGGTTGAATTGGCCCTTCCCTTTCCAAATAGAGCAGACATAACATCAGACAGATGTCTGTAGTAAAGCAAGTCTCATGAAAAAGCAAGTCATGTGAATGTGGGGGGTGTGGGTTCCCAGTGCATATAAAAGTTATGCCTATCGGATACTGTTTAAATTACCCTATACTGTAGCCTGTTAAGGTGTGCGGTAGCATTATGTCTAAAAACAACATATATACCTTAATATAAAAATATTGCTAAAAAATGTTAACCGTCATCTGAGCCTTAAGCAAGTTGTAGTAGTGACATGAAAGGTCACAGATCACCATCAGAAATATAATAATAATGAAAAACTTTGAAGTATTGCAAGAGTTACCAAAACGAGAGACAGAGACACATGGTAAGCAAGTGCTGTTGGAAAAATGGCACGTTGGGCTTGTTCCACTTCAAGTTGCCGCACACCTTGGAATTGTGAAAAATGCAATATCTTCCCCACGATAAAGGGAAGCGCAGTAAAACAAGGCCTGCCTTGTACTGTTCTCTAGGAAGCAGGGTAGTCAGAACCAAGTCTCAGCTCTCCTCCTCGCCCCAACACACACACACAACACAGAGTCATTCTCAAACCAAATGGTCCTTGTTTCTCATCTTCCTGACGACGAGTTGCAGTTCTCCGTGTCCATTCCTAGCTGTCTGTTCACTCTTCCATTCCTGCCTAACTTCACTCTTTTCCCTGTGCTCCTTTAATGCGGACTGTCAAGAAACTTAAGCCACGAATTCTGCGCTCTGCTGTCTGTCCTGATGGATGTAGGTGTTTGGTCCTTAGCCCTCGAAGCTTTTTCTGCCTGATAATACACAGTTGCCTCTCTCGCCTCCCTGTGCCCCGGTGCTGTCGTAGAGACCGCAGCATCAGTCCTCTGCACGCCCGTACAGCAGCTTTCCCCTCCCTCCCAGGAAGCCCCTGCCCCTGGGAAGAAGGCTAGCTTGCCTTCCTCCTTGATCAGATGTTTCACCCTCATGTTCTAAGAGATTACACTGAGGAGGTTACACCTCTGGGCAGAGAGAAGCAAACTGCAGGGCCCAGTCTGCAGAGCCGCTGCAGAGTAATTTAGGGGCTGATCAACTCTTTAGTGTCCTTATCGGCTAAGGCGGTTTCTCTCTTTCCTCAGAATTTATCAGCTGTGAATTGGCCTCGTCCCTCTTTGTTTATTCTTATTAGCATGGAGCTCTGCTATCTCTAGACTTCCCTCTCCAAGGGGAAATCGGACCTGATAGAAGACCTCCTGTGGCTTCTCTGCTTATCTCATATAATTTGTATTCCTGTCCCTAACCTAATTTTGCTCATCTTCTGAGAAGGAACCTCAGCACCAGCTTTGTTACACCCTGAGATTGTAACCTGGTTGCCTTATAGCCCAAGCTAGAGGATTCCTTGAACTTAAGTATGGGTTATGTGTATACAGACAATATTTTTCACACTAAACACCAACTTAAGACACATAATCTGGTGATTAAGGATATTATTACCATTACCATTAGTTGAGAACAGTAAAACAGAACATTTAAAATAAGGACTGTAGTTGAAATTCTATGACATGTGGGAGCTGTGCCATTATAGTTACATTGTCTACATTTGGTGTCAAAAAATGGTGAATTAGTCAGAAAGTTGAGTAGTTTCATTTAACACATTGCTGCTGCTGCTGCTGCTAAGTCGCCTCAGTCGTGTCCGACTCTGTGCGACCCCATAGACGGCAGCCCACCAGGCTCCTCTGTCCCTGGGATTCTCCAGGCAAGAATACTGGAGTGGGTTGCCATTTCCTTCTCCAATGCAGGAAAGTTAAAAGTGAAAGTGAAGTCACTCAGTCATGTCCGACTCGTAGCGACCCCATGGACTGCAGCCTACCAGGCTCCTCTGCCCATGGGGTTTTCCAGGCAAGAGTACTGGAGTGGGTTGCCATTAAGCAACTTAAAAACAAGGAGAAGATGAAGAGGTTGATTTGACTCGAATCAAAAATTAAATGCATCATAGTCTAGTCTGAGCAAATTTGTAGAGCACTACTCTAAGAACTTTACAGACCACACATGCACAGACACAGACACACACACACACACACACACACACACACAGACACACACAGACACACACACACACACACACAGAAAGTTGCTGACTAGTGGCAGAAAAGTTCTGTCTCCAGGTAAGAACGATAGAAGCTCCCGTGGTTTCTCAGAGACCCAGTTTTGATCCCCAGGTAGGGAAGATCCCCTGAAGAAGGAAATGGCTATCCACGCCAGTGTTCTGGCCTGGAGAATTCCATGGACAGAGGAGCCTGGAGGGCTACAGTCCGTGGGTCACAAAGAATTGAACACAACTGAGCGACTGACACTTTTACTTTCACTTTTTTTTTTTTTCAAGGACGGTGGGTAGGCAGAAAAACAGATTATTCTATCAGAGTATGGATAGCCATCAATAGCATTTCGTTTTACTATGACCATGTCATATACTTCATTAACCACTTCATATGGCTAGTAGAGTTCTGTTACTTTACGGAGGAATCTTCTATTCTCTCTCCTTCCTTCCCTCCAAATTCCAGGCCTCTTACTTTGTTGTTGTTCAGCCACTAACTTGTATTCAACTCTCTGCCACCCCATGGACTGTAGCCCACCTTCACTGCCTCCTGGAGTTTGCTCCCCTCTTACTTGAGAACAGGAAAATCAGTGCTGGAGTCTCTGGCATGTTTTCCATGCCCCAGCCTGACAAGGCAGCTCTCCAGTTCCCCCAACACTTCAGTAAGCACCATTGCACCTGGTCACGTTGCTAAGACTCGCATTCGATAGGGAGTGTCTTGACTTTGAATAGCTCCCCATATGGTGGTCCCACAGTGTGAGCATCAAGATGCAGCAGCTTGCCAGAGACCACTCTTACCTTTATAGAAACTCAGGGTAGATACTCACGAATGAGCTGATTTCTCCAAAATACGTAATCTGTGGCAGTAGCTGCAATGTTCCTATTGTTCTTCTCATTAGGGAGATGTGATCAGAGCTCCCTTTGACATCTTGCTTTCCTGTCTGGTCCTCAAATAGACAGCTCCCCTGTGGATACCTGAGGCATAAGAGGCAAGTCTTCTGCAGATTGGATGGTGGAAGGCCCAAGAATGACTTAAACCTCTTCCTAAATTCTGTGCAAGATGGTAGAATGTCAGAATATGTATCCTGCCAGGAATGATGCCTCTTACTTTTAAGTAGATGAAGTTATTCGTTGTCCTTCAGAGTTTTTAATACTACTTTGTGGGGATATGCCAGGAAGATATACCTCACACAGGTGTTTCTTAATGCCTTCAGAGTCTGATCATAGTAGAAAAAAGAAGCACAATTCAACTGAGGTTATTTAGAAATTAAAAAAACAGTACTGAGAGAGGAAGGAAGAAAAAATACAAACAAGATACAAACTGTAGATGCAAGCAGGTGTGTGTGCTAAAAATGACAGAGGAGGGAACTGATGAATGATAGTTTAACGTGAGCCTTAGAATGAATGTGATGAATGGACAGAGGCAGTCTAAGTTTGGAGATTCCCAAATGAAAATAAGGAAACATTTGAAAATACATTTTTTAAAAGTTCTAGCAGGAGGATGAGATGGCTGTGTCCTCCAGAATATACTAAAAATAAATAAATAAAAGTTAAATAAAATAGAAAAAAATCAGAAGGGGAATGGTTTAAAAAAGGACAAAAAGAGGAAGGAAGAGAGGAGAGGAAATGAGATCCAAAAGTGAAAATCGTTCAGTCGTATCTGACTCTTTGTGACCCCATGGACTATACCGTCAAATGGAATTCTCCAGGCCAGAATACTGGAGTGGGTAGCCTTTCCCTTTTCCAGGGGATCCTCCCAACCCAGGGATCGAACCCAGGTCTCCCTCATTGCAGTCAGATTGTTTACCAGCTGAGCCACAAGGTAAGCTCATAGGAGTTCCTGAGTACTTCTTAAAAAGAATCCAGATGTCAGAATGAAGAGTGGCACTCAGTCTCAGAGCCTTGAAATACATTATCCTGGCAGATGATTTAGGGGGAAATTACTTTTTTTTTAAAGACTCCGTGAGATCCTACTGCAGGGAAGAGGGGCTTCCCAGGTGGCTCAGCAGTAAAGAATTCCCCTGCAGTGCAGGAGACATGGGTTCGATCCCTGGGTCAGGAAGATTCCCTGAAGGAGGGCAGGGCAATCCACTCCAGTATTCTTGCCTGAGGAATCACATGGGCAGAGGAGCCTGGAAGACTAGTCCTAGGGTCATAAAGAGTCAGACACCACTGAAGCGAGTTAGCATGCATTCAGGGGAGAGATTTAGGTTACTCTGAACCCTTTTATTATCCACAGAAGTTTTAGATCCCAGGAGAATCCCATTCTAGAAAAGAGAAGTCCAGCTTTGCTTTCAGAAGCATGGGGTTTGACTGCTGTTTTGTTTTGGTTTTTTTTTTTTTTTTGTGTGTGTTTTTTTTTTTTTTAATTTTAAAATCTTTAATTCTTACATGCGTTCCCAAACATGAACCCCCCCTCCCACCTCCCTCCCTGACTGCTGTTTTTGAATGAGTTTTAGGAGAGGAAAAATATTCACACAGGCTGAAACTAACAGTCTTCCCTATATTTTATACACATTACCATTCACTGCCACTGCAAGCTTTAGAACAACAAAGAGCATTGCCCAGAACTTCTTTAGACAGTGTCCCGTTTCTCTGGGTTAAGAACCTCTGCATTCTTGGGCAGGATTATTGCTAGCAGTCATACACAGTGCTGGGAAAGATTGAGGGCAGGAGGAGAAAGGGGCGACAGAGGACAAGATGTTGGATGGCATCACTGACTCAATGGACATGAGTTTGAGCAAGCTCCAGCAGATGGTGGAGGACAGGAAAGCCTGGTGTGCTGCAGACAGACCTTGGGGTCACAAGAGTCATGCATGACTTAGCAGCTGATCAACAACAGTCAAGATCACCACTGTTAGCAACTCAGAGTGCGTGTCTCTACACCTCCTCAGTGAGCTTAGTTTTTTTTAATTTTACTTTACAGTAGATGCACATTTATGTTTTTAAACAAAAGCAGGATAGGTACTATTCTAAATTTGATTCTGCCAAAGAGATTTTTTCATGTCAGTACGTGTAGGTCTGTCTCATACTTTATAACAGAAGCACAGATGTCCTGGTTAATTCTACCACTGCCCCATTAATCATAATTTAGCTGTTTCTTATTTTCTTGCTCTTGGTATAAAGGCAGATCTGTAGTGAATCTGTGTGTGGATGTCTGTGTGTTTATCTGCATAGAAATCTTTGTGTAAATGTACACATATTTCTTCGGAACAGATTTGTAGGAATGAAATTGCTGGGTCACAGGGTGCCTTAAATTTAATTCTGGTAGCTACTACCAAATTGCCTCACAGTAAGTTTCACCACTGTACACTTCATCAGGAGGAGAGTGTTTATTTTCCCCATGTTCATAGTCTGTACATAATCATTGTACATAAACAAAATTGTGCAACAAAATGAAAAATATGAATTGTTATCTGCTGGGTGGAAATGATTCCACTTTTATTGTTTTCATTTGCATTTCCCTAATTACGAGTTAGATTGATGATCTTTATATATGTTCCTTGACTGTTTCTTCTTTTGCTGGTTGCTTATTTATTTCTCTTGACCGTTTTTTTTCTGTGGAGTTTTTTTACTTTTCTTTGTTAATTTTAAGGAGTTGTTTATATATTCTGCTTATCAGCTTTTTATGAAGTGCGTTGTAGATAATTTGCCCCAAGTTTTCATTATCTTTTAACCTTGTTTGTGGCATCTTTCGTCATACAGAAGTTTTCAGATGATAAACTTTTACAAGGCAAATGTTTATAAGGTTTACCTTTTCCTTCCTGAATTTGGGATTATCTGTCTTTATGAGTACATAAGGCCTTGCCCTGTCTAGATTATATGTAGTATTTCATATAATTTCTTTTAATACTTTTTACAGTTGTATGGATTGCCTGATGTCCAATTTATCAAGAACATGTAAAAGTACCTATTAGAGTGAAAAAGAAAAAGGAATTCAAGGATTAGCATGGTATCTGAGGACAGGAAAATGGTGATGAAAGAAAGCAGTATGTGTCTCTGTTGTAGAAAAAGTTTTAATTTTTTTTTTTATGTTAGAGTAGAGCCGATGGACAATGTTGTTATAGTTTCAGATGTACAACAAAGCGACCCAGCCATACATATACCTCTGTCCATTCACCCCCAAACTCCCAGGCTGCCACATAACATGGAGCAGAGTTTCCTGCGCTGTACAGTGGGTCCTTGTTGGTTATCTGTTTTAAAGAATGGCCATCATCAAAAAATCTCCAAGCAGTAGATGTTGGAGAGGGTGTGGAGAGAAGGGAACCCTCCTACACTGACGGGATTGTAAATTGGTCCAGCCACAATGGAGGACAGTATGGTGGTTTCTGAAAAAAAAAAAAAACTAAAAATCTGCTGTGCTTTTAAGACATCCTTTTGGCCTGTTTCAATCTCATAATCTCTAGGAACTGAATCTATTCCTCACTTTGTTCCGCAAAATTTTTGTATGCGTGCTCAGTGCCAAAAAGGATATGTCTTAAATTCTGGGAGCTACAACAGTGGGCTAGATTAGCCCTCAAGGAACTTGGTGAGACCTTTGTCTGAGCTGATTGCTAACGGAATTGGGGAGGGAGCCGGGATAAGAGCAGTGAGAGGTCTCCAGCAGAGGAAATAATAATCACAAAGGTCTCATAAGCCATGTTAAGGAGCTCTAACTACTCAGAAAGCAGCAGGGACCAATTAAAGGAAGCATTTTACCTAGAGAAGTGAAATAATCACATCTGATTTCTGCCAAGAATACTCTGACAGAAGTGTTGAGAATGAATAGCTGGGACAAGACTGGAGCCTGGGAAACCAAGCTCTTGTTGAGATCTTGTCAAGAGGTGACCGTGGTGGCCTGAAGGGTCTTTTCAGTGAAATAAAAAGAAAACTGACTTAGGACATGTTTGGGGTAGGAAAAAGGAGGAGCTGGCCATTGATTAGGTGCAGAGAAAAATGGAGGAGAGGAGTGAAGGACGACGCTCAGGTTTCTACTTTCAGAACCTGGGTGAGTGGATAGTGGAGACATTCATTGAAGTAAGAAATGCAGAGAAAGTGGTCTATTCAGAGAAGATCGTGTATGTTGTGTTTTCCGCATGTTAAGTTTTCGATGCCTGTGTAATATCCAAGTGGAAATATCTAGAAGGCAGGCTGTAGATTGGAAGTTCAGGAGAATAAACAGCCTGGGGTCATTACGATTGAAATGATGCGAACATAGACTAAAGCCACGAGGAGAACTCTGTTAATCAGACAAACCAGGAAGATACGCAAAACCAAACATGATCCAGATTCAGTAATAAGCAAATGAATTTCATGTATGTTACAGAATGGTGACCCAAAAGAGAAACAAAAGGTATACCCGTACCCTTTGAAGATTCTAAAATCCACAGATAAAATACTGCATCAGATATCCTACCTTGGGAATTCCCTGGCGGTCCAGTGGTTAGGACTGGGCTTCCACTGCAGGGCGCTGAGGTTCCATACCTGTTCAGGGAACTAAGATCCTACAAACACACTGTGCAGCCAAGAAGAAACATAAAGATATATTTAGGGGAGGTGGGGGCGCTTCCCAGGTAGTGCTTGTGGTAAAGAGTCCACCTGCCAGTGCTGGAAACACGAGAGATGTGGATTTGATCCTTGGGTCCGAAAGGTCCCCTGGAGAAGGAAATGGCAACCGCTCCAGTATTCTTGCCTGAAAAATTCCATGGACAGAGGAGCCTGGTAGGCAGCAGTGCATGGGATCACAAAAAGTCTGACATAGCTGAGCAGCCATGATGCTTTTTAAAAATAAAATTAAATATATATATTTTTTAATTTTTTAAAGAATTTCTACCTCTACCTCCAGCTTGGAATGAGGGAGAAAGACTTCCAAATACTGTGGGTAAGGGCTTTAATTACCTTTAGAGTGAAGATGAAAATTCATTCAAAGGAAATTCATGACTTTTTATCTAGTTAGTATATCAAGGTTTTGAAAAAAATGTTAAACTATCCATAGCTGCTTAAAAGACAAAAGTGAGACTTTGGACAAGCAGGTCAAAGTCAGCATAGAGTGTAAATTAGGAAATGATGGAGTCAGATGTTTTAATAATCTAGTAAAATGTGCATTGTTTATCAGAAAAAAAAAAGAAGAAAAGAATGATTTAAAGACAAAGGAAACAGGGCAGGGTAGAAACTTAAAAGCAAGACTAAAGGTTGACAAATTATGACCTCTGGGCCAAAGCTTGTTTTTGTAAATAAAGTTTTATTGAGACACAGTCACACCCACTTATTTACATATCATCTCTGGCTGCTTTAGAGCTATCAAGGCAGAGTTAAATACTTGTAGCAAGGACTATATGGCCCATAAAACCTGAAATATTTTTTATCTGGTCCTTTACAAAGTAAGTTTGCCAACCACTGTTACAAACCAATGAAAGTCCTAGGAAAGATGAGAGCATATTTTTAAATAACTAGAGCAGTAATATTGAGGATTAAGTGGAAGGAAGCATAAACTATATTGTCTACTTTATATCAAAATACCACTCATAGTGCAAAGCCTAACCTGGAGAAAGAAAGGCTCTTAACTGATCATTGAAGTAGTTTTTCAGTGGGTTTGAACATTTCTGAGTTTCTTTAGGTCTTTTTTATGATTAATTCTATTAGATATGGCTTCTACGCCAATACCAATTTAAGCCAGCCTCATATTCCTGAGACTAAAATGGGATGTCGATGATTTTAAGAAGCTCGTCTATGAAGTCAATTTTACTACAATAGACATTTGGGCAAGTGGATAATCAACTCTAGTGGCACTAGATAGCCCTAGCTATGTGAATATAGGCAAAGAATGAAAAATGTTTTCTCAAGTTATAGGAAGCCAGATTCATAAGCATCCGTCACTTGCTTGGGCAAGTTACTGATACACTCTGCAGAAAAATAACAAACCATGCGTCCCTGCATCTTGGCTGTTGAAAATGAGATTCTGTCTCTGATTGATGTTAGCAGAGAGGCTTGTAAAAATGCATTTCCAACTGATTAGTTCAGAAGGTGTCAATCTCATGCAGTTTTATGACCTGCAGACCACATGCCAGACGCACATTTGGTTTTTATAAACTAACAAAGATGAATGATGAGATTTGAGCACTCCTGTTTGGCAACTGTACCATACAGTGCCTAAAGGAAGGCATTCAGGGAGTATTATGGGGGACCAAAGGAGGGGGGAGTTAACCCTTAATTTACCAGGTCAATGGAGATAAAATATAACTTTTGGAGGTTTCACTTTCTAGTTATACTTAAAAGATTAATGTAAGGGAAAAACTTGCAAGAATATCAAATATTTATATGGAATTACTCTCCCAAGCATACTCATTCTAAATCCATAGAGTAAGAACTCTTAAATATACAGACACACACACACACACACACACACGCACACGTGTGTGTGTATATATATATATATACATACGCACACGTGTGTGCGTGCTCAGTCGTGTCCGACTCTTTGTGACCCCATGCACTGTAAACCACCAGGTTCCTCTGTCCGTGGAATTTTCCGGGCAAGAATACTGGAGTGGGTTTGCGTTTCCTTCTCCAAGGGATCTCCCCAACCCAGTGACTGAACCCACGTTTCCTGTGTCTCCTTCATTGGCAAATGGTTTCTTTACTAGCTGAGCCACCAGGGAAGCTTAAATTATAAAACATACTAAAGATTCCTCATGAAGTCTCAACCTTCATGAGGTTGAGATTATAAATCATGAATTGTTACTAAAAGAATTTTTTAATTGCTTTTTTGAAGCTAAAATGATTTGGATGCAATAGGTCAATCATCTGCTACTTTAAAAATCTGAGTCTTAATAACTTATGCTTCTGTGTCTTTGAGACAGATGGAGAAAAAATTCAGTATATTGCATATTATAACATATCCTCATGAAAAATAAGCCTCTAGCATAGTTTCATCTTTCTTCCACTAGAAATATTGAGAAATATTTAGACATTTTTCATCTTTGTGGCCTTTTGGTTAAAAAAGGAATATTTTTGATAAATTTCTCTGAAATTTCAAAGCTCAGTTTCATTTGATTTTCTTAAAACATGATTTTGAATTTTTGTCTCAGAATAGGTATGTGCTTTCAAATAATTAACAATCCATTTTTTAGAACTATAACAGATATACACATGAAAATGTAGCTATAATAAAGAAACTATAAGATCTGCTTATCAGAAATTCTGACTCATACATTTTCATGTGTATAAAAATTATGGTGTCAAAAAGTTAAAATAGTCATGCAAAAGAGTTCAGCATCATACATTTAATTCTAATACTTATTAAGCTCTTTTTTTCAACCATATGGGAAATAGTGAAATTTTTAGTTAATGTCTCTGGATAAGCTACATCTCTTTCAGTTTTAAGTGACAGAAAAGCCAGCCCAAACAGGTTTAGGAAAGAAGGCAGTGCTTTGACTTCTAGAACTGAAAAGCCCAGATCAGATGCAGCTTATTGCAAAAGCCCCAAAGATGTCACTGCGACGTGTTGTTTTTTCTCGCCAGCTCTTGACTTTGACTCTTCTGGGAAGGCTCCATTCCCAGACAGGTTCTAATGTCGTGGCAGCCGGGGAGATGGGGTAACCCCAGCCTCACGGCCTTCCAGCTCCAAGCCTGGAGGGATGGGGGTGGAGGGAGGATGGCTTTTTAGATAGTTCCTGAAGTTCAGTCCAGTTTGACAGATTAGGTCCCATGTCCGTTTCTGAACCAAAGGCAAAGAGAGATATGCACATAGACTGAAAGTTGGGGGGGACTGGCCATCCAAATGAAAATTCAGAGTAGCTATCCAAAGAAAGGAGAACGGGTGTCAGGAGAAACCACAACCTTCACAGCATTCTTGTTCAGGTGGCAAGTGACTGAAGGCTGCTGAGCCAGGCCACTCATCTCCTGTCTCCTACCTTATCTGTGTTGTTGTTGACCTACTTAGAGACTGGGCACTTCCCCGTCTAAGCCACCGGGGAAGTGCTATAGACTGGGCAATATGATTCAGTTTAGTCTGTTTTATTTTGTTTCAGTTTGCTTTCAGATAATGAATGGGCAAGCATATGTTCTATTAATAAGAGTAGCCTAAAGCAAAAAAGAAAAAAAGACTAGTGTATTTTTTTTAATCAAAGTTGTTTCAAAACACCTGTGTAAATAAAACATTGGTCAACCAGATATTTTCAGCTGAGTTTGCCATAATAGGGTCATGCTGAGACCTGAAACTTAGGTTTTAAGATTTTATAATGATTTTGTCCATTCCCCAATGGTGATTAAAGTCTGCAGAAACTAATGTTTTTATTAATCTGTACTGAGAAATGTAGTAGCCAAACAGATCAAAATTCACGTGTCAACTGGTCACTGAAAAATGACCTTAAAGACTAATGCCATGAAACCATTATCCTAACGCTTATCTGCTAATGGGGTGGTTTATATGTTTCAAACAAAATTCTTACATGGCCCATTAAATATAGTTTCCTTTTGATGTTCCTGGAGAAGGCTTGAGAAGATTCTAACCTTTATTCTTTTTATGTCACCAACACCTGTAGGTCAATTTTTAGTGATCAATTTCTTATCATTTTCAATATTATAGCTTATTTACATTACCTATATTTTTATTAACATCTTCATTTTAGAGGAGGCATATTAATAGAGCTCAGGTTCCAGATTAAATTTTGAGAAATAACTTAATTATATTTGAAATATACCTTACCATCCTTGGGCTTCCGTGGTGGCTCAGACAGTAAAGAATCTACCTGCAATGCAAGAGACCCAGGTTCGATCCCTGGGGCAGGAAGATCCCCTGGAAAAGGAAATGGCTACCACTCCAGTAATTCTTGCCTGGAGAATGCCCATGGACAGAAGAGTCTGGCAGGATACAGTCCATGGGGTTGCCAAGAGTAGGGTACAACTGAGCGACTAATGTTTACCATCCTTGGGAAAATGATTTCTTTGAAAGGTGACTGACTCATCTCATCTATTATATGTTAATTGTGTTAGTGTTGCACAGACTTCCATTTTTCAGACCTTTTCCCAAATTTTAGGTAGGAGAACAGCCAGTCAGTGGAGCGGTCTGCACACACACAGTAGTATCAGTCAGTGGAGCGGTCTGCACACACACAGTAGTTATCAGTCAGTGAAGTGGTTTGCACACATACAGTGGTTATCAGTCGATGGAATGGTTTGCACACACACAGTAGTTGTCAGTCAGTGGAGTGGTCTACACACGTTGTCCAAGTGTGATGTATTCTGGCGCAGTTAGTGGCACCTTAAAACAATTACAACAGTAACACTAGAGTTCACTGATCACCATCACAAATATAATACTAATGCAAAAGTGGAATATCACAAGAATTACCGAAATGTAACAGAGACACAAAGTGAGCAGATGCTGTTTGAAAAAATGGTACCAATAGACTTGCTCCATGCAATGTTGCCACAAACCTCTGATTTGTTACAAAAGAAAAAACTCAACATCTGCAAAAGGCAATAAAATGAGATCTGCCTGTAATACATTGTTCGAAACAGTCATTTTTTATTTTTTATTCAGAACCAACATTATATAATTCTTTTCAGTCATCTCCAGTGCAAACATTTACTGTTTATGAAAGCAACTGCAGCTCTTGTATTTGATTTCAAAAAGGATGCCAGAAATCACTGTTAGACAGGAAGAACAAATCATTAGATGTGAAAAAAAAATAGCCAGTCAACAAACAAAACTTATTCTGCATCATGGCCGAAAAAGATAACTGGTTTACATCTCTAACTGGTTTACATCTCTCTCTACAGATGGACTCATTGACTGCATGGATCCTGATTGCTGTTTACAGAGTTCCTGCCAAAATCAGCCTTACTGTCGTGGACTGCCCGACCCCCAGGATATCATTAGCCAAAGCTTACAGTCATCATCTCAGCAAGCTGCCAAATCCTTCTACGACCGCATCAGTTTTCTCATAGGATCTGATAGCACCCATGTCATACCTGGAGAAAGTCCTTTCAATAAGAGGTTCATACACTTTCCCTTACATAGATTTGTGATGATTTTATCAACAGTTATAAGCCCTTAATATAAAATGCTGATGACTGCAAATTTGAGGAAAGTGCCTTTTTTAAAATGTAGTTTTTCATCGTTCGGCACATCCTTCACCAAACTTCATGTTTCAAGCATTTTTGACACAGTTCACATACTTTGTCAATTTCAGTACCGGAAGCATAACAGGCCATCCCATTAAGGAGTCAATAAATCCTCATTTAACTGGTTGATTTTCTTAGCACAGTTGGAAGTGTTTCAAAAGAAGCAATGAAAAGACCCCAAAAGGCAAAACAGAAGTGCACTTTTTTTTAAGCTGAGCTCACTAAATAATATAAATTATGAATTAATGTAATGGAACTGCTAACAGCATGGCAGTAAGATTGCATGAGCTGTTGGCCTGGTGCTTTGCAGAGCAGTAATGACTTGAAAATAAACCAGTAAGTGAAAGCAGGTGTCTTGTGTCTCACTGAGCAAAAGAAGATGATTTACACCAGAACTCCTGGGTCTGCAGCAATTTAACAGCATTAATGCAGTTAGACCCAGCAGTTGATTAAAAGTTGTTGCACAAATGTTCCTCATTGCCCCCTTAAATCTTGTACTTCTCAGTCCCTGCGGGTTTCCGGATTGCCTTGGAATTAATTGGAAAGTATACTTTCCTTCATGCAAGCACCAGATATATGACTTACAAAAAAAGGCACAGTTTATAATTTAAAAAATTCATCTCTAAATTATTGGTCTTGATAACTCTCCAAAACCCAGACTGCAATGAATTAAAACCCAGGGTAAACACCAGGTATTTCAAGAATGTGGATTGCAGTGAATTATAAGGAACACTGTCTTGGGAGTGTTTCTAGTCTGGTGAATACAAGTGCCTTATGATACTGTTATTTTATCCTTAGGTTGAATTATCTCTACATCATGATAATGTTTGTCTGAGGAGATAAATGTTCAGTCTAACTCTTCTACTTTTCTCACAGCCTAGCGTCCGTCATCAGAGGCCAAGTGCTGACTGCTGATGGAACTCCACTTATTGGAGTGAATGTCTCATTTTTCCATTACCCAGAGTACGGATATACTATTACCCGCCAAGACGGAATGTAAGTTAGTTCCAGCACCCTATATTTCTTTGAAGTATTTTTAAGTATAAAAACTAGGCTTTTTGTTTTTTTAAATTACCAGGCATAATGCTTTGGCCCTTTTAGTTTGAAAATGCAACAACTTTAGACCAGAGATCTGTGACAGTACATGGTGGCAAAAATTTAAAGTTATATATTCATGTAGTTTTAAAAGTTAATCTCATTTTCTAAGGCATAATAAGAGTATATGGTTTTATAGGAGAATGTTCTTTTTTTTGTCTCAGAGGATTCATTTTGAAAAAAATTCTTTTTAATTTTTGGTCACACCCCACAGCACATGGGACCTTTGTTCCCAGACCAGAGATTGAACAAGTGCCCCCCTACATTGGAAGGCAGAGTCTTAACCACTGGACTGCCAGGGAAGCCCCCATGTTGAAATATTTGAGAGTGAGACTTTGTAATATCTACAACCTAAGTTCAGATGGTTCTAGAAAAGGAGTGGATAGATAAAGCAAGCTTGTACAAATGTTAATAAGTTAGTTAATCTAGGTTAAGGATATATGCATGAGTTGGAGTAAACTCCGAGAATTGGTGATGGACAGGGCAGCCTGGCGTGCTGCAGTCCATGGGGTCATAAAGAGTCGGACGCAATTGAACTGAAGGATATATGGATGGTCATTGCATAATTCTTTTAATATTCTCATAGATTTTAAACTATTTCATGTAAAAGTTGGGAGAAAAAGGTCTTTCTTATAAAGCATATTGATTTAAGGAGGCGAGTGTTGAGAGTTACACAAGACCCAGGTAATTCACTAAATATGTCTTATGTTTTCCTAGGTTTGACTTGGTGGCAAATGGCGGGGCTTCTCTGACATTGGTGTTTGAACGATCCCCGTTCCTCACCCAGTATCACACTGTGTGGATTCCATGGAATGTCTTTTATGTGATGGATACCCTTGTCATGAAGAAAGAAGAAAACGACATTCCCAGCTGTGATCTGAGTGGCTTTGTGAGGCCCAATCCTATCATCGTGTCCTCGCCTTTATCCACCTTTTTTAGATCATCTCCTGAAGACAGTCCCATTATTCCCGAGACACAGGTAGACTATTCTAGCCGGCAGTGCTTTGCAGAAAACCATTTTCAGATCACATGGTTTCCAAAGAATTTTTTTTAAAGGATTACAGAATTCCAGTGCTATCCTAAGTAATTCTCTGGAATGACATGTAGAATGTGGGGTGTGTCTGTGTGTGTGTAGTAAATAAGAGTTATTATATTAGGATATCTATTTCTTAAAGATCTATTCAAAATACTTCTTCTTCAGTATATATATATATATATGTGTATATATATATATATATATATATGTGTATATATATATATATATATATATATATGTGTATATATATATATACATATATATATATGTGTATATATATATATATATATATATATTATATATATATATATATATCTGTGTCTGTTTATTAGCTGAAGCCAGATGGCAAAATAGCTTTAAGTGCAACAGCTAGTAATGTCTTTGCTCATTGATTCATTCATTGGAAAAGGCTTTTCGTGCCTGCATGTATCTGACCTCCTGACTGACATTATACTAAGTGCTACTGTACGTGGCCATTACTCTCAATGTTTTACTGTTTAATTATTATTGTAAGCAGAAGATACATTAGAACAGATGAATCTCCATAAAAAATGTTCATTAATTTTCTCACAATATTTTAAAAACACAGTATCATGTCGTAAATCCTAATAATAAAGGGTTAATGATGTAGTTCATAAAGCCATATTTTTCACAGGGAAAAAATTATATAAGTTTTAAAAAATAACCATGTTTTCACTATTCATTTTTGTCTGCTGAAATATCGGGGGATTGTTTTCCTTCCTGTATGTTTCCAATTAGAAATAACTTTCAGATCTTAAAGGCAGGACATTAAGTACAGCAATAATGGACTTCATATGTAAATAGCCGAGTAAAAACTTGTGGTCTTTAATATACAACAGCACTGAACAGCTTGGCTGTATTTATTCTTCAAATATTTATTGAAATACCTGTTCTGCACCAGGCGCTCTTATAAAGAAAGAAAGCAGTACACCAGTCAGATGAAGTACCTGCTTCCAAGAAGTTTGCCAATTTACACGGAGAGACTGAAAACAAATAAATATATGTCAAGTTGTGAATGAGACTAAATTAAAATAATAAAGCAGGGTAAAGTGGATGGAATTGCAGTTTTATATAGCATGGCCCCAGAAGATGTCTTTGATAAGATTACATTTCAGTGGAAACTTTGAGAAGAGAAAGAATAAACCTGGAAAATAGAAGGTCATTCCAAGCAGAGCAAAAGAGCAGGTTCTAAAGCTCCAAGGGAAGAACAGGCTTCCCTGGTGGCTCAGTGGTAAAGAATCTGCCTGCAGTGTAGGAGACATGGGTTCAATCCCTGGGCTGGGAAGATCCAATATCAGAGGAAATGCCAACCCACTTCAGTGTTCTTGCCTGGGAAATCCCATGGACAGAGTAGCCTAGCGGGCTTTGTAGTCCATGGGTCCAGCAAGAGTCAGACAGAGCTTAGCAACTGAACAAACAGAAGGGGAAGAACAAGAACTGGGCCTGTCCACAGAACGGCAGAGAAGCTGGCAGGTGTGGCTGAAATGAAGGAGATGATGTCTCAGATCACTGAAGACCATGGCAAGGATGAGGACTTTTCCTGTGATCTTTGAGTAATTAGAAGCTGTGAGAGGATTTTAGGCAGACCAAATACAGTTTCTTATTTGCTTCTTTAAAAGATCATTGCAGTTGCCATGCTGAGAATCTTCTATTTAGGGCAAGGGTTGAAACAAAAAGACCAGTCAGGAGGCAGTGTCAGTAGTAGGAGAAATGATGGTGTCTTAGATAAAGGTAGCTGGGGGTAAGAAGGGGTAAGAAGCCTACAGTTGGTTTAATGGTTGGTTTTTCCACTCTAGCTTGATTTGCTTTTCCACTAGTGCAAAATAGTATGGTCAAATTAAATTACCTAGGAGAAACACATTTTAATGAGTTAAATTACAGATTATTTGTTCCAGTGAAGTAAGCTAATGATGACAAAGACAGAAATCAGTTATTAAAATTAGGAATAACATGATATTTTGAAACAGAGATACAACTCCTGGAAGATCACAGTATATATTCATGAAGGTATCTATAGGAAACCTATCAAATTTATGTGAAATTATTTTGAAAATAAATTGAGACAAAATAAATGATATGCTTTAAGTTATAATCACTTACATTTTCAGGGCCATCCAAGTCACAGAATCTATTTTTCAAACTAAGCCACCAGTGTTTCACCCCCAATGATACGAAACAGTGAGTTCTGTTCAGATGATTCACCCTGAACCCAAGGGTCCTACTTAAGTTATTAACATTTGTATGACTGACATACATCATTCCTAACTGTTTCACGTGAGAGGAGTTGGGAGGAAGAGAAATACTACTGAACCCTGAGTCGCTATTTTGATTTTTCCGACACGAAAAGGTAGTCCTTTAAGTCCGAGTAATGAATAGGGCAATCTGAGGAAACCTTTGAGAATGTGATTTAATTCTTAGTAGAGAAGGTGATAAGCTCCTGGAGTGGATTCCTAAGGAAAGAGAGCCTTGTACATTACACAAGAGGTAGTAAGCCCAGGTGAAAGTGAAAGCGTTAGTCTCTCAGTCATGTCCGACTCTTTGCGAGCCTGTGGACTGTACCCCACCAGGCTCCTCTGTCCATGGGATTTTCCAGGCAAGAATGCTGGAGTGGATAGCCATTCTCTTCTCCAGGGGATCTTCCTGACCCAGGAATCAAACCCAGGTCTCCTGCATTGTAGGTGGATTCTTTACCATCTGAGCCACCAGGGAAGCCTGAGCCTAAGAAGAGCCACTGTTATTAACCAAACGAATAGGAGCACCATTAGCAAGTAGAATCTGAATTATTTGGATTTATTTTATATACAGCATAACATAGATTTTTTCAAAATATTGAAATCCTGTTTCGGCATAATGTATTTTGTATATATCAGGATAAGTTTATTGGCATTCATTGAGCATGTCACACTGATGGGTAAATTGTGGAGTTAAGAATATGGTTTTTAAAATTTGTAACAGATAATTTTTATGCAGGTAATTATATTAACTCTTTACACTCATTTCAACTCAAACAGTGTATATCGAGCATCTTTTGCAGACATTCAACATACGTTCATTGTTCTCTGGGGGGAAATTTATGCAACTTGAAAATATTAGTTCATGTACCATCATATCAAAAATCAGCGATGAGTCCAAGCTCAATGTTTAACTAATTGTGGGAGTGTGCTGCTGTTATATTACCTTCCAACGTGAATATGGAGTTTGCTACAGTTTAACCCAAGAGAATTGGTCTGTTTTGTTACCATTCCTGTCTTTCTAGGCTGTGACCAGTCAGCTGATGAGGCCGTAGACGTAGGTTTAACCCCTAAATGAGCCAGCTGGCGTGGGCCAGATCTTTGGCCTGGGCCATATTTCTGTGCTGAGCGAACCATCTTACAAACGTCTGCTCTAATTCTCCAGGGCAACGGGGGTGAAAGATGGGTTAGTGAGAATCCACTGTGACTATAAACTAACAAGTCAGTGCATGTCAGCCTGATGGAGCAGTCACAAAATTTCCTGTATTAGAAGTAACACCTGAACTGTGATTAATTCAAGATAAATGACAGGAAGCTTTTAGGAGGAGAAAAATTGAGCTGGCAGCAGCATTATTTTTAAGTATTGAATAAGATAACATCTCAAATGTGTTTTTGTGGATAGTGACTCTTTAGGATCTTATCTCACTGTTAATTGCTTTGCTGCGTCCTTTTAAATGTATTTTACCTAATAGTCATACGTGATCCCTGTTGGCAACTTCTGCTTTCTTTTTAAACCTAGGTCCTCCACGAAGAAACCACAATTCCAGGAACAGACTTGAAACTTTCCTACCTGAGTTCCAGAGCTGCTGGGTATAAGTCAGTACTTAAGATCACCATGACCCAGTCTGTGATCCCATTTAATTTAATGAAGGTGCATCTGATGGTGGCTGTCGTAGGAAGGCTCTTTCAAAAGTGGTTTCCTGCATCACCAAACTTGGCCTATACGTTTATATGGGATAAAACAGATGCATATAATCAAAAGGTCTATGGTCTGTCTGAAGCTGTTGGTAAGTCCCTTGTAAATGTAGTATATTCTGCACCAAAAACACTGTCTTGAACTCAGAATTAACATGAAATTCATTACAATCCAAGGAAATCCATGGAGAAGCAGAGAGGGTGACAGTAAGGTTGCCTAGAACGGTTGTAAATGGTTGGTTTACCATAGGAAAAAGAAGTGTATTCCATATGATGAAAGGGAATGTGAAATTTCAGGTTTTCATATCCTTTTTTTCATGTTTTTTTTTCCTCATCACGTCCCTTCCTTTTTTCATTTTCTTCTTTCCTTTATAATTTCATCTCAGTTTTCTTTAACCCTTTTTACATTTTCAGTATCTAACAACATGTAGTTTCAAGTCATAATGATATTTTAATATGACATCAGACAACATTTGTGTCCAAAAATTACGTCAGCTCTTCTGACTGGAAGGACCAGTCACTTCAGCAGAATGATATTCATGAACCATCAAACCAGTTGCTTCCCCGCCTGAAGGGACAATGCACTCAGAGTTTGATCTGTTGAGATAAGCATACTGTGGCTCCAGGCTCAGGCGCAGAATACCAAAAACTAAAGGAAAACATGTTACCTGAAAGTACAGTAGGCATTTTATCTTGAAATTAATGTGTAAGTTGGACTGGAGTTTGTTCAGATCAGACAATTGCCTCTTCTCCCTTCACTTTGTTCTAAATTTTAAAATCCATGTTTCATTGTGAACTCTGAAGTTTTCCTTCTGAGACTTGTTCCTATTAATCTGCTGCTAATTTTATTGTTTATTCCTGATAAGAGCATGTGAATATAATGTTGTAACCTGGCTATCTTTGTTTGCTATATTAAACCTTACTTAGCATAAATATTTTCCATAGCTTAATACTCTTGGAGCCTAAGCATCTCTAATTATTCAGATAGTAAATAGTACTTTTTGTTATTGTCTGATCACCATTTGGGGCTGATTTATCCGATCTAACTAATAATGACTTCTCTAGTTGCTCAACCTGAGCTTCATTTTGTACTATGGACCCTTTGTGAAAAAGTGGTATATGGAAAAATACTAGTTTTCTATTAAGTCAATACAAAAATAATATTTGGAGACTTTTTTTTTCAAAAACCGCCTTTTATATGATCAAATCTTCTCATATAAAAAAATAGACTGCTCACAAATAAGTGGAAATATGGTCTCCAGAGCACATCTGTGAAAAAAGCAGTTTTATCAAGATAATAAAATAAATTGCATTTCTGCCTGTGGTTGGGAAAATGAACCATGATTTGTTCTGATTCTAGTGTCAGTAGGATATGAATATGAGTCGTGTTTGGACCTGACTCTGTGGGAGAAGAGGACTGCCATTTTGCAAGGCTATGAATTGGATGCTTCCAACATGGGCGGTTGGACATTAAATAAGCATCATGTGTTGGATGTTCAGAATGGTAAGAGCTTGTCCACAGATAGTTAATATTATTCACTTTCAAACCAGTAAAATTGGAGCAACATTTTATCCCATGCATGCTATAGGATCAGAATTAGCAAGGGGACAAAAAGTATATTTTTAAAGACTTCAGGGAATTCCCTGGTGGTCCAGAGGTTAAGACTCCATGCTTCCACTGCAGGAGACATGGGTTTGATCCCTGATTGGGAAACAAAGTTCCCACATGCCACATTGTATGACCAAAATAATAAATAGGTTAAAAACTATAAAAGCTTAAAATGGAAACTATGTAATATACTTCACAGTGTTCATAGTCTCATCACCAACATAGTTTTCCTGGAAAGTACTGCAGTTAATCCAGAGTGCTTTAGGTAGGTTTATGAAAAATGGAGGGAGAGGGATTTTTTAAGTAAAGAAAACTAAAATTCCAAGAAAACTAAAATTCCATCCATCCAAGTGGCTTTACAAAAATATTTCTAATAGATCTTAATGTTTAAAAAAAGTAGTCCATTCTCAGTATCTAGAATTTTTACAGTTCTTCTTAGATTGCATTTCAGGGAAAGAAAAACTTCTCCCACTCAAACTGGGTTACATATACTGTTTTTTGACTTTACAAATATTAGGAAAAAATACTCTGGAAAAAGGAAAGCAAGAATCAAAGAGTATTACTTCTTGTACATCTGATAGATAAATATGCTCTGAGAAACACATGTCAGATCTCATAAACCAAGAGATATAAATTACTTGCAAAATGTGACCAACTTCATGTCACAAAGAACATTAATTACATTAAACAAATTATGTTGTCTTTGCTGTATTTCTAACATTTACCCACATCCTGGCTAGCTTCCCTGGTAGCTCAGCTGGTAAAGAATCCACCTGTAATGCAGGAGACCTGGGTTTGATCCCTGGGTTGGGAAGATACCCTGGAGAAGGGAAAGGCTCCCCACTCCAGTATTCTGACCTGAAGAATTCCATAGACAGCATAGTCCATGGGGTTGCAAAGAGTCAGACACAACTGAGCAACTATCACTTCTACTTTCTTTGGCTACATCTCAGATAATATACAGGTACATTCCCATAGAGAGAGGAACCTGGTGGGCTACAGTCCATGGGGTTGCAAAGTCAGGCACAACTTAGCGACTCAACAACTTTGCTAGAAAGGCAGAACCCTAAGGTAACTTGCTCTAAAATAAGAGATACCAAGGGAACATTTCATGCAAAGATGGGCACAGTAAAGGACAGAAATGGTATGGACCTAACAGAAGCAGAAGATATTAAGAAGAGATGGCACAAATACACAGAAGAACTTAATGACTATACAAAAAAGATCTTAATAACCCAGATAACCGCAATGGTGTGATCACTCACCTAGAGCCGTGCATCCTGGAAGGCGAAGTCAAGTGGGCTTTAGGAAGCATCACTACAAACACTGCTAGTGGAGGTGATGGAATTCCAGTTGAGCTATTTCAAATCCTAAAAGATGATGCTGTGAAAGTGCTGTCCTCAATATGCCAACAAATTTGGAAAATTCAGCAGTGGCCACGGGATGTGGAAAAGGTCAGTTTTCATTCCAGTCCCAAAGAAAGCCAATGACAAAGAGTGTTCAAACTACCTCACAGTTGCACTCATCTCATGCAAGCAAGGACTTCCATGGTGGCGTCCCAGAGGTTAAAGCGTCTGCCTGCAATGCGGGACCTGGGTTCAATCCCTGGGTCAGGAAGATCCACTGGAGAAGGAAATGGCAACCCACTCCAGTATTCTTGCCTGGAGAATCCCATGGATGGAGGAGCCTGGTGGGCTACAGTCCACGGGGTCGCAAAGAGTCGGACACAACTGAGCGACTTCACTTTCACTTTCATGCAAGCAAAGTAATGCTGAAAATTCTCCAAGCCAGGCTTCAACAGAATGTGAACCGAGAACTTCCAGATGTTCAAGCTGGATTTAGAAAAGACAGAGGAACCAGAGATCAAATTGCCAGCAAGAGAGTTCCAAAAAAACATCTGCTTCTGCTTTATTGACTATGCCAAAGCCTTTGAATATGTGGATCACAACAAACTGTGGAAAATGCTTAGAGATGAGAATATCAGACCACCTGACCTGCCTCCTGAGAAATCTGTATGCAGGTCAAAAAGTAACAGTTAGATCCAGACATGGAACAGTGGACTGGTTCCAAATTAGGAAAGGAGTACGTCAAGGCTATCTATTGTAACCCTGCTTATTTAACTTAAATGCTCAGTTCAGTTCAGTTCAGTCACTCAGTCATGTCCGACTCTGCGACCCCATGGACTGCAGCACACCAGGCTTCCCTGTCCATCACCAACTCCTGGAGTTTACTCAAACTCATATCCATTGAGTCAGATGTATGCATAGTACATCATGAGAAATGCTGGGCTGAGTGAAGCGCAAGCTGGAATCAAGATTGCCAGGAGAAATACCAGTAACCTCAGATATGCAGATGACACCACTCTTATGGCAGAAAGTGAAGAACTAAAGAGCCTCTTGATGAAAGTGAAAGAGGAGAGTGAAAAAAGCTGGCTTAAAATTCAACATTCAGAAACCAAAGATCATGGCATCTGGTCCCATCTTGATGGCAAACAGATGAGGAAACAGTGGAAACAGTGACAGACTTTATTTTCTTGGGTTCCGAAATCACTGCAGATGGTGACTGCAGCCATGAAATTAAAGGACACTTGGTTCTTGGAAGAAAAGCTAAGACCAACCTAGTCAGCATATTAAAAAGCAGAGACAGCACTTTGCCAACAAAGGGCTGTATAGTCAAAGCTATGGTTTTTCCAATAGTCATGTACAGATGTGAGAGTTGGACCATAAAGCAAGCTAAGCATCGAAAAACTGATGCCTTTGAACTGTGGTGTTGGAGAAGACTTTTGAGAGTCCCTTGGACTGCAAGGAGATCAAACCAGTTAATCCTAAAGGAAATCAATCCTGAATATTCATTGGAAGACTGATGCTGAAGCTGAAGCTCCAATACTTGGGCCATCTGATGCGAAGAACTGACTCATTGGAAAAGACCCCGATGCTGGGAAAGATGGAAGGCAAGAGGAGAAGGGGATGACAGAGGATGAGATGGCTGGATGGCATTATGGACTTGATGGACATGAATTTGAATAAGCTTCCAGAGTTGGTGATGGACAGGGAAGTCTGACATATGCTGCAATCCATGAGGTCGCAAATGTTAAGACACGACTGAGCAACTGAACTGAACTGAAATTAAGTCTTACCGTGCTAGTAACTCTCTGCTCTTCTCTTACAAATAGTCAAAGAAGGAGATTTTACAGTTTTGTCAAGATTAGCTTTTGTCTTAGCAGAAGTTTTCAGAGGTACAGAATGTTGAGTTAAGCATCCAGTACAACTAAATAAATATTTAACCATGATTGATGGCTACTTTTTCTAATTAATATTGCTTTGATACTGATTCTTTTTGTTTAAAAAAAAAATGTTCATTGGAGTTGAAGAGGATACGTTTTAAACTTCTAAATCCAGGACTTAAACATTCTCTTCTCCAGAAGAGAATTGAATGAGTTAATCAATAGTAAGAAAAAGATTGTCCAATCTTTTTTGATCATTAGCAGTGTCTAAAGCAGTGGTGGTTTCCACTCTGATGTTAGCCACACGAGGCTTAACCTCAGTCTTTTAAAATGCAAAGCCTTGTGCCAGCCATACCAGTGGCCGCTCGTGATAAAATTCTCTAAGGTTGTGACTTCCCTGGTGGTCCAGCGGTTAAGACTGTGCTGCCAGTGCAGAGAATGTGGGTTCAGTCCCTGTCGGGGAACTAACATCCCACATGCTACATGGCATGGCCAAAAAATTGAAATAAATAGAGGATACATTTTGACAGTCTCTCCAATTCTATTTCGCATGGTTTGACATATTGCCGCATTCCTCCTATTGCTGTGAAACTCGCCCAGTCATGTCTGATTCTTTGCAACTCCATGGACTGTAGCCCACCAGGCTCCTGTCGATGGGATTCTCTAGGCAAGACTGCTGGAGTGGGTAGCCATTCCCTTCTCCAGGGGACCTTCCCAACCCAGGGATCGAACCCAGGTCTCCTGCATTGCAGCACAGATTCTTCACCACCTGAGCCACCAAGGAAGGTTCCAGAAGTTCTTTATAAACAAACCCGGAGAAAAACCTCCACGTGTTTTCATTATTATGAGATTTTAGGGTAAAGTTCATAACCAGTTAGCCACAGAATTTCACCCAAGAAATTATGAACCAGTAAAAAGACTACAAGCCAGGAGCTTCAGGAAAAGCCATATGTATGATATTCAGCACTCAGTGTAATATTCAGAAAGAATAAGAAACTCATAAATATTCTGTACATGGATACATTTAATAAAAATACACATACACGTTCTTCCAGAGAATAATAGATGGTTAAATTTTATTAAAATAACAGGTCAGATATAAAAACTGACCCCCAATTCCATCCTCCCCAAAAAGTTATAAATGATAAAATACATATTATTTTAAAATGCGAGGTAACCTACTTCACAGAGTGAACTGAATGTGATTTCAAATGTTATCCCAGAGCAGTTTGACAAGTAGTGGCTTTTCAAAGTGACGTGTGTCTAATCGAATAAACAAAGTGATTTGTAATCGTGACAAGGTGGACAAGCAATGGAAATACAGTAAGGAAGACAAGAAGGCGAAAACATAGACAGTGACAGGTGTTTGCGCAAGTACCCTGGAACATGGAAATAAATATTCTAATGTTCATCTTTCTATTCTGTCATAATAGAGGAGAATCATGGAAGACCGATCGTCCTGAGTAATGACTGAGTGAATCAGATGCAGGCGAGCCATAGGCTGACTTGTAGGATTTTCTGATGAAAATTACAGAACTGGCTGTTCTAGGAAATTATAGTTCCATCACTGTCAAATAACGCAATCACAGAAAGATCTTAGGGATCATTAATGTAGCCTTTGAATATTCAAGGAAAAATGCCTTTTGTCTGTTGTTATGATCGAGCCTTATTTAGATGATTTTCCCTAAATGTGAATAAACTTGTTTTTTCAGTCCTGATTTCTTTATGTAAATTGGCCATGATTATTACATCACCCATGTAGCAGAGCATTAGAAAAGTAATGGCAGAATTCACCTAAAATCTGCTGAACTGTAAGAGGAACACCATTATTCTGCTTTCTTCTTCACTTTAAAATTATCCCCAAGTGGGAAGAAAAAACACATTCTCAGACTTCCTGTTGGTACTTTCTTGGGATTGATTCTTTTCACAGTATATCTGTTTAAAAAGCATAAACAGCAGGTGGTTTACAGATAATAACATATTGAGAAGTGTCTTGAACGTGTGGAACAATAACAACAGCTGACCATCCAGTTACATCGTAGCAAAATGCAACCAGTGAACTATGTTTAATAATGGTAAATGAGTAAAATTAGAATCTCCACTCACATCTAGTTTCTCACTTTGAAAATATTTATTTAGGATTTTTTTTCTCAGCTTTTCGTTGACCAAAATGGAGCAGACTGGCATCTTGCCTTAAAAATTATTGGTATTTTCATGTCTAAAAACAAAACTCACTTTAAATTATAAACTGCCCTTCCCAATTTTGTAATGTCTGAAATTTTGAATAATTACATGTGCATACATTTTCATATCAAGTTGAAGTATAAGCGAGAAAAATACTGTTTCATAGTATAGTAATATGTTAGAGGTTTGATATACATTTTCTAGCTCTGTTTTCTGTAAAGTGTATTTAATTTTTTAAAAATCAGTGATAAACTCCTAAAGAAGAAAGTCATATTGTTGGCACTTATTTTTATTAGTTGGATTCATATGGAATGTTTTCAACATCATTTAACTATTAGGCAAACTTGCTGCCCCCTAAAGAACATTGCAAGAGACCTGGGTTCAATTCCTGGGTTGGGAAGATCCCCTGGAGAAGGGAAAGGATACCCAGTCCAGTATTCTGGCCTGGAGAGTTCCCTGGACTATACAGTCCATGGGGTCGCAAAGAGTCGGACAGGACTGAGCGACTTTCACTCTCAAAGAACATTGTGTAGAGATGGCTGCAAACTTGGCTGCGTGCACATCAAGGTCATCCGGAGAGTTTTTAAAAATCTCAGTACCAAGGCTGCACCCCAGATCAATTACATCAGAATCCCTCGAGGTGAGATCCTAGCATGTGTCAGTTCCAACATGTAGCCAAGTTTGAGAATCACTGGTGTCGAGAACTCAGTTTCTAATTTTTCTTGTTAGGCCTTTGTTTCTTTCACCAGACATTCTTTAAACCCATAATGGTTAGCATTTTTTGCTCTCTCCTATATATCTTATTATATAATATTTTACAGTGGGTCATTGAATGGACCCACTATAGAACTGTTTTTCTGGTAGAACTTTAGATAAAAGTTTTCCCAGTCCAAATCGAAAAGGCACCAAACTGTGGCTTCTGTACTGAACCTGGTGACTTTTCAACTTTACTCCTTTTATCATAAGAAAAATTTTTATCTCATCCAGGTATCCTATACAAGGGAAACGGGGAGAATCAGTTTATCTCCCAGCAGCCCCCTGTGGTGAGCAGTATCATGGGCAACGGAAGAAGGCGCAGCATCTCATGCCCGAGCTGCAACGGTCAAGCCGATGGTAATAAACTCTTGGCCCCAGTGGCGTTGGCGTGTGGGATCGATGGCAGTCTGTACGTGGGGGATTTCAACTATGTTCGGCGGATATTCCCTTCCGGAAATGTAACAAGTGTTTTAGAGCTAAGGTATGTCTCTCCTTATTTTGGGGTTTTGATCATAGTGAAACATGCTTTTATTTTAAAATAATGTTGCATATGGTGTACTAATTAATTTACTTAAACATACCTTTCTAGTGTTTAAAATTCTCCTTGGAAAGCAGTGAAATTCTTGGTTCAAATTTGGAAAAGCCCAATTGCATGTATATTGTGCCATAAATGTATGAAAGAGTGTAAAATAACCTAGTGTATAAAATCTCACTGATTCCAGTGAATTTTCTATACTCCAATAAGCTAGAACTATGGGTTTTAAATTTCTATAGTTATCTTTAGAAAAATCTTGTGATATAAGTTGTTATACTTTTATTTTACATTGGTTGAAATTAAAGCATAAAATATTTTCCTACAATATTAGGACATAACAGTAAACAAACTAAGCCTGTAACTTTCAACTGGAATATCAAATCTTCAAGTTGGGTTAACTCATTAACCATAATGCCAGTAGTTAAAGTTAACGAATTGCTGCTTTTGCTTTGTTCATTTAAGCATGTTTATCAAAATCATTCTGTTCTATAAATTGTTTGATAAGCCTTGACCTATAGAATTCATTCCAGTGTTAGTTCTGCGTACGTTAGCAATTTTCCATAAAATAATTAAAATCTCAGTATTCAGTTCCTTATATAGAAACCTTTTCTAACTATGCTTTTTTTCTCCACCTTTTTATCTGCTTCCACCAAGAAATAAAGATTTTAGACATAGGTAAGCATCTTGCTTAAAGGTTATTGTGTATTTTTGAATGTCCTTTGTATGTGTCAACTTGACTCTCTGACATTATTTTCTAAGAACATTCTATCATGAGAGAGGAAATTCAGCAGCAGAGAACATCTGAGGAATGAAAACTACACAAATGAACTATTATGATACAGCATATTGCAAAGCCTATATTGTGCAGTATAATTTGAGAAATATTTTTGAGTTGGCTAACGGATTAAATTTTGTGGCAGAAAACCATTATAATGAGCATCTGTGTGTGACAAAAAAGAAACCTGTAAATTTCAGGTACTGACTGTAAGCCATATTGAACAGAACAACGTTTGAAGCACAGTTGGGAGAGTTTGAGGAGCGTTCGGTTTGACCAACAGCCTGGGCAGATCTGCATTATGGGGCCCAAAGCTTATGAATAAGGGGCCTAGGTTAAGGAAAAAGAACCTAAAGATAGTTTACTTTGGCAAATTTTTTAAAACATAAGATCCCGTGAACATGCTGCCAGGGGCCCTTGGACTTGGAAGGAACTTGTACAGGGGGAGGAGCCCTAAAGGTTAAGCTTTACTGACTTCCTGGTAAATTCATTGCTGCTGTAGTTTAAACTGTGTATTTCAGTTCAGTTAAGTTCAGTCGCTCAGTCGTGTCCGACTCTTTGCGACCCCATGAATCACAACACGCCAGGCCTCCCTGCCCATCACCAACTCCCAGAGTTCACTCAGACTCACGTCCATCTAGTCAGTGATGCCATCCAGCCATCTCATCCTCTGTCGTCCCCTTCTCCTCCTGCCCCCAATCCCTCCCAGCATCAAGGTCTTTTCCAATGAGTCAACTCTTTGCATGAGGTGGCCAAAGTATTGGAGTTTCAACTTTAGCATCAGTCCTTCCAGTGAACACCCAGGACTGATCTTCATTAGGATGGACCGGTTGGATATCCTTGCAGTCCAAGAGACTCTCAAGAGTCTTCTCCGACACCACAATTCAAAAGCATGAAATCTTCGGCGTTCAGCTTTCTTCACAGTCCAACTCTCACATCCGTATATGACCACTGGAAAAACCATAGCCTTGACTAGATGGACCTTTGTTGGCAAAGTAATGTCTCTGCTTTTGAATATGCTATCTAGGTTGACCATAACTTTCCTTCCAAGGAGTAAGCGTCTTTTAGTTTCATGGCTGCAGTCGTCATCTGCAGTGATTTTGGAGCCCAAAAAAATAAAGTCTGACACTGTTTCCCCATCTATTTCCCATGAAGTGATGGGACCGGATGCCATGTTCTTCGTTTTCTGAATGTTGAGCTTTAAGCCAACTTTTTCACTCTCCTCGTTCACTTTCATCAAGAGGCTTTTTAGTTCCTCTTCACTTTCTGCCATAAAGGTGGTGTCATCTGCATATCTGAGGTTATTGATATTTCTCCCGGCAATCTTGATTCCGGCTTGTGCTTCTTCCAGCCCAGCATTTCTCATGATGTAGTTAAATAAGCAGAGTGACAATATACGTCAAGGATATGACAATAAGTACGTCAAAGAGTCTTGACATACTCCTTTTCCTATTTGGAACCAGTCTGTTGTTCCATGTCCAGTTCTAACTGTTGCTTCCTGACCTGCATACAGATTTCTCAAGAGGCAGGTCAGGTGGTCTGGTATTCCCATCTCTTTCAGAATTTTCCACAGTTTACTGTGATCCACACAGTCAAAGGCTTTGGCATAGTCAATAAAGCAGAAATAGATGTTTTTCTGGAACTCTCTTGCTTTTTCCATGATCCAGTGGATGTTGGCAATTTGATCTCTGGTTCCTCTGCCTTTTCTAAAACCAGCTTGAACATCTGGAAGTTCACGGTTCACGTATTGCTGAAGCCTGGCTTGGGAATTTTGAGCATTACTTTACTAGCATGTGAGATGAGTGCAATTTTGCGGTAGTTTGAGCATTCTTTGGCATTGTCTTTCTTTGGGATTGGAATGAAAACACATTTTCCAGTCCTGTGGCCACTCACTGCTGAGTTTTCCAAATTTGCTGGCTTTAAACCCCATTTAAACTGTATATTTTCCTAAGTTGAGAGAATTAATAGATTTGAACTTTAAGAAGTAGTGTTTCCACTGACATTATTATGGAGGAAAAGACTTTCTTCAGGGCTCAGAATGAATGTCACTGAAGCAAATATATAGGCTCCAAAGTTTTCCAGATTCTATTTGCTGTGTACACTTAGCTGAGAAGGTACAGGACAAGCTTGTATAATGTATGGGCACTTTTAACTGAGAAGGTTTCCTCAGGACAGCAAAAAAAAAAGGGGGGGGGGAGATATGTTTTAAAGGAAAGCTAGCAAAAGGAAAAAAAGGCAAGGTATATTGGACATGCTCAATCTAGCTTGGCCATTAAAATAACTAATATAATGATATTGGATAGAAAAGTTAGTGATAGTTAGCGTGAAGTCCTTGAGATGAATAAATCCTGTGACTCAATTAAACCTTTGCCAACTAGGGAATAAAAAGCAAAGGTCAGCTGAAAGGTGTGTAGCTGTCACATATCCATACGACCCATAGCCACAGTCCCAAGGCCTTCACCTAAGCTCCCCTGTTGATCTTACCCTATCAACTAATAGCCCAGCCACATGCAGAAACTAGCACAGAATTTCTCCAGACTTCTGAGCATGAAAAGCTCTGCTGTTAGAAATATCAGCTCTGCTGTTAGTTGAATATCAAAATTGTTCTGGCCTGGTCTTTTTAGTAACTGTGGAGAAAAGACAAGCTGATGTGTATACCAACTAAATGCGGAAACGCTGGAGGCAATACAGAAAAAAATGATCAAAACAGCCACCTGTTTAACAGGCTGGGCTGTTCCAGGCCAGGCACAGTGCCAGATACACAATGTCTCACACCCACACAGCAGCCCTTCAAGGTTACACAGGAACTAAGAGAGGCTCAAGGAGGTTATGCCTCTTCCCCTGAGATACGTAACTAAGAAATGGGGAACAGAGATTTGAACCAGTCTGAAAAGCATGTTCTTTACACTATACCACATCAGTTCAGTTCAGTTCAGTTGCTCAGTCACATCCTACTCTTTGCAGCCACATGGACTGCAGCATGCCAGGCCCCCCGTCCATCACCAATTCCAGGATTTTACTCAAACTCATGTGCATTGAATCAGTGATGCCATCCAACCATCTCATCCTCTGTCATCCCCTTCTCCTGCCTTCAATCTTTCCCAGCATGAGGGTATTTTCCAGTGAATCAGTTCTACACATCAGGTGGCCAAAGTATTGGAGTTTCAACTTTAGCATCATTCCCTCCAAAGAAATCCCAGGACTGAACTCCTTTAGAATGGACTGGTTGGATGTCCTTGCAGTCCAAGGGACTCTCAAGAGTCTTCTCCAACACCACAGTTCAAAAGCATCAATTCTTCAGCACTCAGCTTTCTTCACAGTCCAACTCTCACATCCATACATGACCACTGGAAAAACCATAACCTTGACTAGACCTTTGTTGGCAAAGTAATGTCTCTGCTTTTTAATATGCTGTCTAGGTTGGTCATAACTTTCCTTCCAAGGAGTAAGCATCTTTTAATTTCTTTACACTACACCACGTAGTCAGTTTTCATCTGTCCAAGCAGCCAGGTTTCTATAGGCTAATTCCCTGGATTTATAAAAAGCTAGATTTATTTCACAATCATTTGATAAATTATGTAGAACTGTCATCTCTCTAGAAAAAAATCTGTGAGATTAGAGCTACATTATTAACAATACTTTGTACAATGAACTCATTCTGTACTAGCACACGATGTTTGGCAGTGATGCTCATTGTAATCCCTCTCTCATGATCCTTCTCTGTACATTATCCCTGCTAAATATGGACTCTTGCATTTGCTTTATGTACCATCTGTGTAAAATACAGTGGTTTAGGTTTTAAATTGATATCCATCTTTATTAAAACTGTGTTGACTGATCACTTACCATGTGCTGGGTTCTTGGACAGATTGTAGTATTGAAATAAAGTCCATGCTCTCAGAACTCACAATCCAGTAGGGAGAACAAGATGTACCTGTAACAGACTAAGTGACATCATCAATGTCAGTCTTTGACACCTGATCATATGGCTTGTATTTCAAGAGTAAACATGTGGAGGCTTCTCTGGTGGCTCACGTGGTCAAGAATCTGCCTGCAACGTGGGAGACCAGGTTTGATCCCTGGATCAGGAAAATCCCCTGGAGAAGGGAATGGCAAACCATTCCAGTGTTCTGGCCTAGAGAATTCCATGGACAGAGGAGCCTGACAGTATATAGGGTCGTAGAGAGTCAGACACTACTGAGCGACTAACACTTTTTCACTTTCTGTGAAGGGAGAGATTACGGGGAAGTGGGAGTGTGTTTAAGAAAAGTTTCCTGGGAGGTTGATTTGACGCGGGTCTAAAATGAAATCTGCTGACACAGAACAACCAGGAGAAGGGAGAGCAGTCATGAAGAGAGAATATAGAACAAGTCAAGTTACTTGCTCCAAAGAGATGAGTGGCACATGTTCTAAGAGAAACCCAACCCAGTTCAAAATTATGATAACATCAAAGTGACCATGTTGGTAGTAATGAGAGATCAGTAGGAAGGCAGGTTAAGGTCAGAGAGCTTAGGGCCTTGATGGCTCTAAGGAGTTGCTCTCTGGTCCTGCAGAGTAGCAGACAGTGGGGAACCATGGTCTGATTTTGAACAAGATAGCAGCATCTCAGAGTGGCCTTTTAGGAAGATGAATCTGGTGTCAGTGTCCACGATGACGTGAAGATCAGTTAGGAAGCTGTTATGTGAAACCATGAGATGCTAGGTACCTGAAATAGTCTGAGGAGTCATGAAGGAATCAGCTGATGAGATAAAGGAAGGCAGAGAGTGGACACAGTGTGTGGGTGATGAGAAAGAGAAAGATGTAGGAAAAATTTAAAAATAAGGCTTTTAAGTTCATATCATCAAACGGATGATAATAATCCTTGACAAAAATTAGGGATTCATTTGCTTAGTAACTAATTCATCAAAATTGATTTAACAAAGCCAAGGTATTTCAGCTCATCAGAGCTTCTTCATTTAGCTAAAAAAATGAAAGTTCTTTACAGATGCTTCTTCCTATTTACCGACCAATATCATCTTCCTTGTATCAGGTGATAGAATCCTACCTGGGCTTCCCTGGTGACCCAGCAGTAAAGAATCCGCCTGTCCATTCAGGAGACACAGGTTCAATCCCTGGGTCAGGAAGACCCCCTAGAGAAGGAAATGGCAACCCACTCCAGTATTCTTGCCTGGAGAATCCCACAGACAGAGGAGCCTGGCGGGCTGCAGTCCATGGAGTCGCAAAGAGTCAAACACGACTTAGCAACTGAACAGCAACAAAAGGATCCTGCCTGGCTTTCTCCTTAGTCCCACTTTCCTAAGACTTAGGGATAGGCGGTAGAAAGAATAAGAAAAATATGTCTAAATATATAAAGATGAACAGGGAAGTCAGTTGTTAATGATGAAGTAAAGTAGAAAAAGGAATGTTTCTTCTCCTCTTCCTATGCTTCATAGCATATCAACAGTCTCATTAATTGGACTGATGGGGGAAATAATAAATATATTGACTAATAAAATAAATATAAAAGTGTTCCTAATATTTTAAAATTCAGAGTATTCTGTCATACCAAACATATTAAGTATTTGTCAGGATATTGTATCAAATCAAATTGTCTAGCTATACTTGAATTGATATATATACTACCCAACGTATTAAATTTTTACATAAATGAGAACTTCCAAAATGCTTAGAAAATAAGTTTTTTTATATATGTTCAACATTTCCCCCTATGATGTTCCTAGTATGTTTGCTAACAAACCCCCTTTGTAGGTAGTAAATGTTAGATCATTCCTGATCCCAATTCTTTAAAATTCCAAAACAAAGGAAACTAAATTCATTAACTGATACCAGCCAAGGGGCATTTAAGCATGTAATTCTAAAAATCAACTTTGTGAATTTTATATTACCAATTAAAAGATCAAAGAAGTGTCAGTCACAGGTCTGTGAAATTGAACAGATTAAAGTTTAGATAGAAAACTCTAAAAATTTGATTCAGTGCTTGTCATTGACTTAATAGTTAAAAATTAAGCAAGCACAAAAATATCACATCCCAAACCCAAAGCCTTGCTTGCAATAATATAAATAATCTTTTGTTAGCCAGAAAATCATAGTTTTATACATTAATATAATTTATACACCTTCAGAAACACTCTGTATTCCAAGGGCTGTGGTACAGTTTCCAACTGAAAAGCGTTATAAGTGTTAATAATATCTGTTCTATAGCTTGGGCTTCCCTGGTGGCTCAGATGGCAGGGAATCCGCCTGCAATGCAGGAGACCCAGGTTCCGATCCTTGGGTCGGGAAGATCTCCTGGAGAAGGGAATGGCTGTCCACACCAGTACTGTTGGCTGGAGAATCCCACGGACAGAGGATCTGGCAGGCCCATGGGGGTTGCAAAAGAGTCAGACACAATGTTAGTCGAATGAGCAACTAACATTCTACATACAGCTTGTCCCTTGCAAATATTTCTCCAGTCTAAGAAGGCTGAATTATGACAAAATAGATGAGGAAACCTAGTCTGCATTTACCACTGGATCTGTCTAAATCGATAATCGAATTGAGTAAGACGTAGAAGAGACAGCTTGGATCTAGACAGTTCAGGGTAAGTTAAGAGTCCAGGCCCAGTATAGTATAGCATAGGTTCTTCACTTGATCTCAGCTCCTTTGGTTTTGATGCTATTGGTCAAAGTCTCAATGTTACCATAAACCTTTCTGAAATAAAAATCTCAGTGGGTCACCCAAGAAGGCTATTGTATATAATTCTGCTGAACAGAGATTCCCCTAAACTGTACACTTGGTAAATTTCCTGCACCCTAGCTACCAGCATCTGACAGTTGGCAGTCGTCATAGCCTCACATTTTCACAGGAGATACATCACTGATGTAAAAGCTCATCACCCATTTGTACCACCACCCCAGCCTCTCCAGTGCTTTGGCTTTGCAGGAACTTGGAAGGGCAAGAACCAACACCCCCTTCAGAAAACTCTTTGCTTAAATCAGGTGTCCTTGAATCCCAAACACATCCCACACGCTACTCAGAGCTTCTTGCCACCAGCCTGTCAACTGAAAATTTCCACACTCACTTTTTTTTTTCCTTTGAGGGTTTCAGTACAGATCCTCTTTTTTTTCATTTACGGGAAACTGGGTCCCAAGAAGCAGCTCTAATTTGCCATGGCAGGCTGCACTGTAGGGAAAGGAGCTCGCTCTCATTTCCTGCTGTTTTGTGGGTAATATTTCCAGAGGCGAATGCTCCTTTCCAGGGCTGCATACGCCTCCACATTCTCTTCTGGACAATAGACTTCTGTGCAAAATTAGAGCCTTCACTTGATGGACATTTTTAAAGCCACTGGCAGATAGTGCTTGATTTAGAAAGTTCTGTGTCTTCAAGGAAAGAGATGCTTCAGGACAGAAAATATAAAGCATTGCTTTGGACCTCGTCTTTTTACCGTTCCACTGGAATAAAAGTGATGCCAACAGACGCAAAGCTTATGACCTGAATGTCTATTATTTTTGGACCAAGGAAACTCATGCCCTATAGCTAAAGAGTATACCGTTGCTATTCAAGCAGGCGTCTCAGAAATCTGTTGTTTTCTTCTCAAAATGAGGGGCATCACGAAAAGTATGCATTCTTCATTTGCCTTTAGCATCATTCAACTAGAAACCATTCAGACTGGATATTTTGAGAAGGATCTGCATTGTTTTGGTAGTTTTGACCTTACAGAATAATAGCAGGACTAAAGAAACAAATTGAACCTATTCAAGTTTAGAGAATTCTTTTTTCCTGATTTACATGTTCAGAAGGCAAGTTATAGTTTCGTTAACAATAATTATTACACTTCTACATGGGTTGAGTCACAAGGCCAAAGACAGTGCAGTGTACGAGGAGACAGGACACAAGTCGATATTAAGAACAGCGAATGTGTATTGAGTATGTACTGTGCGGTCAGGATTTTACTTGCGCTAGTTCATGTCACCCTCTCAGCAGCCTATGAAATCTGCATTGTTTTCACGTTTACAGATAAGGAAGCTGAGGCAAAGTTAGCTGGCTTGCTCAAGGTCACACAGTTTAGCGATGAAGCTGATGTTCAAACACGGGCAACGTGGCCCAGAGGTTATGCTCATATTTATATACAGCTGGCAGGAAGATAAAATGTGTGTGTATATGTTTACAACCAACTGTATCATAATTAGTGTATAATCAGGGAGATAGGAAAGACTAGAGAATCTTTCCAATGTCCTGCCTTCCAAAATAGACCCAGCTTGATTGAGTTATGACTGTGTCACAGCTGTATATATATATATCTGGAAGAGCAACTCTGCCAATACCAGACTGATTATTGGAGGGGAAAAAAAAAAAAACCTCTACAAAATTTTTCTGAATATTGTAATGATATGTAACTTTTCACCTCAGTACAAAGTAATAAACTACCACATTAAGGAACACAGTATGTCTTAGTGCATTTAAGATTTCAGGCATCAGGACTTCTCTGGAGGTGGTTAAGACTCTGAGCTCCCAAAGCAGTGGGCAATGGTTCAATCCCTGGTTGAGGAACTAGGATCCTACATGCCGCAAAAAGAGAAAAAAAATTTTTTTTTTTTTTCATTTTTGAAGCCAGGTGTTTTTGGTTTGATTGCAAGAGAAAACTGGAGATTTCCCTACAATGAGATGCAAGTAGAATCACTAGAATGTTATACTTCACTGGCGAGTTTGTTAGTGACCCCCTTCCCCTGGAATAATCCTTAAGCCTGTCACTCAGGGGGTGTATATTAATGGCTTTGCATTGAACCAAAAATATTTCGAGAGTTTGCTTCTTTGTTTAGGTTGGAAGCATATCGCCTTCTAAAGGTAATTACTTTTAAGATGGCTGTTTAATAAATTGTTACATCCTCAACAACAGACAAGGAAACGAGTCATGTCAGAGATTGGCACCAGTGCTTTTAAATCGTTGTTTACAGTGCCGTTCATTTTCTAGTCATTGATGAGGAGTCTCAGTTTATAATTAGTTTCTCATCATCTGTTTTATTTTGCTTTTAATTTCTGTGTTTTAGGAGTAACTTTTTTTGTGATGTTTCTGTATGATCTTTTCTTACAGCAGCAACCCAGCTCATAGGTACTACCTTGCAACTGATCCAGTCACGGGAGATTTGTATGTTTCTGACACTAACACCCGCAGGATTTATCGCCCAAAGTCACTTACGGGTGCAAAAGACCTGACTAAGAATGCCGAAGTGGTGGCAGGAACAGGGGAGCAGTGCCTTCCTTTCGATGAAGCCAGATGTGGGGATGGCGGGAAGGCTGTGGAAGCAACACTCATGAGTCCCAAAGGTACCGACCGGCATTTACCAATTGGAGGATTTCTTTTCATTAAAAAATTAAAAGGTGGAAATTCCAGTTAGTGCCTGATTGTGTTTAATGCTGAGTTAACATTTTCCTCTCAACTATGTTCTGGAAAGCCGTTTCACATCTAGTGTTTTGAAAAGCCATTTAGTGTGAAACGGCTAAAATCTTAAAGTTGATTTTACAATAAGATCAACTGTAGGTTGATTTTACGTGCTTGGCATTTTTTATTATCATACCATTTTTTTCAACTTGTCAAGGAATCAAGCAACTACTCAGTATCATTCAGGTCACATCCTTTTCAGCTTCAGGGAAGTGTCTACATTCTTTCATTGTCCTGGAATTTCTTTGTCGTGAATGAGTCCCAGGGCTCTCTAAGAACCATCACTAAGTGACCCTATTAGCCATCACCCAGTTTGGAGCTACTAAACTTTTGTTTCTATGCCATGGGAAAAAAATGCTTGCTGTGATGAATTTCTGGAGGTAACAGGGGCTAAAAATTCTATGTGACAGAGGCCTCTAGCTTTTAAACCAGTCAGAACTGACTCCTTCTTCATGTATTATGCCATTCATTACAGTGTTTTTCGATTTGAGCCTTTTTTTTTTTTTCATTATAGCTAGAGACTGTTATGTGAACATGGACTGGAAAAAAGTATTTGTTGTGCTGAATTATTCATCCTAGCAGATTTCATTGTAACAAGGTCAACAAAACACTAACCTTGGCTTAGATCTATTTTTGTTAGAATAGAGTTACTCTAAGTTCAGCATAACAGAATTTGACCTGTTTCTATAATTTATAGACAGCAACACTATACGGTGTTTATATTTTAAACACACGTACTACCCATATGATCCACATGCTAAGGACAGATTCTTACAAATTTGGGTTCTTTATTACATTTTACATTGATTTGTAATGTTAAAAAATGCCTGTGTTGGATTTTTTTCTAATATGTTGGCAATCTGCAATCTTACCTCCTGTCTACTGCCCATGTTATTGATGTTAAATGTTGAGTTTAACGAGGACTGTGAGCATTTAATTAAATCATTTTTGAAAGGTTACTAACAGGTACTCTCTTGGATACAGGAATGGCAATTGATAAAAATGGGTTAATCTACTTTGTTGATGGAACAATGATCCGAAAAGTTGATCAGAATGGAATCATATCAACTCTCCTGGGCTCTAATGATCTGACCTCAGCCAGACCTTTAACCTGTGACACTAGCATGCACATCAGCCAGGTAGTGAAAACATTGCCCCAAAGTGTCTGTTTTTCTTCTGCGTGACTTGATTTACAGTGTCCGTAAACTGTGATAACACCATCTTATACCACGTGTGTCATGGCGGCAGTCCTTGTGATAAAGTTCCTCCATTGATATATGTCTCCAGAGCTAATACAAAGTTATTTTCTTCTCCAGTTCTGCATTTGAAGAATTCAATGAAATACAGGACAATTATCACTAAGAAATGCTAATCATTTGTAATAAAATACCATTAAAGCAGCAGCATGCAGATATTCCAAGAACAAAACTGCTTAAATCTATAAGCTTGTAAATGCGCGAGGTCCTTAAGTAGTAGAGAGAACCCCCCCTAAGATCAGTCCTCAGGGACTTCTGTTTAGAATTAGAAACTTTACTATTGGCCTGATTGAAAACACAAGAGAACGCTAATGTATTCATAACCTAGAAAGCCCCAGCATTTGGTGATTGTTACTGCTGAAAGGAACTGTATTCATATCTCACTGATACCTATTAACTCACTACTTAGAGGTTCATTTGCTACTTAGCTGTAATCTGCAAAATCTTTCAGTGAGCTGCATTTTTAAATAAAATGTATTTCTTCCATTTGTCTCCACTCCAAACATTTACATTTATTTCACTGTATATGTTTTAAAAACAATTTTTAAAACAGTTTATCAAATTAATGGTCATTTCCCTAAACGGTCTAATTTACTCTCCTGGCAAATGACCCGCAGCTCAGCAACTGGCTAACCAGACCGTTTCTTCTTTTTTTTAACTCAGGTACGCCTGGAATGGCCCACTGACCTAGCCATTAACCCAATGGACAACTCCATTTACGTGCTGGATAATAATGTCGTTTTACAGATCACTGAGAACAGGCAGGTGCGCATCGCCGCCGGGCGGCCCATGCATTGCCAGGTGCCGGGGGTGGAGTACTCCGCGGGCAAGCATGCAGTGCAGACCACCCTAGAGTCCGCCACTGCCATTGCTGTGTCCTACAGCGGGGTCCTGTACATCACCGAAACCGACGAGAAGAAAATTAACCGGATTCGGCAAGTCACCACCGATGGGGAGATCTCCCTGGTCGCCGGGATACCGTCAGAGTGTGACTGCAAAAACGATGCCAACTGTGACTGCTACCAGAGCGGAGATGGCTACGCCAAAGATGCCAAGCTGAGCGCACCGTCCTCCCTCGCCGCCTCCCCGGATGGCACGCTGTACATCGCAGACCTGGGGAACATTCGGATCCGGGCGGTGTCAAAGAACAAGCCTTTACTTAACTCTATGAACTTCTACGAAGTTGCCTCTCCGACTGATCAGGAGCTCTACATCTTCGACATCAATGGCACTCACCAGTATACTGTCAGCCTGGTCACTGGCGATTACCTGTACAACTTCAGCTACAGCAACGACAATGATATTACTGCTGTGACCGACAGTAACGGCAACACCCTTAGGGTTAGACGGGACCCGAGTCGCATGCCAGTCCGAGTGGTGTCTCCAGATAACCAAGTGATATGGCTGACCATAGGGACAAACGGATGCTTGAAAAGCATGACCGCTCAAGGACTGGAACTGGTCTTGTTTACTTACCATGGCAACAGTGGCCTTTTAGCCACTAAAAGCGATGAAACCGGATGGACAACATTTTTTGAGTAAGTATATCAAAATTCTACTCTGACTATAAAATATTGCATATGATAACGTAAGATAATAACAGTATGATCCTTTTTCTTCCTTTTTTTTGTTTTCATTGAAGTATAGTTGGTTTACAATGTGTGTTTCAGAGCAAAGTGATTCAGTTGCATATATATATATATATATATTATACACACATATATTCCTTTTCAGATTCTTTTCCATTATAGGTTATTACAAGATACTGAATATACTTCCATGTATTATACAGTAGGTCCCTGTTTATCTGTTTTATATATAATAGTATCTATCAGTTCAGTCAGTTCAGTCACTTAGTCGTGTCCGACTCTTTGCAACCCCACAGCACGCCAGGCCTCCCTGTCCATGACCAACTCCCGGAGTTCACTCAGACTCACGTCCATCTAATCAGTGATGCCATCCAGCCATCTCACATTCAGTCGTCCCCTTCTCCTCCTGCCCCCAATCCCTCCCAGCATCAGAGTCTTTTCCAGTGAGTCAGCTCTTTGCATGAGGTGGCCAAAGTACTGGAGTTTCAGCTTTAGCATCATTCCTTCCAAAGAAATCCCAGGGTTGAGCTCCTTCAGAATGGACTGGTTGGATCTCCTTGCAGTCCAAGGGACTCTCAAGAGTCTTTTCCAACACCACAGTTCAAAAGCATCAATTCTTCGGCGCTCAGCCTTCTTCACAGTCCAACTCTCACATCCATACATGACCACAGGAAAAACCATAGCCTTGACTAGATGGACCTTAGTCGGCAAAGTAATGTCTCTGCTTTTGAATATACTATCTAGGTTGGTCATAACTTTCCTTATAATGAGTAAGCGTCTTTTAATTTCATGGCTGCAGTCACCATCTGCAGTGATTTTTGAGCCCAAAAATAAAGTCTGACACTGTTTCCACTGTTCCCCCATCTATTTGCCATGAAGTGATGGGACCAGATGCCATGATCTTCGTTTTCTGAATGTTGAGCTTTAAGCAAACTTTTTCACTCTCCACTTTCACTTTTATCAAGAGGCTTTTTAGTTCCTCTTCACTTTCTGCCCTAAGGGTGGTGTCATCTGCATATCTGAGGTTATTGATATTTCTCCCACAATCTTGATTCCAGATTGTGTTTCTTCCAGTCCAGAATTTCTCATGATGTACTCTGCATAGAAGTTAAATAAGCAGGGTAACAATATACAGCCTTGACGTACTCCTTTTCCTGTTTGGAACCAGTCTGTTGTTCCATGTCCAGTTCTAACTGTTGCTTCCTGATCTGCATACAGATTTCTCAAGAGGCAGGTCAGGTGGTCTGGTATTCCCATCTCTTTCAGAATTTTCCACAGTTTATTGTGTTCCACACAGTCAAAGGCTTTGGCGTAGTCAATAAAGCAGAAATAGATGTTTTTCTGGAACTCTCTTGCTTTTTCCATGATCCAGCAGATGTTGACAATTTGATCTCTGGTTCCTCTGCCTTTTCTAAAAACAGCTTGAACATCAGGGAGTTCACGGTTCACGTGTTGCTGAAGCCTGGCTTGGAGAATTTTGAGCATTACTGTACTAGCATGTGAGATGAGTGCAACTGTGCACTAGTTTGAGCATTCTTCGGCATTGCCTTTCTTTGGGATTGGAATGAAAACTGACCTTGTCCAGTCCTGTGGTCACTGCTGAGTTTTCCAAATTTGCTGGCATATTGAGTGCCGCACTTTCACAGCATCATCTTTCAGGATTTGAAATAGCTCAACTGGAATTCCATCACCTCCACTAGCTTTGTTCGTAGTGATGCTTTCTAAGGCCCACTTGACTTCACATTCCAGGATATCTGGCTCTAGATGAGTAATCACGCTATCGTGATTATCTGGGTCATGAAGATCTTTTTTGTACAGTTCTTCTGTGTATTCTTGCCAACTCTTCTTAGTATCTTCTGCTTCTGTTAGGTCCATACCATTTCTGTCCTTCATCATAGTATGTCCGTTATTTATAGTAGGTATAATAATAGTATAATCTTAAGGGCAAGTGAGATCCAGATTTTGGGGGGACCTGAAACTTCTACAAGTTGGGGATCCCTTTTTCTGGAGAAGGAAGACAAAATTAGGGTCAGGGCCTTGGAAGGGACCGAGGCAAGTGGGGAGCCCTTAAGCTTAAGTTTCATGACCATCAGGGTCAGTCTACCTCTGCTTAAAGATTAATATTTTACTTCATGTAGACCTAATATTATATTAGCAGCAAACTTTCATGGAAACATACTGCAGTCTTGGTTTTAGGCATAAACTTTTGGGGTTTATATTTACCCATGTGCTAAAGCTGGCTATGTTAGCTGTCACTGAAGGAAAACTGGTTTTTTTTTTCAAACTTTTAACTTTTCATTTTATGTTGAGTAAGGGCTTCCTTGATAGCTCAGTTGGTAAAGAATCCACCTGCAATGCAGGAGATTCCCAGTTCAATTCCTGGGCCAGGAAGATCTGCTAGAGCAGGGATAGGCTACCCACTTCAGTATTCTTGGGCTTCCCTTGTGGCTCAGCTAGTGAAGAATCCGCCTACAATGCAGGAGACCTGGGTTCGATCCCTGGGTTGGGAAGATCCCCTGGAGAAGGGAAAGGCTACCCACTCCAGTATTCTAGCCTAGAGAATTTCATGGACTGTAGTCCATGCAGTCACAAAGAGTCTGACACAACTGAGCAACTTTCACTCCCTCATAGCTGGTTAACAATGTTGTGGGAGTTCCAAGTGAACAACAAAAGGACTCAGCCATACATATACACATATCCATGCATGCATGCTAAGTCGCTTCAGCTGTGTCTGACTCTTTGTGACCCTATGGATTATAACCCACCAGGCTCATCCATTCTCCCCCAAACTGCCCTCCCATCCAGGCTGGCACATAACATTGAGCAGAGTTCCATGTGCTTATACAGTAGGTCCTTGTTGGTTTTCCATTTTGAATGTAGCAGTGTGTACATGACCTTCCCAAACTCCCCTGAAGGGAAACTTTAAAAACATTTACAATGAACTTGGCTGATTCCATCAGTACCACATAAAGAAAGGCTTAACTTTTTTTTTTTAACTCTTTATTTTGTATTGAGATATAGCCAGTTAACATTGTTGTGATAGTATCTGGTGAACAGCAGAGGGATTCAGCTATACATATACATGTATCCATTCTCCCCTAAACACCCCTTCCATTCAGACTGAGACAGGCTGAACTTCTTATAATTGGTTATTGGAGAATCTAAACTCCACTTGAAAGAACCTTAGCACTAAATGCAAATCAGAAATAGCTGGTCATTCTGGAAGCATATGAAAAAGGAAAAGGAGCATCCAGCCAGGCTATTCTACTAAATTTGTGGAAGAATGGCCCAGCCAGTGTGCTCTGAGAACAGTCACATTTCGTGGACTGTGTAAAATCACCTTCCATTACTTGTTCATTCCACTGACATTGCACAAAGCATAAGGGGAAATTAGACGTGCAGAGATGGCATGTTGACAAATGCAAAATAGTCCTGGAAATGAATGCCGAGATCCTTAGTATGACTTCTACAGTGAAATGCTGGAGCAAATGTACTTTCTGTAGGAACACACCTCCAAGATTATAATAAAAGTCAGTAGGAAAAAATGACCCGATATACAAATATTTTCCATGCAACTTCTCTGGAATAGAACCTGCACATTGAGGCTTAGTTGTTCTGTAGCCTGGATCACTTTTCTTTTTTGACAGATTCCCTTTTAACAAAATGAATGTTCCCCAGCAGCCTGATTTTGTCAGAGGAACAAACCTTTTCAATTGAATTACATTAAAATTCTGTTCTTAACATTCCTTTTGCTCATTTTGGGATCGCAATAGGAAAGGAATAAATTGGAAGTTAATGGCAAGCACTTCCTCTGCACCATTTTCAAAGAGATAGCAGGCTGTATTGCCAAAGAGACGGCAGAAGAATACAGCAAAAGTGCCCCCATCTGATGAGGCTGGGCGGGAGAGCTGCTCTGATGATAAGATCTTCAGGAAATGATGGCGGCATTGGTAGGGTTTCGGTTTAGTTAAAAGCAGGGGAGAAAATAGGGAAATAAATTTTTAGTACAGTCTAGGACTCAACCTCTGCTCTGTGGGCCATTCTTGAATGTGTTCTTATTTGTTCCTGGGAATTGACAATGCACAGAAGTTCGTCACATGGGTTACTACTGATTGAACTTCTGCAACACATGGACGGGCTCACTAATGATCTAGGATGAGAAATGGGCATACTCCATTTGTGGAGTTGTTGTGGGATAGGATAAACAGATTTGGAGGGACTTCCTTGGTAGTCCAGTGGTTAAGACTGCAGACTTCCAAGGCAGCGGGTGTGTGGGTTCGATCACCAGTAAGGAAACTAGCATCCCACACGCTGAGTGGCATGGTCAAAAAAAAAAAAATCAAAAGCAATGTTTCTATTAATTTTCCTCTAGATGTTTACAGCAAAGAGATGATTAAAACATTTTCAAGAAATATTTATGCACTTGGCAAAACAGTGGATTACCATACAAGACAGGGGAAAAAAACAGAGCACTTAACCTAAATAATTCAGAACCATTATATCAGAATGACAAAGGACTTTTTCTTATAATATATATAATTATAATAATATAATCATGGCATAATGGTATAGTATATAATTATATAGTCTTTTAATTTAGCTGTGAATGAGGAAGGGTCCACTCTTTGAAGTGTGAGAAACTGTAAAACACATTTCTCTGATATTTTGGAGGATTCCTTGGCGTTTGTCATTATTAGTGAGCTGGCAGATCCTGGAATCCTGGTTCATGTCTGTAATACATCCCCTCATATTCTGATAGTACCGCAAGTCTAATTTAGACCGTATAAGGGTTGTGGTTGTTCAGTAGCTAAGTCGTGTCTGACTCTTTACAACCCCAAGCGGACACCAGGCTTCTCTGTCCTTCACTGTCTCCCGGAGCTTGCTTAAATTCCTGTCCATTGGGTCAGTGATGCCATCCAACCATTTCATCCTCTGTTGCCCCCTTCTTCTCCTTCCCCCAGTCTTTCCCAGCATCAGGGTCTTTTTTAGTGAGTCGGCTCTTCGCATCAGATGGCTAAAATCTTGGAGCTTCAGCTTTAGCATCAGTCCTCCCAATCAGTATTCAGGGTTGATTTCTTTAGGACTGACTGGTTTTATCTCCTTGCAGTCAAAGGGACTCTCAAGAGTCTTCAGCACCACAGTTCAAGAGCATCTGTTCTCAGCCTTCTTTATGGTCCAACTCTCACATCCATATATGACTACTGGAAAAAACATAGCTTTGACTATACAGACTTTTGTCAGCAAAGTGATGTCTGTGCTTTTTAATACACTTGGTTTGTCATAGTTTTTCTTCCAAGGAGCAAGTGTCTTTTAATTTCATGGCTGTAGTCACTGTCCACAGTGATTTTGGAGCCCAAGAAAATAAAAAAACAAATCTCATTGTTTCCATTTTTTCTCCATCTGTTTACCATGAAGTGATCTCCTTGGAAAAGACTCTGATGCTGGGAGGGATTGGGGGCAGAAGGAGAAGGGGACAACAGAGGATGAGATGGCTGGATGGCATCATGGACTCAATGGGCGTGAATCTGAGTGAACTCCGGGAATTGGTAATGAACAGGAAGGCCTGGCGTGCTGCGATTCATGGGGTCACAGAGTCAGACACGACTGAGCGACTGAACTGAACTGAACTGATGGGACCAGATGGCATGATCTTGGTTTTTGAATGTTGAGTTTTAAGCCAGCTTTTCCACTGTCATCTTTCACCTTCATCAAGAGGCTTTTTAGTTCCTCGTCACTTTCTGCCACAAGGGTGGTATCATCTCGTATCTGAGGTTATTGATATTTCTCCCAGCAGCCTTGATTCCAGTTTGAGCTTCATCCAGCCCGGCATCTCACATGGTGCTCTCCGCATAGAATTTAAATAAGCAGGGTGACAATATACAACCTTAATGTATTCCTTTCCCAGTTTGGAAACAGTTCATTGTTCCATGTCCAGTTCTTACTGTTGTTAACGATGTGATTGGTGAACATTTATTTATAGAGAAGAGTCTGATGAAACCTATAGCTGGCTCCATTGGAAGTGTATGCATGCGTGCTAAGTTGCCTCAGTAGTGTCCAACTCTTGGCAACTCCATGGACTCCTCTGTCCATGGGATTTTCCAGGCAAAAATACTGGAGTAGTTTGCTGTGCCCTCTTCCAGGGAATCTTTTTGACCCGGGGTGGGACCTGCATCTCTTAGGTCGCCTGCACTGGGAGGCAGGTTCTTTACCGCTAGTGCTACCTGGGGAGCCCTCCACTGGAAGACTACCATGTAAATATTTGCTTTCCGAAATAGTTCAGACGTTTCCATACCAACAGTTAGTGCTGAGAATATTAACACTTCTTGCTTTTGTTGTTGATTTTTTAAGAATGTATGTACCTATTATTACGTATTTACTGTCTTTTGTTTTATAAAATAAGGACTTCCTCAGCTGACCTCGTTATTAAATAATTAACAAAAAAACTAAGACTCCATATTGATAGCACTTTCTTCTGAAATGTTGGGGGTGAAGAGTTGAGAACAGAAAACGTTTCCCGTCCAAATACTGTTAAAGTATATTGCTGCCCCTGAGAGCAGGAAGAATGGCTCCAGGGAAACAAACCCGAATTCTAAACCTGAAATTCTTCACCAGCATGATAGAATGACTTTTTAGGGTTCACAGGGAATTTCCAAAGCAAAAGAACTTTTCATTTCAGAAACTGGAGGCACCGTCCTCTTCTGGGCAGCAATTTCTCTCCATGTTATTTGTTCTTTTTGTATCCCTACCCGTGATTCCTTAAGAAGTGTCCAGCATTCTTAGACACACTACAGATGGTCTGGTAGGAAGACAACAGCAGGTGTCAGGTCGTTGATAATCCAGCTCTGAGATCCCTGAATTAGACTAATATGTGTCATGAACAGAAGACTTTTTCATTGCTGATGAATAAACCCTCTTTCCTCAGACCACTTCTTCTGTTGACTTGCTGTCCATCTAGCTTTGGGGTCCCCTTATCTGATGACCCTGTGATAAGGCTGATTACCCCCTTCACTTAGTAATAGGGATTCTTCTATGCTGTTCTTCATACAATTTTAAAACAATTATCCCACGTTATATTTCCATAGCTGGAGTAATTCCAGGGAGACCCAAAAGATCTTACCTACTGGAAATATATTATTTAAAAAGTTCATAGCCAGAGCTAGACCTCACTTCTTACACTCGAATGCACACAAAAACAGACCCAGTGTATTGAGTTGGGCAATAGAATAAATTATTTAATAGCTAATGGCATTTCACAGCTCTCTGCTTGCTTACTGCATAAAATACAAAGCGTGTGGATGTATCTGGAGGCACTCTGTCAGGTTAGAGAAGACATCGTGGGGAAAAAACTCTTGAGTTCTGGCTGATATGTACATGCACACTGCCGAGTCGGTGGCAGTTTTCTGTCGTGGGACTTTGAATATTTGGAGCTTTATATATGAGGGGTTGACTCTGTGGTCTGTCATGAGTTCTATTCAGATTCAAGGAGCAAATAAATGAGTTTCCACTCTTACAGTTTATGTAGGTATATATGGGTCTCTGGCCTCTCCTTAAGGTGCTTTATTGTCCTTCTTTCAAGCTTAGCAATTTCAGAATGAGCCTCTCAGTTCATTTCTTTATAATGAACATAACTCTGTGCCCGTGCAGACCCACGGCTGCCACTGACATCAGTTCTGATCATCCCAGAGAAGATGGAAAAGGGAATCTCAGAGGAGAGAGAGGCGGTGTAAATAATACCTGGACTTCATGTCCAAACTAGTGTGCAGACAGCGCAGATAACCTAGGAAAACTTTCTGGTGATTATTCCAGATCAGAAAAGATGAATCCTGTCTCCTTCACAGTGTTGTTCAGCCGCTCAGTTGCGTCCGACTCTGCGACCCCGTGGACTGCAGCATTCCCGGCTTCCCTGTCCTTCATCATCTCCCAGAGCTTGTTCAAACTCATCTCCATTGAGTCAGTGATGCCATCCAACCATCTCATCCTCTGTTGTCCCCTTCTCCTCCTGCCTTCAATCTTTCCCAGCATCAGGGTCTCTTCCAGTGAGTCGGCTCTTCACATCAGGTGGCCAAAGTATTGGAGCTTCAGCTTCAGCATCAGTACTTCCAATGAATATTCAGGACTGATTTCCTTTAGGATTGACTGGTTTGATCTCCTTGCAGTCCAAGGGATTCTCAAGAGTCTTTTCCAACACCATAATTCGAAATCATCAGTTCTTTGATGCTCAACCTTCTTTATGGTCTAACTCTCGCCTCCATACATAACTATGGGAAAAACCACAGGTTTGACTAGACGGACCTTTGTCAGCAAAGTAATGTCTCTGCTTTTAAACATGCTGTCTAGGTTGGTCATAGCTTTTCTTCCAAAGAGCTGCTGCTGCTGCTAAGTCGCTTCAGTCGTGTCTGACTCAGCAATCCCACAGACAACAGCCCACCAGGCTACCCCGTCCCTGGGATTCTCCAGGCAAGACACTGGAGTGGGTTGCCATTTCCTTCTCCAATGCATGAAAGCGAAAAGTGAAAGTGAAGTCGCTCAGTCGTGTTCGACTCTTCGCGTCCCCATGGACTGCAGCCTACCAGGCTCCTCTGTCCATGGGATTTTCCAGGCAAGAGTACTGGAGTGGGTTGCCATTGCCTTCTCCCTTCCAAGGAGCAAGCATCTTTTAATTTCATGGCTGCAGTCACTGTCCACAGTGATTTTGGAGCCCAAGAAAATAAAGTCTGTAAACTGTTTCCATTGTTCCCCCATCTATTTGCCATGAAGCGATGTAACCAGATGCCATGATCTTGATTTTTGAATGTTGAATTTTAAGCCAGTTCTTTCACTCTCATCTTTCACCTTCATCAAGAGGCTCTTTAGTTCTTTACTTTCTGCCATAAGGGAGGTGTTCTCTGCGTATCTGAGGTGATTGATATTTCTCCCAGTATTGACAGTGAATCACGTCTAAATAGCCAGACATCTGCGTCAGTCTGTACAAACTGAGAGAATAACCTTTCCCTTGGTAGGCATCTGACATCCAACCCTAAAAACTCAAATACTGAAAAACCACATTTCATTGCTGTTTCTGCCCAAAACTGCATTAACAACAAAGCTGCCCACTTTACAAACACGTCTCTAAAAATGGTACCCAATTCCTTTTATTTTCCTTTTTCTTACTTTCTTCATGGAAAAAAGCATTTACTGCATTAAGTGTGATTTTAAAAGATTTAATCAGCAGATCACTTAAATTCATGGGGAAATGTTATGGTTGATTTCCATTTTTTGCTATTTTAATTGTTTAACAATTTTACATTAAATTTTTAACCAGTATGGTTAGTCCCAGGGACATCAGTAAAAAAAAGAAAAAGAAAATGTGTAGACAATTGAATAATTATACATTTTTGTACATTTCAAACATTAAGCCAAATGCTACTATTGCTACTAAGGCAATACTTTTTACTAATACTTGATTTAGTATTAGTCCTCTGCAGTCTAGTTTTAAGAAATCATTCATTCTGTCCAGGTTTTAAAGCAGAAAGGGAAATGGAGAAATTGTGTGTTATTCAGATTATTTGAGAAAATCCCAGAAAAATTAAAAAAACAGATTAATCTGTCAAATTATTTTCAGCCTGTCTCACAATATATATAATAATAGAAAATGTTCCATATTTTCTCACTATAATTTGCAATGTGTCAATAGTGGCAAGCCTCCATTAACTTTTTTGGTGTGTTTTATCTAGGCAATTAATGCTCCATAATGGTTCAGGTAAATGCAGCTTCTCAAAGTGTCAAATTCCTTCCTTAAACTAATTACATAGCTGTCTAAACCGGATGATCCAATAGCACCCTATCTGAGTGTGTCAGCAACTTCCCTAATAGGGTGATCTTCAGATGATTTACTCTGAGACCAAGTTACATACTCCAGCCATTTTAAAGGGTTGTTTGATAACAGGGCAAGAAATCTACACAGTGACAACCAGTGAAAGGAAACTTTATTATTTTATCATCACAGAACTGAAGATGGACAGTTGGTGTATTCCAGAGACTGTCTGGCATCTCTGACTCATTCTGAGGATATCAAAATAAAAGCAACTTCAGCCTCCCTCCCTCCTGGCTACCCTCACTTCTCAGCCTCCCAGAGGAGGCCCCTTGCCTGGGTTCCAGGATCCTGGTTTCACAATGTCTTGAGGCATCAAAGCAAGCTAATACGGACACTGTTCTCTTCTGTCCTCTGCCCCAGGGCAGGGGGAGGAGACCTAGGAAGGAGATAAGATGATTGGGGATATCATCATCTCTGACTCCTCTTAGCATCCCTCTCTTAAAAACACACATACTCCCAGACAGATTTCCTAGACCTCAGTTCATCCCCAAATTCAGCCAGTCTAGCGGTTCTTAAAGTCGTTGTTCAGTCACTCAGTTGTGTCTGACTCTTTGCAACCCCATGGACTGCAGCTCGCCAGGCTTCCCTGTCCTTCACTCTCTCCCAGAGTTTGCTCAAACTCGTGTCCATGGAGCCGATCATGCCATCGACTCAAAGTGAGACCTTCAGAGGTACGAAGCAAGGTGAGCAAGCCAAGGTGGGGTGTTCCAGGCCAGAGCCAAACATTTACTCGGGAGGCAGAGCATGCAGGCTTTGGAAAGAACATGCAGCTCAGAATAACAGGAGCATAGAGTATGTGTGGAAGTAGGGAGGTGAGTAGAGGGAGATCATAGTTCTGATGTGGCAGGGCTTATTCTCACCACCTGGCGATCACAGTTAGACAGGGCTCCCATAAAGGAGCTTTCCCCAGGGAAGCACAGTGCTCCATCTGACGACGACATAAGGGTGGACTGAACGTAGAAAAGTAGGAGGCTGAAAAAAGGGGGAAAGGGGAGTTAGGAGACAGTAAATCTAATTGAGTAGTGAAGATCTGACCCACAGTTGGGCATGGAAATTTTAGAGAAAGAGGTAGGCTAGTCATCAGGAAATGAAATACAGCTTGAGGACTTAATGCACGAGGGGAGAGAAAAGAAAATTCACTAACCTAGGGACCGGGTGGGTAGGAAATACAGGGAAGATGCAGGATGGTAGAGAAAGATGAGCTCTGATTTGGAAGTTATGATTTGAGGGACCATAGTCCAGCCCTGCATGTGGTCAAAAATGGCTGGTGAGAACTCAGGGTGAGGGACTAACCTGGTGGTCCTGTGGCTGGGACCCTGAGCTCCCAACGCAGGGGACCCAGCTTTGATCCCGGGTCAGGGAATTAGATCCTGCATGCTCCAACTGAGACCCAGTGCAGCCAACTAAATAAAAAAGAAAGAAAAAGAACTCTGGGTGAGTCAGTTCTAGAGATATAGGCATGAGGGCTCTGGGAAAAACAGAGCCACGAGTGTGAATGCAGTCCCACTGGGAAGATCTGGTTAGGGAGGAAAAAGTGTGAATATATATGAATTTACAGACATGATCCTCTTAGCACTTGAGACAAAATTCATGTGAAAGAACATCTTTTGGTGTTTTTCTTATCTTGCATCTTCCCTGTGATTTCTGGCAATATGCATATAGGTAGGTAGCAGGCAACTGAGTACCAGACGAATCCATGATTTAGAAACTAGTTGATTGTTCTGCTTCCTGTGATGATGGAAACGTTTTGCATCTTCTCTTCCAAATCTGATTTTTTGAGGATTGCTCACCGACAACATTTGCTCTTGAATTCAAAGAAATTATCATTTGCCTGTGAAATCACTGGTAAAATATATAAACCTCAGGTTCATTCCCCGAATACTGAAATATGAATTCTTCAGGATGTGCGTGTTATAAATCACATGATGACTGTTAGGATTCAGTCCATGGCGAGAAGTTAAAATCAGGTTCTGGTTTTGCTGTTTGCCCATGTCCTTCATCAGAAATGCAGATCCAGGAATGATTTGTATCTATGCTTTTGTTATGATACGGTTGGTAATTGTGTTCTCCTTTACTGCAGTGACAGAGAAGTTACTACAGATTAGCACTGTGAGAAAAGAATTGCCATACAGATGGCAAGACTGGGGGGTTTTTTTGTTTTGTTTTACTGGCTGTTAAATGATGAAAGGAAATTGAAACCAAAGGAACTCTGATAGATGAGAGGAAAAAATTATCCCTCTGTGTTATGAGGACAGTGGAAAAGCCAGGTTGATTAAGTCTTTCTTGGGAGTCCTTACTGTGACTGGTGGCTCAGAATTTTGAGCAAGTGGCAAAAAATCTGCCTGCAATGCAGGAGATGCAGGTTTGATCCCTGGGTTAGGAAGATCCCCCAGAGGAGGGCATGGCTACCCACTCCAGTATTCTTGTCTGGAGAATCCCATGGACAGAGGAGCCTGAAGGGCTACAGTCCATAGGGTTGCAAAGAGTTGGACACGACTGAGGCGACCTAGCACACTTGCATGGGGCTTCATGCCATGGGCATGCAGGATCTTAGTTCCCTGACCAGGAATTGAACCCTTGCCCCTTGCATTCGAAGCACAGAGTCTTAACAACTGGATTACCTGGGAAGTTGCCTCCCCCTCCACACACACACACACTTTTTTTTTTTTTTTTTTTTGCTGTTGAATTTTTTTTTTCATTTTTAGTTTTTTATTTTTTAATTTTAAAATCTTTAATTCTTACATGTGTTCCCAAACATGAACCCCCCTCCCACCTCCCTCCCCATAACATCTCTCTGGGTCATCCCCATGCACCAGCCCCAAGCATGCTGTATCTTGCGTCAGACATAGACTGGCGATTTAATTCTTACATGATAGTATACATGTTAGAATGCCATTCTCCCAAATCATCCCACCCTCTCCCTCTCCCTCTGAGTCCAAAAGTCCATTATACACATCTGTGTCTTTTTTCCTGTCTTGCATACAGGGTCGTCATTGCCATCTTTCTAAATTCCATATATATGTGTTAGTATAGTGTATTGGTGTTTTTCTTTCTGGCTTACTTCACTCTGTATAATCGGCTCCAGTTTCATCCATCTCATCAGAACTGATTCAAATGAATTCTTTTTAATGGCCAAGTAATACTCCATTGTGTATATGTACCACAGCTTTCTTATCCATTCATCTGCTGATGGACATCTAGGTTGTTTCCATGTCCTGGCTATTATAAACACTGCTGCGATGAACATTGGGGTACATGTGTCTCTTTCAATTCTGGTTTCCTCGGTGTGTATGCCCAGCAGTGGGATTGCTGGGTCATAAGGTAGTTTTTTGCAATTTTTTAAGGAATCTCCACACTGTTCTCCATAGTGGCTGTACTAGTTTTCATTCCCACCAACAGTGTAGGAGGGTTCCCTTTTCTCCACACCCTCTCCAGCATTTATTGCTTGCAGATTTTGGGATCGCAGCCATTCTGACTGGTGTGAAGTGGTACCTCATTGTGGTTTTGATTTGCATTTCTCTAATAATGAGTGATGTTGAGCATTTTTTCATGTGTTTGTTAGCCATCCGTATGTCTTCTTTGGAGAAATGTCTATTTAGTTCTTTGGCCCATTTTTTGATTGGGCCGTTTATTTTTATGGAATTGAGCTGCATAAGTTGCTTGTATATTTTTGAGATTAGTTGTTTGTCAGTTGCTTCATTTGCTATTATTTTCTCCCATTCTGAAGGCTGTCTTTTCACCTTGCTTATATTTTCCTTTGTTGTGCAGAAGCTTTTAATTTTAATTAGATCCCATTTGTTTATTTTTGCTTTTATTTCCAGAATTCTGGGAGGTGTATCATAGAGGATCCTGCTGTGATTTATGTCTGAGAGTGTTTTGCCTATGTTCTCCTCTAGGAGTTTTATAGTTTCTGGTCTTACATTTAGATCTTTAATCCATTTTGAGTTTATTTTTGTGTGCGGTGTTAGAAAGTGATCTAGTTTCATCCTTTTACAAGTGGTTTTCCCAGCACCACTTGTTAAAGAGATTGTCTTTACTCCATTGTATATTCTTGCCTCGTTTGTCAAAGATAAGGTGTCCATATGTGTGTGGATTTATCTCTGGGCTTTCTATTTTGTTCCATTGATCTATATGTCTGTCTGTGCCAGTATATTCTTGCCTCCTTTGTCAAAGATAAGGTGTCCATATGTGTGTGGATTTATCTCTGGGCTTTCTATTTTGTTCCATTGATCTATATGTCTGTCTTTGTGCCAGTACTGTTTTGATGACTGTGGCTTTGTAGTAGAGCCTGAAGTCAGGCAAGTTGATTCCTCCAGTTCCATTCTTATTTCTCAAGATTGCTTTGGCAATCCGAGGTTTTTTGTATTTCCATACAAATCTTGAAATTATTTGTTTTAGTTCTGTGAAAAATATGGCTGGTAGCTTGATAGGGATTGCATTGAATTTGTAAATTGCTTTGGGTAGTATACTCATTTTCACTATATTGATCTTCCGATCCATGAACATGGTATATTTCTCCATCTATTAGTGTCCTCTTTGATTTCTTTCATCAGTGTTTTATAGTTTTCTATATATAGGTCTTTAGTTTCTTTAGGTAGATATATTCCTAAGTATTTTATTCTTTTCGTTGCAATGGTGAATGGAATTGTTTCCTTAATTTCTTTTTCTACTTTCTCATTATTAGTGTATAGGAATGCAAGGGATTTCTGTGTATTGATTTTATATCCTACAACTTTACTATATTCATTGATGAGCTCTAGTAATTTTCCGGTGGAGTCTTTAGGGTTTTCCATGTAGAGGATCATGTCATCTGCAAACAGTGAGAGTTTTACTTCTTCTTTTCCAATTTGGATTCCTTTTATTTCTTTTTCTGCTCTGATTGCTGTGGCCAAAACTTCCAGAACTATGTTGAATAGTAGCGGTGAAAGTGGACACCCTTGTCTTGTTCCTGACTTTAGGGGAAATACTTTCAATTTTTCACCATTGAGGATAATGTTTGCTGTGGGTTTGTCATATATAGCTTTTATTATGTTGAGGTATGTTCCTTCTATTCCTGCTTTCTGGAGAGTTTTTATCATAAATGGATGTTGAATTTTGTCAAAGGCCTTCTCTGCATCTATTGAGATAATCATATGGTTTTTATTTTTCAATTTGTTAATGTGGTGAATTACATTGATTGATTTGCGGATATTGAAGAATCCTTGCATCCCTGGGATAAAGCCCACTTGGTCATGGTGTATGATCTTTTTAATGTGTTGTTGGATTCTGATTGCTAGAATTTTGTTGAGGATTTTTGCATCTATGTTCATCAGTGATATTGGCCTGTAGTTTTCTTTTTTTGTGACATCTTTGTCAGGTTTTGGTATTAGGGTGATGGTGGCCTCATAGAATGAGTTTGGAAGTTTACCTTCCTCTGCAATTTTCTGGAAGAGTTTGAGTAGGATAGGTGTTAGTTCTTCTTGAAATTTTTGGTAGAATTCAGCTGTGAAGCCGTCTGGACCTGGGCTTTTGTTTGCTGGAAGATTTCTGATTACAGTTTCAATTTCCGTGCTTGTGATGGGTCTGTTAAGATTTTCTATTTCTTCCTGGTTCAGTTTTGGAAAATTTTACTTTTCTAAGAATTTGTCCATTTCTTCCACGTTGTCCATTTTATTGGTATACAACTGCTGATAGTAGTCTCTTATGATCCTTTTTTTTTTTTTTTTAATTTTTGAGAACTTTGTTTCTGCCTGAATGTATATGCAGTGTTAACAGTCTTTGGGTCTTAGTTGGTGACAGTCTTAGGCAATGTCTGTCTCAGCTGAGGAACTGCTAGGGATGTTTGAGCAGAGAAGTGTTACCCTTGGGAGCAGGGGCATGGCATGGCTTAGAAGATGGATTTGATAGCTGTGGATGTGGGGAGAGGCAGCCAAACCAACTTTGCAATCTAGGGCGGCTGTGGGAGTGGAAAGATACGTGCGAGACATTATGAAGGCAAAGGAGAGTGTCAGAACTTCTCTTCTATAAGGGGGTATGAGAGAGAGGATTTCACATCAGGATGGAAATCAGCATTTTCCACTGAGATGGTCTGAGCCTCTGGCTTTCCAGGGCACTTGTCGAGAATCCTGCTGCTAAGAAAACTTAAAAAGAGATTTAAAAATATACCACAAAGGCTAAAACAGCAAGTCTAGGCAAAAACGCAATCAAAATTAAAGATGAACAAATAGAGAAACCTCAACACGGGGCAGCCCATCAGTGAAGGAGCAGAAGGTCATGGAGAGCCTGAGGGAGTTTGTCTTTTCCAGCGAGGGGCTGTTGTCAAGAGGGGTCAACCAGGAGTAAAAAGGAATGTGCTGTGTGGTGAATCTGAAGCCACGAGGTTGAGGCCAAATGAGTGGAAGGGGTGCGGGGCATGAAAGTGATGTTCCAGTCAGATTCCCTGGAGCCTGTAGCGTTGTGAATTCAAAAGCTCATAAAAGAAAACCATGTCTCAAATCTACAAGCTAGGCAGGCTAGCTCTCACGAGCGAGGCCAGGCAGCGTTCCAGAGCGCCACCCCGCTGCACAGGGGCAGAGACTGTGTCCAGAGGCGTGCATTTGATGAGAAGGCCCCGTTAGAACCTGGGATCAAAGCTTTTCGGAGGATGGCCGGACATCGGCTGTTGCATTGGTTTTCTGCTTTTGCTAAAGATGGGATCACCTGCCCTGTCTGACAGGCATCTCATTCTCCCTCCTTCCCCCATCCAAGGTCCCCTGGTAATTCTAATGTCTGCCATCCTTCTTGTTTCACTTTTGTTGTGAAACCGTGCAAAAGTTCTCACAGATCTACAGTGAAATGGAAGAAAAAAAAAAAAAAACCATAATGATGGAGAGAATGTGTTCATAAAGCTTTACTTTTTCCTTGTCAAGAATGGTCTCCCCCTGAAGTCCTTTTTCCCTGCGGCGTGGCTAAATGGCCTCTTTTTATGAAAGGATGCTGGTAACACGTGAAGAATTTTCAAAACTCTCTGTTGGTTCCCAATCTTACGTTTTGTCTTGGTTTGTGAAATCGGCGAGTCTGGGGAGGAGTCCCTGCGTGACCTGTCACCCCACCCCTGGGCTCCTTTAAGCTTGATTAAAGCCTTGCTTCTCCTAAAAACCATCACAGTCCCCAGTGGTGACCCCTGTCCAGGGCCTCCCTCCATCACCTCGCGGCCCCTACCTGGACCCTCTGCTTCAGTGGGCTCTTCCACGCCCTGACTTCAGAGCCTGTCCTTCCTTACACCTCCACACCCTCTCCCTGCCTGTTTTCTCGACTGGTCTATGTCCCGTGCCTTCCTTATCTTCCCATCTAAATCCACATCTATTTCAAGGCCCAGCATAGGTCCCCACCTTGACATGGCGCTTGCCTGCCACCCCAGCAGGACCTCACACCACCACCTGCACTCAGCGGGCTTCTAATGCTGTTCATACCCACAGTTCCCTCATGCTGTAACTTGCCTACAAGCTTATTCAGAAACTGTAGGTGACCAGCGGGGTAGATGCCCTAAGAGTCCTTTGGAAAATAGCAGCTTTCCTGGCCAGCCCCATGTGAGCGCTTCAGGCCTCTGAGTGCCTTACGTGCAGCCCCTCGTCTGAAAGCACAAACTCAGGACTTTCGGGGCTACACTGTGGAGCTGGGCCACTAAGATGCCAGCTTAACCCTCTGTCATTCTAACCACACTACAGGCTACCTGTGGCTTTATTTCCCAAAGAACCAGAAGCAAACAGGTGAGTGTCTGAATACGCAGTGCCCCGTGCTCGAAGGCGGCGCGCTCGGCATCCTGTGATAGAAAATGCCTGCCCAGCAGGACAGGAACCGCGGGGTTGGCCAGTGAAAGAGCAGTGGCAAGGATGGAAGAAATGCTTTCCACGGGAGAAAGGTGATGGGCTCTCTGTAGATTGAATGGAGCTAGGAAACATAAACCAGCAAAGGGGACAGAAAAGGGCAGGTGAGTGACAGCAGCGGGAGTGAGTCAGTGGAGTGCTGGCAAGTGGCGTCATCCATATGAAGCTATCGTTCCCCACTCTAAGTCAAGCACTGTGATTTACAGACGGGCTCAGGGACCTGGGTCCAGTGCTCGGAAGCTCCAGGCATGGGCCCATCGTGAGATGCAGAGAGAGCGCCTGATCAAATCACCTAACCACACCAGATTTTCATTTGTCCGTCTGTAAAATGGGAAGGGAGGCAAGGGTTGATGAAGTACTGAATTGCCTTTGATATAGGAGGATGCAAAAGAATGTCAGTTTCTCTTTAAAATTTTTCTATGGCTTTTTTCTTCCCGTTTTATCGACACATAATGGACAGACAGCACTGTCTAAGGTGCACAGCACAGTGATTTGACTTAGGGAAGTCATGAATATCACAGTTTGGTGAACATTCATCCTCTCTTGGAGAAGGCAGTGGCACCCCACTCCAGTACTCTTGCCTGGAAAATCCCATGGACGGAGGAGCCTGGTAGGCTGCAGTCCATGGGGTCGCTAAGAGTCTGACATGACTGAGCAACTTCACGTTCACTTTTCACTTTCATTCATTGGAGAAGGAAATGGCAACCCACTCATGTTCTTGCCTGGAGAATCCCAGGCATGGGGGAGCCTGGTGGGCTCCCTATGGGGTGGCACAGAGTCGGACACAACTGAAGCAACTTAGCAGCAGCAGAAGCATCTCTTATAAATAATACATTAAAGAAATAGAAAATTTTTGCTTATGATGATAACTCTTGGGATGTACTCTCTTAACTTTTATATATATATATATATATATATATATATATATATATATATATATATAACATACAGCAGTTTAATTATTGGAGAAGGAAATGACAACCCACTCCAGTATTCTTGCTTAGGAAATCGCATGGACAGAGGAGCCTGGCAGGCTACAGTCCATGGTGTCATGAAAGAGTCAGACGTGACTTAGCAACCAAACAACAACAGTGTTAATTGTAATTATCTGGTTGTACGTTGCATCCCTGGTACTTATTTACCTTAGGGTGTTAATTTCTGTAAAAACACAGTAGCTTTTTCTCCATCTTATGCTGTGAGAAATATAAAGCAATGCAAGAATTATGTCCTGGTTAACACTGCACTTGAGGCTGGTATGGTCAGTAATTCTATAAACCTAGGCTTGTTTGTTTCTTCAAAAGTAATAATGTCTTCAAAAAAAAAAAGTAATGACAGCAATAAGCCCTATTGAGTTTCTTTCATTGATGTCTTAATCTGCTAGGGGCATTTGGGTTGCTGGGGAAGAGAGGGAGTCTCCTTTTTTATTTCAGCTCTGCCTTTTGTGGGTCCAAACAATGATTACACTTAATGGTGCATTTTCTCTCTCTCTCTCTGCATCACCTGCCTCTCCTAAGTGCCCGTTCCTGCCGCTGGCGAAGCAGCAAGGCAGATTGTCAGATCAAGTCAGTCAAACCCCTGATCTGACTGATACTGTCCCCACTGAATTAATGGGGCCTGAACAGACATCCCTCTCTCTCCTCCCAACTTTCCACCTTCCTGTCTCCACCGTGACATTGTCCTTGCAGAATTCTCTCCCTCAAATGCCTAGATGCTACTCCTAATTCCCAACTACATTTCTCTAAGTGACACTATCGAAGCCCGCTATCCTTTTATTCCAAAATGACAGTTAGCACTTTTTATTCTACCCCCACCTCTTTGTTGCCCCATGTTTACGCCTTTTACTATTATAGCTTCACTTTCCCCCTTTCCCGGTGACTTCTGTCTTTCACTATTAAGATTCTTTCATCTCCTAGTTCTGCATCCGGATTTATTTTCAGTAGGACATGGTTCAGCACTCCATTTCTTAGGTCTTTTGTTAATGAAGCAACTGTAGTGTAAATATGAAATCCTATCTTAAATGCATTTTTGTCCCAGGGAAGTCCCTGATTTCTCATTCAATAGTCGCTGCTCCCCGCCACCCCCCGCTTCTTTAAAGCACATTGTCATTTTTTAAATTTTCTCTGGTGCTGCCACCAGTAGAAAAGTCACCTCCCCAAATCAATATGTTAGTAAAATGTTATATCTTTAATGCATAGTTATGATTAAAGGATAGCTTTTTAAGGTACATCCTAACATTTAAATTATGAGTTCCTCCTTATATATATGCTAAGAAAGAGTTAGTGTATAATAAATAGTCATTAAATGTCAGGAAGTATTACATCTCATTTCAGTAAACATAATGAATCATCATTCAAAACACCACCATTCCTCTGTCAGTGTAGACTAGATTATCACGACCCCCGCCAACATTTAAGTCCCCATGTACCATTATGAAATATGCCAATCACTGAGAAATAAAGTCTTCTTAAAAGTCTTTATTATACTAATTTGTTGAAGATATCTCAAGATGCTGAAAGAATATCTTTACATATGCAGATATATGACATGAATGTATATGTACTCTTTTACAAAGTTATAGATATAATTTTTTTCACATTGCACTGCCATAGAGGGCGTAAGTTAGTAAAACCTTCAAACAGGATATAACAGCGAATTAAATCTACTTTGTAGAAAATATGGAGGAATGCTAAGAAATTTAATATCACCAAACATGTTCCCTTTGAAACAGCAAATTAGATGTGCAGGAGGATTTTGGTCACACTTCAAAGAAAAATGTGCTGAGGTGGAGAGCAGTCTGTTTACTCTCCCTCTCACCGGCATGGCTTTTCTATGTTAAACAGGCTTCTGATGACTTCAAAGCATGTTTGAAGTCCTCACTCAGCACAGCTCCTGCACAAAGACAAATATGCTTCCAGGCGTGTGGAGCTAATATTGCCGCCAACTCTCGTATAAGTTGCCTGTTTACCACCCAGCTCTTTCCTCTCTCATTCAGCTATGACAGTGAAGGTCGTCTGACCAACGTGACATTTCCAACCGGCGTGGTCACCAACCTTCATGGAGACATGGACAAGGCGATCACAGTGGACATTGAGTCGTCCAGCCGAGAAGAAGATGTCAGCATCACTTCCAATCTGTCCTCCATCGACTCGTTCTACACCATGGTTCAAGGTAAGCATGCAAGCACAGCTTTCAACGGCCCTGTTTGAAACACTGCTGGCACAGAAGTAGCATGTGGCCATCCCCCTCCCTCCCCGCACTTTTTCTAAGATGAACTTAGGGAAGGGAAGGTGGAATTGTAAACCTCTAGAGATAAGGATGAGAAGCCTCATATCTACATGTAATGTTTATTTAGTGACATAAGGGCTTCCCAGGTGGAGCGATGGTAAAGAACCCGCCTGCCAATGCAGGGATGCAAGAGACCCAGGTTTGATCCCTGTGTCAGGAAGATCCCCTGGAGAAGGAAATGGTAACCCATTCTAGTATTCTTGCTTGGAAAAACCCATGGACAGAGAAGCCTGGTGGGCTACAGTCAGTCAAGTTCAGTTACTCAGCCGTGTCCGACTCTTTGCAACCCCATGAACTGTAGCATGCCAGGCCTCCCTGACCATCACCAACTCCCAGAGTTTACCCAAACCCATGTCCATTGAGTCAGTGATGCCATCCAACCATCTCATCCTCTGTCGTGCCCTCCTCCTGCTCCCAATCTTTCCCAGCATCAGGGTCTTTTCCAATGAGTCAGCTCATTGCATCAGTTGGCCAAAGTATTGGAGTTTCAGCTTCAAATCAGTCCTTCCAATGAACACCCAAGACTGACCTCCTTTAGGATGAACTGGTTGGACCTCCTTGCAGTCCAAGGGACTCTCAAGAGTCTTCTCCAACACCACAGTTCAAAAGCATCAATTTTTTGGTGCTCAGCTTTCTTCATAGTCCAACTCTCACATCCATACATGACCACAGGAAAAACCATAGCCTTGACTAGATAGACCTTTTTTGGCAAAGTAATGTCTCTGCTTTTGGATATGCTGTCTAGGTTGGTCATAACTTTCCTTCCAAGGACCAAACATCTTTTAATTTCATGGCTGCAATCACCATCTGCAGTGATTTTGGTGCCCAAAAATAGAAAGTCAGCCACTGTTTCCATTTCCTGTCTATTTTTCATGAAGTGATGGGACCAGATGCCATGATCTTTGTTTTCTGGATGTTGAGCTTTAAGCAAACTTTTTCACTCTCCACTTTCACTTTCATCAAGAGGCTTTTTAGTTCCTCTTCACTTTCTGCCATAAGGGTGGTGTCATCTGCATATCTGAGGTTATTGATGCTTCTCCCGGCAATCTTGATTCCAGCTTGTGTTTCCTCCAGCCCAGTGTTTCTCATGACGTACTCTGCATATAAGTTAAATAAGCAGGGTGACAATATACACCCTTGATGTACTCCTCTTCCTATTTGGAACCAGTCTGTTGTTCCATGTCCAGTTCTAACTGTTGCTTCCTGACCTGCATACACGTTTCTCAAGAGGCAGGTCAGGTGGTCTGGTATGCCCATCTCTTTCAGAATTTTCCACAGTTTATTGTGATCCACATATTCAAAGGCTTTGGCATAGTCAATAAAGAAGAGATAGATGTTTTTTCTGGAACTCTCTTGCTTTTTCGATGATCCAGCAGATGTTGGCAATTTGATCTTTGGTTCCTCTGTCTTTTCTAAAACCAGTTTGAACATCTGGAGATTCACAGTTCACGCATTGCTGAAGCCTGGCTTGGAGAATTTTGTGCATTATTTTGCTAGCGTGTGAGATGAGTGCAATTGTGCGGTAGTTTGAGCGTTCTTTGGCATTGCCTTTCTTTGGGACTGGAATGAAAACTGACCTTGTCCAGTCCTGGGGCCACTGCTGAGTTTTCCAAATTTGCTGGCATATTGAGTGCAGCACTTTCACACCATCATCTTTCAGGATTTGAAATAGCTCAACTAGAATTCCATCACCTCCACTAGCTTTGTTCATAGTGATGCTTCCTAAGGTCCACTTGACTTCACATTCCAAGATGTCTGGCTCTAGGTGAATGATCACACCATCATGATTATCTTGGTCGTGAAGATCTTTTTTGTACAGTTCTTCTGTGTATTCTTGCCACCTCTTCTTAATATCTGCTGCTTCTGTTAGGCCCATACCATCATTTCTGTCCTTTATTGAGCCCATCTTTGCATGAAATGTTTCCTTGGTATCTCTGATTTTCTTGAAGAGATCTCTAGTCTTTCCCATTCTATTGTTTTCCTCTATTTCTTTGCACTGATCACTGAGTAAGGCTCTCTTTTCTCCCCTTGCTGTTCTTTGGAACTCTGCATTCAAATAGGTATATCTTTCCTTTTCTCCTTTGCTTTTGGCGTCTCTTCTTTTCACAGCTATTTGTAAGGCCTCCTCAGACAGCCATTTTGCTTTTTTGCATTTCTTTTTCTTGGGGATGGTCTTGCTCCGTGTCTCCTGTACAGTGTCACGAACCTCCATCCATAGTTCATCAGGCACTCTGTCAGATCTAGTCCCTTAAATCTATGTCTCACTTCCATTGTATAATCATAAGGGATTTGATTTAGGTCATACACGAATGGTCTAGTGGTTTTCCTGATTTTCTTCAATTTAACTCTGAATTTGGCAATATAGAGTTCATGATCTGAGCCACAGTCAGCTCCTGGTCTTGTTTTTGTTGACCGTATAGAGCTTCTCCATCTTTGGCTGCAAAGAATAGAATCAATCTGATTTCGGTGTTGAGCATCTGGTGATGTCCATGTGTAGAGTCTTCTCTTGTGTTGTTGGAAGAGGGTGTTTGCTATGACCAGTGCATTTTCTTGGAAAAACTCTTAGCATTTGCCCCGCTTCATTTTGTACTCTGAGGCCAAATTTGTCACTCCAGGTGTTTCTTGACTTCCTACTTTTGCATTTCAGTCCCCTATAATGAAAAGGACATCTTTTGGGGTGTTAGTTCTAAAAGGTCTTGCAGGTCTTCATAGAACCATTCAACTTCAGCTTCTTCAGCGTTACTAGTTGGGGCATAGACTTGGATAACTGTGATATTGAATGGTTTGCCTTGAAAACGAACAGAGATCATTCTTTCATTTTTGAGATTGCATGCAAGTACTGCATTTTGGACTGTTTTGTTGACCATGATGGCTACTCCATTTCTTCTAAGGGATTCCTGCCCGCGGTAGTAGATATAATGGTCATCTGAGTTAAATTCACCCATTCCAGTCCATTTTAGTTCACTGATTCCTATAATGTCGACGTTCACTATTGCCATCTCTTGTTTAACCACTTCCTATTTGCTTTGATTCATGGACCTAACATTCCAGGTTCCTATGCAATATTGCTCTTTACAGCATCAGACCTTGCTTCTATCACCAGTCACATCCACAGCTGGGAGGTGTTTTTGCTTTGGCTCCGTCCACAGCCTTCTCTAAGTCAATGAAACTAAGCCATGCTGTGCAGGGCCAACCCAAGATGGACAGGTCATGGTAGAGAGGTCTAACAGAATGTGGTCCACTGGAGAAGGGAATGGCAAACCACTTCAGTATTCTTGCCTTGAGAACCCCATGAACAGTATGAAAAGGCAAAAAGATAGGACACTGAAAGATGAACTCCCCAGGTCGGTAGGTGCTACAGTCAGTCCACAGGGTCGCAAAGAGTCCATGGAGAATACTAAGAAATCTAATTTTAAAGAGTCAGACATGATTGAGCACACACATACATATTTAAAATCACATAATATCTAATATTTCTGTTAACCTAGAAATAGTCTTGTTTCTTTACCACTTAATAAGTTAATTCTTACTCTCTGCTTGTCTCATCAGTCCCTTTTTGCATCAGTGTCACTGGCCATGGAAAGACAGCAGCATGAGGCCAAGCACTTTCTGAATCCATGTGTGATGCAGTCTTTGAATCCACTTCTCATGCCATCACTGGAAATTTATACCAAATTCCAAGTATTGATGTAATATCCAGGCTTTCCATTTTTTCATTCAGTATAGGGACTCCCCGGGGGGCTCAGACAGTAAAGAATCTGCCTGCAGGGCAGGAGACACAGGTTCAGCCCCTGGGTCAGAAGGATCCCCTGGAAAAGGGAATGGCAGCTAACTCCTGTATTCTTGCCTGGAGCATCCCATGGACAGAGGAGCCTGGCGGGCTGCAGTCCATGGGGTCAGAGTCAGACACAACTGAGCGACTAACACTTACCACTTTCATGTAGGCATAAACATCCAATAGCTCCATGATAGAGCCTCCCGCCACGTTCCTTTTTGATGTAACCTTCAGGAATGACCACTGCAACTGTGAGGTCATTGCTGTAAGACTAATTGTTGAATCTGAGTTACACTTCAGATTGTGGCTAGATGTACTTCCGGCTTGGGAAGATTCCCCTGGAGAAGGAAATGGCAACCCACTCCAGTATCCTTGCCTGGAAAATCTCATGGACAGAGGAGCCTGGTGGGCTGCAGTCCATGGGGGTCACAAAGACTTGGACACAACTGAGCGACTAACACACTTACATAATATTTTATAGATTTGTGTTGTTGCTGTTTTTTTCTTTAGCCGCACCTCCTGGCTTGTAGGATCTTACTTCCTCCACCAGGGATCAAACCCAGGCCCCTTGCAATGGAAACACAGTGTCCTAACCTTTGGACCACCAGGGAGTTTGAGTTAAACTTCTTTGACTCTTTTTTTTTTTTTTTTAACCAGTTCTGTCAGGTATTCTCTACAGTCACCTAAAATTACTGTTGGTTGAATTTATTGCTTCCCCAAATGGTCCTATATTATTAAAATTCTTTAGTTAAGTCCATAACCTACAATATGAGAGGGTGTTTTGTATAAAATATAAGGTGACTGCCTATTTTAAAGTCAGTTTCAGGGGGAAATAGCTCCTTATATATTTTTGGTGTGGAAAGTATAGATATTAAATCTTTTCAAATTATCTTTAACAAAGGATAGATAGAAAGATAGGTGTAGGAAGGGGTGTCTCCTAAGACTCTGAAGGTGACAGAGTCTCCTAAAAGAACCCGTATTATTCGGTTCTTTGCAAAACATTTACTGCACATTCCATAGAGGTTGAACCTTCATCTGTTTTGTCAGGCACATGAGGAAAAGAAATCTGTTAAAGCGAAGGACTTTAAAATTTCCCCTAAAGGTTACCCTTAATATTCAGCCAAACGTATTGCATCAGAAGTTCCCAGGTTTTTTGGCACCAGAGACCGGTTTCATGGAAGACAGTTTTTTTCCCCCAGAGGGTGGGGGATGGTTTGGGGATGACTCAAGAGCACTACATTTATTGTACCCTTGATTTCTATTATTATTATATCAGCTCCACCTCAGATCATCAGGCATTGGGTCCTGGAGGTTGGGAAGCCCTGCATTATAGCGTGAGATACCAGAAATCAAAGTTGTTTGTTGTTTTCTACAAGAATATCATTAAGTACTTTTTATTCCTTATAAATGGAGTCCCGTCAGTGTTTCAGACATGCATATAACCCCACAACCAACCAAGTGTTCAGCCCACACCTATAGTTCGTGTTTTCTGCAATTTTTTTTTCTAGATCAGTTAAGGAACAGCTACCAGATTGGTTATGACGGCTCCCTTCGCATCATCTATGCCAGTGGTCTGGACTCGCATTACCAGACCGAGCCCCATGTTCTGGCCGGCACCGCTAACCCAACAGTTGCCAAAAGAAACATGACTCTGCCTGGCGAAAACGGTCAGAATTTGGTGGAATGGAGATTCCGGAAGGAGCAGGCCCAAGGCAAAGTCAATGTCTTCGGTCGAAAGCTCAGGGTAAGTCAGTGTCAGAGGGTGGTGATGGCTGGCCGGTCCTCTGCCTCATTCAATGGCCTGTTCATGAGGGCAGGCCTGGAACTGACCTGCTCGTGCTCAGGGGAACACCTTACCTTAGAGCTTGACTCACAGCCAGCCCTCAAGCCATCAGATTGCTCATAGTAAAAGTCAACTATTTGAGAAGAGGGTTCTCTCAATATAGCTTTGATTAAAAATCAGTTCTTACCTAGGAAATTAGGATTTTGCATGTAAAATGTGTGAGTCACTCAGTCGTGTCCAACTCTTTGTGACCCGATGAACTGTAGCCCACCAGGCTCCTCTGTCCACAAGATTCTCTAGCAAGAATACTGGAGTGAGTCATCATTTCCTTCTCCAGGGGATCTTCCCAACCCAGGGATTGAACTCTGGTCTCCTGCACTGCAGGCAGATTCTTTAGCATCTGAGCTACCAGGGAAGATTTTGCATGTAGGACAGCCCCAGATAGCCTTGATGACAACTGATTCTTGTTTTACTAATATTACCTTGATAATCTTATGCTTTTCCTTCACCCACTCAGGAGAGTTGACTTCGTAATGACATAGGGATGAGTAAGCATTGGCTGAAACATTACAAGTATTCCAAACCCTAAATATGTATCTTGCAAGACAGGGGCTGGCCTTTGGAAGATGGAGTCTGCCTTTGCATTCTCAATATTTTTAAAGTATAATGTGGGCTTGAGACTATTCTAGTGGTAGAGTGGTTGGGAATTTGCCTTCCAGTGCAAGGGATGTGGGTTCTATCCCTGGTCAGAAGGCTAAAATCCCTCATGCCTGCAGCCAAAAAAACAAAACTTAAAAACAGAAGCAACATTGTAACAAAAATTCAACAGACTTTAAAAATGATCCACATCAAAAAAAAAAAAAAAGCGTAATGTGGGCACACGGGAGATAACCAGTGTCAGAACCTACCTCCTCGCTATTGATGAAAAACCCAGACTTACCTTTTTTTTTTAATTTATTTACTTTTGACTGTGCTGGGTCACTGCTGTGGTGCAGGCTTTTCTTGCTGCGGAGCGCAGGCGTTCAGGCTTTAGCAGTGGCGGCGTATGGGCTCAGTGTTTGTGCTTTGTAGTCTCTAAGAGTGCAGGCTCAGAAGTTGGGGTGCACAGGTTGAGTTGCTCTGTGACATGTAGGATCTTCCTGGATTAGGGATCGAACCCATGTCCCCTGCATTGGCAAGCGCATTCTTAACCATACAGCCACCAGGGAAGTCCCAGAATTACCTTATTGCTATGAGACACGTGCTGACATTGCTGATTGCTAGGGTAGATTGCAGAATGTTCTTTGTGTTGCCTTGTTAGGTGTTTTTATTCCTCCTTTTCATGCTGTGGGCCAGATACAAATAGAAAGCAAGCTGTGATTTATGACAGTTGTTCAGTAAAGACAATATAGATTAAGGACTGAAACACAGGTTACTAGGAACCCCCTTCAGGCCACTATAAACTGAACGTGCTTCGTTTTTCCTATTAGTGAACAGATTTTTGTTTAACAGATAAATGCAAATAACCATTCCTAAAATTATTTCCCTTGCCTTTAAAAAAAAAGTTACTCAAAATCAAGGAGAGAGAAGAAAACATGGAGTGTACCATTTGTGTTCTATTAATGGCACCAAAAAATGGTTAAGTTGGGCTAACATTATTCACCAGGCCAATACTTCACAGTTAAGAAATAGCTAATACATATTGGCCATTTCCAAGAAATAGAAATAAAGTAAAAAAAGAATCAGTGATCAGATACAGGCTGTTCAGCTCACAGGTTATATTCCAGTTCCACTTCTGTTGCAAGGCAGGGGTTTGGGACTCTTAAATACATAATCTTCTGGAACCAAAGCTGTGGTCCCATCTTACCATCCCCCAGGATGCCCCAGCTCTAGGGCCTTAGACCTGGAGGTCTGGTGCACAGAAGCTGGGGAGGCTCAAGGAGGGTTATCCTGAGAGAGAGGCAAAAGAAAAAGAAAAAATGGAACATCAGGAAGAAGAACAAGATTCGCAAGGAAGTAACGTGATTGAAGGCAAAAGGAGAAGGGGGTGCAGAGGATGAGATGGTTAGATGGCATCACTGACTCACTGGACATGAGTTTGAGCAAACCCTGGGAGACAGTGGAAGAGAGGAGCCTGGTGTGCTGCCGTCCCGTCCATGGGGTCGCAGATTTGGGCAGGACTTAGTGAGTGAACAGCAGCAACGTGATGGGCAAGAAAACCAGCTCCAGGCTCATTCAGGGTCACTTGCAGAGGGCCTTGGTCCATGGCCGGAGCCAGCTTCAGCTCCAGCATCTTCTTCCGCTGAAGCAAGGCCTCGAGCTGCCGGCGTGTCTGCCTGCCGCTGACCACTGCCCCAGCCCCTGCTTCCCTGGGCCCCTGCACACTGGAAGCTAGTTCCCAGGCTTTGTCTTATTCTGCCATCCCTAAGGCAGGCGTGGAGGCACACCTGTACTCAGACACAGAACTTACTTTATCAAAAGACATAAAGGTCCTGCTCACATTTGTGCTCAAAAAGTATGAGTTCTAGATCAGGCTCCACTTCTTACTAAACTATGCAGGAAAATTCTAACATCTAACAGACCCAACATCATTTTATCTATATGATAGTATCTGTATCATGATAGCAATACTATAATGTCCGGATATTCTAATATGATGATGTAGACATGGTGTGTATATATTCAGTCCTGTCCAACTCTTTTTGACCCCACGGACTGTAGCCCACCAGGCTCTTCTGTCCATGGGGTTTCCCAGGCAGGAATACCGGAGGGGGTTGCCATTTCCTGCTCCAGGGATCTTCCTGACCCTGGAGATGGAATCCGTCCTCTTGCATGTTCTGCACTGGCAGGTGGATTCTTTACCACTGCTCCCCCTGGGAAGCCACAGACCTGATGCAGATTGTCTGTTTTACGGATAAATATGACTGACTGCCCTGCCCTGCCACGGTCTCACACAATTGCTACAGAATCAAGTGAGATGATGTGAGTCCTTTGAAAACAGAAGGCATGACTACATATTCTGTAACTCTAACCCAGAGAATGTGAACCACAGGCACAAATAGTGGGCATATAGACCCACACGACAGACGCATAGGAAAGAGCTGGTTAGCTCGCTGGTGAGGAAAACACAGCTGCAGAAGAGGGAAAACCAGGGAAATGCTTTGCCCTGAAAGTAACCACGTAACACGTGGCCCACTGTTCTTTGAGACAAGCTGGCCTAAGTGCATCCTTTTATTTCCCTCTAACACTGCTTTCCTAGACAGAAAAAGAAATTAAGAAGAGCAGAGGGAAAATCGGATTTTAAGTCTCTGCTTCTCAGCCTGATTCTAAGTGAATCTTCCTTTGGGGAGGAAGAGACCAGCGCACACAAGCATGGGTGTTAGTTTGTTTCTAAATAGCTGACCGACAGTGCCTCAGCAGGCCATTTCAGAAAATCCAGTATTTAAGAATGGCCTGTTCAGTTGCACCGAAAGGAGACTTCCAGCGGATCTGTGTGATGGCTCACATGGAGACGGCGCCAAGATCACAAGGGAAGGTTTCTTATTTTCAAGATAAGCTTGGATGTGCCAGCCATGCCTGGTCATTCCACCCCTGTGTGGCTCCTAAGAGAGGAATTCCAGGGAGAAAGAGATGCTCTGAAAATCTGGTTGGAGGATCGGGCACAAGTAGGTTCTTTACCACTTGGGCCGCTCAGGAGGGCATCGCCTCTCTTGCCTTTCCTTATCTTCTAGCAGAAAGTGCTTTTTGTTTTGAAGTTATGGGCCTGACCTATGGGTGGGCAGTCAAATATTTATTCAATAAATGAAAGAATGAGAAAAAGCCAGGCTTAAAATATGGATTATGTTATTGCCTTTAGGTCTTTCTGAGAGAGAAGCTGTAGGAATAGCACATCCTTGCCAACGTCTGACTGCAGGAAGCAAACCTGTCTCTAGATCGAACAGATCACATGGATATAATAGATAGAACGCTAGATGCAGTGGCTTTTAAATAAAAAGGGCAAAGAGGAGAAAAGGAAAAATTGTAAAAGAAATGAGCAACATGAAAAGCATTTTCTGTGAAACTGTATTAAGAGGAAAAGGGGTTGGATATATAGGAATAACCAGCAGAGGAAATCGTGGAAAAACAGAACAAAGATTTGACAATTCCTTAGCTCACTTGTTTGTACCTACATTTTTTTTTTTAAGGACCTGCATAACAGTTGCTTGTTTTTAATAGTCCTGATTTTTGTCAGTGGTTGAACTTGGAATCAGCCTTTGATCAATTCCCCAAAATTATAATGGCATCTGAATAATGAAAAGTCATCTTCTAGGGGGTTTCCCTGGTGGTCCAGTGGTTAAGACTTCGCCTTGCAATGCAGGGGCTGTTGGTTCAATCCCTGGTCGGGGAGGTAACATCCTGCATGCCTCCTGGCCGGAAAACCAAAACATAAAGCAGAAACGATGTTGTAACAAATTCAGTAGACCTTGAAAATGGTCCGTGTCAAAAAAAAAAAAAAAAGTAATCTAAGTTTACCCAGAACTCTTATCCTTAAAGGAAAACACTTAGTGAATTGTTTGAAAAAGAAATTCTCAAAACTTGAAAGCCAAAGCGGTATTTCAAGGCATACCTAGACATGGTAGCTCCGAAGACCGTTATGTACCTCTTACTATGCCCGTCGCGTGTGTGTGACATCCTTGTGTCTCACTGTATAATCTGAGCGGCAGGGCCTGGAGGGGGCCATGCAGAGCAGTTGGCACTTCTGACCTGTGGAGGGGACGCACAACCATCTGCAGACAGTGGACGTTCTAACAAGGACACCAGGGAGGCGAGATACTGACCCATATGGCAGATACCTGCATATGGTCTGATCGTGCCCTGTGTTGTCAGACAGACAGACACTGTTTAACTTGTTTGAGCCTCAGTTTTTCAAGCCTTCCAGAGGGAACAAACTCCCTCCCTCCCGATATCAAAGGGACATTGTGATTAACTGCCACCATTTTTCCATAGAAGAATGGAGATTTTTCTATGCTTAGCTCAAAGAAACACTGTACATCACAGAGGAATTCATGGTGGCCTCTTACCTAGTCACATTTGGATTCACTGTCATGTAGCTGAAGGTATTTTAACAACTATATAGGTTTTTAATCTTAGGTGAAGTATACGATGTAACGATGTTTTTAAATGTTATTTATTAAAGGCCTTTGGGGCATGGAACATTGCTAGCCCTTTATGACTGTCAAAACAAGTTTGCAGAATTGCCATGGTTCATACAGGTATAGTTAAGTGGGATTGTGTCACACTGTGTGTGCAGCTGCCAAAGGAGAACGTTAGGGCCTTAGGGGAGGGGGCGGAGAGCTGTATTTCTCTAATAATTAGTGATGTTGAGCATCTTTTCATGTGCCTCTTGACCATCTGTGTGTCTTCTTTGGAGAGATGTCTATTTAGGTCTTCCACCCATTTTTTTATTGGGTTGTTTGCTTTTTTGATATTGAGCTCCATAAGCTGTTTGTATATTTTGGAGACTAATCCTTTGTTTGTTGTTAGTATCTTCTGAAACGTTACATATTGAATAACAGTGGTTGGTGTCTGGAAATAGTAAAAACAGTGAAAACCTTGGCTTGTGTTGGAGTGTGGAGAAAACCAGCCACATTCTGACTCTTTCCTCATCTCTTCCGTTGGAGGACCCAAGAAAGGCATTGGCCAGGATAAGAGGGAAATGTGAAGTGCTTCCCAGATGTCTGGTCTCGTGGTGTTTCGAGGTGTTCCTGTATGTGGTGTGCTTGGTGTGGCGGCTCACAGGATGGCCGTGTTAGACGCTCTAGACGCTTCAGTGTGATGTAGTCATAGTCCCAAACCAAGGAGATGAATCAGAAGCCCAGGAGCAAGGTGCAGGCCTGCAAAGAAGGGGTCCCAGACCTGTCTTTTGGCCCTTCTACCATCGCTAGTCCAACAGTCCTACCAGATCTGCAGGACAGATGTTCTGTTATGCTCGATCCAGAGGAAACACTGTGGAGACAAGGAGGAATCAGGAAGGCGATAAAGATCCGAGATACAAATTAAGGTGAATGCAGAGTAAATCACAAAAAGGTGGGGCAAGGCCGTGGGCCGCACCATCCGCAGACGCTCACTACACGGGCGGTCTTGCTTGGCTGTTCACAGCCTGGAATAACCCCAAGGAAGGGCAAAGGAGGGCAAGCCTAAACACTCTGGGGCCTATGTTTCCCTCCCAAGTCACGATGTGTGAAACACAAGAGCCCTCAGAAAGCGTTTAAATTGTGTAAAGCCGCTTCTTCAGGCATCACTTGTGTGCTCAGTCGTGTCCGACCCTTTACGACCCCGTGGACTGCAGCCCGCCTGGCTCCTCAGTCCATGGGGATTTCCCAGGCAAGAATACTGCAGTGGGTTGCCATGCCCTCCTCCAGGGGATCTTCCCAGCCAGGGATCAAACCCCAGTCTCCCGCACTGCAGGCACATTCTTTACCATCTGAGCCACGAGGGAAGCTCAGGCATCATAAGTGTGCAAATAAAAGCTGAAGAGCTGAATTCTGCCAGTCCAGTATTGAGTTAATTTGATATCAAATCAAATCTGTAAATTTGTAGACTTCAAACTGTATCTTTGTAACATTAGCCAGTAGCTTCCTTCCAGGGTACACAAAGCATTCGGCAAGCGGTGCCTTCATCAGGCTTTTTCCAAGAGAAACTTGTAAAGTCTCACAGAATTCACAGAAGGCTCAGCTACTAATCTGCAGACACTTCCACTTGGGAAAACGGAAGCCCAGAAAGCCTTCAGCTGGCGGGTCAGAATCATATAAAATGATAGCTCTGAGAAACTGTTCCAAAGAGAAGGGAAGGGTCAGTATATATGTGACTTTGGAGAAGGGGTATATAATACATGCAGTCAAGCACATATTTTTCCAGAAGGTTTCTGTTAGTCACAAGGAGCAGACGTCACCATGAAGGAATTTAGTGCTTTTCTAGATATGAGAAGCATTGGGTTCCTGAAATCAGCCCCTGAGAGTGTCTTTCTGAATACCTGTCCTGCCAGCTTTTCCAGGACACAGTGTCTCATTTCTGCTCTCCACGCTGAACTCCTTTCAGGAGATGTTGAAGGTCAGAAGCTGAAGTAGCACATGATTTAATCCTTGTAAGAGGTAGATGGCAAATGCCCAGGGTTTCCCTAGGGACTCAGACCATAAAGGATATGCCTGCAATGTGGGAGACCCAGGTTCAATCCCTGGACTGGGAAGATCTCCTGGAGAAGGGCATGGCAAGCTGTTGCAGTATTCTTGCCTGGAGAATCCCATGGACAGAGGAGCCTGGCAGGCTACAGTCCATGGGGTCGCAATGAGTTGGACATGACCGAGCAACTAACACATACACATGGCAAGTACTAATTAGTTGACACTCCATTCCGACCTCTTTATTTACAGAGAGACGAAACAGACTCTGAGGGCCACGAGCCCAGAGTTGTGCAGCTCCTAGACCCTGTGGGTGCGGAAATGGGGCTTTCAGATTCTCGGGTTCCTCCTCCAACGCACACACATACCCATACCAACACTAACCAGTTGCCCTGTGGTCCAGAGTTGTTTTCTTTTTCCTACATCATGTGTGGGTGCTAAGTGGCTTCAGTCATGTCCGACTCTGTGACCCTAGGGACCATAGCCCACCAGGCTCCTCTGTCCAAGGGATTCTCCAGAATACCGGAGTCGCCATGCCCTCCTCCAGGGCATCTTCCTGACCTAGGGATCCACAATGACAGAACCGAAAAATTAAGCTCTCCTAACTTCATCCGGCTCCGCTTTCTCGTATGCTGTGGATCATCTCTCTGGACATTTTTTCCCCCAAAATCACTTTGCCTTTAGACATAAACTTCTTTTCAGCTGGTATCTTTATCTTTCTGTGGACTTCACACTACTCCCCTTGAAGAGCTAATTGGAAGAGTTCAAACAAAAGCTTAAGGAGTATTTTTTCATGGGTCTTGTTTAATGGCCATGATAGAAGACACAAATGTTTATCCCAGATTTTACATAAATATACATGTATCTTTTATAGGTACATAAATATGTATTTACATGTATTGGTGTGGTGTGTGTATGTGGTGGTGTTCATTTGCTCTGTTGTGAACTTTTTGACCCCATGGACTGTAGCCCACCAGGCTCCTCAGTCCATGGGATTTCCCAGGTAATAATATTGGTGTGTGTGTGTGTATAAGTGATCAACTGGAGCTGTCATTTTGAAGGTTCTAGCTAGGACATGGTCATTTAAGGTTAAGATTTTCCCATTTAACTTGTAACAGTCTGAGCAGTTGAGGAGCATTTTGATATGGAGAAGCCACCATTATCACAAAGGGGCAGTAGAAAATCAAAAGAATGGACTGGCCCTGGCCTTCTGCAAACCCTGTAGATCGTGTATAAAGCAGAATTTAACCAAGGCCACGTGTCCACCATAGCAACGAACGCTGGCTGGTGTGCACCTTGGATCACAGACAGTAAAGCCAGATGTAGTTGTGGATTCTGAGCGTGGCAGAGAGCCCCACGGAGCTCCTAGGACAACATGGGGCTTGATTTGTAAAGTAAGCACGGTGGTCAGACTGTGTAGATGTCTGAGCGAAGGATCTGAAGTCCTTGCCAGTTAACCAGATGTTATCAAAGAAAAAGGCATTCCAAAAAATTGTGACATTTCAGCACTCAGCCCAAAGCGAGGATCGTGTTTGTAACCTCCTGCCATTTAAACTGATTAATAATTTACAGTAATGTGGACTCCAGCTTCTACTTAACTGTTCTTCAAAGGGCTGGAATCACATTTACCACCGTTTTATTTAATGTAGCCATGATTAATCTAGTGAGCAGTTATTTCCCAGTGTCTTCTGGGAGGGCGGGGCTTTGAGTAATTTGCAGCGATGTCAGGCTTACCACCTTCCTATCTTCTGAGCAAACTTGAAAGTAAATACATCTCGGCATTTTTCTTATCAGTTGCTTAAGTTTACAAAATTTAATTGAAAGGGTTTTGAACAAACGCCAGGCTGTCTCTCTGCTTAATGAAACCTTTTAAAAGAGCAGTTAATCTACTGCCTTGCACTTGTACCCAAGAAGTTGCTAAATTAATTTACTGACAAAGAGAATCAATCATCATAAATGGTGTTTAAACAATAGCAGGGACCCTGAAGAGTAATAAGGGGCTGGTATTGGGACAGCATGATTTATTTTATCATCTTGTTTGTGTTGTACCAGGTTAATGGCAGAAACCTCCTTTCAGTTGACTTTGATCGAACGACAAAGACAGAGAAGATCTATGATGACCACCGTAAATTTCTCCTGAGGATCGCCTACGACACGGCAGGGCACCCGACTCTCTGGCTACCGAGCAGCAAGCTGATGGCCGTCAATGTCACCTATTCGTCCACGGGTCAAATTGCCAGCATCCAGCGAGGAACCACCAGCGAGAAAGTCGATTATGACGGACAGGGAAGGATTGTGTCCCGGGTTTTTGCTGACGGTAAAACCTGGAGTTACACATACTTGGAAAAGGTATGCTGCACCCAGAGAGGGAACATAGGAAAGCAATGATTGGTCTTTTCCAGTATGCAAATTGCCCGGACGCACAGTGGGGAAGGGCGGGGCAGGAGGCGGGGCCACCGGTACTTGACTGAGTTCCATTTACTATTCTGAGCATCCATATGTAAGTCACAGCCTTAGAGCACGGAGGAATCTGCGCATCAGCCACGATGTTTCTCCTTAGTAAAGTTTGGCTCTCTGAGACCCTTTTACATGACTTACGCTGTAAACAAACACCACCACCGCCCACCTGCCAAGCTCATCCGTGGACAACATTCACACATTAGACCTTGAGCTTGTAAGTCTTTTGTAAATCATCTCAGCACGAGCTTTTTCGTTTCAGAAAGCGCCTTACAGGTTCGCACAGTTAAAGCTGTCAGGTATGTGTCGTTCCTGGCAGAGCTTCGACATAACGGTAAAAAGCCCATAGATCCTATTTACGCATCAGTAACCAAAAGAAGCCGTTTCCTAAGCAAGCCACATTTCCGGGCCTCCGGGCCCTCTCCCCTTTCGTCTGCACTGAAAGGGAACCCATGCTTAAGACAGTAACATGCTACCAAAAAAGATGCATTTACACGTGTGCAGGGCGCCAGGTTTCAGGTAGTGACCAGGGTTAAAAGGGAATGAAAGCAAAAGGAGGTATGGGGAGGACCACCTCCTTGTAATTCCTTTCTGAAAGAGACCGAATCCTGCAGAGAGCATCTTCATGAGGGGTTTCATTCCCCTTTGAGATGAAGGTTCGCCCTGGTTTTGAGTTCGGTGCCTCCCATTGCTCCCAGTGATCCTCTCCGCCAGCAGCCACAGGGCCACTGAGGCACAAGTGCCGCTCGCAAGCTCAGACTGCCCTTCTTCGACTGTGCGGAGTGACCTCTGTCCTCCACACACTCACATCTGCATCGCTGTGCCCCTCACGCACCCCATCTTGCTCTCCCCCAGAGGTGCTCTGGACCAGCCTCTTGCATGTAAGTCAGCTCAGATAATTCTAGACGGACTATACACAGACTCCTCTTCCTAAAGACCTGGTCAGGGAACTAAGATCTCTTGGCCAAAAATAAATTAATAGAATAAATTCCCGGACCCCCGACATTGAGAGTAGTGACCGTAATGTGACTGAAAAATCTTTAAAGGGAGCCAAGGGGCATACCATTGATAAGAGCCGCTGTCAAAGTGACCCAGCCGTAACAGAGATCACCTTCACGTATCAACAGGGGTCAGAAAAGCCAATGAGCACGTTCTCAGTATCTCTCCCAAATCCCTAAAACCCACCCAAACCATTTCCATTTCCTCACCAGGACAGGCACCCTAAGCCAACATGTATTCATGGCAAAGCAAGTAATATTTTACTACCTACGTGATTCTGCTACTGCTGCTAAGTCACTTCAGTCGTGTCCAACTCTGTGTGACCCCATAGATGGCAGCCCACCAGGCTCCCCGTCCCTGGGATTCTCCAGGCAAGAATACTGGAGTGGGTTGCCATTTCCTTCTCCAATGCTTGAAAGTGAAAAGTGAAAGTGAAGTCACTCAGCCATGTCCGACTCCTAGCGACCCCATGGACTGCAGCCTACCAGGCTCCTCTGTCCATGGGATTTTCCAGGCAAGAGTACTGGAGTGGGGTGCCATTGCCTTCTCCATACGTGATTCTAAGTGACTGCCAACAGGGTTCTGTGAATTCAGCAATGGTCCAGGCCTTCCTTGGAAGAACTCAAACCATTAGCAACAAGTCTCAAGACATTGGGCACACAACCTGCACACAAAAATTGCCCCCAGATGTGTCCATGGAGGAGATCCTGCAGAAGCCTGAGTCAGACAAACAACTGCATTTGAAAAACAGCAGACGATAGGAGAAGCAGTAAGCCTAGACAAGGGGTTATGCGCTTTTATGTCAAAAGCAAAGAGTACATCCCGGTGTCAGGGGGAGAGGAGAGGGGGATCAGCTCCTAGTCTGACCATCCACCCAGTTTGGCCATCACTCCATTTGGTCTAACAGGGTTTAGAGGGAGCCTCCCAGAGGAAAGAACCACCCGCTCTCTGTACACTGCAGAGCTACCAAACCAGCCTCCGGGTTGACCTCTCCCTTGGCCTAATAAACTGTCTTTTGTCATTCTGAAATCACTTGAAGAATAAGCCAAGCTTACGTTGAGTCATATATTTATCCACCTCATAACTTAGCACCCAAGCAGTGTATAGCCCAGAAACCATCCTTACTGCACCTAAGGGACAAGTCAGATTTGGTTCTTACAAAAGGAAATTTCAGAATGCAGATTTCATTGTCATTTCAGATGTCATGTAAAGAATTTGCAAACAAAAAACCATCTCTGGATCCATATTCCTAATGAGAGCATTGACAGCTCTTGTTCACCAAGCGATTAACCAAGCAGTGTTGCTGATGATGCTTTATGTACACACAGTCCCTTTAGGGGCTAATTTTATGTCTCTTCTTTATAAAATAAATATTTTGAATGCTTTGCTCCTCCTCCAAGTCCACGGGAAATTCAAGCATGATTTGAATGGCTCTTCCATGAAATGTTTGGGGAAAAGCCACCTTACTAAATAATTGCTAATTATGGACAGGACTGCACTTCCCATATGCTGTTTTCCCCATGAAATATTGTCTTTGAAGCAGCTTTGCTCATGCTTGTATTATGACTTATCCAGATCCATTGACAATCTGCTGCTTGGCTGTGAATGCCGGATACAAAAAAAAAAAAAAAAAAGTCTGATCCTGACGGCCCATTATGAGAGTTGAGGCACTCAGTGCGAAACCGCTGGCAATTAAGCATCCAGGCAAATTAGGCAGGAAATCGTTAAGGACAGGGAAGGTCAAGGAGAACTCAATTAAAACAAAAATCATTTTCTCAGGCGGACTATTTTTGCGTCTTTGTGGTCACTACATCTACTTTTACTTCCCGCCCCCTCATTCGCAAATATAGGCTAATGGCATGCTCCCTCTTTGCAGTCCATGGTGCTTCTGCTCCATAGCCAGCGGCAGTACATCTTTGAATACGACATGTGGGACCAGCTCTCTGCCATCACCATGCCCAGCGTGGCTCGCCACAGCATGCAGACCATCCGCTCCATCGGCTACTACCGCAACATATACAACCCCCCGGAGAGCAACGCCTCGGTCATCACCGACTACAATGAGGAGGGGTTGCTTCTGCAGACGGCTTTCCTGGGGACCAGCAGGAGGGTCTTATTCAAGTATCGAAGGCAGACCAGGCTCTCGGAGATCTTATACGACAGTACGCGGGTCAGTTTCACCTACGATGAGACGGCGGGAGTGCTCAAAACAGTAAACCTCCAGAGCGATGGTTTCATTTGCACCATTAGATACAGGCAGATCGGCCCCCTGATTGACAGGCAGATCTTCCGCTTCAGCGAAGACGGTATGGTGAACGCGAGATTCGACTACAGCTATGACAACAGTTTTCGGGTGACCAGCATGCAAGGTGTCATCAATGAGACTCCCCTGCCCATTGACCTCTATCAGTTCGACGACATTTCGGGCAAAGTGGAGCAGTTCGGAAAATTCGGCGTCATCTATTACGATATTAACCAGATCATCTCCACAGCTGTCATGACTTACACAAAGCACTTCGATGCCCACGGCCGGATCAAGGAGATTCAGTATGAGATATTCAGGTCGCTCATGTACTGGATTACAATTCAGTATGACAACATGGGTCGGGTAACCAAGAGAGAGATTAAAATAGGGCCCTTCGCCAACACCACCAAGTACGCTTATGAGTATGACGTCGACGGACAGCTCCAGACGGTCTACCTGAATGAAAAAATCATGTGGCGTTATAACTACGACCTGAATGGGAATCTCCACTTGCTGAATCCGAGTAGCAGCGCGCGGCTGACCCCGCTCCGCTACGACCTGCGAGACAGGATCACCCGGCTGGGTGACGTTCAGTACCGGTTGGATGAGGATGGGTTCCTGCGCCAGAGAGGCACCGAGATCTTCGAGTACAGCTCCAAGGGGCTTCTGACCCGTGTCTACAGTAAAGGCAGCGGCTGGACGGTGATCTATCGTTACGATGGCCTGGGGAGGCGCGTGTCCAGCAAGACCAGTCTGGGACAGCACCTGCAGTTTTTCTATGCGGACCTCACTTACCCCACCAGAATTACTCACGTCTACAACCACTCGAGTTCAGAGATCACCTCCCTCTATTACGATCTCCAAGGACATCTCTTTGCCATGGAAATCAGCAGCGGGGATGAATTCTACATCGCATCAGACAACACAGGGACACCCCTGGCTGTTTTCAGTAGCAACGGGCTTATGCTCAAACAGATTCAGTACACCGCCTATGGTGAGATCTATTTCGACTCCAATATTGACTTCCAGCTGGTAATTGGATTTCACGGTGGCTTGTATGACCCACTCACAAAATTAATCCATTTTGGAGAAAGGGATTATGACATTTTGGCAGGACGGTGGACAACACCTGACATAGAAATCTGGAAAAGAATTGGGAAGGACCCAGCTCCCTTTAACCTGTATATGTTTAGGAATAACAACCCAGCAAGCAAAATCCATGATGTGAAAGACTACATCACAGGTAAGCAGAATTGTTTTTCCTTTCCAAGTACTGAGTTAATGATTGAATCCATAAAATAACTGCTGGGGGTTTAACTTGATGCCTTTCTCCTGCAAAATCAAATGTCTTTAAAAAAAAAATCGAATGTCTAATGTTTTCAATGAAACCAAGGAGAACCCAATAGAGGGACACTGGGACATAGTCTGTTACTTCCTATTCTGCCAGCCAGCGCACAAGACCACAGATTTCCTGAAATGACATGGAATCTAGGCATGCCATTTGAAGGGAAGGGACATGGTGGGGGGGGGGGGGTGGCTTGCGGAAAACATGACCTTGAAGCCCCCAAACTGGAGTTCCAATCTGAATGCCTCTCCAACAACAGGTCATGTGCCTTTTAGACAAGTCACATGACTTTATGAGTCTGTTTCCGCAACAATAAAATGGGGATAGCAATCCTACTTTGTGGTATAAAATACAATAACATGCAATTCTGCTTTAAGTAGTAGTGGAAAAAAAGTGAAAGTGTTAGTCACTCAATGGTGTCCGACTCTTTGGACCACCATGGACTGTAGCCCCGTCCATGGGATTCTCCAGGCAAGAATACTGGAGTGGGTAGCCATCCCCTTCTCCAGGGAATCTGCCCTACCCAGGGATCGAACCCAGGTCTCCTGCATTGCAGGCAGATTCTTTACCATCTGAGCCACCAGGGAAGCCCAAGCAAAACTCTAGTTCTCTGTAATAAGCTTCATTACTCTTTATTGAGGTAACACTGCTTTATAACATTGTATGTTTCATGTGTACAACATTACGTTTCTACTTCTGTATACACTACAGTGTACCACCCAAAACTTATTCAACATCTGTCACCAGAAAGCTGATGCCCTTAATCCACTTTGTCCTTCCCCCCCGTCTCCTCCCCCCGGGTAGCCACTACTACTCCGGTCTCTGCTGCATGCTTGGTTTGATCATTTGTTTCAGAGGAATTAGGGAAATACCCTGGGGGTCCAGTGGTTAAGACTCTACACTTTTGCTGCTGGGGGCCCGGGGTTCAATCCCTGATCAGGAAACTAAGATCCCACACACCATGTGGTGCAGCAAAAAAAAAAAACGTTATGCAAGTGAAATCATACAGTATTGGTCTTTCTCCATCTGACTTACTTCACTTTGCATAATACTCTCAAGATCCATCCATGTTGTTACAAATGGAAAGATTTTATTTTTTGCGACTAACATTCCATTGTGTGTCTAGGTATGTATAGGCATACACCGATTCTTCCTTATCCATTCATCTATGGATAAGCACTTAGGGCGTTTCCTTATCTTGACTATTGTAAGAATGCTGCAGTGAACACAGAGGAGCGTGTATCTTTTCAAATTAGTGTTTTCGCATTTGGGGGATAACTAGCCAGAAGAGAGACTGTTGGATCACATGGGAATTCGGGTCTTAGCTTTGTGAGGACCCTCCATCCTGCTTTCTTTCCTTGGTGGCTGCACAAATTTACGCTCCCACCCACAGTCCACAGGGCTTCCCTTCAGCGAGCAGAGATCTCCACTCATCCTCGGCCCCAGGGACGCTGAGCCCTTCTGTTTCCACTTTATTCCTGAGTTACACTGCCATAATTAACCCCCTTGTTTGTGCTTCCTAGAGGAAGGTTATTCCCCGTTTTCTTTTTCTGTGTTTGGTTTGGTTTGGGGTTTTCTGTTTTGTTTTTGCCTCGTGTTAGATGCTCCGTCTGGCTGTCTCTCTCCTTGTTCAATATTTGAAGCATGCCAGGATGTTCTATCTTCTCAGTTCTCAGTACAGCTCTCAAAATACTGCCCCTGTTCATCTCACATCTGCTTCCCGCTTCCGCAGACTGTCTCCAGCTTCGCCTAGCTCTCTCTCCAACGAACCCGCTCCAAGTCCCTGCTGTCAGCATCCTGACTCAGCAACACCCAAATGGGTATTCTCCTTCAGGGTTCCCCAGTACACATCTGCATTCATGTCCCAGTATCTGGGCAAAACCTTCAACATGTTAAGAGCCTCTGATTTCTCACTGCTTCACAGACAGCGTTCATAGTAGGAGTACCTCTAACCCCATTCAAAAATTTTCTCTAAAACATAAACCAAGCCCCCCTCCAATCTTATGCACATGCGTGCATGCGCACACACATATATCACTTCTCTCCTATGCAACGAACTTGGGGTTTTTCTCTCTCCACCGCCACCACCACCAGCCCTCCATTTAAAATAGGGATGGGACTTCCCTAGTGGTTGAGCAGCTTAGAATTTGCCTCGCAGTGCAGGTGACTCTGGTTTGATTCCTGGTTGGGGAACCAGGATCCTGCATGCCCTGGCACAGCTAAGTCCTCTTGCCATAACTAGACAGCTCAGGCCACAGTGAAGGCTCTTGAGTGCCACAGCCAAGACCAAATAAATATTGGCCAAATAAATAAATATTTTTTAATTTAAAAAAGAGGGAGCATACCATTAAGTTTATAGCCTATATGATGCCTGCAGAAAGGGACCTGCCAGCCTGACAGAGAGGTGTGAGTTGGTGCCCTGGAGAAGGAATCAGGGAGCAAGTGACCTCCATCATTCCAACAAGCAGTCCCCCACTGCTTATTTAAGAGGTGTTGACAGTGGCTGCCCGAGAGGCTGGCAACCCACCGCTCCTGAATTCATCCTCTCCTAGCAACACGGACGCCAGGGAATGCCACAGCAGCATTTTTTGAAAAACATCAAAAGAGAGATGGAACAGCATAAAATATATTAGGTGAAATGCAATTTCAAATTTTCCAGCAATGTGCTTAATATATAAAATAATCTACACCCAACTGTACTCATAAAGCTGCAAGCCTGCTGAGTAGTTCTGTAACAGCATAACCTCCAGAATAGAATAAAAGCTTTATTCTCAGTGTAATGGCTTTTGGAGTCACATGGCAATATTTTAAAATACCATCTTAAAGGTTTCCAGCTTCTCTCCCTTAAAAGTTTGTCTCCACCTGTGTGCAGTGAGCCTTTGAAGTCAGAACTGATGGGAATCAGAACTTCCGTGCCCTCGGCCAGCTTTTGGCATTCATCTTTGATTAAGAGTTGACTGTTGATTTTCATACACTCGATGTGGGGTTTTTATTAATAGAAAATGGGTGGTGGAAACTTGCATATCCTTGGGCAGCCACTTTGGAATGCTAATAACACAGGACTTCTAGTTAAGACCAGCCTTCACTAACTACAGATGTCATTTGTGTTCAACAACCATGTCTCTTTCACACTGCTAGGCATTGTTATTCAACTTAAAAAAAAAAAAAAACCACCACTATTACCAGCACGGGTTGCAACTTCCAGGTGGGACTGGGTACCCATCTGTCTAAGTGAGTCTCTATTATCCACACTGTCTGTGGCCCTTGCCTCACTTCCTTCGGCCACTGAAGGTATTTTTACCATGTCTGAAAATAGTGTTTTTAATTGTAGGGCAGAGGCAAACAGGAGCTCTTGCTCAGGTTACCATTTGTGAAGGCGGGGTTTTCAGGTAAGGTTCTCAGTGTCGGAAAGCACAAAGTGAACTCGGAAGTCTTTCATTTTGGACCTTCTTTTCCTAGATGTTAACAGCTGGCTGGTGACCTTTGGCTTCCATCTGCACAATGCTATTCCTGGATTCCCTGTGCCCAAATTTGATTTAACGGAGCCTTCTTACGAACTCGTGAAGAGTCAGCAGTGGGATGATATACCGGTAAGAGACAAAAAGCGAAACTATGAAGGGTGACAAAGGGCTTGCTTGTGCCTTATAGTCCCCTGTTTAATCAGACTCCCTGGGGACCAAAGACTTTTTTTTTTGGACTCAGGAAAGAAAGCACCACTTCTGTCTTGCATTTCTGTTCAGCAGACCAGGGGCCTGTGAAACAGGCTTCAGTCTGCTTTTAGTGATGCTAATAAAAACAGAAAGACATTATCAAACAGTAATAAAATATGAAAGCTCGTTGTTGAGTGCAGGGCTTCTACAGAGAACCCCAGGAATGCACGTTTATAAGATTCGGGACCTTAAGGCAAAGATACAATAAACAGGAGGACAGGGAATTCATGTTACAAATTAGCAGCTCACCAACAATGCCACAAAGTTCCACTTCTTTAAAATGTTAGCCATGTTTTCAAGGGAAAAAGATTAAAAATAAAATGGCCTCCGGTAAAGCTCCACCTACCACTAGGTGTTTATGAAATTTTCCTGAAACTAACAGACCAGGAGGCCTGGAACCTTTCTGAGAAATAAAAGGAGAAAGAATGGAAAATTGTGAAATCAAAGCTGCCATTTCACAAAATGACACTTTTTAATTCCGACCATTCAGAGATCAGAAAGCAATGCAACAACAAACTATCAGAATTTCTAGCTTAAAGCAAAAATAATTAAAGATCAAGAAACTGGGTTACCCCATAATGATAAGAAGAGAGCACAGTGTTTCTTAGATTAATTTCCCCCCTTGAGCAATTTCCTGTAATCGCAATGAACTCAAAATGAAAAGGCAAGCCTGGCTAAAACACACATACACATACACACAAAGCCAATACCTCTGCTTTCTGGTACATGTTTCATACTTAACTTAAAAGCAATTCCTTTCTCAGATGTCACCTTCACATTTAAAAGGCAAAACCCATTCAGTTTCCGGGACCTGGGAGCCATTTTAACATTGCTAATTGCAAATATACCTGCACTGATCAAGTGCCATGAAGACATCCCTAAGTCTGCTAATGCCTTTGAGCAGGTAATAACTGCAGATGACTTTCCAACATGTCTGAAAACAGTTAAGTCATACTGTACAAATGGATTTGCCACCTTTTTTCCTAGGCAGCCTTTTCCATACAGTTCAGGTTCTCTGTCACGAGAAGTGCACCATAAGGACAGCTTAGGGAATCGCCAGCAAAGACATCAAGGATGCCTGGAGAATAGAAAACAAATGTGTCTTTCACCGCTGCAAACGAAACACGTGCTTCCAATTGGGGAAAATGCTGGCCAGAGGAACATCTGGTAGTCTAAGAGATGCCTAAGATGCCCCCAATTTAAAACCCTTGTGAATGCAGAAGGCCCACTGTCCCTCAGTCTGCAAAAAACAAATGTTTTCCTAAAGCGATAAACACTCGTTGACAGCTGTCCGCCCACTGTGCGCTCATCCTGGCCCGTTTCAGTCCGTCAGTTATACAGTCAAATTCAGCTGAAAGCTCTGTTCACCGGGAGACAGTACAGAGTTTACCTAAATTAAAGCACACGCCTGTAAGTAAATTAAAATCATGTGCTTTAAAGTGGGACTTTAGCTTAAAGTGGGACTGGGTGATCCAACTGGAGCCCCCCCAGGCTTTACAACCTTCCTCTGCATTTTGGCGCTTTCTCACCAGCCTCCCATGGAGAAAGCTGCTGGGATGGACCATCTGGTAAGCTGGTTCCCCAAATGGGGTGAGCCTGGGAAAAGGGTATCTAGAAACAGAAAGAGAAAAGGCAAAAACCTGAATATTTTGCCCACCTTCATCTGTGCGGACTAAGTCGCCTCAGTCTTGTAGCTGCTTTGCAACCTTTTCGACTGTAGCCCACCAAGTTCCTCTGTCTGTGGGATTTCCAGGCAAGAACACTGGAGTGGGTTGCCATGCCCTCCTTCAGGGGATCTTCCTAGCACATGGATCTGAACCCAAGTCTCCTGCAAATCCTGCACTGCATGCGAATTCCTTACCACTGAGCCCATTTCACCCACATTAGAAACTAAAAAGCTCTTGACACATACATGATGGAGTTACCTCTTTTTACCTTTCAAAACATATTGGGATCAACTTGAGGGCAGCACGGTCTTGAGTGCATTCCTCCCCCCAGGGTTTTTTAGCCTTTTCATTTCTAAAGAACCTGCTGCTGCTAAGTCGCTTCAGTCGTGTCCGACTCTGTGAGACCCCACAGACGGCAGCCCACTAGGCTCCCCCGTCCCTGGGATTCTCCAGGCAAGAACACTGGAGTGGGTTGCCATTTCCTTCTCCAATGCATGAAAGTGAAAAGTGAGAGTGAAGTCACCCAGTCATGTCCGACTCTTAGGGACCCCATGGACTGCAGCCTACCAAGCTCCTCCATCCATGGGATTTTCCAGGCAAGAGTACTGGAGTGGGGTGCCATTGCCTTCTCCCTCTAAAGAACCTACTGAGGTTTTAATCAACAACCCCCCGCCACCCCGCGCCCCACTCCCCCGCATTTCATTTCTGCCCAGAACTGGAGCACCCCCCGGAAGCCTGGCTCCCTGGGGCCAGAAGAGCCCGACTGTTCTCTAACCCATCCTGTGGGTCTGTTTCTCTCTGCAGCCCATTTTTGGAGTCCAGCAGCAAGTGGCGAGGCAGGCCAAGGCCTTCCTGTCCCTGGGGAAGATGGCCGAGGTGCAGGTGAGCAGGCGCAAAGGCAGCGGCGCGCCGTCGTGGCTGTGGTTCGCCACGGTCAAGTCGCTGATCGGCAAGGGCGTCATGCTGGCCGTGAGCCAGGGCCGCGTGCAGACCAATGTGCTGAACATCGCCAACGAGGACTGCATCAAGGTGGCGGCCGTGCTCAACAACGCCTTCTACCTGGAGAACCTGCACTTCACCATCGAGGGCAAGGACACGCACTACTTCATCAAGACCAGCACGCCGGAGAGCGACCTGGGCACTCTGCGCTTGACCAGCGGCCGCAAGGCGCTGGAGAATGGCATCAACGTGACCGTGTCACAGTCCACCACCGTAGTCAACGGCAGGACTCGCAGGTTCGCCGACGTGGAGATGCAGTTCGGCGCGCTGGCGCTGCACGTGCGCTACGGCATGACCCTGGACGAGGAGAAGGCGCGCATCCTGGAGCAGGCGCGGCAGCGCGCGCTCGCCCGGGCCTGGGCGCGCGAGCAGCAGCGCGTGCGCGACGGCGAGGAGGGCGCGCGCCTCTGGACGGAGGGCGAGAAGCGGCAGCTGCTGAGCGCCGGCAAGGTGCAGGGCTACGACGGGTACTACGTACTCTCGGTGGAGCAGTACCCCGAGCTGGCCGACAGCGCTAACAACATCCAGTTCCTCCGCCAGAGCGAGATCGGCAAGAGGTAACCCCCGGGCCGGCGGCAGGGAGGCGCGCGCCGCCGCCACCACCCCTGCGGGGACCGAGCCGGCGGGGCACCACTTGCCCCTCCAGCCCCAGCACCGCCCCATTCCCCCACCTCTGCTCAGATCTGTCTGTAGCACAATCCGAGGGGGACTCTCCGGCACCGAAGAGCCTTCCGGGAGAATCAGACTGCTATTTTAAAAAATCCACAAAAAGAAAACAAAAGACTTCCTTCTGAATGACCTTAAAAGGTGATCGGCTTTAAAGAATATGTTTACATATGCATATCGCTGCACTCAGTTGGACTGAAAGTATTCCAAGGAAAAACAGATCATTAAAGAAAGTGGCCCAAACCTTTTGCTTCTGGGCCATCTTGTTCTCTGAGGCACTGTATCTGACGAAGGTAGAAAGGCATACAGTGTTTCCAGGTATTATCGTTGTCGACCTTTGCTTACAAAAGTAGTCTCTCTGCATAGGATGTGATAGATATCTGTTAATTTTAAAATGTGGGGCAAAGTTACTGTTTCTAGACAACCCAACTGCTTTCCCTGTGCTGGTTTGTAAAAGGACATTGGCACACGTGACTTCTGCTGCCAGGGCGGGGATTTCTAAGGAATTTTACAATGCTCATGTGGTTTGCCTTGGGGGGAAGAAAACTGGCCAATAGAACCCTTGTCACTGATAAGCAAAGGAAACCCTGATTTTTTTGTAAATTATGTGAGACAAGTTGTTTATGGATTTTTATATGAATTACAATTTACTGTACATCAGATATTAGTCTCAGAGGAGTTAATTTATGTAAAGTGTTTAAAAAGTTTATACTTAAAAAATAAAACGATAAAAACATGTGAACTGTGTGATTTTTTTAAAAGGATTGCACCTTTTGTTATCTGTTATAGCTGTACAGTATAAATTATTATATTGTAGAGATATAACGACTTATGCCTATAATGTCCAGAAGTGTTAATATTTTTGTATTAGGTTTAAAAAAAAAAAACGTGCAACTTTCTATCACTAGATGGATAGACTGTGCGATCCTACGTGGGTGGCTAATCAGAGACCTTCTCCTTTCTCCTCCTCCTCTTTTTCATCAGGCCAGTGTCCTCAACCATTATCAGCTAAGAGGCACGGTAGAAAACGAAGGCTGGTGGAATGTAACGGAAGCCACGAAACACAAACCCAAAAATACATAAAACAGCGCAGGAGGCACTGTCCCTCTCTCCGCCCCTAAGAAGTCTATGGGGGAGTTGATACCATTAACCCCAGGGTTTTGCTGTTACCTTCCTGAGAGCCTCTTTTCATGATGGAGGCGCAAGAGCCCCATCAGATGCTTTGTGAGCGGGAAAGGAGCTGATGTAGTTAGTCGTCACCTTAAACATGTCTTAAGATCTCCGCAAGCTAGCAGAAACCGAGCAGCGTGAGACATCCAGACAGGGAAGGTCAGGGTCACTCAGCTAGTCTCGAGTTTGGACCCTCAGGTCACAAAGAGGGACATAAAGGGGAGATCAAAAGCTCCTGTAAGCCCAGATGACCCAGCCAACTTGGAGCTGGTTTGAATGGCAGCCTCTGCTCTGTCTCGGGGAAGCTAGGGGTGGCGGATCCGCTGGAAGTGAGCTGAGAGCCGTGCCCTCCTACCGCCCGCGTGCCAGCGCGCCAAGCATCTGCACTTCTTGCGGCTCAGCCACTCTGGCACGTCTCTTTCGTGAGCACTAAATTCAGCCACAAAAATATTTTTAGAAAATCTTTCTCAGTTCATCGAGCTATAGTACACACTGTTTTCCTCTATGTACAATGGTGATAAAACTTAGCAAGTGAACATGTCGTAAATATAAAGGGTCAAGTGATGTATTGAAAATTAATTTTCTAACTGCTTTGTATGTATCACATACTCTAAATTGCACAGTAGGCGTGTTTATTAAACAGATGGGCTGGGAAAGTTTCAAAATAGCTACTGAATTTACAGTATCAGTGCTATTACTGTCTTTGTGTATTTGGTAGAGCATACCGAAGTAATTAATCTCCTAATGAATGCTGATATTTTATTAGAATGAAAGCACAGATTAGCAGTAATATTTTTTATCCTGGAAATCCTCTGGCGAGTATTATGAAGCCCCAGTTTAGACAACTCTGAGATTTCAAACCACACAAACATGGCTCTGTTTCACATTTTATTCTCTGTTAACTTAGGTGTTTGCAGTTCTGTTCCATGGCATTTCTGCAGGGCTGTATTTAGCATGCTGTAAGTACTTTTGGTTGAAATAGGCTCTGAGTCTACATTCTCAGAAATATTTCAGATGTATTGACCGTGAAAAAAGCTTGTACCACATGACGGACGTGAAATCATAACCTTATCCTCCTCTTGACATGGACTGGTCCTTCACACTGGCACCGATAAATAACAGATTTGGAGTCTTCTCCTGGTGCTTATTTTAGGTGAAGTCAAATCAACCCAATTAGTGTCTTGTTAGTGGGTATAATGAGCCTATTTCTTTCTAAAAAGACTTGTGATCTGGACATGCTTTTACAAGAAATAGTGACCTTGGGGAATATGTAAACAAAAGACCTTTTTCTAAGAGTTGGGAGGGTGGGAAGGGGGCTGTATAATGAAAAGAATTAGCTTACAAAAAAAGAAATTGATATTCAAAGTATTTTAGGCAAAGCCAGTCAAAATGCTTTCATGATATTTTGAGATGTAAATTTTGTCTGATTTGTATTGTTCTTTTCATTTGCCTTCTTAACTTTATATGTGACCTGAATTTTCCATAACTTGATGACTATAGATTGCATCTAGGCATTCCAATAAAAGCCAACCCAATGTGTGTGTGTTTTATATATATTTTTTAAAAATATCTTGGGCCAGCCAGGATTCCTTTTGTGTTTTGGGGGTGGAAGATGCAAATAGATGCAGTTGTCGGGGTATTGATTCCTCTGCAACCCAGTTGATCATACCTTTTATTTTCTTTTCTAATTGTGGTGTCCGCTGGCCAGACAGCCTGTTCATCAGTGTGCAATTCACAGAAAACTCTTTCCATGGCCTACTTTAGAAAAAATGTTAAATGTACCCTTACAAAGCCAAACCTTATCACCGTGAAGAAGAAGGAGGAAAAAGATGCTGCCCATTACTCCTTGAGAGCAGGCCCCATTCCTGTGATCCTGGCAATAAGTGCTTAATTAAAACACTTGATTAGAATAATCAGTTTGGGCCTGATAGTCTCCTAGCCTCCTGGAGATGTCTAAATCTACATATAGACCGCCTGATTAGGGGATGCTTAGATCAGCAGTTTCAGCCTGGCCGGCCAAGGCTTTGATTTTAGTCTGAAAAGGCAGGCTTCATCATACTTGCTTTGTAGTGACAACCTCAACCTGATAACATGTTGATCCAGGAAGAATCAGGTCACTCTACTCAGCCAAAGGGTCTATTTTTTTTTTCTCCTTTTATTAGAGATTAACCCTCAAATGGGGGTGGGGGGGGTCACAAAAACACACGCGAATTGCTGCTTTCATTTTCCACACCGCTTTCCCCAGAGGTCATGTCTGAATGAATGCAAAGAAAAATGTAGGTGAAAATTGTTTCTTTGTAGCAGAATTTTCTGGGCATGGAATACGCAGCTGCGCCTGTGAGATGCGCCTTCAGATGTTAACGTGCTGCACACGTGACATAATCACTGGATGTGGTTTTAAGTGACGGACCCACACATACGTATGACGCCTTCTCTAAACACCAGTCCCCAAGCACTTTAAAGATGATGGGAGGTTTCTGTCTTTGATGCCGCCCTAACCATGCCCACCACACTCTCTGTGGACCACCTTTTCCTTCTCCTTCTGTCTTAGCCTGCTCCCAAACGAAGCTGCTTCTCTCACCTGCTGAGCAGGAAATCTGTTATGCGAGATGCTCTAGAAATGGAGGACTCCAAAAGAGGCAGCAGGAGGGTGCTGGTCCACATCGCGCCCTGTCTGTGGCCAAAGCCACCTGGGCAGCACCCACAGCAGCACGTTTGCCTGAGTTCAGAGGAGGAGGAGGTCCCCTTGGGCCAGAATCTGCCCCCCTGCCCGCCTGGGTTGCTATCTGCGCTCCTGCGGAGTGGAGTCGGCCCACCCAGGGGCAGCCTTGAAGGGCCACAGAGCTCTTCCCAGTCTTCCGGTACCCAGATTCCATCCCACTTTCCTTCCAAGAGGGGAGCTGACTCCAGCACCCTGTGCAATGCATCAAATTCTAGAAGTGGGAGCCGGAAGGCACTTAGAGACGTGTGAGCGAGTTGCCCAGGTTCACAGAGGTGGCTCAAACCCAGGTGAACAGAGATGCCCTGCCAGCTAGTACCCTCCACTGTAGCCCACAGACTCCCAGGAACATGCGTGCTCAGTTGTGTCCGACTCTTTGCAACCCTGTGGACCATAACCCTCCAGGCTCCTCTGTCCCTGGGATTCTCCAGGCAAGAATACTGGAGTGGGTTGCCACGCCCTCCTCCCAGGATCTTCTCAACTCAGGGATCAAACCCGTGTCTCACGCCCCCTGCGTCGGCAGGCGCATCTTTACCACCGGCGCCACCTGGGAAGCCCCGTCCCGGTACCACCACCCAGGAAATGCAACAGACACGCCTTGCCACCACCAGTCCCTCGGGGCATGAGTCTTTCCAAAGCTGCCATAACTCAGAGTCCTGACAAGCGTTTTTCAATATATAAAGATGCCCTAGACCCTCCGACAGGGCACATGTGTTGAGTTCCCCACCACCTGCCAATATTTCCAGCTCCTCAGCCGGCCTCACCTTGGATGAGAAAGTCTGCCATGCGGTGTTAATGACTTCCTCACTTCTAAAGTGATTTATAAAAGGAAGACCATAGATTTGCATACAGGCTCATGTTAAACTATTTATCTAAGATTTCCCTAAGTGATTCATAAATTCAGCTTTGGTTATCCTACCAAGGCAATGAAAAATTAAAAATTAGTTATAAGTCACTATTACCCACTTGAAGTACAGAGTTAAGCCAGAGTCCCAAAGACACAGTGATAAACCATTCGCGTTTCCTGCCTTGTAATTTAAGCCACGTGATGAACATCCTCTCTCGCCAGAGTTCTTATTTGCTATTCACCACCTCTGCAAGCATGGTCTCTTGACGTCAGTTAATTACGAATCACTTTTAGGTAAAGTGAGTAAACCTTTTCATGTATGCACAGACTTAAAACTCCGTCATAGAGGAATAGAAGATTCTTAGAGTCTTGTATGTAGCGAATTTGCTATAAATGGATCGTAAGCCTAGAGTAACATCATTATTCAGTTTAGAGTTAATGGGTTCCACAAAGCGAATTCAATAAATCCTTCTGGGACCTAAGCTAAGGAAAATTAAAAATTAGAAGCATAAATTGTGATTTCTGGGGCAAGGCGGTGGAGGAACATTTCAGCCTTCCTGCTCCTAAGGTGAATCATGAGCTGGGCCCTAACCACAGCGTTCAGCCTGCACTGGGAAGGGAAATCGCCTTCTTTTTACACATGTGCAGAGAATTCCTGAATTCCACCCACAATGGCTCTTTCTGTCCAGCCTAACTTGCTTCCTAGAACTGACAGGATTTATGAGCCATCCACAGGGTCACAGTGAATTCTGTAAAATTTTCACATGTTAACTTTATCAGTGAGCCGTGAGGGGAGCAGAAATACCCAAGGAGTGAAAATGACTCATTCTCTGATGTGAAAGGCTGAAAATGGAACAGTGGAGAATATAAGGAACACACCAAAGGCTCTGGTGGACCTGGAGTTCTATCACAGAAGTGATTAACGACCACAGAGGTGAAGAAAGAGTCCTACCCAAATTTTCCTCCACCGTGAATGTGAGGGAGATTTTAGAATAGCTGCTCCACAGAACACCAGGAAAACCATCCCCAGGACTCATCCATGATGCTCTTCCAAGGAAGGCAATTTCTCTCTCTCTCCTTCTCCTCCTCCCCTCCCCCTCCCCTTCTTTTTTCCTCTCCCCATCATTTCTCTCTCTCTCTCTCTCTCTCTCTCTGTTTCACTGGATTTACCCTTTACCTCCTGGTAGAACCTGTCTAGGTTGCAACCACTTAGGCTGTATCTAATGAGATATCTTTCTAAGACTTAGAAAGTGTTAGTCACTCAGTCATGTCCAACTCTGGGACCCCATGGAATGTAGCCCACCAGGGTCCTCTGTCCATGGGATTCTCTAGGCAAGAATATAGAAGTGCATTGCCATTCCCTTCTCCAGGGGGATCTTCCCAACCTGGGGGTTGAACCTGGGTCTCCTCCATTGAAGGCAGATTCTTTACCATCTGAGCCACGTGGCTAAGGAAGGCTTAGAAGGAAAACCCATATGTCTCCCTTCGTAGACCTGATGGACTTTAAATAATAACCCAGGATATCACACAGGAAAGTAGAGTTCTTTGTCCCCAGCTTGCTTACTTACAAAAGGTTATAAACAAGCAGATTTTTAAATCTCCTCACTTCAGCTATGGCATGATTTCTAGTCTTGGCCCTACAGCAAAAAGAAAGAGCGAGCAGGAGGCCCTGGGTTGGGGGGCGGGGGGTGGGGGTTGTTTATCCTCTGGGGACAAGCGTGGACACGCACCACCACAGAACAGAGAGCAGAGGCAGAGAGGACGCAAGAGGAGAGGCTGGTCCAGGCCGCCCGGCTCACGGGGACGCAGCACCCTTCCCTTGCTCTCTTGCCTTCCCATCAAAACCAGGGCTCTGGTCCTGCAGGAATGGAAAGCCACCCCAACATATGGGCAAGGACCCTTCAGCAAGGACCCCTCCTCCTCCTCCTGAAACCCCAAGGAGGGACCAGGTTAGGGAGGACTTGGGGACCCCGGGGCTCTTCCCGGACCACCCTCCAGGTGATGGCTTCCTCCCAGGTACTTTCGGAGAAGGTTTCTAGCGCCCCCTAGTGATGGGCATCTCAGGCGAGGACCGGGAGGGACGCCCACGCGCGTCCTGGGGACCAGAAACCACCAGCCCGACCCCTCTCCCGGGTGAGGCCAGTTCCAATTAGCCTCTATTTTTCCATCTTTGCTCTACGCACGGAGTTTCACACATAAAACAATTACTTCTGCTTCACGCACCACCTCACTGAGGCCCGGTCCTCGCAAAAAATCGCTCCCATAAGATTTCCCTTCCCGTCAAGCAGAAACTTTGTCAAACAATGTTCCTCTCGCTTCGCAGATCAAAATAAGGCCCTTCCTCCCAGGAATTGTCCGCGGGCTGTCTGAGTTTTGCAGCCCCCCAAAAACAGTGGTTTCTGAGCTATCGCATCGTTTCCCTTTTACTTTTCATGTTTGAGCAGTCCTGTCGCTCTGAAGAATTTCCCAGAAGGACAGATGCTTTAAATGCAGAGTGGCGTTTTTATTTCCGAGAGAGCCAGGCTCTCATGGAATGACAGCCTGGAAGGGTGAAAGCCCTTCGGCTGAGGCCTGAGCTGGGCCGCCCCCAGGGTGGACCGTCCACCTCCCCCACCTGCCGGCCCCACAGTGACCGCTGACGGGGAGGACCTACGGTTCAACCTTCTTGTCCCACATTGTCCCCCCCAGAGGAGCTGATGGACGCTGCTTTTACACAGCAGCCTGGACTGGTGTCCTGGCTTCAGAAACACTCCTCGGCTGGAGCCCACTGTCATTCCTGGAGGCCTGTGGGGACCCAACGCATAAGCAACGCTTTCTTTTCCCTACCCAAGCACTCGCAGAAATGAGAAAGACGATTAAAGCTGGCATGTGAAAACCACAGGATCACCTTAGATAAAGACCAAGACGGAGGATGTAGTTTCATGTGAAAAGCCAGACGGATGCCGGAACTAGGCAAAGAAAAGACCTGCACTCGGCTGCTGGTTCTGACCTGGGGCGGCCCCCGCCATCAGGGTGGGGGCAGTGAGGCCCAGGTCTCCCTACCAGTGCCCACCAGGCATGAGACCTCACTCACACACACGCATACACTCACGCACACACACACACACACGCGCGCACACACACACACACACGCGCGCGCACACACACACACGCACACACACACACGAACCGAGCATGCTGCCTGCAGCCTCATGGCCCCCAACCACAGTGCTTCACCCCTCTGGGCCTCTATCAAGCGCCCCCTTCCTGCTCTGACACCCGCGGGGATTTTTGGTGGCTGCTTCGGAAACGAGTCCTAAAACCCAAGTCCTCACCTCGTCAGCAGACTGCCAGCCGTCCAGATGAGGAGGGTCTGTTTCATACATCTGTTTCCCAACCCCAAACCCCCGCCACCCTGCAGGAGTGAACGGGTCAGAGCCAGAGCTCTGGACTCTGGGACGGCCGCCCCTCCCCAGTCCTCTGTGGCTTGTTAAGATGCTCTTGTAAATCACAGGATGCAGGCCTCGCGGCAATCCAGGCTCTTTCTGCAGCCTCGCCAGTTAGCGTTCTCGGTCTTCAGACTCAGCGAGGCCCTGAGGTGGGGGCGGATGGGGGCAGCAGAGCTGGTGGGAGCCCTGGAGCAGCAGACAAGAACCAGAGGGTCCTAAGTTGCCAGACCCCCTGCTGTGTCTGTGCCTCAGTTTCTCCATCTTTAAAATGGGCCCAGCCCTCTGCCCCTGAGCAGATCCTTCTCAGGCTCCCCTGCCCAAAAGGGCTGTGTGTCTCTGTGTGTGTGTCTGTGTACACACTTGTGTGACAGAGACAAAGCAATTTTTTTTTTTACTTTGCTTAAAAGCCTATAGGTTCCCTCGTGGTTCAGTCAGTAAAGAATCCACTGCAATGCAGGGGACCTGGGTTCAATCCCCGGCTTGGGAAGATCCCCTGGAGGAGGGCATGGCAACCCACTGCAGGATTCTTGCCTAGAGAATGCCCAAGGACAGAGGAGCCTGGTGGACTGCAGACCATAACATCTCAAAGAGTCGGACACAACTGAACGACCAAGCTCAGCATGGTGATTTTAAGGTTATTACCCAGACACCTTTCAACAGGCTCAAACAGTAAAGAATCTGCCTGAAATGCAGGGGACCCGGGTTCAATCTCTGGGTCGGGAAGATCCCCTGCAGAAGGGCACAGCAACCCACTCCAGTATTCCTGCCTGGGAAATCCCATGGACAGAGAAGCCTAGTGGGGTATACAGTCCACAGGATCCGCAAAGAGTCAGATACAACTGAGTGACTCACACTTTCACCCAGACACAACCTCCAACATCTCTCTGTCCAGGCTGCATTAGGAGGCACCTCCAAAGGGAAAGGGGGTGGGGGCTCCCTTCCCAGAGGGGAGGGGGCTGCCACCTTTGCTGAGGTCCGACCCTTTACCTTCAGGAAAGAGCTGAGAATGAAGCCTCTTTCCACCCAGGCTCTCTGTTCACCCTAAGGTGATGGAAATTAGTGGGCGTTAATATGTGTGATCACACACAGAAAAATACTGAATAATATGGAATATACATGGTTGGATGGCATCACCAGTTCAATGGACATCAACTTGGGCAAACTCTAGGAGATGGTTAGGGACAGGGAGGCTGGCATGCTGTAGTCCTGGGATCACAAAGAGTCAGACACAACTTGACAACTGAACACTACCACCACCTCTGGAATCCTGCCCACATCCAGCGTCCCGGCGTGGCGTCTGGAAAGGGAACCCCGTTCAGGTGTTCAGGTCCCCTGCACTCTGGCCAGGCTGCCTGCCAGCTCGCTTTTCCTCGCCTTTGCCTTCGAATCCTGCACAGCCCCACCAACTGTCCTCCTGACTGCTCCTGAGTCCCCCTCATTCACTCCACACACCCCACCCCAGTCCCCTCCCCATTATCTTCTCCCTTCCCCAGGAGGGAAACTGCAGACAGCTTAAAATAGAACAAATCGAAGTGCAGAGATGGGTGCGCAGCAGGAACCACGAGGGGCCCTCCTCCTCCCCGCAAACATCCACCCCCAGGCAGGCGGCAGGCTCCCCTCTGAGCCTCCTCCTGTCTCTTCCAAGCCTCCCAGACTCACACCCAGCTGGTGGAGAGGCTGTTCAGCCTGCAGGCTGCTGGCAGGGCTCAGGGAACCCTGATCGAGGGGCACGAGGGGATTAGAGCTGCCCTGCCGGGCTTGCCAGCCGCCCCCCTGACCGGCCCACACACAGGTCAGAGCAGGCCCTCTGGGAGTAAAGGGCTGGGGGCTAGGAATGTCAGATAAGGGGCAGGACACCCAGTTAAGACTGAACTTCAGTTTGGCAGTGAATCATTTGTCAATGTAAGGTATGTCCCATTTAATATTAAGAACATATACTAAAAAGGTGTATTTGTTGTTGATCTGAAATTCAGATTTAAGTGGGCATCCTGTTCGGTTTTGTTTGTGCTAAACCTGGCCACCTTGACCTACAGGAAAGCCTGATGGTGTTCATGCTTCAGCACCGGGCGGGGACAGAGACATGGGGCAGGGTGGGGGGTAAAGGGTGTGTTGAATCCTAAGACTGCAGGAACACAGTATGGCCGACAGGGTGGCTGAAACAACGGGCATTTATCACATCCCGGTTCTGGAAGCTAGAAGTCGAATTCTAGGTTTCGGCAGAGCCGTGCCCTCTGAAGGCCCCCGGGAAGGACCCCTGCTTCCTCCAGCTCCTGGTGGCTGCCGGCCACCTTGGGGCCCTTGGGGTCCCTTGTCCCTCCTCTGCCTCAGCGTCACACAGAGTTTACCCTGCAGGTCTCTGGCCTCTCTCTCCTCTGCTTATAACACCACCAGTCATCGGAGGGCCAGCCCCTCCCAACTCTAGTACAGTCTCATCTTAATCCAGTCACATCTGCAAAGAACTCTATTTGCCAAATAAGGTCCCACTCTGAAGCCCTGGTGGAAATGGCTTCGGGGGCACCCTTTGCGCCAGGGGAGAATCCACTCTGCTTTCAGCCACACCTACCTCGCTGAAAACTCTTAAAACTCTCAGATCCCAACCACTCGGGACACTGACCAGAAATGTCCATGCTCACTGACCCCACAACAGGGGCTGCCTTGGGCCAGAGCTGCCTATCTCTTCCTGCAAAGAACCAATCAGAAAGGGTGCCCAACCAGACCCCAGAAACAGGCCGAAAGCAACCCTGTTAGCCGCCAGGAAACCCGGAGTTGGGGATTTCTGTGCTGGGCCCCAGGTGGAGCTGCAAGCTGGGTCCTGGGAAAGGCTAATCCCCGCAGAGGAGGAGGGACCTCCTTGGGAGATGGAAGATTCCTCCGGCTGGGAAAGGTGTGCCTCCTGAGAGCCCCGGGCCGGGCTCAGCGCAGACACCCCTCCTGCCAGGGAGAAGGGGTCCAGCCCCACGGAGCTGCTAGGAGCCTCCCAGAAGCTGCTGCTCCCCAGGAGGGGATGGAACCCCAGGGAGAGCCCCCCTCACACTCCGGGCGCCCAGGCCTCCACGGGGGCCGCTCTGCCCTCGGGGTTCCGGCCTGGACTGCGCAGTGGAAATCCAGTCTGCAGAGCTGACAGATGCTTCACTTGTTATGTGGACACTTTCTGCGTGAAGGCCTCGCTTCAGACACCTGATACTGACGGAGGCCATTGTCTGGGTGGCCAGGATAAACCGTGATGGAGTGGAGAATGTCCCTGACTTGTTGCATTAAAACTACCCCCCTACACACACACACACATATACACACATACAACATGCCTTGCCCACCAGAGCAAGAAGATCCAGGTTTTCCCACAGCCAGTCCCTCCGATCAGGAAGTTTCACAAGCATCTGATCCTCATCCATCAGAGGACAGGCAGAATGTAAACCACAATTACAGAAAACTAACCAAACTGATCACGTGGACCACAGCCTTGTCTAACTCACTGAAACTGTGAGCCATTCCATGTGGGGCCACCCAAGGTGGATGGGTCATGGTGGAGAGTTCTGACAAAACATGGTCCATTGGAGAAGGGAATGGCAAACCACTTCAGCATTCTTGGCTTGAGAGCCCCATGAACAGTATGAAAATGCAAAAAGTTAACGACACTGAAAGATGAACCCCTCCAGGTCAGTAGGTGTCTGATACGCCACTGGAGAAGAACAGAGAAATAGCTCCAGAAGGAAAGAAGAGGCTGAGCCAAAGCAGAAATGACACCCAGTTCTGGATGTGTCTGGTGGAGAAAGGAAAGTCCCGTGCAGTCAAGAACAATATTGCCATGACCAGTATGTTCTCTTGGCAACACTGTTAGGCTTGACCTCCTAACTGACACCAAAAAATAAAAATAAAAAAGATGTCCTTTGCGTCATAGGGGACTGGATGCAAAAGTAGGAAGTCAAGAGATAACAGGCAAGTTTGGCTTTGGAGAACAAAATGAAGCAGGGCAAAGGCTAACAGAGTGTTGCCAAGAGAATGCACTGCATAGCAAACACCCTCTTCCAACCACACAAGAGACAACTCTACACATGGACATCACCAGATAGTCAATAGTGAAATCAGACTGATTATATTCTTTGCAGCTGAAGATGGAGACGCTCTATACAGTCAGCAAAAACAAGACTTGGAGCTGACTGTGGCTAAGATCATAAACTCTTTATTGCAAAATTCAGACTTAAATGGAAGTAAGCAGGAAAAACCACTAGGCCATTATGGTATGAACTAAATCAGGGGGCAGTGATCAAAACCATCCCCAAGAAAAAGAAAGGCAAATGGTTGTCTCAGGAGACCTTACACATAGCTGAGAAAAGAAGAGAAGTGAAAGGCTACGGAGAAAAGGAAAGATATACCCATCTGAATGCAGAATTCCAAAGAATAGCAGGGAGAGATAAGAAAGCCTTCTTATGTGAACAACGGAAAGAAATAGAGGAAAACAATAGAATGGGAAAGACTAGAGATCTCTTCAAGAAAGTTAGAGATACCAAGGGAACATTTCATGCAAAGATGGGCTCAATAAAGGACAGAAATGGTATGGACCTAACAGAAGCAGAAGATATTAAGAAGAAGTGGCAAGACTACACAGAACTATACAAATTAGGTCTTAATGACCTGGATAACCACAATGGTGTGATCACTCACCTAGAGCCAGACATCCTGGAATGCAAAGTTGAGTGGGCCTTAGGAAGCATCACTACCAACAAAGCTAGTGGAGGTGATGGAATTCCAGTTGAGCTATTTCAAATCCTAAAAGATGATGCTGTCAAAGTGCTGAACTCAATAGGCCAGCAAATTTGGAAAACTCAGCAGTGGCCACAAACTGGAAAAGGTCAGTTTTCATTCCAGTCCCAAGAAATGTTCAAAGAACCACACAATTTTACTCATTTCACATAATAGCAAGGTAATGCTCAAAATCCTCCAAGCTAGGCTTCAATAGTTCACAAACCGAGAATGTCTGGATGTACAAACTGGAGTTAGAAAAGGCAGAGAAACCAGAGATCAAATTACCAACATCCGTTGGATCATAGGAAAAGTAAGAGAATTCCAGAAAAACATCTACTTCTGCTTCACTGACTACACTAAAGCCTTTGACTGTGTGGATCACAACAAACTGTGAAAAATTCTTCAAGAGATGGGAATACCAGACCAGCTTACCTGCCTCCTGAGAAACTTGTATGCAGGTCAAGAAGCAACTTTGAGAACCAGACATGGAACAACAGACTGATTCAAAATAAGGAAAGGAGTATATAGTCGTCAAAGCTGTATATTGTCACCCTGCTTATTTAACTTATATGCAGAGTACATTATGCAAAATGCCAGGCTGGAGGGAAACAGAAGCTGGAATCAAGATTGCTGGGAGAAACATCAATAGCCTCAGATATGCAGATGATGCCACCCTTATGGCAGAAAGTGAAGAGGAACTAAAGAGCGTCTTGATGAAGGTGAAAGGAGAGAGTGAAAAAACTGGCTTAAAACTCAACATTCAAAAAATGAAGATAACGGCATCCAGACCCATCTTCATAGAAAATAGATGGGGAACCAATGGAAACCGTGACAGACTTTATTTTCTTGGGCTCCAAAATCACTGTGGACAGTGACTGCAGCCAAGAAATTAAAAGACACTTGCTCCTTGGAAGAAAAGCTATGACAAACCTAGACAGCATTTTAAAAAGCAAGACATCACTATGCTGACAAAGGTCCATATAGTCCAAGCTATGGTTTTTCCAGTGGTCATGTATGGATGTGAGAGCTGGACCATAAAGAGAGCTAAGCGGTGAAGAATTGATGCTTTTGAACTGCAGTGTTGGGGAGGACTCTTGAGAATCTCTTGGACTGCAAGGAGATCCAATCAGTCCATCCTAAAGGAAATCAGTCCTGAATATTCATTGGAAGGACTGATGCTGAAGCTAGAACTCCAATACTTTGGCCACCTGATGTGAAGAGCTGACTCACTGGAAAAGACCCTGATGCTGGGAAAGATTGAGGGCAGAAGGAGAAGGGGATCACAGAGGATGAGATGGTTGGATGGCATCACCAACTCAATGGACTTGAGTTTGAGCAAGCTCTGGGAGTTGCGGATGGACAGGGAGGCCTGGCGTGTTGTAGTCCATGGGTTCGCAAAGAGTTGGACATGACTGAGCAACTGAACACAACACGTATACACACAGACCCCGGCAAAGGACAGAAGCAACTTTGGGGGTCTGCTGGAAAGAAATGGAAGTATTCTTGGGCTTCCCAGCTGGCTCAGTGGTAAAGAATTCACCTGCCAATGTAGGAGACATGGGTTTGATCCCTGATCCGGGAAGATCCCACAAGCCACGGAGCAACTGAGCCCGTGCACCCCAACTATAGAGTCTACACTCGACAGCCCCGGAACCATGCCTACTGAGCCCATGGGCCACATAGAACCTGTGCTCAGCAGCAAGAGAAGCCACTGAAATGAGACGCCCACACACCACAACTAGAGAGTAACCTCCACTCTCTCCAACCAATGAAAAAGTCTACGCAGCAATGAAGACCCAGCACAGCCAAAATTAAATAATAGTTTACAAAAAGAAACGGAAGGATTCTTGAGATTCCCAAGTTCCCCATCCTCAGGCCAAGAGAAGCCATGTCACAAAGGAGGCTAGCATCGTCTGATGTCACGCTAAGTCACTTCAGTCGTGTCTGACCCTCTACAAGCCCGTGGACTCTGCCAGGTCCCCACCAGGCTCCTCTGTCCACGGGATTCTCCAGGCAAGAATAAATACTGGAGTGGGTTGCCGTTTCCTTCTCCAGGGGATCTTCCCAACCCAGGGATTGAACCTGGGTCTTTTATGTCTCCTGCATTGGCAAGCAGGTTCTTTACCACTAGCACCACCTGGGAAGCTATGGCATTGCCTGATGTCAAGGAGATGTCAAGAAGCGTGGTCACAGGCAAACAGGAGAGGGAGGGACGGCTCTGGGCCTGTCACTCAGCAAGCGTCTGCACGGGTCCTCCCCAGGCATCTAGGACAAGCCACGTGAGCAACGTGACTGAAGGCTGAGTTTACAAAGCCTGAGATAGGGGAGAATTTATTGCTGTCATCAAATAAAGCCGTGCAGTCAGCTTCATCTGACACACGTATAATGATCAGCAGAATCATGACTGTGCAGTTGGCACTTAGGCCTAAGTGGTAATCAATTTGTCCAAATGACTGCAATTAGCCTGGCTGTTCCACGACACATGGAGCATTTCTGGGCTCTGCTGAAGGGCACTCGGTCCAGAAGATGTAGACCCACGAGGCCCTGACCTCCCCGCTCCTGAGCACAGGGTCCCCCAGGACTAACACGAAAAGCTACTAGCTCTCCTTTCTTGGCTTCCCTTTCGGGATGTCCCTGAACAGGAAGCAAGTAAGTGTCATTTAAGGGAAGGCCATCTGTGCACCAGCCAAAGCCAGTCCACTGTCCTCAGCGGCACTGTTCAGGCAGATGGCCTGCCCAGCACCCAGGGCAGAGCCCAGAAAGGCTGCAGGCAGGATCCATCCTGCCTTCCCTGGTGCCATGTGGCCGTGGAGGAATACTGATGGGGCACAGCAGGAAATGTGTGGTGGAAATTAGTTTACATCTGGACTTCTTAAAAACTTTATTAAAAAAAAAAAAAAAAAGACCTATTAGATCCAGAAGGAGAGGGTAACACCCTAGCAAAATTTCAAAGTCAAGTTGTTCTTAGCGTCTTCCTCCCCAACATCCAGACCTCCTCCAACTTTGCCCTTCTCCTCCTTCTGCCTCTCAGGAATTCAGAGCCTCTGTGTTGCCCTCTGCCTCCACTTCCCTCCTGAGTATCCACCTGCCTCCTGCACAGAGCCTATGACCCCTAATTGCTCTTTCTCTCTCTCCCTGTTTTTTAAAATTTTGTTTATTATATATTTGGTTGCATTGGGTCTTAGCTGCAGCACACAAGACTCTCTGTTATGGTGCAAGGGCTTCATATTTGCCTTTCGAGGGCTTTGTTCCCAGCAGATTCTTAACCCCTGGACCACCGGGGAAGTCCCTCTCTCCCTTTCTTAAAACTCTCTTTCTCTTAAAGGTGATCCTGAGCCAGGACGTATCCCAAAATTTGACTTTGCCCGTCCCATCACTTCATGGCAAATAGATGGGGAAACAGTGGAAACAGTGACAGACTTTATTTTGGGGGCCTCAAAATCACTACAGATGGTGACTGCAGCCTTGAAATTAAAAGACGCTTGCTCCTTGGAAGAAGAGCTGTGACAAACCTAAGCAGCATATTAAAAAGCAGAGACATCACTTTGCCAATAAAGGTCTCTCTAGTCAAAGCTATGGTTTTTCCAGTAGTCATGTATGGATGTGAGAGTTGGACTATAAAGAAAGCTGAAGGCCAAAGAATGGATGCTTTTGAACTGTGATGTTGGAGAAGACTGTTGAGAGTCTCTTGGACTGCAAGGAGATCCAACCAGTCCATCCTAAAGGAAATCAGTCCTGAATATTCATTGGAAGGACTGATGCTGAAGCTGAAACTCCAATACTTTGGCCACCTGATGTGAAGAGCTGACTCATTGGAAAAGACCCTGATGCTGGGAAAGATTGAGGGCAGAAGGAGAAGGGGATGACAGAGGATGAGATGGTTGGATGGCATCACCAACTCAATGGACCTGAGTCTGAGTAAGCTGCAGTCCATGGGATCGAAAAGAGTCGGACACGACTGAGCCACTGAATTGATACTGATGTTATACATCTCCATCTCTTCCTCTTCTTTCTTTTACTTATTTTCACCTTTTTCTTCATGTGAAAAATAATGATCAATTTTGGGAAATAGAGTTGTGCCGTCTTTAAAACTGGTCCTGGCATGCCAATTAGGGCATTTGCACCACTTACTCTCTACCTCCGGACAGAATTACAAAACTAAACAGAGCCTGTCTGTGGGCACTTCACTCCCCACAGAAGCTCCTCTGGTCCGTCCACTCATCGCTTTTGCAGTCCTCCACATGCCCGACACCTCCTTCTAACCTTCAGTCAGGAGCCCTGGTGTCAACTGCTTCCACGTACAAGAGTCAAAGCCACAGCAGCTCCCGTGGAACAGTTATTCCAACAGAGGGAACTAACTGGTCACATAGGGAATGGAACGCTGAAAGAGAAGAAAAGCGGGGTGAGAGGGTACTTCCCAGGGCACCTGTGATAAAGCATCCACCTGCCAATGCAGGAGACTTAAGAGAAGTGGGTTCTATCCCTGGATCAGGAAGAGTCCCTGGAGGAGGGCATGGCAACCCATTCAGTGTTCTTGCCTGGAGAATCCCATGGACAGAAGAGCCTGGCGGGCTACAGTCCAAGGGGTCACAGAGAGTCAGACGCCACTGAAGCAACTTAGCAAGAAAGCTTGGGACATCAACATACAAAAAATGATTACAACAGAAAACAGATACTACTCTCAGTGCAAGGAGGACAATGGGAAGGGCTGGGTGCATTTAAAGCTAGAACCTTGGAAGAGGGCCTTCCCCCACAGAGCTGGGACACAGCCCTCTGAGCTGCCCTCTGATGCTGCTGGCTGGTACCTCCAAGAAAGCGCTATGAGGCCGGTTCTGGGCATGGAAACAGAAGCCAGCCGCTGCCACCAGGCCAGGAGGAGCTGCAATGACAGGAACAGTAAACAGGCAAGGAACAGGAGTCCCGCTCTCAGCTCCGTCCCCTCTCCTGCTCCAACTTGACCCTTTCGGCTGAAACAACAGGAGTCGGCCTGCAGAGGAGAAATGGCCCTGGCCAAGTCCCAGCCCCAGCATCACAGAGCTGAGAGCAGGAAGCTGGGTTTCAGGATGGCAGAGGTAAATGCCTGGAGCATTCACTGCGTTGACAACAGCTCCAAATTCTAATGTCTGGCATCATCCACCAGAGAACACAGTACTTCCTGCCAAAAGCTTGCAAAACACCCTCACCCGAAAAGATATTTCATCAGAAACCCGCGTTTTGAATCAAACCTGTAGACTGAGGTCACTGCAACGTCCTGTGGTCTCTGGGTGTCCATTGTGAGCACCCTACTCGTTCAGGTGTGAGAAACAGGTCAGAAGAGGCTTAGAAAGCCCAGAGGAATCCCATCTCCAGAAAAGAGGCTTCCTCTGCGGGGCTGCTGGCCCTCCGCGGCCCTCCACGTGCCTGCAAGATGAGTCCCTCAATCGCTGCCAGCTGGGTCTGCAAGTGTCCGGGATCCCCAGGGCATCCCATCCACCAACACCACCCTCTGCTCCCGAAGCTCCTCTTCGTTGTCATTCGTTCTGTGGGAGGACAATGTGCCCCCCACCCCCAACCCCCAGGACCCCGAGGCAGAAACTGGGCCAGCACTCCCCCTAGTGGCGGTTAGTAGAACTCCTAAAATGACCTCCCTGGCCACAAGCTCACAGTCAACATGAAGTCCTCCGAGCTTATTTCTGGGACGCATGTTGTATTAAAGCACTGTATTCTCCCTACCTTGCTTAATGCTCATAACAGCGCTATAAAGGATGTATTCTTATAAGTTCCGATTTACAGGTGAGGATTCTGAGGCTGGGTACACACACCAAGGTCTTAGTCGGCAAAAACAAGACCGGAAGCTGACTGTGTCTCCGATCATGAACTCCTTGTTGCAAAATTCAGACTTCAGTGGAAGAAAGTAGGGATTTAGGCCATTCAAGTATGAGCTAAATCAAATCCCTTCTGACTATACAGTGGAAGCAACAAATAGATTCAAGGGAGTAGATCCGAGAGAGTGCCAGAAGAGCTATGGATGGAGGTTCACAACACTGGACAGGAGACAGTGATCAAAACCATCCCCGAGAACCACAAAAGCAAAAATAGAGTTGTCTGAGGAGGCCTTCCAAATAGCTGAGGAAAAAAGAGAAGTGAAAGGCAAAGGAAAAAAGGAAAGATATACCCATCTAAATGCAGAGTTCCAAAGAATAGCAGGGAGATAAGAAAGCCTGCTTGAGTGAACAATGAAAAGAAATAGAGGAAAACAACAGAAAGGGCAAGAATAGAGATCTCTTCAAGAAAATTAGAGATACCAAGGGAACATTTCATGTAAAGATGGGCTCAATAAAGGACAGAAACAGTATGGATCTAACAGAAGCAGAAGATATTAAGAAGAGGTGGGAAGAATACACAGAACTGTATAGAAAATGTCTTAATGACCCTGATAACCATGATAGTGTGCTTGTTCACCTAGAAGCAGACATCCTGGAGTGTGAAATCAAGTGGGCCTCAAGAACCATTTCAACAGACAAAGCTAGTGGAGGTGATGGAATTCCAGCTGAACTATTTCCAATTCTAAAAGGTGATACTGTTAAAGTGCTGCACTCAATATGCCAGCAAATTTGGAAAACTCAGCAGTGGCCACAGGACTGGAAAAGGTCAGTTTTCATTCCAATCCCAACAAAGAGCAGTGGCAAAGAATGTTCAAACTACCACACAATTGTACTCATTTCACATGCTAAAAAGGTAATGCTCAGAATCTTTCAAGCTAGGCTTCAACAGTATGTGAACTGAGAACTTGCAGATGTATAAGCTGGATTTAGAAAAAGCAGAGGAATCAGAGATCAAATTGCCAACATCTGTTGGATCATAGAAAAAGCAAGGGAATTCCAGAAAAACATCTACTTCTGCTTCATTGACTACACTGAAGACTTTGAGTGTGTGAATCACAACAAACTGGAAAATTCTTAGAGATAAGAATACGAGATGACCTTACTTGCCTTCTGAGAAACCTGTATGCAGGTCAAGAAGCAACTCTTAGATCCAGATATGGAACAACAAACTGGTTCCAAATTGGGAAAGGAGTACATCAAGGCTGTATATTGTCACCCTGCTTATTTAACTTATAATCAAACTACATCTTGCAAAATGCTAGGCTGGATGAAGCTCAATCTGGAATCAAGATTGCTGGGAGAAATTCATAACCTCAGATATGCAGATAACACCACCTTTATGGCAGAAAACAAAGAGGAACTAAAGAGCCTCTTGATGAAGGTGAAGGAGAAGAAGCTGGCTTAAAACTTAACATTCAAAAAACTAAGATCATGGCATCCAGTCCCATCACTTCATGCAAACAATGATAAACAATTTTGGGGGGCCGCAAAATCACTGAGAATGGTGACTGCGGCCACGAAAGCTATAACAAACCTAGACAGTATATTAAAAAGCCCAGACACCACTTTGCTGACCAAGTCAAAGCCAGGGTTTTTCCAGCAGTCATACACAGATGTGAGAGCTGGATCATAAAGAAGATTGAGCACTGAAGAGTTGATGCTTTCAAACTTAGGTGCTAGAGAAGCCTCTTGAGAGTCCCTTGGACAGCAAGGAGATCAAACCAGTCAATCGCCCTGCTGCTGCTGTTGCTGCTGCTAAGTCGCTGCAGTCATATCTGACTCTGAGCGACCCCATGGACAGCAGCCCACCAGGCTCCTCTGTCCACAGGATTCCCGAGGCAAGAATACTGGAGTGAGTTGCCTTT